>NC_035442.2:138885412-140326739 GCF_002127325.2 Helianthus annuus
ATTTCAGTAATCTCGAGGACGAGATTTTTCTTAAGGTGGGGAGAATGTAACAACTGTCACTAAAATCCATAATTAGAATGTTAATTATCTATTAAGAAAACCCTAATTGAGACACCCAAGTGATTCTACGCAAACCCTAAAATTTCCAGAACAATCAGAATCAGGATCAGGGCCCCTAAAACTCAGGGGGGGATAAACCCTAGCCAAAGATTATCCTCATAACTCTGTGTAAAATTCGAAATTAACGAAACTGTCAACACAGCAAGCCTAGTTACACACGTAGCTACCCTATGAACATAGGTTACCACTCGCGTAGCGCGACACCTATAGGGGGTACCCCTCGCGCTACGCGACGGTGTCAAATTTCAGGTATAAATAGAGGGGGTTGGGACTTGAATTCTGTCTTTGGAACGACGTAAAATTGAGTTACGTAGAGCGAATTATCACAGAAACAGTCCAACACACACTAATCACGAGGTGCTGCCGCGGAACAGGGTAATTACTCGATCGCTATTACGATTCAGTTTTCGGAATCAATACATTCAAAGAATGTCTAAGTGCCGCCCACATTGGGCTATGCTTTGTCGTTTGTCGGTAATCCGATAAATGAGTTGAAGCATTGTACTTTGTCGTTTGTCGATAATTCGATAAATGAGTTGAAGTACTATACTTTTTCGTTTGTCATTTTGATAAATGAGTTGAAGTATTGCACTTGGTCATTCATTGTGAGAAATTGATCTCGGAAGTTATCGTAACTGCTGTATTGATCACTAATCCTGTTTTGTGTGCATTATTGTTAAATTAGAAATAATCAAGGCTAATCAGTAGGCTTATACACTGCTCGTTAAATCTGCAATGTGAGTCATTCTTCTTTTTATCAACTGTTTTACAATACTCCAAATTATTTTCAAAGTGTTATAATTACAGGGACTAAGTCGTGGATATCTTGATTTATTGGTTAGTGGGGTATTGTGCACATTACTATTTCTCCCAGTTAGGTTCATTGACCTACTAGGGAGAAACGTCACTATTAGAGTTCATTAACCTAATAGTGGTATGACCATCGTCACCATTGTGACTTGTCACCATTGTGGCAGAAAGCCAGATAAAGATAAGATATGAACCATTGTAATCGCTCTTATGCTGTAATTTATAACTATGGGTCATTTCCTAAAAACTGAATGAACTCACTCAGTATTTCCCCGCTGACAAAACCTTTTTCAAACATGTTTCAGGTAATCTGTTGTGAGCAAAGAAAAGTGCCAGGAAGCACTACCAGCTTAGAAAAGTGGCTCATTGTAAATAAATAAAGAAACATGTTTTGAAAATAAAGATTTCCATTGAAATCACATTATTGTAAATTACTGGGATTTTATCCCTAAATTATGTAACGTGCAGTTTTAATACCTAAGATCCTGTTTTAAAAGACTTCCGCTGTCGCCTAAATTAAATACCACGGGATTTCTGTCCCGCGGCTCCTGAAACGGGTCAAACCGGGTCGGGGGCCGTGACAGCCGATGAAGAAGAAATGCCACGTTTTGAACCTAGTGTGCCTCTTGATTATGAGGAAGTTACTACAGGATTAGGGTTCAAACCGGACAGTTCCTCGAGTGACTCATCTGTAGAAATAGGAAATTCAGCATCGATAAATCAAAGTCCTCCAATCGTCGAGGACTATGATTCGTCTGATGATGAATCAGATATGAGTGATCAGGATACATCACTTGATAAGATGAAAGAAGTAGAAATTCCAATTGAGAACCATATTCTGTGTGATCCTTCTACTCCTACTATGCAACCTGTTGCCAAGCAAGTGATAGATCCTTTCAAGGATGTCAAGGATGACAAGGAATGCGTGTCTGCTGTTAAGAGTGATAACGTGTTGTATACCTTGGTCGGTGATGCTAAAATTTATTCGGACAAGGATTTTCCAATTAAAAACGTCAATCCATCTTTGATTGATAAAGTTTTTGAAGATAACACAAGTAAGTTTTTGGGAAAGACGATCCCGGGAGTTGTTGTGACTCAATGTGATCCTATTCCAAAATCTGAGGTTAGAAAACAGTTTGGAAATAAAAAACAATCGACAAAGCAACAACCTATTGCTTCTAAGGGTAAACAACCAGAAAGGCGAGATCAAAAGCCTAACGTTTCTCGATCAAAATTTGAAACAAAAGGAGCTCGTTACCAGAAGAAAAGCAGTAATGTCAAATTTGTAGCATCGAGGGGTACTGATAAAATTGAGACTTTTGAAAACAAATCAAACATCGATTTTGTCCAACAAGTCAAGATTTTAAAACGTAACAGTCAAAACAATTACACTCAATATACAAACGGGTGTGATGAAAAGGCAAGTACCTCAGGTTCTACCAGGTTTAACATCTGTTCTTCGATCAGATTCTCCTAAGTTTGTTGAAAGAAGAACGTGTTTTAAGTGTGGGGAGTTGGACATATCATTAAAAATTGTACAAACACTCCCAAAGAGAAATTTGTTGAGAAAGCTCCACCTGAAAAGGTTCACCCACAATGTCATCCTGCTTCACCAAAACATGATAAAAGAACTGTTAAAGAACAAGAAACAAAACAACGACGTCAAAACGTCAAAGCAGTTGAAAAGGCTTTAAAATCTAAAGTAAAATCTGTTAAAAGGGAACCAAGTTCATCACAAAATTTAAAACCAGAAATTTCAAAATCTTTTTATAAGAATCAAACTGGTAAACAAAAATAAACTTGGAAACTTAAATCGGGTGAAAGTTCAGGGGGAGGTGCTGTGTTTGAAAATCATCAGGAAATTGAGATCACTTTTCGTGATGCTCAGGGACGACCCAAGACCACTAAGGCTTGGGTCCCCCTCTCCAACTAATCTCTAAATGAGTGTGCAGAATGTTCCAGGAGGAACTATTGATAGTCTTAGGATTGTTGATAGTGGGGCGTCCATGCACAAGATTGGCGACATGCGGCTCTGAAACATCATCATATCTAGGAGTTGTTGCCTTTAATGGAGAGAGAAAAAGAAAAGGGAGACAAAGATTCTCTGATGAAAGAAATTGAAAGCTTTGACAAAATGGAAATCAATTCAAAGTTTGATTGTTAAAGGCTTTAATCGGGTCCCCAGGATAGATTCAATCAAAATGTACGCACGCACCTGCATCACGTCTGAAGTTCAAAATTCACAAGATGAATGTTCAGTGTACATTTCTTCGCGGTGTGATTGAAGAAAAAGTGTTTGTTGAACAAACCAACCAGGTGTGCGGATGCCTTGGCATGGATTGAACAACCGCACACTACTTCTCAAAGAGAAAGTCATAGACCTTCGCTGGTGCAATGTACAAGACCAGCCGGACCTGGAGGTTTCTGATCTTGTTGCTGTGAAAGGATTTCTCGGTTTATTGAAGTAGCTACAAAAATCGACTTTGCAGTCCCCACCGGGTGGATATCCAGTTTAGGAGAGCGCTCAGATTCCTTGCAATGCACGAAGCAGTTGCAGGATACAGTTTTGAATTTCTAATCTCTCCTATACTTGACGATATTTAAGCTGCTTTATGAATTATATCATCTCGTACAACACTCTTTGACCTGACACGTTGAACTCGAATATCACCTCACACGTGATTGTTTCAATATGAAACTCGTCAATGTTGTCATGGTCCGCACTGCTTACCAACGTGCCACCTGATTTTTCCAAAATTCGATAAATCAATTCTGACTAAAATTAATTTTGGTAAACTACATTAAGGTAAAACATGAGTTAACCGGCATCGGGAAATCGTTTTTGTAAATACCTTTGTGTTTTTAAAATTTATCATAGTTTGATGATTTTAGGGGGAGTAAATCCAAATTAAAAAAAAAAATTCAAAAACATCGAAAAATTTCAAAACACAAAAACAATAGAAAAACAAAAATGAGTTTTTTGGTGAGAAAAGGAGAAAATGATAGTAAATTAGTGGTCTGTAGAAACCTCTTTGAACCTAAAATGAAAAAAAAAACGATAAGCAGCTCTATATAAGATGTATCGGTAGGCTCTAAATCAGATTAAAATGTGCAGGATGATACAAACCTAACAGACTTCAAGACAGGTGGGAATTATTCATTGGCATATGGTCTTAGTACCGAAATTTCGTTTGAGAGATTGCCGAGGTTCTGAGATATTCGGTCTTTATGCTGTCTTATCATTTGGGTATTATGGTTGTATCTTTCACCAAAAAAAAAACGGGGACGCAAGTCTAGATCTTCCATGATACTATACATACGTGTACATATTGCATTCGACCTCAATAAGTGATCAACAATCACATGTCCAAACAAAATAAGTGATAAAATATCACATTTATCCAGGAGTCAAGTTCGTCTCTTTATTGTACGATGTACTAACCTGTTCACGAACTTGCTCCTGTGCCCTCATGCATATGAAAATCAAGTTCCTCATTAATAAGTGATTCTATCACATAGGGCTTGTTTTCAATAAAAAAATAAGTGAGTTTCTCACATCATATACGGTCAAACAGATGATAAGCGGTATACTCACCGGTAAGATGAACTCTCTTGCATATCTTGATACGGGAATGTGTCGTGAGTGGATGAACACCGACTTGTAAGTATAACCCTTACCGTAAATTGTATCTCCTAATTATGATTACGTCTGATCAGTTGAGCTTAAGTGGACAACAATACTGATAATCGTTATAGGATGCTTATCTAAATGCTAACTAATTGAACAATAAGAGCGTTTTGGCGTGACCGTACACTGATATGATTCTCTTACCCTCGAAAGTCGCAAAAAGAATGTCTGTAAATTTTTATTTACTGCTTTCAGCTTCTGCATCTTTGTATATATTTATTTATTGCTTTCCGTCTTTACATTTGAAAAATGAAAAATACCAAAAAGATTTTAGGTGTGTTCTAATCTAAATTTTATAAAAGCCAAAAAGATTTTGCTTCTTGTTTATTTTTGATTGACCGATGTTGGAACACGAGTCTATCCTACTCAAAATCCTGATTGTAAGCCGGAAAACAATTGCATCTTCATAAACGGTCGAAGTTGGCAGATTTTGAAAGTTAAAGGATTAAAACTGAACATTTTGTAAACTTTCAAACTGGTTGTCGGTCGGTGTTTGATTGAGATTTTATCTCATATGTGTTGTTTGTTTAATTTGTCTATATTCCAAGCGGTTGTTCTCATTACATGTTTAGCTTTCTTGAATGTGCAGATGTGACATTAGAATCAGCTAAAGGCAAAGAGAACGTGTCAGATGACAAGCCGTAAAGTGAAGACACGACGTTGATGCAATCAGAAGATCAAGATGATCGGATTGCAGCTGACCCTTCATCAACACCACAAGGATCTGAAAAATTGTCGATCAAAAGATTCACGAGCATAACTCAATGGAGAGCTTATTAAAAGGGGGAGTTTATTAACACACTTCCTAAATGAAATGGGGAGTTTGTTGATACACTTTCATCTTACGACACGTGAAGACCTTGAAGATTCTCCAACATGAAAGACATGGATGTCGAACCATCACAGCAGCGACCAAGGGGGAGTTTGTTGATACATTTTGTGTGGACGCGGCACGTTCGGTTCGACACTTTTACGGAATGAAGACCAAGTCGGATATCCTCCTATCCTACTTGGGTTTGACAAGTTTGTCTCAGTTGTTATGTAATGTATAAATGAACAATGCATGTTGCATACTTGGTTTTTATGTTATGTCTGTGTGTTTATATAGATCTGCAGCAAACTGTTAACAGTTTGCAGCATATCAACAGTTGCAGCCCTCGACGAAACTCCAAGTTTCTTCGAGCCCTTGTATCACGAAACTCCCATGTTTCATCAAAGACATGTATGGTGAAACTCCGATGAAACTCTAAGTTTCACCATGGGGAATCTCCCATGATGAAACTCCAAGTTTCACCATGATGAAACTCTAAATTTCACCATGATGAAACTCCCTTGATGAAACTCTAAGTTTCACCATGATGAAACTCCCTCATGATGAAACTTCCCTGTGATGAAACTCTAAGTTTCATCATGATGAAACTTCCCTTGTGATGAAACTCTAAGTTTCACCATGCTAATTGATGAAACTCTAGGAATTTCGTCAACCTTGAAGTTTCGTCGGCCCCCTTTCAAGTTTCCTCATATCTTGTGTCTGCTGCCTATATAAACACCACATAGTTTCACTTTGAAACCATGAGAGCATAACCCACTGTGAAAGTTTACTTCAAACTGTGTGTGTATCGGTTTGAACCTTTGTTTTCATCTAATCGATTGACTGTGATTCATTGGTTTTCTTGTGTTTGTTATCATTATCTGTGTTTGGTTTGGCATCGTCACGGGGATTCCACACTCGTGACCGTGTTTGTGATAAACAAGGTATTGGTTTCGTATCGATCCTCCGAGAATCGGGACCTACAGATTCCATACTAGGTACCACTTGATTCCTTGATTTCTTGAGCTTTGTTAGGACACTTAATCAAGGATACTTGCCATCTCAAGTGAGTACATAGTCCCCTCTTTTACGTTTTCAATGTTTTGGGGTGATTCATATGTGCCGATACACTATTTTTCATGATTTCAACTATATGTTTACACATTCTTAGTACTTATACTGTGACAAACTTGAACTATTATCCATGGCATAAACATTGATTTTCAAAGTTTGTAAAACTAATTGTTGGTTCATATTGTTACTTATACATTCATTAATAATGATCAAGCCGATTGGTAGTACGATATAGCGCTATAGGACTAGACATCCCATTCCTGTTGTATGGAATGTCAGAAACCAAAGTTTTAAACAAATAGAATTGCCTTTGTGGTATTTCTATAGTCTACAAGGTGTAATTTGATGCACTAAGGTTTGAATGTATTACTAAATCAAGATATATGGTATATTTCGATATACTACCAACGTGATACTGTATTGCTAAAGAATAGTTTAATATGCTATTGTTTACTAAAGTATAGTTTAATATACTACGAAATCATGATTTAGGTATATTTCGATATACTACCAACGTGATACTGTTTTACTAAAGTATAGTTTGATATACTACGAAAGCAAACCACAAGTATACTTGTGATATACTACCAAATCTATTATTTCAGTAACCATAGTATATTTTGATATACTCTCTGTTTAACTATTTCAAAACCAATGTACATTTTTGTATATACTACAAACCTTTTATCAAAACAATGCATTTTAGAAACCAAACTTTTTACAAGGATTCATGGCTATTTTTGTAAACATAAAAATCTTTTTCTTGTGCTATCCAAAGCCATGAATCTAAATCACAAAACCTATGTTACTCACAGGCATTTTTATGATGACGTTTTATTTTCACATATGTTTCAGGTATTACTATGTGATGATTGTTGATGCATGCTACACATAGGATGGACCCGTGCCTTAGTGACTTTAAAACTTGAAAGACAATTAGTTGTATTTATCTGGTTTGTATTAATACAATGAGTTCACTAATGGAATAAAACAAATCTTTAATCACCATGTGTTGTGAAACAATGATTTTGTTACGACACTCCCGACGTTTCCGCCGCGGTTTGTTGTTTTACGCGGTCGGGGTGTGACAAAGCCGGTATTAAAAGCTCTTGTGTCCTTGGATGACCTCGGTATCTTGTCATTACTATACTACGTCCGCGATGGGTGCACTTGCCCTAGCATGTGTGTAGAGTGATAGTGGAATATTGTGTTTTATAAATTTAAAACTTGAATCGGCGAGTAAAAAATAGCTAAAAATATATTAAAAATATACTCACACCGACACAGTCAGGAATCCAAGAACATATCATGGAATCAAAAAGGTAAATGCGAGGTAACAAGTCTTTGAGGTGCTATCTCAAAGGATTAGTGCGTTATCGGTACGAATTAACGTGCCTACCCTTCCTTTGGTCAAATATTGGTTTTTAAATGAAAAATGCGCTGATTAGGGGAGATGCACAACTGTGCGTGGACTATGCAAGTCGTGTATCACTGTCGGTCAGTGGTTATATTTAAACCTCAGTTAACTTGGCCAAAATTTCAAAACTTCGCCCCCTCACGACCGGGACCCACCCCACCACTAAAACCCTAGAATTCGACCATACCTCTCTCATATTTCTCCACTACAGGTATGTTCTAGGTTCCTTATCACCTTTTTCATGTTTGTGGGGAAAGATTCACGTGTATTCATCACCTAGGGCGAGAACCGGGTTTTACAATAAACACCCGATTTTAAGCCCTAATCTTGTGTTTTCCCATTCATAGTTTGTAAATATGTGTTTAAGGTACCTCTAATACCTTAATAAACTTGAAATTCGACAAAAATTTAAGGAAAACTTTGCGGGAGTTTTTGTAGTTTGACTTTTTTGAGTCAAACTCTAAGCACGATCGTGCATATTATCTGAAAACTAATTTCAATAGTTAACCACTTGCATAACCGTGTGCACACATAAGCCTGACTATTTGTAAGTTCTGTAAAATTAGAACTCAATTTTTGCATCATGCATGGGGAGAGAATAGTTTTCAAATGTATGCCTAACACATGTTTTGATTTCTGTAGGATCATGGTGTAACATCAAAAAAGAAACAGGCCTTCCGGTCACCATCAGTCTCTACATCAGCTGAATCATTAGCACGATCATCCACCTCACCCAAATTAGATACACCTAATTCACTTGTATTCAATGTTGTAGAAGGCGCTAGCGCTATTCGGGTGGTGAGGTACCGCCTAGGGATTAATCGAGATTAATAGGGATTAATCGGAATGGACTTTGTAAATATAGAGGGGGTTAAATGTTAAAATACCCAAACTTATATTTTTACAAAATTATATAAATATATAGTAACTTTATACTTTTTATATACAAATTTACAAGTTTGGGAACAATATGTAAAGTCGTGAAAGATAGAGGGGGTTAAATGTTAAAATATCCAAACTTAATTAAACCTAACCCACCATCTCTTTCATTATACGGCCGCTCTTCCCCTCTCATCACATGGCGCACAAGAAAGAAGCCGTAGCCCCAATTTTGGTTCCAAACGAGGTAAGAACTCATTCCATTAGATCGATTTGGTCCAATTTTGACCGATTACGTCCGATTTTTGACTGATTTCCCTGATTTTGATTGATTTTGACCACTACCGCCTAGTTTGACCGATTTGCCAAAATCCAGGTGGCAGACTTCCGATGAGCGTTTAATCACCGCCTAGGCGCGATTTCTGCAACATTGCCTGTATTTGATACACTACCTGCACCAACATCCTTACGTAGCTCACCTCACCCAAAGCCTTTACCAGATGATTTTAAGGTGACATGCACCTGTGGCTTATCTTTGATCCTATAGGTGAGCAACACACATTTGAGACCTTTACCGCATACTACGCAAGGATTTTGGGGTACACAACATAACCATCATATATGCAACACTTAGGAGCATTGGGTTGTTAGATAGAGCCACTAAGATGATTACACCGCTATGTGCGAAGTTCTTTAAGATTTGGGAGCCTACCTATCAGGAGTTGTCATTAGAGTTGTTAGCTGTCTTTAAGTTTACGTCCCCGATAGTTAGTAGGTAGCAACAAGAGTGCATTACTTTAAAGATGGCCAGGCAGTGGTTGCTTGAGTGGGAAATGAATTCACCAAATTGTTTTCCAATAATTTGTTTAACATATAATTCGGTGTTTCTCTAATAACTTTTATAAAATAAATATCCTGAGTTGTGTATATATGTGGAACAATTATAAAGAAAAGAAACTGAATATAAAACATGAATGGAATTAACTCATACTTTATTACAATCGATTAAATTAAGCATAAACATAAGACAACCTTTAAAAGAAAAAAAAAACTATTAAGCATAATCAGTTTAAGGCTTTAGGCAATTTAAATAAGGCTTAACATGTGTAGCTCTTCCATGGGCATTGATACAACTACCATAAACCTTTCTTCCTGGAATTGCTGACTTGATATACACTCTATCCACCACAATATTCGTGCATGCAACAGTTTTACTGCAACTTAAATTTATTACGTTTTCCATGTTTGATGTCCCTGATATTCCTCTAAATGTTATGTCACTCAACTTCACAGTTGTTGCCTTCATATTCAGTCATCCAAAATATTTTAGAAATAAATAATTTTGAAAAAGTAAAAAAAAAGAGCTTAAATACAAATCATAATTTGGGATGCTTACAGAGCTTAGGCAGTCTTGTTTAGTGGGACAGTAGTACTGGTCGATTATGATAGGGTTATAAACTGCATCAAATTTGATTCCTGTAAAAGAGATTTTTTTTGCATAACCAACTCCTCCCTGCAAAAAAAAAAAAAAAAAAAAAAAAAAAAGCATTATAATTTGAACTTTATTTCATACAAATTTATGAAAAAAGAAAAAAAGCTATTATATTTGTTACCTGATAAGTTTTTATCCTCACTCCGGCTAGGGTTTTTCTCATGGTACAATTGCGTACATCTACATTTTCCACGATATCAGTTCCACCATGTCCCAAGGATCCAATGCTACAAAATCAGGTAAATACTTTATGATTGGATATATATATATATATATATATATATATATATATATATATATATATATATATATATATATATATATATATATATATATATATATATATATATTTTAAATGGTGTGAATCACTTTCAGATTATAATATATAAATTGGGTTCCATGACTTTTCACCCCCGGAACTTTTGGTCAAGCTCTGCCACTGACCGTCAACAACTATATTAGTGGGAAGTTTCAGTAATTTGCTACTAGTGATCACTTGCTACTAATCTTTGTTCCAATTGACGTTTAGAACCATGGCGATGACGCCTTAGAAACATTAAATTGTTTTGCTTTATCTGGAACTTAATCAATAATTTATTAACAGTTATATTGATAACCCGTGTATTACAAATGTTTAATAAATATATAAAATATATGAAAGTCATACCTGATACCATGGCCTGGTCCACACATGATACCGCTGATTTTGATATTCGAAGAACCTCCACTAATAGCAATACAATCGTCCCCTGTGATTATTGTACAAGATAGATGATTGGAAAATTGGTTTAAAAAATCATTGATGTGAAAAATACGAAAATATAAAATAGAAGATACCTGCTGCAATAACGGAGTCACGTACATTAACATTGGTGGAACCCGCAATATTAATTCCATCAGTATTGGGGCTTGTTTCAGGGGAGATTATATGTATATTAGATACAATGGCACCATTACAGGTAGTTAGTAGGAGATGGACTCGTGGGCTGTTTACAAGTGTTAAACCATTGAGCCGCATGCCATGGCATCTTTTAAACTGTACTTCCTGTTCATTGAAGTAAACTCATAAAAAAAGTGATGTATTTAAGGGCAAATCACCAAAATGGACACCAAATGAGATTGACAAAATAACCTTTTGACTATTAAAAATTCCAATCAATTAGTGTTTGAAAAGTGTCAGTTGACGGAGCAGATTTCAATCTTGGCGCATGAGATTTCCATCTACGCAGGAGAATGGATGGAAATCTATGCGCCAGGTCAAAATACCTGTTGCCATTTAGTTCGAACAACTTTTTTGACTAAAAACAAGAAAAGACAAATGATAATGTGTTAAAAAAAGCTCAAGGCTAATTTGTCAAACTTATCGGTAAAAATGGTCATTTTGATGATTTTCTCTATATTTGATGTAATCCCGGTCAAAGCAGTGGCGGAGGTTATAGTAGGGGCTAGATCCGGCTCTAGGTCAAAGATTAAGGTGATGATATTTGTTACTTACCACTGGTGCATGACAAGTTACACCCTGAGATTAAACACAATAATATGTAAGTATTCATTTATAATATGATTAAAGAAGTGATGAGAGTTATATTACTTAATATGAATGATGATTGATGAACATATTAACTTACTGGTGGTGGAGGACTAATGCATGGATTTTTCCACCACATAGGACCTAGACCATCTATACGGCCCTTCCCATTCACTGTAAGACCATTCACATTTGAAAATTGGAGCCATGAATCAGCATGATTACTCATCCAATCGCCTTTTCTTGGTGAACCAACAATGTTTCCTGACACCTGTTTTCACAGTTTTGAAGATATAATTATGCATGTGATGTTAATTGAGAGGATGTACAAGAGTTTATATGTTTCATGTGATTGTAAAGTTATTGTTGAATATATACTCGCATGATGTTACTTTGTTGAAACCCCATAATGTTTAGCCATATTTCCATTGATGAATGTCCTGACGATGTTTCTTTTATCCTATTAGATTACTTTCAGGATCTATCCTTAAATGAATTTGAATGCATATTCTTTAGCTAATGCTGTAAAAGGTATCTAATTTCATCTCAAGTGTAGTTTTTATAACTATATATAACCCCCTAAATTGTTTTATTAAATGATTTATTATGCTTTTTGGATACACATGTCTAAGTTATGTACGCGCATAAAAAGCAATCACACTTTGTACAGTTTTATGCGCAATCAAACTTTGTACCATTTACATACATATGTATATGTAATATAACCTATACACATGTAGGATATATATATAAACAAACCATCAATCTAGTTTTACTGTTTTTTAACTTCAAGAGAGCTTGGTGAGAACATAGTTATACAATTCTCTTTTATTTCTAAATTTTTTACCATTAGAAATATGAATGTTCCATTTTGTTTTGTGTGTTTGATCTTACAATATTTAGTGTTCTGTATAGATCCCAATACCTGGACGAACATTTTGGAGGGCTTGCATGGACCGGTGAAAGCAACTGGCTTCAACAAATACGTTCTCCCTCCCGGTATATTTACTATACTCTTAGCATTTGGTTTCGACTGGCATGCCGCCGTCCATGCTTTCATAAAAGCCTGTATATTTGGTTGATATAAGTCACATTACTACTTCCCAAACAATTATTTTTTTTTCCAAAAGACAAGAGTTCGATTGCTTAAATACCTGCGAGTCATCGGTTTTCCCGTTTCCTTTAGCACCATATCTCATCACATCAAAAATAACGGTCGATGCAAGACTGATTCTTGAAGTAGCAGCATTTACAGCAGATGCTGTTAGCAAGACCAAAACTAATGTTATAAACTGAACCTGCATGAATAAGCCCAAAACATGAGATATAAGTTTCTGGAATCTAAAAGGTAACTGAAAATGAAAGAAGACTCACCATTCTGCCAATAAGCGAAGATATCATATGCAACTAACAATCAATTCTCGGTTATGTGTCCGTACTGTGAGGCATGCATATATACAAACACGTACTTTAGGGTGAAGTTAGCTAAGCATTATTTTATTTGTTTGTGTACTTTGTTATACAACGTTATGACTTTAAGCAACCGGTAGGATAACTCGTTTTTAACTAAAAGGTTACTGATTAAGCTTAAAAACAATTTTTTTTTCAAGGTAAAAAAGAAAATACGAATCGGTTTCCATCTAACATACTTGCTTAATAACATCGCAATTGTACCATTGTACATTATAAAACAATGTTTTAAATTCTTGACATGTTGTTGTCGAAACGACAGCTCTGCTAATCGATTGGCACATTTGACAAATGATGGAGGCAAGAATCAGCAATTTTTTTATCTGTCTTGCTCGGGTTTTCATTGGTTTTGCTGGTTTGCTAAAAAATGATTTATTTGTGTCCGGTGTTACAAAGCCGGGGGCACCTATGTTGCACCCATTGATCTGTTCTGGGGGTTGTGATTATAAGATATCGTTATTCAATGGCGGATCCATGAAGTTTTTCTACCAGGGTTCCTCTTGGTAGATTCTCAATAATTCGCACTAATTTTTCCAAATCATTCAAGGTTTTCATTATTTGTTTTTCATTTTTTCAAACTGAGGGGGTTCCCGGGAACCCCTAAAACACCCCTGGATCCGCCCCTATCGTTATTCAAAGTTTTTTGTGGTTGTCATTGGCAGCACAAATCAAAAGTATATTACGCGTAAGATAGTATGTAGTATTATATCGTATAATAAAATCCTATAGATACATTTAAGACAAATATAAATCAAGGAAAAATAACAGATCTGAATTCTTTTGGAGGAATGTGTGTTGTAAGTTGTAAGGGGTGATCACTAAAGTGGAGGAAAAGAAAGCTAGCTCGATCTTGGCAAAGGTAACATGGATCTTTTATAATTTAAATACTCTATACATCACCCTTGACGCTTATAAAGGGGGTTATTTTGACATTCATATAATATAATATCTATTAAACTAACGTTTTGTCCTAATTTATAGTAACTATTGCTTTGCTCCTAATTTATGTTCACGTTAATAGGCATACACCCGTGATTTAAGGAGAAAATAAGTTAATATGCGCCGTTTCTTATGCCGATCCTTTTCTTCCCAACATGTGAAAGGTTAGACTGGATCATTTCACCTTCAATGATTTCTTTTTTACCTTCTACGTTTGGTGCGCTTCTACGGTTGATTTATCAATGCTAATTGACTATGTAATGGTTGATTCATAAATGCTAATTGACTCTATGTATAATGTCTTAGCGGGAGGTCATGGGTTCAATCCCAAACAATGAGTATGTCACACCCCCAAAATTCCACCTACGGAAACCCCGCGGGGCGTGTTACGCACAGAGTTCGAGCCACCAATCACATTGAACCAATGATAGATATTAAATAAGTCATGACATTAACTACTAATATAAAATGTCAACATGTTATCAATTCTCAAAAGTTGTGTAGCGGAAGCATGTATTAATTCGTTTAGTAATAATTTCATGATAACATTCAAAATCAATGTAACGTTTATAAGTCACCCAAGAGTCTCGATCCATGACCACTCCAGCACTCCCAGATAGCAAGTCCATGTTCCAAACGTTAACAACCTACAAGCATGCAAACAAGTGTGTCAGACTACGCTGGTGAGTTCAAAGTGTTGCTTACGTGTTGTGTTACCAGTTATATGTTAATGCGATTCAATGGTGCGTTACGATGTTGCTCAAGTTAGTTATCCTAGGGACTACGCCCTTACGTAACCGAGGAGTGTGCCTCTTAGCAACCCACTATGTTGTCCAGTTAGTTACCCTAGGGGAACCGCCCTTACGTAACCGAGGAGTGTGCCTCTAAACAACCATAGTGAAACCCAGATAATTAGTACCTAATAGCGCTATCAACTAATCACCCCCATTGCCCTCCAGGCAATAACCAAAACCGATTAAGTTGTTTACCCAATGTTTCCCTCCCGAATGTTTACCAGTTGTCCCAAACCACCGGGACACATGCTTGAGAAAAGTGCAGTGAACTCACCTGAGATTGCTCGGTATGTTATATTACTTTGTTTCACGTTAATCAGCCAAACCCTAATGTGTTTATCACTAATAGTCAGTTCCGTATGCAATGAAACCACATGTTCTACGCGTGCAATAAACAAGTATCGTACAAGTATGCATACCCATCTTTTCACATGTTATAACAGAAATTCACGTATTCATAGCATTCATCACATGCACGTAATAACATACGAGAAACACACATGTTCTATGAATCATAACAATTTATCATGCAACATGTCAGCCGGTTATCATCAGGAAATCTCATAATAGATAATTGGTTCACTTACGAGTTCGTATTTCTCACGAAACATAATAGTTAACATTTCGTTTCGTTATTCATAACGTGTGCAATTTAAACAAGTTAGCGGCTCACTCGAGAGAGTGCGATCCAAGAACCCAATATGCAATTCGTGTCAGTTGTGGCCCATTTATTAATACCCAAACCAACCGAGTTCACACTTTCGCCGATGTGTGGCCCATTTGTTTGTTCGGCTCCTTGCTATACCTCGGCCCATATTCAGTATGTGACCCAAATGTAATGTGTGACCAAATATTTACCATACGACCCATATATGAATGGCCCAGTATATATGTGTGACTAATTATGATGGTGCAATCCAAAATGTAATAGGCCCAATACAAACAAGACCGGTGTGATTACCATAACAGTGTATAACCAATCAAATCAACTTTCCTAACAACCGTGCCCCCTACTCTCGGCTCAAGCGGTTTACACAACCAAGCTAATTGCACCTTCAAATCTCATAGCATCAACCTAAATCTCTAACAGTTAACAGTTTCAACATATTCCAATATTGAAATAAAGGAATTAATCATAGCTCTATGAACAATTATTCACTAACAACATTAAACCTGTTAACTTTCTTTCAAAGAGATAAGATAATACATTCAGATGTTAATTTCTTTGCTATAACCGTAACCACCAGCATCAACTTCCAGTATCATAGATTGGCATTAAAATTAATATAACAATTATCATCATCAGAGTTCGAACTGGATAACTACATTATATCACACACACAAATAGTTTCGATACATCCCTGCGACGAAGCCCATGCACGACGAAACATCCCCCAAGTTTCGTCGTGGTAAACCTGCACCTTAACAACTTCCTGCAACCTAATCACATACCAACAGTTCTCTTCTATAATGACAAGCAACACATATTCACGAAACCTCATCATCATTATTTAACATCAAGCATCTCATCAATTATTATACCTATCAACTATGCATTGGACAAAAGAACAAGAACAACCCAGTACGTCAATCATACAATAATAACAAATATCAATCATGCAGTAAAACTTCAATCATCAATATTATCAATCCTAGTTTTCAATTTTCAAGAACATTAACAGGTAGCAACTATATGTTTATCCACATATAATGAATGCGATAAGTCAAGAATTGAATAAACATGACTGAACTAACCAGGAGATTGATATTCGCTAGACACAAAGGATGATCTCTAAGAGAAAGGGGCTTCGAAGTTAGGAGAGAGGCTGTCACCGAACTCCAAATGGAAAAGCCTGGGTCGCCGCCCAAGGTTGAGGGAATTAGGGTTTGCCAAAGTGGTGTCGGAGGAATTGTATGAGAGTTATGAGTATATAACTACTCATGCACATGATAAGGGAGTGGGTTGGGCTTAGGTTGGGTTCGGCTTAGATTGGGCTCGCGAGAGAAGTGAGGGTTGGGCTTACCAAGCTCACACAAAAGAGTTGTAGTGTGTAGCGGCCCAAGGCATGTGCGGCCCATAGCGTAGTCCAACCACACACTTTATCATACAGAATTTCATTTTACATTTAGCCAGTTTATTAAAGTCGCGAGTGCTTAAGAGATAAAGTCACGAGTGCTAACAAGTTTACTAAAACAAGGAACGTGAAGGAGAAATAATGAGAAATCAGGATCACAAAACTGAAAGACACTAACTTGAGAGTCTGGGTTGTCACATCATCCCCAACTTGAAAGAAATTTCGTCCCGAAATTTGACAAGTAAGCACGAAAGAGTGAAATGAGAAAATTAGGATTATTGCGGATTTTGCTCGGGTGTCACATCCTCCCCATGTTACAGAAATTTCGTCCTCGAAATTTAGGCTATATTATACTCTAGGCTCCAATTATGAGTTTGTCGATAATTCACTAAACACGTAGTTAAATACGGTTTCACGAAAGTTCACTAAATAATATATAAGTCATATAGCATATAAAGTCAGATAACATATAAATTCACATAAGTTATATTTCTTTATTTGTTCAGGAATAGTGTTCTAATTGTTCATCAGCGTTAGAGTACAACCCATGTGTAATTCCGTAATTCCCCGAATTGCCGTTATGTGAGTGTTATTCATGAATGAGTGTTTGAGGTAATAGAGTTTGTGTTAATTGTGTTAAACTAAAAATGTCTTGCTCTTAAGTAGAAACACAAGTTGAGTTAATAGGAGCTTGATAATGAAGAATGTTGTGACAAGTTATGCTAAGCTCAAGAGATGCTCACAAAAGTTGAAATACGAGTGTGTCATACATCTGTATGGCATTGCCTGATGCATTTAACATGTGCGACCGGGGGGGGGGGTTCGTCGCACTAAATATAACTTAGGTGAACTATACGCCTTCGAATTTGGGGACTTGCAAAAAGGCAGTATTTAGTTATCATGGATGTTGTATATTAAGTAACCAACACTTCACGAAGCAAGTGTATCTAATGTATATCTAGAGCTTACCAGAATTGAGGCGAATGTCGTACATCATAAACGAAGGGTCGACGAAGTAAACCGAACCGGAAATGTGTTAAGGTAGTTTGTTACAAGCTAAAATGCTCAACCTTAAAATCACGTGTGTTGGGTGCACCACCAAGATTTACTCGAAGCAAAGTATGCGAATGTGATAAAGTGAGTGTAAAAGATATATGTTTATATATGGTATCGCTACCGGCGATCAGAACTGGTGTAGTCACCCCTATCGAAGATCAAAGGTGATGCCATCGTATGTAAGAATTCGGGAAAGAAAATATAATTTCTTGGAACGGGTGATTCAAGCAATTCAATCAATCGATTGAATGAAAACTCAAGTTAGACATTAATCCCTATTTCATACTGGTATCATCTTGACTCGTTCGTTCAGAGGGAAAAGAGATTTTCAGTTGATATTGATCGTGATATTTTGGTCGCAGTTGGTTGTAGTAGATGACCAGCCTTTGGTCAAAGAGAGATAAGCATGGAACAAAGAGGTCGATGAAGTTATACATGAGTATGGTGCTTTCACACAAGAGGGAATTTTGACCTTGGCATACCTTACGTAGTAATAATTTTTTTTTTTTTTATGTTCTTGCACTTGATGATCTTAAGTATGACTCCTTCCTCGAGTGTCGTTCGTAGAGAGTGATTTAGCCAAGCGAGGATTAGCGTATAACAGGGCTATGCAAGAACTATGGTATTAATTTTAGCACAACAAGATAAGACGCGAAGAATATACCAAAACACAGTTATCATCAATCTGTTCCATCTAATTGTTTTAGAATCATGAGTAAAGTAGCAAATCCGATGATAAGGATGTAGCTGGTCGCAAACAAGAAGTATAAACGGAAATAAAGTGATGCACTGGTCGATGGGAGCGTTACTTTGAGGGTGTTGGCGCAAGAAGAATTATGTTGAAGAGTAACGGTTGGTCGAATTCATAGTGATCCGGTTTAATCGGAGCGTTCTCCACAGTCGTCAAGCCTGCCGTATGCGAATAAAAATGGTTCACTAAAATCTATGTACGAAATTGAGTGTGTAATTAGTCGAACATGTATGAAGCCAACTTTGAAGGGTTGAACTAAGGCGTGTGTATTAGGAACATCAAGTACGTCACCAAAAGGTTTCATTACAAGGACACGAAAATATTTTCGA
Source organism: Helianthus annuus (assembly GCF_002127325.2). Classification (NCBI taxonomy): domain Eukaryota; kingdom Viridiplantae; phylum Streptophyta; class Magnoliopsida; order Asterales; family Asteraceae; genus Helianthus; species Helianthus annuus. Next base: position 138,904,646 of record NC_035442.2, read on the forward strand.
AATGATATGGTCATAAAATAATACACAACCATCCTCAGAGCACAAGAAGTGATCACTACGTATCAAAAGAAGAGTTTATCAGGTTATTTTTAAACTAGAGCACAATGTTATAGGAGTTTATGCGTAGACAATTGAGAATGTAGTGTGACCATGATAATGGAATGATAGGTTTATCTATACTAAACTGTCACCTTAAACGGTAAGCGTCGGCCAAGGCAAGGGCTAGGGAATAGACTAGCTTAGAGAGGAAAACTGTTATGTAACAGCAATTCTAGCAATACAAGGAGTAAGATTATTGTTTATGTCATCATGTTCATCCGGGAGTTGATTAACTTATACCTCCGTCCTTCGTTGTCCCTCATGGTTCTATATAAGAGAAGGGAACAATCTTAAGGGTCGAAATGAGGTAAAAGTCGAGTATCACATTGAAATCTACAAACTACCAAGTTTACACACAATAGGGCAGAACCCTTCTCACGCTCATTAAGCCTCACTGGGATTTGCATGCACCTCGCGTTATTATTATGTGTGCACCCATAATAATAAGGCGATTTGCATGCTTATCTCAGTGCCTCTTAACTTGCGCTAAAAGGTTTCCCCACATTCAAATAGCAAGCGAAAGGTTTTATATGATCAAGAATCACAATAGTCGAAGGGTTGTGTCACGCTAACAGTTCACATAACAGGGGTTGGTAACATAAGGGCTCATGCTGTTGTGCCAAATGTGCATTCACATGTAATGTTATACATAAGTGTACACTAGATATACTATGCAATGGTAAATGAGAAACGAACCTTGCAGTCTGGAGCTGAGTGTCATGGTCGATTTAGGTACTGTTCGGTTATAGTCTGGTTTTATAAAAACGTTTTAAAACCAAGTTCACTATAACCAGTGGCTCTGATACCAAACTGTCACACCCCCAAAATTCCACCTACGGAAACCCCGCGGGGCGTGTTACGCACAGAGTTCGAGCCACCAATCACATTGAACTAATGATAGATATTAAATAAGTCATGACATTAACTACTAATATAAAATGTCAACATGTTATCAATTCTCAAAAGTTGTGTAGCGGAAGCATGTATTAATTCGTTTAGTAATAATTTCATGATAACATTCAAAATCAATGTAACGTTTATAAGTCACCCAAGAGTCTCGATCCATGACCACTCCAGCACTCCCAGATAGCAAGTCCATGTTCCAAACGTTAACAACCTACAAGCATGCAAACAAGTGTGTCAGACTACGCTGGTGAGTTCAAAGTGTTGCTTACGTGTTGTGTTACCAGTTATATGTTAATGCGATTCAATGGTGCGTTACGATGTTGCTCAAGTTAGTTATCCTAGGGACTACGCCCTTACGTAACCGAGGAGTGTGCCTCTTAGCAACCCACTATGTTGTCCAGTTAGTTACCCTAGGGGAACCGCCCTTACGTAACCGAGGAGTGTGCCTCTAAACAACCATAGTGAAACCCAGATAATTAGTACCTAATAGCGCTATCAACTAATCACCCCCATTGCCCTCCAGGCAATAACCAAAACCGATTAAGTTGTTTACCCAATGTTTCCCTCCCGAATGTTTACCAGTTGTCCCAAACCACCGGGACGCATGCTTGAGAAAAGTGCAGTGAACTCACCTGAGATTGCTCGGTATGTTATATTACTTTGTTTCACGTTGATCAGCCAAACCCTAATGTGTTTATCACTAATAGTCAGTTCCGTATGCAATGAAACCACATGTTCTACGCGTGCAATAAACAAGTATCGTACAAGTATGCATACCCATCTTTTCACATGTTATAACAGAAATTCACGTATTCATAGCATTCATCACATGCACGTAATAACATACGAGAAACACACATGTTCTATGAATCATAACAATTTATCATGCAACATGTCAGCCGGTTATCATCAGGAAATCTCATAATAGATAATTGGTTCACTTACGAGTTCGTATTTCTCACGAAACATAATAGTTAACATTTCGTTTCGTTATTCATAACGTGTGCAATTTAAACAAGTTAGCGGCTCACTCGAGAGAGTGCGATCCAAGAACCCAATATGCAATTCGTGTCAGTTGTGGCCCATTTATTAATACCCAAACCAACCGAGTTCACACTTTCGCCGATGTGTGGCCCATTTGTTTGTTCGGCTCCTTGCTATACCTCGGCCCATATTCAGTATGTGACCCAAATGTAATGTGTGACCAAATATTTACCATATGACCCATATATGAATGGCCCAGTATATATGTGTGACTAATTATGATGGTGCAATCCAAAATGTAATAGGCCCAATACAAACAAGAACGGTGTGATTACCATAACAGTGTATAACCAATCAAATCAACTTTCCTAACAACCGTGCCCCCTACTCTCGGCTCAAGCGGTTTACACAACCAAGCTAATTGCACCTTCAAATCTCATAGCATCAACCTAAATCTCTAACAGTTAACAGTTTCAACATATTCCAATATTGAAATAAAGGAATTAATCATAGCTCTATGAACAATTATTCACTAACAACATTAAACCTGTTAACTTTCTTTCAAAGAGATAAGATAATACATTCAGATGTTAATTTCTTTGCTATAACCGTAACCACCAGCATCAACTTCCAGTATCATAGATTGGCATTAAAATTAATATAACAATTATCATCATCAGAGTTCGAACTGGATAACTACATTATATCACACACACAAATAGTTTCGATACATCCCTGCGACGAAGCCCATGCACGACGAAACATCCCCCAAGTTTCGTCGTGGTAAACCTGCACCTTAACAACTTCCTGCAACCTAATCACATACCAACAGTTCTCTTCTATAATGACAAGCAACACATATTCACGAAACCTCATCATCATTATTTAACATCAAGCATCTCATCAATTATTATACCTATCAACTATGCATTGGACAAAAGAACAAGAACAACCCAGTACGTCAATCATACAATAATAACAAATATCAATCATGCAGTAAAACTTCAATCATCAATATTATCAATCCTAGTTTTCAATTTTCAAGAACATTAACAGGTAGCAACTATATGTTTATCCACATATAATGAATGCGATAAGTCAAGAATTGAATAAACATGACTGAACTAACCAGGAGATTGATATTCGCTAGACACAAAGGATGATCTCTAAGAGAAAGGGGCTTCGAAGTTAGGAGAGAGGCTGTCACCGAACTCCAAATGGAAAAGCCTGGGTCGCCGCCCAAGGTTGAGGGAATTAGGGTTTGCCAAAGTGGTGTCGGAGGAATTGTATGAGAGTTATGAGTATATAACTACTCATGCACATGATAAGGGAGTGGGTTGGGCTTAGGTTGGGTTCGGCTTAGATTGGGCTCGCGAGAGAAGTGAGGGTTGGGCTTACCAAGCTCACACAAAAGAGTTGTAGTGTGTAGCGGCCCAAGGCATGTGCGGCCCATAGCGTAGTCCAACCACACACTTTATCATACATAATTTCATTTTACATTTAGCCAGTTTATTAAAGTCGCGAGTGCTTAAGAGATAAAGTCACGAGTGCTAACAAGTTTACTAAAACAAGGAACATGAAGGAGAAATAATGAGAAATCAGGATCACAAAACTGAAAGACACTAACTTGAGAGTCTGGGTTGTCACAGAGTAGATTAGGATTTTTAGTGTAATTTAAGAGGAGTATGTAAGCGTTGCCATTCAAAATAACATTGACTTGCTTGCATTGATTGTTTTGGTTGTTACATTACTTTTTGTTGATGCAGATTTTGTGTCCGATGCTTGTCGAATAGATTAGATTTATTTTATGTTGAATATGTAATAGTTATTGAAACGGTCAAACAAATGTGTATTGACCCGCTCGTTTGAAGTGGTCAAACGAGAGGGTTATGTGTTTGACCGTATGTGTGTGCAAGTGAAACGGGTGTGGCTATAAATACCACCCCTTTGGTTCATTTGCACTTGAGAGAGTTAGAGTGAGGGAGCTCATTGTGAGAGTTCTCAGCACCACTTGGTCTCTCCCCGAATGTATACTCCTTTGGTATCAGTTCGGTTATCTTGTAATCGGGCCGATTTGTAATGTTATACTATCGATTAATAGAAAAGAAGTTGTGTTTATCCATCTCTAATCTCTCCCGTCTTGAACTAATCTCACACTAATCACGGTTTCGGTCCCGAAATACGGTCCTACAATTGGTATCAGAGCCATGGTACCCGATTTAGTAAATCTAACCGTTTGCTAAATCACATGTGCTCTAGGTCTGTGATTTTTGTGGTTTTTGTTCAAGATGTAAAAAAAATGGTGAAAATGAAGAAAAACCCAGATCTGGACTGTAATTTGCGGTTCTAGCTGAAACGTAACACACAAAAGTGTTGGGTTTTATGTTGACACCTAAATCAACAAGTTTTCATCATTAAATATCACTTTTTATGTGATTTTCGTCAAATCTGCAAAAGGAACAGTGGCTGTGTTCTTGAAAGATAGAGGCGGCTGGTTAAAGAAACTAGGGCTTCTTCTGCTTATGACGAAACACCTACTGATGCTGTTGATGAAACACCTGTTGAAGCCAGCGACGAAACACCTGTTGAAGCCCATTGACGAAACTCCTAGCTTCCACATGACGAAACACCTGTTGAACATACATGACGAAACACTTGATGTCTTTAGTCAGACATGGTATTTCGCCAGGAATGTTTCGTCGTCTGATGGAATTTCGTCGGCTGCTGATGATGTTTCGTCGACTGCTCAACCGTACAAAGGTGGAGATGTTGGCGGTTGGGGGTTTTTGACCGGACACCATCTTCGTCAACAAATCGCCGGTGAATCTTCTGCATCTCCGTTAACGCACTGCATCTCCACATCTCCGGCGCCGATGATAAGGTTTGTGCTGGGTATCAAAGATGAAGAAGAGGTCAGACAAGGTTGTTGGTTTGTTGAAGGAGATTTGGGGAAAATGAGAAGATGTTGTCGGCTGAATGTTTGATTTCAGAGATTGGGGGGTTTCAATAGATATTTTGGTTTGGGGTTTTGGTTGTTTGGTTGAAGGTATCGCAGAGTCTAAGAAAGAAGATGATGTCTGCAGCTTTACCAGGTTGTAGTCGACAGGATTAGGATTGTTTATGGTTGTCTAGGTTTTCTTTTATTTGGGCCCACTTATATGACTACACAAAAGTATACTAGAAATGTTGGGCTTTGATGGGTATTTGGGCAGCATGATTGAAAATGAGAATGAGTGTCTCTTGGGCTCACTTTCAGATTGGAGTCGGTTCTACTCTTTGACTTAAATTCATGATTTTAAATGTTTAGATGAGACATTTAAAAGTTGAATTTAAATTCAAAAGTTGATCTAAAATCATGATTTTAAATTCAACTTTATTGATTTAAAGTTCAAAAGTTGAATTTAAAATCGTGGTTTGGCATTGGGATTATGGACCAAATGTTTAGACTCGTAAGTTGCAAAGTGGGGGTCGGGTGTTCGCGAAAGATATTTGAGTTGATTCTTAACGTCAAATTTGTACGGGTTCAGAAGCGCGCAAAATGATGAGGATGATGAAAACTTGATTTTTGTTAAACGTGCGGTAGTCACGGTTACCGATGCAAACGTCAAATTTTGGTGACTTGACTACTATGGGCCAAAAACCAAAAACGGTATGTTCACTTCCGCACGTCAATGTTTATGATTGTTATCGGTTATTCGTAAATGTTCGAAAGCATTTTGTTTATTGTCATATTCTCGCATTTGAAAACGAACGTATGAACTTGGAATGTCAATACCGGTCCTAACAAGTTCACAAAGTCTTTGGAGGGATACAAGTCGGATCCTATGGGGTGCTAGGCGATTTTCTTTATCAACTAGAATACGCAAAAAAAGAGCATTTTGTTTATTGTCATATTCTCGCATTTGGTAACGATTGAATGAACCTAGAATGTCAATACCGGTCCTAACAAGTTCACAAAGTCTTTGGAGGGATACAAGTCGGATCCTACGGGGTACTAGGGGACGTTCTTATTCAACTAGAATATGCAAAGCAGAAAGTCGTTTTCGTGATTTTTCGAACAACCGAGAACATTCAGTGAAGATTGATGACAGTTCCGCTCAGTGGAGGGAATTGGTGAACATTTGAAGATAAATTCTACTCAGTGGAGAGAATTTGTTCTGTGAAATTGACGAAAGTTTATTTAAAGTGGAGAGAATCTGTTAAGGTTTAAAGATTTTACCAAAGAAATGGGGGGATAAAATTTTTTCAAATGTTGAATTTCTTCGGTAAATTTCTAAACGCAATCACAGGTGGTAGAGTTTGTGATTTTCTGGTGATACAAACGGTTCTGCGTGGAATGTTTTGCACAGACACATATTTGAGGATTTTAATTAATTCTCCAGCCAGCGTGAAGAGTTTTGCATGGAAACATACAGGTATCTAAAGTCGACAGTAGTTTCAAAGCGCTGTTCACTGAAGACCTGGGGGAATCTTTATGAAAGCTGATAGTTCAAAGCTGAAGACCTGCAGGATTCGGTTTTGGGTTTGATCTTTCTTTGGGATTTTACAGGGATCTAGGGGTAACTCAATTCGTTGAGTTTGCAAACGATGTACTTGGTCAAGCTGACTTCCTGAGTACTGATGCTGAAGATCCGTAGTGCATTACATGGTCAACTTCACAAAGGCGAGACAATGAGATATGGATGTAGTTTAACTAAGCGTGCTGTTTGGTTGAGCTTGCAAGGGATACACTTGGTCTAGCTGACTTTCCTGAGTGTTGATGCTGAAGATTAAAGTGCATTACTTGGTTGTTTCCACAAAGATGGTTTACAGAAGACAGTTCACCAGAAATCTCTACCAATGTAATATGCTTGAATGAAATAGAGTTCTTATGACAGATCAAGACTTGATGCAGTTCTTAAAGAACGGATGTCACGACCCTCGACCCCACCCTGGACGGAATCGGGAGCCGTGAGCGGCCCAGCGGTACCGGTGATTTCTTTTGAAAAACATTGCAGCGGAAATTTCATCAGGACCGTGAGTTAGGAAAAATATCAGAGTTTAAAAACACCGGATTTAGATGGGATAAAACCCATGTTTTATAATGGTAGCTTTAATAAAAACGATATTTCTTAATTTGATTTAATTAATAAAATAAGCCACTTCTTGAAGTCCTTCAGTGCCGGATCCAATCCTTACTCCAATCTATTGTAATTACCTGAAACACGTTTTAAAAAGGTTTTGTCAGCGGGAAATACTGAGTGAGTTCATTCAGTTTTACTAAAACGACTCGTTTGTTGTAATTCACAGTATTAAGAGCGATTACAATGTTTCTGATATTAAACCAACTACCCACGGTACTTTACCATTCGACCCATTGGCCCACCTGTCCAATGGTGTCTGTGATTATGGTCATATCACCCAATGGCTGCCCCAATGGTGAAGATTATCAAGTAATGTATACAAAACCCCACATACCGGCTGTAACTTGGTGATTACAAAGACTTAATCCCTGTAATTATAACTTTTAAAATAACTTGGAGTTTTGTAAAACAGTTGATAAAAAGAGAATGACTCACTTTATAAGCATGCAAGATTGAGTTAACAAGCTTCTTGATTCTACTTCTTCCGATAATTAAGCATGCACTTTATTATTCTGGATCTTCTGATGATTTAATAGTTTGTTTGATTGTGAGTGTGTAGTTGGGAGTATTTTTGGTAGTTTTAAACATATAGTTTAACAGAATGGAATACGTATTTGTGTAAAACCCAAATCAAACCTTAACGGTAGTCACGAGATTCGAACCTTAACGAATTTCACAAAGTGTAACACTTTGGATTCCGTTTACCGAAATCACAAAGTATAGTACTTTGGCATCCATTTAACGAACTCTCAAAGTATAATACTTTGGCATCCGTTTAACGAACTCTCAAAGTATAGCACTTTGGCATCCGTTAGTTGGTTCCTGAATCGATCGGACAGAGCATCGCATCGGTGATTATTGGTTAGAACACCAACGTATAGAGAAAAGAAGAAAGAAATGAACAAAGGAAATGAATTCCTAAGCTTCCTATTTACAGGCAAGAAGTATGAAAGTTCTAGGAAGTTTCCTATAGCTTTTCTAGGAAGTTACTTATGCATCTTCTAGGAAGCTTCCTATTCACTTATATCTATCCTCTTACACCTTCCTAGCACCTTCCTTTGATATTATCTATTATATATATATATATATATATATATGTATATTTATTTATTTAGGTGATTAATAAATCTTACTTAGCTGATTAATGAATCTTGCTTAATCTTAATTAATTGTATTTAGCTTAATTAATCTAGTTTAGCTTAATTAATCTGGATTAACTTAATTAATCTTGATTAACTAATTAATCATACTTAATTTAATTAACAGATTAATTAATCTACTCAGCTAACTTAACTGCTAAGTTTATTTAACAATTAAGTATTCTAGCAGTTTCCTGATTACGAGTTCTAATTTCTAGACACAATGGAACTCGTATTAGTGTATTAACTCAATTCAACCTTAACGATAATCACCAGATAAAACCCTCACAACGATTTACAAGTGCAATACTTAACAATTCAGCGGATTCACAACGAATGACAGAGTATAGCCCGAGTTCGGACAGCACTCAAACATTCAAGTCGAAATCACGATGAATAACAAAGTATAACTCAATTTGAGCAGCACTCAGATAATCGTTGGATAGTTATAATCGATCGGATAAAGTATCGTACCAGTTATTAGAGTTATTACCCTAATAACGGGCAGAGTTTAGGGATTTAGAGGGTAAAATCCCGAGCTATTATTTACAAAAATAAAAGCTGACTGAAAGAAAAGAAAAGAATTGAACAGCGATCGAGTTAATACCCGCTATTGTAGCAGCACCCCGTTACACTAATTAGTGATTTGTGTGTGTTTAATTGTACTACTACTGCTCTAATTCGACGTACACAGTGAGAATTGACGTCGTTTCAATCACAGAAAGCAAGTGCCAATGTCTGCTATTTATACACGAAATTTGGCAGGCTTACGGACCGTAAGCCATATCCCTTACGGTTCGTAAGGGAAGCAATCTAATTTATAGGCTGCCTAGGTTCGGGACTAGCTTTGCTGAGTTGACACTTTTCTCAAACGAATTTTAGACAGCGAGAATTGTTGATAATCGTCACTAGGGTTTACCCCCCTTGAGTTTTAGGGGCCCTGATCCTGATTCCGATTGTTCTGGAAATTTTAGGGTTTATGCAGAATTACTTGGGTGTCTTAATTAGGGTTTCCATAATAGATAATTATCATCCTAATTTATTGATTTTAGTGAGAGTTGTTACATCCTCCCCACCTTAATAAAAATCTCGTCCTCGAGATTTGGACTATGATATTTTCTTGGGTTATGTTTCTTCTTCTAATTAAGAGAAACAATGTATTGTGGAATGGAATCAAAAGATATTTTGAGGGGTATGAATTTTGAAAATAAAAATGATTTATAGAAACAATTGGATTCAATATTCGAAATGAACTTACTTTGATCAATTGAGGGAGATTCCGAATTGATAAATCTCTTTTTGTGAATGGGAGTATGGAAAATGATTTGTTAATGGTTATCCGAAAATCAACATCGTTTACTTAAATGGTACTGGACAATAGAATTTAGTGTATCGTAATCTGAGTACATAATTATACCAAGAATATGACAAATCAAACGAATGGCGTATGAATAGGGTTTATTATTAGCACAGGCTACAAATGTATATGGATACTGCATGGTATTGTTATGATTGAAAGAACTTAATAAATTTACCGTTTTTCAAAATTAACTGAGAGTTTCAAGGAAGCGAATCTAGATTTTTCAAAAGATGAGACATTCCGATGAAATGATATAGTTCCCAAGGTGATTATGTTCAAGCCAAAAGATATATGATCAATAGATTTTTAAAATGAATGTGAAGAACTTTTTGGAATTAATAAAATTCTTTGTCAGAAGAAAACTTACTTGATTGGTACCTAAGGAAGACTTAAGATTGACAGGTTCAAAATGAAATGAAAACACGAAAATGATTCGTAAAATATTGAGTTATGATATGAGAAATTCAATGTGTTGTGATGGGTGATTTGTATGAAAAGACAATAAAGTTAGTGTATTTTTGTCTTAATACATAATTGTATTCAGATGATTTTAATCAAAATGTTTGATTAAAGATAGGTGATATTTTGATTTACTAAATACCTTTTCCTTTTATGTTATCATAAAGTAGAAAAATAAATAAATATAGATAGATAGGTTTAAAATATCAAATCCGTGGTAAATTTTGACAAAATAATGATATATGTTTTATAAATAGGTTTACCCAATATTCTAGAACTTACGATTATCATTTTTAAGTGTGTTTAACTATAAGATTTTATAATAGGGTATTTTAAATCATAAAAGTAAAATAAATGTTTATTTTAATATCAAGCATACTTAAATATTGGCTTGCGTAAATAACATTTGATATTTTAATATATATATATTATAAAAGAATATTTCTATAAGTATTTAATGGTTGTAAAATATTAATTAAGATGAACATTTATTTATAATATGACTTGTTCATGAATGCCTAGACAATTATTTAGATAATTTTATTCGTCCCTTTAATGGTTTTATGAAAATATGTCTTCTCTTTACAGTACAAAGTATATATATTTCTATATATATAATAAAAATATTTTTATATATAATTGAAATTTACTAAATAAGTATGATGACTTTTATATACATTAAATAGTTATTATCATGGGTGGATATTGGTTAGTGCTGTCTTGTTTAAGCATGGGTGATCAGTCCATGCCTAACTAAGGCTAGTGTAACGCCCGGCTCTTTTGTACTTTCCATTTATAGAAAGCTTTGTTCGTATTTCTATTTTTGGAAACTTTGTATTCTTGTAATCGTTCCTTTCTTTGTAATCATTATCAAACCGAGACTTGGATCATTAATGAAGCTTGTATTTTGTTACACTTATGTTATACACACTCTATGTATGCTCGTATGTTCGATTTGGTGAATCAATCGATGTTTAATCGTTATTCTTGGAAACTATGTGCGAAAGTTGTAATTAATCTAAACTTATGCATTGAACGTGTTTTGAACGAGAACGATACTTGGTTATGACATTTATACGCTTAACATACTTTGGTTTTGATTATCATGCTTAACTACACCTTATACTATGCTTTTATATCAAAACAAGTCCCTAAACTCTCAACTTTGCACCTAAAGGAACCAAATATAAACTTCAGGGGCCTAAGTGTAATAAAACGAAAGTCAGACAACCCCTACCCGCCGCGTGACGCGAGGGTCCTAGACGTCACGCGACGCCCTTGTTTCGGCAGAATGTGTTTCTTGAGCTGTTGTGCACGAAATCCAACTCTCCAACCTCACCCAATCACCTTTAATCCACCTCTAATCACCTCCAATCATCTTCTAACTCCTCCATTATAAATACCCACCTTCTCCAACCCATTTGACACTTTCACAACTCTCTAATCTTCACAAATTCACTCTCAATCTGCAGTGAATCTGAGTTTTTGGACAGATTCTTGTAACTTCACTAAAGTGAGTGTAACTTGCTCATTTCTTAACCAAATCACTTGGTTCTTCTTCCTATTGCTTTGTTATGTCCTTGGGTTTGAATCCTTGGTTTTTCCTTGGAAGAATCATGCTTGGATTTGCCCTGAAATGGACTAAAACTTTCTGTTTTGTTTACTATTAATCAACAACATGTTATTTCTTATCCAACTTGTGTCTAACACATCTCACACCAATGTCCTAATGCTTACAACCTCTCTTATGGTTGGTTAAGCTTAAAAACATGGTTGAGACACTTAAATCAGAGGTTAAAACCTCACAAACTTTCTGTTTTAATTAGGGATTTACCCACAAGTAGTGTTCAAGTGTGAAACTTGATGTATGTGTGATGGTTGGTTTAGCCTAGGCTATCCTTCATAAGAATCCACTCATTACTTGATGTTTTTCTATAGATTAGTTGTTGTTATTACCTTAATACTTGTATGTTCATGACCCTCCTTGTTGTTTATAACAACAAGTGTAGTGGTGAACAATAGAGGTGCCTAAATGGAAGCTTGTTCTTCCTACCTCATGTATGTATTCTATGACACAAAGAGGTACCTAAATGGAGACATTAATCTCCTACCTCATGCTTGAATCATAAGACTTGTAAACTATATAATATCTAAGTTATTCTATATGTATACATCTAAGTAACTAAGACTTGATGATGACTAAATAGTTATTTGTTAAGTGGACGTTACATCATCTATGACCATGCCCTTGTTACGACTCTAATGGATCTTAGAATCCATGAAATCATACCAACTCTTTTGAGTTTCAATAGTGTCAAGAACAAGAGTTATGTGTACAAGATGATTATTTTCACCTATGTTACTTTCTATATATTAAAAACTCCGAATCTATAATCTTCCGTTATACGCCAAACTCACACACCTACGTTTCCTTGTGTAGAAAGACAAGGTGCTCCGAACTAATTCATCTACAAACTTGCTCTCGGAATTTCAAGTCACCACTTGTAAACCGTGAGTATACTCGTACCTTTCCCCTTTTTACTTTTACCACTTTTGGGGTGTAACATGTTTACCTATTGAAACTTACACATGAACTTTTGTCTAAACACATGAACATTCCTATAACATGCTTGTATATGTGATGGCTTGATACTTTAAATTTGGGTGATTCTTATGTGTTGAACTTATCATTAACTTCGTACGAGCCAAACCTTGACATATGTAGCGCTATAGGATTAACGACCCGCCTCTACTGAAACTTTGGTTATGTCATGAGCAAGTTGCGTTTTCTTGGTTTGATAGGTTAGACACATGCCATATTTAATGTTTATCTTGAATCGCATGCTTGCTATGAGGGATTGTTCACACTTTTATCTTATGCTATGTATGTACCAAACTTGTATACTCGCCTTTGCTTTTGCATTGAATTGTATTTTAAACATGTTACAGGTTGATGATGATGAAATGAAAGAGGTAGCACGATGCCTAGATACACACTTTAGACGTTAGGTTTAATATGTTGTATCGAATTTTGGTTATGTTGGTTTGTTATTTTGATTAAACTTGTTGTTATTTGGAATCTTGTATTGATGACTACTTGAAGTTTGGAAATGAAATTTGGATTATTAAATTATTGTCACAAATAGCGTTATGATGTCTCGAGCAATCTTCACACTTCGTCTCATCCCGATGTTTCCGCCATTGGTTGGGGTGTGACAGCTAGGCTATCCAATATGTGTTCCTGACAATAACCCTAATACCTAAAATAATATTAATACTACTATTATTAATATATTATTACCAAAAATAAATAACAATAACTAGTCATAAACATAAACGAGAGTATTCCTTAAACATAATATAAATTCTTCACCTCAATGGTTTAACAAGAATTTTTAAATATAGGAATACTATATTGTAAATAAAGTAATTACTTATGTAAGTTTCCATATATAATCAGTATAATGTTTTTCGATCGAAGATGATAAAGCAATAATTATCATGAAAGGCTCGATTAATGCTGTAAGAACTATTAAGAGATATACTGAAATATGAAATAAATTTGTATATCATTATCTTAGCACATGATTGTGTTAAGATCGCTTGTATAGAATAAATCAACAAAGCGGATTCAATATAAATAAATAAATAAATAAATCTGAGATTAGCGCAAGCTTCAGATTTTGTGAAAACGTCACCACAAGGTGATCGTGATCAAAGAAATGATTTAATGAAGTCGAATACCAAACAAGCATGGTATGGTTCAAGAGAATCAAAGTGCTTGTTGGAATTGTGATGGCCCAAAATATCATATGGGACTTTGAATTAAATACGTATTGCGAGCAAATTTACTTGGTTTGAATAAAACGAGTTTTGATAAGGAAGTTCGGACATGATTATAACAGAAACCATGTATACCCTTCAAAAGAAAATCGAGTTTTTCAAGAAATTCATTGATTCGACATTAAAGAGTCATTGCTTTGTAAAAACGCGGTTTACAATGAAAAGATCAAGTATAGCGAAATGATATTTGAACTTTTGATAAAACAACAAATTGGAATGATGCCCTCCTATGGTCTTCATAATTCAAATGAACCACATGCGCAACAAACAGTGCATGTGTAGCGTGTGGATTTACCAAGAAATGAAATGGATCAATATTTGCTACTATGAAAGAAATCTTTATGGTATGATGACCATTAAAAGAAGTAGAAACACGAAAGTCAACTTATTTATAGGCAGAAGTCAGAATTGCAACGAAAGAAATATAAGAACTTTATCTGGAATTTCGTGTGATAACCTTTGTTAAGTGACATTACCAAGGAATGTCGAATGAAATGAAATGAAATAGGGGATTTGCAAAGGTATATGACTTCTTTTGTAGTGCCAATAATTATGACTATAATTAGACTGTGCACCGATGGTTGTGAAATATTGTTCCAACGTACCTCAGCGATATTTTGATCGTTTGTAAGATCATGTGGCAAAGTGCCGCTTTTTGATTAGGAGTTCTTTTACTGACGTAATTAGTATTGGTATCATCGTGCCCAAATTTATATATTTCAAAGGTCTTGCCTTGGAAGTCATGTGTGATAAACTTTGACGTCTGTGGACATCTAATTTAAGTTTCATGTGTTTTCTTGTGCGCTAGCACAACTTTATATGCTTCTAACTTGCGTAAATCGTATATGGTAACTCTTTTAGAATTTCTTTTACTTTTGATGATGTCCCAACGTAATGGGTTTCCATTGTTTATATTGTCGCACGAGTTACGAGGTAGATGATCAAACGAAATAATGTTTGATATCGGAAAAGAGATTCCTGATAAAGAAATTTAGATTTATTGTTGACACATCTGTTTGTGCTTTATTCTTAATTGACTTTTGTAATTTCTTATAGATATATACATATCTATATAATCATATATTTCACATGCTGTAACATTCCCTCTATAAGGTCAATGTATTTAACAGATTCATATTTTAAAAAAACAAGCCAGATATCAGGTCATGATATTATTTAGGGAAATCTTGTCACTGATTTGACATTTTATTTACCCCATCTTATCCGGTTCGCGCCGGAGAGGTATTCTCAGTATATCCGGACAAACTGGAGAGTCTGCTACTCTATACCCATTTTTGCCGGAGAAAATTTTCTATTTCCCATAAATAGTATCTTTTTAAGATTTTAAAAGTGCCTCTTTTATTAGGGCTTTTATCCAGAATCAAGGAAATTTGTATTTCCATAACATATCTTTAGTCTAGACCAAGTAATATCAATAAGCAAGAATTAATAGCAATTAAGTGCTATTGCCTGCTAATCGTCATTCTCATGGCATACATTATACTTATATAAGTAATTTATCTTGAAGCTTATATTAAGACAAAATTCTTAAGTTCAAGTCTAAATATTATCCTGAGTGCTACCAGATAATATTAAAATTCCTAATTCGCCGTTTAAACTTAGGTATTATTACAACACCTAATTACTTAAACAAGTGGCTTAGCTTATTCTAAGGCATCTTTTCTTATGTTCAAGTCTAAATTCTATCAGCTGTGCTACCAGTTAATAGCAATCTCCTAACTCTTTTATTTAAGCTTAAGTATTATTATCACAACACTTATAGGCTTAAAGCAGTGGCTTAGCTCTGATACCACCTTTACTGTCACGACCCTCGACCCCACCCTGGACGGAATCGGGAATCGGGAGCCGTGAGCAGCCCAGTGGTACCGGTGATTTCTTTTGAAAAACATTGCAGCGGAAATTTCATCAGGACAGTGAGTTAGGAAAAATATCAGAGTTTAAAAACACCGGATTTAGATGGGATAAAACCCATGTTTTATAATGGTAGCTTTAATAAAAACGATATTTCTTAATTTGATTTAATTAATAAAATAAGCCACTTCTTGAAGTCCTTCAGTGCCGGATCCAATCCTTACTCCAATCTATTGTAATTACCTAAAACACGTTTTAAAAAGGTTTTGTCAGCGGGAAATACTGAGTGAGTTCATTCAGTTTTACTAAAACGACTCGTTTGTTATAATTCACAGTATTAAGAGCGATTACAATGTTTCTGATATCAAACCAACTACCCACGGTACTTTACCACTCGACCCATTGGCCCACCTGTCCAATGGTGTCTGTGATTATGGTCATATCACCCAATGGCTGCCCCAATGGTGAAGATTATCAAGTAATATATACAAAACCCCACATACCGGCTGTAACTTGGTGATTACAAAGACTTAATCCCTGTAATTATAACTTTTAAAATAACTTAGAGTTTTGTAAAACAGTTGATAAAAAGAGAATGACTCACTTTATAAGCATGCAAGATTGAGTTAACAAGCTTCTTGATTCTACTTCTTCCGATAATTAAGCATGCACTTTATTATTCTGGATCTTCTGATGATTTAATAGTTTGTTTGATTGTGAGTGTGTAGTTGGGAGTATTTTTGGTAGTTTTAAACATATAGTTTAACAGAATGGAATACGTATTTGTGTAAAACCCAAATCAAACCTTAACGGTAGTCACGAGATTCGAACCTTAACGAATTTCACAAAGTGTAACACTTTGGATTCCGTTTACCGAAATCACAAAGTATAGTACTTTGGCATCCATTTAACGAACTCTCAAAGTATAATACTTCGGCATCCGTTTAACGAACTCTCAAAGTATAGCACTTTGGCATCCGTTAGTTGGTTCCTGAATCGATCGGACAGAGCATCGCATCGGTGATTATTGGTTATAACACCAACGTATAGAGAAAAGAAGAAAGAAATGAACAAAGGAAATGAATTCCTAAGCTTCCTATTTATAGGCAAGAAGTATGAAAGTTCTAGGAAGTTTCCTATAGCTTTTCTAGGAAGTTACTTATGCATCTTCTAGGAAGCTTCCTATTCACTTATATCTATCCTCTTACACCTTCCTAGCACCTTCCTTTGATATTATCTATTATATATATATATATATATATATATATATATATATATATATATGTATATTTATTTATTTAGGTGATTAATAAATCTTACTTAGCTGATTAATGAATCTTGCTTAATCTTAATTAATTGTATTTAGCTTAATTAATCTAGTTTAGCTTAATTAATCTGGATTAACTTAATTAATCTTGATTAACTAATTAATCATACTTAATTTAATTAACAGATTAATTAATCTACTCAGCTAACTTAACTGCTAAGTTTATTTAACAATTAAGTATTCTAGCAGTTTCCTGATTACGAGTTCTAATTTCTAGACACAATGGAACTCGTATTAGTGTATTAACTCAATTTAACCTTAACGATAATCACCAGATAAAACCCTCACAACGATTTACAAGTGCAATACTTAACAATTCAGCAGATTCACAACGAATGACAGAGTATAGCCCGAGTTCGGACAGCACTCAAACATTCAAGTCGAAATCACGATGAATAACAAAGTATAACTCAATTTGAGCAGCACTCAGATAATCGTTGGATAGTTATAATCGATCGGATAAAGTATCGTACCAGTTATTAGAGTTATTACCCTAATAACGGGCAGAGTTTAGGGATTTAGAGGGTAAAATCCCGAGCTATTATTTACAAAAATAAAAGCTGACTGAAAGAAAAGAAAAGAATTGAACAGCGATCGAGTTAATACCCGGTATTGTAGCAGCACCCCGCTACACTAATTAGTGATTTGTGTGTGTTTAATTGTACTACTACTGCTCTAATTCGACGTACACAGTGAGAATTGACGTCGTTTCAATCACAGAAAGCAAGTGCCAATGTCTGCTATTTATACACGAAATTTGGCAGGCTTACGGACCGTAAGCCATATCCCTTACGGTTCGTAAGGGAAGCAATCTAATTTATAGGCTGCCTAGGTTCGGGACTAGCTTTGCTGAGTTGACACTTTTCTCAAACGAATTTTAGACAGCGAGAATTGTTGATAATCGTCACTAGGGTTTACCCCCCTTGAGTTTTAGGGGCCCTGATCCTGATTCCGATTGTTCTGGAAATTTTAGGGTTTATGCAGAATTACTTGGGTGTCTTAATTAGGGTTTCCATAATAGATAATTATCATCCTAATTTATTGATTTTAGTGAGAGTTGTTACTACGGAACCCTTATCAAATGCCGGTTGGAGTATTGGAAGATCAGCGGAAGATCAGTCAACTGTGCCTTGTGAGGAAATTGCACAACATCCAACACGGATACGCGTACTTTGAGGGGGAGCTATTATACAAGGAGCATCAAGATACTACTTACCTGGATCATCGATCAAGGGGGAATTTGTTAACATAGAGAAGATAAATACTTGACTGAAGATCGATTGCAGTTGCATTTTCAGCATTCGACAGCAACGGACAAGGGGGAATTTGTTGATGCAGATTTTGTGTCCAATGCTTGTCGAATAGGTTAGATTTATTTTATGTTGAATATGTAATAGTTAGTAAAACAATCAAACAAATGTGTATTGACCCGCTCGTTTGAAGTGGTTAAATGAAAGGGTTATGTGTTTGACCGTGTGTGTGTGTGCAAGTGAAATGGGTGTGGCTATAAATACCACCCCTTTGGTTCATTTGCACTTGAGAGAGTTAGAGTGAGGGAGCTCATTGTGAGAGTTCTCAGTGAGTTTTGTGGTTTGGGGGAGGATCACCACTTGGTCTCTCCCCGGATGTATACTCTTTGGTATTAGTTCGGTTATCTTGTAATCGGGCCGATTTTAATGTTATACTACCGATTAATACAAAAGAAGTTGTGTTTATCCATCTCTAATCTCTCCCGTCTTGAACTAATCTCACACTAATCATGGTTTCGGTCCCGAAACACGGTCCTACACCTTTTTCTGTTCGAACGATTTTTTTAGTTCTATCGTATGGGAAACTTGTATCCAAGACCTACAAACTTAGGTGTTTGTGTAGGTCCCGATACGGATCGTCGGACCACGATGATTTCTTGTTTCGGGAGCCGAAACAAGTGGTGAATCCCCGTTACGACACAAACCGAGCGAGAGAGTAAACACAACAAAAGGATTCATGTTTAACAAGATGTGTATTGATTTAGACAAAGTTTCGGTACAAGATTCGACAAAATACAAAGCACACAGGAACTTTCTCTCACTACTCTCTCTCTCTCTCTAAGCTCATTCAAGCTCTACCCTCTTCTGTCTTCAGTTCTGCATATATAGGCACAGCAGGTCCGACGAAAGACAGGAGGCGACGAAAGACTTCAGCCGACGAAAGACATCAGTCGACGAAAGACCATAGATGACGAAAAACTGCAAGTTTTTCGTCATTACCATACATCAGATTTTCGTCAACAGCATGTGCAGATGCAGGTGTTTCGTCATGCGCATGTGGTTTTTCGTCATGTATAAAGTCTCGACGAACAGTGGAATCTTCGTCGTTTGGAGTGTTCGTCACATGAAAGTATTCTTCGTTGATCATGGACTCCTCGTTGAGTTACACAGGCCCAATCAAGGCACTTGGCCCAACAACTATTAAATCAACCGAATGCACAGATAATTTCAATAGTTGCATGCATTTCCTTCTATATGACATCATCATGATATCATCATGGTGATGTGTCGGCGGGAAACAGTTTGCGGCTCTCCGTGCTTCGCGTGTTGAACTCTGGGACGCACGACGGAGGAATGTCGCTACGTCAGACTTGAGCCGAACCTAACCGTGTCGAACCGAGTCGAACCGAACCGAGTCGCGTCCACATAAATGTATCAACAAACTCTCCCTTGGACGCTACTCGTGATGGTTCGTTCTTCACATTGTCGGATCTTTAAAAGGTCTTCACGTGTCGTAAACAGGGAGTGTATCAACAAACTCCCCCTTGAATGATGCTCGTCAATCTTTTGATCTTCAATCTTTTGGTGTTGATGAGTGATCAGCGGCAATTCGATCATTTTGATTTCTGATTGCATCAATGTCGTGTCTTCACTTTACGGCTTGTCATCTGACACGCTCTCTTCACTTTCAGCTGGTTCGAATGCAACATCTGCAAACGTAACAGAGCTGAAAACGTAATGAGAACAACCGCTTGGAATATAGTCAAATTAATCAAACGACACATATAACTCTTAATCAAATAACCAACCGACAACAGTTTGGAAGCATAAAAATATGTCCAGTCTTAAACCTTTAACTTTCAAAACTTGTTAACTTCGACTGTTTATGAAGATGCAATTGTTTTCCGGCTTACAATCAGGATTTTGGGTAGGATAGACTCGAGTTCCAACATCGGTCAATCAAAAATAAACTAGAAGCAAAATCTTTTCGGCTTTTATAAAGTTTATATTAAAACACACCTAAAATCTTTTTGGTATTTTTCACTTTTCAAATGTAAAGACGGAAAGCAATAAATAAATATATACAGAGATACAGAAACGAAGAAAAATAAATAAATATATACAGACGATCTTTTTGCGAGTTTCGAGGGTAAGAGAATCATATCAGTGTACGGTCACGCTAAAACGCTCTTGTTGTTCAATTAGTTAACATTTAACATTGTTGTAAAGACTTTCTTTTGTCAATGGGTCTTTAACCCCATTGGTTGTTGCATTATCTAATACTATACAATCAGCACATCTTCACTGACGGGAAGATCAATTGGTTACCCCTCAGTAAAAGTGGTAACCGTTGGTAACATTATGTGAGGAAACCGGACGTGGGTATTGATATCACCGAGGGGTCAACGATCGACATTTCCAACATAGCAGCAACAACACAATAACCAACCGATATTATCAACACATCGTCATTGTAATATCACTGACAATATAATTGACTAACGCATAACTAAGGCAATATCACGGATGGAGATATGCTAGTGTGTCTTGGTACAGTAATTTTCACATCATGAACCTCAATAAACAAATGGAACAATTGTCGGTAAATAAAAGGAAAAATTGTTGGAATGGTCTTACAATTAGTGATGATACTACAAAAAACAAATCATTGGTAGCTATTTTGTTGGAATGTCGTTGGAAAAATGAAGGTGGTTTTTTTGTCGGATGTTGTCGTGAAAACGTAGGAAATATCTTTTGTTGGTATACTGCCGGCAAATTTTATTGTGAAAATTTTCACTTTTCTATTAGTGTCTACTGATTTGCTAGAACTCATGGGCGGAACTTACGGCTAGAAGGGGGGCCTAGGCCCCCCAATTTTTAGGATTAAAAGTTTAAGGTTAACCATTATCTTTGAAAAATATTATCTTTGTTTGGTTTGGCCCCTCCTAATCCCAAAGCCTCAATTAAACATATATTTTTAGGCCTCCCAATTTAAATGTTCAAGTTCCGCCAATGAGTGGAATTGTAAGTTTCACTACTATAAGACGAGGTATCAACAACCAAAAAGCGATTTCAAAAATAGTGAACATAATCAAACCGGTCGCTAATTCAGTGACTGTTTCCAATCAATCGCCAATGTTTAAAAAACATTAGAAAATAATGTTTGGCCCAACTATTTTTATTTTTGTCTAATAAAATAACTTCATATATGAAAGGGTCTTAGATCATATACGAAAGCTTATTAACACATATATAATATAAAATACAGTGCAATGGCCAAATGCATCAATTACAATGAACTAAGGTTTCAGGCAGTTAAACCAAGGTTTAACATGGCTAATTCTTCCATGTGCATTAATGCATTTGCCAAAAACCTTTCTTCCTGGGATTACTGAACTGATATACACATTATCCATAGCAATATTGGTGCATGCCACACTTTCACTGCAACTTAGATTTATCACACTGTCCATCATTGATGTCCCCGTTATTCCACTGTATGATATATCACTTAACCTGATAGCTGATGTCTGTTTATTCAAGAATCCCACAAAAAGAAATGTGTTAATCAAGAGTTGGAAACAACTTTCATTTGTTAAGTTATAGAAAAGTTAGTTTAATTCTAAAAGATGTACTTACAGAGTTTATGCAGTCCTGCTGAGTGGGACAATAGTATTGGTCAATCAAGATAGGGTTATAAACTGCATCAAACTTGATGGCCTTAAATGATATATTCCTTGCATAACCGCTCCCCCCCTATATATCAAAGAAACCATAGATGATCTATAATTGTTTTTTAAGAGTGTTTAGCAATGTGTTTTGAAAGTGATTATCTGATTATAATGTTTGTAAGCCCTATTTAGTCAATTTCTAGTGTAGGGGTCCCAAGTCCAGTAATACTACAACAAACTAATTCTTGTTTTTTTAACCATTTAGGGGTGTTTTATCTTTACATCCTTAAATAAGCAAAATTTGTTTCGCATTTAATTTATTTGCACGAGTAAGGTATTCAAAATTACCTGCCAAGATTTGATTCGAACTCCGGCCAAGGTTTTTTGCATTGTACAATTACGAACCTCTATATTTTCCACCACATCAGCTCCTCCTTTCCCCAAGGCCCCAATGCTACATGAAATGGTAAATATTGTAACATGCTTCATGATGTAATATATTTAGTGATAATTTCCCTAAATCTAGATGTTTTTGGAAATATATGCTAAGCTAAACCTGATTCCGTGGCCTGGCCCGCACATGATACCGCTGATTTTGACATTAGATGAACCTCCACTAATAGCAATACAGTCGTCTCCTATATATAGTCATGCAATATGATATGATGGCATAAGTGTAAGGAAAACATTAAGTGAATTATTTTGACAAATTGGAAACAAGAGCAAAGAAGTTACCTGTTTCTATAAAAGAATCGCGTATATTTACATTGGTGGAGCTAGCTACATTAATGCCATCAGTATTTGGGCTTGTTTCCGGGGCAATGATATGAAGATTAGACACAATGACATTGTTGCAAGTAGTTATTGTGATATGCACTCGTGGACTGTTTACATGTGTTAAGCCATTGAGTCGCAAGCCGTTGCATCTTTTAAACATTAACGCCTGGTTTGTAGAGTTTATTTAATGTTTAAACCATAAAAGATCCAATTTTTTTGCATATAAAAGTTGATTTATGATACTTACCACTGGCGCATGACAACTTGTTCCCTGAAATTATATAAATTTATATGTAAGGATTAAGGAAATGAAGGAACTTGTGAGTTATGAAAAATGAAGATTACAACTTACTGGTGGTGGAGTACCAATGCATGCATTTTCCCACCAAAGGGGACCTTGACCGTTTATTTGTCCACTCCCACTAACCGTAAGACCATTCACCATTGAAAATGAGAGCCATGTATCGATATGATAACCGATCCAATCGGTTTTCATGGTAGGACCAACTATGTTTCCAGAAACCTGTTGTTTGAGGATTTCATATATCTTGTAAGCAAAATAACTACTATTAGGCCCCAATTCTAACGTTCGTTTTATGCCCCAGAAAAGAGGTTGATAAAGTTACAACATTAAGGGTGGTTTTGGCAGTTCTCGTAGGGCGGATTAGAGGAGATCCAAAGTTGAAGGGTAATCATATTAGTAAGGTTAAAATTACTGATATGTTGTTATTAGAAATTAATTATCTATTATATTTAGATAAAGGTTATTAGTATTTGAATTGCTTGTAAATAGTTAAGAGTCTACGTTTCTTGTGTGTCAAGTTTAATTCTTGATTATTTGCTTTATTTTGCATCTCTCGTTGAAAAGTAATAAACAGAAAAGGTCCCAAATCTTTTGTTTTCATCTTGTTAGAGTGATATCATTGTTCTAAATCGTGATTTGTGGGTGGGGGTACTCAGTGTTTGGTTCAACAACTTAGACCTTGGTTTCGACGATATAATCGACCCAATTGAAGTAACCGAGCCTGAACCAGGTCCAAGTTCAAGTCGGGGTCACGACTCATACCAAAGTCTGAGGTGAACAAGAGCTCACTAGGAGCCTAACCCTATAACAAATGAAGAACAATTAAGAAGGTCAACTCATGAAAGAAGACCAAACCCAAAGTATGTTGCGCATGTTGCCATGATAGAAGATGACTTTGTTGAACTGGAATTGTATGAAGCACCAACTCTAATATTGAATGGATTCAGTTAATGGAAGATGAGATTTCGTCGCTACATACAAACGAAACCTGGGAAGGAAGTCGTTTTCAAACCGAAAGAGATGTCAAACTCGTCGTGCACGTTAAAGTGCAAAGCTGATGGATCTATATATTGATTTAAAGCTGATCGTCGTACACTTAGTGTTGGACATCAATTATGAAGATAGATACCTTTAATCTACTAGCCAAGCTCAATATGGTTCGTGTAATACTAGTAGTCGCTGCAAGTATAGCTTAAAATCTTATATGGAGATTTGGATCATGTAATCCATATAAAAACGTTCGAGAGGCAATATGATGAGTCTTGAGATATGTAAAAGCAACCTTAAACTGCCGAATCAAGTTAGAAAAAGGTTCCAAGTTTAGGTTGGTAGGATATTGTGATGAAGATTATGTAGGTAACCTAGACGCTAGATGCTCAACAACCATGGGTCTAAGTATACCTAAAGGGAAACCTTTATTAGTTGGTAAGGATAATACGGTCCATCAATAATTACCAACCAATATAATAATAAGGGATAATTCTATTATTTTGATCTAATATAGTATAAATGATTATAATGGCTACATGATTAAATACTTATAATATATTTAATCTAACATTACAAGGTTACAACATTACGGATGTTTTGTAGATTTTGAAGGGGCGGTTTGAAAGAGATCCAAAGTTAATAGGATTATTAGTAAAGTTAGAATTACTAATATTATTATTAGTATTATGTATCTGATATGTTAGATAAGGATGTTAGCATTTGAATTGTATTCAAATAGTCAAGTTAAGTTTCTTGTCGGTAAAGTTTAATTTAGCATCTAAAGTCGTGGTTATTTGTTTTATTTTGCATCTCTTGTTGGAAAGTAATAAACAAAAAAGATTCCAAATGGTTTAAGTGTTCATCTTGTTGGAGTCATATCATTCTAAGTCGTGATTCGTGTGCTTGGTCTCATTGTTTGATTCAACAGAGGTGTCAAAAATAGGTAGATGATTTTGATCAATTCATAGATATTTAGAGCCCAAAATGATTGTTTAGCCATTTCTCCATATATCCATTCTTACATATCCAATTTAAAGATCCTTTCCCAATCTTAATTCTAGAGGATTTTGATCTATTCATACTTAATTACCTACTCAAAATAAACTTAATCAGGTTTAAAAACTTGTACAACCAGGTAAGAATTTCTCTACAACGAGTATTTTTCCTACAAAGTGTAACAAGTCTATGTAACCATTGTATTTTAAATTTTAAGCATAATGTTTTCAATTCTTTTGATATGGGAAAACACCAAACACAACACTTTAAAACACAATAAAATGTATTATAGGCATAAAATCTAAAACACCATGCAAAGAAAGTTAATCAGTATATTTTAAAGTTAATGTCTAGAATACATTTGATTGTGTTTTAAATTGTTGCGTTTGATGTTTTCTATACAATATTATATTAAAAAAAAAAAAAAACTAAAACATCATGCTCAAAATTTAAAACACTAGAATAACCCTACCCAAATCATATCTAATACTAATAAAAAAATCTCTTTAATGCCACATGGCATTCTTTTATAATTAAAGATTTCACTAAAAGTCCATGTGGCAATTTATCATATTACCTCAAACATAATAAATAATAAGTAAATTAATATAAAGATTATTAAATGATTGAATTTATTATATATATATATATATATATATATATATATATATATATATATATATATATATATATATACTAAAATAATCTTATATTCATGATTATATCTCCTCAATATTCTTAATTCTTAATATTAGTTATCTATTTACCTATACTTTAATATAATATCTCTACTTTAATAACTAAAATTATACTTATCTAAAGAAGATAAGATAACCAAAAATATATACATCCATCACTACTTGATGTAACCAAAAATTTCAAACTTATATTTGTAATTTGTTATTATCATTTTCACAATGTTAAACATATATATAAACAGATAATGAACTAATTCCATTCTATCTTCTATTTGATAACACTTTTTAAAATAACAAAATATTAATTTGAAATAAAATATACGAATCCTTTTGTATTCAAAAACAAAATTCTTACTTCGTAAACGCATCATTTAAAATGAGTAATATTATATTTTTCTTTAATTTTGTATGTATAATTTATACTAGGGTTATATGTATTCACATCAAAATTTATATTTATTATGTGTGATGCAAGAAATAAAATGAAATATAAAAAAGTTCAAAATTTATAATTGCTATGTCTTTCAAACGCAACCAACCTCAACAATAACATATTTATTTTTAAAAACTCATTCAAGTTTATATAAACTCAAACACATATTTTTTCCAAAGAACTCGATCAACTCCACTGGCGGAACTAGAACATTAACTCAGGGGTATCCTAAAAAAAAAAATCTCACCGTACAATCTAGGGATGAGATCGGTACGATACCGGTACTGATACCGTAAATACCGTTACCGAAATTGAGGAAATGTGGATACCGATTACCGTACCGTATTTATAGATTCGGTACCGGTACGGTACTGGTATCGGTACCGGTATTTCGGTACTTTACCACATTGATACCGCTTTGGTGTCATCCATTGTTTTACCTAAAAAAAATCCATGTGCAATACATCCATCCATTATTAACTAAACTAGAGTAATATATAGAGGAATGTAAACAATAGGTAAACATATTAAGTAGTCAAAAAAATCAAAAGGTAAACATCCATGGGTTCGACTTTTAACATCCAAATTCCAACATGTCTAAAAAATCACCATAATTGATTAAAAATAACCAAACAAAAGAAATTTGATATTGGTTTTTGTAAAACAATGTTTAAGAAAATATAACTTCATAGTGGGATCTAAGATAATAGCAAAATACATAAAGTCATTATTAAATTCGGTATTAATACCGGTATTTACCGAAAAATACCGGTACCGATACCGTTTTTTACCGATACCGAATTTCAAAAAATCTATTACCGATACCGGTACCGTTTATGATCGGTACGGTACGGTATCGGTACGGTACCGGTACGGTACCGGTATTTCGGTAAAAAATCTCATCCCTAGTATAATCATACAATATTAAAAAAACGACAATAAATAAATAAAGTAAAACAAATACCTAAAAAGGACAATAAATAAATAAAGTAAAACATCTTTCAATGATTGCGGTTGCAACCGGTAAAAGCAAAGCTAGCTTCACTACCCGATAAACTGAAGGACAAGAACTATGTGTTCCCGTTTCACAATCACAACCCTCTGAGTCGACGGTTGGTATCCCTGCGACATATAAGATTATAACTGGGCTTTAATAACAATTGGTTGGGCTTATTATATACAATCTTCATTATTGAATGCTTACTCTTCATAACTGGGCTTTAATAAACTGATTTGGGCTTATTATTTACAACTACAATTTGGGCTTACAATTTTTTAGGGGTGTCCTCGTAGTTGTTTAGGGATGTCCTTTGTATAAAAATCTAAAAAAAAAAATTTTTTTACACTACCGGTACAAAGTTGAGCCGTAGCCTGTGCTACGGCTAATAACTCTCTAAGTCCGCCCCTGATCAACTCCATGATTATCTTAAAGTCTTTCATTTTCTAATTTTCTATCCTCAAACGCATGTAACACATGGGTCTATAACCTAGTTATTCTAATATACACTTAATTCTTAACAAATCAAAATGCAAAAAACAAAACTAAGCAGACAAGAAAAGTATCAATATACACAAGCGAAGTGAAAATAATCTCCTCGGTCTTAGGTCAAACCTGAGAAAAAAATATTATATAAATAATTGTTGTAAAGTAGATAGAGGTAATATTTATTATTCCATATATAAGTTTGCAAGTGTTTTGTGCAATCATTAGTTGTAACTTGTTTTTTGAGAGTATTTCAAAAAAAAAAACTTAATTTTTTAATTTTAACCCAAGGTTTTTACCTTTTTTCAATTTTAACCCTACATAATTTGTTTTTTTAACTTTAACCCAAAACTTTTCATTATTTGCAATTTAACTTCACAACTTTTCTCACTTATACTTTTTATCTTTCGCAAATTGTCGTTTTACGTATAGGTCTAATTTTTTTGAAGTTAATACGACGCAATGTGCATCTGTGGTTCAATGTTTTTACCTCTATTTTTCCATGTTTGACAGGTTCGTCGCAACACGCATATCCTAGGTCGAGTCAGTGTTGGTGGTCGATGACGGTTGTGTGACATTAGTACTATTTGACACCGTTTTACGCCCCGCCGCAACGCGGGGTGTGCTTTGGGATGTTTCAAAGAAAAATGGTTATGCATGTGGTTGTCATAACGTTGGCTTTGGGGGTTTTCTAAAAAAAATTGATTTTTTTTAACTTTTCACCCAAAAGTATTTCATAAATTACTTTTAACCCAAAACTATTTGTTTTTTTTTTTTTACTTTTAACCCAAAACTTTTTATCTTTTGCAATCTATCCTCATAATTTTTATTTTCAACTTTGATCGCTTATAGTTTTCATTTTCCGCAAATTTTTTGCTTTATGCTTGGTTCTAAATTTCGTGACGTAACACATCGCAAAGTGCGTCTTTGGTTTAACGTTTTTACATTTCGTTCTAAATTTTGCGAGTTAACACGACGTAGCATGCGTGTGTGGGTGAACGTTTTTATATCGTCTATTTTTCCCCGTTTGACAGGTTTAACATAACGTGTTGGTCCTTGATCGACTTAATTATAACTAAAGTATCCCCGTCGCATTGCGGCGGGTCGCAATCCTAGTTGTTCAAAAAAAGTAAAAATAATCGGTTTGGATCCAATTAAATATGAAAGTCGTCTATCTTGTTACATTTATTTTAAAAATTTCTCGTGTACAACTCTAATCAGAATACAATGCGATAAGTAGAACATATCTTCACTCGGGGTCTATTTGGTATGGTGTAATGGAATACATGAGGGAATGGAATGGACAAAGGAATGAAATGGATCATTGCATTCCATAGTCTTGTTTGGTTACCATGCAGGAAAGGAATAAATCATTACCTTGTGTTGTTTGGTAGGTAAGAAAAGAGGAATTAACTAAATCGGCGATGGGTGGTGGCGGCAAGTGGCGGTGGCAGTGATGGGTGGCGGTGGTCGGTGGGTGACGGGTGTTAGCGGTGGCGTTGGCGATGACCGGGGTTGGCGGTGGTCTGCGGTGGCAAGTGAGAGCAATGGTGGTGGCGGCGACGATGGGTGGTGGTGGTCGACAGTAGCGGGTGGTGGGCGCGGAGGATGGTGGTGGTGGTCGGCGGAGGGTGGCGGTGTTCGGTGGTTGCGGGTGGCGGCGAGGGTGATCGATGGTGGTGGCGACGACGACAACGGTGGGTGGTGGTGGTCGAGGATAGCAGGAGGTGGCCGCGGAGGGTGGTGGTGGTGGCCGGCGGAGGGTGGCGGTAGTGGTCGGGTGGCGGCGATGGTGGTCGATGGTGGTGGCGACGAGTGGTGGGGGCGGCGACGCCGATGGGTGGTGGTGGTGATGGTAGCGGAGGATGGTGGTGGTGGTCGGCAGAGGGTGGCGGTAGTGGTCGGGGTGGCGGTGGTTTGCGATGGCGGGTGGCAGCGGTGGTAGTCGATGGCGGTGGAGGCGGGCGGCTGAGGACGGTGGTGGTGGTTGGCGGAAGTTGGTGGTGGGTGGTGGTGACGACAGCAGGTGGTGGTGGCAGATAGTCGATGTGATGGGCGGTGTTTGTGGCGTAGGCTGAGAGAGGGAATGGAATGGAAAAGAAACAGGGGGAGTGGATGGAATGAATTTGAGGGAATGAAATGACTTATGTAATGGGTGATTCCATTACGTTGACCAACCAAACACACTTTTTTTCATTCCCTCGTAATAGTTCATTCCATTCCACCTCCCATTCCTGCATACCAAACACTACCTTGGTCTTTAGGTTGATAACCGACTTTAAAAAATCATTAACTACTAAAACCGTTATGCTTTCCAAGTTGACTATTTAAGGTAACTAGTTATTTTCCGTCCGCGCATTGCGACGGGACCCAATGACTACAAAAGGCGTGTCAGCAACGGTAAACAGATACCGAATATCAAAATATAAATAAAATGACCTGGTAAGGATAGTCACTCCGTCATAAAAAAGCGATTTTAAATAACCTAATATATAATAATAGGACCCACACGTCCTACACGTTGGAAATTCGGTTGTTTTCAGTTCAGTTATTACGGTGTTAACACGTTAAAATACGGATGAGCTCGGTACCGGTAACGGCAGAGAAAGTACCGATCCGGAAAATCATCGAAATTAGGTACCGGCACCGAAAATGCTCGGTACAATACGGTATGGTATTTGAAGGTAAAAATCAATAAATACAGGTATGGTGCTAGACCGGTGTCGAACCGAAAATAACGATTCTGAAAACGCCAAAAGGTGGGTACCAAATTGGTACCGAAAATGATTTGGCATAGTAAATTTGGTACCGATACGATACCGGTTCGTTTACAGGATTTGATACAATTTGCTCATCAATATTCTAAATATCCATGTTAATTTTACATGCTACAATTCATTCATTACAGAAAAAGACAAAAAAATAAGCAAAATAAGTTGTTGTGTATATAAAACCTCATTCAAACGAAATACAGTTTATTTACTGTGTGTATGAAGAGTAATCTAAACGATGCAATTACTTGCATTGCTGCGTTGCTACAGGATTTGATGAGCTCGGTACCAACCGGTACCGAAAATACCGTTACCGAAATCCACAAAAGTGGGTACCGGTACCGAATATACCTAGTATGGTACGGTTCGGTACCGGTCGGTACTGGTACGGCACCAGTATTTGAGGGTAAAAACCGGTGAATACCTGTGCAGAACCGGTATTCACCGGTACCGAAAATACACCGGTTTGGTAAATTTGAGACCGGTACCTATACCCGATACCATTTCCTCATCTCTTAATGATGTTACTATTCATTCCATTCTAATTTTAAATAATTCTAAATTCTAAGTTTTAATTCTAATATTAATTTAATAGTAAATGACTGTTCATTCGGTTTCCACTTTATCATATATAGATATAGATTTTTACCAAAAACTTGTAACATGTTCAATGTTTTTTTTTTTTGAAAGGTATGTAACATGTTCAATGGTTTGCTACCACATTATTAACAAGTGTGATGATTTAGAAACAATTTCAAAGCCTAGTGGCCAAGATATATGTGTAGATACCTGCACGTAGACACTGGAGGGCTTGCACGGGCCACTAAAAGAAACTGGCTTCAACAAGAACGTTTTCCCTTCCGGTATAACTAATATACTCCTATCATTTGGTTCTGCTTGGCACGCCGCATTCCATGCATTCATAAACGCCTGTATATTTTCGTAATATAAATCATGATGCAAGATATAGTTCGGCTAAGATATATTCTAGATCAAGTCTTGACTCGAATAGCTCCAATATACACGTAACTAAACATTATATTCTGATAACTAAGCTCGTTCAAATACATATGAGGCCCGAACTAAGTTCAAATTGCTTAAAGATGATAAGGAGCTGATATAAGAGCTGATAGAGTCTTATCTGGACCAACTGGAAAGAGAAATAGAATAGGAAGAGCCCAAACTTTAAACGAGCATAATTTGGATGTACGAGCAAAGTTAAGGGGCCATTAACCAGCGCTGACGGAAAGGTCTCAACGAATTCCTTCTTTCAATGGTCCAATTTCATAAATCATGATTTTCCTCCAAATTGAGCAATCTTTGATTTTTTTTTTCTTTTTTATAGCCTAAAACGTATAGATCACTTATTCATATAATTTACGCGTCTATATATAGTTTCAATTTCAATAATTAATTTGTAATTTCAAAAATTTTAAAAATTGCAAACCTGCCAAATTTATAGGCACCTTAATCAAGACATTCAATTTTATATCTTTGCTTTTGCTCTAGTGAAAATTACATATTTCGAGGTTAATTTACTACATTAAGGATCATAAAACACGAAAAGAACTATATCTCAACTTGTTATATGTTTTACCCTGGAACATGATAGAATTGACCTCGAGTTCAAATAAGCTGAAAAAATCTGACTTGTTTACAACCATAACGTTATAGAGTTTGATTACCGGGGAATCGTCAGTTTTTCCGTCTCCTTTGGCTCCATATGTTGCCACATCAAAAATGGTGGTTGAGTCAAGATTGATTCTAGAGAGACTTCTTGAACCCAAAGCATTAGAAAGCATGCATGCTAGTAAGAACAAAACCAACGTAATTAACTGAATCTGCATGGATACAATGCATAAGTTTACTATTAGCAAAAACTCCATATATATTATTATGTTAATCTTTGAAAATTAATGAATAATGATTGACCTAATTTATCATAATATATGTGAACTCACCATTCTGTCAAACTGCCTACGCATCATAATATGTAAAGAATAATGGAGATTTTGTATTGTTTCCGTACTGTCATGTTCATGTGCGTGCACTCATATATACACACACACACGTACATGTACACACTAACTTTAGGGTTAAGTTAGGGAATGCATTATCTTTTTAGTTTGTAAGAATGACTGGATGACTTACAATGTTTTACTTAAAAGGATATGTGGATTACTTATTTGTAACTAAAAGGTTATCAGTTAAGATTCAGTTACAAGTATACTTGACAGTTGACAAAGGAAAAAGTTACGTACAAATTCAGATGACGTCTCTAATCTATGAATGTGGGTCCTGATGCTTCAAGTTATATACATGGTTTCTTTGCATATTGTAGTAACGAGTTGAAGTAAAAATGATTTAGAATACGAAGAGTAGAAGAAACTTGAGGGGGGGTATTTTATCTATTTTCTTGGAATAAGCCTCCTAGACGATAATCCATGAAGCCTACATCTGGCACCATGTAAAATTATGTATAAATAAAATATATATAAACATTTAGAGCCACTGAGAAAAATGGACCTCGGTCAGGGGTGCGGCTCGCCCACCCTTGGAGCCGGCATTGAATTGCAGCATACTAGCTACACTATATTAACAAGAGGTTATAACGTATGTGAAAATTAGGAAGGTTTGGGGAAGTAAACCAATTTTATTTATAGATATCTAGTCATCCATTTTTTTGTTATCATTTATGCATTTGAAATGTTTGATATTGCGTAATATATGGTATCAAATGAAAACATACCAACGGATGTATGTATGCACGTGATGTAAGGATGCAAGGGTTCACAAACCATCATGTCTATTTGTGGTACAAGTGTACAACCCTTATCGATCCCCTGCTCGACTCCAACTTCCGACTCACCTAACCAACATGACGCACAACCGAAGCAAATAAATAAATAAAGAGAATAGTTCTCAAAGAAATTTAGAGAAATTCGATATATTTCAGAATAATAAAAAATCAATACAATATGTGCCCTTATATAGTGAGTTTTTTAAATTCAGGTTTGACAAATTTTAAAATTTACAAATTAACTGGCAATTTTGGAATTAAGGCCATAAATAAAAACGTAAATTATGTTAGTTAGAGATTTACGTATTTGTTGGTGCAGTTTTTGTGTCCGATGATGTTCGAATAAATTATAATTATTTTATGCTGATTATGTAATAGTTAGTGAAACGATCAAACGAATGTGTATTGACCCGCTCGTTTGAAGTGGTCAAACGAGAGGGTTATGTGTTTGACCGTGTGTGTTTGCAAGATAACGGTTGTGCACCACTTGTTCATTTGCAAATTTAATTGAGAGAGTTAGCAGAGAGTGTGAGGAAGGTTTTAGACCTTGGGGGAGAGATCACCACTTGGTCTCTCCCCCGATGTATACTCCTTTGGTATGTTCGGTTAGCTTCTAATCGAGCCGATTTGTAACGTTATACTACCGGATTAATACAAAACAATTTTTATTAGTTTCTAATATCTCACGTCTTGAACATAATCACACACTAATCACGGTTCACGGTTCGGAATCACGAACTTACAATATTTTAAACTATAAAAGAAAGTTTGCAAAATTTGGGCAAAAATGTTAATTAACATAATTAAGGTCTTAGATCAAGGAATTTTGTGACACTTCGGGTTTTCCTATACGATTCGTTTGTGTTGTGGTTATGTGATTTTAATTGCGTGAATATAATGAATGAGAATTATAATATAATGGTTGTTTAAAAACATGCATGTATGTATGTGTATTAGATTGTGAATAACGTTTAAATAAAATATGTGTGTGTGCGACTAAGGTGTGCAGCCGCACACTGGGATGGTCCGCACACTCCCTCTTATCTTGTACACTTCACTCATATTGGGCTGCAACCACACATCCCTTTGAACCCCGGGCCCAACTTCTAAAAGCCCACTAGAAACCCTAAGGGACCGCACACTGGTGGGGGGCACACTTAA
Source organism: Helianthus annuus (assembly GCF_002127325.2). Classification (NCBI taxonomy): domain Eukaryota; kingdom Viridiplantae; phylum Streptophyta; class Magnoliopsida; order Asterales; family Asteraceae; genus Helianthus; species Helianthus annuus. The sequence continues at coordinate 138,939,092 of NC_035442.2, forward strand.
AAGTGTGCGGCCTCTTTGTGTATAAATGAACCAGGTTAGCCAACATTTGGAAAGATTGGCAGCAATCATTTAGAGCACCAATCCCTAAAAAAACATTCCCTCTCTCTCTCTCTAACTTTCTCTCTCTAAAAACCCTAAAAACATACCAAATCTTCTTCTTCTTATCCGAGTTTGACGACGGCTTTATCATCCTTCAACGACAGCCTTCACATTTTGAAGATAACCCACATTTATCATTCTTGGAAGCTTTACTCTTTGATCTTTCTACGCACTCTTACATTCCACACGAACCGGTTAGTATATCACCATTATTTGGATGTTTATACATGATAAAGGTTCAAACTTGATTTATGATTTGTATGATTAGATGATGGTACATGTTTGATGATTGTTTCTGTGCAACGTGTTGACAAAATTACTTGATATTAAAGTATGAAATCTGTGTTGGTAAAGATTAGGAATTGTTATGATACCAAAAATAGACCTTTATGAATATGCATGAAATATGTTTGTGATGTTTGATACATGCTGTGAAGATAGAGCCATGAATCTATTTTTGGTAATGTAGATGTGATGAAAGTGTGTTAATTAAATGGGTGTTGCTAAATGCACTCCCATTTTTTTTAAGTTTACTGGTTGCACTCCCCCCTGAAGTTTGTAAATAAATACAATCAACCCTTGTATTTTCTATTTTTTGAAAATTTTTATTAGGAAATATCCCTATTAAGGTTAAAATGTACAGGCTAAATTATTCCTAGTCTCCAGGGCTCTAATTTATAAACAAGATTTACAGTCTCAAAAAGCCACCTAGCAATTCAAGGTCCGCAGGTTTGTGTTTTGTTTATTTGTTTGTGATGTTCATATTTATGCAATACGCAGTCGTTGTTTAATTGTACAAAAGGAAAATCTTTTCTGATGCAATTAATTTATAAACAAAACAATTTTTTTAACTCACACTACACAATAGAACAATAACATTTGTTTACCTTACTTATCCATTGTTGCGGATATGTATACTTTTGATTGAGAAATTCGAAAACGCCACCAACCACCGGTAATTAATAACAACGAAGAACTTGTTGTATTCCTTTTCAAAATTAAGCATATTTGTTTTCCTCTTAAATTGTAGATTGGAAATTCTTTCTAAGCATATCTGTTTTCTAATTGATACAAACGAAAAACTACTCATGTTTGTTGCAAATACAATTCAATTGATCCAGAGTTGCAAATTCTTTCTCTATAAAAGGTATAGGGTGGAATTTAAAAAATTATAAAAATGATATTTTTGGAAAGGGAGGTATAAACAGTAAAAAGGGAGGTGTATTTAGCCACACCCTAATTAAATAGGGAATGCATGATATAAAGGGCTGATAAATACGAAAGAGAATCTAGATCTATTTTAGAAAGAAGTAATGTGTAAGTCAGTGTATGAAGGGATGATTGAATTAATGTTGATTGATTGATGCATGATGAAACGGTCTAGAGAATAATTAGGGTTCTTGAGGATTAATATTTAAATTGGTGACTTGAATCCAGATTGATTTGATAAAGTTGAACAGTTTCTGTTTGTTTAAAATGAATATTGTACACTCAATAAATGTACAACGTGTCATGCTTAACGTAGAACATGGCACAGTGGGTCGTACACCTAGGTGTGCGACATGTACCGCACACCCCGAAGGGGGTACAACCTGTGATGCGTCTTGTGCACCCAGATCAAGAATAATCGCACACTTTAAATGCCGCACGATCCTTCGGTACAAACGACTGAAGCACACGGTACAACTGCACATTGCATGGCCATACACCAGCAGGAGGTCGTACACTTGCTGGTGGGCTGCACACTCTCTTGGGCCAATAAGCCATTGGGCCGCACTAGGGGTGCAAACGAGCCGAGCTACTCGCGAGCTACTCGAGCTCGGCTCGAAATAAAGCTCGAACGAGCCGAGCTTAAATGAGCTCGAGCTCGAGCCCGAGCCTAAAAAACAAGCTCGTTTAGTAAACGAGCCCGGGCCCGAGCTTCTCTTATCGAGCTCGAGCCGGCTCACGAGCCTACACGAGCTTTCTGTTTATATATTTTTTTATTAATATATTAAACATATATTTATATAATAATAATTACCATTTATATAAATATAAAAAAAATAACTTAATTATATGTATAATAATAATTATAATTAATATAAATTAATTAATAAATACTAAACAAGTCGAGCCCGAGCCGAGCTCGAGCTTGAAAAATTAACTTCAAGCCGAGCTTGAGCTCGAGCCTGGTCGAGCTTGGACTCGACTCGGCTCGTTTGCACCCCTAGGCCGCACACTTGATTTATGGACTGATATCTTAACTGGACCGCACACTCGTATATGGGTTATATAATAACTGGACCGCAAACTGTTAGCCAGACCGCACACTGTATTGGGACTTTAAACTATTGGGCCACACATTCTGTTTGGGACCAATGTTAGGGGACTGTTTGTATACCGATTATGTTGGGTTGTTAAGTGAATTACATAATGATGTGTGCTACTTGCTAGAATTATGTGCATGAATACGTGAATACTGGTATGCGAATCTGATAAAATTAGCTAACCATAATAGGACGTGATTGACCAACTGTTTAAACAAGTAACTATCTGCCGAGCAAACCAAGGTGAGTTCACACAGTTTACTAAAAGCATGCGTTCCCGGTGGTTGGGAAACTGAACAAACGACACTTTCCCAGGTTTGGGATTAAAACGGGGCAACTCATGAGCTCGCCAACTTTATGTTGATACCCTACTGCATGCTTTGGATGTACTCAATGATAGCAGGAGCTTGCAACGGGAGTGTAGTGGTCGCATGAACCCGTGTTGGGTTTCCTTTAATATATTATGAACTTTAAACTGATGTTTAAACTGTTTAACTTTTGCTTCCGTTGTTGACTTTATTAACTTCTTTTAAACTGTGAAATTTGGACATTAGTCACTAGTCGTATTGGTTGTGATAAAACTGTTTTATTATTATGATTATTCAATATGATTGGTGGCTTAATCCTGGTCCGTCACATGCCACGCGGTGGTACTCCGCATGTGTAAATCGAGGGTGTGACAGACTGGTATCAGAGCCATTGGTTATAGTGAACTCAATTTTAAAAAGAAAAGTGTTTTTGAGAAAAACCAGACTATAACCCGTTTTGTACCAAGCAACTCACAACGACCTTATACTCCAAGTCCAAGGCTCAACGTTTTAGACTTCGTGGCACGGGCATGCGTTTACTTGTTACTTATTTGGTGCATCTTGTGATAATATATGTACTAGTATACTTAGCTATATATATATATATATATATATATATATATATATATATATATATATATATATATATGTGTGTGTGTGTGTGTGTGTATGTGTACTTTTGTGCAATGGTTAACCTTCCCTCTACTATTTCTTACGACACTACAGCGTCTTTCTCATACTGTGTTTTCTGGATATGAAGACAATGAGCGAGCGCGGAAGAGGCAACATTAACATGACTCAGGACCAGCTGACCAACCTGATAAACGTCGTGGCTAAGGCTCTTGCAGCCCATCTCGGGGGTACACTGTCATTCTAGGATGTTTAGACCCTACTCTCATATCGTTTTATTACTTTTAACCTTGTTCGCTTTGTTTTACGCGACATGTCAACCTGCACCCACTCAGCCTCGCGTGTGCACTTTTAAAACCTTTATGGATTGCAAACCTCTCACTTTCAATTGCACTGAAGGAGCCATAGACCTTCTGCACTGGATCGAGAAGGTCGAATCTGTGTTCGCTGTGTGCAAATGCCCTGCTGCTAACTGGGTGAAATTTGCTACTGGTACGCTCGAAGGAAACACGCTTTCTTGGTGGAATGCGCATGTTTAGATGCTTGGGTTGGCAGATGCCAATGCTACTCCTTGGAACAACTTCAAGAATTTGGACAAGGAAGAATACTGTCACATGGATGACATCCACAAGCTCGAGACTGAGTACTACGAGTTGAAAATGGTTGGATCAGAAATCGAGACATACACTAAGCGATCTAACAACTATGCTGCTCTATGTCCCAACATGTCTCAGCCTGCTTACCGAAGAATCGAGCTTTATATCAGGGGTCTGGTCCCCGAAATCCAAAGTCTAGTGTCTTCAGCTAATCTCCCCACAATCCAGCAAGTTGTTCGTCTCGCACACCGGCTCACTGATCAAGCTGTGGAACAAGGCAAGCTGCCCAAACGAATCAATGCTACTGCTGAAACTTTTGGAGATAACAAACGCAAATGGGATGGCAACCAGAGCAAAGATGCTAATCCCACTCAAACCGTAGCCCATCAAAGAATGTTCGAGAGCAACAAGGGTCCTCAACAGCAGGGTGGGTACCAAGGAAACCGACCCAAGTGCAACAAGTGCAACCGACATCACAGCGGGCCTTGTGAAAGGAACCGCTGTCAGAGATGCAACAAACTAGGGCATGAGGCTAAGGACTGTAGAAGCCCGTACCGTGCAAGGAAAAACCAGCCCAAGCAGCAGCAAGGAAATAACCGTGGATGTTACCAGTGTGGAGCAGTAGGGCACATGAAAAAGAATTGCCCTCAGTTGAATCAGAATCGCAACAACAACAATCAAGGCACTGGAAACAACAACAATGGTGACAACGGTGCGAGAGGAAGAGCATTCGTGATCGGAGCTGGTGAAGCAAGGAATGATCCCAACGTTGTAGCGGGTAAGTTCCTACTTGATGATCGTTACGTTTCTGTACTATTTGATTCTGGAGCCGATACTAGTTATGTATCCCTACATTTAGTAAGACGCTTAAGCCTACGCAACACCTTTAAACACTAAGCACGTTGTCGAATTAGCTAATGGTAGAAACATCGAGGCCTCACACGTTATTAGTGATTGTAAACTTGTGTTATCTGGTCAAACCTTCCTCGTCAATCTCTTTCCCATCGTTCTTGGAAGCTTCGACGTCGTCATCGGAATGGATTGGTTATCCAAACATCGAGCCGAAATACTCTGTCAAGAGAAAGTTGTTCGCATTCCTTGTTCTTTTGGTGAACCTCTTGTTATCCAAGGTGACAAAGGTGGTGTTGTCACAGGCATCATCTCATTCTTAAAAGCCATAAGTGTTTATGAAAGGGCCATACCGCTATTCTAGCACTCGTCATCGACACCCTAGAGAAAGAAAAGAAGATCGAAGACTTTCCCATCATACGCGATTACCCTGAGGTATTTCCTGAGGAATTACCTGGTCTTCCACCTCACCATCAAGTTGAATTTCAAATCAAGCTAACTCTTGGAGCGGCACCTATAGCTCGTGCACCTTATCGATTAGCCCCAGCGTAACTGGAAGACTATCTACGCAATTGCAGGAGCTGTTAGATAAAGGTTTTATTCGTCCTAGATCGTCACCCTGGAGAGCTCCTATACTGTTTGTCAAAAAGAAGGATGGCACTTTTCATATGTGCATCGATTATCGTGAACTGAACAAAGTAACTGTGACAACTCGTAATTTGAACCTACTTTGTGTAACGTTACGTGCTTACGTGAACTATGTTGATTGAATGTTATGTTTATTTTTATGTGAATGTGTGTTTATACAAGTGACCCGACCGCACAAGACTCACGAACGCACAACCCTTACTTGAATGCACAAGGCCATTTGGGCCGTATTCCTTGTAACCGGAACCAATGGGCAACCCAAGTGGGGTTTGGCCCATCCCTCTTTGATTGTTTAACAATTAGGGTGTTTGTAACCACCACCCATTGTTACCAAAACACTTTACACACACAAAGAAACCCTAGCTCTCTCTCTCTCTCAACCGGAACCAAGGCAACCGAACACCCTCCACTATCGAAGATCTTCTTGTTCGGATTATTCCCTTTACTTAATCGGTTAGTGTCATATCTTTGCTTGATTCTTGTATGTTTTATGCTTGGTGTTCGATAGACTGAATGATGTTTATGTGATGATCTAATTCGGTTAGGGTGTATGCATGATAACCGGTTGTGATATTTTGATTTGTAGTATGGATTGAATTATTGTACACATGGCTTAGGGTTGCATGATAGTTTATAATTTGAGTAATCACATGAATCCGATCATATGGTCTGCGTATTGGTAAATAGTTGTTCTTGATAGGATATGAACGATTATGAACATGATTGATTTCTGAATAAGTTGTTGCTTGATCCGGTTTATGAAACTGCCGAATATGTTAGCTGAAATCACGGAATGATGGTTGCTGATAATTAAGGAAGCCTGTTACATGCTTAGTCTTGACACAGGTTGCGAGTCGAGAACCCTCAGTCTCGACTCGAGACCACATCGCCAACACACAGCAAGCACAACTCGAGACCATGGTTGCGGGTCCGGTTGCGACTCGAGACCGTGTAGTCTCGACAAGCACATGACAACTCGAGATCACCTTGTTGCGACTCGAGACTTGGAAACCAGTACAACACGAGACCACTTAGTCTCGACTCGAGAGCTTAGTCTCGACTCGAGACCATATACACGTACACACGGTTGGACTTGCACACTGTCACGAGCCCATCTGATTGGGCCGCATATTTGGACGTTGTTTTTGTAAAGCTACTGTTGAACTGCTATGCTTATACGTGAATACAATGGTCAATACTTGTACACAACTTGATACGAGACGTGTAGAACATACGTGCAATACTTGTATACAAACCTGACTTGTATGATAAACATGCTAGGACGTGGTTGATCACATTGTAGCTTAACTGAACCCTTTTCGTGTATCATACCGAGCAATCCCAGGTGAGTTCATTGCATTTTCTCAAGCATGCGTCCCGGTTGTTTGGGACAACTGGTAAACATTTGGAAGGGAAACCTTGGGTAAACAACTTAATCGGTTTTGGTTATTGAACATGGAATCTATCATCGGATTGCCTGGAGGGCAATGGGGTAATTAGTTGATAGCGCTATTAGGTGGGAGACCTCACACCGGGCCGTAAGGACGGGCGTGAACTAATTATCTGGGTATCACTATGGTTGTTAAGAGGCACACTCCTCGGTTACATATGGGCGCACTCCCTAGGGTAACTAGCGTGAACAACATAGTGGGTTGCTAAGAGGCACACTCCTCGGTTACATATGGGCACACTCCCTAGGGTAACTAGCATGAGCAACATCGTAACGCAACATTGAATCGCATTAACATACATCTGGTAACAAAACACGTTAACAAAACCTTGAACTCACCAGCGTAGTCTGACACACTTGTTTGCATGCTTGTAGGTCGTTAACCTTGGAACATGGACTTGCTTTTTGGAAGTGCTGGAGTGGTCATGGATCGAGGCTTTCGGATTAACTTACATTTGATACATTGGTTTTAAGTATTATTATGAAACAATTGCTAAACGACTTATTACATGCTTCCGCTACACAACATCTTGAGAATTGATATCATGTTTGACAATTTCTATTGGTAATTAATGGCATGTTTTATTAAGTTTTTACCATTGGTTCAATGTGATTGGTGGCTCGAACTCTGATGCGTAACACGCCTCGCGGGGTTTCCGCAGGTGGAATTTGGGGGTGTTACAGTTTGGTATCAGAGCCACTGGTTATAGTGAACTAGGTTTTAAAACGTTTTGTAAAACCAGACTATAACCGAGCAACTTCGAAAATCGATCATGACACTCAGCTCCAGATTGCAAGGTTCGTCTCTCTCTCACTTTATACATTACTTGCTTAGCAGTCACACACTCACAACGTATATGAACTGAAACATTTAACACCATAGTGACTTGATAGTGTGACACTACTCTTCGACTCATGTGAACTATAGACCTGTGATACCATCTGTTGTGTTGTTTGAACGGGGGAAACTTCGAGCGCAAGCTAAGAGGCACTGAGATAAGCATGCAAATCGCCTTATTATTAGGGGTGCACACTTAATAATAACGCGGGGTGCATGCAAGTCCCAGTGAGGCTTATCGAGCGTGAGAAGGGTTCTGCCTTACTATGTGTGAACATGGTAGTACGTAAATATCAGTATGATACATGACTCCCATCTCGTTTCGATTTCCTGAATCGGTTCATTTCCAACTATAGAAACATGAGTGGACGAGGACACGGACGTGGCAACATCAACATGACTCAGGCTGAGTTGACTGACTTAATCAATACCCGTGTGGCTGAGGCTTTAGCAGCCTATCAAGCTGGTACGGAATGTACCAAGTACTCTTACTCTCATATCGCGTACACGTCTTTTCACTTCTATAATGTGTTTCCTTCCGTCATTTAGGTCAGCAAGCGCAACCCCAACCCAACCAACCTGCTTGTACATTCAAAATGTTTATGGACTGTAAGCCACAGACCTTCACCGGGACTGAAGGGGCTGTGGGGCTTCTGAGATGGTTCGAGAAAGCAGAGTCCGTGTTTGCTATCTGTAACTGTCCCGCTGGGGACAGGGTGAAATATGCTGCGGGTACCTTGGCAGATGGTGCCCTAACATGGTGGAACGCCCAAGTTCAGTTGTTGGGCCTCGAGGCAGCGAATGCCATAACTTGGGATGACTTCAAGGAACGGATCAGGGAGGAGTATTGTCCTCGAGATGAGATCCAAAAGCTGGAAAACGAGTACTATGATTTGAAGATGGTAGGATCTGAGGTCGAAGCTTATGTGAAACGATCGTATGAATTGGCGGATATGTGCCCGAACTTGTCTCGGCCCATGCCACGGAGGATTGAGTTGTTTATCAAAGGGCTGCCTCCACGTGTGAAAAGCTTGGTTACTGCAGCAAATCTGAACGATTTGACACAGATTGTTCGATTGACCCACAAGATTGTGGATCAAGAGGTAGAGAGTGACTCGTTGCCGCCGCGTATTTCGGCCACTACTGCTGTTACACCCACTGCCACTGCGTCCGCTAATGATAACAAGCGGAAGTGGAGTGATTACGATAAAGCCTCTAGTGCTGGTCAGACTCAGAAAAGGCCAGACAACAACAACAACCGCAGCATCAGCCAGTCGTCTTCTGTCAATCAAGGCCAGGGAAGTGGCCAAAGCCAGGGTTCGTATGCAGGGAGAAAGCCACGGTGTAACAAGTGTGGCTATCATCATTTTGGGCCGTGTGGTCGGATGTGTAACAAGTGTGGTAAGTCGGGCCATGAGGCCAAGGATTGTAGGACCTCACAACCCAAACACCAGCAGCAACAGAACCAGCAAAACCAGAGACAACAGGGACAACCACCCCAGCAGAACCAGGGTTTCAGGAAGGGGTGCTATCAGTGTGGTGACGAGGGCCACTTTAAGCGGGATTGCCCTCAGCTAAACCAGAACGCTAACGACAACAACCGCCCGAATAATAACAATGCTGGGAACAACAACAACAACAACAACAACAACAACAACAACGGCAACAATGGGGGAAATGGTGCTCGCGGCAGAGTGTTCCAGCTTGGAGCAGGGGATGCCAGGAATGACGGCAACGTTGTAACTGGTACGTTTCCTGTTAACAATCGTATTGCTTCTGTATTATTTGATTCGGGTGCCGATTGGAGTTATGTGTCCCTAGAGTTTAGTCAACAATTAGGGATAACCCCAACACCTTTAGAAGTTAAACAAGTAGTAGAACTAGCAGATGGTAAAACGATAGAAGCCTCGAATGTCCTTTTCGGGTGCAAACTAGATCTCGTGGGTCAGGTGTTTGATATTGACCTCCTTCCCGTTACGCTCGGTAGTTTTGACATAGTGGTAGGCATGGATTGGTTGTCTAAGCACCAAGCAGAAATTTTGTGTAAAGAGAAGATCGTGCGTATCCCTCTCCCTGATGGGGAGACATTATTAGTTCAAGGGCATCGTAGTGGGATGATGGTTGGTATTATCTCGGCCATGCGTGCACAGCAATATCTGCAAAAGGGGTATCCTGCAATGTTAGCGTTAGTTACCAACGCTCAGTCTGAAGAAAGTAAGATCGAGGATCTACCAGTGGTGCGAGAATTCGCTGATGTGTTCCCAGAGGAGCTACCAGGGTTACCTCCTCATCGTCAAGTAGAATTCCAGATTGATCTTGCGCCGGGGGCGGCTCCGATTGCTCGAGCTCCATACCGGTTAGCACCTGGAGAGTTGCAAGAACTGTCTAATCAACTGCAAGAGTTGTTGGACAGGGGCTTTATTCGACCCAGTTCTTCGCCTTGGGGAGCCCCAGTACTATTTGTAAAGAAGAAAGATGGGTCATTCCGTAAGTGTATCGATTATCGAGAGCTCAACAAGGTGACCATTAAGAACCGCTATCCGTTACCACGCATCGACGACTTGTTTGACCAGCTGCAAGGGTCAAGTTTCTATTCCAAGATCGACTTAAGATCGGGGTATCACCAGGTAAGGGTTAGGGAAGAGGATGTTCCCAAGACGGCTTTTCAAACGCGCTACGGACATTATGAGTTTTTGGTCATGCCGTTTGGATTGACCAATGCACCAGCGGTTTTCATGGATCTCATGAACCGCGTATGTAAGCCATATCTCGACGAGTTTGTTATAGTGTTTATTGACGATATCTTAGTCTATTCCAAGAACAAGGAGGATCACGAGCGCCACCTACGGCTCATCTTGGAACTTTTGAGAAGGGAACAGCTGTATGCGAAATTTTCTAAGTGCGACTTTTGGATTCGAGAAGTGCATTTCCTTGGGCACGTTTTTAACGAGAAAGGGATACATGTGGACCTTGCGAAGGTGGATGCAGTTAAGAATTGGGCGGCACCAAAGACTCCGTCTGAGGTGCGACAATTTCTTGGTCTCGCAGGGTATTATCGAAGGTTCATTAAAGATTTCTCGAAAATCGCGCAACCCCTCACCTCGCTGACACAGAAGAACGCGGCGTACTCTTGGGGAACGAAGCAGGAAGAGGCCTTCCAGTTGTTAAAACAGAAACTTTGCAGTGCACCGATCTTGTCGTTACCAGAGGGTACCGAAGATTTTGTGGTTTATTGTGATGCTTTGATTCAGGGTCTCGGTTGCGTGTTGATGCAACGCGAGAAGGTGATAGCTTATGCTTCTCGTCAGCTAAAGGTGCACGAGAAGAACTATACGACACACGACTTGGAGTTAGGAGCGGTGGTATTTGCGTTGAAGATCTGGAGGCACTATCTGTACGGTACCAAATGCACCATCTACACCGACCATAGGAGTCTTCAGCATATCTTCGACTAGAAAGAATTGAATATGCGGCAAAGACGATGGGTTGAACTGTTAAATGACTACGAATGTGCCATCAAGTATCATCCGGGCAAGGCAAACGTCGTAGCCGACGCCCTCAGCAGAAAGGATAATGCACCTAGGCGTGTGCGAGCATTGCAACTCACGATCCAGTCCAATCTTCCTTCCCAGATACGAGACGCTCAGTTAGAAGCGTTGAAACCAGAGAACGTTCGAGCTGAAGCTTTACGTGGCTCGAGGCAACGACTAGAACGAAAGGGAGACGGTGCTTACTACGTAACTGGACGCATTTGGGTCCCATTCTTTGGCAATTTACGAGAACTTGTAATGGAAGAGGCACATAAATCACGCTACTCTGTACATCCTGGATCAGATAAGATGTACCACGACTTGAAAACTACCTACTGGTGGCCCAGCATGAAGGCTCATATAGCAACCTACGTCAGCAAATGTTTGACTTGTGCTAAAGTCAAAGCAGAACATCAAAAGCCCTCAGGTCTACTGCAGCAACCAGAGATACCCACATGGAAGTGGGAACAGATCGCCATGGATTTCGTGACAGGACTACCAAGAACTCAGGCTGGGAATGACACCATTTGGGTGATTGTTGATCGACTCACAAAGTCAGCACATTTCCTGGCAATCAAGGAAACAGACAAATTCTCTCAGCTGGCAGCAGTGTATCTTAAGGAGGTGGTTTCTAGGCATGGGGTGCCAACTTCTATCATTTCAGACCGAGATCCGCGTTTCACTTCAGAGTTATGGCAGTCAATGCATAAACCGTTCGGTTCCCAACTCGACATGAGTACCGCTTATCACCCGCAGACGGATGGTCAAAGCGAGCGCACCATCCAGACACTTAAAGACATGTTGCGGGCGTGTGTGATTGATTTTGGGAAAGGGTGGGAGAAACACTTGCCATTGATAGAGTTCTCCTACAACAACAACTACCATGCAAGTATTAAGGCAGCTCCGTTCGAAGCATTGTATGGACGGAAATGTCGTTCACCTCTCTGCTGGCTTGAGGTGGGTGATAGTCAGATCACAGGCCCTGAGTTTGTGCTTGAGGCATCAGAAAGCATTGTGCAGATCCGAAACCGTATGGCCGCAGCTCGCGACCGCCAGAAAAGCTACGCTGACAAGCGTAGTAAACCGCTGGAATTTGAAGTTAATGACCGCATTATGTTAAAGGTTTCACCCTGGAAGGGTGTGGTGCGTTTTGGGAAACGCGGCAAACTAAACCCTCGTTATGTAGGACCATTCAAAATTTTAGAACGGATTGGAAAGGTGGCCTACAGGTTGGAATTACCGGCTGAGTTGGGTAATGTCCATGATGTGTTTCACGTATCACAGTTAAAGAAGTGTTTGGTGGATGAAACACTAGTTGTACCATTTCAAGAGCTGAAGATAGATGACAAATTGCAGTTTGTCGAAGAACCAATTGAGATTATGGCTCGGGAAGTTAAAGTTCGTAAACACAGCCGTATACCGATTGTGAGAGTTCGTTGGAACTCAAGACGTGGTCCAGAGTTCACGTGGGAACGCGAGGACCAGATGAAACTTAAGTATCCACATTTGTTCCCCAAAGACCAAGCAAAACCTAGCAAACTTAATGTTGATGCAACTAGTGAATTTCGGGACGAAATTCCCATTCAAGTTGGGGAGGGTGTGACACCCCAGGAAAACCAGCAAACGATATAACTTACCTAGCTTTAACTTATCTAGCTGCTTTAACTTACCTAGCTTTCTCAGTGAGTGCGTACCAAATTTCGGGACGAAATTTCTTTTTAGTTGGGGATACTGTGACAACTCGTAATTTGAACCTACTTTGTGTAACGTTACGTGCTTACGTGAACTATGTTGATTGAATGTTATGTTTATTTTTATGTGAATGAGTGTTTATACAAGTGACCCGACCGCACAAGACTCACGAACGCACAACACTTACTTGAACGCACAAGGCCATTTGGGCCGTATTCCTTGTAACCGGAACCAATGGGCAACCCAAGTGGGGTTCGGCCCATCCCTCTTTGATTGTTTAACAATTAGGGTGTTTGTAACCACCACCCATTGTTACCAAAACACTTTACACACACAAAGAAACCCTAGCTCTCTCTCTCTCTCTCAACCGGAACCAAGGCAACCGAACACCCTCCACTATCGAAGATCTTCTTGTTCGGATTATTCCCTTTACTTAATCGGTTAGTGTCATATCTTTGCTTGATTCTTGTATGTTTTATGCTTGGTGTTCGATAGATTGAATGATGTTTTTGTGATGATCTAATTCGGTTAGGGTGTATGCATGATAACCGGTTGTGATATTTTGATTTGTAGTATGGATTGAATTATTGTACACATGGCTTAGGGTTGCATGATAGTTTATAATTTGAGTAATCACATGAATCCGATCATATGGTCTGCGTATTGGTAAATAGTTGTTCTTGATAGGATATGAACGATTATGAACATGATTGATTTCTGAATAAGTTGTTGCTTGATCCGGTTTATGAAACTGCCGAATATGTTAGCTGAAATCACGGAATGATGGTTGCTGATAATTAAGGAAGTCTGTTACATGCTTAGTCTCGACACAGGTTGCGAGTCGAGAACCCTCAGTCTCGACTCGAGACCACATCGCCAACACACAGCAAGCACAACTCGAGACCATGGTTGCGGGTCCGGTTGCGACTCGAGACCGTGTAGTCTCGACAAGCACATGACAACTCGAGATCACCTTGTTGCGACTCGAGACTTGGAAACCAGTACAACACGAGACCACTTAGTCTCGACTCGAGAGCTTAGTCTCGACTCGAGACCATATACACGTACACACGGTTGGACTTGCACACTGTCACGAGCCCATCTGATTGGGCCGCATATTTGGACGTTGTTTTTGTAAAGCTACTGTTGAACTGCTATGCTTATACGTGAATACAATGGTCAATACTTGTACACAACTTGATACGAGACGTGTAGAACATACGTGCAATGCTTGTATACAAACCTGACTTGTATGATAAACATGCTAGGACGTGGTTGATCACATTGTAGCTTAACTGAACCCTTTTCGTGTATCATACCGAGCAATCCCAGGTGAGTTCATTGCATTTTCTCAAGCATGCATCCCGGTGGTTTGGGACAACTGGTAAACATTTGGAAGGGAAACCTTGGGTAAACAACTTAATCGGTTTTGGTTATTGAACATGGAATCTATCATCGGATTGCCTGGAGGGCAATGGGGTAATTAGTTGATAGCGCTATTAGGTGGGAGACCTCACACCGGGCCGTAAGGACGGGCGTGAACTAATTATCTGGGTATCACTATGGTTGTTAAGAGGCACACTCCTCGGTTACATATGGGCGCACTCCCTAGGGTAACTAGCATGAACAACATAGTGGGTTGCTAAGAGGCACACTCCTCGGTTACATATGGGCACACTCCCTAGGGTAACTAGCATGAGCAACATCGTAACGCAACATTGAATCGCATTAACATACATCTGGTAACAAAACACGTTAACAAAACCTTGAACTAACCAGCGTAGTCTGACACACTTGTTTGCATGCTTGTAGGTCGTTAACCTTGGAACATGGACTTGCTATCTGGAAGTGCTGGAGTGGTCATGGATCGAGGCTTTCGGATTAACTTACATTTGATACATTGGTTTTAAGTATTATTATGAAACAATTGCTAAACGACTTATTACATGCTTCCGCTACACAACATCTTGAGAATTGATATCATGTTTGACAATTTCTGTTGGTAATTAATGGCATGTTTTATTAAGTTTTTACCATTGGTTCAATGTGATTGGTGGCTCGAACTCTGATGCGTAACACGCCTCGCGGGGTTTCCGCAGGTGGAATTTGGGGGTCTTACAGTAACTATCAACAACCATTACGCACTCCCGCGCATTGACGATCTATTCGACCAGCTACAAGGGTCGAGTTATTTTTCCAAGATTGATCTACAATCAGGCTATCATCAGCTGAGATTCCGACACGAGGACATCTCTAAAACAGCCTTCAGAACTCGCTACGGCCATTACGAGTTTCTGGTTAGGCCTTTTGGAATGACAAACACACCTGCAGTCTTCATGGATCTCATGAACCGTGTATGCAAACCTTACCACGATAAATTCGTAATTGTATTCATCGACAACATCTTAATATACTCGAAGAATCGAGAAGAACACGAGCAACACTTACGCCTTATTCTGGAACTTCTTCGAAACGAACAACTCTATGCCAAGTTCTCGAAAACTTTTGGCTCCGTGAAGTACATTTCCTTGGACACGTGGTCAATGAAGCTGGGATTCATGTTGATCTAGATAAGATTGACTCTATCAAGAACTGGTTGACACTGAAAACTCCAACTGAAATTCGTCAATTCTTGGGATTGGCATGTTACTACCGCAGATTCATCTAGGGATTTTCAAAGATTGCTCAACCCCTCACAACTTTAACTCAAAAGGGTATCACTTACAAGTGGAATGATGCTCAGGAGTTTGCATTTCAGAAACTGAAGGAGAAACTTTGTAGTGCTCCTATTCTTTCATTACCTGAAGGTACCGATGATTTTATTGTCTACTGCGATGCGTTGATTCAAGGGCTCGGTTGCGTGTTAATGTAACGCAAGAAAGTTATTGCTTACCGCCTCACGACAACTCAAAGTTCACAAGAAGAACTACACTTCTCGCAACCCCCGGCCCCTAGTCACCAGGGAGCGGGCGGCCGCGAGCCAAGATTCAGTGGTATCGGTATTTATTAATTTGGCAGCGGAATTTACATCAGGACCATAGTTAGGAAATATTTTATCAGAGTAAAATACCACATTTTTATAATATTAAACACATGGGAAATTCCCAAGTTTTTATTACATCACGTTTATTGGGATAAACCCTAATTTATTGAATAAAACATCTTTATTTAGGTAACTTTTATAGCCACTTTTCCAAGCCTTCAGTGCTGTCCAGCTCTCTTCTAATTGGTTTTCCCATTTTGTTACCTGAAACGCGTTTAAAAACATTTAGTCAGTGGGAAATACTGGTGAGCGAATCCCAATTTAATCAAGAAGAGTTTTATCAATTCACAGTATTGAGAGCGATTACAATGTTTATCTCTACACAATTACTCATTCAGTATTGTTAATCCTGACTGGTGGGTCATATTACTCATTGGCTATCTCGTTGTCCAATGGTAACGTGTTCCACATTTTGTATACAAAACCCCAAAATACCGGTAGTAATTGAAGAATTACAAAGACTCAACCACTACTAATTATTTTAAAATATTTAAGGTTTTGTAAAAACAGTTTACAAAAAGCAGATTGCTCACATTACTACTTTAGGTATTTTTCCTGTGATTTTCCTGGTTATAATCTATTAATTAAACAATGCACACGCGTTAGTATAATAACCCAAATTTTACATTAGTTATATCCACCCCGAGACAGAAACTCCAACGACTACGTCGGGCAGAGCCTCGACAGCCGTTACAAAGCACTAGATCAATCGGGCAGCGTATCTACAACGTAACCGGGGGCTTTGATACTTACATCGAGGCAGAACTTCGTTATTTTAGTGGGTATAATACCCGGGGATTACTTAAGATATTTAGTAATTCAGAGAGAGAATTGTGTGATGAACAAATTTCAACTGATAGTCGAAATCCAATTTATAGGGCTGATCACTGACCCTGTCGTGCCCCGCGGCGCCCTAGGCTAAGCCCATCGCTGGCCGCTAGGGACTACGTGTCCCGTTATAGGGTTGTCGAGTCAACCGCTAGCCTCCACACGCGTCGGACACGTGGCACGATTTGGTGTGGCCTGGTGTCCCGGCTGTCGCGCCCCGCGACACCCTGTGCATTCTCTGTCGCGGGCCACGAGACCCTTTATTTATTTGTTTTATTTGATTTTTAATTATATAAAGGTATATTTGGCCCGTTTTTTGTATACGGGATGTATTTTAGGACGTATGGGGGTGTTATAAATAATTTAGGAGGGTTGTTATATCCTCCCCACCTTGTTTTAGAACTCATCCTCGAGGTCTACTAGAACAGGTGTGGATATTTCCTCTGCATTTCTGATTCAAGCTCCCAAGTGTATTCTGGTCCTCTCTTGGAATCCCATTTCACTTTGACTAGAACTAATCTCTTGTCTTTGAGATTCTTGACTTTTCTGTCTTCAATCTGTAGGGGTTTCTCTACGAACTTAAGTTTCTCATTTAGCTCTATATCCTTAAGAGGTACTACTAATGATTCACCGGCTAAGCACTTTTTGAGATTACATACATGAAATACATCATGTATTCCTGCCATTTCCTCTGGCAGTTGTAACTGATAGGCTACAGGTCCTATTCTTCTAATAATCTCAAAAGGTCCAACATACCTGGGGCTTAGCTTTCCCCTTTTTATGAATCTGACTACTCCTTTCCAAGGAGAGACTTTTAATAACACCTTGTCGCCTACTTGAAATTCTAACGGCTTTCGCCTGTTATTAGCATAACTCTTCTGTCGATCGCATGCTGCTTTCAGTCTTTCTTTGACTTGAATAATCTTGTCCGTTGTTTCTTGTACTATTTCTGGTCCAGATAGTTGCTTTTCCCCAATTTCTGCCCAACAGACTGAAGTTCGGCACTTTCGTCCATAAAGTGCTTCAAATGGTTCAGCATTGATGCTGGTATGATAGCTGTTATTGTAGGAAAATTCTATCAGTGGTAGATGATCGTCCCAATTTCCTCCGAAATCAATTACACAAGCTCTAAGCATATCTTCCATTGTCTGAATTGTCCTTTCGCTTTGTCCATCCGTTCGAGGATGATAAGCGGTGCTTAGATTTAGCTTGGTTCCCATTGTTTTTGGAAACTTGTCCAAAAATGAGAAGTAAAGCGGCTATCTCTATCAGAAACAATAGATAAAGTAATTCCATGTAATGAAACTATTTCGTTTACATACAACTTGGCTAATTGTTCCATACTGGAAGTTTCCTTCATCGATAGGAAATGAGCAGACTTGGTTAACCTATCTACAATCACCCAGATTGTATCATTACCTTTTCATGTCTTGGGTAGTTTGGTAACAAAGTACATTGTTATCAATTCCCATTTCTATATTGGCATTTCCAATTGCTGCAATAAACCTGAGGGTTTCTGATGTTCAACTTTAACTTGAGAACAGATTAGTCACTTGGCGACATAAGCTGCTATATCCTTTTTCATTCCTATCCACCAGAAATTCTTTCTTAAATCTTGATACATCTTATCACTTCCAGGATGTATCGTATACTTAGACTTATGGGATTCTTCTAATATTCAGTGGCGTAGGTTTCCTTGTTTAGGTACCCACATCCTTTTCTTATGGAATCTCCATATTCCATCTGTTCCTTGTTCTAATTCCTTAATCATTCCTTTCAATTTCTCAGTATCATTCTTGATTACTGATTCTTGTACTTCTCTAATTTGCTCATTTAAATCTATCTGCAGATTTAATTTAAGAGAACGTACTCTTTTTGGCTTTTCATGATACTTTCGACTTAAAGCATCAGCTACTACATTTGCCTTTCCTACATGGTACTGGATATTACAATCATAATCACTAAGAATTTCCATCCAGCATTTTTGTCTTATGATCGATGAAAATGGTAAACTTATTACCGTAAAGGTAATGTCTCCAAATTTTCAGGGCAAAAATTATAGCTCCTAATTCTAAATCATGTGTTGAATAATTCTCTTCATGATTCTTAAGTTGTCTAGATGCATAGGCTATAACCTTTTGACGTTGCATCAACACACATCCATAACCTAACTTAGAGGCGTCACAATAGACTACAAAGTCTTCAGTTCCTTTTGGTAATGCTAGTATGGGTGTGTAGGTTAATCTTTGCTTAAGAATTCTAAAGTCTTCTTCTTGTTTTGGTCCCCATTCAAACTTAACAGACTTACAGGTTAATTTTGTTAAGGGAATGACTATTCTAGAAAAATCTCGGATAAACCTTCTATAATAACCGGCCAGTCCTAGAAAACTTCTAACCTCTGTTGGCGACTCAGGGGTTTTCCACTTAGTAATTGCCTCAATCTTTGTGGGATCCACATGAATTCCTTCATGGTTAACTAGATGTCCAAGAGACTGCACTTCTTCTAACCAAAATTCGCATTTCGAAAATTTAGCATAAAGCTTTTATTTTCTCAGCAAATTTAGGAGTGCATGCAGATGCGCTGCATGTTCCTCTTTACTCTTAGAGTAAATTAGGATATCATCTATAAATACAATTATGAATTTATCCAAATATGCCTTACATATTCGGTTCATCATGTCCATAAATGCGGCTGGGGCATTGGTTAAACCAAATGGCATGACATTAAATTCATAATGGCCATACCTTGTTCTAAAAGCGGTCTTAGGAATATCCTCTTCCTATACTTTTAATTGATGATATCCTGAGCGTAAGTCGATCTTTGAAAAGAATCGAGCTCCTTGCAATTGATCGAACAGATCATCGATTCTCAGTGATGGGTACTGATTTTTAATCGTGACCTTATTCAATTCTCGGTAATCAATGCACATACGCATTGACCCGTCTTTCTTCTTGACAGACAAGATTGGCGCTCCCCTTGGTGATGAACTTGGCTGTATGAATCATTTATCTAGAAGTTCGTCCAATTGTTTCTTTAATTCTTGAATTTCTGCTGGTGCCAAAAGGTAGGGTGCTTTGGCAATTGGTGCTGTCCCTGGTAGCAGATGAATTCTGAATTCAACTTCCCTGTTTGGCGGTAGTCCTGGTAGCTCTTCTGGGAAAAAAATCTGAGAATTGAGATACTACATGGATATCTTTCAATCCCTTCCCTTTAGTGTTAATGATTATGGAAATCAAATACACTAGTGATCCTTTTCTAGCATAACTTGTTTTCATCACAGAGATGAATTTTGTGGATCTAGATGGCTTATCTCCTTTAATTGTGATCTTTTCACCTTTTGGTGAATTTACTTGGATTAACATTTGATCATATAGAATACTGGCTTTATTGGCTACTAACCAATCCATTCCTAATACAATATCAAATCCTGCCAGATTTATTGGATAAAGTTTTGCAAGAAACTTTTGATTTAAAATTCTATTCTTGCTCCCTGCAAGATTTCAGTAATCTTAATGGATTCTCCATTGCGTGTCTCTACAAGACATTCTTGTTGAAGTTTAGTTAATGGTTGATTGAGAAGTTTGCAAAATGAAGTATTAATAAAACTTTGGTTCGCACCAGAGTCAAATAATACTTTGGAAAAAACATCATTAACTAAAAATGTACCGGCAATCACGTCCGTAATCATCTTGGCTTCTTCTGCAGTTAGAACAAATGCCCTAGCATTCTTAGTAGTCTTGTTGTTCATGGCTGGAGCTAGTTTCGGACAGTTCGGCTTAATATGACCTTGTTCTCCACAATTGTAGCATATCCTATTGTTAGGTTTCTTACTGTAGTCTTCTTCCTTGTGTCTAGATATTTTAAAAAAATTGCAGTATATAGAGCATCTTCCAGAATGTTTTCTTTTGCAGTACTTGCAGTAAGGAGTAGAGGTAGGACCTACATTTTTCCCACGGTTGGAATTTCCATAGCGAAATTCTTGGGTAAGCTTTTGAGCTAGGTTCTTCTTATGGTTTTCTTCTTGCGTACGTACTAATTCATCAGTCAAGGTATTTGCTAGTTCTATAGTTTCTTCTGTAGTATGTGGTCTAGCTGCCTTGACTACATGCCTAATCTCACTGATTAATCTCCAGATGTAACGGGAGATTAATACTGATTCTAGTAATGCAAGGGTTGGTACTATTCTAGCATATTCAAAGAATATAGTAGTGTAACCCTTACTGTCTACTCCTGTCATTCTAAGGTTTAAGAACTTATTAGCTATCTGTTCTTTTTCATTGGGGGGACAAAATTTCCTTTCTACCATATTCTTAAACTCAGTCCATTCCATATTATAGGTTTTGTCAGTTCCCCTAGACTGGAGGATAGTGTTCCACCATTCTAAAGCTGAGTTCTTAAACAGATTGGAAGGAAACATGATCTTGTCTTCCTCTGCACACTTGCTTATTTTTAAGACTGCCTCAGTCTTTTCTATCCAGCGTAGAGCTGCAATGGCTCCTTCATTGCCCGAGAATGCTATTGGTTTACAAGACCAGAATTCTTTGTAAGAACAACCATTAGACATGGTTCTTCTTCTTTTTGGAATAGGCACTTGAAGTAATGGTCCATTGTTTACGCTGTGACTAGGTTTAGTAGGTGGTCGTTTACTACCGCTATTACTTTTATTATTATCTGATTCCTTAACCGTTTTGATAATATATGGCATAGCGTCTATAATCCCTTGTTCCACTATGTGTTGGACGGCGCTGTTATCTAATTGGTTTCCGTTATTATCGTTATTCTGGTTTTCTTGATTCACTTCGTTGTCCATCTGGATTATAAACACTTCCCAGGTATTAATATCACAAAACAATATTTAATGCGAATAATCACACAACAACACATTGATCCAAAATCGTCGTACATTGCGACCTTTACTCTATTTTATATATATGCATCTATATCTATTATAACCACAACTGGAATTTAAAATACAATACTAGTATGCATCGGTAGATATCGGATATATTTTTACACACACACACATACATATATATATATATATGTATTTTATTATTATTATTATTATTATTATTATTATTATTATTATTACTACTGATAGGGGTTCATCCAATATTGCATGTTACGCTCGTCATATTTCCAAACGACTCTCTCCCCTATCTGCCTTATCCTTTCACTTTCATCTAACAACTCCTCACCAAAAGTGCAGAGTTCTTGCACATTCTCAATGCTCATGGGTGGGGCAGGTGCTAGTATCGGGTCAGGGTACTGTGGCATTGGTTCTTCGTAAGGGTAAGGGTTCTCTAGGATCTCTCGAATATATTGGTCATTATCCTAGTACGGATCTAGAGGGTCAAGGTTTGGGTAGGGTACTACTGGGTTTTGCATGGGTTCCTCTTGTGGGTGAAGTTCTGGGTAATCCCTATGGTCGTCAAACCATGGGTCATAGTCTGGGGGATGGGGTGCTGGGACTCTAGGGATTTCAGCTGGGTCGGAAGCAGGTGCTGGAATTTGGTCTCCTGGCTTGGGTTCGATTTCCATAGGTTGTGTTGGGAATAAGGGTAGTGGTTGTGGTGCTATGATTTGTTCTAGGTTCGGGTCTGCGGATGTGGTAGCTAGTATATGGAAATTGGCTAGTCGTCTATTGATTATGTCCTAAGTTTGAGGATTCATCTCTCTATTCACGGCTGCTAAAGCTCGCTATTGCTGTAACTTTCTCATCCTTTTCTTATGATCGTGAGCTCCCCGACTGAACCATCCTCTCTTTTTGGTAGGGAATGGCTCTTCAGATTGTGCTTTGAATACGAAAATCCCTTCTTCGGTATCAGCTGAATACCACGAGGGGGTAGGCTGGGAAGAAGTTCCTTCGTCTAGAGGAGAGCTGGACAATTGATGATAAGCGTCTGATGGTCCTTGATCACTCATACTGTAACTAACAAATTGTCAAATAACACAAAACAATAATATACAGATATGCACGTAATCACGTAGATTATTTCCTAACATAATGAATAAAATTTTGGTGTTAGCAGAACACTTCTGGGGCTGAAATCAGTGGCTGTAGCTCTGATACCACCTTCTGTCGCAACCCTCGGCCCCTAGTCACCTGGGAGCGGGCGGCTGCGAGCCAAGATTCAGTGGTATCGGTATTTATTAATTTGGCAGCGGAATTTATATCAAGACCGTAGTTAGGAATTATTTTATCAGAGTAAAATACCACATTTTTATAATATTAAATGCATGGGAAATTCCCAAGTTTCTATTACATCACGTTTATAGGAATAAACCATAACTTATTGAATAAAACATCTTCTTTATTTAGGTAACTTTTATAGCCACTTCTCCAAGCTTTCATTGTTGTCCAGCTAGCTTCTAATTGGCTTTCACATTTGTTACCTGAAACGCGTTTAAAAACATTTTGTTAGTGGGAAATACTGGTGAGTGAATCCCAATTTAATCAGGAAGAGTTTTATCAATTCACAGTATTGAGAGCGATTATAATGTTTATATCTACACAATTACTCATTCAGTATTGTCAATCCGACTGGTGGGTCATATTACTCATTGGCTATCTCGTCGTCCAATGGTAACGTGTTTCACATTTTGTATACAAAACGCCAACATACCGGCAGTAATTGAAGAATTATAAAGACTCAATCATTGCTAATTATTTTAAAATATTTAAGGTTTTGTAAAACCAGTTTGCAAAAAGGTTTACAAAAAGGAGATTACTCACATTGCTACTTTAGGTATTTTTCCTGTGATTTTTCTGGTTATAATCTATTAATTAAACAATGCACACGTGTTAGTATAATAACCCAAATTTTACATTAGTTATACCCTCCCCGAGACAGAAACTCCAACGACTACGTCGGGCAGAGCCTCGACAGCCGTTACGGAGCACTAGATCAATCGGGCAGCGTATCTAATACGTAACTGGGGGTTATGATACTTACATCGAAGCAGAACTTCGTGTTTTTAGTGGGTATAATACCCGGGGATTACTTAAGCTATTCAGAAATTTAGAGAGATAGTTGTGTGATGAACGAATTTAAACTGAACGTCGAAATCCAATTTATAGGGCTGATCACTGACCCTGTCGCGCCCCGCGGCGCCCTGGGCTAAGCCCATCACGGGCCGCTAGGGATTACGTCTCCCGTTATAGGGTTGCCGAGTCAACCACTAGCCTCCACATGCATCGGACACGTGGCACGATTTGGTGCGGCCTGGTGTCCCGGCTGTCGCGCCCCGCGACACCCTGTACATTCTCCGTCGCGGGCCGTGAGACCCTTTATTTATTTATTTTATTTGATTTTTAATTATATAAAGGTATATTTGGCCTGTTTTTCGTATATGGGGTATATTTTAGGATGTATGGGGGTGTTATAAATAATTTAGGAGGGTTGTTATGACACTACGCATGATTTGGAACTGGGAGCAGTAGTTTTTGCACTCAAGATATGGAGACATTAATTGTACGGTACCAGGTGCACTATTTACACCGATCACAAGAGTCTCCAGCACATTTTGGATCAAAAAGAGTTGAACATGCAGCAACGCCGATGGGTCAAACTCTTAAACGACTACGATGGGCAATCAAGTATCATCATGGCAAGGCTAACGTTGTAGCTGATGCTCTCAATTGAAAGGAACCCAAACCTAAGCGTGTTCGTGCGTTACAGCTTACTATTCATTCCAATCTACCTAACCAAATTCGAAACGCTCAGGGTGAAGCGTTGAAGGAAGAAAATCTTCTTGCTGAGTCCATGCGAGGCATGGAAAAGTAGCTCGAACTCAGAGATGACGGCATACGCTATTTCATGGAACGTATTTGGATTCCATCGTATGGAAATCTCTGAGAGCTTGTGATGGAGGAAGCACACACGTCTCGCTATTCGATACATCGCGGGTCTAACAAGATGTATCACGACCTCAAGGCCCTGTACTGGTGGCCTAACATAAAAGCTATCATTGCGAAGTACGTTAGCAAATGCTTGACTTGTGCTAGAGTCAAGATCGAGTATCAAAAACCGTCGGGATTACTGCAGCAACCAGAGCTGCCAACGTAGAAATGGGAACAGATTTCCATTGATTTTGTTACCAGTTTACCAAAGTCTTAAAGCGGAAACGATACCATTTGGGTGATCGTAGACTTTTTAACCAAGTCTGCGCACTTCCTCGCGGTCAAAGAATCCGATAAGTTTTCGAAACTTGCAGCCATCTACTTGAAAGAAGTAGTTGCTAGGCACAGAGTGCCAACTTCTATCATCTCTGATCGAGACCCGCGTTTTGCATCCGAATTGTGGCAGCCTATGAACAAATCCCTTGGCTCACGTTTAGACATGAGCACGGCTTATCACCCGCAGATGGATGGTCAGACTGAACGTACCATCCAAACCCTTGAAGACATGTTGCGAGCATGTGTCATCGACTTTGGTAATGGGTGGGAACGACACTTACTTTTGGTAGAGTTTTTTATACTAACAATTACCACACTAGTAATTAGGCAGCACCGTTTGAGGCATTGTACGGACGTAAATGCCGATCGCCTTTGTGTTGGTATAACAACCCTCCAAAAATTTTCCCGACACCCCTATATATTTAAAATGTCCCGAAATACACACGTATACAAAACGGGCCATGAATACCTTTATTTAAATTAAAATTGAATAAAAACAATTTTTATTTGTTCCTGGTGGGCCGCGAAGACCTCTCCTTGGTCTTACGCGGGCAAGGACAGCTAGTCACCAGGGCCGCACCCTGAGGTGCCACGTGGCATAACGCGTGTGGAAGCTATGGGTCGAATCAGCCAAGCTAGGGCCTACCCTAGTTGGCCTCGCGGGCCGCGAAGCCCCTTACTGATTCTTACACGGGCCGCGATAGGGTGGTCGATCAGCCCTATAAAAAGGGCCCTCAGCCTTCAGTTTTCGTCGTTCATTTTCTCGATCTCTCTCTCAATTTTCCAGATAGCTATTATAATTCTCGTGCATAATACCCCCTCAAATAACGAAGTTCTGCCTCGTTGTAAGTATCATAACCCCGGTTACGTATTAGATACGCTGCCCGATTGATCTAGGGTTCCGTAACGGCTGTCGAGGTTCTGCCCGACGTAGTCGTTGGAATGCCGTCTCAGGGAGGGTATTACTAATGTAAATATTGGATTATTATACTAACGCGTGTGCATTTGTGTATTTAATAGATAATCACCAGGAAACCATAAAGGAAAACCTAAGACAGCAATGTGAGTAATCTCCTTTTTGCAAAGTGTTTTTACAAAACCTCACACAATTAATAATATAATAAACAATTATTGAGTATTTGTATTCTACAATTATCATCGGTATGTTGGGGTTTTGTATACAAAATTTGTTACTACCTTGCGAGGGGTAACATGACCACAAGTCGGGTTGACAGTACCATGGGTGGTAATTAAAGTAGATGGAAACAAATGTAATTGCGCGACCGCCCTCAATACTGTACAATGGTTTTTATTAAACATGATTAAACTGAGATTTACTCACCAGTATTTTCCACTCACAAAATGTTTTTTTAAACGCGTTTCAGGTAACAAAATGTGAAAGCCAAATAGAAGCCAGCTGGAGAGCACTGAAGGCTTGGAAAAGTGGCTATAAAGTTACCTAAAATAAAGAGATGTTTTATTAAATAAAATAGGGTTTATCCCTATGAAAAGGAATGTACTTAAAACTTCGGATTATTCCCACGTGTTTAATATTATGAAAATGTGGTATTTTACTCTGATAACATATTTCCTAACTACGGTCCTGATGTAATTTCCGCTGCCAAAATGATAACCACCGATACCACCGAAAATGGTCGCGGCCACCCGTTCCTGGGTTGTTAGGGGACGGGGGTTGCGACAGAAAGTGGTATCAGAGCTAAGCCACTGATTCAGCCACAGAAGTGTTCTGCTAACACCAAGATATTATTCAATATGTTAGGAATTTTTTACGGAACTACGTGCATAATTGTATTTTATTGTTGTGTGTTATTTGACTATTTGTTAGTTTACAGTATGAGCGACCAAGGACCTTTCGACGCCTACCGTCAGTTGTCCAGCTCATCTAGTAGCGAAGGCACCTCTTCACAGCCTGCCCTCTCAGGTTATTCAGTTGACCATGAAGATGGGATATTCGTGTTTAAGGCTCAGTCTGGAGAGCCATTCCCTCCTAAAAAGAGAGGATGGTTCAGTAGAGGAGCGCATGAACGTAGGAAAAAAATGAAAAAGTTACAACAGCAGCGAGCCCTAGCAGCCGCTAAAAGAGAGACAGATGCCTACACACAGGATATGCTTAATAGTAGTTTAGCCAATTTCCATATCCTAGCAACCACAGCTGCCGACCCTAACCTGGAGCAACTTATAGCACCCCAACCATTACCATTGTTTCCTACCCAGCCAATGGAAATAGAAAACAACCCAAAAAACCAATTCCCGATGCCTGATTTCAACCCAGAAGAGATACCTAGGACACCAGCACCCAATCCCTTAGACCCAGACTACGACCCATGGTTAGAAGAACATAGGGATTACCAGCAGCGTTACCCAATACCCAAAGATGAACCCATGCCGAATCTAGCAGCCTACCCAGGTTTGGACCCTCTAGATCCCTACTATGATAACGATGAATACATTAGGGAAATTTTAGAGAATCCATACCCATACCAGGAACCCATGCCCCAGTTCCCAAACCCAGTCCCAGCACATGCACCCCCAATGAGTGCAGAAAATGTGCAAGAGCTCCGAACTTTCGGAGAAGAGATTTTAGAAAGTAGCGAGAGGATGAGGCAGGTTGGAGAGCGACTCGCCTGGAAGTATGACGAGCGCAATACGGAGTTCTGGATGAACCCATATCCATGATGGTGGTGGTAGTAATAATAATAATATAATAATATATATAATATGTGTGTATGTTTGAAGAAAAAACCAAGATAATAACTACGGATGCCTACTAGTATTGTAATTTTAAATTTCCAGTTTCAGTTTGTATTAGATGCATAATATATATAAGAAAGAGTAAGTCGCAATGTTCGACGTTTTTGATTAATATGCGTGTTGTGTGATTGGTTGTATTAAATATTATTTTGTGATATTAATACGTGGTAAATGTTTAAAATTCAAATGGACAACGAAGTGAACTAGGAAAAACCAGAATGATAATAACCAGAATGACAATAACCCGAATAATGATAATCCGAACAACGATAACAATGGAAATCAAGTGGATAACAGTGCCATCCAACACATAGTGGCACATGGGATAATAGATGTAATGCCATATATTATCAAAACAGTTAGGGAAGCTGATAATAAAAGTAACCCTAGCAGTAAACGACCAACTGAACCTGAACACAGCGTAAACAATGGACCCATACTTCAAGTGCCCATTCCCAAAAGAAGAAGAACCATATCTTATGGTTGTTCTTATAAAGAATTCTGGTCTTGTAAACCAATTGAATTCTTGGGCAATGAAGGGGCTGTTGCGGCTCTACGCTGGATAGAAAAGACTGAGGCAGTCTTAAAAATAAGCAAGTGTGCGGAACATGATAAGATAATGTTTGTTTCTAATCTGTTTAAGAACTCAGCCTTAGAATGGTGGAATACTATCCTCCAGTCTAGGGGAAGTGACATGGTTTACAATATGGAATGGGAGGAATTTAAGAATATGGTAGAAAGGAAATTATGCCCTCCCAATGAAAAAGAACAGATAGCAAATAAGTTCTTAAACCTTAGAATGACTGGAGTAGATGGTAAGGGGTACACTACATTATTCTTTGAATATGCTAGAATAGTACCAACCCTTGCATCACCAGAACCCATATTAATCTCCCGTTACATCTGGGGATTAATCAGTGAGATTAGACATGTAGTCAAGGCAGCTAGACTTCAAACTATAGAAGAAGCTGTAGAACTAGCAAATACCTTGACAGATGAATTAGTACGTACACAAGAAGAAGACCAGAGGAGGAACCTAGCTCAAAGGCTTACCTAAGAATTTCGTTATGGAAATTCCAACCGTGGGAGAAATGTAGGTTCTACCTCTACACCCTACTGCAAGGCCTGCAAGAAGAAGCATTCGGGAAAATGCTCCACTTACTGCAATTTCTGCAAGATACCAGGGCGCAAGGAAGAAGATTGTAGGAGGGAACCTAATAATGGGATGTGCTTCAACTGTGGAGAAAAAGGTCACATCAAGCCGAATTGTCCAAAACTAGTTCCAGCCATGGGTAATAAGACTACCAAAAATGCTAGAGCATTTATTCTGACGGTAGATGAAGCCAAGATGATTCCGGACGTGATAGCCGGTACGTTTTTAGTTAATGATGTTTTTTGCTAAAGTATTATTTGACTCTGGTGTGAACCAAATTTTTATTAATACTTCATTTTGCAAACTTCTCAATAAACCATTAACTAAACTTCCACAAGAATGTCTAGTAGAGACAGCAAATGGGGAAACCGTTAGGATTTCTGAAATCTTGCAGGGAGCAAGAATAGAATTTTTAAATCAAAAGTTTATTGCAAACCTTTATACAATGAATCTGGCAGGATTTGATGTTGTATTAGGAATGGATTGGTTAGTTACCAATAAAGCCAGTATATTATGTGATCAAAAGTCAATTCACCAAAGGGTGAAAATATCACAAATAAAGGAGATAAGGCCTCTAGATACACAAAATTCATCTCTGTGATGAAAACAGCAAGTTATATAAGAAAAGGGTCATTAGTGTATTTGATTTCTATAATCACTAACACTAAAGGAAAGGAACTGAAAGATATTCCAGTAGTATCTCAATCTTCAGATGTATTTCCAGAAGAATTACCAGGACTACCGCCAGACAGGGAAGTTGAATTCAGAATTCACCTGCTACCAGGGACAACACCAATTGCCAAAGCACCTTACCGTTTGGCACTCGCAGAAATGCAGGAACTAAAGAAAGAATTAGACGAA
The DNA here is from genome assembly GCF_002127325.2 of Helianthus annuus. Taxonomy (NCBI): domain Eukaryota; kingdom Viridiplantae; phylum Streptophyta; class Magnoliopsida; order Asterales; family Asteraceae; genus Helianthus; species Helianthus annuus. The sequence goes on from NC_035442.2 coordinate 138,968,878, forward strand.
TTGTTGGAAAAAGGATTCATACTGCCAAGTTCCTCGCCATGGGGAGCACCAATCTTATTCGTTAAAAAGAAAGACGGGTCAATGCGAATGTGTATTGATTACCGTGAATTGAACAAAGTCACGATTAAGAATCGGTATCCATTACCAAGGATCGATGATCTGTTCGATCAATTGCAAGGAGCTTGATTTTTCTCTAAAATTGATTTACGGTCAGGATATCATCAATTAAAGGTACACAAAGAGGACATTCCTAAGACCGCGTTTAGAACAAGGTATGGCCATTATGAATTTACTATCATGCCATTTGGTTTAACCAATGCCCCAGCTGCATTTATGGACATGATGAACCGAATATGTAAGCCATATTTGGATAAATTCATAATTGTCTTTATAGATGATATTCTCATTTACTCTAAGAGTAAAGAGGAACATGCAAAGCATTTGCACACACTTCTAAGTTTATTGAGAAAAGAATAGCTTTATGCAAAGTTTTCAAAGTGCGAGTTTTGGTTAGAACAGGTATAGTTTCTTGGACATTTAGTTAATCATGAACGAATTCATGTGGATCCCACCAAGATCGAGGCAATTACCAAATAGAAAACCCCTGAGTCACCAACCGAGGTTAGAAGTTCTTAGGATTAGCCGGTTATTATAGGAGGTTTATTCGAGATTTTTCTAGAATAGCCATTCCCTTAACTAAGCTAACCTGTAAATCTGTTAAGTTTGAATGGGGACCAAAACAAGAAGAATACTTTAGAATTCTTAAGCATAGATTAACCAATGCACCCATACTAGCGTTACCAGAAGGAACTGAAGACTTTGTAGTTTATTGTGACCCTTCTAAGTTAGGTTATGGATGTGTATTGATGCAACGTCAAAAAGTTATAGCTTATGTATCTAGACAACTTAAGAATCATGAAGAGAATTATTCAACCCATGATCTAGAATTAGGAGCCATAATTTTTGCCCTTAAAATTTGGAGACATTACCTGTACGGTAGTAAGTTTACTATTTTCACTGATCATAAAAGTTTAAGGTATGTCTTCGGGCAAAAGGAACTGAATATGAGACAAAGACGCTGGATGGAAATACTTTGTGATTATGATTGTAATATCCAGTATCATGCAGGAAAGGCTAATGTAGTAGCTGATGCTTTAAGTCGAAAGTATCATGAAAAGCCAAAAAGAGTGCGTTCTCTTAAATTAAACCTACAAGTAGATTTAAATGAACAGATTAGAGAAGCACACGAATCAGTAATCAAGGATGATACTGAAAAGTTAAAAGGAATGATTAAGGAATTAGCACAAGGAGCAGATGGAATTTGGAGATTCCATAAGAAAAGAATGTGGATACCTAAATTAGGAAACCTACGCCACTGCATACTAGAAGAAGCCCATAAGTCTAAGCATACGATACATCCTGGAAGTGATAAGATGTATCAGGATTTAAGAAAGAATTTTTGGTGGATAGGAATGAAAAAGGATATAGCAGCTTATGTTTCTAAATGTTTAAACTATTCACAAGTTAAGGCTGAACACCAGAAACCTTCAGATTTATTGCAACAGTTAGAAATGCCAGTGTGGAAATAGGAATTGATAACAATGGATTTTGTTACAAAATTACCTATAACAAGGAAAGGTAATGATACAATCTGGGTGATTGTAGACAGGCTAACTAAGTCAGCTCATTTCCTTCCAATGAAGGAAACTTTCAGGATGGAACAGTTAGCTAAGTTGTATGTAAATGAAATAGTTTCATTACATGGAATTCCTTTATCAATTGTTTCTGATAGGGATAGCCGTTTTACCTCTCATTTTTGGACAAGTTTCCAAAAAGCAATGGGAACCGAGTTGAATCTAAGCACAACTTATCATCCTCAAACGGACGGACAAAGCGAAAGGATAATTCAGACAATGGAGGACATGCTTAGAGCTTATGTAATTGATTTCGGAGGTAATTGGGACGATCACTTACCATTAATCGAGTTCTCTTATAATAACAGTTATCATACAACTATCAATGTTGCACCATTCGAAGCACTTTATGGACGAATGTGCCGGACTCCAGTCTGTTGGGCAGAGGGGGAAAAGCAATTATCTGGACCTGAGATAGTGCAAGAAACAACCGACAAAATCATTCAAGTCAAGGAACGACTGAAAGCAGCACGTGATCGACAAAAGAGTTATGCTGATAACAGACGAAAGTCGTTGGAATTTAAAGAAGGAGACAAAGTGTTATTAAAAGTCTCTCCTTGGAAAGGAGCGGTAAGATTCATCAAAAGGGGAAAGCTAAGCCCCAGATATGTTGGACCTTTTGAGGTTATTAGAAGAGTAGGACCAGTAGCCTATCAACTACAACTGCCAGAGGAAATGGCAGGAATACATGATGTATTTCATGTATGTAATCTCAAGAAATTCTTAGCTGATGAATCACTAGTAGTACCTGTTAAGGACATAGAGGTAAATGAGCAGTTAAAATTTGTAGAAAGACCTCTACAGATTGAAGACAGGAAAGTTAAGAATCTCAAACATAAAAGATTAGTTCTGGTCAAAGTAAAATGGGACTCCAAGAGAGGACCAGAATACACTTGGGAGCTTGAATCAGAAATGCAAAGGAAATATCCACACTTGTTCCAGTAGACCTCGAGGACGAGTTCTAAAATAAGGTGGGGAGGATATAACAACCCTTCAAAAATTTTCCCGACACCCCTAATATATTTAAAATGTCCCAATATGTCCTAAAATACACCCCGTATATGAAAACGGGCCCTGAATACCTTTATTTATATTAAAATTAAATAAAAACAATTTTTATTTGTTCCTGGCGGGCCGCGAATACCTCTCCTTGGTCTTACGCGGGCCGCGACAGCTAGTCACCAGGGTCGCACCCTGAGGTGCCACATGGCATAACGCGTGTGGAAGCTATGGGTCGAGTCAACCAAGCTAGGGCGTACCCTAGTTGGCCTCGCGGGCCGCGAAGCCCCTTACTGATTCTTACGCGGGCTGCGACAGGGTGGTTGATCAGCCCTATAAAAGGGGCCCTCAGCCTTCAGTTTTCGTCATTCATTTTCTCGATCTCTCTCTCAATATTCTACATAGCTATTATAATTCTCGGGCATAATACCCCCTCAAATAACGAAGTTCTGCCTCGTTGTAAGCATCATAACCCCGGTTACGTATTAGATACGCTGCCTGATTGATCAAGGGTTCTGTAACGGCTGTCGAGGTTATGCCCGACGTAGTCGTTGGAATGCCGTGTCGGGGAGGGTATTACTATTGTAAATATTGGGTTATTATACTAACGCGTGTGCATTTGTGTATTTAATAGATAATCACCAGGAAACCCTAAAGGAAAACCTAAGACAACAATGTGAGTATTCTCTTTTTTGCAAAGTGTTTTTACAAAACCTCACACAATTAATAATATACTAAATAGTTATTGAGTATTTATATTCTACAATTATCGCCGTCATGTTGGGGTTTTGTATACAAAGTTTGTTACTACCTTGCGAGGAGTAACATGACCACTAGTCGGGTTGACAGTACCATGGGTGGTAATTAAAGTAGATGGAAACAAATGTAATTGCGCGACCGCCCTCAATACTGTAAAATGGTTTTTATTAAACTTGATTAAACTGAGATTTACTCACCAGTATTTTCTACTAACAAAATGTTTTTTTAAACGCGTTTCAGGTAACAAAATATGAAAGCCAAATAGAAGTCAGCTGGACAGCACTGAAGGCTTGGAAAAGTGGCTATAAAATTACCTAAAATAAAGAGATGTTTTATTAAATAAAATAGGGTTTATCCCTATGAAAAGGAATGTACTTAAAACTTCGGATTATTCACACGTGTTTAATATTATGAAAATGTGGTATTTTACTCTGATAACATATTTCCTAACTACGGTCCTGATGTAATTTCCGCTGCCAAAATGATAACCACCGATACCACCGAAAATGGTCGCGGCCACCCGTTCCCGGGTTGTTAGGGGACGGGGGTTGCGACAGTTGGACGGAAGTTGGCGAAAGCCAAACCGCCGGCCCAGAACTTGTGCTTGACACCACGAAAAAGAATGCCCAGATTAGACAACGCATGGCTGCGGCTCGAGACCGTCAGAAAAGCTATGCTGATAACCGTAGGAATCCTTTAGAATTCCAGGTCGGGGACCGGGTTCTACTAAAAGTCTTACCTTGGAAAGGTGTAGTACGTTTTGGCAAAAAGGGAAAACTTAATCCACGATACGTTGGACCTTTTGAAATTACCGAGAGAATCGGTAAGGTAGTTTATAGACTAAACCTGCCTGAAGAGCTGAGTGCGGTACACAATGTTTTTCATGTATCGAATATGAAAAAGTGTCTGTCAGATGAAACTCTTGTTGTTCCTTTAAAGGAACTCACGATTGAGGACCAGTTACGCTTCATTGAGGAATCGGTGGAAATCATGGATCGAGAGATCAAAACCCTCAAGCGTAGCAGGATACCTATCATCCGAGTTCGCTGGAACTCACGCCGTGGCCCAGTGTTTACCTGGGAACGGTAAGACCAGATGATGCGCAAGTATCCCCAGTTGTTTACAAACAATAATTCCAGCACTGAGGCTACAACGTATTTTTAGGACGAATTCCAAACCAACAGGGGGATGATGTGACACCCCGCGGAAACATTTTAACACACTAGCTTGTCAGTGTCTGCGCACTAAATTTCGGGATGAAATTTCTTTGAACTTGAGGATAATGTGACACTTCGGGTTTTCCTACATGATTCGTTTGTGTTATGGTTAGGTGATGTTAATTGCGTGAATACAATGAATGAGAATTAGAATATAATGGTTGTTTAAAAACATGCATCTATGTAGGTGTCTTAGATTGTGAATAACGATTAAATAAAATATGTGTGTGTGCGACTAAGGTGTGCAGCCGCACACGGGGATGGTTCGCACACTCCCTCTTATCTTGTACACTTCATTCATATTGGGCTGCAACCACACATCCATTTGAACCCCGGGCCCAGGTCAACTGACATTTGGAAAGATTGGCAGTAATAATTTAGGGCACCAATCCCTAAAAAACATTCCCCCTCTCTCTAACTTTCTCTCTCTAAAAACCCAAAAAACATACCAAATCTTCTTCTTCTTCTCCGAGTTTGACAGCAGCTTTATCATCATTCAACGACAGCCTTCACACTTTGAAGATAACCCACATTTATCATTCTTGGAAGCTTTACTCTTTGATCTTTCTACGCACTCTTACATCCCACACTAACCGGTTAGTATATCACCATTATTTGGATGTTTATACATGATAAAGGTTCAAACTTGATTTATGATTTGTATGATTAGATGATGGTACATGTTTGATGATTGTTTCTGTGCAATGTGTTGACAAAAATCACTTGATATTAAAGTATGAAATTTGTGTTGGGAAAGATTAGGAATTGTTATGATACCCAAAATAGACCTTTATGAATATGCATGAAATATGTTTCTGATGTTTGATACTTGTTGTGAAGATAGAGCCATGAATCTATTTTTGGTAATGTAGATGTGATGAAAGTGTATTAATTAAATAGGGAATGCATGATATAAAGGGTTGATAAATATGAATGGGAATCTAGATCTATTTTAGAAAGAAGTAATGTGTAACTCAGTGTATGAAGGGATGATTGAATTAATGTTGATTGATTGATGCATGATGAACGGTCTAAAGAATAATTAGGATTCTTGAGGATTAATGTTTAAATTGGTGATGATGTATGCAAAATGTAACATATAAATTACATCAAATGAGGCATAAAACTAACCTTTTTTAGTACTAATGTTGGAAAAAGCATGTTTTTGTCTTCCTTTTGAATTTACATGACCAAATGAGCTTAAACGAACAAAAGGAGCAAATAAGCAGCCTAAACCAACATAAATACAAAGAAAAGGGATAAACGTGACATGCCCAACCCCTCGGCAGCATCCCCAAAGTAAAAACAAGGAATCAGAAGACTGACCACAGGGTCGTGCCCAACTGAACACGGGGCGTGGTCAGAGTCCTGCATAAAAGACAAACCTGTAGAAGTTTCCACGCCCACCACGGGGGCGTGCCCAGCTCAGCACGGGGCATGGTCATTGCAAAGATACGCAGAATCTTGCCAAATCTTGATAGTACAGATACGAAGTTGACCACGGGGCCGTGCCCAAGAGACACGGGATCGTGTGGAGCCCTCTGCTGATACATGCAATTAATGAAGGAAGAGAAAAGGCTAGCCACGGGGGCGTGCTCGCTGGACACGGGTCCGTGGCAGAGTTCTGTGCAGGCTATAAATAGCGGTGCTTGGTTCACTTCAAAGGCATCCCTTGGCAAACCACTTCTCTCCCACTTTACCACCACTCCACCACCACTACAACACCAACACCCACCACCATCATCCATCATCCATCTTTAGAGTGTGTAGTATTCTCGGGATTCAAGATTGATTGTAAGAGTTCTTGCCAATCAAAGGCCATGTTTGGTTAAGCCTCTTACATCACTTGGTGAAGACAAGTCTTTTATGTATTACTTTTGATTTTTAATCTCTCGGCACTTTTTATTTGGGTTTGTATTAATGACTTTAATAACTAGTTTCTTATGTTGAAGGTAAATTTTTCTTATCATTTTTCCGTGGTGTCTTGAAGTTACTTTATTGTCTATATAAAGTAAAAGATTGCATCATTCATGTCTTTACAGTCTTTATAAAGGCATGTTGACTACTTGGCCGGGGGTTAGGGGAATGGTTTGGTAAGGTTCTTGCCTTGTTCAGTGTATAGATCCTGCAAGGACCTGGTTCAAGCTTAGTAGGACTTCCTTCAATACCCACTGGTATTGGATGGCGGGGGTGCGAATAGCTTGAACCCCTCATATGTAAACTACTATTAATACATTAAACCGGCTTCTTGGGATTGTATCCTTGCTGACTCAAACCACTTAGCCGAAGGTAACGTCACCTTCAAAAGAGGGGCCTACCACTTTTCGCATTAATAACTAACGTAATTGTCTTTCAATATTCCGAACCTTTGGGATTGTATCCCTGCTAACTCAAACCACTGGGTTGAGGATAACGTCACCTTCAAAAGAGAGGCCTACAACTATAACTAAGATAATCTCTTAAAAAGTCCGAAAGTGCGAAAATCATGAAAGGATACATTAAAGGAGAGTCGGATCCAAATGATTCATCTTGTCTATCTGTTTTTATTTTATTTTATTTTATTTTATTTTTGCATTTTTAGTTTTTAATATTAAAACTTTTCTCAATATTTTAGATTGATAAGACGTTGAGGATAAACCGATATTAAAAGCTCTTGTGTCCTTGGACGACCTCGGTATCTTACCAATGCTATACTACGCTCACGATGGGTGCACTTGCCCAAGTGTGTGTTTAGTGTTAGTAGAATATCGTGTTTTATAAATTTAAAACTTGACTAATGTGTAAAATGGGCTTAAAATATCAATAAAAATATATCACGCTTTGCACACACCAGTAACTTGAATCCATATTGGTTTGATAAACTTGAATAATTTCTGTTTGTTTAAAATGAATATCGTACACTCAATAAGTGTACAATGTGTACTTCGTAACGTACAACATGGCACAGTGGGTCGCACACCCAGGTGTGCGACATGTACCGCACACCCCAAAGGGGGTACAACCGTGATGCGTCTTGTGCACCCAGATCAAGCATAATCGCACACTTTAAATGCCGCACAATCCTTCGGTACAAACGACTGAAGCACATGGTACAACTGCACATTGCATGGCCGCACACAAACAGGAGGTCGCACACTTGCTGGTGGGCCACACACTCTCTTAGGACAATAAACCATTGGGCCGCACACTTGATTTATGGACTGTTATCTTAACCGGACCGCACACCCGTATATGGGTTATATAATAGTTGGACCGCACACTGTTAGCCAGACCGCACACTGTATTGGGCCGTTAAACTATTGGGCTGCACATTCTGTTCTGGACCAATGTTAGTGGACTGTTTGTATACCGATCATGTTGGGCTGTTAAATGAATAACATAATGATGTGTGATACTTGCTAGAATTATGTGCAAGAATACGTGAATATTGTTATGCGAATTTGATAAAATTCGGTAACCATAATAGGACGTGATTGACCAACTGTTTAAACAAGTAAACTATCTGCCGAGCAAACCTGCAAAGTGAGTTCACACACTTTACTAAAAGCATGCGTTCCCGGTGGTTGGGAAACAGAACAAACGACACTTTCCCAGGTTTGGGATTATTTACTATTCCTGGTTTGGAATACGGTTAATTACTATTTATATTAGATGCAACAAGTGTACTAACGAAACTCTATCACGAAGTCCCCACTTTCTATACCGATTAGTCGTCGGGGCCTGGTGAACGAGTTATTAGTTGATAGCGCTATTAGTAAAGTGTGTGGATAGGATCGGGCGTGAACTAATGAATCTTGGCAAATCGTCAATGATGATAGACATTGACAAATGGGGCAACAATGAAACAACATGTCACTCAGTATTCGGTATTACGCAGTTTAGTAGCTTACATATGGGGAACCTCCCTATGGCATGATATAAATGAGTAACTTAACACACACATAAGTTTTATGGAATTAAAATTGGACAACTCGTAAACTCGCCAACTTTATGTTGATACCCTACTGCATGCTTTGCAGGTACTCAGTGATAGAAGGAGTTTGCAGCGGGGAGTGTAGTGGTCGCATGAACCCGTGTTGGGTTTCCTTTAATAAATTATGAACTTTAAACTGATGTTTTAAACAGTTTAACTTTCGCTTCCGCTGTTGACTTTATTAACTGCTTTTAAACCGTGAGCTTTGGACGTAAGTCACTAGTCGTATTGATTGTGATAAAACTGTTTTATTATTATAATTGTTCAATATGATTGGTGGCTTGATCCTGGTTCGTCACATGCTTCGCGGTGATACTCCGCATGTGAAAATCAAGGGTGTCATAAATTTGGGTCTAACAGTGGAGCCCTGTAACTCAAGTTGTAGCCCAAATTAGACGCATTAAAATTTTGGCTTTTTCTATTATGTTTCCTTTTATGTCAATATAAGAATCCGCTAACACTTTGATTAGCTCCTCATCAAAACACAAACTTTTTCTTAATATTCCATTTTTTTCAATCGATCCCTTCCACCACCTCACCATCATATGTTACCCCACCCGCCACTAAGGGTGCTAAAAGGGTCGGGCTAGCATGTTGGCGGATTTAACCCGACCTGAACCCGAAAAATTTACATGAACCCATACCCAAAAAAATGTGTTAGACACCTGAATCCGAATACAACTTGATTTTTTACGAAATGACCTGAACCTAACCTGTTTTATTTTTTTTTTTTTTTTGAACGGCAAATTTTGGATCACTGACGGACCACTGGAGTATCATCGTGCCACCAGCGGAACCACCCGATCATATCCATCTCCACTAGGCATATTGCCTATACACCAATTCAGGAGGAAACCCAATAAATATGGGAAAAACCCCCTTTGTGGGAATCGAACCGAGAACCTATTGGTCCCAAAGCCTTATCCCACCCCCAAAATACCACTAGGCTATAAAGCCATGTTTATTTACCCATCTCTAATGTTTTATTTACCCGAACATTTAACTATTTTTAAGTAATCTGCTCAAAAGTTCTAGAACCATACTTAGAATAGAATATAACATCAAAAATTATAAATTACCATAAAAAAACGTTATCTGATAATACCTTTTAAACTAGTACCAAAAGATAATAAATTGTTTAAAAAAAGAAATTTCATTGAAACATCAACATATGCTCATTTTCATTTTTCATAGTCCATTTCATCTTCTTGACCCCCATTGTATACAGGGCTGCAAACGAACCAAATGTTCAGCGAACAATCTGTGAACCGTTCGGTGGGAAGTTCATTTGTGTTCGTTCGTTTATTAAACAAATGAACACGAACAAGAAATTTCGTTCGTTTAGTTAAATGAACAAACATGAACAGAGGTCGTGTTCGTTCATTTATGTTCGTGAACGTTCGGTAACGTGTTTGTTAATGTTCGATAGTTCATTTGTGTTTTTAGTTTTTATATATATTTAAATACTTCAAAATTCCGATAAATTAACTATCTAATAAGTGTCAGTGTATTATATATTCTGTTCATGAACGATTGTTTGTGTTCATTTGTTTCCATTTGTGTTCATGAACATTATTTTGTGCTCATTTGTGTTCGTCAACGTTCATTGCCTAAAATTAACAAACAAATACAAACGAACACGTACAAGTTTATTTCCTTAACAAACAAACGCACACATAAAACTCGTTCGATAAGTGTTCGTGAACGGTTTGCGAACACATATATTTCTTAACAAACGAATACGAACAAGAATTCGGTTCGTTTGCAGCCCTAATTGTATTCATTCATAAATAGCAGCTCTTTCTCTTTTGTTTGCAATCCTATAACAAGTTAAATATTACATTAAATTCAACATTAAACATGACCTGGTGTTCAACGCCATAACAATTAGTCAGTTTTTCTGTCCTCTACTCAAAATTCACTTCTTTTTAGAAATCCTCAATTTAGTCAAGATAATTTTAAAAAGTTGCTAGTTTATGCTATCATTAGGCATGATTTACCATTCAGTTTTGTGGAGTATGAAGGCATTAGAGATGTGTTAAAATATTTGGAACCAAAAGTTTGATTTTGTGATTGTTGATTTCGATTTTGATTTTGTAAGAATTTGAAATATTTTAATAATATTAATATAATTTCAAAAAGAAAAGGATTTTAGATGAGCAAATAGTTGACTTGTCTCTAAATATCTAAGTTCTTGATTTCTGAAAAGCATATGCATATCGTTATTTAAATTTGTGTACAATGGAAGAGATTTTTTGTCAATTCCAATATCGATTATTGCTTCTAAAACTTGTTTTACTATTAATGGAAGAATTATTGATCAATATCGTAGTTTACTGAGACCAAAAATCGTTGAATCATTGATTTCCGAAAAGCACATGCATATCATTATCCAAATTTGTGTAGAATTACAAGAGATGTTTTTTCTGCTCCGGTTGGTAAACGAGTTATCATTCAGGGTGGCCAGTGATTGTCGTGGGCTCTTCACTTTCATTACATCGATATGGATTCCAATATAAATTGTTGCTTCTGAAGCTTATTTTAGTATTAGTGAAAGAATTAATGATCAATCTCGTAGCTCCTTGACACTACAAATTGTTGTATCATAGATATGTAGTCAAAATTGGCTTTTTGGAGATTCAGAAAATGTTGGATTCCTTTTTTATATCCCATGTTATGGTCTTCGTTGAATTTAATGTATTTTTTTAATTATTATTATTGAAGATGTTATTTCTCGATACAATGGGGGTATGAAGATGAAATAGACTGTGAAGAATGAAAATGAGCACATGTTGATATTGGTTTAAAAGGAATTATCGAAGAATGTTTTTTTTTTTTTTGTAGAAATTTATAATTTTTGTTGTTATATTCTATTCTAAGTATGGTTTTTTTTTGCCCAGATTACTTGAAAATAATTTAAATGTTCGGGTGAAACAAGTTAGGTTTGGGTCAACCCGTAAAAAATTGTGTCATGCTCAGGTTCTTGTGTCTAAGATCTTTTTCATATTTGGGTTAGTGTAAGTTTTTCGGGTTCAGGTCGGGTTGAACCCGCCAACCTGCGAACCCGGCCCGTTTAGCACCCCTACTTTCATAGGCACCCAACACACCAAACACCTTAAGATCGATTTACATTTTATTCGACATGGTTTTGATTTGAACTCTTATTGTTCAAAAATCAATATGTTGCTAATGCCCACTTGAAGGCCTCCTCAGTCCTCAGCAAAGAGCTTCCTTACTTATTTTTTCAATCTATGATCCAATCAGCAAATCGATAACGCCATTGAGCTTGCTTGGTAATGTTAGCATGTATAAAGTTCAACTTTGAGATAGACTTGGGAATTTGACTTTGAAGTTTATTGTATTTAGCTTCATCTTGTTTATTGTGATTAGTTAGGTCTAGTTTTACGTTTTTCCTATTTGAATACACGAAAAACAATATTAAGTACTTTTGCCTCATTATATGATTTTCTTGGCAGTTTAAATTTCTTATTTAAAAAACATTATAATTTTTATAATTACACTTGAAATATTAGAAATTTATTAACTATTAGGGCTACTTTGACTCTTTCATTTATTACCAGCTTACGCATCTTATGAACTCTTTTCATTTATTTAATGTAATTTTTATTCATTGAAGTTACAAACTACAGAATGTGATCTGGTTAACGTAAAATGTTGGGAATTTGAAGTGAAGACCGTTTTAACACATTAACACCCTACACTCAAGCTTGATTAGTCTGTTAACTTTTAATATGTATTTAATAAATTGGGTGAGGTAGCGTACCTCTTGGATTGACTTTTATAGTTGTCTATATCTTTTCTTCCCCTATCACGCTATATCTCATATGTGATCAGGAATTTCGGCTATCACAATTCGATATAGATTAGCATACAAGCAACCAATAATTTATATAACCAAGCAAAAATGATCATAAAGATTTATTTTTCTAATAAAATATCAGATTTTATGTCCAGTTTAATGATTTGAGGTTGAATGATTGAATAAATAAACATTAGATAGGTCGACAATGATAACTTATACTACCGTTAAGGTGATTTTAAAAAAAGGACCACAATGATACCTTATACCACCTCTTGTAAGTCATGGTATCTAACGTGTACAAAAGCTAGGCCCAAGCCGAACTCCTCATCGTCGGTCCAAGTTGAAGACATTTTCGTAAGCATTTGGTTTTGTGTTTTTTGGGTTCGTTTATGCGTTTTCGAGTTGGGTTATCAACCAATACATCCCACAACTATTTATACTCATTTGGAATGTCTAGAACCGGTTGTAATGATAAAAAAACTTGTAAAAAATGGCTATATAGTCGTTACCCTCGGCTGGAATCGTTACCCGGGTAGGAACCGTTTTTTTAAATACACAGCACTGAGTAAGAACTACCGGGTAGCATCAAGTTTGAAACCTGGGTCTTGATGCCACTGGGTAGGACCGGAACTGATTCCAGGTTAGGTACGCTGGATCAAGTCCGAAACCAGTTTTTTTATACCATTATTTAACTCGTTTAAATATAATGGATTTTTAAGAGTTTGTAATTAGCATTTTGATTTGGTTATTTGTAAAGTGTAAAACTATAAGGTTTGATAGTTTGGTTTTTAACTTTGACTATGACTATTTATTTTTATAATTAAAATTTATTTTCTCTTTGTACATTCCAGCAACTTTATTCATCATTCTCAACTATTCATTCTTACTTTTGCATTCTTAAGTTTCTTCCATCTAGCTCCTCTAATCTCGACAAAATATAAAAACCTAATTTTCATTAACTGTGAACGAGAAATAAGTGATAGCAAACTACTCATATAAGCTTGAAATCTGAAACAGAAAACAGGAAAGCAAAAAAGAAACAGTAACAGTGAACCGGATTTGTGTTTAATACAATTCCCTTAAACAAATTCGCCGTTTGTTCCCAGGGTACGCCGGTTCGAAGTAGCAACAGCGCACTGCCGGACTTGAACACTTGCCTGAAACGAAACAGGAGATGTTGCAGAAATCGAGAGAGAAGGAAAGGAAGATGTTGTTGGTGTGTCTCAAACTGATTCATTTGGTTTGGTTTTATGGCCATAAAACCATAACTGAATTCTCATCATCATTGCAGCATATTAAAACAAGAATAATGACCAATAATGGTCATTATTGTATTGGTTTAAAACTGAAACATAATGATCATTAAAACGAATAATCATAACAGTTTAAAACTGAAAATAATGATGATCATTAAAACTTGAAACGAATGACAGTTACGAGTCAGTGCAAAAACCGCCTCATGTGGGTCCAGGATTTCGGAGCTGCATTTGTGGCCGCAGGACGTGCGGGCACGCACGAGTTCAAACAAATTCCAGTTTCGAAATTCAATTTCTGCACCCCCCTGCGCGCGCGCGGGTAGGACTTGTGGTAAAACATGTCATAAAGCTACAAAGGTTTGGTCAAGGTTTTACCTTATATATAACCCTTCCTTTTCTTCCCACACTAATGTGGGACAAAGTGTTTTACCACTTAAGACTTTCATTCACACCCAAAACTTCCAACAATCCCCCACGTGAATGGAGGTCGATCTCAGAAACAACATTATTCCAATTTGATTTTAGCAGTTGAGTTTTGCATACGATAGGTAGGTGTTACCCTTTGAACCTTCGCTTATGAAATGCACTTAGCCCACTGGCTCTGAGTAGACATCGATGTCTTTGAACTCGTCTGCCGTTTATGTAGACGACAATACACTCCACACAAGACTCTCTCTGACAACGTCAATTCCTCATAGTTATGTTCGTTATGGTCATGAACATGAGCCTGGTTCTGCGAGAGCCATTAAGTATTGTGCCCCAACAATACCTTTCGAAGCGTCCCCGCTTCTCTCTCACATAGGTGATTCACTATGTATGGTTACCTTAGTTGAATCATTAAAAGCCATAGGCTTAGCCTCACACTTGTCACTTTTAGGAATGGACTAGGAAGTTTACTAAGCTCTGTAATAAACTCCCTTTTAAATACGTAGGGTTATCCCCCACAGTGACCTCACTCATTCATACAATTAGGTTTTCCTATTGAAATCAGTTCTTGGGATCTCTAGTCTATTGAGTTAGGTTTCCATCATATGAACTTAATTTTTCAAGGGCTTCAGTCCCATTCCCATGGACAACTTCTGAACTAACTCTCTACTTTGGCCTTTTGTTAGCGGATCAACAATATTATCTTTTGACCTCACGTAGTCAACAATGATAATTCCTGTAGAGATTAGTTATCGTATCGTATTATGTCTACATATGATATATCTGTTCCTACCATTATACATTGTGTTACGAGCTCTGCTAATTGTCGATTGGCTATCACAGTGTATACAAATGGTCGATGCCGGCTTAGGCCATCTTGGTATATCCTCAACAAATTGACGTAGCCATTCTGCCTCTTCACATGCTTTATCTAAAGCGATGAACTGTGATTCCATCATGGATCTAGCAATAACCGTTTGTTTCGACGATTTCCACGATATAGCTGCACCTCCAAGTGTGAATACATAACCACTTATTGCTCTGAAATCATTCGTGTCAGATATCCAATTTGCATCACAGTGTCCTTCTATAACTGCTGGATATCTGTTATAATGCAACCCGTATTCCCAAGTGTATCTTAAGTAACAAAGCAACCGAATGATACAGTTCTAATGAATTGAAATTGGGTTGCTCGCGTATCTACTTAGCTTGCTCACAGCATATGCTAAGTCTGGTCTAGTACAACTCATAAGATACATCAAGCTACCAATAATTCTTCAGTATTCCAACTGGTTAACAGGTTCACCTCTATTCTTGGCTAGATGTTGACTTGTATCAATGGGAGTTCTAGCTACATTAGAGTCATTTGCATTAAACTTCTCAAGAATTTTGCCCACATAGTGGGATTGACTTAAAACAAGTCCATTCTGGGTTCGTGTGATTTCAACTCCCAGAATCACATCCGCCAAATCCATGTCTTTCATATCAAATCTTGCTTTTAGCATGTTCTTTATAGACTTTTGATTTTGTCAACACTTCTAGCAATGAGCATATCATATACATATAGACACAAAATGACATATCTATCTGATGTGTCCTTCACGTATACACACTTGTCACATTCATTGATTTTGAACCCAGCATCAAGCTTGACATGATCAAACTTTTGGTGCTATTGTTTTGGAGCTTGTTTCAATCCATAAAAGGATTTTACAAGTTTACACACTTTCTTTTCTTGCCCAATGGCTGTGAAGCCTTCAGGTTGTTCCACGTAAATTTTTTCTTCTAGATTTCCATTCAAGAAAGCTGTTTTCACATCCATTTGGCGAACTTCCAAATTTCTAACGGCGGCAATGGTAAGCAACAACCTGATGGATGTTATTCGCGTAACTGGCGAATATGTATCAAAGTAATCTAAACCTTCTCGTTGTTTATATCTTTTGATCACCAACATTGCCTTGTACTTATCGATGGTTCCATCTGGTTTCATCTTTTTCTTGAAGATCCATCGATATCCTAGTGGTTGACATCCTTGAGGAAGATCCACTAGTTCCCATGTATGATTTTGTAAGATAGAGTCTATCTCACTTTTGATGGCCTCCCTCCACTAAGGTCCTTCTGAGGAATTCGCCGCTTATTGGTACGTTTGAGGTTCCTCTTCTACCATATAGGTAAGAAAGTCAGGGCCAAAGGATTTTTCAGTCCTTTGCCGCTTACTCTTTCTGATTTCAACCTCCACAGTCTTAGATTGTTCTCTAGGTTCCTTATTTGCAACCTCATTCTCTGGAACAATTTCCTCAACCGGTCTAGTGAAACTTGGTTCACCTTTACCTAAGCATGGGAACACATGTTCAAACCATGATGCATCCTTAGATTCTATTATGGTGTCGTTGCATATTCCAAGGTTCTTAGAATCATGCACAAGAAAATGATATGGACCATAAGGACGGGTATATCCTATAAATACACAATCCACTGCTTTGGGTCCTATAAGTAAGTGCTTTGGTGGTGTGACCACCACCTTGGTTAGACACCCCCATACTTTCAAGTATTTATATGGTAGTGTCTTTCCCGTCTATAATTCGTATGGCGTTACATCTTTATTCTTATTGGGTATCATGTTCAACACATAATTTGCCGATACGATTGCTTCCCCCACATGTTTTGGCTTATCCCAGAACTTATCATCATGGCATTCATCATTTCTTTCAAAGTGCGATTTTTGTGTTCCGCTATGTCATTTGATTTGGGGGGGGGGGTAAGGAGCCGTGAGTTTATGTATGATTCCATTTTTTGCACACACATCAATGAAAGGTGAAACACATTCACCTCCTCGATCGCTCCTTACGATTTTGATTTTTCGATTTAGTTGATTCTCAACTTCGGCTTTGAACAAGATAAACTTATCAATAGCCTCGTCCTTAATCTTAAGTAAGTACACATAGCAATACCTTGTACTATCATCAATGAATGTGATGAAGTACTTGTTCCCACCACGAGTAGGAATTGCTTTTAGATCACACACATCCGTGTGGATCATCTCGAGGGGTTTGGTGATTCGTTCAACCTTTTTGAATGACGATCTCGTTTGTTTTGCTTCTACGCAAGTTTCACATTTATTATTTGAGTCGATATCGAATATCGGTATGCAATTCAGTTTAATCAAACGACGTATGGAATTAAAATTAACATGACCTAGTCTACCTTGCTAAAGATTAGGAGACTTAAGAAAGTAAGCAGAACTAGTACATTCTTTCATTCCATTCACAACGAAGTTTAAACATTCCGTTGAGGGCATAGCCCTTACCAACATACATACCATTTTTGGTCAATACGACCTTATCCGACTCAATCACCATTTTGAAACCAAACTTATTCAATTTCCACCCCGACACAAGGTTCTTACGAATTTCTGGAACATACAACACGTTGGACAAAGTGAGTTCCTTTCCAGAAGTCATTTCCAAAACCACATTCCCCTCACCTTTAATTTCGGTTGTGGCGGAATTTCCCATTAAAACCTTTTCTCCATTAGTCACCTCCTTGAAGGTGCTAAACAGATTCTTGTCAAAGCACACATAACGGGTAGCCCCCGTATCAACCCACCAATCCTTGTGGTTTTCCCGACCAAGTTAACTTCCATGACCAAAATCGAGAAGTCCATGATAATAGCAACGAGGTTATCAACCTCACGAACCATGTTCACTTGTCGAGCATTTTCCTTCTTTGGAAGCTTGCATTCGTTGGCCTTATGGCCTTGTTTTTGACAATTTTAGCAAGTTCCTTGGAACTTCTTTTTCACAACACCCCCTTTAGGACCAAGGTTGGAGCGTTTCCCATGACTTTTCTTTCCACCATTTCCACTGTTCTTGTTGTTTCCCTTTGAAGATTGGCCATGTTCAACAACATTGGCCTTTGCTGTTTCAGGACCATCAATCCTTTTCAAAGCCACTTTGTTATCTTCTTCAATACAAAGGTGAACAACAAGATCTTCAATGGTTATTTCATTTTGCTTATGCTTGAGATAGTTCTTGAAATCAACTCAGGTTGGTGGTATCTTTTCGATCATAACAGCAACTTGGAATGTCTCGCTGAGCACCATTCCTTCCGCATGAATATCAATAACTTGAAGTTCTTGGACTTGGCTAATGACAGTTTTGGAGTCTATTATTTTGAAGTCCAATAACTTACCCACCACGAACTTCTTAGTGCCCGCATCTTCTGTTTCGTATTTGCGATCCAAAGATTCCCATAATTCTTTGGCAGTCTTGGCTTTGCAATACACATTGTAGAGCGTATCAACCATACCATTCAAGATATAGTTGCGGCACAAGAAATCCGAATGCTTCCAAGCATGAACCACGCTCACTGATTGAGCATCCATATCCCCTTCATCAACATGCGGAACAGTTTCAATCAAGAACCTAGCTAGGTTCAACGTGGTCAGATAAAAAGAACATCTTTTGCTGCCACTGTTTGAAATTCACACTTGTGAATTTCTCTGGTTTCTCAGCATGCAATGTCACTGCATTAGGCAGTGGTGCAACCAAACTGGTTGTGACAGCAATAGCAAAAGTCATGATCGTAGAAACAGTAGTATTCATGGGCTGGGATTCCATTCTGAAACGAAACAGTGCATGAACAATCAGTAATATAATCTGTTTAAGTTTGTTAGTAAACTGCTGATATGAACTCGAAATCTGAAATAGAATTTAGGAAAGCAAAAAAGAAACAGTAACAGTGAACCGGCCTTATGTTTGACACAATTCCCTTAAACAGATTCGCGGTCTGTTCCCAGGTTACGCCGGTTCAAAGTAGCAACAACGCACTGCCGGACTTGAACACTTACCTGAAACAAAACAAGAGATGTTGTAGAGATCGAGAGAGAAGGAGAAGAAGATGTTGTTGGTGTGTCTCAAACTGATTCGTTTGGTTTGGTTTTATAGCCATAAAACCATAATTGAATTCTCATCATCATTGCAGCAAATTTTAAAACAACAATAATGACCAATAATGGTCATTATTGCATCGGTTTAAAACTGAAAATAATGATCATTAAAACGAATAATCATAACAGTTTAAAACTGAATATGATCATTAAAACGAATAACAGTTACGAGTCAGTGCAAAACTCGCCTCACGCGGGCCCGGATTTTCGGAGCTACATTCGTGTCCGCAGGACGTGCGGGCACACACGAGTTCAAACAAATTCCAGTTCCGAAACTCAATTTTTGCACCACCCCCCCCCCTCCGCACGCGCGGGTAGGACTTGTGGTAAAACATGTCATAAAGCTACAAAGGTTTGGTCAAGGTTTTACCTTGTATATAACCCTTCCTTTTGTTCCCACACCAATATGGAACACCGTGTTTTACCACTTGAGACTTTTATTCCCACCCAAAACTTCCAACAATAAGGAAAAAAAAACAAGAAGAAAAATGTCTAAAAAAAGAAGATTATTTTGAGCTGAAGTTATTAGTTGATAGATGGATACTACACGATTTATTCATTATATGGGCAAATATGAAGAAATTTATAATGGATGTAACTTTGTAATTTGTATTAGTATTGTAGTATTTATTTAGGTTTATTGAATTTTTTCAAAAAAAAGATGAAACTTAAATAGCTCAACACTTAAAATTAACCTTTCACATTTTAACAATTCTAACATTTAAAATTAACCTTAAACATTTTATAACCTAAAATTAAACTTAAACAATTCAACACTAATTTTGGTTACGGGGATTTGCTGATCTGGATGAGTCCCCTTCTTTTAGATTTTGGCCGAACAATATTTAAACGTATGTTCTTTGAGAGTTGAGTTCGGTACGGCTTTGAAGAACTTCCCACAATACTTGCAACGAGTCATCTTGGTGTTGTTCGGCATAAGACATAAGTCTTAGTGGGACCAAATCTCAGGGTTTTTTTTGTTTCAAGTACCAAAACAAATCTTTCATTGTTTGCCATCGTTGGTGATACTTGAAAGTTGAGAGGTTTGAGCGGTTTTGCGTTTTAGAGAGCATTTGAGAGTTTAAAAAATGGTGTAATCAAACCTAAACCTTCAATAACTATTTATACCCCACATGATTGTTTCATAAAAAAAGAAGAAAAGAAAAAAAATGGTTCTAACAATAAATGGTTATACCGTTAGAAACCGATTCTAACGATCAAAATCAATTAAAAACCCTGGTTGTATCCAGTTTTCGGGTACAAACCGTACCCGACCCGACCCTAACCGGCTATATGGATACACAGGGCCGGCCCTGGAGGTGGGCGGGGAGGACCACCAGCCAGGGCCCGTGATTTCGTAGGATAATATATATGTAAAAAAATTAATAGGGTATAGCCAAACAAATACTTATATAACATACGCCCACTTACAAAAATAATCATATGGTTTAGATTAGTTAGCCCATTGGGATTAGGTTAGTGAACCCAATAACCAAATGATTTTAAAAACTAATAAAAAACAATTAGTCCATGTTGGGCGGCAACTAGTGGCCTGTGGATATTGAAACGTCGTATAGTAGGATAGTAGGAGACAGACCTGGTTCGACGAAGGACTCACAGAGTCTGCACTCTTTTGTTCTTCGATTGTTCTTCAATTTCAGGCTTGCACGCAACCACGGGCCACCACGCATAGATTCTGTTCGACAAACTCAGCCTCATGATCACGGATCACATATTTAGGTAAACATCAAATCATCAATCGTCAATTGGCCCTTTCAATACTCCAGTTGTTATGTTTTGTTTTTTGTCGAATTCACTCATTCAGGCCCTTATTAGTTATTAATTATTATGTTTCTTTTTGTCGAATTCCGGCCCTTGTTTAGGCGATTAGTTATTGTCGAATTCATGCCCTTTTTCTGTTGTCTTGAAGACTAAATTATTGGTAATTTATACAAAAACGATTGTCAAATTCAGGCCCTCATTATTATTTTTTTTTTTGTCGAATTCAGGTATGATTTAAACTGTGAAGAGTGGATTCACCAATTTGCTAGCAAGAATGCAAGGAAGACTTCACGAGTCATTGATTAGCTATTAGCTTATTAGTTTTTACGGTATGTCACTCATTTGAATACTATATTTTGTATGTTGTTAATTGCATTGTTTATCGAATGTTATATTTTTGTCAACGATTCACGTCTTTACCATTGTATGAAAAACTAGTTTAAATTATTTATTGCGTTAAGGCCCGAGGGCACCTTTTTTCGAGCTCGAACAGAGTACATGAATTCTCAGGGTGGCCCTGAGGATACCCACTATACATGGGTCCGGTTCCGGCCCAATACAGGTTTTGTGCAACTCTAGTGTTAAAACACTTCAATGCAATTATTAATCAAGACATGTAATTAGCCCGTTTGATTTGATACACGAGCTGCTATATTGGATAACTTAAAACCTAATTAGATTTGTGATTTTTATCGCGTTAGGATTGCAGACGCTAAATTATGGATGAAGGAGGCTTTTATACAGGCTTCTGGCTTAACTAGATGTGCAAAATTCGGTTAAAATAAACTAACCGAACCGGTTTTTACATTAAAAAAATAACTATTTATAAAAATAACCGCTTAGGTTAATAACTGGTTTTGGGCCTGTCAATGGAGGGATCGAAATCATGATTTATAACAATAAAAATTAAGCTTTTGATTTTGATTTTAATAAACATACAAAGAGCTTTTAGAACAAATTATTAGTTCATCATCTCCAACCCAAAGAAAGAAGGTTGTTTATTATTCATCAAACATATTACAGAATACTAATTTATTTATTCTTCAAAAAAACACAAACATCAAAACATGCAACTCAAATCAACCTTATTTTCACTTAACGAGCAGCAGCAACAGCATAACCAGAACAGTAATTATCTCCGTCCCACACATCACCCGGAATCCAGTCGTTATAACCAAACGAAACCGCCCTCGTATTTGACCCGTATATCTCTACTCTCTCCGGCAACCACCCGTCATATCCACTTCTGTAAAGGTACGCGTAACATATTTCATGCGTACATGGGCCGTTTATCTCGAACGTATCTGCTGAGCATCGCTCAAACGTCCTCGTCGACGGATCGTCAATTCTCGGTGCGTAAACCTAATATATTATTAGCATTCACATTTCATTCTTTATCCATAACATTAAAAATCACTACTTTTTCTATCTCATTTTCAATTAAATAATATTTTTTATACCTTTATTATTATATTTTCTCTCTGCTCCACTCGCAACCACCTTTAAAAATATTTAAAAATTTATAAGGGTGAATAGTGTTTCTCATATATTGAAAGATAGACAGTTATATACCCATATATTTTCTATCTTTCATTCACAACGATTACTTATAATATAACTAACACGCTCACAAAAGTATAAAGGGATCCATTATGAATGCTCTTATTAATTGTCATCTTCTTCCCCAATTTATTTTTTATAAAGTTTAAAAGGATATAAATAAGACCTGATTGCCGTATGCATCCCCGAACGAGAGACTGATTTCATCTCGCGTGTATTGAACCGAAGAGCAGCTCGTTACAATTCGTACTGTGAACAAACAACTTCCTTGGTTCTGCGAATTTACAATGAGGTTAGTGTTCGTGTTCTTTTATATATGTCCGTTCAATAATATCATAAACAAACGGGTACGGTTAAATAAACAAAACTGACACAAATTAAAAGTGAATATCTGTATTAAAATCGTACATCCAAATGGTTTCCGTCTACCTACCATTAGTCTGTAATCGTCTCTTGTTCTTAATGAGAATTATATCCTCTATAAATTGATCTTAATTAACGGTTTTAGTATGAAAATCAAATTGATTTTAAATCAATATTAGTGATTAATAATTTGCATGAACATTTAAACAAACTAACATGAATGAAAGGATATAAATGAACGTAAATGCATAGTGAAATAAGCAAAAAGTTATGTTTATGTTCCTTCATTAATTTAAATAGTTTAGTGGATGTTTGGTTTGTTTACAGCCCTACTAACCTGATGATTAGTAGCATTGACCTTAAAACCAGGATTAGGTAGTGCCTGAGACGTTGTTGAGATCAAGGCACATAGCACAACGAAACCCACAGCTCTGATCATCATTTCCTCGAGTGAATTGCTGGCTGGAGTTGATGACAAGTGTGTTTGTGGAATCTAATACTTATCCACCATGAACTAGCTACTTGACAAATTATTATTACACTTGTCAGACCTCAAAACATTAGGTATTGACATGTGTTCAAAGGCTCCATTGCCACTTTCGAGAGGTAGAGGCATGCCTCTTGTATCCAGTTTAACCAATAAATCTTTTAAGTTAGTTAATTCACTTATTTGCTCAAGTTATGAAAACATTGGGTTGTGGTTGTAATCATTATTGATTCGGTCTTGTGCCTCGTAACCTATTTAAAATTGACTCGTTCAAAACTTTAATTAGAGAATAAATGACTAGAGTTTGAAGTTCATATACTGAGTTTGACCATGTGCATGGGCTTAAAAGAGCCTATAATTCTTACATAAAGTAACATACTTAGTACCTAAGTATGTTATTTTGTACAAACTATAGGGACTAACTATGTTAATACCCTAGAAGTTAATACCTCCAAACGTTACAAAATGAAAAGTTAATACCCTCGAATGTGATTTTAAACTATTAGTACCTAAGTATGTTATTTTGTGCAAACCACAGGAACTAACTATGTAATTAACTCATTATAATATAATATTTCTTATGTAATAAAATTAATAAATAGTTACATCACAAATATTATCATACTATGCCGATTGTCTTTAAGCCTAGTGACATCAGGGTTTATTTTCACCAAAGTTGTGCGGGTTCAAGCCTCACATAGTTAACAATTAATGGATTTGTAGAGTAAATTGTTACATATCAAACGAGAGAACTTAACCGAAAAGACTAGTCTGGTGGGTGAGAGCCCATTTGGTATAAAAACCCTACATTAGTTGCCCATACAATCGACGTGAGACAACTCTTATACCTTGCAATGGTATTAGCCCATAACATAAATTTTAGTGCGGTGTGTGTTTCCTTTCAAATATATATATATAGGTAAAGGTTCCTGTAAAAAAGACCAAAAGTGTGAGAAGTATAAGAAAGAATCTACACCATTAGATCTTTGATCTAATGGTTTAGATTAATAGGGACCAAATTGTAAAATTTGTTTTATTTTTTTGGACTGAATTGAAAATTATAGGGGTAATAAAGTCTTTATATCCATTCAAAATAGGAAACTGTAATCAAAATCCCTACAATTTCGATCTCTCTCTCTCCAATCGCACGACCAGAGCTTTCTCTCTCTCTACAATTTCGATCTACCCACTTACCCTATATATATATATATATATATATATATATCCCAACCGATGGCCCCGGAATCATCGGGGCGCGGCAATGAGCGAAACAGATTGTCCATGAGTATCCATAACAACTATTCATTACCAGATAATTAAACGTCAAGTCCCATACCACAACTAACCCAAATAAAAACAGTTATTACAAATAATTGTCTCAAAACAAATATTGTTCTGACGACTCAGATTTAAGCGTGACATAACTAGACCCCTAGCTGGATTCTCCAAAGTACAGCAATTCCTAGCATCTCAAACACCTGTCACATACATTAAAATAAAGTCAATACACATAGTGTAAAGGTGAGCATACAAGTTTGATAGTATAATAGAGTTCGAAATCGTTTACGCATAACCAGCATGTAACATGTAGCAAAGTGAACGCTAGTAGGTTATCAACAGAGAAATATGCACAGACGTGACTGCGAGTTGTAGAATGCGCAACACATATCCCCACTGGGACACGTGAAGTAAAGCCCTTAACAATCCCTGTCCACGACAGGTGCTGAGTCCAAACTATAGTACTATCGTTGCTAAGGTGTCAGGCAACAATCACTGTGTTAACATAACATACAAGCATTCATCGAATAACACGTAGCATGCAATAACAGTCAGTGTATAAATAGTGTTTACGTTGTGTGATTGATGTGATTTGAATATAGATAACGTATGTAACACCCAAAAGTGCGTAAAGCAAAAAGGGATCGAGTATACTCACAGAAAGCGTTTAACAAGTAAACACTCTCTTGGATTGAAGGGAGCGCTGAGAGATATTAGCCTGAACAGTTAACGATAGCATAAGCGAAAGAATGGCGCGTTAAACGGTGCAAAGTAACCCAAGTGTCGAACAGTAATCCGATATGATAGTTATCCGATTGGTTGGCCTTTCGATCGGATGTCAATCCATTCGGATGGTCACCCGATCGGATGGCCATTCGATTGGATTGACATTCGTTTGGTAAGGATGTGTTTGTGTATGATGGCTTTGAAGTTTTCGTTGTAGCATTTTGAAAACAGAGAAGTATCTCTACCTTTCAGGTCGTTCGATCGAACGACAGTTCGATCGGATGGCGCTCCGTTCGGCGAGACATTTCTTTGAAGAACAAGTTCACAGTAGGATTGTCACTTGATCGGATGGTCTACCGATCGGATGGCAATCCGCTAGAACTGACTTTGCATTGAACATGTTGAAAATTGTTTAAGTGTTGATCCTCAAGTGCAATTCGATCGGATGGCTGTTCGATCAGACGGCAATTCGATCGGACGACAATCCGATCGGACGGCAATCTGTCCCAACGATCTGATCGTCTTGGCACTTGATTATTTTGAAAGTTTTTGTGGGTTGACCGAGACGGTATGACAACATGCTAAGCAACAGAAACCCCATCATGACCCAAGTGATCCTATCGAATAGGAATCACCCTAGTCCGATCAGTTAACTGTTCGAGACGGTTGTTCATGTTTAACCCGTAATCAGTTGTCTCTTGGATAGAAATCAGATCTTGAACCAACATCTCACTAACAATGAGTAGAAGATCAGAACGAGCTCCAATTCTATCGGTTTTGAGTGCATTGAGTGTAAAAGAGTTGAAAGAAAGATAGAAAACCATCTTTCAATCCTTTTAACCATGGAAATGTTTAGATCTATGCGAGAATCATGATTAATCATGTGGAAATCCTTCAGATCTGAGTTGTTCTTGGTGGAATGAGGCCAAAACTTGAAGTTCATAAGAACTCCATGATGACATCACCCTAGAACACCTCAAATCCACTGATATCACGGTTAAAAGTTAAGATTCAAAGGTGAAAAAGATGAAGAAGTGTGTGTAGATCATGGAAGTACAAGTTTTGAGTTGAAAACTTACAAGAATCGAGAGAAATCGAGAGAAATGAGGGCTTGAGTGCGGCTGGTCGAATGAGAGAGCTGTCACATCAAGTGATGTGACAGGAGGGTTATTTATAGTTTTCCAAAAGAGGAAAGGGCACAAGGGTCGGATAGGATGCGCCTCGATCGGATGGTAATCCGATCGGATGGCAATCCAATTGGATGGATGTCCGATCGAGTGGCTCCGACGAGTTGCGTTTTGGCGTTTTGTTTCGTGCGTTGAGCATTACGATGCATTTAAGCGAGTGTGCGATGCGATAGTATTAGACAATAACTATGAATAGCTCAATCAAAGCACGTTATATCTAACATACAATCATCCTAATTAACTTGCGTTTAGCGTTGCGATAGAGTTGCGATTGCATTTCGATTAATCACCACAAATATAAACATAAATAAACATGCACAAGTAACATATAAATAGCACACAGACGTAAAACAATATCCAGAACGCATAATTCGAGTTGCGAATGCGATTGCGATGCGATAAAGCGATAAAACATGCGATTAAACCTCGATTATTCACAGATACTCCACATAATACAACTAAAGCGATTCAAATAAAAGATTCGATTACAAGTCAAATAAGTCAATTCAGTAATCAAGCAAGGAGTGACATATCGCAATTTGCAATATTTTCTTCCTTTGACTTCAATCTTGACTTTGACTTTGACTTTCGTAACACGGGGCGTTACAACCTCCCCCACTTAGGGAATTTCGTCCCGAAATTAGGCCTTGGCCATAACAAACAACTGCGGGTACTTCGCCTTCATGTCGCTTTCGAGTTCCCAGGTGAACTCTGCGCCGTGTTTGCCTTCCCAGCAAACCTTCACAATGGGAATGCGTGAGCGCCTGAGTTTCTTGGTTTCTCGGTCCATGATCTCGACAGGCTTCTCCATGAAGTGTAATGTTTCGTCCACTTGAAGATCCTCCAGTGGAACTTGTAAATACTGCTCGGCCAGACACTTTCTAAGGTTCGAAACATGGAAAGTCGGTTGGATGTTGCTAAGTTCCTCCGGTAATTCGAGTCTATAGGCCACTTTGCCGATCCTTTCCAGAATCTTAAAGGGTCCAACATATCGAGGCGCGAGCTTTCCTTTCTTGCCGAATTTGATCACACCCTTCCAAGGTGATACCTTTAGGAGTACGTGATCGCCAACATCAAATTCAAGGGGCTTGCGTCGTCTATCGGCGTAACTTTTCTGACGACTCCGAGCTTTCAGCAGATTGTCTGGAATTTGGAGGATTTTGTCAGTTGTTTCTTGCAACAGCTCAGGACCGGTTATTTGCGAGTCTCCGATCTCATGCCATACAATAGGCGATCGACATCTTCTCCTGTATAATGCCTCAAAGGGTGCCATTTAGATACTAGAATGATAATTGTTATTGTACGAGAATTCGACTAAAGGTAAGTATGCGTCCCAATTACCACCGAAATCTATGACACACGAGCGAAGCATGTCTTCAAGGGTACAAATCGTTCTTTCAGTCTGACCATCGGTTTGGGGATGGAAAGCGGTACTTAGATTAAGCGTAGTTCCGAGAGCAAATTGAAACATTTCCCAAAGACGCGAGGTAAACCGACCATCGCGGTCAGAGATAATGTCGCGAGGCGTCCCATGTCGACAAATGATCTCATCGGTGTAGATTCGGGCTAATTTTTCTACCTTATAGTCTTCTCGTATCGGCAGAAAATGAGTAGATTTAGTCAAGCGGTCAACGACAACCCAGATGCTGTCGTGATTTGATGGCGTGCGCGGAAGTTTCGTTATGAAGTCCATAGCTATACTCTCCCATTTCCACATAGGGATCTCGGGTTGGACAAGTAAGCCAGAGGGTCTTTGGTGCTCGGCCTTGACCTTCGAGCAAGCCAGGCACTTCGAAACATAGAGAGCGATATCTTTCTTCATTCCCGGCCACCAGTACTTGTAGCGAAGGTCCTGGTACATTTTATCGGCACCGGGATGAATAGAATATCGAGATTTGTGGGCTTCGTCCATCAGAATCTGTTGTAAATTGGTACGCTTGGGAATCCAAATTCGGTCTAGATAGTGGAATATCCCGTTCGACTTATTCACTAGCTGGCTCCATCGTTCAGAATCCTTTCCTTCTTCAAAGTGCGCTCGGTGAAACAAGCATGTTGGGTGTCACGGATAAGAGTTTCGAGATGATGCTGGGCTTGGACATTACGAACGCTATGCAAGTAGCTTCGTCTGCTGAGGGCATCGACAACGATATTTGCTTTGCCAGGATGATAACGTATCTCACAGTCGTAATCGTTGAGAAGTTCTACCCATCGGCGTTGGCGCATATTCAGTTCTTTTTGGCTGAGGATGTGTTGTAGGCTCTTATGATCTGTGAAGATCGTATACTTGGTACCATAAAGGTAGTGTCGCCAAATTTTCAACGCAAAAACAACTGCGCCTAGCTCGAGGTCGTGGGTTGTATAGTTCTTCTCGTGGATCTTGAGCTGACGAGATGCGTAAGCGATAACCTTGTCCCGATGCATGAGAACACAACCAAGACCAAGGTTCGAGGCATCACAATAGACAACGAAATCATCGTTTCCGTCAGGTAAAGCGAGAACAGGAGCATTGCAGAGCATATGCTTGAGGGTTTGAAAGACAGTCTCTTGTTCAGTTCCCTAAACAAAAGGCTTGTCTTTGTGCGTGCGAGAAGTAAGCGGCACGACGATTTTAGAGAATCCTTCGATAAATCGACGGTAAAAGCCTGCTAGTCCGAGAAAAGAACGTACTTCAGACGGGTTCTTAGGTGTAACCTAACTCTTAACAGCTTCAATCTTCGCGGGGTCGACGTGAATACCTTGACTATTGACAATGTGACCGAGGAATTGAACCTCCTCTAGCCAGAATACACACTTGTAGAACATGGCATAGAGTCGATTCCCCTGGAGTAACTCGAGAACCAAATGTAGATGTTGCGCTTGTTCGGTTTTCGTCTTGGAATAGATAAGGATATCATCGATGAACACGATGACGAAGCGGTCAAGAAATGGTTTACACACGTGATTCATCAGATCCATGAAAACCGCGGGTGCGTTGGTTAAACCAAAAGGCATAACAACGAACTCATAGTGGTCGTATCGAGTACAAAAAGCGGTTTTGGGTATATCCTCCTCTTGAATGCATAGTTGGTGATAGCCTGAGCATAGATCGATCTTCGAGAAACACGTAGCACCTTGCAACTGATCAAACAAATCATCGATTCAAGGCAGGGGATAGCGATTCTTAATTGTCAACTTATTCAACTCCCTATAGTCGATGCACATCCGGAACGACCCGTCCTTCTTTTTGACGAAAAGAACTGGTGCGCCCCACGGAGAGGTGCTAGGGCAAATGAAGCCTTTATCAAGCAATTCCTGGAGCTGACTCGAGAGTTCGCGCATTTCGGACGGAGCGAGTCGATAAAGAGCTCTAGCAACAGGATTTGCTCCAGGAATGAGGTCGATTCAAAAGTCGATATCATGACTCGGAGGTAAACCAGGTAACTCATCAGGAAAGACCAGAGGAAAATCGCGAACTACAAGCACCTTGTCTATGTCCTTCTCTTTCTTTTCCTTCTCCGCTATTACGATGTTAGCCAAAAAAGCTCTGTATTCCTTGCGGAGATACTTGCTCGCTTGGGTACATGACATAAGTTTGAGACCTTTCAAAGGAGTTTCGCCATACACACAAAGTTGACCACCGTTAAAGAGCGAGAAGTGAATCATCTTATCGAAGCAAACAACTTCAGCATGATTCTCACGAAGAAAATCCATGCCTACTATGACATCAAAACTACCGAGTTGCATCGGAATAAGGTCGATAGGAAAAATGTGATTGTTGAGTTCGAGAGTACAATCACGAAGAACAGAATTGACAGCGATGGTTCTTCTGGTGGCAACTTCAACATCGAACGTCGAGGGGAAATAGGCGCGCTTACAATTAAGGAGCTTTTCGAATTCAAACGATACAAAACAGTTATCGGCTCCAGTATCAAATAAACACGAAGCATATATACCATTCACAAGGAAGGTACCATTGACCACGTTGTTATCGGCTTGAGCTTGGCGAACATTGATGTTGAAAGTACGTCTGCGGGTTGCTGGCTGTTGTTGTTGTTGTTGCTGCTGCTGTTGTTGCTGAGGCTGCTGCTGTTGTGGCTCTTGCTTCACCACTTGATTCGTGCACATGTTTGCGAAATGGTTGGGTTCACCACACGCAAAGCAAGCTCTAGCATGGATCGCGGGTGCAGGAGCCGCTTGTTGGCCTTGAGGGGCAGGAAGTAAAGCTTGTTGAGCAGGAGCTTGACCTTGTGCTGGAGCTGGAGCTTGACGTGGACCTGTATGGCAGTTGGCGGTGAAATGGACGTACATGTTGCAGTGCACACAGTATCTGCAAGCGATTCCCACTGGATAGTGATAAGTACAAGTAGGGCAAGCCAGGTGAGGACCAGTGTACGCCCGCTTACCCAGCGGTGCGTTGGTAACGGGTGCCGCTACTTGGTGGTGCTGAGGCTGCGGTGGGGCAGGTACTGCTTGGAGTGGAGCGGAAGCGGTGACAGCGCAATTCTTGCAACTGTTGTTGTTGTTCTTCCTCTTGCGACGTGAGGACTTTGAAGACTGCGGAGCGGCGACGGTTTCAGGGGTTGGGACAGCGGTAGCTTGAAGCAGATTCTTGGAGGCTTTATCCCAGTAACCAGACTTGACTCGCTTGGCGTTGATCTCAACAGCGAGTAAGTAGGTTTCCTCAATTGTTGTCGTCTTTGCAGCTTGAACGAAATCAGCCACGCAATCCGGAAGAGCACGGATATACTTCTTGATGGTGATTTCGGGCGTAGTAACTTGACCTGGGCAGATTATACTCAACTGCTTAAAGCGAGCAGTCAAACTAGCGTTGTCACCATCCTTCTGCTTGATATGCCAGAACTCGTCCTCCAGCTTTTGGCGCTCGTGAGAGGGCAGAACTTTTGCATCATAACGCCCTTCAACTCATCCCACGTCAGCCCGTAAGCTGCATCATTTCCGCGTTTGTTTCTCTCGACCGTCCACCAATCTAGAGCTCGCGATTGGAAGACGCTAGTGGCGTTAAGAGTACGGGGATTATCAGGACAGCCACTCTGGCGCAGGGTGACTTCGATCGAATCAAACCATTGGAACATGGCCGTAGGCCCATCTTCGCCGGTAAATTCTTTCGGGCCGCAGGCTTTGAACTGCTTGAAGCTAAAAGTAGACTTTGGCGAATCAGTCCTGGACTCTTCAGAAGACTTGCTACCATTCTCATTCAGTTTGCTAACAATCTGCGGTATGACTTTCGCCATTTGTTTAGCGACGAGAGCAGCAATGCATTTGTCTTCATGGTTTCAGCGAGCAGAACGCGAGTGGAACGATCCAAATGACGACATTGTCTACAACAGACATCGCCATAGGACTCAAACACTATATAATCGATTAACCCTAGTATAGACTCTCACTCAACTCTAAACTACTTCATATAAAGCTCTGGAACACATCAACCACGTAAACACATAGACACGTAAGCACATAACCACAGAATCAGCACATAGAGCACAGAAGCATGTAAAGCACATAGGACACCAAATCACGCTATATTTTGCACGTATTCACCCACATTTGACTTACTGAATCACCTGTCATTCAAGGTCCGCAATTCGAGAATAGCGATAGCGATTAGCGGGTACACATCAAGTAGCATAGCATAAGCGAGTAACATAGCATGCGATTATCCACAAGTAGCAGCAATTTGTTAACGTTTTGAGATAGATGTGCAGTGCGAGTCGTGTGTGTCGATCAAAGCGAGGAGCTAAAAGCGTATAAATCACCAAAAAACGAAACACATAAACAGGTAAAATCACATAGAACACATAAAATCCACATAAAACGACAAATATCAGAGTCAGCAGTTGCGGGCTCAGAATAAACACAAAAAATCAGCGATTGCGAGATTGAAATCGAGGGTAGATTGTCTAAGGCTTGATAGACGTCGACTACCCAAAGTGATTCGACTATTCACAAGGACTTTTGGTACACACTTTGGCTTTCGGGACTGTGCTCTCGCCTCAATTTGGGCGAACGGCACGCATCCTTCTAGTTACAGTGTGACTTCAAGTCGTTGGAGTCCGTCGAGACTTTGGTGAGAGTTTTGTAAAACCAAAATAGAGATTGGAACAAGTCGTCGAGATTTGGGTTTCACCTCTAACTTAACGACTCTGTTCCTGTTCTGATGAGTTAGAGAGGAAAATTTTGCATTAAAGTACGGATTTCACTCCTGATTCAATGCAAATTCTCCTGTTTATAGATAAAAATGCGGGTCGAATAAGTGATTCAGTCGAGAGTTTGCAGCTTTCACACCTAATCTCGACCTAATCACTCATTCATTTTCGAAAAATAGTGTGCGGTGATAGTGTTCAGCGGGTGCGAGCGAGAATAGCAAGTAAGCTCGTACATAACCCCTACAGGGTATGCACAAGTCGGTCTCTTGGTACTTAAACTGTAGACTAGGTCGTTTCTAAGACATCGACCCAGACTAGGTCGAGTCTTGCCTAATTCCCTATAGTTATGGCTCTGATACCAATCTGTCACACCCCAATCGATGGCGGAATCATCGGGGCGCGGCACTGAGCGAAACAGGTTGTCCATGAGTATGCATAACAACTATTCATTACCAGATAATTAAACGTCATGTCCCATACCACAACTTATTCAAATAAAAAAAGTTATTACAAATAATTGTCTCAAAAACAAATACTGTTCTGACGACTCAGATTTAAGCGTGACATAACTAGACCCCTAGCTTGATTCTCTAAAGTACAGCAATTCCTAGCATCTCAAACACCTGTCACATACGTTAAAATAAAGTCAATACACATAGTGTAAAGGTGAGCATACAAGTTTGATAGTATAATAGAGTTCGAAATCGTTTACGCATAACCAACATGTAACATGTAGCAAAGTGAAAACTAGTAGGTTATCGACAGAGAAATATGCACAGACGTGACTGCGAGTTGTAGAATGCGCAACACATATCCCCACTGGGAAATGTGAAGTAAAGCCCTTAACAACCCCTGTCCACGATAGGTGCTGAGTCCAAACTATAGTACTATCGTTGCTAAGGTGTCAGGCAACAATCACTGTGTTAACATAACATACAAGCATTCATCGAATAACACGTAGCATGCAATAACGGTCAGCGTATAAATAGTGTTTACGTTGTGTGATTGATGTGATTTGAAGATAGATAACGTATGTAACACCCAAAAGTGCGTAAAGCAAAAAGAGATCGAGTATACTCACAGATATCGTTTAACAAGTAAACACTCTCTTGGATTGAAGGGAGCGCTGATAGAGATTAGCCTGAACAGTTAACGATAGCATAAGCGAAAGAATGGCGCGTTAAACGGTGCAAAGTAACCCAAGTGTCGAACAGTAATCCGATATGATGGCTATCCGATTGGTTGGCCTTTCGATCGGATGTCAATCCATTCGGATGGTCACCCGATCGGATGGCCATTCGATTGGATTGACATTCGTTTGGTAAGGATGTGTTTGTGTATGATGGCTTTGAAGTTTTCGTTGTAGCATTTTGAAAACAGAGAAGTATTTCTACCTTTCAGGTCGTTCGATCGAACGACAGTTCGATCGGATGGCGATCCGTTCGGCGAGACATTTCTTTGGGGAACAAGTTCGCAGCAGGATTGTCACTCGATCGGATGGTCTACCGATCGGATGGCAATCCGCTAGAACTGACTATGCATTGAACATGTTGAAAATTGTTTAAGTGTTGATCCTCAAGTGCAATCCGATCGGATGGCTGTTCGATCGGATGGCAATCCGATCGGACGGCAATCCGTCCCAACGATCTGATCGTCTTGGCACTTGATTATTTTGAAAGTTTTTGCGGTTTGACTGAGACGGTATGACAACGTGCTAAGCAACAGAAACCCCATCATGACCCAAGTGATCCGATCGAACAGGAATCACCCTAGTCCGATCAGTTAACTGTTCGAGACGGTTGTTCATTTTTAACCCGTAATCTGTTGTCTCTTGGATATAAATCAGATCTTGAACCAACACCTCACTAAGAATGAGTAGAAGATCAGAACGAGCTCCGATTCTATCGGTTTTGAGTGCATTGAGTGTAAAAGAGTTGAAAGAAAGATAGAAAACCATCTTTTAATCCTTTTAACCAGGGAAATGTTTAGATCTATGCGAGAATCATGTTTAATCATGTGGAAATCCTTCAGATCTGAGTTGTTCTTGGTGGAATGAGGCCAAAACTTGAAGTTCATAAGAACTCCATGATGACATCACCCTAGAGCACCTCAAATCCCCAAATGTCAAATCCCCCATCTCTCAACATTTAATGCAACCAGCTTTAAAATGTCAGATCCCCCCATTTTTGTTTTCTTTCATTTTTTGTCTCTCTCCTCATTTGAAACCCCCTCATCCTCTCTCAAAGCAACTCTTCATCATCTTCATCAGATTACAGGAAAGAGAGAGAGAGAGTAGACAGAGAAAGAGAGAGAGAGGGAGACCGGTGAACCCGTCGGGAACATAAAAACACCACCGCCGCCGGTCCCTTCTGCTGAAATCCACCCCGCTACCACCGCCGAGAGCGACGACGATGGCACCGGTAACCCTTCGCCAGCTTCTCCCTCTCCACCGCATTTCTCTCATCTCACTCTCTCTCTCGACTTTGTGTTTTTCACCGTCGTGTGCCTCCACCAGAGGGTGGTGGCCGGCTGATCCTGTTCGTCGGAGATGGTGGAAGGCACGAGGGATCTGGGGGTTGGTGTTACAGGGACGAGGGAGGAGGGTGTCGAGGTGTGTGTGTTTGACCGGCCAGTTAATCGGCGCCGGAGGAACAGCTTCCGGTGGCCGGATTTTAGCGAAAAGGAGAGGCAGAGAAAAAAGAATGATGGTGTCTGTGTTTGTGTGTGTATTTGTTGAGTCTTGGCACAGACAAAAGAAAGATGGGATCTGGAAAAGTGAGTTGGACTTGTTTGAATGTTTTTTGAATGATGCAGGTTGTTTGAACGATGCATTTGTATTCTTTGATTCTCATGGGTTTTGATCTGTTGGATTAGGCGGCGATGATGCAAAAAAAAAAAAAAAAACATAGATTTTGATGACGATGGCGCGACAAAAACGGTGGAGGGTAGGTTTTGAACCTGCAACCCCACTTTTGCAGCCATTTGATTATCGAAAAACCTGAGCCAAGCCCCGTTTTTTTTTTCTCGAGATACATATTGTTTTGATGTTGGTTTTTTTATATTGTTTTTCCCCAGTCGATGATGATAACAATCTATCTAAGACACCTACCGAGTTTGCGATTTCTGGGTGCGTTCGTTTTACGTAAAAAAGTTTTTGTAAAAAAAAAAAGTTAAACCGTAAACTTTTTAACGTAAAAACATAAAACGTAAAAAGTTTAACGTAAAACGTAAAACATAAAACGTAAAACGTAAAAACGTAAAAAGTTTAACGTAAAACGTAAAAATTTTAACGTAAAACGTAAAAATTTTAACATAAAAACGTAAAACGTAAAAAGTATAAAAAATATGTTAAAAAGTCTGAATTTAAAAAGCTTTTAATAAAAAAAAATTGTTTAAAAAATAAAAACTAATAATATAATACAAAAAGTAGTAAAAAATAATAAAGACAAATAGACAAAAAAAAGTAAATTTACCAAACCACCCTTTTGCATTAAAATATTAAAAACATAATAAGACAAAAAGTATTTAATATTAATTTTAACTACTTTTAATCTCATTCATCCATTTTGAAGATCTAATGGCTAGAAAGTGGTTCTCATGGTTCTTACAACTAGAGGTGGTTTTCATTTTAGCGGTCCGCTTTATATATATATATATATATATATATATATATATATATATATATATATATATATATATATATATATATATATATATATATATATATATATATATATATATATGGGTAGGTTAACATACAAAAGGGCTTATCATACTTCACGTACGCTACGCTTCCAACCGTCCGATCAGGGGAATAATCACGCTTTGGACATGTAATCACGCTTTGGACATGTAATCACGCATGGGGGTTAGTTTTTTTTGGGAAAATCACGCATGGAACCAAAAATAACGCACGTTATTTTGCTCAAAAATGTAATTACGCACGTTATATTCTTTGTCGCGTACGATAATGTAGGATAAGGCCTTTTGTACATTATACTTATTATATATATATATATATATATATATATATATATATATATATATATATATATATATATATATATGTGGATGGGGTAAAATATGAACCACCTTTAGATGCGAGAACCATAAAAACCATTATCCACCCTAAATCTCTCTTGTGTTAGTGGTTCAGATTAAATTGTTTAAGTTTGATTTGTCTTGTAATGTTATTATTGATTAAATTAGAATAAATAGTACTAGAATGGTATTTTGGAAAATTTGACTTGTTTACTATTAATGTCAACTTGTCAAACTGACAATCAAAGATGATAGACTACATCACTCTTCTTATCAACATTAATTACGTTTAACTATTTAAAAAAAAAGAATTAATTATAACACATGATTTTTTCTACAAAAAAATTACGCTACATGTATAAAAAGAAAACATCTTCAATCTCTGATGTTGATCTTCATTTTTTTGTTCGTTATCCTCGTCATTTGAACGAAAAAGCCCCAACACCTACAAAAACCAAAGAAAAAAACAGAGTGTTTACGTTCCACAAACGTTTAGAGGAGCTCAGGCTGGTGATCAAGGCCGTAAAAAACCATTTTTAAGAGGATCTCGGGTCGTGCGGGAATTGGTTTTACATTCGACACCGTGCACGAATTTTTTTTTACATTCGACAACGTACGAGAAACAAATTTTCAAAAGTATGCAAAAACTAAACATTTACGTGTGTCGTTTTTATACGTTTGAAAAATAGATTTACGCATGACGTTTAGAGGAGCTCAGACCAATGATTAGGGGCGTAAAAAACAATTTTTTCATTCGACACCGTGCGCAAAAAAAATATTTTACATTCGACAACTTACGTAAAACATTTTTTCAAACGTACGTAAAAACTATTTTACACCTTCCGTTTTTACATACGTTTGAAAATTAGATTACGCGTGACGTTTATAGGAGCTCAGGTCAGCGATCAGAGATGTAAAAAAACTTTTTAAGCACATTGTCAAAACATTTTTTTATTATTTTTTTTAAATAGTGGTGTTCTCATACTCAGTTTGTGTAAATGTTTATACACATCGCAAAACTTTTTTTACGCACGTTGCAAACAGGGGCGGACCCACATTGAGTGGGTCGGGGTCCACGGACCCCAATCTTTTTTAAAAAATTAGTAGATTCGATATATTAATTTTTGTAAGGACCCCATAAAAATATTTAGTTGGACCCCATAGTATCAAAAGCAAAGCTGTTGTGGTGGTTAATCCCTTGTTTGCTAACAAAGAGGTCATGGGTTCAAGTCTAATACCAGCCGATTTTTTGTTAAAATACACTTTTAAAATGTTAAAATGAATGAAAATTTACTCAATTTATGACTTCGTGCTTAGACATGTGTTGTTTTGTTATTTATTTATCTTTTTTTAAAGGTTCCAAGCTCCATAAATCACCCCGACACGAAAATTCTATCGTTCGGGTGTAAAAAATCCAAGTATCGAAAAAACTGTTCCCCATTGGAAAAAAATCCTGGGTCCGCCATTGGTTGCAAAACTTTTTTTTATGCACGTTGTCAAAACTTTTTTATGCACATTGTCAAAACTTTTTTTACGCAAATTGTCGAATGTTTTTTTTTTAAAGTTGTAGTGCAAAGTCATCAAACATTAATGAATGAAATAAAAATTCTCAATAAACATGTAAGACAAATATAGTTTGCATTTTATAAAGAACATTATGTCTGAATTAGTAAAAATATAGCAAAAAGAAATAGATATCATTTTCTATAATTTTTTATTTTCTAATAAACATATAAGACAAATATAGCTTTCTTTTTACAAAGAACATTATGTCATAATTAGAGAAAATAGAGCAAAAAGAAATAGATATCATTTTCGATATTTTTATATTTTCTAAATTACGTAATACTTTAGGTGTTTAAATTTAAAACCTAAGATATTTTTTCCCAATTTTAAATATAAAAAGTATAAAAGAGATGAAAGGAGAGGGATATTGTTAAATGATGATGAGATGTGTTTTAGAGATAAAAGAGAGGGTATGTGACATTGAGTAAAAAAGACTAAAATACTCTTTTGAATTAAATTGATTATAGGTCATGTGTTAAAATTTTATTGGATAGGAGGAGTTCTCATGGTTCTCGCAACTAGTAGTGGTTCCACCTTGAACCAAATCCTGCATATATATAATGAGAATCGTTAAAGAACACTAATTATTGCGAGAAAAAAAAAACAACTCTAAATCACTAAATTTTGGGATTTGATGTTCATATTTTAAAAATTTTATGTTTCTTACATTCATATGTGTATTACATAAACATAAAAAAACCAGGGATATTGGATTTAAATAACTTCAACTTTCACCAATTGACTGATAATACTCCTAACTTTTGATTTGCACCACAACACTCCCAACTTTCAACTTATTTTCCTCTGACACTCCCTAACTAATTGAACCCTAACCCAGTTAGCTGATGTCAGATGCCACATCATCAAAAAATGCCACGTTAGCTATCACGTCATTAAAAAAGCCACGCCAGCTGGCACATCATCAACAAATGCCACATAAGCTACCACGTCAGTAAAAAATGCCACATCATATGCCACATCAGCAAATACTAACTAGATTAGGTTTCAGTTAGTTAGGGAATGCTAGATGAAAAATAAGTTGAAAGTTGGGAGTGCTGATGTACAAATCGAAAGTTTGGAGTGTTATCGACCAATTGATGAAAGTTTGTGTTATTTAAATCCAATATATCCTTATATTTTTACCTACACATAATCTACATAAATGTAGGTAATTTAACCTATACATAACCTACATATGTATAGGTTATATAAAAACTGAAAATTTTCCATATTTTATTTTGAATTATAGTTTGAGAAACAATAAATCTTACATTTGTAACATTTTCATTTACTTTTTAGGTTTTTAGGATTGAAAAAATGAGTAATTCATTTTGTTGTGCGTGTTCTCGCAATATTTAGTGTTCTGCATAGAACTTTCCCCTATGTATATATA
This sequence comes from Helianthus annuus, assembly GCF_002127325.2. Lineage (NCBI taxonomy): Eukaryota > Viridiplantae > Streptophyta > Magnoliopsida > Asterales > Asteraceae > Helianthus > Helianthus annuus. The sequence goes on from NC_035442.2 coordinate 139,008,499, forward strand.
CACACACATATAAGTATACTTATAAGTATGTGCGTATAAGGGAGTGTTTTCTTGAGAACGCTAAATATTGCTAGTAACCATGAAAACAAACCGCGAGAACTTGGTAAAAAACGATTCAATTTTTTACACTTATCATTATTATTCGAGTACAATATTAGAAACTAAATTTATACGTTTAAATTTACATGTATTAGTAAATAAAAGAAAGGAAAATTGGTATTTAATAAATCAACCTTTGCCCAGTTGGTAAATAATAATCCAACCTACAGAATTGGTATATAATAATCCTACCTATCAATATGTTGGTACTCAATGAACCTCCGTTAGTTTTTTTTAACTGAAGTTAGTTTTTAAGTTTTATTTATTACACGAACAGTCCCTGTAGTTATAAGTTACTAGTTTTAAGTTTTATTTATTACACAAACAGTCCCTGTAGTTATAAAAAAAACATAAAAATCATAAAAAATCATAAAAATTCTAAAAAATCTTAAAAAATCAAAAAAATTATAAAAAATCAAAAAAAAAACTCTAAAAAATCAAAAAAAGTTCTAAAAAATCCAAAAAATCATAAAAATTCTAAAAAATCAAAAAAATCCATAATTAATTCCTTAAATCTATTTTTATTGATATTCAATATAAATAATATATATAAATACATATGATCATTATTTACACAAAATTGGTAACCATCCCCAACCCTCACCACCAGCCGACCATCCCCAACCCTCACCACCACCCACATCGCTGCCTGTCAACACCCTCTTCTAACCCAAGATCTCTTTCAAAAATTAGATCTGAAATCAGATAATCAGATCTGCATGACACTGCTCTAAGGGATCTCACATATTGAATCATTTTTCAATCGATTCCATGGTTCGATTTGCAGGTTTTTAGGCGGGTGATGGTGGTGGCGGCGGCTTGGTGGTATTAGTGATAGTGGCTTTGAATGGGAGAGAGATGGGGAGATGGTGGTGATGTCAGGCAAGTGGCGGCTGGATGGTGGTGGTTGCCGATTAGAAGAGGGAGAGATGGTGGTGGCGGGGTCAGTTTGGTCACGTAGTCGGCAATTGGCGGCAGATCTGTTTGTGATGGTGGCTTTGAATCGCTCAGATCTGTTTGTAATGGTGGCGGCAGCAATTGGCGGGGGTGATGGGGTTAGATGGTGGTGGGTAGGCGGCAATTGGCGGTGGTGATGCGGTTCGATTCAGGTCCGGTTTGTTACAATTGATTTGGGTTTACTTGGTTTCGGGTCTAGTCGGGTCAGTTTGGGTCACGTAGTCGTCTCGGTTCCGGTAAGAGTTTATTAGTTTAAGTTTCATTTTAGTTTTGTATAAATCGTATATAAATCGTATAGATATTTAATGCTTCATTGATTGTTGAGTTTTGAATATTATATCGACAACTTGTGTTGTCGGGGTCGTCCAAAAACAGAGGAAACTCTGCCCGTTTTTCGTAAAATTTCCGTAAAGCGAAACACGCTAATTTTATAAATCGATTTTTTGATTTTTTAGAATTTTTATGATTTTTTTGATTTTTTAGAATTTTTTTGATTTTTTAGAATTTTTTTTATTTTTTAAGATTTTTTTGATTTTTTTAGAATTTTTATGATTTTTTATGATTTTTATGATTTTTTTATAACTACAGGGACTGTTTGTGTAATAAATAAAACTTAAAACTAGTAACTTATAACTACAGGGACTGTTTGTGTAATAAATAAAACTTAAAAACTAACTTCAGTTAACAAAAACTAACGGATGTTCATTGAGTACCAACATATTGATAGGTAGGATTATTATATACCAATTCTGTAGGTTGGATTATTATTTACCAACTGGGCAAAGGTTGGTTTATTAAATACCAATTTTCCATAAAGAAACTTTACACATGTTTAAGATTGCTATTTACACATTTGTAAATTTATTACATTTACGCATGTACTTATTTAGAGTGATTTTGAGAGAATGGATGAATTATTAAAGAGTTAATTCTTTTTTTTATTGTTGTATTTTAATTATAATGAGATTTGTATTAAAAGAAAATGATTTTGATTGGTTTTTTCATGTATTTTTAAGGTTCTCGCAATATCTAGCGTTCTCAAAATAATTCTCCCTTATGTGTGTGTATAAAGAATTAAACTGTATTTGTATAAATAAAATAGTTAAATAATTAATAAGTAAAAATCAGTAGAGATCCAGCTTTAGAAATAAAATTCAAAATGAGGCAAGTTTGAGCTCTCTTAAGTTTGAGCTTAGATTCTGTTTAGATTAGCTCATCAACTAGTTTACACCTTGGGTTAGGACATGTTAGTGAAATGGCAACAGAAAAACAAAAACAGGTTATATATATTTATTTATGCTTAATTACCTTTAATCGCATATCTTTATCATCAAGCAGTTATCATGCATAGTATTACAGGCGCAGCAGGTAACCTTGACTAGTTTAGTTCGAGTAAGCATCAACCAGGAAGCTTAAGAAAGGGTTGACGTTTCAGTATTTTGATTATGAGCTTTGCCTACATAGACAATTACTTCAACTTGGAGTCATAATACCAACTACCACGTTCAAGTAAGAGGAAGAAAAGTAAAAAAAAAAAAAAAAAAAAAACTACGGTAATACGTTGCTAAAATGTAAACGGATTGCCAACCCCCTGATTTCCAACAAAATATCAACCGATGAATTTCCCTATAGACTTTTACCGTTGGATTTTTCGAAAGATTCGGTTGTCGATGATCAGTGATACTCCTTTGTTTGTGTTTTGTATTACTTGGATTATCATCCAAATCAATTTCAGTTGTAGCTAGGCAATATTCACCAAGTAGTTATGGTTGCAAACTTGCAATACAATTTTATGCAACACTCAGCTCTAGATCAATATTCAAATTCTTAATTAAGCCACATAAATATAATTAGCTGTTTTTAAACATTTGACCTTGTTTATGACATTCTAGTCATTTTTATGACATTCTAGTCATTTTTATTGTAAATGAATTGAACTTATTCTAACACATTACATTTGGGAATTTATCATTTTATAGTAAATGAATTGAACTTATTTTAACACATTACATTTGAGAATTTATCATTATATTATCAAACAAAATATTCCCAAGAGACACCTAAAATTTAAAATGTTTACAAAAGAATCTACCATAAAGAATTTAACATGCTGCAACCATTTTCTTTATTATATTCCTTAAATTGGTGGGTGAGTAGATGAACATAATAATGATAGTAAAGTTTTATCAGCTTCAGATGGATCTTTTATGGTAATCTGATCATTTCACCCAATTTATGTTACTCCTATGTTTTGGTACTTTCTTAAGAGTAACTTTATACATGCTTTCATTTATTGTCATTTTTTTAGTACTAACTTACATTATGAACGAATTTGTTAGATCTAGTTAGACCGGTTTCGACTTGTTGTTTGTACTAATGCACATGAGTGAAAACAAACAAACTACATTATTGTACCATTCGAGCGTACGCTTTTACGAAACATAAAACCAACTACTTCGTGTCGCTTATTATCTCGTGTACATTTTCAAATTTTCTTTTGAGGATTATTTTCTAGAATAATTGAATGGATATATAACATATAAGGAACACAAATAAAATATTATTTACGTAACAACTAGTTAAGCGCATAACAAAATACCAACAATTATTTTGTTCATAGTAGTAAAACTTGGACATAAACCAACGTTTATTGTATTTACATTAGGTCCTTTAACAATACTGTTGGTCATTTTGTCTTCAGTTTTCATTGTCCATTACATAAAAACACCAAATATTTTAAGCCACTTTGAAAAAAAACATGTGAAGTTTGAGATTTTGGAATACAAGGGGCCCAATTACATAAAACTAATAATATTTAAACCTAATGAATTAATACTATTCGTTCTAACCAAAAAATTACAGGGACCTAGGCCGCTTCTAGCCCCTCATTATGTTCCGTCCTTGATGATTTTTACATAGAAAAAATTGAATTGTTGTCACAAATCTCAGATCTAATAAAAGGCACAAATTTATTCATATGAAACAAGAACAGTTACAATGAAATGATTAACTAGTCATCACAGATTAACCGGTGAATCATATGCCTGAACAAGATCAAAAGCAGCAACAATAAAGCCCTAAACTCTCACGTATTTTACTTGTGAGAAACAAAGGAGACGAAGGACTGAAAGGACAGAGATGAGAGCTGAGATAATGATGAACGCCAACAACTGGAGCCTTCTTATGCGGAGCATAACCCTAGACAGCTGGAGCCCAGCTGGAGAAGCCCAAAAGGAGAAGCAGGCCAGCGACTGAAAGGAGCGGCCCAAAAGGAGAAGCAGGCTGCGACTGAAAGGAGCGGCCCAAATATAGCAAACCCAAAGCAACCTCATCAAAACCAAAAAACGCTTATTAGAACATTATAGGAAAATTATAAAAATAACAAAGCACATTTATACTGACATTTTAACACCCCCCCCCCCCCTCAGTTTAAATGTGCAAACAGGTTTATAAGACCCAGGGACTTACACATTTGAGAATAAGCCTTTGGTAATAGGCCTTTAGTGAACAGGTCAGCTGGCTGATGTTCTGTCTTGATTCCACAACTCTTAATCAGACCTGAAGCTATCCCGCAAGAAGAATAGGTCGACTTCAAAATGCTTGGTCTTGTCATGAAACACGGGGTTTGCGGCAATGGATAAGACAGCTGCAATATCACAATGTAATATTATAGGAATGGTAACATCAACGTTTAGTTCACAAAGGATATTGATCAACCATAACACTTCACAGGTTGCACTGCACATGGACCTTTATTCTGCCTCAGCAGATGATCTGGACATGACACCCTGTTTTTTGCTTTTCCAAGAAACCAACGAACCCCCAAGAAAAATACAGAAGCCAGTGACAGGCCTTCTACTGTCAATGCATTTTGCCCAGTCCGAATCGGAAAAGGCAGTTAAGTGAAACGAGTTGGTCCGTTTAAACATAATTCCAGTCCCAAGTGCCCCTTTGAGGTACCGTAAAACCTTGAAAGCTATCTGAGTGTGAGCTTCAGTTGGTTTGTGCATAAATTGAGACAAATAGTGTACAGAATAGGCGATGTCTGTTCAAGTATGTGATAAGTAGATTAGTTTACTGACCAGCTTTTGATATTGTGTAACGTCAAAAGTATTGGTTTCCTTTTTTGTTAAATTTGTTAGCACATGATTTTGTTCAATGGGGCAACTAATACGTTTGCTCCCACTCATCCCATATTCATTTAGAAGGTCCATGCAGTATTTTCTTTGTGAAAGGCACACACCATCATTGGTTTTTATAACTTCGATTCCCAGAAAAAAAAATTTAAGAAACCAAGATCTTTAAAAAATTTTTGACCTCATTTACCCTTTCTTCATTGTTCCCAGTTAGAACAATGTCATCAACGTAGACCAGTAAGACAATAAAGACACCTTTTTCAGACATGATAAACATAGAGTGGTCACATTTGGACTGAACGAAGCCAATTTTGACTAGGGCTTGAACAAGTCTTTCATTCCACATGCGTGAGGCCTGTTTGAGGCCATATAAGGACTTGTTCAACTTGCAAACTTTGTTTTGGTGCTTGACACTTAGACCATCAGGAAGACTCATGTATACTTCTTCCTTAAGATACCTGTACAGGAAGGCATTGTTGACATCAAGTTGGTATAAAGGCCAATTATTTTGGACAGATAAGCTAATGACACATCTAAGAGTAACCATTTTAACAACAGGCGAGAAGGTTTCCTCAAAGTCTATACCCTCTCGTTGGTTAAACCCTTTAGCAACGAGTCTAGCCTTAAACCTATCGATCTCGCCTGTGGATTTATATTTGACTTTAAACACCCATTTACAACCAATGGGTTTTTTCCACAAGGGAGATTAACTATATCCCAGGTATTATTTCTGTGAAGAGCTGATAGCTCATCATTCATAGCATTAATCCATCTTTTATCCTTAATGGCGTCTTTATAAGTGGTTGGTTCAATAATTTTGTTAACATTAGCAGCTAGACAAATATTTTCACTAGGCAAGTTGGAGAAATCAACAACCTTATCATAACTATACTTGGCATGTCCTACCACAAAATCATTAAATCTTCTTAGAGCAGACACAGATCTAGATGATCTCCTAGTAGTTTGAATACCCTCAGGAAGGTTTGACTCATCATTGACACTGCTTGACTCAGCCCTCACAGGACCAGGTTCAGCACTTGTGGACTCATGACTGTCAGATACATCATCAGACCCTAATGACTGTTGTGCATCACTAACAACAGTGGATTCAACCTCATCACTGTGTTGCTGAGTCTTAGCGGGCGAATCAATGACACCTTTCTCTTCATCATCGGGATTTGTATCACTTGAAGTTTCAAAGTTGTCAAAGAAGTTTAGTTGGTTTAAAATGTTTGCATTGATTTGATCAGGAGAGTTATTTTTGAACGAGAAAACTGTTTCATGAAAACTAACATCTCTAGAAAGATGAATTTCCTTTGATCTAGACTCCAGGCCTTATATCCCTTTTTAAAGTTAGAGTATCCCATAAAAATACATTTTTCAGCTCGTTCCTCAAGTTTATCAGAGTTGTCTAAAACAGTGAAAAAACAAAGACATCCAAAAACTTTCAAATGATCAAGAGAAGGTTTAAACCCAAACAACATTTCATAAGGAGAACAACCATGCAGCACAGAAGAAGGAAGCCTGTTAATTAAGTAGGAAGCAGTAAGCACACATTCAGACCAGTATTTAAGATGGACTTTTGACTGAAATAGTAAAGCTCTTGCAACATTTAGAAGGTGTCTATGCTTTCTCTCCACAACATCGTTTTGTTGTGGGGTATACGTACATGAGGTTTGATGAATGATTCCTTTTGTTTTAACAAAATCAGACATTTGAGAATTGATGAATTCTGAACCGTTATCAGTCCTAAACACTTTGATATTAACTTCAAATTGGGTTTTGACCAGATTGTTAAAGCTTTGTATATTTTCAAAAACTTCAGATTTGGATTTCATTAAATAGACCCATACGGATCTGGTAAAGTCATCAACGACAATTAGAAAATATTTATACCCATCTATGCTAGTGACTTTGTATGGACCCCAAACATCCAAGTGTACCAGATCCCCTACTTTAGTTGACCTATGGTCACTTAGAGGAAAGGGAACCCTGTGTTGTTTGGCCTTGTGACAGATGTCACAGGGGTTGGTATCATTAGACTCAGACTTGATTTATAAAACTTTTAACACTTGTTCAGCAGGGTGACCCAGTCTAGAGTGCCAGAGCTTTATGTTTTCAGTCTTACTGAAGCAAGAGAAAGTAGTGCCTAGGGAGTTACCACAAAAATACAAACCCTCAGTTTGTCTACCAGTCACCAGGGTTTTCTTTGAGCATAAATCCTGAATGTAGCAAGTATTTTCATCAAATATAACTCTAAGCTTGTTATCTTTAGCTAGCTTATACACAGAAATGAGATTCACATAGTATTCAGTCACAACAAAAACATCTTTCAAAATCACAGAATCTGATAACTTAAAACATCAAATTTTAGTGACTTTAGCATCTGTCCCACTAGGATGTTTAATTATATTATATTCAGAAACATCAACCAAGTTAAACATATTTTCACTAGACATAACCATATGTTGGTTTACACCAGAGTCAATGATCCAATTCAGATTCTGTGTTGAAGAGCCTATAGAGTTAAAACAGATTTTTTTTTTTGCAATCTCCTAGAGAAGAGAAGGTATTAAAGCATTTACCTCCTACATTGGACTTATTAGTGTCTTCTGTTTTATTTTCATTCAGCAACCCTAGCAACTTAGAAAACTGATGAGCAAACAGAGAATTCAAGGAACTAGCACTTTTATCATCCGCAGAGTTATTCACAGAAGGACCATTACCCCGTTACTAGCAGAGTTGTTAGACCTAGACCATTGATCATTTTGATTTGGTTTTTGTCTATAATTGGTAGGATAACCATGTAGCTCAAAGAATTTATCAATCGTATGCCCAATCTTATTGTAATGGGTACATTTTAGATTAGGATTAGGGCCCTTGTTAAACCTTTTCTTGTTGTCATTAAAGTTATTTGATTTAGCAACAAAACCAACATTAGGAATTTTAGAGCCACTATTTGATTCTCTCTAAGATTCTTCTCTAGAAATAATAGAGAAGGCAGTTTTGATAGTTGGTAGAGGATCCCTACTCAACAAATTTGTCCTAACAGGTTGGTAAATATCATCTAGACCCATCAATAACTGCATAAGTTTGATTAACTGATTGAACTCAATGAACTTAGTAGAAGCATTGCAAGTACAAGAGGGCAACTGTAGCATGGCATCAAATTGTTTCCACATGGTGTTGATTTTATGATAATACTCAGACACACTAGACCCATTTTGACATATTGAATTGATTTTCTGATATAAGCTAAACACAACAGAACCATCAACTTTATCATAGGTATCTTTTAGATCATCCCAGACTTCTGAAACAAGTTTTGAATAGACTTGACCAACATATAGCTCATCAGATACAGAATTCAGAATCTAGGTTAGCACAATCGAATTACAATGATCCCACTAACTAGCAAGGACATCATTAGTTTTGGACTTAGCACATGTTTCGTCAATAAACCCTAATTTGTTTTTAGAAATTAGAGCAAGTTTCATAGCATTTTACCAGACCACATAATTTTCAGTCCCTTTTAGTTTTATATTAACTATTGTGAGACCACTAGAGTCACTAGCATGAAGATATAATGGGTCACTAGCATCAAGTTTGCTAATCAAGGTCATAGAAGGATCAGTTTTATCACCCTTATCAGCAAGTAAAACAGACAAAGGCACAGGACACAATCACAGATAGAACAGAATAGACAGGTAAACAAACAAGCAGACAAATATCAACCAAAGTAGACAAACAAGTAAAGCACAAATAAAAGGACCGACGAAGCCTGGGCAGAGGTCCGTTCAGAGGTTCGTCACCGAAGGTGCTTCTGCAGACGGTAACCAGGGAGCCACAACATAACAGACCAAACCAGACAGATGCAACAGAGTGAACCCTCTCTGTGTCCCAAAATCAAGCCGGTCTTGCCTAAAACCCGGTATCAATATGCCTAGACACAAGACACAGTGATGCAAACGTAAAAATAAAGGAGAGGGAAGGAACAATCTCACAGTGGGTGCAAGCTGAATGGACCAGGCTTGTAACCTTCATGTCACACCCCTATTTTCCACGTGTCACTGGTGGGCCCGGTGGGGAGTATCGTGACGTAATTGATATCATCATAGTCAAACAACACAACATATAAATGCACAGCATTTACAAAAAGATAGATTTATTTCAACCGAATAAATTGTAATATTAAGTATTACAAAACAGTCGAAACAGATCCACAGGCGGATCGAATAAAAAGGAAAATGTTCAACAGATTTTGGCATCTAAAGCTTGCGAGACTTGAGTAATGATGCCTGGAGTAGCCAGCCTATTTCGTTTAGTACCTGCACTTAGCCTTTTTGGCAAATACGTCAGTTTACACTGGTAAATACAACTTAACTGACTCATTTTGAAAAGAGTTTGAAAATTTATTTGAATGCACTTCGGCAAAATATCTTTTATAACTTGGGACAATTATTTAAAAATAATCTTGTATACAGATTTACTTATTTGTCGTCCATCAGGGCCGGTTTGTAGGGCCGGACTTAAGTTAACTGACACGCCACAGGTATAATGCCCACAAGGTTGATTCCTTTAAGTGGGATACCAGTTTTTACATAAGGCAGCTGTCAGGTGTACGCCTACACCCCGTGCTTAGGTCGTGGCCATTTCATGAATGATGCCAAGGATATCCGGGACATGGTCATTTAAGCCCCAAAGGCCATACACCAAATAATACATATCAAACGGGTCATGTAAATACATTAATCACAATCCGATTTAAATGACTACATACACCCGACCAAGCGGTACTCTTATAGTACCGTATCCCAAGCCCGTATAGGGAAAAAAATACCTTTTGGTCATATTAGATCAGTAGAAAAAGGTTTGGGGTCAAAAGGATTTGTAAAACTCATTTTATAGCCTAAAAGGGCAAAACCGGCAATTACCGAATCAAGCTTAGAACTCTATGTTATGTTCAGCCTAAAAATAAATAAAAATCTTCAAAAATCCCAAAATATTATATTACATCCGTGGGTAATAAGTTTGGTATTAAAATTTGGGTTTAGATAGGCTATATGCTAATTATGCGGTTTATTTACTTAAAAGCTTCTTAATTACGCTAATGAGCATAACTCTTAATCTAGACCTCAAACTGATGTCAAATTCTAGGGACAAGTTTATAAATCAGTAGTGAAGGTTTCTATCCTTTCACTTTTTCAAAAATCATATTTTAAGGTGATAAGGGCATAATAGTCAACATTTAAGCATTTAAAGGAATCATGCATATGAATTGGATAACCAATGAACCAAGTTGTATAATCACAGAGGGTTATACTTATAGGTAACTTGGTCCTATTAAAGCTCTAAGGCATTCCTAATTCATGCTCAAACGGGTCAGAACTGAAAGTCAAAGCATAAGTCAAACTATGCGACTTTCGGTCCCGAACCGAGCTTAAACTGAAAATTGTCGAGTTGAACATGTTTAGACATGTTCTTATATTAATTACCAAGTTATATGAGTGTCAAAACAGGTTTCATAGCTTACACATTAACATGGCCGGCCCTGGGGGTGGGCGGGGAGGACCACCGGCCAGGGCCCGATATTTTGAGGGGCACGTTTTTTTATGAAAAAAACCCGACATGTACATGTAAAATAATTTTTTAATCGGGTACATTCATACAAACACCAACATAGGCCCTCTGACAAAATTATTCTTATGGTTTAGATTAATTATTAACCCCTTTGGCGTTTGGTTAGACCTTTAGTGAGCCAAATATTCAATTTCGTTAAGGCCTAAGGGCACATTTTTTCAAGCTCGAACAGGGTACACGAATTCTCAGGGCCGGCCAATAATTATGTGTTTATTTACAAAATAGCTTCCTGTTGACTTTTTGTAACTAAGTTTGACTCGACAATTGACCTAGTTAGAGTGGGAATCAGAGGGTGCCCTTTTAAGGGTTTAATGCCCATATAATTACCAAATTCATAGGTACTTTCATAATGAAAATTGACTGGAGCAATTAAAATTAATGACAAAGTCAAATCTTAATTACGACGGTTTGACTTTTAGGATTATAAGCTAATGAAAATGACTAAGCAGCGATTAAGTCTCTTACTTAGAGTCCTTGCTATCTTTTCTACACTTCCAAGTCTTCTCCTAAAGTCAGGTGGCTCCAGAATTGAGTTTAGAAGTTGTTGTGATGGAATGAGCAAATGAATCAATGAATGGCCAAGCTATTTATACTTGAGGTGAAGATACAAGATCAAGAAAAGTGTTTGTTTGGCCACCAAGGAAGAAATCACAGCCATACAAGTGTAAATAGCCAGCTAATATGCCTTGGAGAGGTGTTAACTTGGCCATCACACAAAAATATTGCAAGAACAGCCCCTGAAATTGCAAATTGTTGCTGAAAATCAATTTTCTGTTACTGGGCATTCCCAGGCGGCCCGCGTAAGACATATGGGGGGTCTTACGCGGCCGGTATGGCTCCCCTGTCTGACTTCCAAGTTTGCTGTAATTACGCTTTTGGCCCCTGATCCTTCCAAACTTGATTTTAGCTTCATATCTTGCACTTTTAACCTCCAAACTTGACTTTTAAGGACCCCAAGTTATAAACCAACTTTGTTAGGTCCCCGGTAATTCAAACGTTCACCGAAGAGTCTTGAATTTCAACGTTGACGCTTTTAACCCCTCGTATACGAATATTGTCATAACTTTCTCATACTTTACCGAAACCTTGTGAAATTTTTATCATACATTCTTGTGAGTATAATTTATCATTACAAAGCTTCGGGTCTGCTAAAAGATCACTCAGAGGTATACTTTAAACATGTTGACACATTTAGCCCCTGTAGTTTGTAATTCCTCACTTTCTTTCACAATTAGCTTCGTATGATCCATGACTTATTCGTTTGAAGGTATAAACATCTTGTAGGGCTATTTTAAAACATATTTATCCATTGTTGACATTCTGGATCCTTATATTCACACAGTTTCCTTGTTTGTCAACTTTAGCCCTTCTAATTCAGTCCTTTACACGTTTAAAGTCCATGACACGTGTCGATATAATATTGGACATGAATTTTCGAGGTGTTACACTTCACTTAGGGTTACAAGCACTGACCAGAAAACCAGATATAACTCCTGTTGGTTTGCCCTAAAAGGGACCAACGAGGATCTTCTTTAACAACCAAAGGAGAAACCACAAATAAGGGTTTCTACCGAAGCACCGCCACAAGAATTCAAACACCCAGAGACAAAATCTCCAAACCCTAGAAGTTAGGATTTCACACTCCAAGATCTACACCGTCTCCACTGAGCAAGAAATTACTCCGGAAACAGGGACCAATCTAAAAGGCGCCGTCAGAAAGGAGGAACCATAGATCGGAAACGAGAAAGGCAGCCGGAATTTTGAAACGCAGCGGATGGAACATCAGAGCACCGAATCAATCCCGGGGCTTTGGTACCATGTCACAAATCTCAGATCTAATAAAAGGCACAGATTTATTCATATGAAACCAGAACAGTTACAATGAAATGATTAACCAATCATCACAGATTGACTGGTGAATCATATGCTTAAACAAGATCAGAAGCAGCAACAATAAAGCCCTAAACTCTCACGTATTTTACTTGTGAGAAACAAAGGAGACGAAGGACTGAAAGGACAGAGATGAGAGCTGAGATAATGATGAACGCCAACAACTGGAGCCTTCTTATGCGGAGCATAACCCTAGACAGCTGGGGAAGCCCAAAAGGAGAAGCAGGCCAGCGACTGAAAGGAGCGGCCCAAAAGGAGAAGCAGGTTGCGACTGAAAGGAGCGGCCCAAATATAGCAAACCTAAAGAAACCTCATCAAAACCAAAAAACGCTTATTAGAATATTATAGGAAAATTATAAAAATAACAAGGCACATTTATACTGACATTTTAACAATTGTTTTTATATAATTTCTTTCAGATGTTTTGTATATAAACACATGTAGAAGTTATTCAAATAAAATAATTATTTGTAAAGTTACTTGTTTACTTTTTATAAACTTTTTCTTTATTTTTTTATTATAACAACTTCTACACGTGTTTATATGCAAACGCTTAAAAAGGATTTATCTTGAAAATGCTAAATATTTTGAGAAACGTGAAAACGAATAAAAAATAAAACAAAATCAAATTTTTATTTAAACAAACCTTATTATAATAAAAATACAACATTAAAAATATTAATCTTTAAATAAATTAATACTCCTCTCAAAATCACTCTAAATAATTTTTTTACACATGTGTAAATACAACAAATTTACACATGTGTAGATTTTCTTTATTTGCGAATACATGTAACTGTTCTTTATTTACATTTTTATTAAATTTAATTTCAAGTATTGTATTCGAATAACAATGATAAGTGTAAAAAAAACTGAATTTGAATTGTTTTTTTAGCAAGTTCTCACGATTCTCATGAAATGTATGCATTCTCAATTTAACCTCCCTTATATATAATGTCCTTTATCAAATATTTTTGTATGGCCACGAAAATTTTACACATAAAATATCAAAATTTTTAGCACAAAATAACTTTGAAAAAACTAGTGATATATTTGAGCTTTTGAAATAGTAGGTGCCAAACCACATAGAACTAATCATATTTTTAAATCTAAAGGGCTAACGTTTATGCTTCTAACCAAAAGACTAAGAAGGGGAAGGGGCGTTGGGCCTCTTCTAACCCCATTATGTTCTGCCCTTAATTAGAGGTGCACATTGCAAAAACCGGTTAATTTAAACCGCTTATACTACTTAATTTCATATTTTTTACTTTTTAAGCAATTATTTTTTTATATTGGTCTGGATAGTTACTTTAGCCAGTTCGGTTAATTAAACGGTATTTTTGCACTTTTTTTAGTTTTTTTTTTTTTTTGTTAACCGATTAATAACCAGTTCCTATACTAAATATTTATAAACGGTTACTTACCAGCGGTTAAAATTAACTACTAACCGGTTAATAACCGGTTTTTTTGCCAACCTATACCCTTAATCATTTTTACATAGAAAAATATCAATTTTTATACAAATCCACCGGTAGTTCAAGGTTTAGGAATCTAAATTTATGCAAAAAGTAATTAATATATAAAAAAACTATTTAAAAAATATTGAAACTTTTAATAATAATAACTGGATGTTTTTTTCTCAAATTGTTATATCACGTGTATAAACATATATAGTCAACCTTGATTAATAGACTAAAGACATGTAACCAACTTAATGTTGGATACTTATTATTTCTAACTAGTGAATTTCATCGTCGTGGGTTGCGTGAGTGAATTCGGTATTAAATAGTAACGGATACTTGCATTACTAACGGTATTAGCATTAGTACCCTTCTGCGCTAAAAGTTGGTTTGTGATGTGTGTAAAATGCAACATATAAATCACATCAATTAAGGCATAAAACTAACCCTTTTTAAGTACTAATGTTGGAAAAAGAGTGTTTTTGTCTTCTTTTTGTATTTTCAGGATGAAATGAGCTCAAAATCACAAAAGAAGCAAAAAGACAACTAATTCTACCATAAATACAAGAAAAGGAACAAAAGTAGACTGCCCGGACCCTCAACGACACCTCCCAAGGCAAAGGAGAAGAAACAGAGTCTGAACACGCCCCGTGTCCAGCGAACACGGGGGCGTGCCCAGGAAGCAGCAGAAAAGACAAACCAGTAGAAGCTTCCATTGCCCACCACGAGGCCGTGTCCAGCGGGCACGGGGGCGTGGTGAAAGTACAGCAGGCGCATTAATTGTAATTCGCAATTACAATTAATGAAGAGAGAGAATGTCAGACGGGCACGGGGCCGTGTCCAGCGGACACGGGGCCGTGTCCAGCCTTCTGTTCAGCCTATAAATAGAGGAGCTTGGCTTCATTTTCTCTCATCCCTTGGCACACCACCTCTCTCACACTTCATCCACCACCCACCACCACCATAACACCATCATCCACCACCATCATCCATTGTCCATCGTAGAGTGTGTGAGTCGTCTCGGGATCCAAGATTGATCGTAAGAGTTCTTGACAATCAAGGCCATGTTTGCCTAAGTCTCTTACATCACTTGGTGAAGACAAGTGTTTAGTATAATACTTTTTATTTTTAATCTTTTGCACTTTTTATTTGGTTTTGTATTAATGACTTTAATAACTAGTTACTTATGTTGAAGGTGATCTTTCCTTATCGTTTGTCCGTGGTGTCTTGGCATTATTTTACTGTCTATATAAAATAAAAGATTTTCACCATTCATATCTCCACGGTCTATATGGAGGTATGTTGGCTATCTGGTCGGGGGTTAAGGGAACGGTTTGGTAAGGGTCTTGCCCTTGTTCAGCGTTTAGAGGTCCTGCTTGGGACCTGGGTCAAATTTAGTAGGATCTCCTTCAATGCCCATAGGTATTGGATGGCGGGGATCCAAACTCTTTGACCCCCTCATAAGTTAACTACTATTAATACTATAACCCGGCTATTTAGGACTGTATCCCTGCTGACTCAGACTACTTAGCCGAGGGTAACGTCACCGCCAAAAGCGGGGCCTACCACAATTTGCATTAATAACTTAATTCATTATCTTTCAATAATCCGACCCTTTAGGATTGTATCCTTGCTGACTCAAACTACTGGGTTGAGGGTAACGTCGTCTTCAAAAGAGGGGCCTACTACAATAACTAAGATAATCTCTTAAACAAGTGCAAAAGTGCGAAAATAATCAAAGGTTATACTAATACACGTGTCGGATCCAAGTGATTCATCTTGTCTATCTGTTTTTATTTTATTTTTATTTTTCAGCATTTAGTTAGTTTTTATTTTTCTTAGTTTAAAACATTTTTCTCACTTTTTGATTTGATTAGACGTTGAGGATAAACCGGTATTAAAAGCTCTTGTGTCCTTGGACGACCTCGGTATCTTACCAACACTATACTACGTCCACGATGGGTGCACTTGCCCATATGTGTGTTTAGTGTTAGTGAATATCGTGTTTTATAAATTTAAAACTTGGCTAAAAGTGTAAAAAGGGGCTCAAATACTCATCAAAAAATATAACACACTTCACGCACATCAAGTTTTTGGCGCCGTTGCCGGGGACACAAGGATTTTAAGAAAGTTAGGAATCAACGGCCTAATCATATTTTTATTTTTCTTTAATTTTTTAGGATTTTTTTTTAGTTTTTTTAGCTTCTGCAGAGCTCAACACGGGGCCGTGCCCGCTGAACACGCCCCGTGCTCAATCATTGGAACTGGCAATCCTGTTTTAAGTCAGACAGTAGGCTGAACACGGGGCCGTGTCCACTCAACACGCCCCCGTGCCCAAGATTCAGTTGCTGAAAACAGAACCGTTAGATCCCGGCGGTTGGTAATTTCTGACACAAACATGAGTGATAGTAATTCTTTTTACTTTCGGCACTCTTATGGTTTGTGGTGTCGAATATGTGGAGGCGAACATGAGGAATTAAAATGTTTTTTCTCACTTATAGGCCCCACTATATAGACCCACCGATTCCTTGTAACCTTAAGAGGGGCGAAAGTAAAAATAAGCACTATTTCTCCCTCGAATGCGCCCAGCCAGATATTCTAGGAGAAATGCTCCTTGACGAGTTAGTTTAACTAGAAGAACTACTTCTCAATTGGTCAAAAGAACTTAGGAAGGATTTTTTAGATCCATCCCAAGACGATGACCATGAGGAAATGTTGGAACCGCATTCCGACAACCTCGTTGCTCCCGAAAATACCTTCTTACCTAGAAAAGACGTGGACGATAGTCGTCCCTGTGCCGATTGTGCCGTGAAGGACTCCCCATCGACCTCGTTCGGTGCATACATAGACCTGAGCGATTCGGCATACACCTTCTTTAACGAGAGCCCGGGAAAGGGTTGGACTTGTCCACCTAGAATGAAAATAGGAATTACCCTCACCGACAACCTCTTGCGTTCTCGCCTTAGTATAGGACAATTAAGGTATCTTAGGCACTTTGGGGTTGTTCCAACAAGTCAAGAGCCACCCGATATAGATTAGCTCCTTAGTAGAGACAAAACTTCATAAACAGCTTTCCGACACGGGGTCGTGCCCGGCCAACACGCCCCCGTGTCCACCACAAGATTCCCTTCTGATCAGAACGTCAGAATACGGACAAACTGTGTCAGAATTTTATCTGCACACGGGCCGTGTACAGCGGACACGGGGCCGTGTCCAGCAGGCTGTTGTTTTCTATAAATGCAGCCAAAAATCCTGCACATTTGGACCAACTTGGGACAGAGATTTGAAGGAATCTTCTCTCAAACAATCCTAGGTAAGTCTAAAAGAAGTTTCCAACAACCCATCTTGTCCTTTCCTCTTCTAGACATTTCCTTCTTCTTCATCTTTCTTCAAGAACTACCATAAAAAGTTCGAATTTTCAATCTTTGTGGTAGGGAACAATGAGTTTTGATCATGGAATCTTGGTAAAAACATGTTGTGTAACATTGTTTAAAGTTATTTACTGTCAAAAAGTTTAAATAAACCCAGGAAATAACTTAAAAACCCAAGATTCCTTGCTCCAAAATTCTGCAGAAAGATGAACACGGGGCCGTGCTCAATGAGCACGGGGCCGTGTCCAGAAACTGTTTCGTCATATAAACTGCTTTTGGTTTATTTTTCGTAGAATGGCGAGTGAAAACAGCGAAACATCATCCGTTCATTCCTCAAACAACCGAAGGGGAAGGAGGCCCTCCGTTGAAGCTACACTTGTGCACTACGTGATAGCACTAAGGGAAGCTCTCGACGAAATGACGTCAGTAGAGGAGGTCCTCATTGACCGTATTAACGATCTTACAATGGGACTTGAAAGCAGCTTCCAAGAGATTAACCTTTTGCACCAAAGGTTAAACATTTTGGTAGCACCTCCTGTGGAACCAGTCCTTCCACAACAAGACTGGAACCTAGCACTCGGGGTTCACAACCCCATCGGGTGGGAAGACTTTCCCGCGGAACCTCCCATGGAAAACCCACAAGAAATTCCAGCGGAAGTTGAAACTCCTCAAACTAATGCAAATGAGCCCTCATTTCTCCTTCCAAGGGAGGTAGAGGAGTGGCTTGCCGACATATGAGGAGAACCACACCCGGAAGTAGGAGTTCTATAAAGCCTTATCTAACCAAGATTAGTAGCTTCTTGGAAATTTTGCTAAATTAAAATAAAACATAGGGCTAGAACCCCATAAGTTTAATATTTATGTAATTTTTATCTTTATCTTTATGTAATGTCTCTCTATGATTAGTAATGTTATGATGGTTTTTATGATTGATGGTTGTCGTGAGTATAAAAACACACTCATGGTGGTAATGGATGAAAAAGGGAACGAGAAAAATGGAACCATGCACGAAGAACAGAGCAACCCGACAAAAATCTCCATCACAGAAGGCTCAACACGGGCCGTGCTCAACCAACACGGCCCCGTGCTGAGCCCCCTGCAGAAAATCACCCAGTTCAGGTAACTGGACACGGGCCGTGTTCAGCGGACACGCCCCCGTGTCCAGGCTTCTGTTTCAATTCTCTAATTTTTGTTACTGGCACTTGATCACGGGGCCGTGCCCGGTCAACACGGGGTCGTGTCCAGGATGCCAGTAACATAAATCTTTGCTTTTTAGCCCACTTTTACACATTCTAATCAACCAAAAACATTATTTTTGGACACACTGAGGACAATGTGTAATTTAGGTGTGGGGGGGATGCTAAAACCTTGAAATTTTGCAAAATCCTAAACACAAGCCTTACACAAAACTCTATTGGAACCGCTAAACACCCCAAATTTTTTCAAAAACTTTTTCATTTTTTTTATTTACTTGTCTTAGTTTAAGTTGGGAATAACAAGTTCTAAAAAGGTTATATTTTTACAAGTTTACAACCGATAGCGTCGTGATAAAAAAAGAACCAACATAAGAAAATTATGAAACGGCATGACAAGCTTAGTTAAAAATTCGATTATATATACTTGGTCACATAAAAACCCATTCCCACAAAAGTGAGTTTTGAGTCTTTATTGAGCATAAAAATTTACATATTTAGATTAAATGCTCATTTTTCGTTTCTTGTGTGAATAGCCGCTCGGTTCTTACAAATCTAGAACTTGCCACGACGATACATTCCCGGTCCTTACCAACTTAAACCCAAGTAAGTAAATGATGGAGGCATTAGGACTAACAATTTTTTCTTTCAAAACCATTATTTTTCATTTTTTTTTATCACCTACCCAAAATCCCCCTAGATAGCCCCTTTGAGCCTAAACCTTTCATTTCATTACCCCAAAACCCTTTTTACCCACCAAAAACCTTTTTATTTTTTTCAACCTTTATTTTAGTAACAAGCTCGCTTTTTCGTAAACTCACCTTTTTATGTGACGATGAATATATATATATATATATATATATATATATATATATATATATATATATATATATATAGTGATGAAGTCAAAAACAAACAAAAGCTATATAAAAGCTTGTTTGGAGAAATACTTCAAAAATAAAAAGTCACTAAAAACAAGGTATTTCACGAAAACCGACGCTTGTTACGATTTTCGCCCTTTTTACTAACCACTACCCAACCATCCACCTTTAACCCAAGCCTAACCCTTCACCCAAAAGTCCTCTTGATATTTACAAAGGTAAAAAGTTAAAAAGGAGGAGGATTGATTGCTTGGCAAGCCTATGGAAGGCGTAAGTTCCGTGCCACCCTCGAGTGATTCACTAAAATATACACCTTCGGCCGAGTGTTGAGTGATCTCCCGTGAGGTATGTGAACTTGTATATAAATGGAATTTTAATAAGGCATGCTATGCCCAAATAAGTAATTTATCTTATGAAAAGTTCAAAATAAATCATAACGAATAGGATTGTAAATAAATAAAAATAAAACTTATAAAGACCTTGGATTCCCGACACTCTAGGACAAGCTAAAACATTCTCTTCTACCTATTCCATTTGGGAGTGTAAGCCACATTTAAAGAGTTTTGCTTGAGGACAAGCAAAAGTTCAAGTGTGGGGGTATTTGATGTGTGTAAAATGCAACATATAAATCACATCAATTAAGGCATAAAACTAACCCTTTTTAAGTACTAATGTGGGAAAAAGAGTGTTTTTGTCTTCCTTTTGTATTTTCAGGATGAAATGAGCTCAAAATCACAAAAGAAGCAAAAAGATAACTAATTCTACCATAAATACAAGAAAAGGAACAAAAGTAGACTGCCCGGACCCTCAACGACACCTCCCAAGGCAAAGGAGAAGAAACAGAGTCTGAACACGCCCCGTGTCCAGCGAACACGGGGGCGTGCCCAGGAAGCAGCAGAAAAGACAAACCAGTAGAAGCTTCCATTGCCCACCAGGGGGCCGTGTCCAGCGGGCACGGGGGCGTGGTGAAAGTACAGCAGGCGCATTAATTGTAATTCGCAATTACAATTAATGAAGAGAGAGAATGTCAGACGGGCACGGGGCCGTGTCCAGCCTTCTGTTCAGCCTATAAATAGAGGAGCTTGGCTTCATTTTCTCTCATCCCTTGGCACACCACCTCTCTCACACTTCATCCACCACCCACCACCACCATAACACCATCATCCACCACCATCATCCATTGTCCATCGTAGAGTGTGTGAGTCGTCTCGGGATCCAAGATTGATCGTAAGAGTTCTTGACAATCAAGGCCATGTTTGCCTAAGTCTCTTACATCACTTGGTGAAGACAAGTGTTTAGTATAATACTTTTTATTTTTAATCTTTTGCACTTTTTATTTGGTTTTGTATTAATGACTTTAATAACTAGTTACTTATGTTGAAGGTGATCTTTCCTTATCGTTTGTCCGTGGTGTCTTGGCATTATTTTACTGTCTATATAAAATAAAAGATTTTCACCATTCATATCTCCACGGTCTATATGGATGTATGTTGGCTACCTGGTCGGGGGTTAAGGGAACGGTTTGGTAAGGGTCTTGCCCTTGTTCAGCGTTTAGAGGTCCTGCTTGGGACCTGGGTCAAATTTAGTAGGATCTCCTTCAATGCCCATAGGTATTGGATGGCGGGGATCCAAACTCTTTGACCCCCTCATAAGTTAACTACTATTAATACTATAACCCGGCTATTTAGGACTGTATCCCTGCTGACTCAGACTACTTAGCCGAGGGTAACGTCACCGCCAAAAGCGGGGCCTACCACAATTTGCATTAATAACTTAATTCATTATCTTTCAATAATCCGACCCTTTAGGATTGTATCCTTGCTGACTCAAACTACTGGGTTGAGGGTAACGTCGCCTTCAAAAGAGGGGCCTACTACAATAACTAAGATAATCTCTTAAACAAGTGCAAAAGTGCGAAAATAATCAAAGGTTATACTAATACACGTGTCGGATCCAAGTGATTCATCTTGTCTATCTGTTTTTATTTTATTTTTATTTTTCAGCATTTAGTTAGTTTTTATTTTTCTTAGTTTAAAACATTTTTCTCACTTTTTGATTTGATTAGACGTTGAGGATAAACCGGTATTAAAAGCTCTTGTGTCCTTGGACGACCTCGGTATCTTACCAACACTATACTACGTCCACGATGGGTGCACTTGCCCATATGTGTGTTTAGTGTTAGTGAATATCGTGTTTTATAAATTTAAAACTTGGCTAAAAGTGTAAAAAGGGGCTCAAATACTCATCAAAAATATAACACACTTCACGCACATCAGTTTGTAACATTCATTATTCCTAATTTCAGAGTAAGTAATAAATCATTTGATCATGCCAGTAAAGATCACATTCCCTTTTAAACCTTACTAGCAAGATGCCCGCGTGATGCGGCGGGAGCGATACATCGCATTACGATATTCGTTTTTAGTAGTTTTCTTTTTCATATAATATTTATTGTAAGATCATTGTGATAGATATAATCAAAAGCGAAGTAATCGGGTAATCTATTTCATTAAGTTGTGCATGGTTCGGTCGGTTCGGTTATTATCCTCAACCAAAGCCGACATCAAATTCATCGGTTAGTCTATTTTATTAACCAATCAGTTTTCGGTTAATCACTTGGGTTTATTCAGTTACATTGACGGTTTTTGGTTTAGTTCATTTAATTTCAGTTAATAGCAAAAACCAAATTTGGGTTAAAACTTTTGCTTAGAAATATATGAAATTGAGGTATAAATAGATGAAATGAAAGTATATATATATATATATATATATATATATATATATATGAAAAGGAGATATAAATTATGAAATATATGAACTAGAGGTATTAAAGCTAGAAATATATGAAATATGAATGATTCGGTTCGGTTCAGCACGAGAGTACAAAAAAATTGATAACCGGTTTTTGGTTAATTAGATTTTCGGTTTTCAGTTAATTCAGTTTTTGGTTGATTTCTGTAACACTCTGTGTTTTCGAAAGTCAAAGTCAAGATTGAAGTCAAAGGAAGAAGAGATCGCTAATATTGATCTGACTCTCCTTGCTCAGTCCCTGTTTGACTACTTTGACTGTAGTTAGCCTATTTTATGTTTTTACGTAGTTGTATTATGTGGAGTAATTAATTACAATCGAAGTAATCGAAGTATATTTCTCGATGCGAACCGCTTTACGACTGTGAATAATAGGAAGTAACAATGAGATAAAGTCAATTAATCAGTAATCGAACTAATCTAATCACCATCGAACTCGAAACTCGAATTGCGCGAATTTTGGTTGTTATTATACGTGTGTGTGTCCCTTATGTGTTAGTTGTGCATGTTTATTTATGTTATATGTGGTGATCAATCGAAACGCAATCGAAACTTAATCGAACTCAATTGAAATCGAATTATGATAATTGGAGGAGAAGAGATAGCGCAAGATATAGGTGCTTGTATGTTAGATATAGTAGTTGGGATTAAAAGTAATTTGAATAGGAAACTCTATCGTACTCGCATCATCCTCAATCGAAATCGAAGTATCAAAAATCATCGCATCGAACACTCGAATTGTATAGTTGATCGATCAGGCTACCAGCCGATCGAACAGCCAGCCGATCGGACTGCTGTCCGATCGGATAGGCTGTCCGATCGAGCTGCCTGGCCGATCGGCCAGCACTTTCCTCATTTGGCATCCTATAAATACCCATGTCATTGCATCCTTTCCACTTTTGGAAACCTCTGTCCGACCAGCACGCTTAGCTCATCCTTTTCTCAGATTTCTCTCGATTCCGGTAAGATTTCGTCCTATATCTTGTACTTTTTTGATGTACACGCACTCCTACACCTTTCTATCTTTCGAATCTTAACTTTTAACCGTGAAATCATCAAGATTAAAGTATTCTAGGATGATGTCATCATGGGTTCTTGAAGAACTTCATGTTTTGGCCTCAATCCATCAAGAATAACTTGGATCTAGCCGATTTCTACATAAACAAACAAAGATCTTTCATAGATCTAAACATATACACGGTGAAAAGGATTGAAAGATGCTTTCTCCAACTTTCTTTCAACGCTTTTACACTCAATGCCTTCAAACCGATAGAAACGTAGCTTGTGCCGACTTACTAATCATCCTAGTAGTTGTGCGGTTCAAGATCCGGATTCTATCCTCGAGGTTCACCGATTTCGGGTTAAACGTCAAACTCCGCTCCGAACAGTTCACCAGCCGGATTTGGGTGATTCCTGTCCGATCCGGGGACACAAGTAAGAACGAGGGTTCTATGGTTCGACTCGTTGTCAAAATACCTCAATAAGACGACAAACGATCAGAACAACCAAGTGTTAGACGAACAGGCCGACCAGGTCAGGGTGTTGACCGATCGGACTGCTGTCCGAACGGACAGCCAGCCGATCGGATAGTCAGCTGATCGACTGGCCAGCCGATCGGCTAACACATGGTCCCACACTTAATCAATTTATTTTTAAGACTAGTATTGAACAAACTGCTGTTCGATCGGACTACCGTCCGACCGGATTACTCTTCGGATCATGAGATACTATGCTTCAACACTTAATCGATTTTTCAACATGTTCGATGCACTAGGAGTGCCACCCGATGGAACAGCCGTCCGATCAGGTGACACCCTGCTGAGAACTTGTCTTGCTAAAAGTACCTAATCGATCGGGTTGCCGGCCGATCGAACGACCGTCCGATCGACCGACCTGAAAGATAAAAAGATACTTCAATGTTTTCAAATGCTACAACAAAAACTTCAAAAGGTCAAACCATCATACTCAAACACATCTTAGGAAGAAACAATCCATTCGAACAGCCATCCGATCGGCCTACCGACCGACCGACCGGATAGCTGTCCGAACGGACTGTCAAACGAACGGTCAGCCGTCCGATCGGACTACCATCCGATCGACCAGCTGTCCGACCCTCCAACACTTGTTTTCGTTATACACGTTGCTTATCGCTATACTATCAAACTATTCAGGCTAACCCTACTCTCAAGCGCTCCCTTCAATCCATCAACCGCTGTGAGTATACTCGATCCCTTTTTGCTTTCCGCACTTTTGGGTGTTACATACGTTACTTATACGAAATCACATCGAACACACTACGCAATATTTTAACGCTAACCGTTACCGCATGTATTACGTGACTAAATGAATGCTTCTTGTTATGTTTACACGTGGAATGCTGTCTACCTGCCTTAACGACGATAGTACTATAGTTGGACCCAGCACCCGTTCTCACGGGGGTTGTTAAGGACAATTACTTGCATGGATTATGGTGGTAATCATGTATTGCGAACTGCCTCGGGCAGTCAACCCGCAGTCATTGGTATCGATAGATCCATGTCGATAATTAACATGTTTCGTTTTCCTCTGTGTACGTGCTGGTTATGCGTAAACTATTTCGAACTCTATTATGCTATTATCAAACTTGTATGCTCACCTTTATATTTTATGTATTGACTTTACTTTAACGTATGTGACAGGTGTTTAAGATGCTTATCTGCTAGGAAAGCGAGGCTAGAATAAAGCTCGAGAGCCCAATAAATAGTTGTCTGTAGTGGTCAAATTAAGGGTCTCTAGAAGCAGATAAACAATTGCTGTTTATTTAAATCTGAGTTGTCGGAACAGAATATTTGCCTGGATTTTTGTCTGTAATAATTTATTTTACTGTTTAAGATACGGTATGGGACGTATTATTTAAATTGAATAGTAATGATAAATGTTATGGAAACTTCTGGACAATCTGTTTCGCTCAGTGCCATGCCCCGATGATTCCGCCATCGGTTGGGGTGTGACAGATTGGTATCAAAGCCATAACTATAGGGAATTAGGCAACACTCGACCTAGTCCGGGTCGATGTCTTAGGGACCTAGACTATAGTTAGGAACCAACAGACCAATCATACATGCTATATCTCGCTATTCTCGCTTGCACTACACTATCACCGCACTCGAATTTTCAATAATGAGAAAGCGATTTAGCCAAGATTAGGTGTGAAAACCGCAAACTCTCGACTAAATTGCTTGATCAATGCTGTTTTATCAACTTATCAATGATTTCTTCATTCTTTTCAATAACGAACGCTTGTTCAACGGGAGAATTATACCAAATCAGGAGTGAAATCCATATTTTGATGAATAATCTCCTCTATTTTACTAAAATCAAGGGGAAGTCGTCAAGCCAGGGGTGAAACCCTAACCCTGACGGTTGTCCATAGACTTTACCAAAACTCTCACCAAAGTCTCGACGGACTCCAACGACCTGAACTCACGAGTATGGCTTAGGGACTGCGTGCTAGATGCCCAAGATTCGAGGCAGAGGTCGACCCCGAAAGTCGGAATGTGATGACAAGTCCTTGAGAATAGCCGAATCGCTTTGGTCTGTCAATGTCTAATTGCCGCCGACAATCTATTTCTCGATTTTTGCATGTTTCGATTCTGAGCCCGCAACTGCTGACTCTGATGACTCGTTGATTTTATGTGTTTACATGTATTTAACTGTTTATGTGTTTAAAATTTTGAGACTTGTTCGATTACTGCACTCACTTCGATCGACACACACAGCCCGCATTGCTCTTCTATCCCAATACTCTGACAGGTCGCTACAGTCTGGACGACGTTATGCTACACTATACCACTCAATATATTATACGCGATCGCTATATTCAAACGACTCGCGAGCTTTAAATGATAGGTTTCTGTATTCTGTCCGTCTCTGTGATTGAATGCGTATGTGTTTCTGTGCCCTACGTACCTACGTGCTTATGTGCTTCTGTAACTACGTGAATCTGTGGTTATGTGCCTATGTGTTTATGTAATACGTGCTTCAACGTGTTCCTGAGCTTTAGTAAGTAGTAGACGTGTGAGGTGAGATTCGATTTTGATGTGTCTGAGACCTACGACGATGTCTGTTGTAGACCATGTCGTCATCTGGACACCGAACCCCACTTACTCGCCAAGAAAAGAGAGACAAATGTCTTGCTGCTATCATCGCCAAACAAGTAGCAAAAGCTGTGAGCGATGTCTATGAAAACGTCAGCAAGTCATCTGAGGAGTCGAGAGCTGAAGCTCCCAAAGATATTGCCAAAACTGTTTTCAGCTTCAAACAGTTCAAGGCATGCAGACCAAAGGAATTCACCGGATAAGATGGCCCAACAGCTATGTTTCAATGGTTTGATTCCGTCGAAGTCACTCTGCGCCAAAGCGGCTATCCAGAAAATCTCCGTACCCTAAACGCAACCAGCGTCTTCCAGTCCCGAGCGCTAGACTGGTGGACGGCCGAACGAAACAAACGCGGGAATGGTGCAGCTCATGAGCTGACTTGGGAAGAGCTGAAAGCCATTATGATGGACGAATTCTGCCCTACCCATGAACGCCAAAAGCTGGAGGACGAGTTTTGGAACATTAAGCAGAAGGATGGAGACAACGCTGCCCTGACTGCTCGCTTTAAGCAGCTCAGCATTATCTGTCCCGATCAAGTCAAGACGTCAGACATGGCCATCAAGAAGTACATTCGAGCTCTACCCGACTGTGTTGCCGATTTTGTTCACGCCGCGAAAACTTCATCAATTGAAGAGACTTACTTGCTTGCCGCCGAAATCAACGACAAGCGAGTAAAAGCTTGTTTCTGGGATAAGCCCTCAAAGTCTTTGCATCAAGCCACCACTGCATCAACCATCGACACCGCCACTACTCAACCGTCCAAGTCATCACGCCGCAAGAAGAAGAACAACAGCAGCTCCAACAACAAGAACTGTGCTGTCACTACCACTGCTGCTCCTCTGCAAGCCGTACCGGCTCAGCAGCAGTCTCACCATCGACCAGCACCAGTTACTCAAGCGCCGCCAGCGAAGCGTGCATACACAGGTCCCCACCCGCTCTGCCCAACATACTCATATCATCATCCAGTGGGTCTTGCCTGTCGTTTCTGCGCTCATTGCAATTTGTACGGTCATTTCACTGCCAACTGTCGCTATGGTCCCCATAACACCGCAGCTCCTGCCACTGCTCATCAAGCTCTACTCCCAGCCCCGCAAGGCCAACACGCGGCTCAGGCACCCGCGATCAATGCTCGAGTCTGCTTTGCATGTGGTGATCCTAACCACTTTGCAAACATGTGCCCGAACAGGGTTATGAAGCAAGAGACCCAGCAGCAGCAACAAGCAGCACGCACCAGAACCTTCAACATCAATGCTCGTCAAGCCCAGGCTGACAACAACGTGGTTAATGGTACGTTCCTTGTGAATGGTATTTATGCATCGTGTTTGTTTGATACTGGAGCCGATAACTACTTTGTGTCGTTTGAATTCGAGAAGCTCGTTAGTCGTAAGCTCTCCTATCTTCCCTCGTCATTCGAAGTTGAAGTCGCTACTGGAAGAACTATCGCCGTTAATTCTGTCCTTCGTGATTGTACCCTCGAGCTCAACAATCACCTCTTTCCAAACGATCTCATTCCGATGCAACTCGAAAGTTTTGACGTCATAGTAGGCATGGACTTTCTTCGTGAAAACCATGCTGAAGTGGTGTGCTTCGACAAGATGATTCGATTCTCGCTCGCGAATGGTGATTTATTATGTGTTCGGTGAAACTGCTTTGAAAGGTCTCAAACTTATGTCCTGTGTCCTGGCTAGCAAGTATCTCCGCAAGGAATACAGAGCTTTCTTGGCCAACATTGTGGTAGCGGAGAAGGAAAAGAAAAGGAAGACAGAAGTCAAAGACGTTCCCGTGGTCCGTGAATTTCCTCAGGTGTTCCCTGATGATCTTCCTGGACTACCGCCAAGTCGTGATATCGATTTCTGTATCGACCTCATTCCTGGAGCTAACCTTGTTGCCAAAGCTCCTTATCGACTCGTGCCGTCCGAAATGCGTGAACTCTCGAACCAACTCCAGGAATTACTTGAAAAAGGCTTTATTCGCCCGAGCACCTCCCCTTGGGGCGCGCCAGTCCTCTTCGTTAAAAAGAAGGATGGGTCGTTCAGGATGTGCATCGACTACCGGGAATTGAATAAGTTAACCATCAAGAACCGTTATCCCCTACCTCGCATCGATGATTTGTTTGACCAACTGCAAGGTGCTACATGTTTCTCAAACATCGATCTACGCTCAGGCTATCACCAGCTACGCATTCAAGAAGAGGATATACCTAAAACCGCTTTTCGCACTCGCTACGGCCATTACGAGTTTGTTGTTATGCCTTTTGGTCTAACCAACGCACCCGCGGTTTTCATGGATCTGATGAATCGCGTGTGTAAGCCATTTCTAGACCGTTTCGTCATCGTGTTCATCGACGATGTCTTGATCTATTCCAAATCGAGAACCGAACACGCGCAACATCTATGTTTGGTTCTCGAGTTACTCCAGGGGAATCAACTCTATGACATGTTCTCCAAGTGTGAATTCTGGCTGGAGGAGGTTCAGTTTTTGGGTCACATCATTAATAGTCAAGGTATTCATGTCGATCCCGCGAAAATGAAGTAGTTAAGAGTTGGATTACGCCTAAGAACCCGTCTAAAGTCCGTTCTTTTCTCGGATTAGCGCGCTAATATCGACGATTTATCGAAGGATTCTCAATAATCGCTGTGCCGCTTACCGCTCTTACTCATAAAGACAAGTCTTTTGTTTGGGGAACTGAACAAGAGTCTGCTTTCCAAACCCTCAAGCATAAGCTTTGCAATGCTCCTATTCTCACATTGCCCGACGGAAACAACGACTTCATTGTCTACTGTGACGCTTCCAACCTTGGTCTTGGCTGTGTTCTCATGCAACGAGACAAGGTTATAGCTTACGCTTCTCGACAACTCAAAATCCACGAGAAGAACTATACAACCCATGATCTCGAGCTAGGCGCAGTTGTTTTTACGTTAAAGATTTGGCGACACTACCTGTATGGTACCAAGTGTACGATCTTCACCGATCATAGCAGCCTGCAACATATCTTTGATCAGAAAGAACTTAATATGCGTCAACGCTGATGGTTAGAACTTCTTAACGATTACGACTGTGAGATTCATTATCACCCAGGCAAAGCTAATGTTGTTGCCGACGCGCTCAGCCGACGGAGTTATTTGCGCTCAGCATTCGTAATACCCAAGCCCAATACGATCTCGAAGCCCTCATCCGCGAAGCCCAGCATGCTTGCTTTAATGAACACACCTTGAAGAATGAGAGAATCTATCACGATGGAGCTCAGCTTGTCAGCAAATCGAATGGGATCTTCTATTTTCTGGACCGAATTTGGATCCCTAAGCGGACTGAATTGCGAAAGATTTTGATGGATGAAGCCCACAAATCCCGATATTCCATTCATCCCGAGGCTGATAAATTGTACCAGTGTAACAACCCGCACTTTTGTGCGTTGTTACTACTCGCTATACTCGTTACGCCAAGCACCAGAGATTCAGATCATAATGTATCAATATCTATTATAATGCTATATCTCAGTATTTTCAATATCAAATCACATCAAACATACCAATGCTCGCGATGACATCAAGAGAGGACCGATACTACCCTCCTTGATGGCCGTGATGCGTCGCAATATTCGAAAGCGCACTCGAGGTCACGCGCAACCCGATTATCGCAAGGTGAATCGAAATATGGATAATTACGTATGGACCTACATATATATATATATATATATATATATATATATATATATATATATATATATATATATATATATAATAATAATAATAATAAATAATGATAATAGCTGTGGTGTTGGTGAAGTTAATCGAATCGAATCAAATCAATTCAAATCGAAATCGAGAAGTGTTAACGTGTACTGATGTATAATAATAATAATGATAATAAACAAATACAAGTTTATGTACGGACAAAACTATCGCAACGCCGAAACGAAATGACGAAGGACCAGTCGATAGGCTGGGCCGATTGGACAGGCCAGCCGAACGGCTGGGCTAGCCGATCGAACGGCCTTCCTTTCCCTCCCTTTCTTCCTCCTTGCCTATAAATAGCCATTCACTTCACTTGAATAGTGAAGTGACAGCTCTCGACCGGCCAGGACGTTTTTGCCTCTTTTTCTCTCGATTCCTCGCGATTCTTGTAAGTTTTCAACCCAAATCTTGTACTTTCTTGATCAAAACGCAATCCTACATCTTTCTATCTTTCAAATTCTAATTTTTAACCATGAAATCAGCGGATTTGAGGTGTTCTAAGATGATGTCATCATGGTGCTCTTATGAACTTCATGTTTTGGCCTCATTTCACCAAGAACAACTCAGATCTGGAGGATTTCCACAAGATTTAACAATGTTTTCGTACAAATCTGCATTCAATCATGTGTGAAAGGACTGAAAGATGGATTTCCAACCTTCCTTCAACTCTTTTACACTCAATGCACTTAAAAACCGAAGGAATCAGAGTTGTACCGACTTTTCTACTCATTCTTAGTGTTGAGTTGGTTCAAGATCTGATTTCTAATCAAGAACGGGTGATTTTCGGGATTTACAAGGGAAAACCGTCAAAAACCGGCCAAACCTGATGGAACGGGGTGATTCCCGGTCATCAGAACAAGTCGGAATTGTTGGAATTTCAGTTGTTTAGCACGAAAGCACACCGTCTCGGTCAAAACCACCGAAAAACCTTCGAAACTTAGTCAAAAACCTGCTGAACGAACAGGCTAACTGGTCGAACAGGCTAGCCGATCGAACAGACTAGTCGATCGGTCATGCAAGCCGATCGGACAGCCCATTCGATCGGACAGGCTAGCCGATCGGACAGGCTAGCCGATCGAACCTGCTAGTCGATCGGACATGCTTAGCGATCGGACAGCCCATCCGATCGAACAGCAGCCTTTCCGACCAGATTACTGCCCAACTTCTTAACATGTTATCCAATGCTTACGCTATCGAACTGTAATCAGGGTAATTTCGGACGTGCACCCCCTCAATCCAACCAAGTTGTGTTTACTAGTTAAACACCGACTGTGAGTATATTCGAATCCCTTTTTAATCACATTTTGGGTGTAACATACGTTTACAATGAATCAAGCAAATCAAATATGTTTAATCAATCAAGCAAATCGAATGTCTTCAATCAATCAATCAATCTATCACTTGCGAATGACTTATGCATAGTTACACGTGATGCTAGTATGTATGCGCTAGGACTTTTACTCGCGGAGTCCCGCCTTAACTAGTATGGATCTGTAGCACCCGACGGGGTCTAGTTTAGGTGTTCGAGCAATCAAGAATCTAAGCCGTAGAGACAAAGCTGGAGCATTAGTCTTGTAGTGCGTATGTTGTGTATCTCGTTATGTATATATCAATTCACAGCACTTGTTTTATCTATTATGCTACTATCAAAACTTGTATACTTGCCAGTACCCTTCGTACTGACGTTATTTTTAACGTATGTTGCAGGTATATAAGTCGAAGTCTACATCAAATCAAGCTAGGAAGTCTAGAAACCCACATAAAATCTAGGTTGTCGGATTTGTATTGTTCGAGAGGACAAGAAATCTGTGATAACTTATGTGATTGTAATGTTGTTAGTATGGGATAACAAATGTAATAATTATTATCGCAATATAGTTGTTATGGATTCTCTTGAGCAATCTGATTCGCCTAGTGCCGCGCCCTGATGATTCCGCCATCGGTTGGAGGTGTGACAGATTGGTATCAGAGCCATAACTATAGGGAATTAGGTGAAGTTTTGTGACTCGACCTAGTCCGGGTCGATGTCTTGGGATTGACCTAGTCTATAGTCTAAGTACCAACAGGCCGACTCTTACGAACTCGTTAGGGTTTGTTTGGGCCAACTTGATACTCTCGATCGAATTTGTTAAAAGTTACAACTTTGTGTGAACACCGCATACTACAGTATCACACGAAGAGCCTTTCATAAGGCTGGAATGTTACTTAGCCTTTCCTAAGGCATACACAATACGCATGTTTCCAAAAATACTCGCCTAACAAAACCGAGTGATCCAGTCGAGACCAGGTGTGAAAACCAAGAACTCTCGATATGATCACTCACTCAGCGTATCTTTCTAGCACGAGAACTCTTCGTTGAGCCAGGAGTGACATCCGCATCTCGACGAAAGGTCTCCATTTCGAAATTCTAGTGGAACTCTCGGATTTATTCGAAGAGCACAACCACAATTAGGAACGAAGTTGTTAAGTCAGGGGTGAAACCCATACCTTGATCAACTGTTCCACTCTATAAAATGGCTTATAAAAGCTCTCACCAAGGACTCGACCATAATGACGACTCGAGCTACGTGATGACTAGGAGGACGAATGCCATGAGCTGCATCCCAGTGGAAGCGTAAGTCTTCTAGGTCAACGCGTGTGCACGAACTTGTTGGGTAGAGTTGGGTTACTTGGGTAGTCGACGCCTAAACACCCAAGGCATTCTACCTATTTTGCGCCTACGGTATCAATTACGCTTATGTGTTTACGAATTTAAACTTTGCGAATTGCCGATTTCTCGATTTGACAGTTTTCGCTCCTTGTTTTACGAAACGCACAACTCGCACAGCCATCGCAATCTAAAACAACGACCGAATAATCACAACAAAACTAATGTCTAATTACTCGAATTCGCTCTCGCTATTTTTCTCTCCATAGCGTCCTCGCGAATTCTGCATCGATATCTATGTGTAAAGGTATAATCTGCAGTTATATATATATATATATATATATATATATACACACACACACACAAAACAAATCAATTGTGTGAGAACTTAGGAATCTTGTGCCTCCTATGTGGCTCCTATGTGTTTATATAATACTATATCAAGTTTTGATCGAATCGAATCGCATCAAGAACTCAAAAATCATTATGATCGAATCTCACTCCAAATCCTTCTGTCTAGATGCCTTCCAACAACTCTACCTCGAGAAGGACAGCCAGGAGACGCGCCAAACGAAGTGACAATAAGAGGATTGCTTCCCTTATAGCCAAGGAAGTGGCTAAGGTTATCCCTCAAATTGTCGCACGATTGCACTCTCTCAGCAACTCTCGAACCCCGGAAGACGTTAAGACGGAACCTGCATTCCTCTACAAACACTTCAAGGCCTGTGATCCAATGCCTTTCACGGGTGAAGGAGGTGTTTCTCAACTACTCCAGTGGTTTGATGCCATCGAGGTTACCCTTCATCAGA
Organism: Helianthus annuus; assembly: GCF_002127325.2. Lineage (NCBI taxonomy): Eukaryota > Viridiplantae > Streptophyta > Magnoliopsida > Asterales > Asteraceae > Helianthus > Helianthus annuus. The sequence continues at coordinate 139,042,260 of NC_035442.2, forward strand.
GTGGGTGCCCCGAGGATTTCCAAACTACTTGCGCTATCGGAGTATTTCAATCACGAGCACTCGACTGGTGGATCGCCGAACGTAGCAAACGTGGGATCGTCGCAGCTTATGCTCTCTCCTGGGATGAGTTGAAGAAACTCATGAAGGAAGAGTACTGCCCTCCTCACGAACTTCAGAAGCTCGAAGACGAATTTTGGAAAATCAAGCAAGACAAAGGTGAGAATGTTGGCTACACTGCAAAGTTCAAACAGCTTAGTGTAATCTGCCCAAGTCAAGTTGACACTCCGATGAAAGCCATCGCAAAGTATATCGCGGTTTGCTGGAGTGTGTGGGTGATTTCGTCGAAGCTGCAAGACCTGCTACCATTGAAGAAGCCTATCAACTGGCTACAGAGATTAACGACAAACGAGTCTCGAGTGGATTCTTCTACCAGAATCCAGTCAAACAGGCTCATCAAGCAATTGTCATTGAAACCTCTGGCGAATCTACCAACGGTTCATCTGACAACTCCCATGAGAACTCTTCTAAAGATCCTTCCGACGATTCCTCTGAGAACTCTTCGAAGGATTCTTCCGACGACGCCTCAAGTGAATCATCAGACGAAGCCTCCGACGACACTGCATCATCTCAAGAAGTTCAGCCCACCCGCAAGCGAAAGGAACCCAGCGTGGAAGAGATTCCGAAACCTGAGCCGCTACGATCTGCTCCAGTTCTTGCGGAACGCGCATACACTGGAAGCCATCCCCAGTGCCTCTGGTGTACGTATCAACATCCACCTGGAACAGGCTGCCAGTACTGCATAACTTGCAACAAGTTGGTCATCATACCTGGAACTGTCACTCAGGGCCGCAACATTGAAGAACTTTAGCAGCAACCGCAGGAGTTTTCCACAACAACGTTACTTCGTTTCTAATGTTGTTGTAATCGTACGTCTCATCGCCGTTACATTTGTGTGGAACCTTATGCATCAAATCGACGCAATATGGATCCTATTTCTTTCTCGTATTCGCGCACGAATCTATATGCTAGCACTATGTACTATATAATGCATTTCAACCCTACAATGCGTTCTTGAGATAAGGTAAGATATACGTGCAAGAATCAACTAATCACGGGTGCACACGAGATTATCTTGGTTAGTGCACGGAGATCGTAGTAAATTTCAATGATGCCTTTACGTTCAGGGCATGGTTAAGTGTGGTGGATATGCCACTGGTACTTCCTATATATAAGCGTCTTGACCATGTCTGACAAAGTGTGACACCTATTCACGGGACGGAGGCGTATGGTGGAAACATGACGGTGTTTCGCCAAACTAACCGAAGTCTTGTGAAGAAAGTGCCATGTGGAGTTGGAACGTAGCCCTATTATACTATTTTTGTTATTATTATACTAATAATTATTGTTATGTGGATTATTTCGACACACTACAAATCGATCGGAAGGCGTAACAAAACTAAATCGCATTGCCACATTGATGAACTTGAATAAGTTCACCCCGAAGAGCAATTGAAGCAACGCAAGACTAGTCGTAAGTCCATATCAAAACCCAATCACAGTTCTGCCTGAATCTATCAAGCATCGCACACATAACTCTTTGTGCTTATCTCTGAATCTATCTCGCAAATCGATATCGATTGTATTGTGTGAATCGTGATCTCTACTGTGTGAATCATCCTATCGCTCATCAATCATTGCTATCACTCCTAGTCTTTTGGTGTTATCAAGTTAAGTAGCACACACGACCCCGCTTCACGAGGCGAAACTCATATGTTTAAAACAGCAACGCTTTAACCGTATCAATGGACCTTCGTGGAAAAAGGCCGTATGGGGCTCAATGTTAGTCAGAATTCTATGATGTTGAGGAGTCGAATCAACCTTTGTCTAATCGCTATTAGCCTATCGCTTATCGCTTGCTGCAAATCGTTTATCGCAGATCGCTAGACAAGTGTCGCAAACCGCTCATCGCATCTGCTTGAACGTTTTTCGCGCAAACTCATCGAAACGATACTCCTATCGCTCATCATTATTCGTGTTATCAGTGTTAGGTTAACTCGTGTGACCTCGCTTCATGAAACAAAACTAATAAGGCTGGAACATGGTGATGTTTCAACCCTACTAGCAGAATTTCTTGGAAAAGGGCCACGTGGGGTTAACGTTTGTGGTATTCAATCTAATCGAATCGCATGTCTCCATCGTTCGCAATGCAGCAACTGTCGTTTATCGCCCTTGCTTATATTGCCAAGCTAAGTTCGAAAGACGAGTTCATCATTCAGTCTACCCAATACATCTACCGAGACTTGAGTCGACCCATCCTTGTTTGGGTCGAGTCATCGCAATTATGCTATGTCGACACGCATGACACTGACCTGCGAAACGGAAACCATATGGATAGAACACGATGGATGCACCGCTGGTGTCTCCTATATACAAGTGTTTTACCCATAATGTCGAACTTTCGTAGAAAGGTGCCATGCAGGGCCGACCTCAGGATTTAAAGTTTTAACAACTATTAAAAAAAACCTTGTGAAAACGAGGACTTTTCTTATAAAATTTTCTGGAAATTTTTAACCAAAACGAGATTTCTGGTAACGCTAGTGTAACAATCGACTCAAGTTAACACCAGGTGACGAGAAAATTTCGTAAAATGAGTTTTTTGCCCCAAGATCTTTTAAAAGTAACAATACAGTCAACACCGCACCATGAGAAGATTTTCATAAACAAACAATACCAATTAGTTAGCTTTTCAACATTCGTAAGTGTGTACGTATGTGACGAACTACTACCCAATCAGTAGTTGTGTTAGCTCAAGATCCGTATTCTTCCTACGAGGTTCACCGATTTCGGGTAAACCAGAAACACCGTCCGAACCGTTCACTAATCGGATTTGGGTGATTCCTGTTCGATCAGGAGAACCAAGTAAGGACCGAGTTTCCATGGTTTAACTCGTCATCAAAATACCTCGATAAAGCTACAAAACAATCGAAACAACCAAGTGTGAGACGAATAGGCCGACCTGTTCAAGGTGCCGACCGATCGAATAGTTAGCCGATCGGGCATCCAGTCGAACGACCGGTCAGCCAAACGGCTAGCACTTGGGTCCCACTCAGCCAACCTACCTGAAGCTTAGGTATTGAAAGAAGTGCTAACCGATCGGACTACCAGCCGATCGGATTACTCTTCGTATCATGGGATACTTGAACTTCAAAGCTTAATCGATTTTCAACATGTTCGACACGTTAGGAATGTCATCCGATCGAACTGTAGTCCGAACGCGTGACATCCTGCTGGGAACTTGTCTTGCTGAAGTACCAATCAGTCGGGTTGTTAGCCGATCGAACGATTGACTGATCGACCGACCTGAAGGGGTAAGGATACTTCAATGTTTTCAAATGCTGCAACTAAAACTTCAAAAGTCAAGTCATCATGCGTCCTCAAGAAAGAAAACCATCCACTCGGACGACCATGCCGACCAACCGGATTATAACTTCCACGGATAGCCGGCTGATTGGACTCCTGACCGACCACCCAGCTGACCGATCCAACGACTCTTATGTGTGTGTCATGGAACTATTTCTACTTGTGTGTGTGTACTATCGCCTTGGTTATGTGCTGTCAATTCGCGCCAGTTTTCGAAATGCTCTCGTATGTCAACTCACTCTCTTGTCGCTATTACCGACTTCCATTCGCATTCAATCACCGTCGACCATACTGGTGGATTAATTTCGGGAAGAAATTACCTAAAGTAGGGGAGACTGTAACAACCCGCACTTTTGTGCGTTGTTATTACTCGCTATACTCGTTACGCCAAGCACCGGAGATTCAGATCATAATGTATCAATATCTATTATAATGCTATATCTCAGTATTTTCAATATCAAATCACATCAAACATACCAACGCTCGCGATGACATCAAGAGAGGACCGATACTACCCTCCTTGATGGCCGTGATGCGTCGCAATATTCGAAAGTGCAGTCGAGGTCACGCGCAACCCGATTATCGCAAGGTGAATCGAAATATGGATAATTACGTATGGACCTATATATATGTATATATCTATAATAATAATAAATAATGATAATAGCTGTGGTGTTGGTGAAGTTAATCAAATCGAATCAAATCAATTCAAATCGAAATCGAGAAGTGTTAACGTGTACTGATGTATAATAATAATAATGATAATAAATAAATACAAGTTTATGTACGGACAAAACTATCGCAACGCCGAAACGAAACGACGAAGGACCAGTCGATAGGCTGGGCCGGCCGAACGGCCAGGCCAGCCGATCGGTTGGGCCAGCCGAACGGCCAGGCCAGCCGAACGGCTGGGCCAGCCGATCGGACTAGCCAGCCGAACGGCTGGGCTAGCCGATCGAACGGCCTTCCTTTCCCTCCCTTTCTTCCTCCTTGCCTATAAATAGCCATTCACTTCACTTGAATAGTGAAGTGACAGCTCTCGACCGGCCAGGACGTTTTTGCCTCTTTTTCTCTCGATTCCTCGCGATTCTTGTAAGTTTTCAACCCAAATCTTGTACTTTCTTGATCAAAACGCAATCCTACATCTTTCTATCTTTCAAATTCTAATTTTTAACCGTGAAATCAGCGGATTTGAGGTGTTCTAAGATGATGTCATCATGGTACTCTTATGAACTTCATGTTTTGGCCTCATTTCACCAAGAACAACTCAGATCTGGTGGATTTCCACAAGATTTAACAATGTTTTCGTACAAATCTGCATTCAATCATGTGTGAAAGGACTGAAAGATGGATTTCCAACCTTCCTTCAACTCTTTTACACTCAATGCACTTAAAAACCGAAGGAATCAGAATTGTACCGACTTTTCTACTCATTCTTAGTGTTGAGTTGGTTCAAGATCTGATTTCTAATCAAGAACGGGTGATTTTCGGGATTTACAAGGGAAAACCGTCAAAAACCGGCCAAACCTGATGGAACGGGGTGATTCCCGGTCATCAGAACAAGTCGGAATTGTTGGAATTTCAGTTGTTTAGCACGAAAGCACACCGTCTCGGTCAAAACCACCAAAAAACCTTCGAAACTTAGTCAAAAACCTGCTGAACGAACAGGCTAACTGGTCGAACAGGCTAGCCGATCGAACAGACTAGTCGATCGGTCATGCAAGCCGATCTGACAGCCCATTCGATCGGACAGGCTAGCCGATCGGACAGGCTAGCCGATCGAACCTGCTAGCCGATCGGACATGCTAGCCGATAGGATAGACTAGCCGATCGGACATGCTAGTCGATCGGACAGCCCATCCGATCAAACAGCAGCCGTTCCGACCAGATTACTGCCCAATTTCTTAACACGCTATCCAACGCTTACGCTATCGAACTGTAATCAGGGTAATTTCGGACGTGCACCCCCTCAATCCAACCAAGTTGTGTTTACTAGTTAAACACCGACTGTGAGTATATTCGAATCCCTTTTTAATCATATTTTGGGTGTAACATACGTTTACAATGAATCAAGCAAATCGAATGAGTTTAATCAATCAAGCAAATCGAATGTGTTCAATCAATCAATCTATCACTTGCGAATGACTTATGCATAGTTACATGTGATGCTAGTATGTATGCGCTAGGACTTTTACTCGCGGAGTCTCGCCTTAACTAGTATGGATCTGTAGCACCCGACGGGGTCTAGTTTAGGTGTTCGAGCAATCAAGAATCTAAGCCGTAGAGACAAAGCTGGAGCATTAGTCTTGTAGTGCGTATGTTGTGTATCTCGTTATGTATATAGGAATTCGCAGCACTTGTTTTTATCTATTATGCTACTATCAAAACTTGTATACTCGCCAGTACCCTTCGTACTGACGTTATTTTTAACGTATGTTGCAGGTATATAAGTCGAAGTCTACATCAAATCAAGCTAGGAAGTCTAGAAACCCACATAAAATCTAGGTTGTCGGATTTGTATTGTTCGAGAGGACAAGAAATCTGGATAACTTATGTGATTGTAATGTTGTTAGTATGGGATAACAAATGTAATAATTATTATCGCAATATAGTTGTTATGGATTCTCTTGAGCAATCTGATTCGCCTAGTGCCACGCCCCGATGATTCCACCATCGGTTGGGGGTGTGACAACCAGGATCTTCGTTACAAGTACTGGTGGCCGGGAATGAAAAGGGATATCGCTCTCTACGTTGGGAAGTGCCTGACTTGTGCAATGGTCAAGGCTGAACATCAAAGGCCCTCTGGCTTTCTCGAACAACCCCCAATCCATATATGGAAATGGGAGAGTGTAGCTATGGACTTCATAACAAAGCTTCCGCCCACGTCATCAGGTCACGACAGCATCTGGGTTGTCGTTGATCGTTTGACCAAATCAGCCCACTTTTTGCCAATACGGGAAGACTACAAGGTGGAGCGATTAGCCCAAATCTACACCGACGAGATCATTTGTAATCATGGTACGCCTCGCGACATCATACCGTGATGCTCGGTTTACCTCGCAATTGTGGGAAACGTTTCAAGCAGCTCTTGGTACGTCGCTTAACTTAAGTACCGCATTCCATCCTCAAACCAACGGACAGACTGAAAGAAAGATCCGTACTCTTGAAGACATGCTCCGTTCGTGTGTCATAGATTTCGGTGGTAATTGGAACAAATACCTGCCGTTAGTCGAATTCTCGTATAACAATAGTTATCATACCGGCATCCAAATGGCACCATTCGAGGCTTTATATGGAAGAAGATGTCGATCGCCTATTGCGTGGCACGAGATCGGTCACTCGCAATTAACCGGTCCCGAGTTACTACAAGAAACGACTGACAAAGTCCTCCAAATTCGAGACAACTTGTTGAAAGTTCGAAGTAGACAGAAAAGTTACGCCGATAGAAGACGCAAGCCCCTTGAATTTGACGTTGGCGACTAAGTACTCCTAAAGGTATCACCTTGGAAGGGTGTGGTCAGATTCGGCAAGAAAGGGAAACTCGCGCCTCGATATGTTGGACCTTTTAAGATTTTGGAGAGGATCGGAAAAGTCGCCTACAGACTCGAACTACCGGATGAACTTAGTAATGTCCACCCGACTTTCCATGTGTCAAACCTCTGAAAGTGCCTAGCTGAGCATGATTTAATTGTACCCCTCGATGACCTCCAAATAAACGAAACACTGCACTTCGTGGAAAAGCCTGTTGAAATCATGGATCGCCAAACCAAGCAGTTCAGATGCTCGCGCATTCCTATTGTGAAGGTCCGATGGGAAGGCAAACGAGGCGCAGAGTTCACTTGGGAACTCGAAAGGAACATGAAGGCGAAGTACCCGCAGTTTTTTAAGTGAAAGTCTAGAGAAAGAAAGTTCTCAAAAGTGATTCACGGTGTGGTCTGTTACGGCTTCGGCCTAATTTCGGGACGAAATTCCCTAAACAAGGGGATGTTGTAACACCCCGTGTTTCCGAAAGTCAAAGTCAAAGTCAAGATTGAAGTAAAAGGAAGAAAAGATCGCTAATAGCGATCTGACTCTCCTTGCTCAATCCCTATTTGACTACTTTGACTGTAGTTAGCCTATTTTATGTTTTTACGTTAGTTGTATTATGTGGAGTAATTAATTACAATCGAAGTAATCGAAGTATATTTCTCGACGTGAACCGCTTTACGACTGTGAATAATAGGAAATAACAATGCGATAAAGTCAATTAATCAGTAATCGAACTAATCTAATCATCATCGAACTCGAAACTCGAATTACGCGAATTTTGGTTGTTATTATACGTGTGTGTGTGCCTTATGTGTTACTTGTGCATGTTTATTTATGTTACACGTGGTGATCAATCGAAACGCAATCGAAACTTAATCGAACTCAATCGAAATCGAATTATGATAATTGGAGGAAAAGAGATAGCGCAAGATATAGGTGCTTGTATGTTAGATATAGTAGTTGGGATTAAAAGTAATTTGAATAGGAAACTCTATCGTACTCGCATCGTCCTCAATCGAAATCGAAGTATCAAAAATCATCGCGTCGAACACTCGAATCGTGCAGCTGATCGATCAGGCTACCAGCCGATCGGACTGCTGTCCGATCGGACTGCTGTCCGATCGAGCTGCCTGGCCGATTGGCCAGCACTTTCCACATTTGGCATCCTATAAATACCCCTGTCATTGTCATCCTTTCCACTTTTGGAAACCTCTGTCCGACCAGCACGCTTAGCTCATCCTTTTCTCAGATTTCTCTCGATTCCGGTAAGATTTCGTCCTAAATCTTATACTTTCTTGATCTACACGCACTCCTACACCTTTCTATCTTTCGAATCTTAACTTTTAACCATGAAATCATCAAGATTCAAGTATTCTAGGATGATGTCATCATGGGTTCTTGAAGAACTTCATGTTTTGGCCTCAATCCATCAAGAATAACTTGGATCTAGCTGATTTCCACATGAACAAACAAAGATCTTTCATAGATCTAAACATATACATGGTGAAAAGGATTGAAAGATGGTTTCTCCAACTTTCTTTCAACTCTTTTACACTCAATGCCTTCAAACCGATAGAAACGTAGCTTGTGCCCACTTACTAATCATCCTAGTAGTTGTGCGGTTCAAGATCCAGATTCTATCCTCGAGGTTCACCGATTTCGGGTTAAACGTCAAACTCCGCTCCGAACAGTTCACCGGCCGGATTTGGGTGATTCTTGTCCGATCCGGGGAAACAAGGAAGAACGAGGGTTCTATGGTTCGACTCGTTGTCAAAATACCTCAATAAGACGACAAACGATCAGAACAACCAAGTGTTAGACGAACAAGCCAACTAGGTCAGGGTGCTGACCGATCGGACTGCTGTCCGAACGGACAGCCAGCCGATCGGCTAACACATGGTCCCACACTTAATCAATTTATTTTGAAGACTAGTATTGAACGAACTGCTGTTCGATCGGACTACCGTCCGATCGGATTACTCTTCGGATCATAAGATACTATGCTTCAACACTTAATCGATTTTTCAACATGTTGGATGCACTAGGAGTGCCACCCGATCGAACAGCCGTCCGATCAGGTGACACCCTGCTGAGAACTTGTCTTGCTAAAAGTACCTAACCGATCGGGTTGCCGGCCGATCGAACGACCGCCCGATCGACCGACCTGAAAGGTAAAGATACTTCAATGTTTTCAAATGCTACAACAAAAACTTCAAAAGGTCAAACCATCATACTCAAACACATCTTAGGAAGAAATAATCCACTCGAACAGCCATCTGATCAGCCTACCGACCGACCGGACAGCTGTCCGAACGGACTATCAAACGAACGGTCAGCGTCTGATCGGACTACCGTCCGATCGACCAGCTGTCCGATCCTCCAACACTTGTTTCCGTTATACACGTTGCTTATCGTTATACTATCAAACTAATCAGGCTAACCCTACTCTCAAGCGCTCCTTTCAATCCATCAACCGCTGTGAGTAGACTCGATCCCTTTTTGCTTTCAGCACTTTTGGGTGTTACATACGTTATTTATACGAAATCACATCGAACACAGTACGCAACATTTTAACACTAACCGTTACCGCATGTATTACGTGACTAAATGAATGCTTGTTGTTATGTTTACACGTGGAATGCTGTCTACCTGCCTTAACGACGATAGTACTATAGTTTGGACTCAGCACCCGTTCTCACGGGTGTTGTTAAGGACAATTACTTGCATGGATTAAGGTGGTAATCATGTATTGCGAACTGCCTCGGACAGTCAACCCGCAGTCATTGGTATCGATAGATCCATGTCGATAATTAACATGCTTCGTTTTCCTCTGTGTACGTGCTGGTTATGCGTAAACTATTTCGAACTCTATTATGCTATTATCAAACTTGTATACTCACCTTTACATTTTATGTATTGACTTTACTTTAACGTATGTGACAGGTGTTTAAGATGCTTATCTGCTAGGAAAGCGAGGCTAGAATAAAGCTCTAGAGCCCAACAAATAGTTGTCTGTAGTGGTCAAATTAAGGGTCTCTAGAAGCAGATAAACAATTGCTGTTTATTTAAATCTGAGTTGTCGGAACAGAATATTTGCCTGGATTTTTGTCTGTAATAATTTATTTTACTGTTTGAGATACGGTATGGGACGTATATTTAAATTGAATAGTAATGATAAATGTTATGGAAACTTCTGGACAATCTGTTTCGCTTAGTGCCATGCCCCGATGATTCCGCCATCGGTTGGGGTGTGACAATTTCGGTTCAGTTTTGTCTGTTTTCGGTTTGGTTTAGGTTAACGATTTAGTTATTGCTTACCGATAATCGGTTTTGGTTAATAACCGATATGTGCACACGCGATGCGCGGGAAACACAGACATTGCCGCAGTATGCATTGTTCGGTTGGTTAGATTATTATCCTCAACCAAATAGAGGTCATCGATTAGTCTATTTTATGAACCAATCCGTTTTCAGTTAATCGGTTTGGTTTATTCAGTTAGATTGACGGTTTTTGGTTTGATTCATTTAATTTCGGTTAATAGACAAAACCAAACTTAAGCTAAAACTTTGATTAGAAAGACATGAAATTTAGGTATTAATACATGAAATGGATGTATAGATACATGGAATTGAGGTATAAATACATAAAATTGGGGTATAATATGAAATACATGAACTGAAGGTTTAAAAGTTAGAAATATATGACAATATGAATGGTTCGGTTCAGTTAATTTTGGTTAAATGAGGGTACAAAAAAATCGATAATTGTTTTTGGTTAATTCGGGTTTCGGTTAATTAATTTTCAGCTAATTCTGTTTTTGGTTGATTTCGATTCGGTTTCGGTTAACGATTCAGTTATTACTCACCCTTAGACATTGTTTATCATGTAACATATTAATTTTTTTAATTAAAAAACTACAGCAATACTATATATTAGTTAAATTATAGAGAATGAAATACTCATTAATATGATGTAATTTTAATATATATATACATTAACGTACCAAAAAGTTATATCCGTTTAAAAATCGTAGGAGAAGTTAGTTTTTTATAAGAAGATAAAGTGTAAATACTAACAAATTATCTATAATTTTGTTAAAGATGAGAGATGAAAGTGTAATCTAGATGTGAGGATTAAACTGATGGTATTTAATCACCTCGCATTCTGTAGATATTAAACATTCTAGGATAATGACCAAGTACGTTGGGCTTTAATCACTTGTACAGTAAAGCATCATCTACTTGTACCTTTTGATTCACACGTCAATGCTGACCAAGATAACTATCGAAACGTCAACAAAAATGAGTAGGTCGTCATGGTACTTTTGGATTTTTCTAAAACATTATAGTTTATAAGATATGGAAAGAATACGTAAAAGAATTATAAGTTTATTGTGGAGAGAAAAGTGTAACTAATCATCCATAATTATGTTAAAACTCAAGTATTTAAGTGTAATAAGATGAGGGGTGTATTTATAAATTAAGAAGGAAAAAGTTCTTAATTTTTGGGTATTTTAAAATGTCCCTCCCTTATGCATTATAATATAGTATGGATATATTCTGAATTATAGCTGGAAATCACGAAGAGTAACTTGATTACTAATTAGGGTAAAAATAAATTGTATACAAGTTCATTTTGGTAACATGGAAGTTATTTTACGCATCTACTCAAATTAGTGTATGAGTCAAAATGAGCAATTATTATAAACTTGTTAACTTAAAAGGGTTTAAAATGGGTTAGCGCCAACCATGTCCATTGTTTTCCTGCACCACCGTCAACGACACCTTCACCAGCATCGTTGTTGCCACTCCACCATCGCCACCATTGCCACCACCGCACCTAATCAGATCAGAAAACTTGTTAACTTAAAAAGGGTTCTAATGAGTTTCCACCAACCATGACTATTGTTTGTCTCCACCATAACACCACTGCTCGATATCGTCGGTACCACCAATACGACCACCATTGTCGTCGCCACTCCACCAACGGGCATGTAGCCGCTGCCACCCCACCATTGATACCACCACTAGCAGCGCCACCTCCACTTTACCACCAACGCGCCTACCGCCACCATCGTCTACCACCCACACTATCTTTATCTTACCTTTTATCTTTATCTTTATCTTTTATCCATACCATACTCCAAAATCTCGAATGCACTCTTAGGCATGTGGTTCACATATTGTTTGTGGTAATATTCTCTCTTAACAAATTCACAGTATTATATTTTTTGATTAAAAAAAAAGTAAATCCAATTCCTATGATATGATATGGTGAATAATGATACTTGGACATATGTACTATGTACAGCTAAGTCCAATCACTACTAACCCTTATTCTTTCTACATCCTGTAGTTGTCGATACACCTGTTGCCTTTGTACAATTGTACTCATATTTCTTAAATATCATTTACTTCCTTATAAAATAGGTTCCATTAGAAGTTACTATCAGGATGCCTATCATTTTTATTAATCCTCATCAGATGCTTCATTGCACAACCACCAATCTTTATGCACATTTAAACTAAGAATTAAATTATAAAAATAGACTTTTGTAGCTTGCAAAATACAAGCAAAGGTGTGCATTATCACCTCCACAAGTCTTTAACAGAGATAGGGTAAAAGAAATATACGGAGTTCAAGTCGAATCTGCGGTTACAATCGAGCTTTCAGACTCCGTCAATTCCAGTCAAGCGTCACACTATGCGTTAGATTTATTCGCTACGTAGCAATCTAGTTAACTACAGTAATATAAGGTTAGCTAAACGTACCCTTTTGGAATTTTCATCAAAACCTTGCAGGAAATATTAAATCCATGGGATTTATTTTTACTGTAAAAAGAGCGAATATTAATGATTTGACAATGAAGGGAGGGTACGTTTAGCAGAACCTAATTCTAATTCGTGTTAAGGAGTTCTTCAATCATTTGCAACGCGATTTTATCCTCTTCTTCACTGTCTCTAATCCGACAATTTTCAACAACGTCAATTTCCCCTTGGATCTTGGCTTTGGTCTTCCCAAGCTCGACGGTCATGACCCAGTTGGAACCCGAATGAATTCCAGCCCGTTTCTGCCACACTCCGATATGAGAACTCTCCGTGTCAAGCCTGAGACAGGTCAGCGACGGTGAAGGCGCCTTACAGCATTTTCTTAGCTTCGCGCTTAACATCGTAGAAAGAGCCGAAGCTGGCGTAGCCTGTGATTGTGTGTTTCCATCTGCTGCTTCTGTTTTGACAATTGGAAAATTTGTTTTGGCATTATGACCACTCATTAGAATAGCGGCTTCATCGTACGCTCTGGCGGCTTCTTCTGCTGTTTCAAACGTCCCTAGCCACACTCTTCTTTTCCTATATGTTTATACAGAAAGTTAAATGGTTAAAATATGTATTAAAAGAAAAATATATGTATGTATGTATGTATGTATGTATGTATGTATGTATGTATGAAGACTAGATTGAGAGGGTACATACAGTAAAGGGTGTCGGATTTCGGAAACCCATGAACCCCAGTGGCGTTGTCGTACGCCTCTGAATTTCTTTTGGCCCATTTGTGAATGTGAATCTAATGGTGTGTGTTTTGTCAGAGAGATATGAAGTGAAGTGAAGTGGAGTGAGTTGAGGTTGAAGAGAGGATATTTAAAGAGGGAAGTAATTGTGGGCAGCATAGCCAATAATGTTAATTGTGAGGGAAGAAAAAAAGGAAGGGTGTTTTATTGATGGAAAGTTACTTATTATGTACATAGTTAAATTTATTATTAAATTAATAAATTTATCTAGAAATGGATTTTTCTATTATTGTGTATAATTATAAGAGACTTAAACAACACTAGATGGTGGTTGGTTATCCACTTCTATTATGACATGTGACAATGCAAATAGAGATATGTGGGGAAATGGTGTGACCGCACTTGGGTTGGTTAACGAGCAAGTGGAGCCAATTTCATCTTGGGCTCGAAGCTAAATGAGCGAGCTTGTATCGATTCGAAAACTCTTTACCAAGATGAAATTTAAGCTCTGACTCAACTCAGATAAAACTCGGGCCACATTGCGGCTCGACGAGCCAACTCATAAGTGAAGAATAAGATGAAGATGGCGGGAGTCCAATACATTGGTTATAGTTTTAGTTATCTATTAAGTGACATTTTGATTATGTTTATGGTTGTAGGCCAAAACTGACATTTGCACACTCCTAGATCTCACTATTAAACATAAAGAACCGACAAACATAAACCTATCCAAAGTCATATGAAGAAAAGGAAAAAAAAAAGAAAGAAAAGAAAAGAAGTACGTCATTTTCAAGATTTTGGTTGAATATTTGAAATTGCGCCAATTACAGTTATTAAGCTAAAAGGTTGCAAAATGATGAAATAGCCATATTCTTTTGTAAAAATTGTTGAGAATTTGCTGAAATTCTTGAATTCAGTACTCAATAGTAAGGACATCACTAAGGTGTTGTTTGTTTTTTAAGAGGTAAAATGTCTGTAATCTGTGGACTACATCTGCAGACATCTGTAGAAGAATAGGTGGACCACACCTTGCAGTCTGCAATAAGAATGTTCTTTGTTTTTAACGTATATAGACTTCAAAAATAAACTGGTGGTGGGGTACTGACGGTGGTGGTTGTGGACAATGGTGCTGGACTATCACACCCCAACCGATGGCGGAAACATCGGAATGTGACAAAAATGAGATTGTAAGAGACTTCATAACGACTAATTGTGACAATATTTAGATAATTCAAATTTCATTAATATTAAAAGGAGAAATACAGTGTTTGAAATGGAAGGTACGAACAAGTTTGGCAAATAACGTAACAACACGAAACAAAGTACATAAGTTCAAAATCTAGGTGTGTTTCGAATCCACCCTAAGTATGTTTCTTCAATCATCCTCAACCAGATTCCTGCAACATGTATTAAAATAAAGATCAACAAAAGTTGGCGAGTATACAAGTTTGATTACATAGCATAATTGTGAAATAAAGTTGTGTCATATCCAACATGGTAAATTGCATATATTGTTCGTTATTATATTAGCATGTGTTAACCATAAGTCAAACCAAAGTGTACCGCAAGCGTGCATACCATTGTCGCCGAAACGACAAGGTTGTAAAATAGTTTACTTAACAATACCACAAGAATGTGGGCGGTGCGTTAATCCTATAGCGCTATAATTGTTAAGATAGGTTTGCAAAGTTAATGAGCATATAGAACACAAGGTTAACATAGCATGCGATAACAAAAATAATACAAGTATCATGTTATTAACGGATAGAGTGTGTGCGTAAACAAGTTTAATCGTGATTCGTGATTTGTATAAGTGTACATGTTGCACCAAAAGTGTATAAAACGAAAAAACGGGATCAAGTATACTCACGGTTTTGCATAGAAAATCCCGTGTACGTGAGTTGAAGCGTTGGAGAGTGAGAACGCCGAAGTTACCCTACACTTGATAAACGAAGGTGTATGAGTATTCGGAGTTTGTAGAGAGTTCGGTTCTGAATTAAGTATAAAAAGTATATGTACATGAAAATATGTCTAGTCTAAATACTCGTTTGGACATTAAGTTTTTATGTGTTTTCATGGGTCCTAACTTTCCCATTAGAATCACAAACGAGGAGTTTAGAATGAAGATAATTTAACCTAAGTTCATGACATCTAACCGTAACCCGGTTAGTATCAAGAATTCGGTTAAATATATAGTTTATATTATATAGTATAGTCCATCATGTATAATCATATAAATCATGTAAGTTAAGCATGGAGGTAAGATTAACCTCATTGTATGTTTCACCAAAGCACAAAGTCATCAACCTAGTTGATGACCCGGTTGGTCATGAATAAAAATAAAGGTACAACTAACTAGTTCGTCAAGTAGACAAGTAAGATCAACTCGGGTGTTCCATACCCATCATGGCAAATGTTGGAGGTGTGACGGGGTTGTGATACTTTGAATCTTGGAAGCTACTTGGTGTATGAAATGTCACAACCCCCGACCACACCCTGGGCTGGGGCCGTGAACAGTCAAGTGGTACCGGTGGTTATTTTGAAAACATTGCAGCGGAAATTTCATCAGGACCGTGAGTTAGGAAAAATATCAGAGTTTAGAAACACCGGAATTTTATCTATAACAAATGGGAATATGAAACCATGTTTTACAAAGGTAACTTTAATATGGGATAACCTGAATACATAAAACAACGTTTCTTAATTTAATTGATAAAACAAGCCACTCGTTTAAGCCTTTTGGTGCCGTATTACAACTCTTATTCAGATATACTATAATCACTTGAAACATGTTTAAAAACATTTTATCAGCAGGAAATACTGGTGAGTTCATTCATTTGTATAAAAAACACAGTTTTTTAATTAAAGCATTAAGAGTTTTTACATTTGTTTATATCTTTCAATTACCCACAGTACTTGTCACTCGCCCATTTCGGTGACCGTGGTCAAATTACTATTGGCTAACCCTTTTTCCAATAGTAAAGATTATCAAGTAATGTATACAAAACCCCACATACCGGCTGTAATTTCAGAATACAAAGACTTAATCAGTGTAAATACAACTAGAAAACATTTAGGGTTTTGAAGCATTTGATAAAAGAGAATGACTCACCTTGTAGGTCTATATTTCTTGATTTAACAGGCCTCCTGATTCTAAGTCTTTTGATAATTAAGCATCTACCTTTATAGTTTTGAATCTTCTGGTAATTAAACATCTATTTTGATAGTAAGTTTATAGTTCGGAGCTTTCTGATAGTTAAACATTTAGTTTAACAGAGTAGAATACGTATTAGTGTAAAACCACATCAAACCTAACGATGGTCATGAAATCAGAACCATAACGTAAGTTAACAAAGTATAGCCTTATTCAGGCAGCACTTTGGCATTCGTTAGTTGGTTTTTTGATAGATCGTACAGAATATTGTATCGGTGATTATTGGTTAGAACACCAACGTATAGAGAGAAGAGGAGAATAAATGAGCAAGGAAAAATAAATTCTAGGCTTCCTATTTATAGGTAAGGAATATGTCTTTCTTTTCTAGGAAATTTCATATAAACCTTCCTAAGATAAACCTTCCCTAGATAAACCTTCCTAAGATAAACCTTCCCTAGATAAACCTACCCATATACACCTTTCTTAGATAAACCTAGCCATATACATCTTCCTTATATATTATCTACCCCATATATACTTATTTAGATGTTATCTACCTTATATATATATATATATATATATATATATAGGATAAGGATCCGTTAGGAACCACCCTTTATTGCGAGAACCGCGAGAACCAGTGTGAACACTTGGCAAACTTGTAATTATGTTATGTCTATTATAAAACACGCTTTGTTATCACTATCCAGTTCAGAATTCTTAGGGTTTCTTTCATCTTCTTAGGGTTTCTTTCATCTGAGCAGTTCATATACATCGACGACGTTCATGTATCTCACCGGATTTCACAGTGGCGACAGGCGGCACTGTGTTTACGGCGGTATCCTCAACGAACAACCCACCATTTACACCGAACAACCCTAACGATAACTCTACATCACTAATTCATCTGATTCATCACGTGTCGATCCTCACACATCTGATGTTCCACCTCATACATTCTCTGATAATCCTTCTCATACATCTGATGCTAACATTGTTGGTGACATTATTGGTCCATCTGCTGTTAATACCATTAACAGTCACAAGATTATGTCTAAAACAATTGAAAGTCGAAATATTCCTCATAACTTCAAAAAATCCAGATTTTTACATCAGACAATATTATCCTATCTGCCAATGTTACTGTATCTGAATCTTGTGATACCACTTAGACTGGGACAGCACCTACAAATACAGAACATCAACATTTGAAGTTCATACGGTTTGAGACTAAAGGTATTACATGTTTTTTTTTAAATTGTACTTCATTAGATGATACACACATTTGCACCATGTTAACAGTTACATTATGTTGTAAATGATACTACATTAAGTTATATGCACACGTGCATTATGTTAGTTACATTATGTTTGTAGATGATACTACATTAACATATATGCACATGTGCATTATGCTGATAGTCACATTATGTCATTATATATTAACTGATAAAGCACATGTGCATTCTATTTACAGTTGAATTATTCACATGTCATCATGTTTACAACTACATTATGTATACATCTAATGACAATTCGTAAACATCACAAAGTAATCATCATAGATAAACTTTTATCCAATTGTACATAACCATACATATGTTAAAAAATAACTACTGCCACATAGTTATCATTAATAAACATCATACAACTAACTTGTTGTTTTGTACGTATATTACATATACTTATCATACATACGTGCATCCCATCACGTAATAATTACAACGTTAAACATTTTTTATTTATTAATTACACAGGAACAATTATGGCTGCTATACATTCTACGCCCAACCAATGAATTCGAGGTATCATTTTACGTGCATCCCATCACATGCATTATGTCAATGAATTCGAGCTATCATTTTACTATTCAATATAAAGAATATATCATTTAAAACTTACTGTTTTAAATGTTAACAGTATTATTCACATCATGCACATATGCATCAGGAATCATATTCAGTTACCATATTCTCACATATGCATCCATTATTCTTTTCTTACTACAACCTATGCAAATGTGCATATTACCGTTAATGTAACTATTTGCCTTACTATATTTTTATGCACATATGCAGGTATCATCCAATGTACCTAAATCCATTATTATTTTTTTTTTTCCTAAAATAACCTATGCACATGTGTATATTACCCTTAATGTATATACTTTACTGACTATATTTTTTATGCACATGTGCAGGTGTCACTCGATGTACCTGAACAAATAGTAAGTTGTACATGCCCCGGGTTCACCCGTAATGGATACCTTTGCCGACATGCATTCTGTATATTCCGTTACAACCAAATTGAACGAATCCCATCACACTACATCATTCCACGATGGAAATTGTTTCCATCAGTTGTGCATAGCATATCTAACATGTACTCCTCCGACAACAGTGAATTTGTTATCATCAACAATGGAATAATAGATCTATTCACACAATGCATGACCCCACTGAGACGCAATCTCGATCATCTACGTTTGTTATCTGCTGAAATCCAATGCATCAGAACCCTCATATTTGAAACGTTCCCTTGTGAACCCCAGCCTCGATCAAACCAAAAAACTGCAAACATCAGTGATATATAAAACATACCTGCAGATTTAAGCACAAGTGTTCATCCTCCTCAAGGTATTAGAAACAAAGGGTATGGGACCAAAAAACAACGGATCGGCCCCGGTGGTCAGAAATTAAAGATAAGGGAAAGAAGTCCGATAAGCAAAAGATGGCCATACGTTTATGCAATAAATGCAACAAATATGTTTTCGACCATGACCATGATTCACACAACTGCGAGAAAATCAAAGCTGCCAAACTTGATGCACGAGCAACTAAACATGCTACTACTATCGCTGCTGGACTCCCTGCCCCGCCTGATTCAGGTTCCGATGATGTTGACACCGATGAGTATTCTGATGAGTACTCTTCTTTAGATGAGTACTCTTCTTCTGATGATGACCCTGAAGACCCTGTATACATGCAAGAAACTGAGCAAACTCTTAGGCGTTCGAACAGACATCGTAAATCAACCAACCCAACTCGTGATTCTGGATTGATCTATTATTGTCACACCCCGATTTCCACGTATATCACCGGTGGGCCCGGTGGGGGATTACCGTGACGTAGTTGGCAACAATATAGTCAAACCACACAATTATATGAATGCACAGCGGAAGCAAAAGATAAAATATATTACGTTCTGGATATGAAATAATATCAAGTGTTACGACGGAAAGTAAAGGATCCACAGGCGAATCAAAACAAAGAAATTGTTCAACAGACTTTAGACGCCTAGAACTTGCAAGATTCCTTATTAATGTCCTGAGCAGCTCCCAGCCTATTACGTACTTGTACCTGTCACTTAGACTTTTGAAAATACGTCAGTTTTCACTGGTAAATACACTCAACTGACTCATTTGAAAAGAGTTTAGGAAAATTGATTTAGATGCACCAGGCACAAATTATTTTGACACTTTGATTAAAATGCACAGAGGCAAAATTAATCTTTTATAACTTGAGACAATCATATTTATGATCTTGTATACAGATTTACATGTTCGTTGTACGTTCAGGGCCCGATATAGAAACCGAGTCAAGATTAACAGACACGTCACAAGTATAGGCCCACTGAGCGTGAGATACCGTTTCCCTTATGCAACTGTCAGGTGTATGCCTACACCCCGTGCATAAGACGTGACCATTTTATAATACAATGATGTCAAGGATATCCGGGACATGGTCATTAACCCCTAAAGGCTTTTATTTCAAACAATACAGATCAAACCGGGTTACCTCAATAACTTAATCACAATCCGATTAAATATTCAATACCCGACCAAGCGGTATTAGTATACCGTATCCCAAGCCCGTATAGGGAAATAAGTTAAGAGTATTTACCTGAGCTAGCTCCTGTCTTAAAATAGCAAGAATAATAACTCAGCCGTATTCACTTAAGTAAGCGTAGGTACAATTTATCGGAAGGCTCTAGTCTGGAACGATGGTATAAATAACCAATTAGAATGCTAACGGGTCTTTAATTAAGCCTAAGCTTAGATTTTGGGGTTAAAACATATAGTTTGACCCGTTTCGGCTAAATTATGTAAACTAGTTACATAAGCCGAACCGTGCGCGCAAAGGACGCAACGGGTATCCGTTAGAGTCCTACACTGTTTTCCTAAGCCAATATACTTTAAAGAGGTTGTGGCATCAGTAGGATACCTTCCATAATGCCCGTAACGAGTTTAAGTTTAATAATATGCCCCGTATGGGTATTTCGGTCTTTTTAAAGATTATTAAGGAGGTTTTAGAGTTCTACAGGGAATCTGAGTTTCCGATCAGTTTATAAAGTCTAAAATACTTTATTTATTATTTAAAATCAGTAGCAACTGGAATCCGGTCAAAAGACCTTATAGAACTCGATTTATGGCCGAAAAGGGCATATTCGGTATTTACCGAACCGTATCCATAACCGCAGGTTATGAGCAAGGTAAAAATAATTAAAAATCTTTAAAAATCCCAAAATATTATTTTACATCAGCGAGTAAAAGTTTTGGTGTCGAAATCCGGGTTTAGATAGGCGTTATGCTAATTGCGCTATTTAATTACTAAAGTTTCGCAATTTGCGCTAATTGGCATAACTCTTATTCTGGACCTCGGATTGACATGAAATTTTAGGGACATGTTTAGAATTCAGTAACCAAGGTCATGATCCGTTCACATGTCCGAAAATCTCTTTTAAGTAATTAGCGGAAATGCGTAAAAGACTCGGACAAACCACGAACCGGTCACAGAGGTTTATACCATCATGTAACCTGGTCCTAAGAGAGTCCTAAGGCATGTCTAAATCGATCTTTAACGGGTCAGAACTGAAGTCAATGCAAAAGTCAAACTTTTGCGACATTCGGCTCCGAACCGGTTCAATATAGCAAATGGCCGATTCAAACGAGCGCAAACAAGTTTATATACTTAATATCATGTTTTATGAGTGTCTAAACAGGTTCCATAGCATATATATTACAGGTTATGCAAGATTTGCAAAAACGGCTTTCTGTTGACTTTTTAAGTGCACGTTTGACTCGACATTCGACATAGTTAGAGCGGTGATCAGAGGGAACCCCTTTAGGGGTTTATTACCCACATAAATAACAACTCATAACTACTTTTGATCCGACAATTCACTGGACCATTTGTGAATTATCGCTATGACAACCGTTCATTACGACGGTTTGGTTTATAAGCTAAAACCATTGAAAAACGAGATCACAAAAGGTTAGGCAACTTACAGAAGTTTAATGCAAGACTTAGGAATATAGAAGGAAGCTTGAGAGCTCCAAGAATGATCAGAAGTAGTGTTGTGAGGTGTGGTGAAACTTATGCACATAACATGCCTATTTATAGTAAAGTTTTCATCACAACTTTTGACACACAAGTCCCTCAACTAATCACAACCTTTCAATAGGTGTTCCTAATGCTTAGGGGTTGCTTAGGGGTCAATTGGAAGGACTTAAATGCATCTCATGGCGTTTAGAAGGCTGAACAGCCAAGTCAAGCATGTTTCTGCATCTGGGCGCCTGACGCGGCCCGCATGGAGGAACCATACACATATTACGCGGGCCGCCTGAAGTTTAAAAATCAGGCGCGTTCAATCATAGGCTCGCGGCCCGCCTCAACTTAACCCGAACCCTTACGCGGCCCGCGAGAGGGTGGATTTTCTGAGATTTTAAATCTTTTATAATCATTACTAAATCTTGGTAATAAATAACAGAATCTTTAGTAATTATTAATGAAATCTTTAGTAATTATTAACTTGCCCTTTCGGGTTTTGAAGGGGTAACTTTGCGATTTGGCCCTTGATTATTTACTACTAAGGCCTCGTGTTATTTACTCGCTTAGTTAAGTCCCTGGTTAGTTTATTTAATTATTCTGAAAGCCTTAACTTTCATTATTGACGCTTTTAACCCTTCTCATACGAATTCGATCGTAACTTTCTCGTTTTAAAGCGGAACTTCGCGGAATTTATACAGTATATTCTAGTGAGTGTATAATACTGTTACAAAGCCTCGGGAGCGTTAAAGGGTCACTCAGAGGTATAATTAAACATGTTGACACGGTTAACCCCTGTAGCTTGTAATCTCTCACTTTCTTCCACGTTTCGCTTCCGTACGATCCATGATTCATTCGTTTGAAGGTACAAGCACTACTTAGGGTTACTATACAGTATATTTACCCTTGTTTGACATTTATAACCCTCGAATTTACATACATTCAAGGTTTGTCAATATTAGTCCTTTATTTAATATCAATGCCACGTGTAATCAAATGACACGTGTTAACACATCATTGGACACAAAAATTCGAGGTGTTACATCCTCACCCCCTTAAAATAAATCTCGACCCGAGATTTACTCAAATAAATAGGGGTACTTTTCTTTAATTGTGGCTTCGACTTCCCACGTATATTCGGGACCTCTACGAGCATCCCATTTGACCTTTACAATCGGTACGTGCTTTCTTCGAAGCTTTTTCACCTGTCGGTCTTCACTCGACAAAGGCTTCTCCACAACCTTCAAGCTCTCATATATATGCATATCTGTGTGTGGGATCACCAATGAATCATCAGCGAAGCACTTCTTTAGTTTGCAGATGTGGAACATATTGTGAATTCCATTGAGCTCTTCTGGTAAGTTCAACTTGTAGGCAACCGGTCCGACACGTTTGATAACCTCGAAAGGTCCTATGTATCTCGGGCTTAGCTTGCCTTTCTTACCAAAACGCATCACCCCATTCCAGGGTGATTCTTTAAGCAACACTTTATCACCTACCTCGAAGTGAAAAGCTTTACGCTTTTGGGTCTACGTAATTCTTCTGCCTATTTCGGGAAACTTTGAGATGGTCACGAATCTGAACAATCTTGTTCATTGTTTCGAACATTATCTCTGGTCCGGATAATTGGACATCTCCGACTTCCGCCCAACAGACGGGCGCTCTACACTTTCTACCGTATAATGCCTCGAAAGGCGCAGCCTTAATGCTGGTATGGTAGCTATTGTCGTAGGAGAATTCGATTAGTGGTAGGTTCTTATCCCAACCACCGCCCAAATCGATAGCACATGTACGTAGCATGTCTTCTAACGTTTGAATAGTACGCTCTCTCTGACCGTCTGCCTGAGGATGGTAAGCCGTACTAAAATTCAAACATGAGCCCAAAGATTTGTTGGAAACTCTTCCAGAAATACGACGTGTTTCTAGTGTCCCGATCAAAGATAATGGACACAGGCATGCCATGCAAGGCTACGATCTTATCAACGTATAACTGGACTAACATGTCGGAGCTATAAGTCTCCTTGATGGGTAAGAAATGAGCTGACCTAGTCAGTCTCTTGACTATAACCCATATCCTGTCATTTCCTTTCCTCGTTTTGAGTAACTTGGTAATAAAATCCATTGTTACACATTTCCACTTCCATTCAGGAAGTTTAGGCTGTTGTAGCATGCCAGACGGCTTTTGATGCTCAGCTTTAACTTGCGTACAAGTCAAGCATTTGGCTACATAAGCGGCTACAGACTTTTTCAGGCCTATCCACCAACAATTTGCCTTTAGATCCTGGGCATCTTATGGCAATTCTTAGTTGTTGCTTAATTGGGGTTGCGGTCATTAATATATAAGCAATATGAACCGTCTTTCTTATTTAATAACATAAAACCTTTAGAATATTGAGTCAGGCTATATGAGCCTATATCTTAAAACTTACTTAATCAAGGTTTCGATTGTTCTATGGCAATATGGAGTTTACACAATGCTCCAGCCCACAGCGGGATGTTAATATTTATTCTACCTGCCTCCCAGGAGGTTAGCAGGGAAAACTTATGAGAAGATAATCAAGATACTGGGAGACTACAGAGATTTTCCATATCTCAGGCTCCAGTTCATTCATTATTCTTTGTGCCAAACAAGTGACACATATTAGTCCACGAATTCCAAATTCAGGAGCATTTATTTGGACAATTCCATTCTGGATATCTTCTTTGAATACTACTAGTTGACTTTAGTACAATATGACCATTGGGATATCTTAGGTGTTCCATGTATTAAACCCCCATACTGATCAGGCATGGAAGTAATCTATGGGACACACTAGAATACGCCAATCCTCATATGGCACTTTTATCAACATAGTTTGGCATTCGCAGGCGATAGAAAAACAATGAAGGAAGAAAATAATTAAAATAACATATGTTGTTGTACTCTATGCGAAGAAAGAGTACTTTTAGATTTTTCAGAAGGATTTCTTGCCGATACTAGAAGAATCGGTTAATTTGGTTTCCTTGGTAAGTTATACCTTGCGAATAATATAAAAGTTTGCTAAGCTTATGGTTTATTGGTATCCAATCCAAAATAAAACTCTTAGCATTTAAATTTCTGATAAAAAGATAGGGAAAGTACCTGAGGCCATTATTTATGAACTAGCTCAGGTATTTAGGCGCTTTCATTCCCACGCTTTTCTTCTTTAGCCGCTTTTCCTTTGACATATTTAGGGCACGTGGTCTTGATGTGGCCCTTCTCATTACAGCCGAAGCAGACTGCATTCTCCATGTCCCCGCAGTCCAACGTTGTATGTTCCCCCGATTTGCAGATCCCACATACCCTTGGTTGTGATCGGGATTTTGGTTCGAACCTGCACTTCCCATAGTGGCACTTCTTGCAGGTCTTGCATACCGGTTTCTTGTTGGACTTTTGTTTGTTCTTCTTTATAGAGCTCTGGGAGTTATTTTCCTCCCTTTTTCTTTTTAGCTTATCTTTGGCATTTGAGGTATGAACAAGGTCCTCCTTATGAGTAGGGAAATGTGGTCCTAGATAATATTTGGAGGGAGTAGTATGGGGCTCCTTGAACTTTTTCACAGCCTCCTTCACAGCCTTCCCAACCGCTGCGTTTATCATTATTTGAAGAACATCTTCGGAAATTCTAAGGCTCACAATCGTAGCATCATCTGCATGTGTCACATCATTCATAACACGATCGACGGCTGTCTCATCTGAGTTTGCCATTTTCGATATTGGTCCCTAACACCAATAAAAATAACTTCTTAGCTGCAATCCAACAACCGCTATTCTTTATCCTGATGGCCTTAACATATACTAACCATGGTATTTGTAGACCATATGGGCTAATATAGTACTAACATTCTCAATGAATGTTATTTAATATATTCATTATGTTTAGCCTAGGTCACGAAAGACCATCAATGGCATTTAAGGTTTGGGCCTAGTTCATCATCTTTTTGACAGGGGATCAAAACATCACCTCTGTCTTTATTACATTGATGAATTTTGGATAGCTCGAAAGCTTGCCATAAGGATATCAGAAAAGAATGATTCCTAATAGATATCAACATCAATCTAGGATTTGTTGGAGTGTTTTCTTAAGTATCAACGACAAATTTCCATCTCGTATTAAATGATCGGAGTCCTAAACAGGCGGAGACAACAGTTCTCAGCAACTATGATTCATTATAGAATTATATGTGCCAGTAATAACTAATTTCTGCATAACTGCTTGATAAGGAAGGTACCTGCTATATATTTATCATACTGCACCATCTCCCGGGAGTTCATCTTGACGACTCAGGCGTTTGTTCTTTTGGCTTCTTCGGGCTTCTTCTGATTCCTAGGGCAGTTGGTCTTGATATGCCCCTTTTCGTTGCAACCGTAGCAGGTTGCATCCTTCAACTCCTTGCATTCCAAGGTTTTATGTTTCTGAGACTTGCAAATTCCACACGGCAGAGGCTGAGATTCAAATCTGCGTTTCCCGAGGTGGTATTTCTTACAGGTTTCGCACTTGGTCTTCTCAACCGACTGTTGGCTGTCTCTTTTAAACCTGGTACTCTTCCTATCGGAGCGATGAGAATTCTCACCCTCCCTTTTTCTCTTTCCATCTTCAGAGGCCTTGGCAGCCTTGTTTCTAACCACATCGAGTGTGAGAGATAGCGACAGATCTGCTGTTGACCTGAATGTAGTAGGTCTCGAAGCCTTAACACTGGCTTTGATTTCTGGGGCTAAACCCCCAATGAAGCGAGCAATCCTCCTGGGTTCTGGTGTTACTAGGTAAGGAACCAGTCTGGACAGGGTATTAAAATTGGTAAGGTACGCTTGACAATCTAAGTTTGTCATAACCAACGATAAGAAATCCGATTCGATTCTTTCGACCTCATATTGAGGGCAGTAGTTCTCCCTAATGAGAGTAACAAACTGCTCCCATGTCATGTTATAGAGCGGAATCTTCCCAGTAGCTTGAATGAGAGACCTCCACCATGCCAGTGCCTCTCCTTTGAACGATTGGGATACATACTTTACTACATCCCTTTCAGCACAACCGCTGATGTCCACCACCGTGTCCATTTCATCCAACCAAGTCATACAATCTACTGCTCCCTTTTCCCCCGTGAAATCTCGGGGTTTACAGGAAGCAAAGTATTTATAGGTACAAGATTTGGTACGTGGTTCATTATCGAACACTTGCTTCTTGGATGGAACACTGTGTTCATTTGATGAATGACGATCGTCATCCTTCTTTGGTCCTTCATTCTTAGAGGGCGGCTCGTGATGGGGCTCTGAATGAGTTTTAGGGACAGATTTAGAGTGAGGTATAGATGAGGCTTTACTATAAGTCTCACTATATTCCCTAAATCGCTCCTCTACAGCTTTAGATACCGCTGAATCAATCAATGTACGAAGCTCTCCTCTGGTTATATTAATCCTTTCATCATCGCGGTTTTCCAGAGAGTGACTGTTCTCTTCCTTTGACCTAGCCATGTAGCTTTATGTGCTACATAAAATCAAACAAGGGCAAGGTTTATATGGAAGCTCTTACAGTTTTATCGTCTTAAACGATTTATTAACCATGGTAATATAAACCATATTGGTTAATTCGTTAGTTATATTTAATTATCATCTTCATTATAATTTATCCTAGTTATAAAACATCAAGGATATTAAGGTGGCGCAGAGGGCCTAGTCACAAGGACAAATTTTAAATCATAAGCCATGATTTCAGAGAATCAAGGCCCTTAAATCTATTAGCACAACAGGCTTAGTCATAAGGACATATATAATTTATAAGCTATGATTTCAGAGAATCACAGCATGAAGGTATTCTGGCACAATAGGCCTAGTCACTAGGACATTTATAATTTATAAGCTAGGATTTCAGAGAATCAAAGCCTTGAGGTTTGAACCTAGTTCATTACCTTTTTCTGACAGGGAGTCATAGACTACCACTGCCTTTTGTCTTATATGACAATTAGTATGGCCCGTAGGCACTACATCGCTATTGGATGTCTAATAAGTTTGGCCCGTAGGCACTACATCACTTAATGGATGTTTAATAAGTTTGGCCCGTAGGCACTACATCACTAATGGATGTTTAATAAGTT
Source organism: Helianthus annuus (assembly GCF_002127325.2). Classification (NCBI taxonomy): domain Eukaryota; kingdom Viridiplantae; phylum Streptophyta; class Magnoliopsida; order Asterales; family Asteraceae; genus Helianthus; species Helianthus annuus. The sequence goes on from NC_035442.2 coordinate 139,070,303, forward strand.
TGGCCCGTAGGCACTACATCACTAATGGATGTTTAATAAGTTTGGCCCGTAGGCACTACATCACTAATGGATGTTTAATAAGTTTGGCCCGTAGGCACTACATCACTAATGGATGTTTTAAAAATGATCATCTTTATTGACGATTTAACCCATGATTTATAAATCACTAATTTGGGTTTTGGAATCCATAGAAGGATTCTCTTATAGGAATGACGCGTGCGATTTTTAACGAATCACATCTGCCATGGATGTTAACATGATCACAGAGGTTAACTGGAATTCTGAATCTTTTAATCAGGTCTTACCATCTTGGCCCGGTCTTATAATTGACCCGAAGGCTAGGTTTCACACTTAAGATTCTTAATTAATAATTATCGCAGAACAATTTTAAATTGAGGTGTTAACTATGGATCTGAATCTAATTATGGAACTACCATCTTGGCCCGATCTTTACAATGACACGTGGCTAGGTCTTGCCCTTTTTAGATTTTTGCCATTTTATTATAATAGTAGATCTTACAATAGGAAATATTATTTTCCAGTTATTTAATATTCTTGTTTAGAATGAAAGTTTAAATTTAATCATTCCACTATATAAAAATAAAAATATAAGGTTGCCCTAAGCGGGACTTGAAAATAATAATGTTGTCCTCGAAGGGACTGAAAGGTAAATATGTTCTTATAAAGACTTATTAAGGAAACGATCTTCAGCAAGAGGAGTTTCTTCTTCATTCATTTCCTGAATGCTTTCTCCTTGGTTGCACGTTTCATCCTGGTCGTGGTACGAAGCTCAGCAGTTCAAGACTCCGGATGTGGAGACTTCCTATTACAGCTCCTTCGCTTGGCGACGTATAAAAATTTGGAAGCAAAATTTCCAGATCAGAATTTAGAACATTCCTATGTTAAGTCTAGACTCGAATATGTGCAATTGTGTCATTGAGATTAAACACATAAGGATAGTGTTTAATTCACTCAATGTTGGCTCTGATACCAACCTGTCACACCCCGATTTCCACGTATATCACCGGTGGGCCCGGTGGGGGATTACCGTGACGTAGTTGGCAACAATATAGTCAAACCACACAATTATATGAATGCACAGCGGAAGCAAAAGATAAAATATATTACGTTCTGGATATGAAATAATATCAAGTGTTACGACGGAAAGTAAAGGATCCACAGGCGAATCAAAACAAAGAAATTGTTCAACAGACTTTAGACGCCTAGAACTTGCAAGATTCCTTATTAATGTCCTGAGCAGCTCCCAGCCTATTACGTACTTGTACCTGTCACTTAGACTTTTGAAAATACGTCAGTTTTCACTGGTAAATACACTCAACTGACTCATTTGAAAAGAGTTTAGGAAAATTGATTTAGATGCACCAGGCACAAATTATTTTGACACTTTGATTAAAATGCACAGAGGCAAAATTAATCTTTTATAACTTGAGACAATCATATTTATGATCTTGTATACAGATTTACATGTTCGTTGTACGTTCAGGGCCCGATATAGAAACCGAGTCAAGATTAACAGACACGTCACAAGTATAGGCCCACTGAGCGTGAGATACCGTTTCCCTTATGCAACTGTCAGGTGTATGCCTACACCCCGTGCATAAGACGTGACCATTTTATAATACAATGATGTCAAGGATATCCGGGACATGGTCATTAACCCCTAAAGGCTTTTATTTCAAACAATACAGATCAAACCGGGTTACCTCAATAACTTAATCACAATCCGATTAAATATTCAATACCCGACCAAGCGGTATTAGTATACCGTATCCCAAGCCCGTATAGGGAAATAAGTTAAGAGTATTTACCTGAGCTAGCTCCTGTCTTAAAATAGCAAGAATAATAACTCAGCCGTATTCACTTAAGTAAGCGTAGGTACAATTTACCGGAAGGCTCTAGTCTGGAACGATGGTATAAATAACCAATTAGAATGCTAACGGGTCTTTAATTAAGCCTAAGCTTAGATTTTGGGGTTAAAACATATAGTTTGACCCGTTTCGGCTAAATTATGTAAACTAGTTACATAAGCCGAACCGTGCGCGCAAAGGACGCAACGGGTATCCGTTAGAGTCCTACACTGTTTTCCTAAGCCAATATACTTTAAAGAGGTTGTGGCATCAGTAGGATACCTTCCATAATGCCCGTAACGAGTTTAAGTTTAATAATATGCCCCGTATGGGTATTTCGGTCTTTTTAAAGATTATTAAGGAGGTTTTAGAGTTCTACAGGGAATCTGAGTTTCCGATCAGTTTATAAAGTCTAAAATACTTTATTTATTATTTAAAATCAGTAGCAACTGGAATCCGGTCAAAAGACCTTATAGAACTTGATTTATGGCCGAAAAGGGCATATTCGGTATTTACCGAACCGTAGCCATAACCGCAGGTTATGAGCAAGGTAAAAATAATTAAAAATCTTTAAAAATCCCAAAATATTATTTTACATCAGCGAGTAAAAGTTTTGGTGTCGAAATCCGGGTTTAGATAGGCGTTATGCTAATTGCGCTATTTAATTACTAAAGTTTCGCAATTTGCGCTAATTGGCATAACTCTTATTCTGGACCTCGGATTGACATGAAATTTTAGGGACATGTTTAGAATTCAGTAACCAAGGTCATGATCCGTTCACATGTCCGAAAATCTCTTTTAAGTAATTAGCGGAAATGCGTAAAAGACTCGGACAAACCACGAACCGGTCACAGAGGTTTATACCATCATGTAACCTGGTCCTAAGAGAGTCCTAAGGCATGTCTAAATCGATCTTTAACGGGTCAGAACTGAAGTCAATGCAAAAGTCAAACTTTTGCGACATTCGGCTCCGAACCGGTTCAATATAGCAAATGGCCGATTCAAACGAGCGCAAACAAGTTTATATACTTAATATCATGTTTTATGAGTGTCTAAACAGGTTCCATAGCATATATATTACAGGTTATGCAAGATTTGCAAAAACGGCTTTCTGTTGACTTTTTAAGTGCACGTTTGACTCGACATTCGACATAGTTAGAGCGGTGATCAGAGGGAACCCCTTTAGGGGTTTATTACCCACATAAATAACAACTCATAACTACTTTTGATCCGACAATTCACTGGACCATTTGTGAATTATCGCTATGACAACCGTTCATTACGACGGTTTGGTTTATAAGCTAAAACCATTGAAAAACGAGATCACAAAAGGTTAGGCAACTTACAGAAGTTTAATGCAAGACTTAGGAATATAGAAGGAAGCTTGAGAGCTCCAAGAATGATCAGAAGTAGTGTTGTGAGGTGTGGTGAAACTTATGCACATAACATGCCTATTTATAGTAAAGTTTTCATCACAACTTTTGACACACAAGTCCCTCAACTAATCACAACCTTTCAATAGGTGTTCCTAATGCTTAGGGGTTGCTTAGGGGTCAATTGGAAGGACTTAAATGCATCTCATGGCGTTTAGAAGGCTGAACAGCCAAGTCAAGCATGTTTCTGCATCTGGGCGCCTGACGCGGCCCGCATGGAGGAACCATACACATATTACGCGGGCCGCCTGAAGTTTAAAAATCAGGCGCGTTCAATCATAGGCTCGCGGCCCGCCTCAACTTAACCCGAACCCTTACGCGGCCCGCGAGAGGGTGGATTTTCTGAGATTTTAAATCTTTTATAATCATTACTAAATCTTGGTAATAAATAACAGAATCTTTAGTAATTATTAATGAAATCTTTAGTAATTATTAACTTGCCCTTTCGGGTTTTGAAGGGGTAACTTTGCGATTTGGCCCTTGATTATTTACTACTAAGGCCTCGTGTTATTTACTCGCTTAGTTAAGTCCCTGGTTAGTTTATTTAATTATTCTGAAAGCCTTAACTTTCATTATTGACGCTTTTAACCCTTCTCATACGAATTCGATCGTAACTTTCTCGTTTTAAAGCGGAACTTCGCGGAATTTATACAGTATATTCTAGTGAGTGTATAATACTGTTACAAAGCCTCGGGAGCGTTAAAGGGTCACTCAGAGGTATAATTAAACATGTTGACACGGTTAACCCCTGTAGCTTGTAATCTCTCACTTTCTTCCACGTTTCGCTTCCGTACGATCCATGATTCATTCGTTTGAAGGTACAAGCACTACTTAGGGTTACTATACAGTATATTTACCCTTGTTTGACATTTATAACCCTCGAATTTACATACATTCAAGGTTTGTCAATATTAGTCCTTTATTTAATATCAATGCCACGTGTAATCAAATGACACGTGTTAACACATCATTGGACACAAAAATTCGAGGTGTTACATCCTCACCCCCTTAAAATAAATCTCGACCCGAGATTTACTCAAATAAATAGGGGTACTTTTCTTTCATTGTGGCTTCGACTTCCCACGTATATTCGGGACCTCTACGAGCATCCCATTTGACCTTTACAATCGGTACGTGCTTTCTTCGAAGCTTTTTCACCTGTCGGTCTTCACTCGACAAAGGCTTCTCCACAACCTTCAAGCTCTCATATATATGCATATCTGTGTGTGGGATCACCAATGAATCATCAGCGAAGCACTTCTTTAGTTTGCAGATGTGGAACATATTGTGAATTCCATTGAGCTCTTCTGGTAAGTTCAACTTGTAGGCAACCGGTCCGACACGTTTGATAACCTCGAAAGGTCCTATGTATCTCGGGCTTAGCTTGCCTTTCTTACCAAAACGCATCACCCCATTCCAGGGTGATTCTTTAAGCAACACTTTATCACCTACCTCGAAGTGAAAAGCTTTACGCTTTTGGGTCTACGTAATTCTTCTGCCTATTTCGGGAAACTTTGAGATGGTCACGAATCTGAACAATCTTGTTCATTGTTTCGAACATTATCTCTGGTCCGGATAATTGGACATCTCCGACTTCCGCCCAACAGACGGGCGCTCTACACTTTCTACCGTATAATGCCTCGAAAGGCGCAGCCTTAATGCTGGTATGGTAGCTATTGTCGTAGGAGAATTCGATTAGTGGTAGGTTCTTATCCCAACCACCGCCCAAATCGATAGCACATGTACGTAGCATGTCTTCTAACGTTTGAATAGTACGCTCTCTCTGACCGTCTGCCTGAGGATGGTAAGCCGTACTAAAATTCAAACATGAGCCCAAAGATTTGTTGGAAACTCTTCCAGAAATACGACGTGTTTCTAGTGTCCCGATCAAAGATAATGGACACAGGCATGCCATGCAAGGCTACGATCTTATCAACGTATAACTGGACTAACATGTCGGAGCTATAAGTCTCCTTGATGGGTAAGAAATGAGCTGACCTAGTCAGTCTCTTGACTATAACCCATATCCTGTCATTTCCTTTCCTCGTTTTGAGTAACTTGGTAATAAAATCCATTGTTACACATTTCCACTTCCATTCAGGAAGTTTAGGCTGTTGTAGCATGCCAGACGGCTTTTGATGCTCAGCTTTAACTTGCGTACAAGTCAAGCATTTGGCTACATAAGCGGCTACAGACTTTTTCAGGCCTATCCACCAACAATTTGCCTTTAGATCCTGGGCATCTTATGGCAATTCTTAGTTGTTGCTTAATTGGGGTTGCGGTCATTAATATATAAGCAATATGAACCGTCTTTCTTATTTAATAACATAAAACCTTTAGAATATTGAGTCAGGCTATATGAGCCTATATCTTAAAACTTACTTAATCAAGGTTTCGATTGTTCTATGGCAATATGGAGTTTACACAATGCTCCAGCCCACAGCGGGATGTTAATATTTATTCTACCTGCCTCCCAGGAGGTTAGCAGGGAAAACTTATGAGAAGATAATCAAGATACTGGGAGACTACAGAGATTTTCCATATCTCAGGCTCCAGTTCATTCATTATTCTTTGTGCCAAACAAGTGACACATATTAGTCCACGAATTCCAAATTCAGGAGCATTTATTTGGACAATTCCATTCTGGATATCTTCTTTGAATACTACTAGTTGACTTTAGTACAATATGACCATTGGGATATCTTAGGTGTTCCATGTATTAAACCCCCATACTGATCAGGCATGGAAGTAATCTATGGGACACACTAGAATACGCCAATCCTCATATGGCACTTTTATCAACATAGTTTGGCATTCGCAGGCGATAGAAAAACAATGAAGGAAGAAAATAATTAAAATAACATATGTTGTTGTACTCTATGCGAAGAAAGAGTACTTTTAGATTTTTCAGAAGGATTTCTTGCCGATACTAGAAGAATCGGTTAATTTGGTTTCCTTGGTAAGTTATACCTTGCGAATAATATAAAAGTTTGCTAAGCTTATGGTTTATTGGTATCCAATCCAAAATAAAACTCTTAGCATTTAAATTTCTGATAAAAAGATAGGGAAAGTACCTGAGGCCATTATTTATGAACTAGCTCAGGTATTTAGGCGCTTTCATTCCCACGCTTTTCTTCTTTAGCCGCTTTTCCTTTGACATATTTAGGGCACGTGGTCTTGATGTGGCCCTTCTCATTACAGCCGAAGCAGACTGCATTCTCCATGTCCCCGCAGTCCAACGTTGTATGTTCCCCCGATTTGCAGATCCCACATACCCTTGGTTGTGATCGGGATTTTGGTTCGAACCTGCACTTCCCATAGTGGCACTTCTTGCAGGTCTTGCATACCGGTTTCTTGTTGGACTTTTGTTTGTTCTTCTTTATAGAGCTCTGGGAGTTATTTTCCTCCCTTTTTCTTTTTAGCTTATCTTTGGCATTTGAGGTATGAACAAGGTCCTCCTTATGAGTAGGGAAATGTGGTCCTAGATAATATTTGGAGGGAGTAGTATGGGGCTCCTTGAACTTTTTCACAGCCTCCTTCACAGCCTTCCCAACCGCTGCGTTTATCATTATTTGAAGAACATCTTCGGAAATTCTAAGGCTCACAATCGTAGCATCATCTGCATGTGTCACATCATTCATAACACGATCGACGGCTGTCTCATCTGAGTTTGCCATTTTCGATATTGGTCCCTAACACCAATAAAAATAACTTCTTAGCTGCAATCCAACAACCGCTATTCTTTATCCTGATGGCCTTAACATATACTAACCATGGTATTTGTAGACCATATGGGCTAATATAGTACTAACATTCTCAATGAATGTTATTTAATATATTCATTATGTTTAGCCTAGGTCACGAAAGACCATCAATGGCATTTAAGGTTTGGGCCTAGTTCATCATCTTTTTGACAGGGGATCAAAACATCACCTCTGTCTTTATTACATTGATGAATTTTGGATAGCTCGAAAGCTTGCCATAAGGATATCAGAAAAGAATGATTCCTAATAGATATCAACATCAATCTAGGATTTGTTGGAGTGTTTTCTTAAGTATCAACGACAAATTTCCATCTCGTATTAAATGATCGGAGTCCTAAACAGGCGGAGACAACAGTTCTCAGCAACTATGATTCATTATAGAATTATATGTGCCAGTAATAACTAATTTCTGCATAACTGCTTGATAAGGAAGGTACCTGCTATATATTTATCATACTGCACCATCTCCCGGGAGTTCATCTTGACGACTCAGGCGTTTGTTCTTTTGGCTTCTTCGGGCTTCTTCTGATTCCTAGGGCAGTTGGTCTTGATATGCCCCTTTTCGTTGCAACCGTAGCAGGTTGCATCCTTCAACTCCTTGCATTCCAAGGTTTTATGTTTCTGAGACTTGCAAATTCCACACGGCAGAGGCTGAGATTCAAATCTGCGTTTCCCGAGGTGGTATTTCTTACAGGTTTCGCACTTGGTCTTCTCAACCGACTGCTGGCTGTCTCTTTTAAACCTGGTACTCTTCCTATCGGAGCGATGAGAATTCTCACCCTCCCTTTTTCTCTTTCCATCTTCAGAGGCCTTGGCAGCCTTGTTTCTAACCACATCGAGTGTGAGAGATAGCGACAGATCTGCTGTTGACCTGAATGTAGTAGGTCTCGAAGCCTTAACACTGGCTTTGATTTCTGGGGCTAAACCCCCAATGAAGCGAGCAATCCTCCTGGGTTCTGGTGTTACTAGGTAAGGAACCAGTCTGGACAGGGTATTAAAATTGGTAAGGTACGCTTGACAATCTAAGTTTGTCATAACCAACGATAAGAAATCCGATTCGATTCTTTCGACCTCATATTGAGGGCAGTAGTTCTCCCTAATGAGAGTAACAAACTGCTCCCATGTCATGTTATAGAGCGGAATCTTCCCAGTAGCTTGAATGAGAGACCTCCACCATGCCAGTGCCTCTCCTTTGAACGATTGGGATACATACTTTACTACATCCCTTTCAGCACAACCGCTGATGTCCACCACCGTGTCCATTTCATCCAACCAAGTCATACAATCTACTGCTCCCTTTTCCCCCGTGAAATCTCGGGGTTTACAGGAAGCAAAGTATTTATAGGTACAAGATTTGGTACGTGGTTCATTATCGAACACTTGCTTCTTGGATGGAACACTGTGTTCATTTGATGAATGACGATCGTCATCCTTCTTTGGTCCTTCATTCTTAGAGGGCGGCTCGTGATGGGGCTCTGAATGAGTTTTAGGGACAGATTTAGAGTGAGGTATAGATGAGGCTTTACTATAAGTCTCACTATATTCCCTAAATCGCTCCTCTACAGCTTTAGATACCGCTGAATCAATCAATGTACGAAGCTCTCCTCTGGTTATATTAATCCTTTCATCATCGCGGTTTTCCAGAGAGTGACTGTTCTCTTCCTTTGACCTAGCCATGTAGCTTTATGTGCTACATAAAATCAAACAAGGGCAAGGTTTATATGGAAGCTCTTACAGTTTTATCGTCTTAAACGATTTATTAACCATGGTAATATAAACCATATTGGTTAATTCGTTAGTTATATTTAATTATCATCTTCATTATAATTTATCCTAGTTATAAAACATCAAGGATATTAAGGTGGCGCAGAGGGCCTAGTCACAAGGACAAATTTTAAATCATAAGCCATGATTTCAGAGAATCAAGGCCCTTAAATCTATTAGCACAACAGGCTTAGTCATAAGGACATATATAATTTATAAGCTATGATTTCAGAGAATCACAGCATGAAGGTATTCTGGCACAATAGGCCTAGTCACTAGGACATTTATAATTTATAAGCTAGGATTTCAGAGAATCAAAGCCTTGAGGTTTGAACCTAGTTCATTACCTTTTTCTGACAGGGAGTCATAGACTACCACTGCCTTTTGTCTTATATGACAATTAGTATGGCCCGTAGGCACTACATCGCTATTGGATGTCTAATAAGTTTGGCCCGTAGGCACTACATCACTTAATGGATGTTTAATAAGTTTGGCCCGTAGGCACTACATCACTAATGGATGTTTAATAAGTTTGGCCCGTAGGCACTACATCACTAATGGATGTTTAATAAGTTTGGCCCGTAGGCACTACATCACTAATGGATGTTTAATAAGTTTGGCCCGTAGGCACTACATCACTAATGGATGTTTTAAAAATGATCATCTTTATTGACGATTTAACCCATGATTTATAAATCACTAATTTGGGTTTTGGAATCCATAGAAGGATTCTCTTATAGGAATGACGCGTGCGATTTTTAACGAATCACATCTGCCATGGATGTTAACATGATCACAGAGGTTAACTGGAATTCTGAATCTTTTAATCAGGTCTTACCATCTTGGCCCGGTCTTATAATTGACCCGAAGGCTAGGTTTCACACTTAAGATTCTTAATTAATAATTATCGCAGAACAATTTTAAATTGAGGTGTTAACTATGGATCTGAATCTAATTATGGAACTACCATCTTGGCCCGATCTTTACAATGACACGTGGCTAGGTCTTGCCCTTTTTAGATTTTTGCCATTTTATTATAATGGTAGATCTTACAATAGGAAATATTATTTTCCAGTTATTTAATATTCTTGTTTAGAATGAAAGTTTAAATTTAATCATTCCACTATATAAAAATAAAAATATAAGGTTGCCCTAAGCGGGACTTGAAAATAATAATGTTGTCCTCGAAGGGACTGAAAGGTAAATATGTTCTTATAAAGACTTATTAAGGAAACGATCTTCAGCAAGAGGAGTTTCTTCTTCATTCATTTCCTGAATGCTTTCTCCTTGGTTGCACGTTTCATCCTGGTCGTGGTACGAAGCTCAGCAGTTCAAGACTCCGGATGTGGAGACTTCCTATTACAGCTCCTTCGCTTGGCGACGTATAAAAATTTGGAAGCAAAATTTCCAGATCAGAATTTAGAACATTCCTATGTTAAGTCTAGACTCGAATATGTGCAATTGTGTCATTGAGATTAAACACATAAGGATAGTGTTTAATTCACTCAATGTTGGCTCTGATACCAACCTGTCACACCCCGATTTCCACGTATATCACCGGTGGGCCCGGTGGGGATTACCGTGACGTAGTTGGCAACAATATAGTCAAACCACACAATTATATGAATGCACAGCGGAAGCAAAAGATAAAATATATTACGTTCTGGATATGAAATAATATCAAGTGTTACGACGGAAAGTAAAGGATCCACAGGCGAATCAAAACAAAGAAATTGTTCAACAGACTTTAGACGCCTAGAACTTGCAAGATTCCTTATTAATGTCCTGAGCAGCTCCCAGCCTATTACGTACTTGTACCTGTCACTTAGACTTTTGAAAATACGTCAGTTTTCACTGGTAAATACACTCAACTGACTCATTTGAAAAGAGTTTAGGAAAATTGATTTAGATGCACCAGGCACAAATTATTTTGACACTTTGATTAAAATGCACAGAGGCAAAATTAATCTTTTATAACTTGAGACAATCATATTTATGATCTTGTATACAGATTTACATGTTCGTTGTACGTTCAGGGCCCGATATAGAAACCGAGTCAAGATTAACAGACACGTCACAAGTATAGGCCCACTGAGCGTGAGATACCGTTTCCCTTATGCAACTGTCAGGTGTATGCCTACACCCCGTGCATAAGACGTGACCATTTTATAATACAATGATGTCAAGGATATCCGGGACATGGTCATTAACCCCTAAAGGCTTTTATTTCAAACAATACAGATCAAAACCGGGTTACCTCAATAACTTAATCACAATCCGATTAAATATTCAATACCCGACCAAGCGGTATTAGTATACCGTATCCCAAGCCCGTATAGGGAAATAAGTTAAGAGTATTTACCTGAGCTAGCTCCTGTCTTAAAATAGCAAGAATAATAACTCAGCCGTATTCACTTAAGTAAGCGTAGGTACAATTTACCGGAAGGCTCTAGTCTGGAACGATGTATAAATAACCAATTAGAATGCTAACGGGTCTTTAATTAAGCCTAAGCTTAGATTTTGGGGTTAAAACATATAGTTTGACCCGTTTCGGCTAAATTATGTAAACTAGTTACATAAGCCGAACCGTGCGCGCAAAGGACGCAACGGGTATCCGTTAGAGTCCTACACTGTTTTCCTAAGCCAATATACTTTAAAGAGGTTGTGGCATCAGTAGGATACCTTCCATAATGCCCGTAACGAGTTTAAGTTTAATAATATGCCCCGTATGGGTATTTCGGTCTTTTTAAAGATTATTAAGGAGGTTTTAGAGTTCTACAGGGAATCTGAGTTTCCGATCAGTTTATAAAGTCTAAAATACTTTATTTATTATTTAAAATCAGTAGCAACTGGAATCCGGTCAAAAGACCTTATAGAACTTGATTTATGGCCGAAAAGGGCATATTCGGTATTTACCGAACCGTAGCCATAACCGCAGGTTATGAGCAAGGTAAAAATAATTAAAAATCTTTAAAAATCCCAAAATATTATTTTACATCAGCGAGTAAAAGTTTTGGTGTCGAAATCCGGGTTTAGATAGGCGTTATGCTAATTGCGCTATTTAATTACTAAAGTTTCGCAATTTGCGCTAATTGGCATAACTCTTATTCTGGACCTCGGATTGACATGAAATTTTAGGGACATGTTTAGAATTCAGTAACCAAGGTCATGATCCGTTCACATGTCCGAAAATCTCTTTTAAGTAATTAGCGGAAATGCGTAAAAGACTCGGACAAACCACGAACCGGTCACAGAGGTTTATACCATCATGTAACCTGGTCCTAAGAGAGTCCTAAGGCATGTCTAAATCGATCTTTAACGGGTCAGAACTGAAGTCAATGCAAAAGTCAAACTTTTGCGACATTCGGCTCCGAACCGGTTCAATATAGCAAATGGCCGATTCAAACGAGCGCAAACAAGTTTATATACTTAATATCATGTTTTATGAGTGTCTAAACAGGTTCCATAGCATATATATTACAGGTTATGCAAGATTTGCAAAAACGGCTTTCTGTTGACTTTTTAAGTGCACGTTTGACTCGACATTCGACATAGTTAGAGCGGTGATCAGAGGGAACCCCTTTAGGGGTTTATTACCCACATAAATAACAACTCATAACTACTTTTGATCCGACAATTCACTGGACCATTTGTGAATTATCGCTATGACAACCGTTCATTACGACGGTTTGGTTTATAAGCTAAAACCATTGAAAAACGAGATCACAAAAGGTTAGGCAACTTACAGAAGTTTAATGCAAGACTTAGGAATATAGAAGGAAGCTTGAGAGCTCCAAGAATGATCAGAAGTAGTGTTGTGAGGTGTGGTGAAACTTATGCACATAACATGCCTATTTATAGTAAAGTTTTCATCACAACTTTTGACACACAAGTCCCTCAACTAATCACAACCTTTCAATAGGTGTTCCTAATGCTTAGGGGTTGCTTAGGGGTCAATTGGAAGGACTTAAATGCATCTCATGGCGTTTAGAAGGCTGAACAGCCAAGTCAAGCATGTTTCTGCATCTGGGCGCCTGACGCGGCCCGCATGGAGGAACCATACACATATTACGCGGGCCGCCTGAAGTTTAAAAATCAGGCGCGTTCAATCATAGGCTCGCGGCCCGCCTCAACTTAACCCGAACCCTTACGCGGCCCGCGAGAGGGTGGATTTTCTGAGATTTTAAATCTTTTATAATCATTACTAAATCTTGGTAATAAATAACAGAATCTTTAGTAATTATTAATGAAATCTTTAGTAATTATTAACTTGCCCTTTCGGGTTTTGAAGGGGTAACTTTGCGATTTGGCCCTTGATTATTTACTACTAAGGCCTCGTGTTATTTACTCGCTTAGTTAAGTCCCTGGTTAGTTTATTTAATTATTCTGAAAGCCTTAACTTTCATTATTGACGCTTTTAACCCTTCTCATACGAATTCGATCGTAACTTTCTCGTTTTAAAGCGGAACTTCGCGGAATTTATACAGTATATTCTAGTGAGTGTATAATACTGTTACAAAGCCTCGGGAGCGTTAAAGGGTCACTCAGAGGTATAATTAAACATGTTGACACGGTTAACCCCTGTAGCTTGTAATCTCTCACTTTCTTCCACGTTTCGCTTCCGTACGATCCATGATTCATTCGTTTGAAGGTACAAGCACTACTTAGGGTTACTATACAGTATATTTACCCTTGTTTGACATTTATAACCCTCGAATTTACATACATTCAAGGTTTGTCAATATTAGTCCTTTATTTAATATCAATGCCACGTGTAATCAAATGACACGTGTTAACACATCATTGGACACAAAAATTCGAGGTGTTACATCCTCACCCCTTAAAATAAATCTCGACCCGAGATTTACTCAAATAAATAGGGGTACTTTTCTTTCATTGTGGCTTCGACTTCCCACGTATATTCGGGACCTCTACGAGCATCCCATTTGACCTTTACAATCGGTACGTGCTTTCTTCGAAGCTTTTTCACCTGTCGGTCTTCACTCGACAAAGGCTTCTCCACAACCTTCAAGCTCTCATATATATGCATATCTGTGTGTGGGATCACCAATGAATCATCAGCGAAGCACTTCTTTAGTTTGCAGATGTGGAACATATTGTGAATTCCATTGAGCTCTTCTGGTAAGTTCAACTTGTAGGCAACCGGTCCGACACGTTTGATAACCTCGAAAGGTCCTATGTATCTCGGGCTTAGCTTGCCTTTCTTACCAAAACGCATCACCCCATTCCAGGGTGATTCTTTAAGCAACACTTTATCACCTACCTCGAAGTGAAAAGCTTTACGCTTTTGGGTCTACGTAATTCTTCTGCCTATTTCGGGAAACTTTGAGATGGTCACGAATCTGAACAATCTTGTTCATTGTTTCGAACATTATCTCTGGTCCGGATAATTGGACATCTCCGACTTCCGCCCAACAGACGGGCGCTCTACACTTTCTACCGTATAATGCCTCGAAAGGCGCAGCCTTAATGCTGGTATGGTAGCTATTGTCGTAGGAGAATTCGATTAGTGGTAGGTTCTTATCCCAACCACCGCCCAAATCGATAGCACATGTACGTAGCATGTCTTCTAACGTTTGAATAGTACGCTCTCTCTGACCGTCTGCCTGAGGATGGTAAGCCGTACTAAAATTCAAACATGAGCCCAAAGATTTGTTGGAAACTCTTCCAGAAATACGACGTGTTTCTAGTGTCCCGATCAAAGATAATGGACACAGGCATGCCATGCAAGGCTACGATCTTATCAACGTATAACTGGACTAACATGTCGGAGCTATAAGTCTCCTTGATGGGTAAGAAATGAGCTGACCTAGTCAGTCTCTTGACTATAACCCATATCCTGTCATTTCCTTTCCTCGTTTTGAGTAACTTGGTAATAAAATCCATTGTTACACATTTCCACTTCCATTCAGGAAGTTTAGGCTGTTGTAGCATGCCAGACGGCTTTTGATGCTCAGCTTTAACTTGCGTACAAGTCAAGCATTTGGCTACATAAGCGGCTACAGACTTTTTCAGGCCTATCCACCAACAATTTGCCTTTAGATCCTGGGCATCTTATGGCAATTCTTAGTTGTTGCTTAATTGGGGTTGCGGTCATTAATATATAAGCAATATGAACCGTCTTTCTTATTTAATAACATAAAACCTTTAGAATATTGAGTCAGGCTATATGAGCCTATATCTTAAAACTTACTTAATCAAGGTTTCGATTGTTCTATGGCAATATGGAGTTTACACAATGCTCCAGCCCACAGCGGGATGTTAATATTTATTCTACCTGCCTCCCAGGAGGTTAGCAGGGAAAACTTATGAGAAGATAATCAAGATACTGGGAGACTACAGAGATTTTCCATATCTCAGGCTCCAGTTCATTCATTATTCTTTGTGCCAAACAAGTGACACATATTAGTCCACGAATTCCAAATTCAGGAGCATTTATTTGGACAATTCCATTCTGGATATCTTCTTTGAATACTACTAGTTGACTTTAGTACAATATGACCATTGGGATATCTTAGGTGTTCCATGTATTAAACCCCCATACTGATCAGGCATGGAAGTAATCTATGGGACACACTAGAATACGCCAATCCTCATATGGCACTTTTATCAACATAGTTTGGCATTCGCAGGCGATAGAAAAACAATGAAGGAAGAAAATAATTAAAATAACATATGTTGTTGTACTCTATGCGAAGAAAGAGTACTTTTAGATTTTTCAGAAGGATTTCTTGCCGATACTAGAAGAATCGGTTAATTTGGTTTCCTTGGTAAGTTATACCTTGCGAATAATATAAAAGTTTGCTAAGCTTATGGTTTATTGGTATCCAATCCAAAATAAAACTCTTAGCATTTAAATTTCTGATAAAAAGATAGGGAAAGTACCTGAGGCCATTATTTATGAACTAGCTCAGGTATTTAGGCGCTTTCATTCCCACGCTTTTCTTCTTTAGCCGCTTTTCCTTTGACATATTTAGGGCACGTGGTCTTGATGTGGCCCTTCTCATTACAGCCGAAGCAGACTGCATTCTCCATGTCCCCGCAGTCCAACGTTGTATGTTCCCCCGATTTGCAGATCCCACATACCCTTGGTTGTGATCGGGATTTTGGTTCGAACCTGCACTTCCCATAGTGGCACTTCTTGCAGGTCTTGCATACCGGTTTCTTGTTGGACTTTTGTTTGTTCTTCTTTATAGAGCTCTGGGAGTTATTTTCCTCCCTTTTTCTTTTTAGCTTATCTTTGGCATTTGAGGTATGAACAAGGTCCTCCTTATGAGTAGGGAAATGTGGTCCTAGATAATATTTGGAGGGAGTAGTATGGGGCTCCTTGAACTTTTTCACAGCCTCCTTCACAGCCTTCCCAACCGCTGCGTTTATCATTATTTGAAGAACATCTTCGGAAATTCTAAGGCTCACAATCGTAGCATCATCTGCATGTGTCACATCATTCATAACACGATCGACGGCTGTCTCATCTGAGTTTGCCATTTTCGATATTGGTCCCTAACACCAATAAAAATAACTTCTTAGCTGCAATCCAACAACCGCTATTCTTTATCCTGATGGCCTTAACATATACTAACCATGGTATTTGTAGACCATATGGGCTAATATAGTACTAACATTCTCAATGAATGTTATTTAATATATTCATTATGTTTAGCCTAGGTCACGAAAGACCATCAATGGCATTTAAGGTTTGGGCCTAGTTCATCATCTTTTTGACAGGGGATCAAAACATCACCTCTGTCTTTATTACATTGATGAATTTTGGATAGCTCGAAAGCTTGCCATAAGGATATCAGAAAAGAATGATTCCTAATAGATATCAACATCAATCTAGGATTTGTTGGAGTGTTTTCTTAAGTATCAACGACAAATTTCCATCTCGTATTAAATGATCGGAGTCCTAAACAGGCGGAGACAACAGTTCTCAGCAACTATGATTCATTATAGAATTATATGTGCCAGTAATAACTAATTTCTGCATAACTGCTTGATAAGGAAGGTACCTGCTATATATTTATCATACTGCACCATCTCCCGAGAGTTCATCTTGACGACTCAGGCGTTTGTTCTTTTGGCTTCTTCGGGCTTCTTCTGATTCCTAGGGCAGTTGGTCTTGATATGCCCCTTTTCGTTGCAACCGTAGCAGGTTGCATCCTTCAACTCCTTGCATTCCAAGGTTTTATGTTTCTGAGACTTGCAAATTCCACACGGCAGAGGCTGAGATTCAAATCTGCGTTTCCCGAGGTGGTATTTCTTACAGGTTTCGCACTTGGTCTTCTCAACCGACTGCTGGCTGTCTCTTTTAAACCTGGTACTCTTCCTATCGGAGCGATGAGAATTCTCACCCTCCCTTTTTCTCTTTCCATCTTCAGAGGCCTTGGCAGCCTTGTTTCTAACCACATCGAGTGTGAGAGATAGCGACAGATCTGCTGTTGACCTGAATGTAGTAGGTCTCGAAGCCTTAACACTGGCTTTGATTTCTGGGGCTAAACCCCCAATGAAGCGAGCAATCCTCCTGGGTTCTGGTGTTACTAGGTAAGGAACCAGTCTGGACAGGGTATTAAAATTGGTAAGGTACGCTTGACAATCTAAGTTTGTCATAACCAACGATAAGAAATCCGATTCGATTCTTTCGACCTCATATTGAGGGCAGTAGTTCTCCCTAATGAGAGTAACAAACTGCTCCCATGTCATGTTATAGAGCGGAATCTTCCCAGTAGCTTGAATGAGAGACCTCCACCATGCCAGTGCCTCTCCTTTGAACGATTGGGATACATACTTTACTACATCCCTTTCAGCACAACCGTTGATGTCCACCACCGTGTCCATTTCATCCAACCAAGTCATACAATCTACTGCTCCCTTTTCCCCCGTGAAATCTCGGGGTTTACAGGAAGCAAAGTATTTATAGGTACAAGATTTGGTACGTGGTTCATTATCGAACACTTGCTTCTTGGATGGAACACTGTGTTCATTTGATGAATGACGATCGTCATCCTTCTTTGGTCCTTCATTCTTAGAGGGCGGCTCGTGATGGGGCTCTGAATGAGTTTTAGGGACAGATTTAGAGTGAGGTATAGATGAGGCTTTACTATAAGTCTCACTATATTCCCTAAATCGCTCCTCTACAGCTTTAGATACCGCTGAATCAATCAATGTACGAAGCTCTCCTCTGGTTATATTAATCCTTTCATCATCGCGGTTTTCCAGAGAGTGACTGTTCTCTTCCTTTGACCTAGCCATGTAGCTTTATGTGCTACATAAAATCAAACAAGGGCAAGGTTTATATGGAAGCTCTTACAGTTTTATCGTCTTAAACGATTTATTAACCATGGTAATATAAACCATATTGGTTAATTCGTTAGTTATATTTAATTATCATCTTCATTATAATTTATCCTAGTTATAAAACATCAAGGATATTAAGGTGGCGCAGAGGGCCTAGTCACAAGGACAAATTTTAAATCATAAGCCATGATTTCAGAGAATCAAGGCCCTTAAATCTATTAGCACAACAGGCTTAGTCATAAGGACATATATAATTTATAAGCTATGATTTCAGAGAATCACAGCATGAAGGTATTCTGGCACAATAGGCCTAGTCACTAGGACATTTATAATTTATAAGCTAGGATTTCAGAGAATCAAAGCCTTGAGGTTTGAACCTAGTTCATTACCTTTTTCTGACAGGGAGTCATAGACTACCACTGCCTTTTGTCTTATATGACAATTAGTATGGCCCGTAGGCACTACATCGCTATTGGATGTCTAATAAGTTTGGCCCGTAGGCACTACATCACTTAATGGATGTTTAATAAGTTTGGCCCGTAGGCACTACATCACTAATGGATGTTTAATAAGTTTGGCCCGTAGGCACTACATCACTAATGGATGTTTAATAAGTTTGGCCCGTAGGCACTACATCACTAATGGATGTTTAATAAGTTTGGCCCGTAGGCACTACATCACTAATGGATGTTTTAAAAATGATCATCTTTATTGACGATTTAACCCATGATTTATAAATCACTAATTTGGGTTTTGGAATCCATAGAAGGATTCTCTTATAGGAATGACGCGTGCGATTTTTAACGAATCACATCTGCCATGGATGTTAACATGATCACAGAGGTTAACTGGAATTCTGAATCTTTTAATCAGGTCTTACCATCTTGGCCCGGTCTTATAATTGACCCGAAGGCTAGGTTTCACACTTAAGATTCTTAATTAATAATTATCGCAGAACAATTTTAAATTGAGGTGTTAACTATGGATCTGAATCTAATTATGGAACTACCATCTTGGCCCGATCTTTACAATGACACGTGGCTAGGTCTTGCCCTTTTTAGATTTTTGCCATTTTATTATAATGGTAGATCTTACAATAGGAAATATTATTTTCCAGTTATTTAATATTCTTGTTTAGAATGAAAGTTTAAATTTAATCATTCCACTATATAAAAATAAAAATATAAGGTTGCCCTAAGCGGGACTTGAAAATAATAATGTTGTCCTCGAAGGGACTGAAAGGTAAATATGTTCTTATAAAGACTTATTAAGGAAACGATCTTCAGCAAGAGGAGTTTCTTCTTCATTCATTTCCTGAATGCTTTCTCCTTGGTTGCACGTTTCATCCTGGTCGTGGTACGAAGCTCAGCAGTTCAAGACTCCGGATGTGGAGACTTCCTATTACAGCTCCTTCGCTTGGCGACGTATAAAAATTTGGAAGCAAAATTTCCAGATCAGAATTTAGAACATTCCTATGTTAAGTCTAGACTCGAATATGTGCAATTGTGTCATTGAGATTAAACACATAAGGATAGTGTTTAATTCACTCAATGTTGGCTCTGATACCAACCTGTCACACCCCGATTTCCACGTATATCACCGGTGGGCCCGGTGGGGGATTACCGTGACGTAGTTGGCAACAATATAGTCAAACCACACAATTATATGAATGCACAGCGGAAGCAAAAGATAAAATATATTACGTTCTGGATATGAAATAATATCAAGTGTTACGACGGAAAGTAAAGGATCCACAGGCGAATCAAAACAAAGAAATTGTTCAACAGACTTTAGACGCCTAGAACTTGCAAGATTCCTTATTAATGTCCTGAGCAGCTCCCAGCCTATTACGTACTTGTACCTGTCACTTAGACTTTTGAAAATACGTCAGTTTTCACTGGTAAATACACTCAACTGACTCATTTGAAAAGAGTTTAGGAAAATTGATTTAGATGCACCAGGCACAAATTATTTTGACACTTTGATTAAAATGCACAGAGGCAAAATTAATCTTTTATAACTTGAGACAATCATATTTATGATCTTGTATACAGATTTACATGTTCGTTGTACGTTCAGGGCCCGATATAGAAACCGAGTCAAGATTAACAGACACGTCACAAGTATAGGCCCACTGAGCGTGAGATACCGTTTCCCTTATGCAACTGTCAGGTGTATGCCTACACCCCGTGCATAAGACGTGACCATTTTATAATACAATGATGTCAAGGATATCCGGGACATGGTCATTAACCCCTAAAGGCTTTTATTTCAAACAATACAGATCAAACCGGGTTACCTCAATAACTTAATCACAATCCGATTAAATATTCAATACCCGACCAAGCGGTATTATTATACCGTATCCCAAGCCCGTATAGGGAAATAAGTTAAGAGTATTTACCTGAGCTAGCTCCTGTCTTAAAATAGCAAGAATAATAACTCAGCCGTATTCACTTAAGTAAGCGTAGGTACAATTTACCGGAAGGCTCTAGTCTGGAACGATGGTATAAATAACCAATTAGAATGCTAACGGGTCTTTAATTAAGCCTAAGCTTAGACCGGTCAGTCTTAAAGAATTGTTATGGTTTAATCGCGTGAAAGGCGAAAACCGTGAATGGAGTGTGATTTTTGACCCAGCAAGTTTGAAGACTTGTTTCATATGGGTATAATAATCATACTCTGGATTTTGGGGTTAAAACATATAGTTTGACCCGTTTCGGCTAAATTATGTAAACTAGTTACATAAGCCGAACCGTGCGCGCAAAGGACGCAACGGGTATCCGTTAGAGTCCTACACTGTTTTCCTAAGCCAATATACTTTAAAGAGGTTGTGGCATCAGTAGGATACCTTCCATAATGCCCGTAACGAGTTTAAGTTTAATAATATGCCCCGTATGGGTATTTCGGTCTTTTTAAAGATTATTAAGGAGGTTTTAGAGTTCTACAGGGAATCTGAGTTTCCGATCAGTTTATAAAGTCTAAAATACTTTATTTATTATTTAAAATCAGTAGCAACTGGAATCCGGTCAAAAGACCTTATAGAACTTGATTTATGGCCGAAAAGGGCATATTCGGTATTTACCGAACCGTAGCCATAACCGCAGGTTATGAGCAAGGTAAAAATAATTAAAAATCTTTAAAAATCCCAAAATATTATTTTACATCAGCGAGTAAAAGTTTTGGTGTCGAAATCCGGGTTTAGATAGGCGTTATGCTAATTGCGCTATTTAATTACTAAAGTTTCGCAATTTGCGCTAATTGGCATAACTCTTATTCTGGACCTCGGATTGACATGAAATTTTAGGGACATGTTTAGAATTCAGTAACCAAGGTCATGATCCGTTCACATGTCCGAAAATCTCTTTTAAGTAATTAGCGGAAATGCGTAAAAGACTCGGACAAACCACGAACCGGTCACAGAGGTTTATACCATCATGTAACCTGGTCCTAAGAGAGTCCTAAGGCATGTCTAAATCGATCTTTAACGGGTCAGAACTGAAGTCAATGCAAAAGTCAAACTTTTGCGACATTCGGCTCCGAACCGGTTCAATATAGCAAATGGCCGATTCAAACGAGCGCAAACAAGTTTATATACTTAATATCATGTTTTATGAGTGTCTAAACAGGTTCCATAGCATATATATTACAGGTTATGCAAGATTTGCAAAAACGGCTTTCTGTTGACTTTTTAAGTGCACGTTTGACTCGACATTCGACATAGTTAGAGCGGTGATCAGAGGGAACCCCTTTAGGGGTTTATTACCCACATAAATAACAACTCATAACTACTTTTGATCCGACAATTCACTGGACCATTTGTGAATTATCGCTATGACAACCGTTCATTACGACGGTTTGGTTTATAAGCTAAAACCATTGAAAAACGAGATCACAAAAGGTTAGGCAACTTACAGAAGTTTAATGCAAGACTTAGGAATATAGAAGGAAGCTTGAGAGCTCCAAGAATGATCAGAAGTAGTGTTGTGAGGTGTGGTGAAACTTATGCACATAACATGCCTATTTATAGTAAAGTTTTCATCACAACTTTTGACACACAAGTCCCTCAACTAATCACAACCTTTCAATAGGTGTTCCTAATGCTTAGGGGTTGCTTAGGGGTCAATTGGAAGGACTTAAATGCATCTCATGGCGTTTAGAAGGCTGAACAGCCAAGTCAAGCATGTTTCTGCATCTGGGCGCCTGACGCGGCCCGCATGGAGGAACCATACACATATTACGCGGGCCGCCTGAAGTTTAAAAATCAGGCGCGTTCAATCATAGGCTCGCGGCCCGCCTCAACTTAACCCGAACCCTTACGCGGCCCGCGAGAGGGTGGATTTTCTGAGATTTTAAATCTTTTATAATCATTACTAAATCTTGGTAATAAATAACAGAATCTTTAGTAATTATTAATGAAATCTTTAGTAATTATTAACTTGCCCTTTCGGGTTTTGAAGGGGTAACTTTGCGATTTGGCCCTTGATTATTTACTACTAAGGCCTCGTGTTATTTACTCGCTTAGTTAAGTCCCTGGTTAGTTTATTTAATTATTCTGAAAGCCTTAACTTTCATTATTGACGCTTTTAACCCTTCTCATACGAATTCGATCGTAACTTTCTCGTTTTAAAGCGGAACTTCGCGGAATTTATACAGTATATTCTAGTGAGTGTATAATACTGTTACAAAGCCTCGGGAGCGTTAAAGGGTCACTCAGAGGTATAATTAAACATGTTGACACGGTTAACCCCTGTAGCTTGTAATCTCTCACTTTCTTCCACGTTTCGCTTCCGTACGATCCATGATTCATTCGTTTGAAGGTACAAGCACTACTTAGGGTTACTATACAGTATATTTACCCTTGTTTGACATTTATAACCCTCGAATTTACATACATTCAAGGTTTGTCAATATTAGTCCTTTATTTAATATCAATGCCACGTGTAATCAAATGACACGTGTTAACACATCATTGGACACAAAAATTCGAGGTGTTACATCCTCACCCCCTTAAAATAAATCTCGACCCGAGATTTACTCAAATAAATAGGGGTACTTTTCTTTCATTGTGGCTTCGACTTCCCACGTATATTCGGGACCTCTACGAGCATCCCATTTGACCTTTACAATCGGTACGTGCTTTCTTCGAAGCTTTTTCACCTGTCGGTCTTCACTCGACAAAGGCTTCTCCACAACCTTCAAGCTCTCATATATATGCATATCTGTGTGTGGGATCACCAATGAATCATCAGCGAAGCACTTCTTTAGTTTGCAGATGTGGAACATATTGTGAATTCCATTGAGCTCTTCTGGTAAGTTCAACTTGTAGGCAACCGGTCCGACACGTTTGATAACCTCGAAAGGTCCTATGTATCTCGGGCTTAGCTTGCCTTTCTTACCAAAACGCATCACCCCATTCCAGGGTGATTCTTTAAGCAACACTTTATCACCTACCTCGAAGTGAAAAGCTTTACGCTTTTGGGTCTACGTAATTCTTCTGCCTATTTCGGGAAACTTTGAGATGGTCACGAATCTGAACAATCTTGTTCATTGTTTCGAACATTATCTCTGGTCCGGATAATTGGACATCTCCGACTTCCGCCCAACAGACGGGCGCTCTACACTTTCTACCGTATAATGCCTCGAAAGGCGCAGCCTTAATGCTGGTATGGTAGCTATTGTCGTAGGAGAATTCGATTAGTGGTAGGTTCTTATCCCAACCACCGCCCAAATCGATAGCACATGTACGTAGCATGTCTTCTAACGTTTGAATAGTACGCTCTCTCTGACCGTCTGCCTGAGGATGGTAAGCCGTACTAAAATTCAAACATGAGCCCAAAGATTTGTTGGAAACTCTTCCAGAAATACGACGTGTTTCTAGTGTCCCGATCAAAGATAATGGACACAGGCATGCCATGCAAGGCTACGATCTTATCAACGTATAACTGGACTAACATGTCGGAGCTATAAGTCTCCTTGATGGGTAAGAAATGAGCTGACCTAGTCAGTCTCTTGACTATAACCCATATCCTGTCATTTCCTTTCCTCGTTTTGAGTAACTTGGTAATAAAATCCATTGTTACACATTTCCACTTCCATTCAGGAAGTTTAGGCTGTTGTAGCATGCCAGACGGCTTTTGATGCTCAGCTTTAACTTGCGTACAAGTCAAGCATTTGGCTACATAAGCGGCTACAGACTTTTTCAGGCCTATCCACCAACAATTTGCCTTTAGATCCTGGGCATCTTATGGCAATTCTTAGTTGTTGCTTAATTGGGGTTGCGGTCATTAATATATAAGCAATATGAACCGTCTTTCTTATTTAATAACATAAAACCTTTAGAATATTGAGTCAGGCTATATGAGCCTATATCTTAAAACTTACTTAATCAAGGTTTCGATTGTTCTATGGCAATATGGAGTTTACACAATGCTCCAGCCCACAGCGGGATGTTAATATTTATTCTACCTGCCTCCCAGGAGGTTAGCAGGGAAAACTTATGAGAAGATAATCAAGATACTGGGAGACTACAGAGATTTTCCATATCTCAGGCTCCAGTTCATTCATTATTCTTTGTGCCAAACAAGTGACACATATTAGTCCACGAATTCCAAATTCAGGAGCATTTATTTGGACAATTCCATTC
Organism: Helianthus annuus; assembly: GCF_002127325.2. Classification (NCBI taxonomy): domain Eukaryota; kingdom Viridiplantae; phylum Streptophyta; class Magnoliopsida; order Asterales; family Asteraceae; genus Helianthus; species Helianthus annuus. The sequence continues at coordinate 139,095,096 of NC_035442.2, forward strand.
TGGATATCTTCTTTGAATACTACTAGTTGACTTTAGTACAATATGACCATTGGGATATCTTAGGTGTTCCATGTATTAAACCCCCATACTGATCAGGCATGGAAGTAATCTATGGGACACACTAGAATACGCCAATCCTCATATGGCACTTTTATCAACATAGTTTGGCATTCGCAGGCGATAGAAAAACAATGAAGGAAGAAAATAATTAAAATAACATATGTTGTTGTACTCTATGCGAAGAAAGAGTACTTTTAGATTTTTCAGAAGGATTTCTTGCCGATACTAGAAGAATCGGTTAATTTGGTTTCCTTGGTAAGTTATACCTTGCGAATAATATAAAAGTTTGCTAAGCTTATGGTTTATTGGTATCCAATCCAAAATAAAACTCTTAGCATTTAAATTTCTGATAAAAAGATAGGGAAAGTACCTGAGGCCATTATTTATGAACTAGCTCAGGTATTTAGGCGCTTTCATTCCCACGCTTTTCTTCTTTAGCCGCTTTTCCTTTGACATATTTAGGGCACGTGGTCTTGATGTGGCCCTTCTCATTACAGCCGAAGCAGACTGCATTCTCCATGTCCCCGCAGTCCAACGTTGTATGTTCCCCCGATTTGCAGATCCCACATACCCTTGGTTGTGATCGGGATTTTGGTTCGAACCTGCACTTCCCATAGTGGCACTTCTTGCAGGTCTTGCATACCGGTTTCTTGTTGGACTTTTGTTTGTTCTTCTTTATAGAGCTCTGGGAGTTATTTTCCTCCCTTTTTCTTTTTAGCTTATCTTTGGCATTTGAGGTATGAACAAGGTCCTCCTTATGAGTAGGGAAATGTGGTCCTAGATAATATTTGGAGGGAGTAGTATGGGGCTCCTTGAACTTTTTCACAGCCTCCTTCACAGCCTTCCCAACCGCTGCGTTTATCATTATTTGAAGAACATCTTCGGAAATTCTAAGGCTCACAATCGTAGCATCATCTGCATGTGTCACATCATTCATAACACGATCGACGGCTGTCTCATCTGAGTTTGCCATTTTCGATATTGGTCCCTAACACCAATAAAAATAACTTCTTAGCTGCAATCCAACAACCGCTATTCTTTATCCTGATGGCCTTAACATATACTAACCATGGTATTTGTAGACCATATGGGCTAATATAGTACTAACATTCTCAATGAATGTTATTTAATATATTCATTATGTTTAGCCTAGGTCACGAAAGACCATCAATGGCATTTAAGGTTTGGGCCTAGTTCATCATCTTTTTGACAGGGGATCAAAACATCACCTCTGTCTTTATTACATTGATGAATTTTGGATAGCTCGAAAGCTTGCCATAAGGATATCAGAAAAGAATGATTCCTAATAGATATCAACATCAATCTAGGATTTGTTGGAGTGTTTTCTTAAGTATCAACGACAAATTTCCATCTCGTATTAAATGATCGGAGTCCTAAACAGGCGGAGACAACAGTTCTCAGCAACTATGATTCATTATAGAATTATATGTGCCAGTAATAACTAATTTCTGCATAACTGCTTGATAAGGAAGGTACCTGCTATATATTTATCATACTGCACCATCTCCCGAGAGTTCATCTTGACGACTCAGGCGTTTGTTCTTTTGGCTTCTTCGGGCTTCTTCTGATTCCTAGGGCAGTTGGTCTTGATATGCCCCTTTTCGTTGCAACCGTAGCAGGTTGCATCCTTCAACTCCTTGCATTCCAAGGTTTTATGTTTCTGAGACTTGCAAATTCCACACGGCAGAGGCTGAGATTCAAATCTGCGTTTCCCGAGGTGGTATTTCTTACAGGTTTCGCACTTGGTCTTCTCAACCGACTGCTGGCTGTCTCTTTTAAACCTGGTACTCTTCCTATCGGAGCGATGAGAATTCTCACCCTCCCTTTTTCTCTTTCCATCTTCAGAGGCCTTGGCAGCCTTGTTTCTAACCACATCGAGTGTGAGAGATAGCGACAGATCTGCTGTTGACCTGAATGTAGTAGGTCTCGAAGCCTTAACACTGGCTTTGATTTCTGGGGCTAAACCCCCAATGAAGCGAGCAATCCTCCTGGGTTCTGGTGTTACTAGGTAAGGAACCAGTCTGGACAGGGTATTAAAATTGGTAAGGTACGCTTGACAATCTAAGTTTGTCATAACCAACGATAAGAAATCCGATTCGATTCTTTCGACCTCATATTGAGGGCAGTAGTTCTCCCTAATGAGAGTAACAAACTGCTCCCATGTCATGTTATAGAGCGGAATCTTCCCAGTAGCTTGAATGAGAGACCTCCACCATGCCAGTGCCTCTCCTTTGAACGATTGGGATACATACTTTACTACATCCCTTTCAGCACAACCGTTGATGTCCACCACCGTGTCCATTTCATCCAACCAAGTCATACAATCTACTGCTCCCTTTTCCCCCGTGAAATCTCGGGGTTTACAGGAAGCAAAGTATTTATAGGTACAAGATTTGGTACGTGGTTCATTATCGAACACTTGCTTCTTGGATGGAACACTATGTTCATTTGATGAATGACGATCGTCATCCTTCTTTGGTCCTTCATTCTTAGAGGGCGGCTCGTGATGGGGCTCTGAATGAGTTTTAGGGACAGATTTAGAGTGAGGTATAGATGAGGCTTTACTATAAGTCTCACTATATTCCCTAAATCGCTCCTCTACAGCTTTAGATACCGCTGAATCAATCAATGTACGAAGCTCTCCTCTGGTTATATTAATCCTTTCATCATCGCGGTTTTCCAGAGAGTGACTGTTCTCTTCCTTTGACCTAGCCATGTAGCTTTATGTGCTACATAAAATCAAACAAGGGCAAGGTTTATATGGAAGCTCTTACAGTTTTATCGTCTTAAACGATTTATTAACCATGGTAATATAAACCATATTGGTTAATTCGTTAGTTATATTTAATTATCATCTTCATTATAATTTATCCTAGTTATAAAACATCAAGGATATTAAGGTGGCGCAGAGGGCCTAGTCACAAGGACAAATTTTAAATCATAAGCCATGATTTCAGAGAATCAAGGCCCTTAAATCTATTAGCACAACAGGCTTAGTCATAAGGACATATATAATTTATAAGCTATGATTTCAGAGAATCACAGCATGAAGGTATTCTGGCACAATAGGCCTAGTCACTAGGACATTTATAATTTATAAGCTAGGATTTCAGAGAATCAAAGCCTTGAGGTTTGAACCTAGTTCATTACCTTTTTCTGACAGGGAGTCATAGACTACCACTGCCTTTTGTCTTATATGACAATTAGTATGGCCCGTAGGCACTACATCGCTATTGGATGTCTAATAAGTTTGGCCCGTAGGCACTACATCACTTAATGGATGTTTAATAAGTTTGGCCCGTAGGCACTACATCACTAATGGATGTTTAATAAGTTTGGCCCGTAGGCACTACATCACTAATGGATGTTTAATAAGTTTGGCCCGTAGGCACTACATCACTAATGGATGTTTAATAAGTTTGGCCCGTAGGCACTACATCACTAATGGATGTTTTAAAAATGATCATCTTTATTGACGATTTAACCCATGATTTATAAATCACTAATTTGGGTTTTGGAATCCATAGAAGGATTCTCTTATAGGAATGACGCGTGCGATTTTTAACGAATCACATCTGCCATGGATGTTAACATGATCACAGAGGTTAACTGGAATTCTGAATCTTTTAATCAGGTCTTACCATCTTGGCCCGGTCTTATAATTGACCCGAAGGCTAGGTTTCACACTTAAGATTCTTAATTAATAATTATCGCAGAACAATTTTAAATTGAGGTGTTAACTATGGATCTGAATCTAATTATGGAACTACCATCTTGGCCCGATCTTTACAATGACACGTGGCTAGGTCTTGCCCTTTTTAGATTTTTGCCATTTTATTATAATGGTAGATCTTACAATAGGAAATATTATTTTCCAGTTATTTAATATTCTTGTTTAGAATGAAAGTTTAAATTTAATCATTCCACTATATAAAAATAAAAATATAAGGTTGCCCTAAGCGGGACTTGAAAATAATAATGTTGTCCTCGAAGGGACTGAAAGGTAAATATGTTCTTATAAAGACTTATTAAGGAAACGATCTTCAGCAAGAGGAGTTTCTTCTTCATTCATTTCCTGAATGCTTTCTCCTTGGTTGCACGTTTCATCCTGGTCGTGGTACGAAGCTCAGCAGTTCAAGACTCCGGATGTGGAGACTTCCTATTACAGCTCCTTCGCTTGGCGACGTATAAAAATTTGGAAGCAAAATTTCCAGATCAGAATTTAGAACATTCCTATGTTAAGTCTAGACTCGAATATGTGCAATTGTGTCATTGAGATTAAACACATAAGGATAGTGTTTAATTCACTCAATGTTGGCTCTGATACCAACCTGTCACACCCCGATTTCCACGTATATCACCGGTGGGCCCGGTGGGGGATTACCGTGACGTAGTTGGCAACAATATAGTCAAACCACACAATTATATGAATGCACAGCGGAAGCAAAAGATAAAATATATTACGTTCTGGATATGAAATAATATCAAGTGTTACGACGGAAAGTAAAGGATCCACAGGCGAATCAAAACAAAGAAATTGTTCAACAGACTTTAGACGCCTAGAACTTGCAAGATTCCTTATTAATGTCCTGAGCAGCTCCCAGCCTATTACGTACTTGTACCTGTCACTTAGACTTTTGAAAATACGTCAGTTTTCACTGGTAAATACACTCAACTGACTCATTTGAAAAGAGTTTAGGAAAATTGATTTAGATGCACCAGGCACAAATTATTTTGACACTTTGATTAAAATGCACAGAGGCAAAATTAATCTTTTATAACTTGAGACAATCATATTTATGATCTTGTATACAGATTTACATGTTCGTTGTACGTTCAGGGCCCGATATAGAAACCGAGTCAAGATTAACAGACACGTCACAAGTATAGGCCCACTGAGCGTGAGATACCGTTTCCCTTATGCAACTGTCAGGTGTATGCCTACACCCCGTGCATAAGACGTGACCATTTTATAATACAATGATGTCAAGGATATCCGGGACATGGTCATTAACCCCTAAAGGCTTTTATTTCAAACAATACAGATCAAACCGGGTTACCTCAATAACTTAATCACAATCCGATTAAATATTCAATACCCGACCAAGCGGTATTATTATACCGTATCCCAAGCCCGTATAGGGAAATAAGTTAAGAGTATTTACCTGAGCTAGCTCCTGTCTTAAAATAGCAAGAATAATAACTCAGCCGTATTCACTTAAGTAAGCGTAGGTACAATTTACCGGAAGGCTCTAGTCTGGAACGATGGTATAAATAACCAATTAGAATGCTAACGGGTCTTTAATTAAGCCTAAGCTTAGACCGGTCAGTCTTAAAGAATTGTTATGGTTTAATCGCGTGAAAGGCGAAAACCGTGAATGGAGTGTGATTTTTGACCCAGCAAGTTTGAAGACTTGTTTCATATGGGTATAATAATCATACTCTGGATTTTGGGGTTAAAACATATAGTTTGACCCGTTTCGGCTAAATTATGTAAACTAGTTACATAAGCCGAACCGTGCGCGCAAAGGACGCAACGGGTATCCGTTAGAGTCCTACACTGTTTTCCTAAGCCAATATACTTTAAAGAGGTTGTGGCATCAGTAGGATACCTTCCATAATGCCCGTAACGAGTTTAAGTTTAATAATATGCCCCGTATGGGTATTTCGGTCTTTTTAAAGATTATTAAGGAGGTTTTAGAGTTCTACAGGGAATCTGAGTTTCCGATCAGTTTATAAAGTCTAAAATACTTTATTTATTATTTAAAATCAGTAGCAACTGGAATCCGGTCAAAAGACCTTATAGAACTTGATTTATGGCCGAAAAGGGCATATTCGGTATTTACCGAACCGTAGCCATAACCGCAGGTTATGAGCAAGGTAAAAATAATTAAAAATCTTTAAAAATCCCAAAATATTATTTTACATCAGCGAGTAAAAGTTTTGGTGTCGAAATCCGGGTTTAGATAGGCGTTATGCTAATTGCGCTATTTAATTACTAAAGTTTCGCAATTTGCGCTAATTGGCATAACTCTTATTCTGGACCTCGGATTGACATGAAATTTTAGGGACATGTTTAGAATTCAGTAACCAAGGTCATGATCCGTTCACATGTCCGAAAATCTCTTTTAAGTAATTAGCGGAAATGCGTAAAAGACTCGGACAAACCACGAACCGGTCACAGAGGTTTATACCATCATGTAACCTGGTCCTAAGAGAGTCCTAAGGCATGTCTAAATCGATCTTTAACGGGTCAGAACTGAAGTCAATGCAAAAGTCAAACTTTTGCGACATTCGGCTCCGAACCGGTTCAATATAGCAAATGGCCGATTCAAACGAGCGCAAACAAGTTTATATACTTAATATCATGTTTTATGAGTGTCTAAACAGGTTCCATAGCATATATATTACAGGTTATGCAAGATTTGCAAAAACGGCTTTCTGTTGACTTTTTAAGTGCACGTTTGACTCGACATTCGACATAGTTAGAGCGGTGATCAGAGGGAACCCCTTTAGGGGTTTATTACCCACATAAATAACAACTCATAACTACTTTTGATCCGACAATTCACTGGACCATTTGTGAATTATCGCTATGACAACCGTTCATTACGACGGTTTGGTTTATAAGCTAAAACCATTGAAAAACGAGATCACAAAAGGTTAGGCAACTTACAGAAGTTTAATGCAAGACTTAGGAATATAGAAGGAAGCTTGAGAGCTCCAAGAATGATCAGAAGTAGTGTTGTGAGGTGTGGTGAAACTTATGCACATAACATGCCTATTTATAGTAAAGTTTTCATCACAACTTTTGACACACAAGTCCCTCAACTAATCACAACCTTTCAATAGGTGTTCCTAATGCTTAGGGGTTGCTTAGGGGTCAATTGGAAGGACTTAAATGCATCTCATGGCGTTTAGAAGGCTGAACAGCCAAGTCAAGCATGTTTCTGCATCTGGGCGCCTGACGCGGCCCGCATGGAGGAACCATACACATATTACGCGGGCCGCCTGAAGTTTAAAAATCAGGCGCGTTCAATCATAGGCTCGCGGCCCGCCTCAACTTAACCCGAACCCTTACGCGGCCCGCGAGAGGGTGGATTTTCTGAGATTTTAAATCTTTTATAATCATTACTAAATCTTGGTAATAAATAACAGAATCTTTAGTAATTATTAATGAAATCTTTAGTAATTATTAACTTGCCCTTTCGGGTTTTGAAGGGGTAACTTTGCGATTTGGCCCTTGATTATTTACTACTAAGGCCTCGTGTTATTTACTCGCTTAGTTAAGTCCCTGGTTAGTTTATTTAATTATTCTGAAAGCCTTAACTTTCATTATTGACGCTTTTAACCCTTCTCATACGAATTCGATCGTAACTTTCTCGTTTTAAAGCGGAACTTCGCGGAATTTATACAGTATATTCTAGTGAGTGTATAATACTGTTACAAAGCCTCGGGAGCGTTAAAGGGTCACTCAGAGGTATAATTAAACATGTTGACACGGTTAACCCCTGTAGCTTGTAATCTCTCACTTTCTTCCACGTTTCGCTTCCGTACGATCCATGATTCATTCGTTTGAAGGTACAAGCACTACTTAGGGTTACTATACAGTATATTTACCCTTGTTTGACATTTATAACCCTCGAATTTACATACATTCAAGGTTTGTCAATATTAGTCCTTTATTTAATATCAATGCCACGTGTAATCAAATGACACGTGTTAACACATCATTGGACACAAAAATTCGAGGTGTTACAATTATCTATTCCAACTTGTGATTATTGAAATGAACTATTTATGACTAAAAATAGTTGTTTTGATTATGTTTTTTGAATGAACTATTTATGCGTTTTTCATAAATTTATGATTGCCATCATACTACCTTGTTATCAACTACATATTATATGTAATCCTTTGTAATTTTATTATTACCCACCTAACATAATGCAATTTCATTATTACCCACCTAACATACAATATCAATCTTAGTGTGACAAAAAAATGCACATCTGCATACATGTTTACTATATCAACAAGAAAAATGCACATGTGCATACGTGTTTACTGTTTGACTCCACATGGTTACTAATATATGGTTACTAAAATGAAAAACATATATCCTACTTTAATGAGTATAACCATTTGTTATACTTTACATATGAATATATCCAGTTGTAATACATTACATACTAAAAAAAATGCACATTGTAACACTTTATGCACATGCGCATACCCAACATTTCATTTACTAAACAACATAATATATCATATATTAACAATCGGATCCATTTGTAACAAATTATATATTACTAACATGCATTTAACTATTACTAACATGCATGAACAACCATCTTGTAAATTTAACCATCTCAATGCACATGTGCATAAAAACAACAACCAATACAAACTCCAAATATCAATCGCTGTCAACCAAAAGTAACCGCATCACAATAGACCATAGTCAACCAAAATTAACCAAAATTACTGACATCACAATGGCTACCCACTTGTTACCGTCAAAACACATTAAGTCAACACGTCAAAACAGAAAAAACAAAAAATAAACGAAAGAAAAAAAACAAAATAATACATTCTCATTCACCTCTATGTTACCATCATTCAATTTAATGACCATATCTTCTTCATTGAACTTATCTACCATAAAATGTGACAATTTTGCCGGTAGGCTGTCTGTTCTCAGCTACAAAATAATTCCAAACCTCATGTTTCTCACTGCAACCTTCTGTTTTTTAGACAATGTGTCTAACCCCATCAAAAGTTGATGTGGTGACAAACGTGTTGTATTGATCGCCAGTTGACAGCTCTAACAACTTTTTTACTTTCTACCACTCTAACAACTTTTTTACTTTTTAGCTTATCTGCCATTGTTTTAACTCTTGATGATTTTGACTTGTTTGCCTAGTGTTTTAACTCTTCTTGATGATCTAACTCCTTTCTTTGAATATGTTTATTCACACATGATGATGCACATCTGCAAACAAAATAATATATGTTATGAAATGTTCGTACATACTAATGCATATGTGCATTTTAAAGTTTGATTGAATATTTTAAATAACACATACCCTCGACATCATTTTTATCCACCTTATTGTCATATTAGTCATTGACTTTTGATGTTGACCACCTTCTATTCTTTATCATGCGGACTTCATTAAAACCTTTATTTGGCGTTTCCTTTTGTTTCCGTTTGCTAGTCCTCCTATTAATGTCCTTTTATACATCCTTTTGCATCTTTGCACATCTACATTTATAAACTTAATATGTTTATACAAATTTTACTATTAAAAAAACAGTAATACAATGATGCACATGTGCATAAATTTAGATTTAATTACTAAACAAGCAAAATAATAATTATAAATAATCAACAGCTTCTAACCTTTTTTTTAACATTCACATATTCGTCTTCCGTTGCGTCGTTGCGTCTTGGCATTCATTCTCGATGACCCTTCATCTCTTGACTTTAATAGAAATGTTACTTTTTTCGATTTTCTTTCAATTGGTGATCTACAACGAATATGTGCATAAACGTTAAATACCTTAATAACCTATTATGACAAATTATGCACATGTGCATAGTAACATATTTTGTCAATCTATGAGCATGTGCATAGCTATATATCACACAACACTACCTTATTAATATATTCTAACATGAAATACACATGTGCATAACTATACATAACATCAAAATAAAACTAAATAACTTATTCAACGTCATGTGCATCAACATTAACTACCTTATTCACATGTTACTGCAAACTATGCACATGTGCATATTGACTTATTATGATAATCTATGCATATGTGCATATGTGCATAACTATATATCACACAAAATTACCTTTAATAACCTATTATGTTAAACCTATGATGTCAAAATATGCACATGTGCATAACAATATATCACACAATACAAAACGAAGTTTAAATTAACAAATTATCTATCATATAAAAGTACAAACGACAAATTATCTATCATATAAAAGTACAAACGAATTGTATAAACTTGCAAACGGTGTCTTGATTTATATGACAATATCTATGTTACATTGCACGGTATCTATGTTACACCGCAGATTCCGTAACGGCGATTCCGACGGCGATTCCTGGCTAAATTTTCGTAGTGGCTATTCTTATAATCACGTTGCCCTAATTAGAAACGGATTAGAAATCCACAATGCTTATAATCATGTTGCCCTAATTACGAATGGATGAAGAATGTACGATCGATGATTATGTTCCTAATATAGATTATACGTCCACGATCGATGATTATGTTCCTAATATAGATTATACGACTAATTTTGGATGGATTTTGGGAACTAACCTCAATTATATGACGAAATCTGAAATATCTGCTTATAAAATCTCAAATCTTCGATAAACTCTCTCAATCTAGCTGCTTCAATATGGTGAACTGATGATGGTGAAATGATTATGTATTCGAGACGATGATGTAATCGATTGTAATCGACGAACTGATTCGATATGGTGAACTGATGATGGTGAAATGTTGAGAGATTCGTATGTAATCAGATTTCAGAGAGGAGAGTTCGGACGTGAAAGGTTGTATTGAATATAATTCAATTTGTGCTTGAAGTCCGATAATAGGCTGTTATTTTAAAAGTTGTTTGGGTATTTACAAAATTGCCCCCTGTTCACATTGGTTCTCGCGGTTCTCGCAATAAGGATGGTTCTCGCATGAACCCTACCCTATATATATATATATATATATATATATATATATATATATAGAGAGAGAGAGAGAGATGTTAAGTTGTTAAATTTACTTAACCGTTTTGTTGTTAAACTTAGTTGTTTAACTGATTAATTTACTTTAACTAATTAATTAAGAAACTTAATTAGCTGATTAATTAATTAACTTACTAAGCTGATTAATTAACTAACTTACTTAACCACTAAACTTTCTTAACCGCTAGGTTTTCTTAACCACTAAGTATACTGGTTTAGCAGCCCCCTGGTTAAGTTCTAATTTCTAGATATACCAAAATGTGACGTGGATTAGTGTAAGAAACCAAATCAAACTTTAACGATAATCACGAGATCAAAACTGCAACGTATCAAGTATCACCTTATTCAGGCAGAACTTCAGTTTTTCGTTGTTAGGGTTTCTGATCAATCGGACAGGGTATGGTTTCAGCGATTAGCGTTTCGTACACGGGAATTGAGACAGAGATTCGGAAACATAGAAACGAAGATCAGAAAGATCGATTTTGAAATCGAAAGGTGCAAATGAAACAAGTCATGCCCGAATCTATATATAGCTGAAAAGAGACGTCGTCGCGCCATGCAACAGGCATACAAGACCCGGTCACGTCACGCAACGGGGATGGCTAGGGTTTAGGGTTGGTGAGTCAACGTATCTAGCTTTGTCACTTGTCATCCGATGGTACCACATGGCCTCCGCATAATCCTACCATGTCACGCCACGTGAAGGTCCTCAAGGACCTCGTCGCGCCACGTGACGGTGAGCAGAACTTGGTTTTCTCGTTTTTCATGCTTCTCGTCGTACACATTCGGGGTTTCGATTATGAACTGTTATGGGGCCTTTTTTAGGGTTGTTACATCCTCCCCACCTTGTTTTAAATCTCGTATTCTAGATTCACTGAAATAAGGATGGATACTTTTATTTCATCTCCGATTCTAGTTCCTAAGTATATTCTAGTCCTTGCGTTAAATTCCACTTTACTTTGACCAGAACTAATCTCTATGCTTTGAGATTTTTATCTTTGACCTGTAAAGGTCTTTTAATGAACTTTAATTTTTCATTTACCTCTCTATATCTTTGAGGAGGTACGGCTAAAGATTCATCAGCTAGGCATTTCCTTAAGTTGCATACATGAAATATATCATGTATACTAGTCATTTTTTCTGGTACCTTTAGCTGATAAATTACCGGTCCAATTTCTTTAATTATTTCGAATGGTCCAACAAACCTTGGATTTGACTTTCCTTTCTTGTTGAATCGAACTATTCTTTTCCATGGCTTTTTGACAACTTTCCTAAAAGCAAGAAGTGAAACTACTATCTCGATCTGATGCAATGGATAACAAGATTATTCCGTGCACATACCACTTAACTAAGCGTTTCATACGAAAGGTTTCCGTCATTGGTACGGAATGAGCTGACTTGGTTAGTCAATCCACAATCATCTAGATTGTGTCGTTATATTTTCTTGTTTTGGGTAACAAAATCCATTGTTATCAATTCTTATTTCCATACTGGCATTTCTAATTGTTGAAGTAACCTGAGGTTTTCTAATGTTCAACTTTAACTGGTTAAATACTTAGAGACGTAACTTGCTACATCCATTGTCACTCCTACCCACCAGAACTTTTTCCTCAAATCTTGACACATCTTATCGCTTCAAAGATGCATTGTATACTTTGATTTATGAGTCTCCTCGTAGGTTTCCTTGAATAGGTACCCAGATCTGCTTTTTCGGAAATTTCCCAAATTTCATTAGCATTTAAATATTTCACCATATCTTTTAATCCTTTAGCATCATTAGTAATTGTTGTTTCCTAGGTACTTTTTAATTGCTCTATTTAATCTATTTCAGAGTTTATCTGAGATAATATGCTCTTTTTGGCTTCTCATGATACTTACGGCCTAAAGCCTCTGCCAGTATATTAGCTTCGCCTTTGTGACATTGGATTTCATAATCGTAGTCACTTTTGAATTTTCATCTAGTGTCGTTGCTTCACGTTCAGCTCTTTTTACCCAAAAATATACTAATTTGGGTAACGGGGTTGCTATCTGGGATAACTCTAAAACGTTGATAGTATCCTGCTAGTCTGACGAAACTTCTAACTTCCATAGGGGACTTAGGGATTTTCCATTTGGTAATTGCCTCGATCCTTGTGGGATCCACATGAATTTCTTCATGATTAAGCAAATGACCTAGAAATTTCTTGGTGGAAATCAACCACAACACAAACCCCAACTATGAGCTTAGTTGAGAGCTTGGTGGGTATAAGATTTCATCAAGTTTTAATCAAAATATACGAGAAATAAGTATAAAAATTCAAAGCAGAATTTTAACTCTACTTTGGACCTTGATGCGTGTGTAGTGTAATATATTTTTGATGTATATTTAAGCCCTTTTTACACTTTTAACCAAGTTTTAAATTTATAAAACACGATATTCACTAACACTAAACACACATATGGGCAAGTGCACCCATCGTGGACGTAGTATAGTGTTGGTAAGATACCGAGGTCGTCCAAGGACACAAGAGCTTTTAATACCGGTTTATCCTCAACGTCTAATCAAATCAAAAAGGTTAGAAAAATGTTTTAAACTAAGAAAATAAAAACTAACTAAATGCTGAAAATAAAAATAAAATAAAAACAGATAGACAAGATGAATCACTTGGATCCGACACGTGTATTAGTATAACCTTTGATTATTTTCGCACTTTTGCACTTGTTTAAGAGATTATCTTAGTTATTGTAGTAGGCCCATCTTTTGAAGGCGACGTTACCCTCAACCCAGTAGTTTGAGTCAGCAAGGATACAATCCTAAAGGGTCGGATTATTGAAAGATAATGAATTAAGTTATTAATGCAAATTGTGGTAGGCCCCGCTTTTGGCGGTGACGTTACCCTCGGCTAAGTAGTCTGAGTCAGCAGGGATACAGTCCTAAATAGCCGGGTTATAGTATTAATAGTAGTTAACTTATGAGGGGGTCAAAGAGTTTGGATCCCCGCCATCCAATACCTATGGGCATTGAAGGAGATCCTACTAAATTTGACCCAGGTCCCAAGCAGGACCTCTAAACGCTGAACAAGGGCAAGACCCTTACCAAACCGTTCCCTTAACCCCCGACCAGGTAGCCAACATACCTCCATATAGACCGTGGAGATATGAATGGTGAAAATCTTTTATTTTATATAGACAGTAAAATAATGCCAAGACACCACGGACAAACGATAAGGAAAGATCACCTTCAACATAAGTAACTAGTTATTAAAGTCATTAATACAAAACCAAATAAAAAGTGCAAAAGATTAAAAATAAAAAGTATTATACTAAACACTTGTCTTCACCAAGTGATGTAAGAGACTTAGGCAAACATGGCCTTGATTGTCAAGAACTCTTACGATCAATCTTGGATCCCGAGACGACTCACACACTCTACGATGGACAATGGATGACGGTGGTGGATGATGGTGTTATGGTGGTGGTGGGTGGTGGATGAAGTGTGAGAGAGGTGGTGTGCCAAGGGATGAGAGAGAATGAAGCCAAGCTCCTCTATTTATAGGCTGAACAGAAGGCTGGACACGGCCCCGTGTCCGCTGGACACGGCCCCGTGCCCGTCTGACATTCTCTCACTTCATTAATTGTAATTGCGAATTACAATTAATGCGCCTGCTGTACTTTCACCACGCCCCCGTGCTCGCTGGACACGGCCCCGTGGTGGGCAATGGAAGCTTCTACTGGTTTGTCTTTTCTGCTGCTTCCTGGGCACGCCCCCGTGTTCGCTGGACACGGGGCGTGTTCAGACTCTGTTTCTTCTCCTTTGCCTTGGGAGGTGCCGTTGAGGGTCCGGGCAGTCCACTTTTGTTCCTTTTTCTTGTATTTATGGTAGAATTAGTTGTCTTTTTGTTTCTTTTGTGATTTTGAGCTCATTTCATCCTGAAAATACAAAAGGAAGATAAAAACACTCTTTTTCCAACATTAGTACTTAAAAAGGGTTAGTTTTATGCCTTAATTGATGTGATTTATATGTTGCATTTTACACACATCAAATACCCCCACACTTGAACTTTTGCTTGTCCTCAAGCAAAACTCTTTAAATGTGGCTTACACTCCCAAATGGAATAGGTAGAAGAGAAGTTTTTTAGCTTGTCCTAGAGTGTCGGGAATCCATGGTTTTTATAGGTTTTATTTTTATTTATTTACAATCCTATTCGTTATGATTTATTTTGAACTTTTCATAAGATGAATTACTTATTTGGGCATAGCATGCCTTATTAAAATTCCATTTATATACAAGTTCACATACCTCACGGGAGATCACTCAACACTCGGCCGAAGGTGTATATTTTAGTGAATTACTCGAGAGCGGCACGGAACTTACGTCTTCCATAGGCTTGCCAAGCAATCAATCCTCCTCCTTTTTAACTTTTTACCTTTGTAAATATCAAGAGGACTTTTTGGGTGAAGGCTTGGGTTTAAAGGTGGGTGGTTGGTTAGTGGTTAGTAAAAAGGGCGAAAATCGTAACAAGCGTCGGTTTTCGTGAAGTACCTTGTTTTTAGTGACTTTTTATTTTGAAGTATTTCTCCAAACAAGCTTTTATAGCTTTTGTTTGTTTTTAACTTCATCATCATCATTTTTTTTTTTCAATCGTCACATAAAAAGGTGATGTTTACGAAAAAGCGAACTTGTTACTAAAATAAAAAAAATAAAAAGGTTTTTGGTGGGTAAAAAGGGTTTTGGGGTAATGAAATGAAAGGTTTAGGCTCAAAGGGGCTATCTAGGGGGATTTTGGGTAGGTAAAAAAATGAAAAATAATGGTTTTGAAAGAAAAATGGTTAGTCCTAATGCCTCCATCATTTACTTACTTGGGTTTAAGTTGGTAAGGACCGGGAATGTATCGTCGTGGCAAGTTCTAGATTTGTAAGGACCGAGCGGCTATTCACACAAGAAACGAAAAATGAGCATTTAATCTAAATATGTGTATTTTTATGCTCAATAAAGGCTCAAAACTCACTTTTGTGGGAATGGGTTTTTAATGTGACCAAGCATATATAATCGAATTTTTAACTAGACTTGTTATACCGTTTCATAATTTTCTTATGTTGGTTCTTTTTTTTATCACGACGCTATCGGTTGTAAACTTGTAAAAATATAACCTTTTTAGAACTTGTTATTCCCAACTTAAACTAAGACAAGTAAATAAAAAAATGAAAAAGTTTTTGAAAAAATTTGGGGTGTTTAGCGGTTCCAATAGAGTTTTGTGTAAGGCTTGTGTTTAGGATTTTGCAAAATTTCAAGGGTTTTAGCATCCCCCCCACACTTAAATTATACATTGTCCTCAATGTGTCCAAAAATAATGTTTTTGGTTGATTAGAATGTATAAAAGTGGGTTAAAAAGCAAAGATTTATGTTACTGGCATCCTGGACACGGCCCCGTGTTGACCGGGCACGGCCCCGTGGTCAAGTGCCAGTAACAAAAATTACAGAATTGAAACAGAAGCCTGGACACGGGGGCGTGTCCGCTGAACACGGCCCGTGTCCAGTTACCTGAACTGGGTGATTTTCTGCTGGGGCTCAGCACGGGGCCGTGTTGGTTGGGCACGGCCCGTGTTAAGCCTTCTGTGATGGAGATTTTTGTCGGGTTGCTCTGTTCTTCGTGCATGGTTCCATTTCTTCTCGTTCCCTTTTTCATCCATTACCACCATGAGTGTGTTTTATTCTCAAAACAACCATCAATCTTAAAAAACCATCATAACATTGCTAATAGAGAGACATTACATAAAGATAAAAATTACATAAATATTAAACTTATGAAGTTCTAGCCCTATGTTTTATTTTAATTTAGCAAAATTTCCAAGAAGCTACTAATCTTGGTTAGATAAGGCTTTGTAGAACTCCTCCTTTCGGGTGCGGTTCTCCTCATATGTCGGCAAGCCACTCCTCTACCTCCCTTGGAAGGAGAAAAGAGGGCTCGTTTGCATTGGTTTGAGGAGTTTCAACTTCCGCTGGAACTTCTTGTGGGTTTTCTATAGGAGGTTCTGCGGGAAAGTCTCCCCACCCGGTAGGGTTGTTAACACCGAGTGCCAAGTTCCAGTCTTGTTGTGGAAGGACTGGTTCCATAGGGGGTGCTACCAAAATGTTTAACCTTTGGTGCAAAAGGTAAATCTCTTGGAAGCTGCTTTCAAGTCCCATTGTAAGATCGTTAATACGGTCAATGAGGACCTCCTCTACTGACGTCATTTCGTCGAGAGCTTCCCTTAGCGCTATCACGTAGTGCACAAGTGTAGCTTCAACGGAGGGCCTCCTTCCCCTTCGGCTGTTTGAGGAATGAACGGATGATGTTTCGCTGTTTTCACTCGCCATTCTACGAAAAATAAACCAAAAGCAGTTTATATGACGAAACAGTTTCTGGACACGGCCCCGTGCTCATTGAGCACGGCCCCGTGTTCATCTTTCTGCAGAATTTTGGAGCAAGGAATCTTGGGTTTTTAAGTTATTTTCTGAGTTTATGCAAGCTTTTTGACAGTAAATAACTTTAAACAATGTTACATAACATGTTTTTACCAAGATTCTATGATCAAAACTCATTGTTCCCTACCACAAAGATTGAAAATTCAAACTTTTCATGGTAGTTCTTGAAGAAAGATGAAGAAGAAGGAAATGTCTAGAAGAGGAAAGGACAAGATGGGTTGTTGGAAACTTCTTTTAGACTTACCTAGGATTGTTTGAGAGAAGATTCCTTCAAATCTCTGTCCCCAAGTTGGTCCAAATGTGCAGGATTTTTGGCTGCATTTATAGAAAACGACAGCCTGCTGGACACGGCCCCGTGTCCGCTGGACACGGCCCCGTGTGCAGATGAATTTCTGACACAGTTTGTCCGTATTCTGACGTTCTGATCAGAGGGGAATCTTTTGGTGGACACGGGGGCGTGTTTGCCGGGCACGGCCCCGTGTCGGAAAGCTGTCTTATGAAGTTTTGTCTTTACTAAGGAGCTAATCTATATCGGGTGGCTCTTGACTTGTTGGAACAACCCCAAAGTGCCTAAGATACCTTAATTGTCCTATACTAAGGCGAGAACGTAAGAGGTTGTCGGTGAGGGTAATTCCTATTTTCATTCTAGGTGGACAAGTCCAACCCTTTCCCGGGCTCTCGTTAAAGAAGGTGTATGCCGAATCGCTCAGGTCTATGTATGCATCGAACGAAGTCGATGGGGAGTCCTTCACGGCACAATCGGCACAGGGACGACTATCGTCCGCGTCTTTTCTAGGTAAGAAGGTATTTTCGGGAGCAACGAGGTTGTCGGAATGCGGTTCCAACATTTCCTCATGGTCATCATCTTGGGATGGATCTAAAAAATCCTTCCTAAGTTCTTTTGACCAATTGAGAAGTAGTTCTTCTAGTTGAAATAACTCGTCAAGGAGCATTTCTCCTAGAATATCTGGCTGGGTGCATTCGAGGGAGAAATAGTGCTTATTTTTACTTTCGCCCCTCTTAAGGTTACAAGGAATCGGTGGGTCTATATAGTGGGGCCTATAAGTGAGGAAAAAACATTTTAATTCCTCATGTTCGCCTCCACATATTCGACACCACAAACCATAAGAGTGCCGAAAGTAAAAAGAATTACTATCACTCATGTTTGTGTCAGAAATTACCAACCGCCGGGATCTAACGGTTCTGTTTTCAGCAACTGAATCTTGGGCACGGGGGCGTGTTGAGTAGACACGGCCCCGTGTTCAGCCTACTGTCTGACTTAAAACAGGATTGCCAGTTCCAATGATTGAGCACGGGGCGTGTTCAGCGGGCACGGCCCCGTGTTGAGCTCTGCAGAAGCTAAAAATCTAAAAAAAAATCCTAAAAAATTAAAGAAAAATAAAAATATGATTAGGCCGTTGATTCCTAACTTTCTTAAAATCCTTGTGTCCCCGGCAACGGCGCCAAAAACTTGATGCGTGTGTAGTGTAATATATTTTTGATGTATATTTAAGCCCTTTTTACACTTTTAACCAAGTTTTAAATTTATAAAACACGATATTCACTAACACTAAACACACATATGGGCAAGTGCACCCATCGTGGACGTAGTATAGTGTTGGTAAGATACCGAGGTCGTCTAAGGACACAAGAGCTTTTAATACCGGTTTATCCTCAACGTCTAATCAAATCAAAAAGGTTAGAAAAATGTTTTAAACTAAGAAAATAAAAACTAACTAAATGCTGAAAATAAAAATAAAATAAAAACAGATAGACAAGATGAATCACTTGGATCCGACACGTGTATTAGTATAACCTTTGATTATTTTCGCACTTTTGCACTTGTTTAAGAGATTATCTTAGTTATTGTAGTAGGCCCCTCTTTTGAAGGCGACGTTACCCTCAACCCAGTAGTTTGAGTCAGCAAGGATACAATCCTAAAGGGTCGGATTATTGAAAGATAATGAATTAAGTTATTAATGCAAATTGTGGTAGGCCCCGCTTTTGGTGGTGACGTTACCCTCGGCTAAGTAGTCTGAGTCAGCAGGGATACAGTCCTAAATAGCCGGGTTATAGTATTAATAGTAGTTAACTTATGAGGGGGTCAAAGAGTTTGGATCCCCGCCATCCAATACCTATGGGCATTGAAGGAGATCCTACTAAATTTGACCCAGGTCCCAAGCAGGACCTCTAAACGCTGAACAAGGGCAAGACCCTTACCAAACCGTTCCCTTAACCCCCGACCAGGTAGCCAACATACCTCCATATAGACCGTGGAGATATGAATGGTGAAAATCTTTTATTTTATATAGACAGTAAAATAATGCCAAGACACCACGGACAAACGATAAGGAAAGATCACCTTCAACATAAGTAACTAGTTATTAAAGTCATTAATACAAAACCAAATAAAAAGTGCAAAAGATTAAAAATAAAAAGTATTATACTAAACACTTGTCTTCACCAAGTGATGTAAGAGACTTAGGCAAACATGGCCTTGATTGTCAAGAACTCTTACGATCAATCTTGGATCCCAAGACGACTCACACACTCTACGATGGACAATGGATGATGGTGGTGGATGATGGTGTTATGGTGGTGGTGGGTGGTGGATGAAGTGTGAGAGAGGTGGTGTGCCAAGGGATGAGAGAGAATGAAGCCAAGCTCCTCTATTTATAGGCTGAACAGAAGGCTGGACACGGCCCCGTGTCCGCTGGACACGGCCCCGTGCCCGTCTGACATTCTCTCACTTCATTAATTGTAATTGCGAATTACAATTAATGCGCCTGCTGTACTTTCACCACGCCCCCGTGCTCGCTGGACACGGCCCCGTGGTGGGCAATGGAAGCTTCTACTGGTTTGTCTTTTCTGCTGCTTCCTGGGCACGCCCCCGTGTTCGCTGGACACGGGGCGTGTTCAGACTCTGTTTCTTCTCCTTTGCCTTGGGAGGTGCCGTTGAGGGTCCGGGCAGTCCACTTTTGTTCCTTTTTCTTGTATTTATGGCAGAATTAGTTGTCTTTTTGTTTCTTTTGTGATTTTGAGCTCATTTCATCCTGAAAATACAAAAGGAAGACAAAAACACTCTTTTTCCAACATTAGTACTTAAAAAGGGTTAGTTTTATGCCTTAATTGATGTGATTTATATGTTGCATTTTACACACATCAGACCTCAAATATGGTGAGGTTCCACCTTAATTTGCCATGGCAAACTTGTGAAAACCTCCCTAAAGGTCATCCAATTAGTTTAGAAGAAGAAATCATGAAGAAATAAGATGAAAAGTGAGTGAAAACTCACTTAGAATGCTTGGAACTTTCTGCCAAGACTTGAGAAATAAGAGAAGACTATGGAGCTTGAGAGATATTTAGATGAGTGGAAAGTGTTTAGGAGGTGGTAAGGGGTTGTATTTATAGTTAGTATTCGGGTTGGGGTGTTAAATGAGGTGGTTGGGGGTTGAAAGGAGGGAAATGGAGCCAAAATTCGTGTGTTTTAAAAGATTCTGCCTGACCTGGTCATTTTGTGTGGCACCCAACTGACCTCGCAATACTGTTTTTTTTTTTTTACAATTTGGTTTACGTGATGTCTGTGCAGTTATCTGGATGCTTAGTGATTGTGTGTAATGCTTGATTATTATTTGTGATTATTATTTGTGTAGTATTACATATAGTTTAATTAGAGTCTCTATCGCTTCACTCTTCTGTGGTTACTTGTCAAATTTCGGGATGAAATTTCTTTCAAGTTGGGGATGATGTGACAATCCGGATAATTAAGGTTAACATTGCTTGAAATCCCACAACTTTTAGTGTGTATCTGTATGCTATTTGCCTATCTCGTGCATCACTTTATGATTGCGTATGTTTAACGGATTAACTATACGGGAAATTGTTAAACGTTTTGTGTGTCATTCGTCTGAGTTAGAAAACCGAATGAGTTGGGCCGCGCATATTAGGGCCACCTATTCACACTTCATGATCTCGGCCCAATTCACATTTTATGCATTTTAATCTTGATTTTGGCCCACTTGTTAAATGTCATCTCGGCCCAACTCTTGTGAAGATCCTTGATATCGGCCCACTTGTTGATTGATCTGATTTAAATGATAATGAATGAGTGTGTGATGAGCTGCTAGTTATTGTGACTCGAGCATGCAAATAAAAAAAGATAGTTATTGTGACTTGTTTATGTAAGTAATATCATTTAGAGTCTTAGGGTTAGATGGAATATAGTTTGGGGGTAAAAATTAATGAGCTGGGAGTCTTGGGTGTCGGGTGTCGTTTGGGTGAGGTTGAGACCCAATAAGAACCGGCCCACTTCATAACAGGATTATTGTCGGGCCACATTCAGGTTGGGGCTGAGGGAGTGACATTGGGTCGCTTCACACAGTAAGGGAATTAATTAGTTTAGGTCCGCACACCCCTGATGGGTTGGGCCACGCAACTTAAAATATTTCAGGTTTGGGCCTCGAATGAATAGGTAGTGGGTTAAAAGATTAAGTCTTACAATCTGTGTTGGGCTTAACTGCAACAGGGCCGCACAACGTAGGATTTCCGGTATGGGCTGCCAAGTTATGGCGAGCCTTAAACAGCGTTAATACAAGATTTTGTAATCAAATAAATATTGAGTGATATGAATTGTTGCCATTATAAACATATTCAATTGAATGAGGATTGGACTGTTACTATGTGTGATTGTGATATATGATCCTGTAACGTGAAAATACTTATGGCCCGAATGCTCGTTGTAACTTGTGTGATAATACGTGCCATACCTGCTTACCACTTTTGGAACTTGTACAATGAATAAGTGAATTCTATGTAAACGAATCTGACTGTCATTGGAACTACATTAGGGTGTGGGTGTCCAACGATAAACAAGTAAATTAATCTTACCGAGCAAAACTAAGGTGGGTTCATCTCTCTTGGGCATGCGTCCCGGTGGTTGGGACAGTCTTTGGGTATCCCTAGGAGGGATAGGTTTTGGGTAACTTGTTTGGGTATTCCTGAGAGGAATATATCTTGTTGTAAATCGGTAATGTTGGATAATATACTCATCCTATCACCTTTAAAGTCCCTCCGTGTTGTTTGGTTACCTGAGAGGTATCATGGTACTAGTTAGTAGCGCTACTTAGGTTTGGCAACCTCACCCCGTACCTGGGAGGACGGGTGTTGAACTAATGACCTAGTCATGACCAATGCTTTGATAGGAGCATTGGAGAAAGGGCAATGTAAATCAGAAGCCATCTTGTATTCGGGATATTATCAACATTAAATTCAATGGATTAACTAAACACTCGGTAACCAACGTTTTCGTAAAACTATGAACTCACCAGCGTTGTCTGATACACTTGTTACATGCTCGCAGGTCATTAGATATCTTGGATTTGGGAACTTGCTGTCTGGAGTAGCTGGAGTGGTCATGGGTCGACTAGAGAGATTCATGTGATTGAATACTTGACACTATACATTGGTTTTGAAACAATTTAACTTTGGTTTACTATTTGCTTCCACTGAACGTGTTGGTTTTCATGTAAACTTGTTGATGACATTTTCATAATAATTGGGGATTTTAATTATAAACTTGAATGGGTTCCATGTAATTAGTGGCTCGTTGTTGGTTCATCACACGCCTAACAGGGACATTCCCTAGGTGGTATTTTGGGGGTGTGACAGTTTGGTATCAGAGCCACTGGTTATAGTGAACTTGGTTTTAAAACATTTTTATAAAACCAGACTATAACCAAACAGTTCCGAAATCGACCATGACACTCGGCTCCAGATTGCAAGGTTTATTTCTTGTTTACTATTGCATAGCATATCTAGTGTTTACTTATGAATAACACCACACGTGAATACACACTTGGCACTACAGTATGAGTTTCTATGTTACCAACCCATGTTACGTGTTTTAAGAGTGCGACTCTTCTTGAATTTTCATGATCTATGTTGTGGTGTCATCTGTCTTATTGCTCGAATTCGGGGAACCTTTTAGCGAGAATTAAGAGGCACTGAGATAAGCATGCAAATTGCCTTATTATTATGGGTGCACACATAATAATAACGTGAGGTGCATGTGAGTCCCAGTGAGGCTTAACGAGTGTGAAAAGGGTTCCACTCAGCTAATTGGTGTTATGTTAGAACTCAGTAGTCTATGGAGGTCATATTAATACTTGACTCCTACTTGAACTGGCATTTTAAATCTTTCCCTCTTCTGGTATAGAAACATGAGCGGACGAGGCCATGGACGCGGCCACATTGCTATGACTGAGGCTGAATTAACCAACTTGATCAACACTCGTGTAGCTGAAGCCCTAGCGGCTTACCAGGCTGGTACGATATGTGCCAATTTCTTTCTATCCTTGTGTCGTATACTCGAATCTTACTTTTGTGTTGTACGCTCTTTCGTCTTAGGTCAACCTGCGAATCAAAACAATCCACCTGCCTACACGTTTAAGACCTTCATGGATTGTAAGCCACAAACCCTTAGTGGGACTGAAGGAGCTGTGGGACTCTTGCGTTGGTTTGAGAAGGCCGAATCCGTATTTGCTTTGTGTAATTGTCCCGTGGGGGACCGGGTGAAATATGCTTCAGGCACGCTCGAGGATGGTGCCTTGACTTGGTGGAATGTCCAAGTTCAGATGTTGGGTATTGAGATGGCGAATGCCACTACATGGGATGATTTCAAGGAATTGATGCGAGAGGAGTATTGCCCTCGTGATGAGATACAGAAGCTCGAGAATGAGTATTACAACCTAGAGATGGAGGGGTCTGAGATCGAGGCTTACACGAAAGGATCTCATGAGTTAGCAATTTTGTGCCCTAACCTGTCTCGACCTCCACCACGACGAATTGAGTTGTATCTCAAGGGCCTAGCACCAGCCGTAAAGGGATACGTCACTGCCGCAAACCTCAACAATCTGGCTCAGATCATCCATTTGGCACACAAGATCATCGACCAAGAGGTCGAACGTGGCAATTTGCCACCACGTGTTTCTGTTACTACTGCTACTACAGCTACAGATACTGCTCCCACTACTGACAGCAAGTGTATGTGGAATGATGTGGACAAGACGTTCAATTCGGTGCAGTCACAGAAGAAACCAGACATAGGCAACAATCGCAATTTCAGCCAGTCATCTTCTGTTAATCAAAATCAGAGCGATAATTAAAATCAAGGCTCCTACGCGGGAAAGCTACCAAAGTGTAATAAGTGTACGTTCCACCATCACGGGTCGTGCACTCGGGTATGTCACAGGTGCAACAAGGTGGGTCATATGGCTAAAGATTGTAGGGTCTGGCTCCCAAAGCCTCCACAGCAGCCGCAGAAACAGGAGAGGCAGCAGTCTCAACAGAATCAGGGAAATCATACGGGTTGTTTTCAGTGTGGTGATGAGGGCCATTTTAAGCGGGATTGCCCTCAGCTTAATCAGAATGCTGGCAACAACAACAATACTGGGAACAACAACAATGGGAACAATGGTGGGGACGGGGCACGTGGAAGAGTATTTACTATTGGTGCTGGAGGAAGCTCGCAATGATGGAAATGTTGACACCGGTACGTCTTCTTTGAATGATCTTTTTGCTTCTGTTTTATTCGACTCTAGTGTCGTTTGAAGTTATGTGTCTTTGGGGTTCAGTCGTCAGTTAGGACTGACTCCCACCCCTCTTGTAAATAAGCATGTAGTAGAATTAACTGATAGTAAATCGATAGAAGCTTCTCATGTTCTTTTTGGTTGTAAACTTGATCTCATGGGTCAAGTGTTCGACACTGACCTACTCCCGATACTCTTGTAAGTTTTGACGTGGTCGTTGACATGGATTCGGTTATCTAAGCATCAAGCGGAAATTCTCTGTAAAGAGAAAATCGTGCGTATCCCTCTCCCTAGTGGGGAATCTTTGTCAGTTCAAGGTCATCGTAGTGGTGCCATGGTTGGCATCATCTCAGCCATGAAAGCCCAGAAGTGTCTACGAAAGGGCTACCCTGCTATTCTAGCTCTCGTCACCGATTCACAACCTGAAGAAAGGAAGATCGAGTACCTTCCAGTTGTTCGTGAATTTTCTGACGTGTTTTCTGAAGAGTTACCTGGTGTACCTCCACATCGTCAGGTGGAATTTCAGATTGACCTTAGGCAATTTCAAATTCCTTCTGGGATACAGCAATCCCTTGAGTTCGCTGGACACTATCGCAGATTCATCATGGGATTTTCGAAGATTGCGTAACTTCAACCTCCTTAGCACAGCGGGGAGTTGTGAATTCATGGGAAATAAAACAGGGGAACGTCTTTTCAGCTTTTGAAACCCAACCCTGCAACGCACTGAGCATCTCTTCTATTCAAGGGTACCGATAATCTGGCGGTATACCATGATGGTTCGAATCAGAGTCCCAGTTACACATAAATGCAACATGAGAAGGAGATGGCCCACATGGTGGACTTACAGGAAGAACTGCACGAGTCACGACCTGCGGTGGAAGCCATGGTCTTTGGATTTAAGTTGGAGGCATTACTTAGACGGTACCAAATGCACTACTTATACCGATCACAAGGGCCTCCCGTATACCCTTGTTTCGAAGGAGCTAAACATGTAACGACATCGCTGGATGGAGCTTTTGAATGAATACGGCCATGAAACCTAGACGTGCACGAGCTTTACAGCTTGCCATCGACTCTAACATACCTGATCGGACTCGCCTTGCTCAAACTGGAAACCTGAAGGAAGAAAGTTCTTAAGATTAACCCATGCGGGGCATGCGGGAGCAACCTTTGGCAGGTCGGACGATATTTGCGACTTCATGGAATGAATATGAACCTCACTATACAGCAACCTTAGGAAACAGGTGCAACCGAAGCAGACGGGTCTTGATATCCTATTCATCGGAGTTTTGATAGGATGCATTAAAACCTGAAGACCATGTGCGGGTAACCGGGCCTCAAGGCCCACATAGCCACGCATGGGAACGATGTTTGACATGTGGGAAAGTCAAGGTGGGATTTTAGCAACCAGAAATACATATATGGAAATGAGAACAGACTGCCATGGATTTTGTCACTGGCCTACTTACAACTTGAAACGAAAACATTATCACCTGGGTGATCGTTGATGGACTCACGTTACTAGCACACTTTCTTGCAAGCAATGAAATGACGAGTCTTCACAGCTTGTGAATATTCCTCTGAGAGAGGCGGCTTTAGGGCACGAGGTGCCAACTCCTGTCATCTCTAATTTTGATCTATCCTTGATTCATGTCAGGCAATACACAACATCCTTGGCTCACGTCTAGACATGAGCATTGCTTATCACCATAGGATAAATGGACGGAATAAACGAACCCCCCTGACACTCGAAGACATGCTGTGAGCATGTGTGTGACTAGCTTTGGTGCAAATTTGAAGGACTCTTACCTATGGTTGAGTACTACTGCGGCAGCTATCATTCTGGTAACCAGACAGCTCTATTGAGGCAATACATAGACGATAATGTCAACCTTCTTGCCAGACTGTGATGGTTGACAACTTAACTACTGGTCCAGGACTAGTACTCGAAACTCTTGGGAAGGTTGTTTGGATCGGGAGTCAATTGGCGGCAACGCGTAACCGTCAGGAAAGCTGATAAACTTGGGAAACGTTGGAAGATCGCTGTAGGCGATCGTATCGTGTTGAATGTCTCACCATGGGAGGGTGTGGAATGCTTGGGAAGCATGGCGAGCTTAAATGACATCACGACGGACCATTCAACAGTCTGGGATGAATCGGTAGCGTTACCCGGCGAATCGGGTAACGTACGCGATGTCATTTATGTTTCGGATCTAAGGCAGTGGTTGTCTGATGAAACACGTGCAATACCTTTACGGGAGGAACTTATCGAACACATGGACCATGAAGTCAAGGTTCGTTAACTTAGTCAAATTCCAGTCGTAATGTTCATTGGAACTCAAGACGTGGACCGAAGTTCCTGTGAGAACGCAAAGATCAGGTGAAGCTCTGTTATCCCCGATTGTTCAAAGGGTGGGACCAACTTTCGATATCATTGGCGAATTTCGGGACGAAATTTCTTTCAAGTTGGGGATGATGTGGCACCCAACTGACCTCACAATACTGTTTTTTTTTTTACAATTTGGTTTGTGTGGTGTCTGTGCAGTTATCTGGATGCTTAGTGATTGCGTGTAATGCTTGATTATTATTTGTGATTATTATTTGTGTAGTATTACATATAGTTTAATTAGAGTCTCTATCGCTTCACTCTTCTGTGGTTACTTGTCAAATTTCGGGACGAAATTTCTTTCAAGTTGGGGATGATGTGACAATCCGGATAATTAAGGTTAAAATTGCTTGAAATCCCACAACTTTTAGTGTGTATCTCTATGCTATCTGCCTATCTCGTGCATCACTTTATGATTGCGTATGTTTAACTGATTAACTATGCGGGAAATTGTTAAACGTTTTGTGTGTCGTTTGTCTGAGTTAGAAACGGAATGAGTTGGGCCGCGCATATTAGGGCCACCTATTCACACTTCATGATCTCGGCCCAATTCACATTTTATGCATTTTAATCTTGATCTTGGCCCACTTGTTAAATGTCATCTCGGCCCAACTATTGTGAAGATCCTTGATATCGGCCCACTTGTTTTAATTTGGCACTATAACTTAATATACGTAACTTCCTTTCAGGTTTCTCAATCACAACATAACAAACCCAACTGCTTCCATACATATGTGCGACAGGAGACCCCCCCCCCTTCACACTCGAAACCTTTCAATTCCATACCCTTGATTCTGGATAGTATATTAAACCTTTGTTATTAACTTGTTTGTTGTTCTTATTAATGACATGAATATGATCATATGTGATATTGTATGACTTAGTATTATTCATGAACACATGATAATTACCAATTGATTATTATTGATAAATTGTTAATGTAAACAGAATAGTTAGAATAGGTAAATGATTAATAAACGATGTAACAGTTGTAGTAATGGCCCAATAGATTTGCATATAATGGTTTGATAAAGAGGATAACTTTGAATAAGGAAATTGGCGGCCCATGTGTGTGTGTTTGTAGTCTTGACTATACTGACAACACCATTAAGATATGGACATGGTTTTATTATGAACATATATATGCTGTTGACTTAGTAATTAGTGTTTTGAAGTGATGTCTAGTCGATCATGCATGGTTAGATAGTTAGGGTGGGGTAACCTTGTGAATACAAAACTGAAAACAAAGGGGGGTCATGTGGTTAATAACGATTTGGGGTCTTTTGTATACGGGAGTTTGTCGTTAATCACAGGGTTATACAAGCCTATAGATGGTTACATGAATACTTGAATTTAGAATTATAATTCTGCTGAATCTTTGATGATAAATCGGACCATGTAGTAGGTTTTGAGTTTGTTGATTGATCTGATTTAAATGATAATGAATGAGTGTGTGATGAGCTGCTAGTTATTGTGACTCGAGCATGCAAATAAAAAAAAGATAGTTATTGTGACTTGTTTATGTAATTAATATCATTTAGAGTCTTAGGGTTAGATGGAATATAGTTTGGGGGCAAAAATTAATGAGCTAGGAGTCTTGGGTGGCGGGTGTCGTTTGGGTGAGGTTGAGACCCAATAAGAACCGGCCCACTTCACTTAACAGGATTATTGTCGGGCCACATTCAGGTTGGGGCCGAGGGAGTGACATTGGGTCGCTACACACAGTAAGGGAATTAATTAGTTTAGGGCCGCACATCCCTGATGGGTTGGGCCACACAACTTAAAATATTTCAGGTTTGGGCCTCGAAGTGAATAGGTAGTGGGTTAAAAGATTAAGTCCTACAATCTGTGTTGGGCTTAACTGCAACTGGGTCGCACAACGTAGGATTTCCGGTATGGGCTGCCAAGTTATGGCGAGCCTTAAACAGCATTAATACAAGATTTTGTAATCAAATAAATATTGAGTGATATGAATTATTGCCATTGTACGCATGTTCAATTGAATGAGGATTGGACTGTTACTATGTGTGATTGTGATATATGATCCTGTAACGTGAAAATACTTATGGCACGAATGCTCGTTGTAACTTGTGTGATAATACGTGCCATACCTGCTTACCACTTTTGGAATTTGTACAATGAATAAGTGAATTCTATGTAAACGAAACTGACTGTCATTGGAACTATATTAGGGTGTGGGTGTCCAACGATAAACAAGTAAATTAATCTTACCGAAACTAAGGTGAGTTCATCTCTCTTGAGCATGCGTCCCGGTGGTTGGGACAGTCTTTGGGTATCCCTGGGAGGGATAGGTTTTGGGTAACATGTTTGGGTATTCCTGAGAGGAATATATCTTGTTGTAAATCGGTAATGTTGGATAATATACTCATCCTATCACCTTTAAAGTCCCTCCGTGTTGTTTGGTTACCTGAGAGGTAACATGGTATTAGTTAGTAGCGCTACTAAGGTTTGGCAACCTCACCCCGTATCTGGGAGGACGGGTGTTGAACTAATGACCTAGTCATGACCAATGCTTTTATAGGAGCATTGGAGATAGGGCAATGTAAATCAGAAGCCGTCTTGTATTCGGAATATTATCAACATTAAATTCAATGGATTAACTAAACACTCGGTAATAGGGATGGGATTGGTACAGTACCCGTACCTATACCCGTACCAGTACCGAAAATACCGGTACCGAATTTGAACAAAACTAGGTACCAAATACCGTACCTAATATATAGGTACGGTACGGGTACGAGTACGGGTACTGGTACGGGTATTTTCGGTACAGTACCCGCTTGGTACCATTTTGTTTTTATTTACTTTTTGAGCACTTGTACGAGTACTAAATAGGTAAAATTGACATGAGTACCAATATAATACGAGTACCAAATAGGTAAAATTGGTACGAGTACCAATGCGATACGGGTACCATATAGGTAAAATCAATACGAGTACACTATAAATACCATAATATGAAATAAAACATAATACAAAAAAACTTTTAAAGGTATACATAGAATTCGGTACCAGTACTCGTTTTTACCCGTACCGTACCCGTACCAATACCCAAAGTACCGAATACCAAAATCAATAAAACTGGGTACCGATACATGTACCAAATACCTAAAATCGGTACGGGTACAGGTATGGGTACGGGTACGGTACGGGTACGAGTACGGGTACGAGTACGGGTATTTGGGAAAAAAAGCCCATCCCTACTCGGTAACCAACGTTTTCGTAAAACTATGAACTCACCAGCGTTGTCTGATACACTTGTTACATGCTCGCAGGTCGTTAGATATCTTGGATTTGGGGAACTTGCTGTCTGGAGTAGCTGGAGTGGTCATGGGTCGACTAGAGAGATTCATGTGATTGAATACTTGACACTATACATTGGTTTTGAAACAATTTAACTTTGGTTTACTATTTGCTTCCGTTGAACGTGTTGGTTTTCATGTAAACTTGTTGATGAAATTTTTCATAATAATTGGGGATTTTAATTATAAACTTGAATGGGTTCCATGTAATTAGTGGCTCGTTGTTGGTACGTCACACGCCTAACAGGGACATTCCCTAGGTGGTATTTTGCGGGTGTGACATTTTGGACGGCCGTGCGGATCAAGTGCATGGTAGTTTGCGGATCACGGATCGCAGGGTGGTGCATATCAGGTGCGGTCATGCGGATCGCAGTGTGCATGGTCGTGTGCCTCAGTTGCATGGCCGTGCACCACCTGCAGAATTTACCAAACTTTCTAGAATTTGCAGTTTGACCCCCAGAGTTTGATAATTCTATTATTTTATGCTAGAAACTCATAATTGAGTATGTTTTTAGGTATTCCAAGTGTATCAAAGTAGTGTGTGAATATAATGCACGTATAATTGACAATTTCAAGTATTTTAAGTGTCGGTTTTTGCGTATAAACATGTATTCGAGATTATAGCGTATAACACAAGTATGTAACATGTATAAGTATAAGAGTGAATTCCATTATGATCAAAGTCTCTGATTACAAGATTGGAAAGGAAATACGAGTACGATACGATTACATATTTCCAAAAATAGAAATACGAATACACATTCTAAATAAGGAAAGTATAAAGATGCAAAGCATTACATGGACGGTGGTGGTGGTGGATGGTGGACGTGGACGGTGAGTGGTGGTGGTGGACGGTGGTGGGTGGTGGATGGTGGTGATGGATGATGGTGGTAGACGGTGGTGGGTGGTGGACGGTGGTGGTGGGTAGTGGTGTTTAACCCTCTACAAACCTTAGAAGATCTTAAAAGTGGTTAGACCAAGTCTGCACCAAGAAGAGCTCGCGCAGACGTTTTTTAATAAAACGTATTCAGAAAAACAAACAGTCTGCAAATGACAATGTTTGCATGTGGTCTGCGCGGCGCAAACAGAAGAGCCTGCACAGATCTTTCTTAGAAAAAACAAACACCACCTAAGCAATTCTAAATGAAGCTATACATAGTTTATCGCCAAGTAAGGGTAAACATTAAATCCCTTTCAGTTCATGTATTCACTAAATTATGTAATTTACGCTATTTGAGTGTGTCTTAGTGGTGGATCTAGAAAACCCGCATAGGGCTCACGTTTCAAAAAAAGGGTAACGAAATCGGAAAAATGTCAAAGTTTTTCAAAATTTACACTACCGTCGGAACGTCAAGGGGTAACGGGGATTATCCTTGTAACACTATAGCTCCGCCCTTGCCTGTATGACTAGTTTATGAGGTTACGATATGCGGTTAAGTTTAAATAGCCTCATTGGATGAAGGGAGACCTAATATCGATATTTAGTTACTTTATTGTTTATACACGAATGATTTTAGCCAAAGCAAGGTCTATCATAAATCTTAATCAAGTTTTCTATATTATATTCATACTAGTAGGATTAATGCTAGCCAAATGCTATTATGAGACTAAGTGATTCCGTATTAGTTATGCTACTTTTGGGGCTATAATGAATTAAATTTTATTGTGGTGACCCATTAAGTAAACAGGAAGAGATCACCCAAATCCTTAAGAATGTATTCCCATTGGGGAAGTTGGTTAGGAATTCAAACTCCATTGAAGTCATCCAATAAATAAAAAATGATGATTCACTAGGAAGCAAATTTTGGGTCCAAGAAGTGATGTTGATAAGTGGAACTTGTGTACTGTATTATAATTAAGCTTATTATTTACACAATTGTTTAATTACCTTTTTTTAACGGAAAATTTTTTTAGTCTCTGTCGTTTGTGGGACTTGAACCTAAGACCCCCCCCCCCAAATTCAGGTGTTTAAAGACTCTGTTTTTGCTAAGGGACCACGTTGTACCTTAAATTCACATAAATTGATTTAAATCGAGGTATTTGGTAATGTGGTAAACATTACAATATTATTATCCTTTGTTTACGCATTTTTATAAGTAAATACTTAGTTATGAAAGTATTTTATAAAATTGGACTTAATGGACCAAACTACTTTACAATTCAAATAGCATGACACGACTTTGTGAAAACGTTTACCAAGTCATGTCTTTCTTTATCGTGAAAAATAAAGACATCACACAATCATATAGATGAGATTTAGCTGGCAATGTAGATGTATACTTATCAATATTATATTCATAAAATATCTTTAAGTAGGATTTCGATGTGCAATACATACTTTAAGATAATAAGAAGATGAAAGTTAAATATCTATATATACATATATTCTAAAGTTTAGTTATATGTTCTATTTTAAAACCAAAATTTATGGTTGTTTTAAATGAGTTCATTTACATATATCCCCCTCCTAAGATCATTTATTACATATATACCCAACCCATAAAATCAATTACATATTTCCCCCTTTTAAACCATACATATTACATATTTACCCATTTTATTAAAATCACTCCTATTGAATTACTATTTTACCCTTAATGAACTTATTAAATGATTATTACATTTTTCCCCTTTCTAATACCATTACTTACATATTTTATGATTTAATGTGTAATATAATTGTTTACAAATAAGATATTAACCTAATGATATGAATTCATTTTTTTATAAGCCCTGCCTATTTTTTTATAAGCTTCTGCCTCTGTTATGTGAAAATTGAAAGTTTTGCTTATATATAATACGTCATAGCTCTTAAGCATTATTTTTTTAAAGAAAACAATCATGCGACCATGGTTTAAAAATTTACTTTCGCTGTAAAACAGTTTTTTCAATATTATTTTGAATGTTTAAAACATGACAATTAGATGTCTGAAATAGCATTACACAAAAAAATGGAAATTTAGCTCCTGCTTCAAAACAATTAAAATGTTGATGATCGAACTAAGATTTAGGCTAAAGAAAAATTGATTACGACTTGAAAAAAACAAACGTATATTGTATAACAATATGTTTTTTTATATAAGATATTTTAGATAATCAATATTTTAACGTAAATTGTTAGTGTGGTTAACTAAAATTTAAATGTATAATGGGTCGGTTGTAAAAAATATATAAACTTAAACTTAACCAGTAACTAGATATGTAAAAAGGTCACTTGTTTTATAAAAAGGGTATGACAGTTTTTTTTTTCAAAGAAATATTTTAAAGATTTTATCACAACATATAGAGTATTGACTAGATTGATTTTGAAGTTAAGAGATAAGAAATTAAGAAAAAGGGTAAAAGGGTAATTTCATAAAGAAAGGGGGAAATATGTAATTGATTTTAAAGATCGGACAAATATGTAATAAGGGCTTTTAATAAGAGGATATATGTAAAAATTCCTTTTAAATGCACCAGCCTATAAGAATCCTATTAATTTCATTTAATTTACTTAATAATCACAAGTTACATTACTTTAATCATTTGGGTCAAAAACAATTCCAGTTTAATAATCACAAGTTACATTACTTTAATCATTTGTGTCAAAAATAATTCCACCAAAATAATTCCACAAACCCTAGATCATCTGATAATAACAATAAGAAGAAAGCTTCGGCCGCACACAAATCTCCGGTATTCGACTGCGATTGCTTCGATTATTACACGAACTATTGGTTCCGGTGGGACACGTCTGTTATCCGAGAGCTAATTCATCAAGTAATTGAAGCTATTGAAGAAACTTTACCAGTAGTGAACAGGTTAACTGTCGCGGCCGTAAACCTAACCAGAAGAAAGAGAAGGCGAGTCATCGGAGGTTCGCCGGAAAAGCTTTAAATCCTCCGCCAGAGGTTTCGGTTTCGCCTCCGTACGACATCTCATTAGTTTCGCCTCCGTACGACATCTCATTAGTTGCATCGTTTTGATTTTTCCCAGGAATTGTTTTGTTTCGATCTAAGTTTTTTGAGTTCGTTTCGGTAAGATCTTTTACGTTTTTTGTTTCGTTTTCAGTTTTTTTTAGTTTTGTGTAAATTTAGTTTCCTTTCCGGTTAGATTCGCTTTATTTGTTTTTTGTTCAGGTTCGGTTTTCATTTCAGCAACATTATTTGTCTCAGCTTATTTGTTTCGGTAAAATTATTCAGTTTGTATAGGTTCATTTCGGTCTGGTTTGTTTTTTGGTTCGTTTAGGTTTGGTTTCAGTTTCCTTGGTTTTCGCTTTTAGTTGGGTTCCATTTTTTATTTAGTCCCCGGTTCGCTTTCTATTGGCTCAAAACTATTTATGCGGATCAAGTTAAAAACATATATTCACATACACACACACGCGCGTGGTTAAGGTACGTTGCATAATCTATACATCTTGCTTTAAACAGAAGTAGGTGCAACCCGTAAACGAATTGGAGGTTCAATATTATGTTCGTTTATTTTCGTTCATTTATGTTCGATGATTGACTTTCGTTTATGTCTGTCCTCTCTCTTATTTGCGTTCGTTTGTAACCATTCTTTATTTTCATTTGAATGTTCGTTTAAATTTATACATTACTAATATTCATTTGAAATAGTTTTCATATTATCAAACCATTTGTTTACTTTTAAAAATTTGGATGTAATGATAGTGGTAGAATATTGACTTCCACCATGCTGGTAAAATTAACACAGTTTTACAACCCACCAACCCGATTACTACTCGCCTGCCTATTTAAATAAATGGGTTAAATAAGTAATGAACCGCATTCAGGTTACATGGATTTAAGCGTGACGGAGTTAGACTTGCATGGAGTTTTCCTACATATTTTGATAGGTCTGTTTGAATTTGCATATAAAAAATAATTATCTGAATATGATTTATTTCAACTTCAACTTTCAGTAAACAATTTCTAAGTTTAGCTATATCTTATATTTAAAATCAAAATTTATGGTTGCTTTAAATGCATTACAATTAACTTTAATTAAATAGTACCAGCCTTTATGACCATGTTTAATCAATGAGCCTCTTCCTTTTCTCCATATATTAATGTTTAAGTTAGGGTTTATAGACTTTTCATAACAATTCACCTTAAAGGATTGATTGGTTATTAGATAACTAATACTTAATATTACAATTAACTTTAATGAAATAGTACGAGCCTTTATGACCATGTTTAATCAATGCGGCTCTTCCTTTTCTCCATATATTAATTGAAATAGCTCTAGCACGGGATTTCTGGACTCTGAGATACACTACCAGTTTAGCAAATGGTAGTCTTGAGGTAAGTTTATTGTACCATTGACGGTTCACCATTATCTTTAGAAATTTACTTCTAATGTATATGTTGCTTCTTTAAATAACTGATAAATAGAGGCGAAACGAGTTGGTTAACGGGTATTAAAACAACATCACATGACTATAAGCACAATGACAATTGTCACAAATAGAGGACTACATTGTACCTATGCGTCAACTAAAAATAAAATTTAATTAAATGGACTAAACAACTACATTAAGTTTGAGACCAGGGTAAAAATCTAAAACATCATTTTTGTTTATTTTTTTACTTTTATAACCAGATGTGTTGCAGGCATCTGAAAATGTTACCCTGGAGTCGGTACACAAGATTGGCAAGCTGGAGTGACATACGTGTCCAGATAACACTTTTTAAGTCCTGCATACCCTATTTATTAAGTATTGGGTTAATTGTAATAAATTTTAGTAAATAAATATATAGATTATATAACTAAACACTTGAAGAACTGTTAGGATTTGTTAATTTTATTGGTTTATAAACTGCTTTCTGATCTATAAAAGGGAACAAAACCTGCAATTTGACTTTTAGATGTTAAAACTAAATTTATATGTGTATGTGTATGTAGTATAATATGTATATATATATATATATATATATAACATCTATTTTACACCATTTAAAACACAATGAAAAAGAAAAAATAAAAAAATTGAAAACTGTGACGTCTTTTGAAGAGGATTGAGAAACCACACGTCCATAGATTTGAAGTTTTGTGAGACCACATGTGGTGGGGCGCAAACCTCTCTCAAAGCGTCTTAAAAACGTGGGGGAACACTGTACCCTCGGGTGTTTTGGGCCTTTTTTGACTGGTGGTGCTACCACAAAGCGCCGAATGAGGAGTGGGCTTTGGTCAAAATAACCATGGTCAAACGGCTAACTTTAAAAAAAAACCCGGTTTTTGTTTTAAAAATCTATACTATATTCGCACTTTCGTACCGTGTCACGCACTATTTATATCAGTCGTCGTTCCAGGAAAAAACAATAACTATTATGCATGTCGTGCATCGCACGGGTATTCCCCTTAGTATGAATTAAAAGTGAAGAAAGCTGCAAAAATACAAGAATATAATGACAAAAAATCCTCAAATTATATTTTGTAAACATCATAATGGTATTTAGATCGTATATTAACGATCTTAGCAAAGTGATGTACATTCTGATAGATAGATAGATAGATAAAAAGTGCTTAAATATCATATTTTGAAGCGTTCTATTTTAAATATTAGAAAATTGTGCGTCACATCTTTTAAGTACTCTTTCTTCAAATCTTGTGGTTCTACAACTTCCAAACAAGATTACAGGTTTATCATGTCCTATCTTTTCCAATTGGCAATTTAAGTAACGAGAGTGAGGTTTCCTTTGCAAGAAGATAAGGGTAGATGAGAATTTTGGTGCTATAAATAGCTATTAATCTAATTTTAAGAATGGTAATTTAGATGTTTTATGTGTTTGGGGTTTTATGTTTTATATGATCTATCATCGTATAGGACTATAGGTTTGTTTGTTAATCGGATCTCGATTAAAGCAGTTTTAAACCCGAATCCGTCATAAAAATAATTTAAAAATTAAAAACATATACCGCTAATTTAAAACATGACACAAAATTACTTTATTTTCGTATGGATATGTGTAATGTTAAAAATTAAAAAGCTAGAAATTAATAATTAATAAATTGGTTAACAAAGCTTTGAAAGGAAAAAAAAAGCAAAAATAAACTTGAAAATTTGGTTCATTCACTAATCCTGTATGCCATTTCAACTGGTCCGCAACAAAACCGGCCAACCAAAAAAAGTTGGTTTAAGAGTAAACTTAAAAAATTATTTAGGCTGGGGGATGTGATATAAAGCCCCTAGAGGTTTTATCACGTCATATTAGCGTCATGTTACATAGGGGGCTTTAAAGCCTCTCTTTTTAACTTGCATGTAATGGTTTAAAGCCCACTATTAAACAAAATACAAAAAAAAAATAAAGAGCAAAAAATTTGATTGGTTGAAAAGAATAGGCCCCACCTGCACCCCTCTTTAGCGCTCGTTACTGCAATGAAACCCTCTCCATGCCCCCCCTCCCCTCCCCACCATTGGCGCCCAGGTGGTGGCTATGTGGAGGGAGCTAAAAATTGTGATTTGGCCAGGGGCGCTATACCACACCCTCTGGCCTTATAAAGTTCAATCTTTTTTAGAATCGGATCAAAATGGAATCCGTCTACATGCTATCCACGCTCTTTTCCATTCCAGTCCGATTCTAAGAGCATCATTAATGCAATGGGTCATCGGATGGACCCATGCCACATTAGGCTACCCAAGCTCCTTCTCCAAAAACCATTGATTTCTTTTTCCAAAAGTCAAAATCACTCCACAACCCTCTCCTCCCCTCTCACATTTTTTTTTAAACGACCAACAAAACACATTTTATTACAAATAGACCAACCAGCAAGACACTAAAAGCTTCGGTCCTTGGCCAAGGATCAAACACTCATTCATGTCTTCCACATATTCCCTATACAACATCTTCTTATCTCTCTTTCACATATACGGTTCTTGGCTTTACAAACCTTAGTTACCGATGCTTCAAGAACAATGGGTTTTTTAATGTTTAATTTTAAACAATTTTATATTATTTTCATATTGTTGTGAATATTTATATGTGTTTGCATATAAACCTCGAATAAAACAATTATTTTGTATTAAACCCATAACATAATGTCATGGTCTTTTTTTGTAATATTTAATACTAAGTATTATTACTATTATTAGTATTAGTACTATTGATTAAAAATGAAGTGAAGTAACGATGACTTGCATAATGCAAGTGAATTTGTTGGTCTATCATCACTAGTGTCGGCGGTAAGACTGCGGTAGAACCCACCACCAACGTGAAAGTCCGTTCGGTATTATTGTCATGTTTTTCATTTAAGTTGGTCTTTATTTTCATTTTTTTCTTAATTTTGATTATTAAATAATCAATACTTATCAAACTAAACCAAGTATACTTGCTAAGAAAAACTTTCTCCGACTCATGATACTAAGATTTCAAAAAGTTATGATATGTATTGGCAAAAGTGTTAAGAAAAAGTGAATAACTAAATCACAATCGAAATAACCGAAAAATCAAACCGATATAACCATACTTATTAACAAACTGATGGTTCGGTATGATATTTGATAACTGGTTTCTATTGTTTGGTTTTTATCATACATCCGAAATAATCGAACCGACATTAAAACCATTTAAGGTTTTTCATTTTATTTTTATAAATATATATGTCGAAAATATATCGTTATTATTTTTTTAAACCAACTTACTCTTAAATATATACATAGGGAGAGGTTCAACTAAGAATTTAATCTTCCCTAAGTTTCCTAAGAAGCAATCTTGAGCTTATATGTGGCAATCTCATTAATTTAGATGGAAGGGTAATATTGGAAAATGCAAATTTCAAACAGATCTGTACTTAGTTTTAATCACACGATTTTCATTCCTTCT
The DNA here is from genome assembly GCF_002127325.2 of Helianthus annuus. NCBI lineage: Eukaryota > Viridiplantae > Streptophyta > Magnoliopsida > Asterales > Asteraceae > Helianthus > Helianthus annuus. Next base: position 139,134,503 of record NC_035442.2, read on the forward strand.
TTCATATTTTTCATTCATTCATTCATTGAGCTTCATCATCTGACCAATTTCATCGAGATCGTTTTCATCTAAATCAATCGCAAATCTCAATCTCAATCCTGCTGAATCGTTGATCGTTTTCATCGATTTGCCGGTACCTGCGAGATTGAGATCAATCCTGCTGAATCGTTCATCGTTTTCATCGATTTGCTGGAACCCTAGCTCCTCTGTTCATTCATTGATTTGCTGATTTATCCTCCTCTATTTTAATGATGTCTACTACTGTCGATGGTAAAATACCTTCTAGTTTTAATTTCATCTACTTTTTAGGTTTTTAGTTTTGATCTAAGTTGTGCTGGTTTTTATTTAAAAGTGTAGTTCTGAAGTTGTGCTGGTTTTTTGAAGTTGTGCTGGTTTTTATATTACATCATATTTTAAAGTGTAGGTTTGTAAAGTTGTGCTGATATCTTTATTTTGTGCTAGTTTGTCTGGTAAAGTTGTGCTTGTTTTTTGTGCTGGTTTATTGTAAAGTTTGTGCTGATATCTTTTATTTGTTCTGGTTTTTTGATTTGTTCAGGAGTTCGTATCTGTCCAACTAGTGGTAATCAGTATTATACTCCTATTGTTCCAGATTCTTCCAAACCTGTAGTTGGTATGCATTTCCAGTCAATTGATTCTGCCTTTAATTTCTATAAGAAGTATGCTAAGTTATCTGGGTTTGAGGGTCGAAAGCATACTCAATCTTCAAAAAATGGTGTTGTGATTAGAAAGTACTTTGTTGGTGCGAAAGAGGGTTCAGCGACATCCTGTGTTGTTGACACGGTAAATGATAGTGTTGGTGCTGATAAAAAGTTAAATGACCGAAGGAGGAGACCTTCTAAACGTACCGGATGTAAGGCACACATCCGTATGTCTTTAACTCCAAAAAATACTTATAGAATTTCTCATGTATTTGAGGAGCATAATCATTCTTTTGTTGATGAAGAGGATTATCCTCTTTTAGCTTCGTCTAGAAAGTTGACATTCACTGAAGAGCAACTGCTTTCTGATTTTTCTGGGATGAATATTGGTCCAGTTAGGGCATTCAACCTTATGAGAAAGATTCGTGGTGGATTTGATAAGGTTGGAGTGACGTCTACTGATTGTAAAAATTTTAAAAGAGATATTAATTTGTTCATTGGAGAGTTTGATGTGGACATGGCTGTCCAACGTCTTATGAAGAAGAAGCTGTATTTGCCGAATTTTTCTTGTGAATTTTATTGTGATGAAAAAGGTGCTCTTGCTGGATTATTTTGGGCTGATGAAGAAATAAAACTGAATTATGAGGTCTTTTGGGATGTTATGTCTTTTGATGCTACGTTCCGTACGAACAGGTATTTTATTCACTTTTTGTAGATCATTTATTCATATTTTTATTAAACTAGCACAATTCAGCAAGCAGTTGTAATATAATCAATTCAATTTTTAGGTATGACTTGGTATTTGTTCCGTTCACTGGAATCGATAATCATCATCACAATGTCACGTTTGCTGGTTCTTTGTTAGCATCTGAAACTGCTGAATCATATAAATGGCTTCTTCAAAGTTTTTTGAAGGCTTTTGGTGTTGCACCTAAGGTGGTTGTGACTGATCAGGACGCTGCAATGAAAATTGCCATCCGAGATGTTTTCCCAGATACCAGACATCGTTTGTGTATGTGGCATATAATGATCAAAGTTTCTGAAAAGGTAACTTTCTTAAACCAGCACACTTTTAGCATATAAACCAGCACACTTTAAACAATCCATTTAAACCAGCACACTTTAGCATATAAACCAGCACACTTTAAACAATCCATTTGAACCAGCACACTTTAGCATATAAACCAACACACTTTTAAACCAGCACACTTTGGCATATAACTCAGCACACTTTTAAACCAGCACACTTTCTTTAAACCATCACAGTTTAAGCATCATAGTTTAAGTTTATACATCAACTAGCACACTTTAACATATAAACCAGCACATTTTAGGATTTGTTTGCTGTTTTAATATACTAATTATTTTTTTTGTTATAGGTTGGTACTGAGCTATCACAAGATGAGGTTTTTAAAGATGATATATGTGCTGTTGTATGGACTGATGCTCTTGAACCAACACAGTTTGAGACACAATGGTGTGATTTAATGATTAAGTACAACCTTACTAGTAACAGCTGGCTGTCTGATATGTACAACCTCAGATCAGATTGGATTCCTGCATACTATCGTCATGAACATATGTCCGGTCTTATGCGTACAACATCTAGGTCTGAGAGTGAAAATCATTTTTTTGGTCAATTAACCAACACAAAATTGTCATTAGTTGAGTTTTTGAGCCATTTTGATACTGCAATGGAATCTCAGAGGTTTAAGCGCAGCAAACGTGATCATGATACCAGATACACACAACCTGCCATGAAAACCAATTATGAATTGGAACTGGAAGCTGTAAAGATTTATACTCGGGGGATATTTTTTGATGTTCAAGAAGAAATTCGACTTGCTTGCAAGAATTGTATGTGTAGGCGTGAAGAAGAAGTTGGTGATTCAATTAAGTTTTATATTCTACAGGTCAATCTTCCCGGCCTTCATGAGGTATTTATTTATACCTTTTAGTAGCACAAACATGTTCTGCTTTTTACAATACATTTTAAGTAGCACAGTGATTTATATTTACAATTAGAATTTTACATATATAAACCAGCACACTTTGTTATAAACTAGCACAATATAAGCATTTGTTATTTGTGTAGGTTCTTTTTACTCCTAAGGATATGGTAATTAAATGCAGCTGCAACCGATATGAGCAGTATGGTTTGCTATGTAGGCATGCCTTTTGTGTTCTTCGTCTTTGTGGTATAAAGGAGTTCCCTAAAAAATATGTTATGGGGCGTTGGACAAGAGATGTTGTTCCAAAAAAGACAAAAGTTTCGAGTTTTGATCAAAATGCTGCTGGTAATCAAGTTGAACGTGCTTCCAGCATTGTGCGTGAGATAATGACTGCAACTGAACATATTGTTAACCGTCTTGTTACAAATATGGACCTGTTATCGTTGTATAGAGACCAAGTGATCGAGTCGAAGTTGAAGGTTGATTCTGCTGACCTTCCTGCAGAATCACTTGACAAGAATGCAAGATTAGCTAATATTCTTCATGCTGATCAGCCATGTTCATCGTCTTCTGCTACCATTCTTCCACCTAGTGGTATTAGAAACAAGGGGTGTGGTTCAAACAAACGCTTAAAGTCTTTTCGTGAGGTATCATCTTCAAGAATATCAAAGAAAACTAAAACTAGAGGTTGTTTGATATGTGGAGGTCATGGACATAATAGTCGGACTTGTAAGATGAAGACTACTGTTGCTGATTCCCAGAAGAGCAGTTAGTCGTGTGTCTTGGAAATCATGATATTTGGATTTGTTATTTTTTTCATTTCAGTTTGGATTTCTTGTATTCTTATTATGTTTACAACATTCAACCAGCACATTATTAGTTTTTGTTGATTTGTAAATGCAATTGTCAAGAATTTGATTTTTCAACATTCAATATACTGTTTAAAACCAGCACAATTTTAAACTTTGTTCTTTAAAACCAGCACAATTATAAAACCAACACAATTTTAAACTTTCTTCTATGAAACCATCACATATTGTCATAGTGAAACCAGCACAATATTAATTGTATGAAACCAGCACAATTTTAAACTTCTTCTATGAAACCATCACATATTGTCATAGTGAAACCAGCACAATTTTAAACTTCTTCTATGAAACCATCACATATTGTCATAGTGAAACCAGCACAATTATAAAACCAGCACAATTTTAAACTTCTTCTATGAAACCATCACATATTGTCATAGTGAAACCAGCACAATATTAATTGTAAAACCAGCATAAAATTAACTTTCCTAATATAACTGTTAAAGCAGTACAATGTAATTGTTAAACCAGCAGCATATTAATTGTTAAACCAGCACAAAATATTACAGACAACTACCAAACTAATGTTATATTGTTCAACCAACACAATCAATATTTCTTGTTCAATCTGTCATTGATTTTCTTTTCCGCATTTTTCTTGCATTCCTCTTTCTTTTCAGGCTCCATCTTCTCATACTTCTCTAACAGTTCCATCATTTCACCTTTCGCTAAGTTGATGTCGGATAAAAGTATTTTGCTTAAATACTTGTATCTCAGTTCAACCAACTCTTTGTCTTGTTCCGGTGACTCTTTCGACAGCCCACTATCCCATTCCTTCTTGCTCACATGCTTCCCTGTGTATGTCTCCATGTGTCTCATTGCAAAGACACCACAATCTACAAAGTTCTTTTCCGTTTGCCACGACATTTTCATTATTTCTGGTTCCAAGGGCGACATCTTTGGGTGCATTGTTGGGTATTCAACTTCAAGGTAATCACATACAATTTCTTTCTGTAATTTGAAAATTTTCAAAATCAAAATCCCTAAGCATCACAAATATAATTAAAATAAACAGCACAGAATTAATGGGCATCAATATATTACCACTCTTTTAGCACGTGCCATTTTTTGTGCTTTTGCTTTCCCTTTCATGTTGTCTATAATCTTGATGGCTTCTCCCTTGAAATCAAAACATACAATGTAGTAGTGCTTGTTTTGTAGTATTGGAATGAACAACATGTCCACTTTCCTAATAGTTCCAAACTCGGTAGTCATCAATGTCGCGGCAATGTTTTCTCTGAAATTTTGTGTGCAGGTCTTTTTGTCCAGTTTTGGTTTGAAATTGTTTTCTCCCTGCACAGAAACCAGCACAATGTGTTATAAACCAGCACCAGCACGATGTGTTATGAACCAGCACAATAATAGCATTTCATATATTAGACTAACCAGCTATTAATAAAACATTAATATTTCAAAACCAGCACAATGTGTAATAATCCAGCACATTTTGTTAAATGTGCTTTTTCTAATCTGTTATTAAAACCAGCACATATTAGAAAACATACCAGCATGTTGCATGGGCAGAAAACTCTTGCCGGTGAACCTTTGCTTCTGTAGACCTCTTCACTGTTTAGTACCAATGACCAAGCTGTTAGGACTTGGACATGTATGTATAAGTTCGGGTGAAGCGACTCCAGAAATACCCTTGAAAGGTTTGTGCTAAATGCTGTCTCAAATATAAACACCCTGCATTATTGTAATACACATTAGTTTAAATACTTATTTTTATCCAATTAAGATTTTGTTGGTTTTTATACTTACCAGGGGTCGTCAACTGTCGAGAACATCCATTCGGCTATCCTTACTTCAATTTTTTCAGTTTTTGTTTTTATTTGTACAACTCGCTGCATATATGGTGAACATAAAGGTTCGGCAGGGTGAGTTGTACGTTTGCTTTTCTTCTGGTCTCCGGCGTTTAGGTCTTCACCTATGAATTCTTGTTTTTCACTGTCTTTTTTGGTTTCCTTTTCTGGTGTTTTAAAAACCTCTCCTTGCTGTGCTGGTTGACCAGCAGCCTCATTTCCTTCTTTCTTTGCTGGTTGACCAGCAGTGTCACTTTCTCCCTTTGGTGGTTCATTAGCATCTTCACCTCCTTTCTTTGTTGTTTCCCCATCAGGTTTACCATCTTTAGCCTTTTCTCCACCTGCATCCTTTTCTTCTTCACCACCAACTCCATGATCAGCACCATCTTTTTTGCTGCTTGCTACTTGTTCTGCCTTTTCTATTTCTTTTATAACCTCTGGCCACATTGAACTGGTGATTCTGAAAGGAGTTGAATCAAATTGTGAGACCACCATTTTTTTTTTGTGATTGGGTAAGTTTAACTTCATTCCCTTCTTCCTTTTCATTCCCTCCTTCTGTCTTCTCTCCACTTCCTCCTTTTTTCTTTTCTTCATTCCCTGCTTCTGATTCTTGCTTCTCGAAATTGTACTTTTCACCATATACTACCAATCTTTTTCTCCACTCATCCACAGCATCCACAACCTCATCACCTCTGTACTTTGTTAAACATTTTGTAATCATTTCGTGTGTTTCTTTGACATGCATGTCCAGCTCTTTTGTTTTGGATTTTATCAGACAAATCCATTCCTGAAAAGATAACCAGCACATTCTTTTTATAAAGTAGCACAAATTGTAAAAGTAGCACATTTCAAACTAGCACAGTTTTACAATCCATTTAAACCAGCACACTTTAGCATATAAATCAGCACAATTTCACATTCCAAATTCTAACATTAAACTAGCACAATTTAACATTCCAAACACTAAATGTCATAAAAGTAGCACATTTTTCAACAAATGTCATAAAAGTAGCACATTTTTTCAATAACCATCTAAACCAGCACTTTTTTCAGTAATACTACAGATAAACACAATAAAATAGAATTTACCACTCCACTTGTTGGATTTGTAGGTGGAATTTGTGAGAGTTTTTCCTGGGATTGTGGAATGTCCAAACTTTGTGTAATGTCTAGAGATTCTGGGAAGTCAATAAAGTAATGATTTCTAGCTTCATCAGTTTCCTTTGAGATTTTTTGATATGTGGATAGAGGTTGTTCAGCTGGTGCTTTTTTCTTCATCTTCAGTTTTACCTTCAAATTCTTTCGTTTTTCATTTTCTTCTGTTTCACCAGTTGTTGCTGCTTTCAAACTTGTTTTCTTCTTACTCTTCACCACCTTTTGAGTAGGTGTTTGTGTTGTCAAGGTGAGTTTCTGTGCTGGTTTCCCATCTTTTTTACTTCTCTTTCTTTTATTGCTTTCCACCACCGGACCAAGCTTTTTAATTGTATCATTTTTATGATACATTACAGCTGGTATCATCTTCTGTGTTGGATTTGTTCTTTGGTATGTATCATGAGCATAAACCAACTGATTGATTTACAAGTTAGTTTTTGTTATTATGTTTGATAAAAAACAATAAATATAGATCATTTTTAGATAACTACAACATACCACTAGAAATGTTATCGGTCCGATGTAATGTGCTGCTTTAGATTGGAACCAACTTGTTGTCTTTCTGTTCAAGCAGTCGATCACGTAGCTGCACCAGTCAACATCCTTAATATCTACATCAGGTTGCAATGTTGTAAGGAATTTCATGTTGACGCTGCCACCGTGTGTGAGCTCTGCCATTATTGAGTTGAACATTACAAGAAAGTTCAGTTGAAATAGCCTTCCACTCTCCTTCTGTTCTTTCACAACATGAATAATATGATGCATTTTTGGCAGTTCATCATCAATTTCAAATTGATTTCTAAACTCTGCAACAACTGGATCACTCATTGATGGTTTACTCAACTCCTTAACCTTCACTTTACCCATTGGTATGCCAAGAACTTCTTGTACTAGGTTAGGTGTTATCACTACATTATGTGTACCTAGATTCAGTGTGTTGATTGTAGGTTCATAATTGTTAGTGAGCCAGTATCCCAGATCAGTTGGTATATTTGTTATATCAAAGTTCTTCATGCTTTCAAATCCCATGTTATCTACTTCTGCTTTCTGTTCGTCAGATAACACTTGCATGAATTGAGCAAGGTTTTTTGGGCTGTTCCTGATTCTAATTCTTTTTTTCTTATCAAATTCCTTGAAAAGTGTTGATCGTATAGGTTCAACGTTTGTGGCAACAGCTTTTAGTGCTGTTTTTTGTTTCTTTTCCGGTTGTTCGAAGTCACTGTCTGATGAGCCTGCAAGTAATTTCAGAAGAAACATAGTAACCAGCACAAGTTATAAAGTGTACTATATATTAAAAAAACAATAACCAGTACCATTTTGATCATTTAATACATAATAAACCATGATTTTTATAATTCAAAACATCATTGTTACATAAGGTTCAGAAAAACATGATCATAATACATAACAGCATTGATAACATTAGAAAACTAAAACAAACAACATAAACATGATGATCATAGCAGGAGCTGGCTAGATTGCTACTTCCTTCCAAAATTCTTGACTGAGATTATAGGTTTTTCCTCATCTTCTTCATGTTTAGGTTGTAGGATGGGGATCTTTTGTTTTTCATCATCTTCTTCTTTTTTGGGTTGTACAACTGAGATTTCAGGTTTCTCATCAATCTCTTCTTTTATGGGATCTGAAGGTTCACCGCCAGAAGTAGGATGATTGGTATAGCTTGGCGCCCAGATTGCTACTTCATTCCAAAATTTCGGACTCATATAATATTCCTTTTTTGTTGGTCTTACAACTTTTAGTGGAATGGGATGCAAAGGTTCATTATCAAAAGTAGGGATTGGTTCTCCTGGTTGTACAATTTGTAGTGGTTTGGGATTGTACAGCTCTGTTTTCACACACAAAAAAGCAACTGAAACTTATATTACTTATCTCCTGAATTTAAAAGTAGCACAGTCGGTAAACCAGCACAGATTTGGAACCCAAAAAACCACTTGTGCTAGTTTCTTCTAAAACACTAAAGTAGCACAGACGGTAAACCAACTAGAATTTGTGCTAGTTTACTAGAAAACACTAAACCCTTTGTGCTAGTTTCTTCTAAAGCAATAAACTAGCACAGACGGTAAACCAACTAGAACTTTGTGCTAGTTTCTTAAAAAACACTAAACTAGCACGGAAGTTAAACCAGCACCGATTTCAAAACCAGAAAACCAACCACAACTTTGTGCTAGATATTTCTAAAACACTAAACTAGCACATAGGTTAAACCAGCACAAAAAATAAACCAGCACAAAAAATAAACCAGCACTATTTCATTAAAACACAACGATCGATCTGTTTTATAAAATGCAGAACATGAATCAGTTTAGACATATTAAAACCCTAGAAATCTGTTCGTTTACAGATCCTTAACAAACCTTCGAAATCATCATCAGGTTTTGTTTCTTTATGCTTCTGGCTTCTTGTAGATCTCTTAGAACCTGTGTAATCGATTTGATTTCGAAGAAACTTAGAAAAACCGTACAAAATTGAAACGAATACACCAAAATGCAAAAAAAAATGGAACGTACTCTCTGAATCCATCGTTGATGCTGTTTTTGTTGTTGTTTGTTCGATTTTCGTCTCTCTGATTGTCGATTTTAGGGGACGTTTGTTAGCGATTGGGAAGTTTTGAGAGAGAGTGAAGAACTGTTTTTGAATCGTCAATAACTGCTTTCCTTTTTGTCTAGTACTATTTTTTTGTTTATGGCGAAAATACCCCCGCGCGTTTTATTTGTTTACTTATCTAGTTTAATATTAGGGATTTTAATCTGGTCCATTGGTTGTTTAAAAACATGGTGTAGATTGCTTCTTAGGCAACTTAGGCAAAATAGACTTCTTAGGGGAACCGCCCCCTATATACATATAATAAAAGAAACCATGTTAGGAACACATGGCGTTTTATGAGGCAGTCTTAATTATTTGTCTAAATATTTATTATGGAAAGTCAATTATTGATAATATTGAATTTAAAATTTTAGAAGAGATTTTAATGATAAAGACAAAGATAACTGATAATAATATATTAATTATTATAATCACATATTAATTATTAAAATCTAAAAAAATATATTAGCGTTTTAAACATTTATAAAGATAAATATTTTATTTAATTGGTAGTTTTAATTGTTTTTATATTTTGATGATAAGGACAAGAATAACTGATAATCACATATTAAAATAAAAATATTTATTTTAATCAACTGTTTCGTTAAAAGGATTTATTCAATACATGTAGACAATATATATTTTTTATACATGGTATATTTAGAATCCTATTTCTAATAAAGGATCTCATTATCCCGTTTTACACTCCAGTGAAATAATAATACTAAATCATAATATCCAGCTTATTTCTTATATATTTAATATTTTTTACTAAAATATTTCTTTTCTTTTTTTCTGCTGATTATCCAACATCAGGTCTATGTAGGTTTCTAACCTAATAATAAATAAAAAACAAAGTAAAATGTTATAAACCATGTAATACACAACTCTCTAACCTAATAAAAAATAAAGTGAGATGTTACAATAAGTAAATAGTACCTCAAAGTTCCTTTTGTTACAAAACACATCTTGATGACTAAATGTTTTAACTGATTACATTATTCGTGTAAGACATGTGTTTGTTCAAATCGTGCAATACACGAGTTTTTAAAAGATGTAACTATTTTATTACTTAGTATATAAAATTATATTTATTCAACCCGTGTAATACACGGGGTTCTAACCCAGTATTTATATACAAGCAATTTACAGGATTTGAATCTTTTACTTCTAAGGGGCTGTTTGGCAACATCTGAATGGTTAAGTGTTGAACCAGTAAGAGGTGTGAATCATTAAGGTGCTGTTTGTTTTTTCAGAGGTAAAAGGTCTGCAGTCTGCGTACCACATCTGCAGGCATCTGCAGGAGAAGAGCTGGACCAAATGTCTGCAGTCTGCAAAAAGAAGAGGGTTTGTTTTTTTTTTCTACAAAAACCACTTCACACACACAAAACACACAACATGCACAAGAGAGAGAAGCAGCAGAAGCAAATTAAAAAGAGGGAGCTCAAATACTGATATGAAGATTAAAAGGTTTGTGAATTGGGTCTCTCTTTAAGATCTTTAATTAATACTTCATGACTTCAAATCTGAAGCAATTCACAAAACCCAGAAAAAAGCTCTCATCTTTTGGCTCAAAAGGCAAAGATTTCTTGAAACTTGTTCTTCTTATGAAACCCAGAAAATATTATCATGCTGGTGGTGGAGGTGGTGGCTGAGAACAAATCAAATCTATTATAATAGGTCACACATTTATGCTGGTAACTTCAAGAACAAATCAGATCTTGATAATAAATTCAGATCTTGATACCTTTAGATTGGAGGATGAGTGGAGATACAAGGGGAACGACTGCGGTGGTGCTCGGCTCGGTGGTGCTCAGCGGTGGTGCGTGAGGTGGAGGAGCAGGGGAGGAGGTCGGCGTGAGGTGGAGGAGCAGGGGAGGAGGTCGGCGGCGTGAGGTGGAGGAGCAGGGGAGGAGGTCGTGAATGGAGAAGGGATAGGGTTTGAGAGTTGTGTGTTTGGAAGAGGATGAACAGACATGTGAAGAGGTAAATCAACATCTGCCCGAGGAAGAGTTTCTGAAGTGGTTTTTTAATGAATTGTCTTCAGAAAAACAAACAAGCTTCAAAGCCCAATGTCTGCGTGTGGTCTGCTTGGTGAAGACAAAAGAGGTCCTGAAGCTCTTTTGTAAAAAAACAAACAGAACCTAAATGCTGAACCAGTAAGAGGTCTGAATCATTAAGAGCCTATATAATGTTTAACCATTCAGATGCAAATGTCTGAATCATTCAGACATCTGCTTGTGAAACAAACAATCTGAATCATTAAGTGCTGAGCCAGTAAGAGGTCTGAACCATTAAGAGACTCATTAAGAGGTAAACAAACAGGCTGTCACGGCCCCCGACCCGGTTTGACCCGTTTCAGGAGCCGCGGGACAGAAATCCCGTGATATTTATTTAATTGAGTTTAACAGCGGAAGTTTATCATCAGGATCGTTGTAAAGCTAAAAACTTTTCCCGATTATTTTATTTCACAATGCGGGATAAAATCCCGGTAATTTACAATAACATGATTTTACTGATAAATCTTTATTTTTAGAAAACATATTTCTCTATTTTATAATGAGCCACTTTCTTAAGCTTGAAATGCTCCCCAACACTTTTCCTGAATTACAATAGATCACCTGAAACATGTTTGAAAAAGGTTTTGTCAGTGGGAAATACTGAGTGAATCATTCAGTTTACTAAAATGACTCGTTTATTATAATTTACAGTATTAAGAGTTTTTACATATGTTTCTGATATCTACCAACTACCCACAGTATTTGTCACTCGACCGGATCTGTGACTGTGGTCATATCACCATTGGCTGCCCCAATGAATGACGTATATCACTTAATTTTAGGTTCGCCCACCTAATGTGATTAAAACAGTAGTAATGTGCACAATACCCCAGATACTGGCTGTAATTTGGTGATTACATAAACTTAATCACTGTACTTATAACTCTGAAAATAATTTGGAGTATTGTAAAACAGTTGATAAAAAGAGAATGACTCACATTGCAGATTTAACACGGACAGAATATGGATTAGCCTTGTTAACCTAATTTAATAATAATGCACACAAAACCGGGTTAGTGATCAATACAGCAGTTACGATAACTCACGAGATCAAATTCTCACAACGAACGACAAAGTGCAATACTTAAACATCCATCGATTTAACGACGAACGACAAAGTATAACCCTATGTGGGCGGCACTTAAACATCCATTGGATATATTGATTAGTCGGAAAATGAATCGTAATAGCGATCGAGTGATTACCCTGTTTTGCGGCAGCAATTCGATATTAGTGTGTGTTTTGAGACTGTTTCTGCTTATAACGTACTCTACACAACGAATTTCTTCGTCGAATTAACAACAGAAAGCAAGTCCCAATGTCTGCTATTTATACGGATTTTTGGACAGGCTTACGGATCGTATGGCATTTCCCCTTACGGTCCGTAAGGGGTGCAGTCTAATTACATAGGCTAGCTGGGTACGGGACTAGCTTGCATGACTCATCTTAAAATCGAATTTCAATCTGTACAACAAATTTTAAAGATAATTATCACTAGGGTTTGCCCCCCTTGAGTTTTAGGGGCCCTGATCCTAATTCCGATTGTTCTGAAAATTTTAGGGTTAGTGCAGAATTACTTGGGTGTCTCAATTAGGGTTTTCTTATTGACTAATTATCATCCTAATTATGGATTTTAATGAGAGTTGTTACATCCTCCCCACCTTAAGAAAAATCTCGTCCTCGAGATTCACTGAAATAGATGAGGGTATTTCCGCTTCATTTCTGACTCCAGTTCCCAAGTATATTCTGGTCCCCTCTTTGAATTCCATTTGACTTTTACGAGTACTAGTCGCTTGTGTTTGAGAAACTTGACCTTTCGGTCTTCTATTTGTAAAGGTTTTTCTATGAATTTCAGCTTTTCATTTACCTCCACATCTTGAAGAGGTACTACCAGGGATTCGTCTGATAGACATTTCTTGAGATTGGATACATGAAATACATCATGTACTCCAGCTAGTTCTTCTGGTAGTTGTAAGCGATAGGCTACTGGTCCTATTCGTTGGATCACTGGGAATGGTCCAACATATCTTGGACTCAGTTTTCCTTTCTTACCAAATCGTACTACTCCTTTCCAAGGAGATACTTTCAAAAGTACTTTATCTCCTATCTGGAATTCTAGTGGCTTGCGGCGATTATCTGCATAGCTTTTCTGACGATCTCTGGTTGTCTTCAATCTTTCCTTGATTTGAGTTATCTTGTCAGTGGTTTCTTGTACGATTTCTGGACCTGATAATTGACTTTCTCCTATTTCTGCCCAACATACGGGAGTTCTGCACTTGCGTCCATATAGTGCTTCGAATGGAGCTGCTTCGATGCTTGAGTGATAACTATTGTTATAGGAGAATTCGATTAATGGTAAATGGTTATCCCAATTACCACCAAAGTCAATTACACATGCTCGGAGCATGTCTTCTAGAGTTTGGACCGTCCTTTCACTTTGTCCGTCTGTTTGTGGATGATATGCAGTGCTTAGATTGAGTCGGGTTCCCATTGCTTCTCGGAAGCTTGTCCAGAAACGGGAAGTGAAACGACTATCTCTATCCGATACGATGGAGAGTGGGACTCCATGTAAGGATACTACTTCATCCACATACAACTTGGCTAACCTTTCCATGCTAAAGGTTTCTTTCATAGGTAGAAAATGAGCAGATTTGGTTAATCGATCCACAATTACCCAAATAGCATCATTACCTTTTCTGGTTTTGGGTAACTTAGTAACAAAGTCCATTGTTATGAGTTCCCATTTCCATACAGGCATTTCTAACTGTTGTAGTAGTCCTGAAGGTTTCTGATGTTCGGCTTTAACTTGTGAACAAGTTAGACACTTAGATACGTATTCGGCTATATCCTTTTTCATTCCTATCCACCAGAAATTCTTTCTTAAATCTTGGTACATCTTATTGTTTCCTGGATGTACAGTATACCTAGATTTATGAGCTTCTTCTAAAATCTTCGATCTTAAATTTCCCTGTTCAGGTACCCAAATTCTGTTTTTGTGGAATTTCCAAATTCCATCATTTCCTTGTCCTAATTCTTTTAGGTAACCTTTCATTCCTTCACCATCATCCTTGATTGTTGTTTCCTGAATTTCCTTCAATTGTTCCATTAAATCTACTTGTAGATTTATTCTAAGAGCACGGACTCGCCTTTGCTTCTCATGATACTTACGACTTAAGGTATCTGCGACTACGTTTGCCTTTCCTTCGTGATATTGAATATCACAGTCGTAATCACTCAGGATTTCCATCCATCTTCTTTGCCTCATATTTAACTCTTTTTGCCCAAATATATACCTTAAACTTTTATGGTCTGTATAAACAGTAAACTTACTTCCATACAGATAATGTCTCCATATCTTAAGGGCAAAAACTATAGCTACTAATTCTAAATCATGAGTCGTATAGTTTTCCTCGTGCTTTTTCAATTGTCTGGAAGCATACGCAATTACCTTCTTGCGTTGCATTAACACACATCCAAATCCTAATTTTGAAGCATCACAATATACTTCAAAATCTTCTGTTCCTTCTGGTAAGGCTAAGATTGGAGCATTGGTTAATTTCTGCTTCAAGATTTTAAAGGCTTCTTCTTGTTTAGGTCCCCATTCAAACTTAATGGCTTTACAGGTTAGCTTAGTTAATGGTACAGCTATCTTGGAAAAATCCTTAATAAACCGTCTATAATATCCGGCTAAACCTATAAAACTTCTAATTTCCATTGCGGTTTGTGGAACCTTCCAATTGGTAATTGCTTCTATCTTAGCAGGATCTACGTGAATACCTTCATAATTCACCATGTGTCCTAAGAATTGCACTTCTTGTAGCCAAAATTCACACTTCGAAAATTTGGCGTACAATTTTTCTTTTCTTAACAAAGTTAAGAGTGTATGCAAGTGCTGACAATGTTCGTCCTGACTTTTTGAATAAATAAGTATATCGTCTATGAAAACAATTACAAATTTATCCAAATATGGTTTACAGATTCTGTTCATCATGTCCATGAATGCTGCAGGTGCATTAGTTAACCCAAAGGGCATGACTGTAAACTCATAATGTCCATACCTAGTTCTAAAAGCAGTTTTAGGTATGTCTTTTTCTTGAACCTTTAATTGATGATATCCGGAGCGCAAGTCTATCTTAGAAAAGTACCTAGCGCCTTGTAATTGATCGAAAAGATCATCAATCCTAGGTAATGGGTATCGATTCTTAATTGTAACCTTATTTAGCTCTCTATAATCGATACACATTCTCATTGATCCATCTTTCTTTTTCACAAACAACACTGGTGCACCCCAAGGGGATGAACTAGGTTGTATAAATCCTTTGCTTAGTAATTCATCTAATTGCTTCTTTAATTCTAGCATTTCGGTAGGAGCTAATCGATAGGGTGCCTTGGCTATCGGTGTAGTTCCTGGAATTAGATGAATCCTAAATTCTACCTCCCTATCTGGTGGTAACCCAGGTAGATCTTCCGGGAATATATCTGGGTATTCTGAGACTACAGGAATTTCCTTAAGTTCTTTACCTTTAGTACTAATGATTACTGAAATCATATATACTATTCCTTGTTTTCGTTCATAATTAGCAACTTTCATTACTGATATGAACTTCAGTGGCTTTCGAGGTTTATCTCCTGTAATCATGATTACTTCTCCAGTAGGTGCTTGAATTTCTATGGAGTTTTTATCACAAATGATTTGAGCATGGTTGGCTATTAACCAATCCATTCCTAACACAACATCAAATTCAGCTAATTTCATAGGTAATAGGTTTGCATCAAATTTATGACCTGAAAGTTCTAATTCTACTTTTTGCAAAAACCTGATTAATTTTTACTGAATTCCCATCTGCGGTTTCGACTGTAAAAATCTGCCTAATGGTAGTTAAGGGTAACTTAAGAGCTTGGAAGAATGAAGTATTTATAAAACTTTGGTTTGCTCCAGAGTCAAACAATACTTTTGCATAAACATCGTGAACTAAAAACGTACCGGCTATCACATCCGGGATGAGCTCTGCTTCTTAAGTGGTTAACTGGAATGCTCTGGCATTCTTCTTAGTAGCTCCTTCGGTCGCCTTGGTTTTGTTGTCTACTGGTTTGACTAACTTAGGACATTCTGTTTTGAAATGTCCGGCTTCTCCACAATTGTAACAAATTATGGATTTCTTTCTGCAGTTTTCTTCACCATGTCCTATCGTTTTGCAAAAATTGCAAATTTTATTACATTTTCCAAAATGTTTCTTTTTGCAAATTTTGCAGAATGGCAAAGTTGAAGATTGCCCTGCACCTCTTTTCTTGAAACTACTATTATAACCCACCCTAAATCCTTGGGTAATTTTCTGAGCTAGTTCCTTCTTCCTGTCTTCATCTCTTGTGCGTATCAATTCATCAGTCAGAGTGTTAGCTAATTCTACAGCATCGTCAATAGTGCGAGGTCTTGCAGCCTTAACGATATTGCGAATTTCACTAATTAATCCCCAAATATAGCGAGAAATGAGTACCGGTTCTGGCGAAGCCAGTGTTGGTACCACTCTAGCATATTCAAAGAATGTCGAAGTATAACCACGACAATCCACACCTATCATCCGATGATTTAGGAACTTATTTGCCATTTGTTCCTTTTCATACTCAGGACAGAATTTTCTTTCTACAAGATTCTTAAATTCTTCCCAAGTCATAGCATAAGCCCTATTTCTTCCTTTAGCTTGTAACACAGTGTTCCACCATTCGAGTGCTCCTTCTTTAAATAGATTTGATGCGTACATGACCTGATCATCTTTGGCACACTTACTTATTGCAATTACTGCTTCGGTTTTCTCTAACCAACGCAGTGATGCAGTTGCCCCTTCATTGCCTGCAAATTCAGTGGGTTTACAAGCAAGGAATTCTTTGAAAGTGCAACCAGGTGTTGCAGCTTTCAGTTTCTTAGGGAGTGGCGTGTGTTGGGATTCATTATCATGATTAACATGATTATTGCCCCCGTTTATACTGTTACTGAAGTTATCTTCAGAAGTACGTTTACTAGGAACGATATGTTGCGGTTTGATTGGACTTTTTACAGCAGCAACGAATGCTGGAATAGCATTGGCTATCCCTTGAGCAACAATATTTTCAATATCTTGTCTAGTCATATATTGATCCCCTGGATGTTGCTCCGACTGATTAACCTCATTTACCGGTTCATTACCACTATTTGCCATCTGATAATATATATATAATTTTTATTAGTATCTGATAAATAGCAATTACACACAAACAATCAAACAATAATACATGTATAGTCAAAACTATCGATTTCTCGATTTCATTTTATATCGGTTATAGTATGCATCAATACACACCAATATTTTACAAAGTTTTATTCGTAGTTATGTTACAGACTGATTTCACTATTTCTTTTACTATTACACAACTATAGTTTTACCACCCTCCTATCTCTCGCCACTTGTCGTTCTAAAAACGCAGTTCCCTTTCATCATATTTCCAGGCAATTTGTCCCCCTATCTCCCTGATTCTATTTCCTGCATCCATCAATTCTTCACCGTAATGGCGAAGTTCAGCCATATTTTCGTTACTCATTGGTGGATTAGGTAGGGGTTCTGGATCGAATTGTGGAAGAAAGGAACAAGGGTCGTTGACAATATTTTGAAATTGCCAATCGTTCGTCCACCATTCGTCCATTTCTACAAGTTGAGAGTGGACTATTGGTTCTGGGATTGCTGGTTCAAAATTCATAGGGAGTGGATTTTCAATAGGATAGGTAAAAACATTAGTATTGACAGGCTGAATAGTCTCACAGCTTGCCAATAGGAAATCTATTTCCTCCTGAAAAGTTATTCCCTGGTTTTGGTTTGAGCTCTCTCCAATTTCTATCTGAGTTGGTCTAGAACCTTGTCCTACTTCCATTTCTATATCTTTAGAATATTCCTCAAACTGTTTTTCCATTTGCCTAGAATCTTTCTTGACTTCAGTTTCCATCTCTTGCTGTTTAGTACTTTCTTTGATTACAATTTCTTTTCCTTTTTCTAAAGGGTTGTTTATTTTAGGAAGTTTTGTGGCTGGCTTTTTCCTACGGATACGACTACCCCATACATAATTCTTTCTTTTCTTTCGTTTTGGCTTTGTCAAAGGTGGAGCATTGAATTCTACAGGTTGTTCCACATCAGCAAAGTATCCAGTGAAATCTTTGGAAACTTCTACATTCACCGGGTAAAGATCGAGGTTCTGAAAGGCTTCAGATATCTCATTCATGCTGTGTAGCATATATGCAAAATGCACAAAAATACTAAGTTAAAACTTTGGAACAAAGTTTAACAAATAAACATTGAAGTTTTATTGCACACTATTTGTACAAAATAGCAGGAAAGAACACACTCGGATTTATTTATTTATTTACTGGGAAGTGCTATTATTAGACTTAGGGTTTTTAAAGATCTGCATGTTCTGCTACTGTAGCTAGCATATACAAATTTGCCCATTTCTCATCTAGCTTGTCTTCCCAAGGTGATTTATTGATTAATTCCTGGGTTTCCCTTTTTATCCTCTTTTCTCGGATTTGCTCTTTACTTTTCTTAATAATCATACTCCTTTTTCTAGGAGAAAGCGGTTTCTCATATTGTGCTTTTCGCACAAATATTCCTTCTTTAGGAATTGTAGGGAGTTTTGAAGATTTGGTTTGGGATGAACTTCCCTCTTCGTAGACTGGCCTATCTAATTTAAGATAGATATCTTGCAGCTTTTGCTTACCCATACTGTAACTAACAAATAATCAGTTTATAAAACACATAATCACATAATAGTAATCAGGAAAAATTAAGTATCTCTAAATACTTAATTAGCTTAACTCAGTGGCTCTGATACCACCTCATTTCTTTCACGGCCCCCGACCCGGTTTGACCCATTTCAGGAGCCGCGGGACAGAAATCCCGTGATATTTATTTAATTGAGTTTAACAGCAGAAGTTTATCATCAGGATCGTTGTAAAGCTAAAAACTTTTCCCGATTATTTTATTTCACAATGCGGGATAAAATCCCGGTAATTTACAATAACATGATTTTACTGATAAATCTTTATTTTTAGAAAACATATTTCTCTATTTTATAATGAGCCACTTTCTTAAGCTTGAAATGCTCCCCAACACTTTTCCTGAATTACAATAGATCACCTGAAACATGTTTGAAAAAAGTTTTGTCAGCGGGAAATACTGAGTGAATCATTCAGTTTACTAAAATGACTCGTTTATTATAATTTACAGTATTAAGAGTTTTTACATATGTTTCTGATATCTACCAACTACCCACAGTATTTGTCACTCGACCGGATCTGTGACTGTGGTCATATCACCATTGGCTGCCCCAATGAATGACGTATATCACTTAATTTTAGGTTCGCCCACCTAATGTGATTAAAACAGTAGTAATGTGCACAATACCCCAGATACTGGCTGTAATTTGGTGATTACATAAACTTAATCACTGTACTTATAACTCTGAAAATAATTTGGAGTATTGTAAAACAGTTGATAAAAAGAGAATGACTCACATTGCAGATTTAACACGGACAGAATATGGATTAGCCTTGTTAACCTAATTTAATAATAATGCACACAAAACCGGGTTAGTGATCAATACAGCAGTTACGATAACTCACGAGATCAAATTCTCACAACGAACGACAAAGTGCAATACTTAAACATCCATCGATTTAACGACGAACGACAAAGTATAACCCTATGTGGGCGGCACTTAAACATCCATTGGATATATTGATCAGTCGGAAAATGAATCGTAATAGCGATCGAGTGATTACCCTGTTTTGCGGCAGCAATTCGATATTAGTGTGTGTTTTGAGACTGTTTCTGCTTATAACGTACTCTACACAACGAATTTCTTCGTCGAATTAACAACAGAAAGCAAGTCCCAATGTCTGCTATTTATAAGGATTTTTGGACAGGCTTACGAACCGTATGGCATTTCCCCTTACGGTCCGTAAGGGGTGCAGTCTAATTACATAGGCTAGCTGGGTACGGGACTAGCTTGCATGACTCATCTTAAAATCGAATTTCAATCTGTACAACAAATTTTAAAGATAATTATCACTAGGGTTTGCCCCCCTTGAGTTTTAGGGGCCCTGATCCTAATTCCGAGTGTTCTGAAAATTTTAGGGTTAGTGCAGAATTACTTGGGTGTCTCAATTAGGGTTTTCTTATGACTAATTATCATCCTAATTATGGATTTTAATGAGAGTTGTTACACAGACCCTAAGATATAAAGAATACACACCTTATATTTATCACAACACAATAACATGTTTTTCAGATTACAAATGGTAATAAATGTTTATCAACATGGTGAGATTGTCCAATGATAAGGATGCGTGGATATAGAATGATGACAGTCAGGAAGGTTTCTCGGTGAATAAAGTGAAAAAGGCGTTAATCAAGGACAGGAGAAATAGCCATCTCCCTAACTTCGATTGGTGCAAATGAGTGCCTCGCAAATGTAATATAATGGCGTGGAGAGGTAACTTGGATAGGCTTGCTACTAGAGATAATTTGAGAAGAAGGAATGTGGATATTACTTCGGTCATGTGCCATTTCTGTGATGAGTACGAGGAAACGGTGGATCATTTATTAACTGCATGTTCGGTGGCTATTAGGGTGTGGGAGACTGTTAGTGCGTGGTGCAACATTCCTCCGATCTTCGCTTTCGAGTTCAAAGATTTAATGGATTCTCATAACTCTATACAGGTTGGGAAGAAAGCGAAAAAGATTATCCTGTGGCTGGCTATAATTTCGTGTTGGTATATTTGGAAAGGTAGGAACGAGTTGGTCTTCAATCAGATGAGGAGAAGTCCGCAAGAAATTATGGTAGAGATTAAGTTGAGAGGTTTTGGGTGGGTTAAAAATAGACCATCATGTAAATATATTAGTTGGAAGGATTGGTGTAAATATCCTATGTATATGTTGTAAGTTTTGGTCCTTTGCCCGTTTGAGTCAGGGGTGTTATTTTGTTTGGCCTTTTTACCCGTTTGGATTGGAGGTTGTTTTCATGAAGTTTTATTTAAAAAAAAAGTTATGTTTATTGCACTGAAAATTGAATTAGATTTATTACTTCATATTGACTTGAATCTATCAAGATCGAAAACCGACGATTAACCAATAGTCAAACTAAAAGTCTTTTTACATTAAATCAAATCATTTATCACAGACTATGAATCATTTATCACCGTATATAAATCTAATATGTGAGAAACATATTTCTTTTTAACGGTAACTTTTTTGTATTTTGGTAACTGCACTTCTTAAATTGGAGTCTCGTTGACCACTCTGGCCAGACTATGTTGTTTTAATCGGGCTCACGCTGACTTCAGAGTTTGGTTTGGCCGTTTCCTCGGGAAACTATACCGCCGACTGCCACTTGACGGTCGTTGTGCCACCACAAGAGCAGAACTCTCTGGCGTAACATACGATGGGACGAAAATCCAGGTGGGCTCGGGATTCGAACTGCAACCTCGCACAAACTTAAGTCAAATCCTTAATTGCTTTAGTTCACCAAAAGTGACACAAATAAGGATCGAATTTGGGTCTCCAGTGAAGACTCGAAACCTCCTGTGATTAGGCCACAAGGGGTGAATTGTTCGGTGAAACGTATAATCGAAAGAGCACGCTCACCATATATAGGTGGCCAAACCTATTGAAAGATTTAAAGGGCGTTGCTAAGTTTCCAACATGTGGTTACCGCGAGCAAAGTATTTTATTGTCATTGATTGATGTGAAAGTGGCTGTCACATGCCCATTGGTTTTGTACAACAAATGTTTTGTCACATTGCATTTATTACAACTTCTATTGTATAAAGCGAGTTTTGTTTTAAAAATATGATTTTACTATACTATATGCCGTATACATCCGGGAACGTCTACGGGGTGATGAGTGGATGAACGAGAAACACCATGTCGCCTCCCTTATTCCGCTACTTCCAACGAAGAAAGGCATGAGATAAAATAGTGATTGCGAGGCTCTAACCTTATACCAACTTAAAGTGGTCATAAACAACCAGAATAACGGACGTCATAATATTTCTCGATTCTGAAATAACCTCCGCAAGATGTACTTGAAAACATTCTAGAGGTCGAATCAAACAACGCATCAGTGGTCGAAAAGGACAATGCTCCGGCAGTCGAACCACACAACGCTTCAGTTGTAGAACCAGGCAATGCTCCATATGATGATCAAGTCTATGAAAACGAGATACATGATTCTGAGTTACCAGATATAGATTGTTTCGTAAGATATCATAGTGAAGCTGATATAGATGGTATAATTAGAAAATGAGACCATCTGCGCTTTTAAACGAGTATGATGCAGATTCAAATTGGTCTAACGGCGATTGCCGCTAAAAGTCATCAACCCGTTTATTTTTTTATTTTCTATGTTAGTTTATGTACTTTTTCAAGTATTAGTAAGCTATTTTATTAATGAAAAATTTTATTTAAATTAAATATATCCATTTATAAACTGCCATTTTGGTCCCTGTGGTTTGGTCAATTTTGCCACTTTAGTCCAAAACTCAAACTTTTTGCATCTGGGTCCCTGTGGTTTCAGTTTTATTGCCATTTTGGTCCAAAAATGAAATCAGGTCATATTTGTCTTATAAAATCCTGTTATTTTGTCATTTTCCGCAGGGGCAAAATGATCATTTCGTTTTTATAAATAAATACCATATTTCATAAGACAAATATGACCTGATTTGCCCCTGAGGAAAATGACAAAATTGTAGGATTTTATAAGACAAGTATGAACTGATTTCATTTTTGGACCAAAATGGCAATAAAACTGAAACCACAGGGACCCAGATGCAAAAGGTTTGAAGTGGCAAAAGTAACCAAACCTCAGGGACCAAAATGGCAGTTTACTCATTTGTTTATTAAGAAAGTTTAAAGTAATATAAAAAAGAGAGGACTAATGATAAGTATAACATAGGTCCAGAGATTGAGGTGAGAGACACGAAAGATTTAAAAAGAGGATAACACGTAGCTTTAGTTTAAGAACTAAAATGGAAGAAGCTAGAAACATTATGCAAACAAAATTCATTACAAGACTACACATTTCACTCGAAAGACCATATTACTTCTGAGATATGGGTGACGGTTGTCCATCTCTTATCAAACCAGTCGGACATTCAAACCCTCGACGGTTAAATCGCCGACGCTCAAAACCACCACCTTCATACCCTTAAGTGGCAAAACATTTTCCTCCAGCAGTCTGTCGTGCTCCACCTTCAAATCCTCATTCGGTGGCAATCCCTCTAGGTGATACTCAAACTCCTTTGACGGATGAATAGTTGAACTGAGTGTATGATTATACCTTAATCAACAACAAACTGATGGACTTGGGAGGAGCAACATGCTCCACTAGCAAACCCTCCTATAGTGCTAAACCACACTCATATAGCAAACCTTCATCCTACACAATAAGTCTCATGTTGGACTGATGGGTACGAAACCGACCCTAGGCAGAATACGTACCACACTCAGATTAAAAAATGGTTTGTGAATTTGGACGCAACTTTGACGATGACTGGTTGAATCGCAATGATAGTGACGGTGACTGCTCCTTTTATAATTCCCTCTAGGATTATTAAAAATGTTTTACGTGGTTGAGGTGATGTTTCAATTTTAATTTATGTAATGTTTTATTACAGGTTGTTTATGTGGTATATGTAAGATAATGTACACGTACATCATGTCTCTTTATTTTTTCTTGTCTTGTATATGAGTCGATTGGGAAATGATAGTCCATCTTTTCTTTAACACTCAAATACAGACATTCATCGTCATCATGGCATGAAAGATTTTTCATCGGCGTGGCCCACTCCAGATAAGTACCGTCATCAAGACAATACATGTACTTGTAATAGACACCATTTGCATAAAATGACAAGCCTATCTATGACGTCGTCAAACAGATTCGATGATTGTAAAACAACGATATCATTGTTTGATACCAAACAAGACATGCCAAATCCAGAGATCTTGTGGCGTGACAACTTGAAGTATTATGCTTGGACCTTCGTGATCACCTTGATGGTGTTGGCCTTTCCAAGCAGTTAGATAGGTTGCCATACCCAATGCGTGCAATTAAATCTACTGAGCATCCTAAGAAAACCGTGTATTCCTTACGGGCCTCGTATATTTTTTTGGATGTCACTTAAGGTCAGACTCCTCAAATCTTTTCATAGAGATCAACAACATCTAATAATGATGATAATGATGATGATGATGATGATGATGACGACGATGGCAATGAAGATAATACACTGGCAGAAAATTTCAAAACTTTCTCGACACACTCTTTCTAACATTCTTAAATACTCATTCCATGCTTCGGATGACATGTCATATGCTAGTTGAGAATTGCGGCCCTACACTTTTGCAAAGTAGAGTATCCAAGTTTACGTCTTGCATCCTCTTTTTGTTTCAAATACCTAAACTCGTGTTCTAAATTGCTGACAATTCCCAAAAAAAAAAAAAAAAGTCGGCGACTCATGTCACACCCTCAATTTCCATATGCGGAGTTTTACCGCAAGGTGTGTGACTGACTAGAATCTAGTCACTAATCATGTTGAACCAAACATTTGAAATTTTTAAAGTATCACTAACAACATGATAAGTGATAACGTTTTAGTTTTTCCAAATCACAGTTTATGTTGCAGCAGAAAGTAAAGTTAAAACCCAACAAGAACTTAAAGAAAAACCATAAGTTTAATAAGTGTTTCAAAACATAAAGTTTTAACGAACCACACCACTCCAGCAGCTTGCAACGCCTGTCCACAGCTGTACCTACTGACCTGCAAAGCATGCAATGACGCGTCAACAATAAAGTTGGCAAATTCACAAATTTGAGTTTAGCAAAAGTAAATTTCATAATGTTTTTGATTTATGTATGACTCAGGTAGCTAACCCTCATCACACGACTAAACTGTGTACGGAATGCTGACGTTTCGTTTTTGCCCTCATTAATTTCTATCAACATTATATAAGAGTGAAGGTTAGAAGTTCACGCCCGGCCTCCAGCACAGTGTGAGGTTTGTCAAACCTAATAGCGCTATCAACTAATACCCCACGTATGCCCACCCGGCAATCTAATCGGTAAAATATAGGGACTTTTAAGATAGAGTTTTATTTTAGTCCCAGTGTACTATTCCACCTCCAGTGGATAGTATGTTTCAGTGGCTCACACAAGGAATGCGCGTGTAGCCTCAAAAAGGGCTACCATAAAAAGAGTTGTTCCAACTAGGAACGTGTGCTTTTGGAAAATGACTGTGAACTCACCTTAATTTGCTCGGTAGTAAACTTGAAAATTCATCAAGATTGTCAATCTCGTCCAAGTTATACGATTGCGAGGAGTCGCTAGGAACTTGAAACTGATGAGTTAGCGTTCTTGGGTTGCTTTACATCCACAAAGAAAGAGGGAGAGGGATCGCAGGTTTCAAGATAGGGTTTGTGTGGAGTTGGAATTTGTTAACAAAATAACATGCAGATACGTAATATATATTTAGGATTAAGTTGGGGGCGGTTTGGGATAAAAAAAAGAGGTTGTCAAATGGCTTGTTGGGCCCTAAAAAAAACTAAATAATACAGCCCAAGCTGCTAGGCCTTAGGGAGTTAGGGTTGGCTTCAAGTGGGCCAAAAAGTTGTTGACCGACGGCCCTAAAGTTAGAGCCTGTGGAGTTATTACGTTATCATCACATTTTCCATGTATATAAATTCAATTAAATATAACATAATAAATAAACGTAGGATGGTAAAATTATATTAGGATTTGAAATATAAAAGGTGTAAAAATATTTATATACATGAGATAAAAGGTGTGAAACCTAAAGGGTTCAGGATGTATTTGGCCAAGGAAAATTAATGAGGGGGGGAGTGGATCGTAACATTTATAAAAATATGCACCACAATATACCTATATATACATTATTCGGATGTTTATTAAATCTATAATGGGTTACCATATCGCGTGATATAAAGAACATAAGTAAAAACGAGCAACAAAAGATTAGCGGTTTAACCTCAAAAATGCAGATTGTCACAACTCATCTGAAAACGACATCGAAAATGAGCATCATCATACAACATGATCTCAGAAAAATAATCATTCACCAAGCACTCATGAGCATCCTCCCAACCCCGTTTAAATGCAGGTTGTCTAGTACTTTGTTGTAAGGTTTCAGCTTCATAGACTAAAAGTTGGATCGTTGTCTGAACTGCAATAATTGTCATCTCTCATCAATCAAGCCCGAATTAGATGAAGAGTCAGTGTCCAGTTTTTTTTTTTAAATATAGAGAGAATTTTTGAGAATTGGAAATGAATTAAAGTTTTATTTGATGAAATGTGTGTGTATTGATTTTGGACCGTTGTATAACGGCTAATCAAGCGCCCCCCTCCATTTTCTCCTTTCACTCCTGTTAAGAGCTTAATAATAATAATAAAAACAACAACAACAACAACAACAAGGGTTGTTGGATTTTATCACTCCCAACTTTGGGGTATTGGCCGTTGCCACTCCCAACAATCACTTTGACTCCCATCATTCCCATCTTAACATTTTATGTGTTGTGTCACTCCGGAGTTAACCAACCACTAACTACGCTAGTTTTTTTTATTATCCTACATGGCTATTTTATCCAACGTGGCAAGATAGTGTGGATTTGGAGCAATTATAACCCATTTAAGTTCGGATATAACCCCTTTATTTTCCCACCAAACCAATTATAAACCCTAAATCTTCCCCAAATCATTCAATTGAATCCTCTGAGCAAAAGTGTTTAAAACCCTTTCTGGACCCATATTACCCGCTAATCCACCCCCATCTCAGAGTGAACCAAAACCCCTAAAATAGCCCCTGCTGTGGCGCAATCATTCTGCACGGGAATGGGAACCTGTTGCTGCTCACTCGCTACAACTTCCACCATGTTTGGATCAGAGTCATCTCCAAAACACCCCTATGATAGAACATCAGCAGGGTTTTAGGGTTGTCAGTCGAAAAAACACCATAATTATCACAAGAGGAGCGACGATTTTGACATCAAGCATGATTTTTTTAACGAACTTTTTAACACAAATAGAGCTAGCGAGAGCAATAACATCAGCACCAGAGCTTTGACCCGGGTTGTAAAGTTCCGTATTTTCCAATTCTTTTTCTAATATTGTAATTCATATTTCAATTCTAGTCCTTGTAATTCCTAGACTTGATCATAACGAAATCATATTTTGTATTATTTTTGTTTAATAATACTTGCACAATATGTATAAACAATAACGAAATACGCGTTTTTAATTAAAAACTAAGCCATACATCGAGATTATATTTTTCTTTGGATTGTTATTCATATGTGTTACATTATTATACATGCTTGCATACAGCTAAATGCCCAAAAACATGCTTAATTACGAGTTTCTAGCTTAAAATAATGAAATTATCAAACTCTAGGGGTCAAATTGCAAATTCTGGAAAGTCTGGTAAATTCTGCAGGTGTCGCATGGCCATGCAACTGATGTGCATGACCATGTGTGTCATGATCCGCACAACCGTGCACCTGATGTGCATGACCATGTGTGCCGTGATCCGCACGACCATGCACCTGATCCGCACGACCGTGCAAAATCACCAGGTTTGGCAGAATGTTTCAAAATTCGTGAATTTTGGTTCCATTTCCCTCATTTGAACCCCCAACCACCTCATTTAACACCCAAACCCTAATCCCATACAACCCCTTACCAACTCGTAAACACATTCCACACTCTCTAATCACTCTCAAACACTCCAAATCTTCAAGGTTTTGCAAATTTGGGCAAAAAAGTTCTAAGTGCAAAAGTGAGTTTTTAACTCACTTACTTCATCTTTTCTTCATGTTTTCTTGTTTATCCTTCCTTGGATAAGCTCTAGAAGTGTTACCACATATTTTTCAAGGTAAACAAAGATGGTATATCACCATTTTGAGGTCCAATTGGGTGTCTTTCTTAAAACTTTCATACTTGTTCATCTTGTACTTTGTTTCTTGGATTTCTTTGCACCAAACCAAGTTACCAACAAGTTCTATTGTTGGAAGACTTGTCTTGAAGTATGAATTCAGAAACTTTAAGGTCATATACCTCCATTTTAATACAATCTATGTCACCAAGTAACTTTCAAGTGAACAAACTACACAAAGTCTCCAACCAAAATCATGTTTAAAATGCACTCGTCTGCTTGAACTCACTTGGTCACATGGTGAATTAGAAGAGTTTTCTTATGTTGTTCATATTATTCATGACCATCTGAATCATCCTTATGGTGATTTTGTGCAATGGTGAACATCATGAGGTTAGTGGATTACCCTACCTCTAATACATGACCTATACATGACTATAATATACTTATTAATACCCTTTATATAGCTTAAACAACAAGTTAGAGGGGTTGAAAATGCCAAAAAGTTGATAATACAAGTCCAGTGGCCAAAACTATCAAAAAGTAAAATTATTTTTGTCTCAAGGCCTTGTGGACCGTAAGACATAAATCCTTGCGGTCTGTAAGACATGCCCAGAAGCAAAATTTTTGCTTGATCACCAAGTATGCCGCCACCTTTCTTCATCTTTTGACACCTTGCACAAATTTTTGCCACCTTAATTCTGGTTAAGACACGTGTTGGGGCACTAATCAACATCTAAACACATTTGATAACACTTGGCATCACCTCCCTGATCTCCAATTAGTATAAATAGGTCCATGTTCTGGAGATTTCATTCACATCTTTCATTCTTCACTTTTTAAATCTCTCTTGGAGCTTGCTCTAGCCATTGGAGCCTCCTCTTCTAAGTTCAAGCATTCTTCCCTTCACTAGTAAGTGTTCTTTCATGTCTATTTCAATTTCGTTGTTAGTATTCACCCGAAAGTCAAGCAAATTAACTTTTGATTTGACTTTCAGTTCCAACCATTTCGGTCAAGTCAAAGTTCAAAATGAACTTTGTTACGTGATCATAATAACGAAGGTGTTAATCCCTTGCAATTACACCCTCTGAACATCATGTATAGTAGGTGAAATGACGAGTCAAACTTTTACGAAATAAAAGTAAAAAATATAAAAATATGCATTTTACTACAAATGAGCTTTTAAGTATTAAAATTAAACATTTTGACACCAAATCAGTTTTAATAATATTAACTCATCATTTCTAGTTTAGTGCTCTATTCTTAGTCGAAAATCAAGCAGTTTGATTTCTGCTTTGACTTTCGAATCTGACCCGTTTGGTCAATCTTAGGACCCAACAAAGCCCAATAATATTACCATAGTAATATATGGAATAACCCCCTGAGGTTATACCTTATGGTCATATCATTTGATAGGTCAAATGACGAGTCAACTATTATACTTTTAAAATGTCAAAAATACTTTTTTCAAATAAAATGGTTTAAAACTTATATAAGCTATATTTTTACACCAAGACTGATCATATAACACAAATAAACTTGTTTTGACATTTTGGACTCATCATAAGACCCATTCGACCATTCGGACCCGTGTTCACGCATACGGCTAGTTAATTAGCGTAAACTAGCCGTAACGGGTCAAAACACTTCAAAACACTTTCCAATCATAATGTTAGGTTTAACCAACCATGTTACATGAGATCCCTGCTCATATGGTTGTAAACCACATTCTATTCATTCTTCCGTCAAATCCGTATTATACGCATTCAAATCCTTGTTTGGACAGATTCTGTGTTGTTATTTTAACCAAGCATAATTTGCTCAAAACTTAACCAAACAAAGTAAAACCTTACATTTTGATTGATTTTATTGAAACACATTTTTAACGATGTATGGTACATCAACAAACACCTGTGTTTTGACCCTCAAATGTCTAAAATCAAACAGAATGTCAAAATTGGACAGTTTGTAAAGATCAATAGTTTTGACCACTTTCGGGGTTCCAAACAGAAAAACTTTCTAAACAAAAGTTGTAGAACACACTTTGAAGTAATAAGCTGGAAACTTTTATTATTTTTCGACAACGTTTGCTATTTTTAAAGTATTTTACAAAAACGATACAAAAGGCTGCCAGAACTCCTATCTTCTAAAACATCTAAACTTTTTAAAAGTTATGATGTTTCCATAACCTAAATTCATCCATAAACATTACCACAACAAAAATTTGACGAACGAATCCTTATTTTCAGGAAAACACTTGAGCTTTGTGAGCAC
This sequence comes from Helianthus annuus, assembly GCF_002127325.2. Classification (NCBI taxonomy): domain Eukaryota; kingdom Viridiplantae; phylum Streptophyta; class Magnoliopsida; order Asterales; family Asteraceae; genus Helianthus; species Helianthus annuus. The sequence goes on from NC_035442.2 coordinate 139,164,844, forward strand.
ATGTAGGAACATCGTCTAAGCAACCAGTGAGTACATAGTTCTCCACTTTTCCGTTTTCAAAATGTTTTGGGGTAATTCATATGTGCTAAGCATTTTCTCAAATAACAGGTATGGCATATGTGTATACTAAGTGCTCTTTGTGTGTACAACTTATGTGACGAAACAAAGTACAAGCGGTTATGTGTTAAGTTGTGTGGTGTTATAACATGGAATCTAGAGTGATTTAGATAACGAGACGAGTGTAATGCAATAAGGGAATGGTGGATACACCGCTGGTACTTCCTATATATGAGTGCTCTTATCGAATTACCCATCGTAACGTTATTCAAATCAGTTTATGATTCTATGTTATGATAAAACAAGGTGTAGTGTGTTTATGTGCAACATATGTAGTGAAACAAAGTATAAATCTCAAATCCTCATTGATCTATCTATGCAATAGTTAGATCCTTGTTGGGTACTCAAAGTACTATTCTAAATCCTTGATTGGATTTCTAAGAGTACTTTCACAAGTTTTTGGTCGGTTTCTATGCAATGTGTTTATGTGCAATATATGTGGTGAAACAAAGTTCAAGTGGTTATATGTTGTGTGGTGTTATAACATAGAATCTAGAGTGAACTACGATAATGAGGCGAGCATAATACGATAAGGGCATGGTGGATATGCCACTGGTACTTCCTACATATAAGTGCTCTTATCGTATTACCCATCGTAGCGTTATCCAAAATCACTTGATGATTATATGTTATAATTAGACAGAGTACAAGTGAAACAAAGATAATGTACAATTTTTGTTAACATAAAATTACTTGGTTTTATACATATTGTCATTTACAAAACATTTTTGACACAAACTTTTACTATAAAGAACGACGTGTTGCAATACTAAAATTTTTGCCATATATTGGTTACGAAAATCTATTTTCACTCATCAACTCGCGTAGTTGAACAATGTGTTGCAACAACAAAACTTTTGCCAATAATTTGGCCAACAAAACCTATGACACTCACCAACGTTATTGTTGACCGTCTATTTTCACATATGTTTCAGGTATCGACATTCAAGCTTGCTACACATAGGCACACACTCGGGCCTTAGATTGCCTTCAAATTTAAAAATAAATGCTTGTACTCCTTTGTGCTTGTAAAACAATGTAAGCAATATAATGAAACTTTAGTACCATGTGTTGTGAACAATTTGTAACATGACTTCCCAACGATTCCGCCGCGAGTTGTTATACGCGGTCATGGTGTTACAATCGGTTGGGGTGTGACACGGGTTCCCACGTTGAGCCTTCATATTCGGGTATTGAACCCGTATTTGCATTAGGGGAGGCTGAATCACTGATGTTCTTCCTTGAAGAAGAAACTGAGCCATCTTGAGGCAGCGATACAGTAGCCGAATGCTCTAAATTGGGAGGCGATATATGTCCATTCTCTTCACTCGATTTTTGTAAAAGTGAAGTTAGGTTAGGATTTGGTGGGATAGGTGGATTTGGAAGAGAAAAGTGAGGGATTTCACCCTCAATTGAATAAATTTCGAACATAAAGGAGGATAGTTGCTAGAGAATGTTTGATTTTGCTCAGAGGATTCAATTGAATGACTTGGGGATGATTTAGGGTTTATAATTTGGTGGGTGGATAAAGAACGGGTTATATTCGGACTAAAATGGGTTATAAGTGCTCCAGATCCACGTCATCTTGCCATGTTGGATAAAATAGCCACGTAGAATAAAAAACTAACGTAGTTATTGGCTGGTTAACTTCGGAGTTACACAACACACAAAGTGTTAAGTTGGGAGTGGTGAGAGTCAAAATGATTGTTGGGAGTGGCAACGGCCAATACCCAATAGTTGGGAAATACAAAGGAACTTTCGACGCGGCATTTTGGTTGATAATGCATAGGAGATTACGTTTTTGGTCGAAAATGCACAGGCTCATGTAGCTACTCCTTAGAAAATTGCCTAAGAAAAAGTTTTCTATGAGGTATTTTTCCACCAATTTTATCATCTCAAATGTGTTGGAAAGTGTTCTACGTATTTCTGATAAAAATATGTGTGTTTTTTAAATCTTTATTTTTTCTAGTAGTGACTTTGACAAAAATGATTAAGCCAGTGAGCTCCCTAAAAAAACTTGCTTTTGTTCACACCTATTAATGAACTGCTAGTTTTAACTTTTAAGTTACATGAATAATATATATTTTTATAACTTGCGAAACATATAATTTGAATCACTGCTAAAAGCTTAGTTACACGATTTCATGACTTACTCCTACAAAATCTGTAATCACCTATCTTAGAAAATCTGTAATCACCTAACCTGAAGTTGTTCTGTTATCACCTAACCTAAAGTTGCTCTTTTATAGATTGTTTTTTTTTTCCTTTTATTTTCTCCGCAATAAGTGAAATAATGTCCCGTCGACAAGCAACAGAAGAAACTCAACTAGCCGTACCATATTCAGAAATAGATTGATTAATGAGTAATATCAAATTAACTCATTATTAAATAATTGTATAAAACATAAAGGTAAAACGCAAGAAGACAACTTGATACTCTTGCACACTTATCATTGAGCTTAGTTAGTATGCACAATTATTCGCCTTAGCTAATAGTTGATTGATTGCTTATAATAAATGTTGATAAATAATTCCTTGTAAATTATTTCACATAATTAATCTAGAGCCAAAAAGAGCTTTTCTTAAAAATATATATTATTTATATTACAAGTTCTTTCCATGTAGTTTTATAAAATACAAAATTTTATACATGTTAAGTCATTTTAGTACAACTAGATTTACTTAAGACTAACGTGAAAGTGTAATATATCGTTACAAGTTAGTATGTATGCACTACACATTTATTCGAGAGGTCTTAGGTTCGATTCATACTAAGTACAAATTATGTAATATGGGTGAGCACCACTCGGAGGGATTCGAACTTGGGGTGAGGATTTAAACAGCATATGTTGAGCCTTTTAAGTAAGCTGAAAATCCAGTTGAGTTGCCATTAAAAAAAATTTATTCCAGACTATAATAATTCTAGGCACCAACGAGCCTACGGGTTCATGAGGGAATTACCCCATTGGCGGGAGTTAGGGGTAGCACCCTTTGTAGGGTCCAAGGGGAGTCTCTTGTAGAAAAAAAAAAAAAAACTTTTGACACATAGTTGAGAAGGTTTTTTTTTTTTTTGAACGACAACAACACTTTATATATATATAGGGAGCCGCTAGAATGAGAACCACCTCGAGTTGTAAGAACCGCGAGAACTACACCCCACGGAGGGGCGTTCGCCGCGATTTTTTTTTTACAAGTAGATGTGTGCATTATAAACACGACCGTAAAAAATCACGGCGAACGCCCCTCCGTGGGGTGTAGTTTTTTACACCTCAAGTTTGGTGAAAAAAAAAAGAAAAAAGAAAAAAAAATTAAAAAACACCAAACTTGAGGTGTAAAAAACTACACCCCACGGAGGGGCGTTCGCCGTGATTTTTTACGGCCGTGTTTATAATGCACACATCTACTTGTAAAAAAAAATCGCGGCGAACGCCCCTCCGTGGGGTGTAGTTCTCGCGGTTCTTACAACTCGAGGTGGTTCTCATTCTAGCGGTCCCCTATATATATATATATATATATATATATATATAAGGAGCCAGCAAGAGCCAGCAAGAGACTGGAAAACATACAAAAATCCGCAAAAAGGAAAACAATCAGCAGAAAAGCAACATTACAACAGATTAACAATGTTGAAATCAGCCCACTCAACCATGACAGATTCTTAAGCTTGGTCCGATTGTTAATCCAAAAGAAAGTGTCCTCTTTGATCAACTCTACCGTCTCTCTAACCGGAACAAAAGAGTCTTCAAAAATTTTCAAATTTCTCGCACTCCATATTCTCCAAACAGTCGCCAAGCTGACCGTATACACCAATCGTTTCCACGTCTTGCTGCCCGGACAATCCTTGAGAAAGTCAATAAAATCCTTCAATCTACTACAGTTTGAAGGGAAGCTTATTCGCATCCAAGTAACCACTTGCCACCAAATACTTTTGGCCCACAAACAACCAAGGAATATGTGATCCAGGTTCTCGGACTGAAACCCACACCGAGGACAAAGCGAGTCCGACAAAGGCACTCCCCGCCTGATCAGACCCTCTTTTGAAGCGATATTCCCCCCGATAGCTCTCCACAGAAGAAAGTTACATTTGGGAGGGGCCCATGAATTCCAAAAAAAGTCCCTGAACTCTCCTGTAACATCGATTTGGGCCTTCTGAATATCAAGACGCACCTGTTTTGTAGAAAAACCATCACCGGAACCGGTTTTCCACCTCCACTCGTCCCTGACGTTGGTCAACTTAACATTACCCAACCTGCTCATAAGGCCGCCGATTTGCTGCCATTCATCCAGGGAAATCAGATCTCTCAGCCAATCCCACCTCCATTGAACGGTGTTCTCGCCAAGAGACGCATACTCCGCAACCCGAGCATTCTTATACTTGGCTAAACTAAAGATATCCGGAAAGACATCTTTAATCGGTTGCGAAAACAGCCAAACATCCTTCCAAAATCGGATAGAAGACCCATTCCCAACATTAGCGACCAAATTATCTTGAATCCGAATACCACTCTTCAAAAGCTTCACCTCCATGTTTCCAATATCTTTCCAAACTCCCGAAGTAGATCTTTTCAAAGGAATCAAACTACTCTCAATTTTGGACTTATGAATAGCGGTAATTACCTTAGCCCAAAGGTGATTAGGCTCCGATTTGAGACGCCGCCACCACTTGCACAACATAGCTTGATTAAACTCCTCAATACCCCCCAAACCCAATCCGCCATCTTTCCTAGGGAAAACTAACAAACCCCATTTCACCCATCTAATTTTGTGACCCGTACTAGTTTTACCCCAAAGAAAATCTTTACGAATCTTCTCAAGCTTGTTAATAATCACCTTAGGGTCTGAAAAAATGGAGAGAAAGTATGAAGGGAGGCTACCCAAAACCGACTTAGCCAATGTCATCCTCCCCGCGAACGACAAATGATTCGCTTTCCATCTCGACAACTTCCTATTAAATTTATCAACAATTGGTTGCCAAAAACGGGCCTTCTTCATATTAACACCAATCGGGATACCCAAATAGTTGAAAGGGAACGAACCATTCTCACAATTTAGGACCCGAGCAAGCCGAGTCACTTCCGCGTCATTTACACCAACACCGAATAACTTGCTTTTACTAGGATTAACTTTTAAGCCCGTTACTAAATTTAGCCATCTTAAAAGGCGGTTTAGACTTAGCACATTAAGATCCGACCACTCCCCGATAAATATAACGTCATCCGCATAACAAAGGTGTGATAAAAACGGACCCTCGTTCGGAAGTTTAATCCCCTTGAATAAACCCAGTTCACACATTCTCTTCATAAACATATTGATAATTTCCAACGCGATTATAAAAAGAAAGGGAGAAATGGGATCACCTTGTCTAAGGCCACGTTTAAATTTGAATTCTTTTGTCGGGGATCCATTGACAAGAATCGAGCCCTTGCCTGACACAAGGCAACCTTTAACCCAGGAAATCCATTTATCCAGGAAAGGTATGTCGTGCATAATTTGAAGCAAAAACTTCCAATTAATTGAATCATACGCCTTCTCGAAGTCAACTTTGAAGATCAACATCTTGGTCTTACTCTTTTTTGCCCAGGCAACCGTCTCACTAACTATTAAAGGGCTATCAAGAATATTTCTTCCTCCAACAAACGCCGACTGACTCGGCGAAATCACATCACTTAAAACAGACTTCAATCTGTTAGCGAGAACTTTGGTGATGATCTTGTAAATTGACCCCACCAACGAGATTGGCCGAAAATTAGACAGAACCTGCGGGTCTTTGATTTTTGGAATAAGAGCCACGAAAGAGGAATTACAACCATCACTAATAATCCCTCTGCAATGGAATTCTCCCATAACATCCATAATAAGCGGGCTCAAACGGTCCCAAAAAACTTTAAAAAATTTCAAAGAAAACCCGTCTGGGCCCGGGGCTTTACTTCCACCACAACCTTTAATAGCTTATTTAACCTCGTTCACCGTAAAAGGGGCATACAAAAGCTATCCATTCTGCTCAGAGATCCTAGGCAGCCCGGTATCCGCGAACTTCGGACGTCTACGAATAGGCTCCGAGAATTGTTTTTTGAACCAAATTCTGATTTCCGATTTCAAATCCACGAGTCCCGAAAACAAAGCCCATTGATTCTGTTATTAGCAATGTTAACATTAATCACCCTATGGAAGAAAGAGGAATTCTCATTCCCAAACCGGATCCAGTTGACTCGAGCTTTTTGTTGCAGGTTCCTCCCTTTAATATTCTCTAATTTTTTTAACTTCAATCTAAGCTCAACCCTTGTACTTTTTTCGGACTGAGATAACGAAGACGACTCCGCTTTTTTCTCAATTTCACCTATCAAATCAACCATATCCTGAACTTCTTTTTTTCAGCCGCTAAAACTTCTTGTCTCCATTTTTTTATTTCCTTTTTTATATTTCTCAAAGAGTTCGCAAGAAAAACATCACTCGATAACCCATCATTAGCAACCGCTAGATTTGACTCGACAATTTTAGCCAATCTTTCTTCTCCAATCCAGGAGTTGAAAAATTTAAACGGAATGGGTCCGAAATCTTGAGGAATGCAAGAAAGGACTAAAGGGCAATGATCAGACAAACCCCGAGAAAGGACCTCCAAATTGGCACACGGTCACAGATGCATAAACTCCGCATTCACCAAGAATTTGTCTAACTTGCTCATTTTGACCTCAAAATTATCGGAAACGAAAGTAAAATTACCTCCAGACATATGATATTCACGTTCTCCGACATGCGACCCTTCGATCTCAAACAACTGAAATCCGGTGACTTGCCAAACTCCGATGAAGCTTCAGGGGCTGAGACTTCCGATACATCGTCGCTGAGAAAACCCGGGCACCACTGGCCGGCAATCTCCTCAACCCAAACCTTGATCAGCTGGTCTTTCCAGGTTAGCTTCATCTCCAAAGAAATTCTTTTGCCTGAGTTTACGAGGATAGCCATCCTCTCTTCCCCCATATTTCCATCCTCCGCAGAAGCTTCGGACTTAACGAGCAATCTACCACACCTTTCCCTGATCCGATTGAAGACGTGCCGATCCCACAGGGAGATCGGGACCCCAATAACTTTAATCCACGCCACTCGTTCAAACACCGGGGGGAGGCCATCCCAAACATATAGCCTAGAAAACCAGTTGGACCATTCTTCACCCCTAATCCTCAGAAATTCGTCTGCTTCTTCAACATTTGAAAATGACACTAAAACCTTTAAACCTCCTAGATATTTCAACAACAAACCGTCTTCCACAAGACCCTCCAGATGAAATTTCAGATTATTCAAAGTTTCCATGTCCTTAACTTCTCCCACCAAGTATTTGAATTCCCACATCTTCTTAGTTTCTGTGTTCATTGGAGGTAATTCGATAGTCACCCTTGGGTCTTTAACATTCTGGCCAGAAACAACATTCCTATATGACCGACCATCCACGTTGCTAGAAATCTTGTCTACCACGTTCTGATTCTAATTAACTGGAATCCCATAATTGAGCCTTGAGAACACCGACACCATATCCCCGGACAACGGCATCTCCGACTTTGAACCATCCTTATTAAACTTGGCCAGGTTTACTCCAATAACAGCACCATCAATCTTGACATCCTTCAGTTTACTCAACCAACTTTCTACATCCTTAACATGAGCTAATTTGATAAAGCCAAATCTGTTGCCAGCTCTATCCGATTTCCGTGGAACATAAACATCTTCCAGATTTTCCAAAAAGCCAAAAGCCTGCCATAATGAATCCCTAGTGCATCCTTCGGGCAGATTGGAGATGAAAAAGGATGTTGTATTACGGAGCCGATGTTCCCTTTGCAGAAAACTTTTCTCCTTCCTAGCTTCTTTTTTGCTGAGAACCGTGTTCCACCCATCATCCTTAGAACCGTGTTCCACCCATCATCCTTAGAATGCCTCCTGTTCCCCCCCCCCCCCACCAAAAAAAAAACCTAAAAAAACCTAACACCCCCCCCCCCAAAAAAAAAAAAAAACCTAAAAAAAATCTAAAAAAAAAAACTAAACACCCACCCCCACCACCACCCAAAAACCTAAACCCCCACCCCCTCGGCAAAAAAAAAATTTTTTTTTTTTTTGGGTGGGTGATGTGGGGGGGGGGGGGTTAGGTTTTTGGTGGTGGTGTATGTTTAAGGTTTTTTTTTGTAGTGGGGTTTTTTTGTGTAGTGGGTTTTTTTAGGTTATTGGACACTTGTCACTCTATAAATCCTTCTTACACTTCTTACAATATCCTTTGTATTTGATCCTAATCCCATAATCAATAACTAGTTACCAATGATGAGTTATCATTAATAACAAGAAGTAACTGATTAGCAACAACTTGATCCATCACGAGCAATAGTTTATTAGTAGTAAATTATAGATGATCAGTAGCAACTTGGTCGTCAGTGGTGTGGTATCAGACGTTTGTAGCATCTTGGTCTAGAACGGTAAAAGGTCACCACTAGCAAGTTGTGTGCACTTGTTGGTTTAATAGAGTGTTCATGTGTTATGCATTGTCAAGTCTAGTAAGAGAAACGAGTCATTATATCCCATTCATGAACCGATAATTACCCACTTTTTTTCTATTTATTTTCTTCTCGAATTTGAGTTATACTTGTATCATAACCATTGTAGCTATTCTCTCCCTTGACACATACAACATTTTAACTTTGCATTTTAATTCAAGTAATGATTAATATCTTTAAACAAACCTCATACTTCAAAGAACTACAAACCATAAACTACAGAGATCCATCAAAGTGATGACTCAGAAACAAACAAATAACTAAAATCCCTAACTCACGTTTAAATGAATTTCAACACACACTTCACCTATGTATATAACTAGTCGATGCCCCGCCCGCGTTGTGGGTGAGGGCCGAATAATTCTCAATTAATCTAAAACGATGATAAGACCATATTTTTCGGCGCAGGGCAAAAGTGTAATTTTTCAGAACTAATGAGCAAGTGTTAGGCATCTCCTTCACACGGGAAAAAATTAAATCGAGTCAACCAATTAAAAAAACTTTTATACTTTTGCCCGTAAATTAAATGGACCAGTGAGGGAGTGCCAGGAATCTGCCGGCATGACTGTAATTTTACACTGGGGGCAAAATTGTAATTTACACAAGGAAAGAAAAAAGAACAATAGAGAAAATGTAAATATAAGTTGAGGGCAAAATCGCAACTTGGCTGTGAGGAAAAAAAACTAATGGCAAAACTATAAATTTATACCGGGCAAAATCTTAATTTTGAACCAAGGGCAAAATCAAAATTTTTAGCTGGGAGCAAAGGCATAAATTTAGTTTTAAGTGGGGGAGAAAACATAATTTTGATCTGATGGCAAAATCCTAATTGTAATGGGAAAAAAACTAATGGCAAAACTGTAAATTGAAACGGGGCAAAGACGTAATTTTGAACCGGGGGTAAAATCGAAATATTTAGCTGGGAGCAAAAGCGCAAATTTATTTTTAAGTGGGGGTAAAAATATAATTTTGAACTGATGGCAAAATCGTAGTTTTAAAGCGGGATAAAATCGTAAATTTGTTGGGCCAATAAGAGAGTGTCAGGCAGCTGCCTGGCACTATTGAAGTTGCCGCCCATTTAATCCAATAAAAGGCAGGCACTATTGCCGCCGACACTAAAGATTGTAGTAGTTGAAGATGAAGCTATAGGCCTGGTCGTTAAGCCCGTCGAACAAAGCCCACAACAAGCTTCCAGCCCAAGTTCAAGTTCAGCCTTCTGCTAAGCCCGTGTCCTCAGTTTTAATACCAAAAAGATTTACTAATCCATTCATCCTAAAAATAAAACAAAATATAAAAGAAAAACTGATTAATATGATACTTCAACATACCAAAAAGATTTACTAATCCATTCATCCTAAAAATAAAACAAAATATACAAAAAACTGATTAATATGATAACTTCAACACACCCCTCAGTTTTAATAATAAAAAAGATTAACGAATCCTAAAAACTAAGTATTGGACCTTTTGAGAGTCCTTGACATGTTGCAAGTTTATTAGTCATTTTCAGGAGGAACTAGGACAAAGGGTGATCCAAGACATACAACCTCTTTTCTAATTCGAGAACTTTTTTTCAAATTCCTGAACCATACAGGAAAGTTATTATCATTGAGTTTGTTTTGATAGATTATGGAAAGGGGGGGGGGGGGGATATATTGCAAAATAGTTGTGAAACATCTATAAAATAAAGAAAAACATATTTAGTATTTTATTGTTTTAAAATCCTAATTAAAATTATGACCCAATTGCAAAATTGTTACTAGGATATGAGATCGCATATTCCCATTTCCACTTGCAGAGGTTATTGGTGGCTAGGGGGTTTCCCGACCCCACCAATTGTTTACTCGTAATGTCAGATTTACCGAAAATTTCTGAAAAATATTTGCAGTGTAAAATATTAGATTTCTTTAAGAGTCTGGCCCCCACTAGTATGAATTTTGAGAGTCCGGCCTCCACTGATTTTTTGTTCAAGCTCTACCACTGTCCATTTCATAAAAACAAAGTGAGTGGTTGAGCTCTGTTTACTCGGTATCTATTACGTGGGTAGGTAACAATTACCAATTGTGTCATACACAATTCTCGGGCTTAGGGTTGCATGACACGACGTGTCAAAACATGGTACGTTTAACCCCAACTATGCCCACTTGAAACTGTTTCAAGTGATGTTGGTCCTCTAATGAAAATGTGTGAAAACAGCCTAAGTGACTTAGGAATCGCGAATCAACATCTCCTAAAACCGCAAGCCCAATGCAAGGTACATGCTAACAGAGTGGTTTAGATAAATTGGTTCGAATATTTCTACTTTAGGATGGCATAGCAATATAGATTTATTTTCATATTTTAATTACCAAATAGGGTTGAAATATAATGGACGACTTGTAGCATAAGGCAAATCGTGCAATTTAGTAAAAGTCCAATTTTACCCTATATTCGTGATTACTTGAAACTCATTTCAACTCTCGACATGATTCAATTGTAAATATCTTATTTAAAACTATGTTGGTCGTTAATCACGAACTTGATTTTAAATTAATAAACACTTATTAATTTACGGTTCTATCAAATTAACAACTTTAATTGAAAAATCCTTTTATTATTTACCTTTCTAAGTTGAATTAAAACGCCTTTTAATTTGTCTACTCATTTTATGATTGTGAAAACAGTTTAGTCGGTTAAAAGATTATCTATACTAAACAATCTATCACATCTTCACAAAACAATAAATATAGAATTAAGCCACTAGTGGTAATTTTTTTCAGTTTTGTTCGAGCTAGTAAACGACAAACTAAACTAGTCTAAAAGGGACAAATAACCACAAGTCTAGCCTTGTTCCCACTTAGTCCAAGATCTCCATCTTTATGGTGTTGTTTTTTTTCCATCCTCGATCTTCAATATCTAGTCTCGTGCGGTTATAAAATTTTAGTAAAACTACTTTTGAAAAAATAAAAATATAAGCTAACTATTACAATGGGTTCCAAATAACCCGAAAAATACAAATATTAAAAATAACCAAAAACTACAAACAAACAAAAAAAACACGAGTCTCCAGGGCTCGATTCATGAACAATCACAATCACATCCAAAATGATAAAGGCTTGAACTTTTTGTCAAACAAAAGTTTTGAAAAGTAAAACGAACGATCAATTTAAAACAATAATATCTGAATAACTGTAAAAGTGGCTCTGATACCACTTAGGGAATCCTTGGAATTTGTTTTAATTTATAAAATCCAATTTTATAATAATAATAATAATAACCCTTTAATAATAATTCAGATGAGAAAACATGATAAAATACAAACACGGATAACACTCCAACCAACTCTAGTTACAGTCTATTCAAATAATTGTATATATTCACAAACATAGCGCGCTTAGGGTTATATCTTGACAAAAACCAAAGACTCATACGATATGATATACGATGGATGCAACAAACAGCTCCGCTAGTCAACCGAATCATAAAATCTCCAAGACAACACGAAAATCCATGCGTGAGACGTGAATCACCAAGACACGGTGGCGGCGGACGTCTGATGACTAGCGGTGGTGGCGACGTCGTGAGGTGGGGCCGGTCACAATTAATGGGAGAGAAAAGATAGAGGATTTTGTGGCTAGGGTTTTTGGCCTAATCTATTATGTCTCTTAGACCATATGTAATGGGGCTTTATAAGGGCATGAAAGATTTTGATAATGGTCTTACACCATTACTCATGGGCATTATAGGGGCATGAAGAGTGAGGGGCATTTCTATAATAATGCCCAAAGAGAAGAAAAATAATGGAAAGTAATAAATGAAATGGGCATTAACCATTATACCTTTTTTAAAAAGGCATTATGATGATGATGTGGTGAAAAATGTCTCTTAGTGGGCATTAACCATTACCTATGGTCTTAGGGTTGGTGAGTAAGGATCTATTTATAGATCCACTAATTACGTGTTAACCCATTGACTATTAGCTTCATCTCCAAATAGTTAATCCTAGATTAACTATTAACTACCGGTCAACACTTTGACTTTTATTTTATTATATCTAGTAATAAAACGACTTTCTTTAATTATTGTTTAATAATAAACATTCATCGTTTCCATCTAATAACAATTATTTTATGCTAATATTAAACCACTAGTCTGCCTTTCAAAAAAAAAACCACTAGTCAAAACCATTTTGAATTTATTTAATAATTCAGAAAATTACTTTTTGAGTCCTTGTGTTTTAGGAGTGTTAACCACTTGAGTCCAAAATGAAAATGTTTAACGCCCCGAGTCTCTAAACGCTCTTTTTGTAACCCTTTGAGACCAAATTTTTAACATCGTTAGAATTTTTTTGTCAACTATTGTTAAATGACCAAATTACCCCTATAGTTAAAAATATAATGTATTATTAGATTTTTCTCTCTCTCACTCAGGTGTGTGGGTTTAGGCTACGATTTGCAGGCCTGCAGGGCTTCGGTGGACTGGCTGCGGGGATAATGGAGGTGACATGGTGGTGATGGGTGTTCAGAGGTGGCGGTAATGGGATGGTGATGGCAGTGGGGCGGCAATCAAGATTCACAAAGGTAACCGATTGGGATAAAATTCAAGAACTTATCAATCAAGATTCACAAAGGTAACCAAACCAAAACAAAATTGTGTATAGTCAATTTCGTGTCTTTCATTTATGGGTAAACCGATTCCATCTTAAGCAAAGCGTCAAGGTTTTGCCAGTCCGACAGGACCCAACAATCAAAACGAATTCTTAAATCTGTTTCCAACAAGACCCGAGTAGTTGGGTTGTTTGGCGCTGCAGATCCATCGTGTCTAGATTTGAGGATTGTAGGGATGTTGGGTTGGTTGTTTGGCGCTGGTTGTTGGGTTGTTGGCAGATCCACAGTTGATGCAAGGAAAAATCGTTCTACTGGAGTGTACAGAGGACTCGGGTGATGGTGGTGGTTTATTGTAGTGATGGTTGAAACTTGTGAGGTTTCTCGTGGTTTTAGGATGGAGAGAGAGAGAGAGAGAGAGAGAGAGAGAGAGAGAGAGAGAGAGAGAGAGAGAGAGAGAGTGTGTGTGTGTAAGTGTGTTTGAGTGTATGTGAGAGATAATGTTTATATGTTTTTTTAAGACATAAGCATTTTGGTCTTTTTATGAAAAACAAACGGAAAATTTTAACGGAGTTAAAATTTTGGACTCAAAAGGTTACAAAATAAGCATTTAGGGACTCAGGGCATTAAACATTTTGATCTTGGACTCAAGTGGTTAACACCACTAAAACACAGGGACCCAAAAAGTAAATTTCTCTTTATAATTCAATAAAATAACCTTTTAATTTATTATTTAAATAATAAATTATTACTCATTTAACTCTTTAAACGACACCAATTATTTCCACTAAATTAATATCTGCTTTTGTGATTTATAATATTTAACAATTAAATATTATTCTCTGTTACTCGTTCAAAGTGTAACTCTTTAGGTTGTACCTTAATTCCAACTTTAAGTAATCAATATGTGGACACCTAAATCCAATACTTTTAAAATTTTATCTTATTGAGGAGTATAAGTACAAGATGTTTGATTAACAGTACCATGATTCTTAATAAAGTTAGACATCTGATAATTAACAAACTCAGAACCATTGTCACTTTTAAACACTTTGACACTAATTTCAAACTGAGTTTTAATAAGATTATAAAAGCTTTTAATATTATAAAAAAAAAAACTTCTGACTTTGTTTTTATCAAATAAATCCAAGTTGATCTTGTAAAATCATCTACAATTGTAAGAAAATACGTATACATTTCTATCCTTAAAACCTTGTAAGGACCCCACACATCAAATTGAACCGAATCCCCCACTCTAGTTGATTTATGTTCATTTAAGGGGAAAGGGTTCTCTTTATATGCTATTTGGCCTTGTAACACACATCATCACAATGATCATTGTTATTGTTATCTGAATTTATTTTTAAAATATTTAAAACTTGATCAGAAGGGTGACCAAGTCAAGAGTGCTAGAGCTCTATGTTTTAAGCCTTGTTGAAACAAGAAATCAAAACATTGTAAGAATTACCACAAAAATATAGACCATCAATTTGTCTACCAATTCACATAATTAGACAACTTACAACAAAAAATAACATTAGCATCAGTTCCATTAAGGTGTTTTACCTGTAGGTAAAGGATCTTTGGTTAACAAATTTGTCCAGGTTGATAGATGTCATTTAATCCCATTAAAAATTGCTTGAGGTTTATTAAATGACTAAAATCATTGAACTTAGTTGAAGAACTGCAAGTACAAGAAGGTATTTAAAACATAGCACCAAATTGGTTCCACGTAGTGCTAATCCTATAATAGTAATTAGACACAATAGATTCATTTTGACTCACATAATTATTTATTTAATACAAACTAAACACAACAGAACCATCAACTTTGTGATAAGTTTCTTTTAAGTCTTTCCAAACTTCTAAAGCAAGTTTAGAGTAAACTTGAGCCATATATAAATCCTCAAAAACAGAATTAAGGATCCATATTAAAACGACAGAGCTACATCTTTCCCATTGATTGGCTAATCGGTCATAAATTTTATTGTTTCTTAGATGGTTTTTCAGGTTACTTTCAAATACCGATAGCACCAGAAGACCAAGAGAAAACAACTTTCACATGCCCCTACGGAACTTTCGCATATCGACGCATGCCATTCGGTCTATGTAATGCACCTGCAACATTCCAACGTTGTATGGTAGCCATTTTCCATGATATGATAGAAAAGACAATGGAAGTCTTCATGGACGACTTTTCCATCTTTGGAGACTCATATGACCAATGCCTCGATAATCTGGAACGAATGCTATCCCGATGTGAGGAAACTAACCTCGCCCTTAACTGGGAAAAATGCCATTTCATGGTAACAGAGGGAATAGTACTCGGTCACAAAATCTCAAGCGAAGGAATGGAAGTTGATCGAGCAAAAATAGAAACTATTTCTCGATTACCTCCACCATCCTCCGTAAGAGCAATCAGAAGTTTCTTAGGGCATGCCGGATTTTATAGAAGGTTTATCAAGGACTTTTCAAAAATTTCAAGACCTCTAACAAAATTACTTGAAAAAGATGCACCTTTCATCTTTGACAAGGAATGCAATCAAGCATTTCTAACCCTCAAAGAAATGCTAGTCAATGCACCTATCATGATAGCGCCCGATTGGAAATTTCCTTTCGAAATCATGTGTGATGCAAGTGACTTTGCCGTTGGAGCAGTCTTGGGACAAAGAAAAGAAAAGCATTTCCACCCAATCTATTATGCTAGTAAAACGCTTAATGATGCACAAGAAAATTATACAACTACAGAAAAAGAATTACTAGCAGTGGTGTTTGCTTTTGATAAATTCCGTTCTTATCTTGTTCTTTCTAAAACTATAGTCTATACAGACCATGCAGCTATCAGGTACCTCTTCAAAAAACAAGACGCAAAACCCCGTTTGATCAGATGGATTCTACTCCTCCAAGAATTCGACATCGAAATCAAGGATAAAAGAGGAGCAGAAAACACTGCTGCAGATCATCTCTCACGCCTAGAAGACCCAGCTTTGGAAGCGACCAGGGACGAGCAAATCAACGAGAAATTTCCCACCGAGTCCTTGGAGATGATGGAGAGTAGACAAGAGCCATGGTATGCCGACTATGCTAATTATCTAGCTAGCGGTATAGTCACCAAAGGATGGCCGCATCATCAAAGAAAGAAATTCTTTGCTGATGTAAAGCATTACTTTTGGGAAGACCCTTATCTTTTCAAAATGTGTGCCGACCAGCTCATTCAAAGGTGTGTCCATGGTAATGAAGCACGAAGAATTCTTCATCACTGTCATGAAGGTCCATACGGAGGACATCATGGTGCCGCGAGTACCGCACGAAAGGTATTTGATTCAGGGTTTTATTGGCCAAAAATTTACAAGGATGCACAAAACCTTGTAAAGACATGTGATGCTTGCCAAAGATCAGGTAATATTTCTTCCAAAAATGAAATGCCTCAAAATGGCATTCTCGTTTGTGAAATCTTTGATGTGTGGGGACTTGATTTCATGGGACCTTTCCCACCGTCAAAAGGAAACAAATATATACTTGTGGCAGTCGATTATTTATCTAAATGGGCGGAGGCCGAAGCTCTTCCAACAAATGATGGAAGAGTAGTGGTAAAATTTCTGAAAAAATTATTTTCTCGTTTCGGGACACCAAAAGCTTTGATAAGTGATAGAGGTACTCATTTTTGCAATCATCAACTCGAAAAAATATTAACAAGGTATGGGGTCTATCACCGGGTCTCAACAGCATATCACCCTCAAACAAATGGGCAAGCCGAAGTGACTAATCGAGGTTTAAAACGAATACTTGAAAAAACCGTAGGACTAAATAAAAAGGAATGGGCCGACAAATTAGACGATGCGTTATGGGCCTTTCGAACTGCTTATAAAACCACTATAGGCACGACCCCATATAAGCTCGTCTATGGAAAAAGTTGTCACTTGCCAGTAGAAATAGCTCACAGAGCCTACTGGGCAATAAAAAATGTAAACTTAGACTTAGAAACTGCCGGTAAAAATCGATTTTGTCAAATGAATGAATTAGACGAACTAAGGAATTATGCATATTCTAACTCCGAAATTTATAAGGAAAGAATGAAAAATTTACATGATAAATATATTAAGTCTAATGAATTTCGGGTAGGAGATCAAGTTCTATTGTTTAATTCACGACTTCGATTATTTCCTGGTAAACTAAAATCTAGGTGGTCAGGACCTTTTTCCGTCACCCATGTTTTTCCTCACGGTGCAGTAGAAATTAAAGCTCGAAATGGGATACCATTTAAAGTCAATGGCCAACGGCTAAAACTCTACCGAGGATCCATTGAGGATGAGGAAGAGGAGATCTCGCTTCAAACGGTTAACGAATAAACTCAACATCATACCCGACATGTTACGAACAGGCAAGTGTACGTAAAAAAAAACCGGTAAGTCTTCTAACCATTTTCGGAAAAAGGGGCATGCACACGAGCACAAAAAAAAATTAAACTTTGCTCGGCACGAGGCCGTGTCCGCTGGACACGGGGCCGTGTCGAGATGACTGTCGGGATAAAACCCTCTTTTCATAACAATTACCTCATTCCACACGCCCCATTTCGCCGAAAACTCTCTGGTTCCAGGCGATTTTCCACAGATTTCCGACGTCACTACCACGTTTAACAACATC
This sequence comes from Helianthus annuus, assembly GCF_002127325.2. NCBI lineage: Eukaryota > Viridiplantae > Streptophyta > Magnoliopsida > Asterales > Asteraceae > Helianthus > Helianthus annuus. The sequence goes on from NC_035442.2 coordinate 139,182,722, forward strand.
AAGGTATGATTCTATCATCTTTAGTAGTTAGATTAGTTACTTGCATGTAGTTAAAACATCAAAAATTGGGGAAAAATCTAGGGTTCTTCATGTTCTTCCGGATCGAACTTCAAATTTTTGATGCAATCTGTTAGTAGTAGTTTAGATTAGTGTAGTAGAAAGTAAATAAACATGTATTGTTGATAGATTCGTTCGATTTCCTACTGAAACCCCAAACCCTTGTTTTGAACCGAAAAAGACGAAATTGGAAGGGTAAATGGTTTGTTTTGGGAAAAACGACACTTAGGGTTTCATTTTCGGGGGAAACCGCAACTATTGGGCTAAAAATATTCAGGTTTTCGGAACCGGGACGAAAAATGAAGTTTTTAGGTTACAGACGCCTGGACACGGGGCCGTGTCCACTGAACATGGGGCCGTGTCCAGCCAACTGTTTGCAGTTTCTTTAAAAATTTCTTTGTTTCGTACTAACTTTTGGTGTATTCTTTCAGATGTCAAAGTTCACAAGGTTCAATGCAAGCGAACTCGATGCTAGGGCGCGATATGAGATACTTCAACAAGACCCGAGGAGTACCCTAGGCGAGCATGTACGGACTTGTTAACCATGGTGAACCAACTAGACCGATTCAACAACATCGTGACAGGGCCACTAGCAGTTGCATTGAACACTCGGCTTCGGTCGGTGCATCAATGCACAATGGAGTTTTACAGTACTTTCGCTTTCAATTCGAGGTGTGACCCGTTTGACAATGAAGGGGTCGCATTTCGGTGTGGCGGGATAAAGTACTCAATCTCCATGGCACAGTTTGGATCTATAATAGGACTATACGGTGAAGAGGAATCGGGAAATGAGGAAAACACTGGGGGATTACGAGACTTGGACGAGACCGAACGTCAAGCCGCATGGGCTCAAATCGGTGAAGGAATCTACAACCCTAGCAGCACTAAGAGTACCAAACTGAGGAACCCGCTATATCGCTACATTCACAGGCTCCTCACCTACTCGCTGAACCAGCGTCACGACAGTAGTGGCGTTGTGGGGTTGAAAGATTTGGTTGTCCTTCACTGCATCCACAACCGAAAGCCTCTCGATGTTCCATATCTCCTGTTGCGAAACATGCATCTCAATCGCCTTGCTCGAGCTCCAACACCTATCTTCTCTGGGGGATGGGTGTACCGTCTTTTCAAGCACTTCACGAACATTCCAAGGTCCTTTGAAAGAAGTCCGTGGTCGGGAGGAGTTGACTACCACATTTGCCGAGCCATGAACTTACTTTATGAGGCGGAAGACGGGACCGTGAGCTTCCAAAGAACGTAAGGCTATGCATGGAACCCACAGGAGGCCCTAGTTCTTCATGCACCACCTCCCCAATACCAGTACCAACCCCATGGCGATCCGGGTCAATCCTCCTCACAAGGAGGCGGTTTTCCTAACTTTCAAAGTGTAACACCTCGAAAATTCCTGTCCAATTAAATAAAGACACGTGTCCTCTGTGACAGACATGTCAGAGAAACCGGATTTAAATAAAGAGATATGTGGTAGGACTTATTTAAAAAGGGGCGTCATGTATTTTAATTACCGCTGAACGACCCAAGGGCGACATGTTATTAAATCACCTCTGAGCGACCCGACATTTTATAAATCCCAAGATCCTTAAATCAGTTTATGATCATCTCGTACAATAACCGGTTGTTCTCGATAAATAAAGTTCATCTTTATTAAGGACTATGGAAATAAAGGTGGTTACTACTCCTAAATTTAATAAAATCCTTGTGATTAACATTAGTTATATAATGGACAACTTCTATAAAAACTTCAAGACCCATTCCTTTGAAATATCCGTCAATTTGTCAAGACCTTTGTGAATAAATGAAATAGGGGACATGTAAGAGTCTTCTCCTCATGCAAAGGTTGGTCAGATGGTCCCACAAGCTGCAAAAGATAGGCATGTTTCGGTTTTGTAAATGCATGGTCAAGACTTTAAAGTTGCAAAATTTTTGTCTTCTGGTCATCGCTTACGGACCGCAAGGCCCTTGACTTACGGTCCGTAAGCAGGGTATGTAGATTCTGTTCCGCATGAACGGTTACGGACCGCAAAGCCCTAGGTTTACGGACCATAAGAAAGGCACCTGAACTCTGTTTCAGTAAAGTTGGTTACGGATCGCAAGGCATGTAGCATACGGTCCGCAAGAGGTCCTTACGGACCGTAAGGCCTGGAGCTTACGGTCCGTAAGACCGTCGCTGGCAGTAATTTTTGGACAGCTGCCTGTCCAAAGCTCTTAACCGACTTAAATCGTAAATTTTGGTTTCTATGGGCTGCATAGGCTGTTTTTAGACCCTTAGGGACAAATGTAATGATCTTGTATCAACATTAGACTTGCTTGGCTTGATCCAAGAGTCTTGGGTTCACTATAAATAAGAACACAAGCTTGATCATTTGGTGATACTCATTTGGAACTTTGGCTACAAGTTTTCTGGAGCTCCTCTGGTCACTAAGGCACTTTCTTAGGCTCTCTAATCCATCTTAGGACTCTTGTAAGTGTCCTTAACCCTCTTTAATCCTTTCTAGCTTAGTTAATTAAGCAAAAGTCAAACCGTCGTAATTAAGGTTTGACTTCGTGATTAAGCATAATGTGCTTTGTCTAATCACGAATTAAAAGTACCTTTAGGAAGGTAATTAAGTGGGTAACAAAGCCTTAAGAGGGTATTTCCAGATTCCCACTCTAAGCATGTTAATTGTCGAGTCAAAGCTAATTAGAAAAAGTCAACAGAATGCTTATCTTTAGATTAATGCATAATTAGCAATGTAGGTTGTATGTAACCTGTTTAAAAATTTATATAACTTGGTAATAAGTGTAAGAACATGTTCCAACATATTCATCTCGACAATTTTCTGTTTAGACCCGGTTCGGAACCGAAAGTCGCATAGTTTGACTTTCGCTTTGACTTTCAGTTCTGACCCGTTTTAGGCAAGTTTGAATCTGCCTTAGAGCTTCTTTTGAACCTATTAACATGTTAGTATATCCTCCTGTGATTATACAATGTGGTTCATTAGATATCTAGTTCGTATGCATGTTTCCGCTAAAAGCCCATATGTTGACCATTATGCCCGAATGTCCAAGAATCATAATTTTTGAAAATATAAAAGGGTAGACACCTTAGTTACTGAAATATAAAGTTGTCCCCAAAATTTGACATCAATTTGAGGTCTAGATTAAGAGTTATGCTCATTAGCGTAATTAGAGGCTTTCTTAGTAAATTATTAGCATAATTAACGCATAGCCTATCTAAACCCGAATTTTATGCCAAAACTTTATACCCACTGTTATAAAATAATATTTTGGGAATTTTAAAGATTTTTATTATTTTTAGGCTGAGCATAACTAGAGGTTCTAAGCTTCTTTCGGCTTATGCCGGTTTTACCCTTTTCGGTCATAAAATGAGTTTTACATAACCTTTTGACCCGAAACCTTTTTCTACTGATTCGTTATATTAAATATCATATTTTGAGCCTTCTGGAAATACAAAAATACCAGCTTTTCTTTTAAAACCCGGAAATGGCTCCAAATCGCCTTTTAGGCATTTTCACGACATAGTATATGTCAAAATAAGATTTTATATAAAAGGCTTAAAACCTACTGATATATTTTATAAAAATATACATTATAACAGTAGCCTAAAGTTGGAAACTCAGATTTCCCATTTTACCCTTTTTAGCCTATGTAAAATTACTAAAATGCCCTTATGAGGCGTAATTGGCATATAAGAACATTTGGGGCATATTTGGGCATACCTTTCTGATATTACAACATATTTGGTGCATATAATCTCAGGAAACTTGCATATGACTTATATGGTTACTCGTTACGCACTTTCGCGTTCGGATCGGCTTATGTGACTAGTTCACACATATTAGCCGAAGCGGGTCAAACCATATCATCTAAGTCTCAAAATTCAGAATGTATTTAGTTTACCCATATTATACAAGTATCCAAGCTTGTAGGGTCTAAATCACATTCCTCCCCGGTTTTTGCATTCCTCGCTATTAAACCATAATTACTCTTTGAAACTAACCGGTCTAAGCTTAGGCTATGTTAAAAGACCCGTTAGGATTCTAATAGGTTATTATAACCTTCGTTCCAGAATAGGAGCCCAGTAAAAGACACGTGCATTTTTGAAATTGTGGTTATACTTGCTCAGGTAAATACTTTTAACTTATTTTCCCTATACGGGCTTGGGGTACGGTATGTAATATACCGCTTGGTCGGGCGGTTGGTTCCATCTCATTAGTAGATGGGTATTACCAATGGGACCCGTTTGAAAATCTGGTGTTGTTTGTTTCTTGTACCTTTGGGAGCTTAATGACCATGTCCCGGATATCCTTGGCATCATTTTTGGCCACGACCTCGACAGTCGGGTGTAGGCATACACCCGGTTTTATGTCTATTATTTTAAGGTATTAACGTTGGCTTCCCGCCGCGGACTTATACCATGTGGTGTGTCATTTAACCTTAAACCCGACACGACTCGGGCGACTAAACGGTCAACAAACATGTAAATCTTTTACAAGTTTAACTCTGCTTAATTATTCCCAAGTTATAAAATGTTTTGTGCCTTGTGCATTTAAAACCAATATTTTAAATATTTTCAAAATGAGTCAGTTAAATTGTATTTACCAGTGCAAACTGACGTATTTTCCCCAAAAAGATTAAGTGCAGGTGCTATACGGAATAGGCTGGTTTCTCCTTAGCATCGTAGAGTCTCGCAAGCTTTTGAGATGCTTAATCTGTTGAACAATTTCTTTCTTTTTACTTCGATCCGCCTGTGGATCTATTTTGACTGGTTGTGATACTTGATATTACAATTAATAGTTGAAATAAATCTATTTTCATTTGCTTCCGCTGTGCATTATAATTTGTGATGTTTGACATATGATGATATCAACTACGTCACGGAATCCCCCCCACCGGGCCCACCGGTGACACGTGGAAATTAGGGGTGTGACAGGTTGGTATCAGAGCCAACACTGAGTGAATTAAACACTAGCCTTTTGTGTTTAATCTCAGTGCACAAATTTGCACATTCTTCGAGTTCCAAGTCTAGACATTGAACATAGGACAAACTCTGCTTTGTTTTATTTTGAGTCTTTTATAATTATATTATTGTGGTTATCTAAATATTGTATGCAGGTCATCATGCCACCCAGATTCCTTCGAGGTAGAGGCAAAGGACCCGTGACAGGTCATGATCACGAAGCCGGGCCTTCGCACCGGCGAACCCCATCCATTACTATGAGTACCAGCCCGGAAGAGCCCTGGAGACTCTATGTCGAACCAGGAAGGCGATCAGTATCCCTTAGCTCCTCTCCTTCGTACCAACATTCATTTGGGCCCAATTCTGAAAACGAGCCCAATAACCAGCCTCCAGCTTTCATACCTCTCCAAAGATCAAATTCTCACCATTCTTTTGGCAGCCCAACACCCGTCTTCCAAAGCCGGTTTAACCCGGCTAACCTTTTGCCTGAACCCATGGGTTTTAACCCACTCGGACCGGGAGACCACTTTCCAGAGGAGAACGACATGGATGAGGATACTGACCCAGTGGAGCCAGCATCAGGAACGCCGAACCACCCCATCGAAATATCAGATGGGTCATCATTCCATGGATCGCCATATCGTGGTCCAGACAGCTACGAGGAAAGGTTCCGAAACATTGACTGGTACTTCACACCGTCTGAACACTCGCATCATGAGCAGCAACAGGATCCTTCAGTGGGTCATCAATTTGTGGCAGTCACGCCACCGCCGCCACCGCCAGTAGAGCCGCAGCAGCCGCCTCCGGAGCCACCGAGGCGAAGAAGGTCTAATGCACGGATGTCCGTGCGAGGTGGAGTTCGGATTGCTACTCCCCAGCCATCTAGTGGCAGCCACTATCCCCCACTTCAGGAGGAAGAAGACCCCTATGATGGTGGTCCGTCAAGCCCCATACCAGATGTCAACTCAGTACCTGTGGTACCACCTCTGGGTTTCGATAACCCGATTCCTGCATATGCTGGGTCAGCGGCGTACAACCCATTTGAGCAGCCGGCACACACCCACTACAACTACAACTACGGTTATGCAGAGGTAGATCCATACCTAGTAGCTCGGGATTACAATGCCCTTCATCCTGAAGGACCATATGGAGGGCCATGGACTACTGGTTACCCGACTTATGGGTACCAGCATCAGCCACCTCCTCCACCGGTGTATCAGCCGCCTCAGCCACCGATTCAACAGGAAGTCCTTGAGAGGCTGAGCCAAGTTGAACAAGAAGTTCGTGAAGACCGCAAAGAGCGGCAAGGATTCTTTAAGGGGCTGTCAGATTTGCTTAAGGGGAAGTCGAAGAGGAGGGGTCATTGAAAACCCTTGTTACTTATTTGTATTGTAATTCAGTCCCTGCGTGGACTTGTTATTCCAGTATTCAGCTCCTGTGTGAGCTTGTGGTTTGTATTCCGCTCCTGCGTGAGCAAGTTTGGTTAGTTAACCCCTGCGTGGGTTTGTTCTTGTTTCCCGCCCCTGCGTGGGCATTTTCATTTATTTTGGTAGAAGTCCCATTTGGGCAATTGTAGTACTGTCTTAGAACTATGTATGAGATGTTTTAATTAAGTTTTCCTTTATTATTGCATGCATAAATTATGAAAATAAATGAAATATTTAAAAGGATCTGCCATTATAATTAATTGGTAAAATCTAAAGTGAACCAAGACCTAGCTTTGTAAAACAAAGCCAAGATGGTAGTCCCATAATTAGGTTAAGATCCATAATTAACATCTCAATTTAGGACTATTCTGCGTTAATTATTAAAAGAATCTTAGAGGTAAAACCTAGCCCTTGTGTTATTAAAACCTGGCCAAGATGGTATAACCCACATAATAGATTCCAAATTATTAACATCTAGTATGTTAAAGCTCTTGGCAAACTGTGAATCAGTAAAGTCACACAGGCCATGTATATTTGGGTTAATTTTAAAATTCCCTTAAATTTATTAAACCACTTCTTTGAAAGTGAAGTGCCTGTGGGCAATAATTAAATGTCCTCCGTGACTAAGGACAGTGGTAGCTCATGACTCCCTGTTAATTAATGGTATAGAACTATGATTCGACCTAAAACACCTGGATATTGTAAAATCTTGGTTATTGAAAAATCTTTATTGTCCTTGTGACTAGGCCTATGTGCTAATGATTAAAGTATTATAGGATAATAACATCCTAATGTTTCAATAAATTAACCTAAAATGGCAATTTAAAACCTTGGTTAATAGAACATAAAATACTATAAAAGAGCCTTTAAGTAAAACCTTGTCTATTATTTTATATGTAGTGTTGAAGCTACATGACTAGATCAGAGGAAGCCAATAGCCATCCGGTTGAGAACCGTGATGATGTAAAGTTCCTAGTAACCAGTGCCGAATTAAAAGCAATTGTAAATGAAGCAGTTGACAAAGCCTTAGCGCGACAGTATAGTGAATTCAGTGAAACCCACAGTAAAACCCTGTCTGCACCTCATGCTAAGCCAAAGAACCATTCTGAGGTTCGCAACAAGCCGCCACCTGCTTCTCCCAAACCTAAGAAAGATGAGGATCGTCATTCCTCCAATGAAAACAATGTTCACCCTAAAAAGCTTGTGGTTGATGAAACCCCACGTGCTAAAGGCTGCACGTATAAGTATTTTGTGTCATGTAAACCTCGAGAGTTTACAGGGGAGAAAGGGGCAGTTGATTGTATGACATGGCTCGATGAGATTGAGACGGTGGTAGACATTAGTGGATGTGCTGAGAGGGACATGGTGAAGTTTGCATCACAATCCTTCAAAGGTGAGGCGTTGGCTTGGTGGGGAGCATTGATCCAGGCATCTGGGAAAGCTACCTTGTATAGTATGTCATGGGAGCAGTTTGTTGCTCTTATCAAGGAAAACTACTGCCCTCAACATGAGGTTGAGCGTATTGAATCTGAATTCCTATCCTTGGTTATGAAGAACCTTGATTGTCAAGCATACCTCACCAGTTTTAACACCTTATCCAGATTAGTACCTTACCTGGTAACCCCTGAACCAAAAAGGATCGCGCGTTTTATTGGGGGTTTGGCCCCTGAGATCAAGGCCAGTGTGAAGGCCTCGCGACCAGTTACGTTTCGATCTGTCACCGACTTATCTCTGTCACTCACCCAAGATGCAGCAAGACAGAGAGCTCTAAAAAGTTCGGAATCTGACAAAAGGAAACGGGAAGATGATAACTCTCACAGATCAAGCAAAAGGCATAGGGGAAACCGTGATGGTAAGAAGGGCTCCGAGGCCAGGAAGAATGAGAATCGATCGGGCGATAGGCCCAAGTGCAAAACCTGTCAAAAGCACCATTTTGGGAGGTGCAGGTTTGAACAGGGGTCCCAGTCCAAAAAGTGTGGGATATGCAAGTCCTCTGAGCATAGGACTCTTGAATGCAAGAAAATAAAGGATGCAACTTGTTTTAGTTGCAACGAAAAAGGGCATATCAAGACTAACTGCCCAAAGAACGCCAAGAAGGCTGAGGAAGGAAAGAAGACCAACGCTAGGGTCTTTCAAATGAATGTCCAAGAAGCCATCCAGAACGACAACGTCATAACTGGTACGTTTCTCATTAATGACGTTTTCGCAAGAGTATTATTTGATTCGGGCGCGGATAAATCTTTTGTGGATAGTAAATTCTGTGAGCTGTTAAGATTGCCTGTTAAAACCCTTAGTGCTAAGTATGAGGTAGAGTTAGCAGATGGTACCTTAGAAACAGTCTCGACTGTGTTAGATGGATGTGCTATATCCATTAGGAACCACTCTTTTCCTCTATCCTTGCTACCCTTCAAGTTAGCTGGTTTCGATGTAGTATTGGGTATGGATTGGTTATCGCATAACCAAGCCCAGATTGTATGCAGTAGAAGGCAAGTAATAATCAAGACTCCATCTGGTGAATCACTCACCATTCAGGGAGATACTCGTCATGGATTGCCTAAGCAGTTGTCTATGCTCAAGGCATCCCAATGTTTGAAGAATGGCTGTGTCATCTATATGGCACAGGTAACCATTAATGAACAAAAGCCGAAGATTGAAGATATCCCCGTTATATCTGAATACCCTGAAGTATTTCCAGAAGAACTGCCTGGTTTGCCACCAGACCGACAAGTGGAGTTTAGAATTGATATTATTCCTGGAGCCGCACCGATTGCTAGGGCACCGTATAGACTAGCGCCAACGGAGATGAAGGAATTGAGAACACAGTTAGATGAATTATTGGCTAAAGGTTTCATTAGACCTAGTTCATCTCCTTGGGGAGCACCAATTCTATTTGTCAAAAAGAAAGATGGTTCGATGCGTCTATGTATCGACTATCGAGAACTCAACAAGGTTACCATTAAAAATAGGTATCCTCTACCCAGGATCGACGATCTATTCGATCAACTTCAAGGGGCAAGCTACTTCTCCAAGATAGATCTGAGATCAGGATATCATCAGTTGAGGGTCAAGGAAGAAGACGTTCATAAGACTGCGTTTAGGACTCGTTATGGCCACTACGAGTTCCTAGTGATGCCTTTCGGGCTCACAAACGCACCTGCCGCATTCATGGATCTCATGAATCGCGTTTGCAAACCTTACTTGGATAAATTCGTCATAGTCTTCATTGACGACATTCTCATTTATTCCAAGAGTAAAGCTGATCACGAGAAACACCTCCGCAGTATTCTAAAGCTGCTTCACCAAGAAAAGCTGTATGCCAAGTTTTCCAAATGTGAGTTTTGGTTGAGAGAAGTCCAATTTCTTGGACACGTGGTCAGTGAGCGTGGTATTCAAGTGGATCCCGCTAAAGTTGAAGCCGTCATGAATTGGCAAGAACCAAAGACACCTACGGAAATTCGCAGTTTCCTAGGTTTAGCTGGATACTACAGGAGATTCATCGAGAATTTCTCAAGAATTGCAGCACCCCTAACTTTGCTGACTCGCAAGAATAGTAAATTCAATTGGGGACCTAAGCAGCAAGAGTCATTCGATACTTTGAAGCAGAAATTAAGTAACGCTCCTGTGTTGACGTTACCTGATGGTATTGATGAATTTGTAGTCTATTGTGATGCATCACACACCGGGATGGGTTGTGTGTTAATGCAGAAAGGCAAGGTTATTGCCTACGCTTCACGACAATTGAAAGTGCATGAGAAAAATTACACCACTCATGATTTAGAATTGGGTGCTGTTGTATTTGCACTAAAGTTGTGGAGGCACTACCTGTATGGCAGGAAGTGTGTGATCTACTCTGATCACAAAAGCCTGCAACACCTGTTCAACCAGAAAGAATTGAATATGAGGCAGCGACGATGGATGGAAACTCTAAATGACTATGATTGTGAAATAAGATACCATCCAGGCAAGGCCAACGTAGTCGCAGATGCCCTCAGCAGGAAGGAAAGGATAAAGCCAATCCGAATCAACGCCAAAAGCATTGAGGTCAGGAATGGTCTGCATGAAAGGTTGTTAGCTGCACAGAAGGAAGCAGTGCTAGAAGCTAATTACCCCAATGAGAACCTAGGAGTGACTGAAGAACAGTTATCCTATGGCAAGGACGGAATCTTGAGATTGAATGGAAGAATATGGGTTCCTATTTATGGAGGTCTTCGTGACGTCATCCTTAAGGAAGCCCACAGTTCTAAATATTCCGTCCATCCTGGAGCGGATAAGATGTACCAGGATGTGAAGGCAAATTATTGGTGGATAGGCTTGAAGAAGTCTATAGCCACCCATGTGGCTAAATGTCTGACGTGCGCTCAAGTTAAAGCTGAGCATCAGAAACCGTCAGGTTTGTTGCAACAGCCTGAAATTCCCACCTGGAAATGGGAGATGGTAACGATGGATTTTATAACCAAGTTGCCTAAAACACCAAAGGGAAATGATACCATTTGGGTGATAGTGGATCGACTGACTAAGTCAGCTCATTTCCTACCCATTAGAGAAACTTTCAGTTCTGACATGTTAGCCCAATTATATATGGATAAGATAGTAGCTCTGCATGGCGTACCGGTATCCATCATCTCTGATCGAGATACCAGATATACATCTCACTTCTGGAAAAGTTTCCAAAAGTCTCTAGGGTCGCAGCTAAATTTTAGTACGGCTTATCATCCTCAGACGGATAGGCAAAGTGAGCGTACTATTCAAACCCTAGAGGACATGCTTCGTGCATGTGTGATAGACCTAGGAGGAAGTTGGGATAGACACCTTCCTCTAATAGAGTTCTCATACAATAATAGCTACCACTCCAGCATTAAGGCTGCGCCTTTTGAAGCCCTATATGGTAGGAAATGCAGAACGCCCATTTGCTGGGCCGAGGTCGGAGATGTTCAAGTATCAGGACCTGAGTTAGTCCTGGAGACGACTGACAAAGTTGCCCAAATCACTGAGCACCTAAAAGCTGCCCGTGATAGGCAGAAAAGCTATGCCGATGGTAAGCGGAAGTCCCTCAAATTCGAGGTTGGCGATAAAGTTTTGCTCAAAGTGTCTCCTTGGAAAGGGGTAATGAGATTTGGCAAGAAAGGTAAGTTGAGCCCAAGGTACATTGGACCATTCGAAATCATCGAATGTGTAGGATCAGTGGCTTATAAGTTAAACTTACCAGAAGAGCTTAGTGGTATTCACAATGTGTTCCACATCTGCAATTTGAAGAAATGTCTGGCTGACGAATCGCTAGTCATCCCGCATACAGATGTGCATATTGATGAAAACTTGAAGTTTATAGAAAAACCTGTGTCGATTGAGGACCGACAGGTAAAGAAGCTTCGGAGGAAGCATGTGCCCATTGTCAAGGTCAAATGGGAGGGCCGCAGAGGTCCTGATTATACATGGGAATTAGAGTCCACGATGAAGGAGAAATACCCTCAGTTATTTCAATAAAAATCTCGAGGTCGAGATTTCTGTTAAGGGGGTGAGGATGTGACACCTCGAAAATTCCTGTCCAATTAAATAAAGACACGTGTCCTCTGTGACAGACATGTCAGAGAAACCGGATTTAAATAAAGAGATATGTGGTAGGACTTATTTAAAAAGGGGCGTCATGTATTTTAATTACCGCTGAACGACCCAAGGGCGACATGTTATTAAATCACCTCTGAGCGACCCGACATTTTATAAATCCCAAGATCCTTAAATCAGTTTATGATCATCTCGTACAATAACCGGTTGTTCTCGATAAATAAAGTTCATCTTTATTAAGGACTATGGAAATAAAGGTGGTTACTACTCCTAAATTTAATAAAATCCTTGTGATTAACATTAGTTATATAATGGACAACTTCTATAAAAACTTCAAGACCCATTCCTTTGAAATATCCGTCAATTTGTCAAGACCTTTGTGAATAAATGAAATAGGGGACATGTAAGAGTCTTCTCCTCATGCAAAGGTTGGTCAGATGGTCCCACAAGCTGCAAAAGATAGGCATGTTTCGGTTTTGTAAATGCATGGTCAAGACTTTAAAGTTGCAAAATTTTTGTCTTCTGGTCATCGCTTACGGACCGCAAGGCCCTTGACTTACGGTCCGTAAGCAGGGTATGTAGATTCTGTTCCGCATGAACGGTTACGGACCGCAAAGCCCTAGGTTTACGGACCATAAGAAAGGCACCTGAACTCTGTTTCAGTAAAGTTGGTTACGGATCGCAAGGCATGTAGCATACGGTCCGCAAGAGGTCCTTACGGACCGTAAGGCCTGGAGCTTACGGTCCGTAAGACCGTCGCTGGCAGTAATTTTTGGACAGCTGCCTGTCCAAAGCTCTTAACCGACTTAAATCGTAAATTTTGGTTTCTATGGGCTGCATAGGCTGTTTTTAGACCCTTAGGGACAAATGTAATGATCTTGTATCAACATTAGACTTGCTTGGCTTGATCCAAGAGTCTTGGGTTCACTATAAATAAGAACACAAGCTTGATCATTTGGTGATACTCATTTGGAACTTTGGCTACAAGTTTTCTGGAGCTCCTCTGGTCACTAAGGCACTTTCTTAGGCTCTCTAATCCATCTTAGGACTCTTGTAAGTGTCCTTAACCCTCTTTAATCCTTTCTAGCTTAGTTAATTAAGCAAAAGTCAAACCGTCGTAATTAAGGTTTGACTTCGTGATTAAGCATAATGTGCTTTGTCTAATCACGAATTAAAAGTACCTTTAGGAAGGTAATTAAGTGGGTAACAAAGCCTTAAGAGGGTATTTCCAGATTCCCACTCTAAGCATGTTAATTGTCGAGTCAAAGCTAATTAGAAAAAGTCAACAGAATGCTTATCTTTAGATTAATGCATAATTAGCAATGTAGGTTGTATGTAACCTGTTTAAAAATTTATATAACTTGGTAATAAGTGTAAGAACATGTTCCAACATATTCATCTCGACAATTTTCTGTTTAGACCCGGTTCGGAACCGAAAGTCGCATAGTTTGACTTTCGCTTTGACTTTCAGTTCTGACCCGTTTTAGGCAAGTTTGAATCTGCCTTAGAGCTTCTTTTGAACCTATTAACATGTTAGTATATCCTCCTGTGATTATACAATGTGGTTCATTAGATATCTAGTTCGTATGCATGTTTCCGCTAAAAGCCCATATGTTGACCATTATGCCCGAATGTCCAAGAATCATAATTTTTGAAAATATAAAAGGGTAGACACCTTAGTTACTGAAATATAAAGTTGTCCCCAAAATTTGACATCAATTTGAGGTCTAGATTAAGAGTTATGCTCATTAGCGTAATTAGAGGCTTTCTTAGTAAATTATTAGCATAATTAACGCATAGCCTATCTAAACCCGAATTTTATGCCAAAACTTTATACCCACTGTTATAAAATAATATTTTGGGAATTTTAAAGATTTTTATTATTTTTAGGCTGAGCATAACTAGAGGTTCTAAGCTTCTTTCGGCTTATGCCGGTTTTACCCTTTTCGGTCATAAAATGAGTTTTACATAACCTTTTGACCCGAAACCTTTTTCTACTGATTCGTTATATTAAATATCATACTTTGAGCCTTCTGGAAATACAAAAATACCAGCTTTTCTTTTAAAACCCGGAAATGGCTCCAAATCGCCTTTTAGGCATTTTCACGACATAGTATATGTCAAAATAAGATTTTATATAAAAGGCTTAAAACCTACTGATATATTTTATAAAAATATACATTATAACAGTAGCCTAAAGTTGGAAACTCAGATTTCCCATTTTACCCTTTTTAGCCTATGTAAAATTACTAAAATGCCCTTATGAGGCGTAATTGGCATATAAGAACATTTGGGGCATATTTGGGCATACCTTTCTGATATTACAACATATTTGGTGCATATAATCTCAGGAAACTTGCATATGACTTATATGGTTACTCGTTACGCACTTTCGCGTTCGGATCGGCTTATGTGACTAGTTCACACATATTAGCCGAAGCGGGTCAAACCATATCATCTAAGTCTCAAAATTCAGAATGTATTTAGTTTACCCATATTATACAAGTATCCAAGCTTGTAGGGTCTAAATCACATTCCTCCCCGGTTTTTGCATTCCTCGCTATTAAACCATAATTACTCTTTGAAACTAACCGGTCTAAGCTTAGGCTATGTTAAAAGACCCGTTAGGATTCTAATAGGTTATTATAACCTTCGTTCCAGAATAGGAGCCCAGTAAAAGACACGTGCATTTTTGAAATTGTGGTTATACTTGCTCAGGTAAATACTTTTAACTTATTTTCCCTATACGGGCTTGGGGTACGGTATGTAATATACCGCTTGGTCGGGCGGTTGGTTCCATCTCATTAGTAGATGGGTATTACCAATGGGACCCGTTTGAAAATCTGGTGTTGTTTGTTTCTTGTACCTTTGGGAGCTTAATGACCATGTCCCGTATATCCTTGGCATCATTTTTGGCCACGACCTCGACAGTCGGGTGTAGGCATACACCCGGTTTTATGTCTATTATTTTAAGGTATTAACGTTGGCTTCCCGCCGCGGACTTATACCATGTGGTGTGTCATTTAACCTTAAACCCGACACGACTCGGGCGACTAAACGGTCAACAAACATGTAAATCTTTTACAAGTTTAACTCTGCTTAATTATTCCCAAGTTATAAAATGTTTTGTGCCTTGTGCATTTAAAACCAATATTTTAAATATTTTCAAAATGAGTCAGTTAAATTGTATTTACCAGTGCAAACTGACGTATTTTCCCCAAAAAGATTAAGTGCAGGTGCTATACGGAATAGGCTGGTTTCTCCTTAGCATCGTAGAGTCTCGCAAGCTTTTGAGATGCTTAATCTGTTGAACAATTTCTTTCTTTTTACTTCGATCCGCCTGTGGATCTATTTTGACTGGTTGTGATACTTGATATTACAATTAATAGTTGAAATAAATCTATTTTCATTTGCTTCCGCTGTGTATTATAATTTGTGATGTTTGACATATGATGATATCAACTACGTCACGGAATCCCCCCCACCGGGCCCACCGGTGACACGTGGAAATTAGGGGTGTGACACAAAGTTTACATGATCTTTTGCAGGAAAACCTCATGTGTACCAGGAACACCTACAATCTCGCCAACAACACATACCACCGGGTCGGAGCAATTGAGCGCAACATCAACGATATACAAGATGATATCGGTAGTATCCGGGAGTACATGGCGGGGCATGGGGGTGGAGGTGAGGATAGCGATGAGGACATGGAGTAGGAGGCTTGAAGGAACAAGGAGCGGGTTGGTGGTGAGCCCACAGGTTTAAGTACCCTTTTCTATCAAACAATTTATGGCCTGCGTGCCACTTGTTGAACAATTTACTTTCCTTGACTACTTTTTATTTCCGTTTTATTTTTCTTTTACTTTATGTGTGGAGACAATTAACTATGGTAATGTAAGATGTTTTATGTTTGCTTGGTGTGGTATTGAGTGATGAAACAGGTGCAAATCAAGGGTTAGAGTGCTAAACCTTAGCACTTACCGGCCCAAAATGGAGAAACCGGGAGACGAAACCTATTTTTCAGGCTCACAGACTGTCCACACGGGGACGTGTCCAGCCGACACGCCCCCGTGTTCATCTCCCAGACCTGCTGTTTGGTTACTGACCTGCAATTCTTTGCCAGACACGGGGCCGTGTCTAACCAACACGCCCCCGTGTTCACCTTCTGTAAGTTTTCGATACTGACAGTTCACCACGGGGTCGTGTCCAGCGAACACGGGGCCGTGTCCAGACTGCCAGTAACATAAATCTTTGCTTTTTAACACCACATTACACATCCAATCAACCTAAAAATTTATTTTTGGGACACATTGAGGACAATGTGTAATTTAAGTGGGGGGGGGGAAGCTAACACTTTGAAATTTTGCAAGTCCTAACAACAAGCCTTACACAAAACTCTATTGGAACCGCTAAACACCCCAAATTTTTTCAAAAATTTTCATTTTTTCTTACTTGTCTAAAGTTTAAGTTGGGAATCCCAAGATTAATAAGGTTATATTTTTATGAAATTTACAACCAAGAACGTCGTGATAACAAGAACCAACATAAGAAAATTATGAAACGGCATAACAAATCTAGTTAAAATTTGATTATATATACTTGATCACATTAAAAACCCATTCCCACAAAAGTGAGTTTTGAGCCTTTATTGAGCATACAAATTTACATCTTTAGATTAAATGCTCATTTTTCATTTCTTGTGTGAATAGCCGCTTGGTTCTTACAACTCTAGAACTTGCCACGACGATTCATTCCCGGTCCTTACCAACTTAAACCCAAGTAAGTAAATGATGGAGGCATTAGAACTAACCATTTTTTCTTTCTACACCATTATTTTTCAAATTTTTTTTACCACCTACCCAAAATCCCCCTAGTTAACCCCTTTGAGCCTAAACCTTTCGTTTCTTCAACCTAAACCCTTTTTACCCACCAAAAACCCTTTTTATTTTTCACCCTTTATTTTAGTAACAAGCTCGGTTTTTCAAGCTCGTTCTTTTAAGTGACAAAAAAAATGAATGATGAAGTTAAAAACAAACAAAGCTATGCAAACAAAAGCTTGTTTGGAGAAATACTTCAAAATAAAAAGTCACTAAAAACAAAGTGTGTTACGAAAACCGACGCTTTTTACGCTTTTCGCCCTTTTTACTAACCACTAACCCAACCACCCACCTTTAGCCCAAGCCTAACCTTTCACCCAAAAAGTCCTCTTGATATTTACAAAGGTATAAAGTAAAAAAGGAGGAGGATTGATTGCTTGGCAAGCCTATGGAAGGCGCAAGTTCCATGCCGCTCTCGAGCGATTCACTAAAAAATACACCTTCGGCCGAGTGTTGAGTGATTTCTCCCGTGAGGTATGTGAACTTGTATATAAATGAAATTTTAAAAAAGGTATGTTATGCCCAAATAAGTAATTTATCCTATGAAACGTTCTAAATAAATCATAACGAATAGGATTGTAAATAAATAAAATAAAACCCAAAAAGATCTTGGATTCCCGACACTCTATGACAAGCCAAAAACCTTCTCTTCTACCCATTCCATTTGGGAGTGTAAGCCACATTTAAAGAGTTTTGCTTGAGGACAAGCAAAAGTTCAAGTGTGGGGGTATTTGATGTGTGTAAAATGCAACATATAAATTACATCAAATAAGGCATAAAACTAACCCTTTTTAAGTACTAATGTTGGAAAAAGAGTGTTTTTGTCTTCCTTTTGTATTTTTCAGGATGAAATGAGCTCAAATTCACAAAAGAAGCAAAAAGACAGCTAATTCTAACATAAATACAAGAAAAGGAATAAAAGTAGACTGCCCGAACCCTCAACAACATCCTCCCAAGCAAAGAAGAGAAAACAGAAGCCTGAACACGCCCAACGCTCAGCCAGCACGGGGCCGTGCCCAAGAAGCAGCAGAAAAGACAAACCTATAGAAGCTTCTATTGCCCACCACGGGGCCGTGTCCAGTGAGCACGGGGCCGTGGCGAAAGTATAGCAGGTGCATTAATTGTAATTGCGAATTACAATTAATGAAGGGAGAGAGTGTCAGACGGACACGGGGGCGTGTCCAGCGGACACGGGGCCGTGCCCAGCCTTCTGTTCAGCCTATAAATAGGAGTGCTTGGTTTCATTCCAACTCATCCCTTGGCACACCACCTCTCTCACACTTCATCCACCACCCACCACCACCATAACACCATCATCCACCACCATCATCCATTGTCCATCGTATAGTGTGTGAGTCGTCTCGGGATCCAAGATTGATAGTAAGAGTTCTTGACAATCAAGGCCATGTTTGCCTAAGTCTCTTACATCACTTGGTGAAGACAAGTGTTTAGTATAATACTTTTTATTTTTAATCTTTTGCACTTTTTATTTGGTTTTGTATTAATGACTTTAATAATTAGTTGCTTATGTTGAAGGTGATCTTTCCTTATCGTTTGTCCGTGGTGTCTTGGCATTATTTTACTGTCTATATAAAATAAAAGATTTTCACCATTCATATCTCCACAGTCTATATGGAGGTATGTTGGCTACCTGGTCGGGGGTTAAGAGAACGGTTTGGTAAGGGTCTTGCCCTTGTTCAGCGTTTAGAGGTCCTGCAAGGGACCTGGGTCAAACTTAGTAGGATCTCCTTCAATGCCCATAGCTATTGGATGGCGGGGATCCAAACTCTTTGACCCCCTCATAAGTTAACTACTATTAATACTATAACCCGGCTATTTAGGACTGTATCCCTGCTGACTCAGACTACTTAGCCGATGTCACACCCCAACCGATGGCGGAAACATCGGGATGAGACGTACAAATTGCTCAAAACAACATAACACTATTGTGACAATAAAGTATTAAATTCATTTCATAAATTGTAAAGTGGGGTACATAGTTCCAAATAAATATACATAACATTCAACAATAATCAAAAATGCTAAGTGGGTTTCTAATGTCCATCCTAGCTTGATTCTTGTTTTCTTGATCATTCAACCTCCAATATGTATTAAAATAAAATCAACAAAAGCATGTTGGCGAGTATACAAGTTTTCATACATAGCATAGTACGTGTTTAAAATGTTGCTCATATCCAAATGTGAATACAATATCATATTAACAGTATACTCGAAACGATGTTACTCTACGTGTCCAAACCAAAGTTTAACGCAATTAAAGTGCCTACCCAAAAGAGTATGGGTGGTTTTAACATAGATTAACCTAACAATACCCGTTAATATAACGAGAGGGGCGTTTCTCAACCTATAGCGCTACCATTGTTAGGGGAGGCTTGTACGAAGTTAATGAACACATAGTCATGAATGTTTACATTAGCATAACATGTCTAACATGATTAAAATGTATCACATAGGGTAAGGATAGAGTGTGCGTAAAATGTTTGATGTGATTGTGATGTTTGATATAGAATACATATTGCACCCAAAAGTGGAAAAATAGAACATGGGTCATGTATACTCACCTTTGATTGCGTTGCATTTTCTTGGTAAAGAGAAAGAGTAGAAGGTTTGAGATTATCCAAGAGACTGCAAGAGAGCGACAACCTAAATATGGAATACCACACGAGGGGTGGTTTAGTTATTATGAGTTAGATAATTGTTCTAACATTTATGATTTACCAATTGATTACCCCTTTAGTTAATTAGATTTATAAAGGAAATTAATTATAACTTATTTAATATTATTATTTACTTGTTTTTTATTTATAAAAATAAAGAAAATCCAATAAAGCAATTTATGGTTATTATTTACTAATTAAAACAGATTAATGTCATGATTGGATTTTAAGGTTCTATTATTAAAAAAAAAATAACTCGTGAGTTGGTTCATACCAACATATTAACAAAAAAAAAAAGAACAGCAACTGTTTTTGAAGTTTGTTATGCTTTTTCCCCATTTGAATGTTTGGTAATTAGTTGACATCTTCACTGTTATAAATTTTTAGCCTGATTAATAATGGTTGAAATCTTTATTTGATTCACGAAAAGAAATAAGACAAAAGGATTTACAAAAGATAAAAGAGTATACCAAAACGAAATGACGTGGGACCGGAACTAGACTATACAATTTTCTTCGTTAATAAACCCAAATGAACAAACCTATCCCACTGTTTCATATCTTCGATTAATAAAGAAAGAAATCACCAATTGTTTCTATGTTATTGTTAAATGTAGATTGTTAAACATATAAGAAGGAACGCTAAGGACAGAAAGATAGAAGGATATACCGAAACCAAACGAGGGACCTTTATTGCAATTATTGAAACTTGGGGGCTCTCTTATAAAACAGAAAAAAAAAAATTAAAAGGGCAGCGACCAGACTGTAACCCCCGTCAAAATCGACCCATTTCAAAATCCGACCCGTTTTAAATTTTGGATCCTAATCCTTCAAACTCGAAATTTTTTCGCGAATTAAATAATCGTTGATAGGTTTTTATCGTAATTTAATCCGTTTAAAGAACTCATTTATTTGTTTAATCAGTTTATTAATTAATATTGCTATACAAAAATAATAATAAAAACATAATAAAAAGATTAATTATCTAATTAAACTAGTTAGATTTTAACTAATTTAAGTTAACTCAGTCAGTTCAATTATTTGAACTTCAGGGACCTTTATTGCAATTATCGAAACTTTGGCGAGATTGAAAATCGAGGAGTGGGACTAGTTAAACAAGATGCGAGTTTCACCTCTAACTTGATAACATCGTACCCTAACGTGGTTGGTACTTATCCTAAGATAAGGGTTCACTGGAATATGAAATGGAAAACTCCCATCAAGGTTTGGATATCACTCCTAACTTGAGAGTAGATTTCGTGCAAAAATCAAAGTATAGCTGAGTGAAAATCATCACCAAGTGTGGGAATCACCCCTATCTTGATGAGTTGTTTCGATTGTGTTACATGAGTGTCTTTAAAGCCTCCATGTGTATTGTGATAGCCTTAGGGAAGGCATGTATATTAAGAGTCCAAGAAAGTAGAGGGAAACAAAGAAGATAGAAAGGATGTTGTTTTAAGCAACACATAATGAATAAGCTCTTAAACTATAGACTAGGCAAGGCATTCCTAATTCCCTATAGTTATGGCTCTGATACCAATCTGGTATCAGAGTACTCCTACTATAGGCTAGGCAAAAAGTAAGGCAATCCTACCTAATTCCCTATAGTTATGGCTCTGATACCAATCTGTTCGTCTCATCCCGATGTTTCCGCCATCGGTTGGGGTGTAAATCGGCTAGATCCAAGTGATTCTTGGTGGATTGAGGCCAAAACATGAAGTTCTTGAAGAACACCATGATGACATCATCCTAGAATGCCTAGATCTTGATGATTTCACGGTTAGAAATCAAGATTTGAAAGATAGAAAGGTGTAGGAGTGTGTATTGATCAAGAAAGTACAAGATTTAGGATGAAAACTTACAGAAATCGGAAGAAGTCTGAGAAAAGAAGGGGAGCACGAGCTGGTCGGTCACAGGGTTTCCAAAAGTGGAAATAATGACAATGACAGGCCTATTTATAGGCTTCCCAAACAGGAAAGGGCTGACCGATTGGCCAGGCATCCCGATCGGACAGCCTGCTCGATCGGACAGTCTGTCCGATCGGCTGGGCTGTTCGATCGGCTAGGAGCCTGATCGATCCATAGCCTGTTTCGAGTGTTCGGTGCGACGATTTTTGATATTTCGATTTCGATTGAAGACGATATGAGTACGATAGAGTTTCCTATTCAAATTACTTTTAATCCCAACCACTATATCTATATACAAGCATCTACATTCCATATTCGATTTCGATTTCGATTGAGTTCGATTGAGTTTCGAGTTTCGATTCGATTGATCACCACACATAGCATAAGGTAAACACGCACAGGTAACACATAAGGCACACACACACGTAATATAACACCAAATTCGCATAGTTCGAGTTTTGAGTTCGATTGATGATTCGATTAGCTTGATTATTGATTGGTTAACTTTATCGCATTGTTACTTCCTACTATTCACAGTCGTAAATTGATGTGTGTAAAATGCAACATATAAAACACATCAATTAAGGCATAAAACTAACCCTTTTTAAGTACTAATGTTGGAAAAAGAGTGTTTTTGTCTTCCTTTTGTATTTTCAGGATGAAATGAGCTCAAAATCACAAAAGAAGCAAAAAGACCACTAATTCTACCATAAAATACAAGAAAAGGAACAAAAGTGGACTGCCCGGACCCTCAACGACACCTCCCAAAGCAAAGAGAAGAAAACAGAGTCTGAACACGCCCCGTGTCCAGCGAACACGGGGGCGTGCCCAGGAAGCAGCATAAAAGACAAACCAGTAGAAGCTTCCATTGCTCACCACGGGGCCGTGCCCAGCGGGCACGGGGGCGTGTTGAAAGTACAGCAGGCGCATTAATTGTAATTCGCAATTACAATTAATGAAGAGAGAGAGTGTCAGGCGGGCACGGGGCCGTGTCCAGCCTTCTGTTCAGCCTATAAATAGAGGAGCTTGGTTTCATTCTCCTTCATCCCTTGGCACACCACCTTTCTCACACCTCATCCACCACCCACCACCACCATAACACCATCATCCACCACCATCATCCATTGTCCATCGTAGAGTGTGTGAGTCGTCTCGGGATCCAAGATTGATCGTAAGAGTTCTTGACAATCAAGGCCATGTTTGCCTAAGTCTCTTACATCACTTGGTGAAGACAAGTGTTTAGTATAATACTTTTTATTTTTAATCTTTTGCACCTTTTATTTGGTTTTGTATTAATGACTTTAATAACTAGTTACTTATGTTGAAGGTGATCTTTCCTTATCGTTTGTCCGTGGTGTCTTGGCATTATTTTACTGTCTATATAAAATAAAAGATTTTCACCATTCATATCTCCACGGTCTATATGGAGGTATGTTGGCTACCTGGTCGGGGGTTAAGGGAACGGTTTGGTAAGGGTCTTGCCCTTGTTCAGCGTTTAGAGGTCCTGCTTGGGACCTGGGTCAAATTTAGTAGGATCTCCTTCAATGCCCATAGGTATTGGATGGCGGGGATCCAAACTCTTTGACCCCCTCATAAGCTAACTACTATTAATACTATAACCCGGCTATTTAGGACTGTATCCCTGCTGACTCAGACTACTTAGCCGAGGGTAACGTCACCGCCAAAAGCGGGGCCTACCATAATTTGCATTAATAACTTAATTCATTATCTTTCAATAATCCGACCCTTTAGGATTGTATCCTTGCTGACTCAAACTACTGGGTTGAGGGTAACGTCGCCTTCAAAAGAGGGGCCTACTACAATAACTAAGATAATCTCTTAAACAAGTGCAAAAGTGCGAAAATAATCAAAGGTTATACTAATACACGTGTCGGATCCAAGTGATTCATCTTGTCTATCTGTTTTTATTTTATTTTTATTTTCAGCATTTAGTTAGTTTTTACTTTTCTTAGTTTAAATCATTTTTTTTTCTAACCTTTTGATTTGATTAGACGTTGAGGATAAACCGGTATTAAAAGCTCTTGTGTCCTTGGACGACCTCGGTATCTTACCAACACTATACTACGTCCACGATGGGTGCACTTGCCCATATGTGTGTTTAGTGTTAGTAAATATCGTGTTTTATAAATTTAAAACTTGGCTAAAAGTGTAAAAAAGGGCTTAAATATATATCTAAAAATATAATACACTTCACGCACATCAAGTTTTTGGCGCCGCTGCCGGGGACACAAGGATTTTAAGAAAGTTAGGAATCAACGGCCTAATCATCTTTTTATTTTTCTTTAATTTTTAGGATTTTTTTTTAGATTTTTCAGCTTCTGCAGAGCTCAGCACGGGGCCGTGCCTGGTCGGACACGGGCCGTGCTCAGCAACGTTACTGGCAGTTTTTGTTTTTCAAGTTACAGAAGGCTGACCACGGGGCCGTGTCGGTGCAACACGGGGCCGTGTCCAACTTCCAGTAACTGGGATCTGAAAAACAATCACTGTAACTCCGACCACGGGGCCGTGTTCGTTGGACACGGGGCCGTGGTGAATCTTCTGACCAACATTCTTCTCTGTTTTTATTGCAGGACTTGGAACCCGACACCAACCTCGCGTAGTGTATGAGCTCCAGTTCCAATAAAGACATAAAGGAACCATTAGAAGAACCCGAACGCTTTCTCAGAAAAAGGTTAAAAGCCAAAAACCAAGAGAAGGTTTCGGGTGATCCACCCCCAATGGCGGACCAACGTACCCTCATGGATTACTTACGACCCACCGTAGGTAATCTAGGCGCCGCTATCAATGCACCGAATGTAGAAGCTAACAACTTCGAACTTCGACCGCACTTGATACAAATGCTCCAAAACTCCGCGACCTTTCACGGGCTCGCGGACGAGGATCCCCATCTACATATAACTAATTTCTTAGAAATATGTGATACCTTTCGGATCAATGGAGCATCAAACGACGCCATCCGCCTTCGTATGTTCCCGTTCTCACTGAAAGACCGAGCGAAAGCTTGGCTCAACACCCTCCCAGCTGGATCGGTAAACACCTGGGATGAACTTGCCCAAAAATTTCTATATAAGTATTTCCCTCCTTCTAAAACTGCTAAATTAATGGCTGAAATTAACACATACTCACAAGAGGACGGGGAATCCTTATATGAAACTTGGGAAAGGTTCAAGGAGCTATTACGCAAGTGTCCCCATCACGGCCTCGCAATATGGCAACAAGTATCCACTTTCTACAATGGGTTGTTGCCACATACTAGGCAGACACTTGATTCTAGCTCCGGGGGACTTTTAGGTAATCGACGCCCACACGAAATATATAATCAGATTGAGGAAATTGCTCAAACCAATTTTCAGTGGCACACTCCCCGGGGAAATAAAACTATCGCCCCGGGCGCCCATAAGGTAGACGAAAGCACCTCTTTACAAGCCCAAATCGAGGCCCTTTCTTCAAAAATAAAAAAATTAGAAATGACAAAAACGGTCTCGGTCATGGCTTGTGAAGGGTGTGGTGGGTCACATGAAAATTGGAGTTGCATGAAAGAAACGGACGATCAACAAGAAATGGTAAACTACATTGATAATAGACCTAGGCCGTCGGGTCCTCCAACGGGGACCTACAACCAAGGATGGCGAAACCACCCAAACCTTGGTTGGAGGGAGCCCGGCAATAGTAGTAACCAACAACCGCAACGAACAAACTTTCAGCAATCAAGAAATGAGTCGCAAAATTTCACTCAACAAAGTGGAAGAGAGAGGCTCGAAGATACTATATCTCGCCTTGTCTCCGACACTGATAAGAAAAATTCGGAAAGATTCCTACAATTAGAATCAAATTTTAGGAATCAACAAGCTAGCATTCAAAACATAGAAAAACAAGTAAGTCAACTAGCTCAAAATTTTTCCGAAAGACCACAAGGCGCATTACCTAGCAATACCGAAACCAACCCAAAGGCGCAAGTCCACCTCATCACACTACGAAACCGCACCGTAGGGCCTGCAGAAGTACCTCCAGCAACGGAAGAATCGACGCCAACACATCTGCAGGAAAAGGACACTCCTCCATCAACAGAGCCTACCAAGGCCCCTCAAGTTCCGTACCCCGGTAGGTTAATTCGTCAGAAAACCAATGAGCAATTCGCAAAATTCGAAAGTTTGCTAAAACAATTGCATGTCAATATTCCTTTTATCGAAGTCCTAACCCAAATGCCCAAGTACTCTAAATTTATGAGGGACTTCCTTACACATAAAAAGAAAATTGAAAATTTGCAATTAGTTAATTTAGGCGAAGAATGCTCTGCCCTCGTACTCAATAAACTACCCCAAAAGAAGATCGATCCCGGAAGTTTCACGATTCCATGCTCAATAGGGGAATCTCCCGTTCGCAATGCCTTGGCCGACTTAGGGGCTAGCATTAACCTCATGCCCTCTTCAATGTTCAAAAGGCTTGGCTTGGGAACTACAAGCCCCACAAAAATAAGCATACAACTGGCTGATCGATCGGTCAAGTTCCCGCAAGGTGTCATCGAGAATGTCTTGGTAAGGGTAAGCAGATTCGTTTATCCTGTTGACTTTGTCATACTCGACATGGAGGAAGACACCGAGGTCCCCCTTATTCTAGGGAGGCCTTTCCTTGCCACCGCACAAGCAGTAGTGGACATGAATGACGGGACACTAACTTTGAGATATGGGGACGATGAGGTAAAGTTTGGGGTTGGGAAGAGAATAGAGGATGACGACCCGGTCCACTACATGAAGGTTATTGATTCAAGCTTGGATGCCGCTCTCCGACGGTGTAACTTGGGAGGCAAGGCACTCCAATCAAAAAACGTGTGACCGGGAATCGGGTCTAGCCAAGGACCCTTATAAACGTGGCGCACCACGGAGGCATTCCGCGGACCTATCCTTAGTTTAGTTTAATCTTTTAGTTTTTGCAGAATAAATCACACTCATGGTGGTAATGGATGAAAGAGGGAACGAGAAAAAATGGAATCATGCAGAAGAACAGAACAAACCGACAAAAATCTCCATAACAGAAGGCTCCACACGGGCCGTGCCCAACCAACACGGCCCCGTGCTGAGCCCCCTGCAGGAAATCACCCAGTTCAGGTAACTGGACACGGGTCGTGTTCAGCGGACACGCCCCCGTGTCCAGGCTTCTGTTTCACTTCTATAATTTTTGTTACTGGCACTTGACCACGGGGCCGTGCCCGGTCAACACGGGGCCGTGTCCAGAGTGCCAGTAACACAAATCTTTGTTTTTAAACACACTTTTACATATTCTAATCAACCAAAAACTTTATTTTTGGACACATTGAGGACAATGTGTAATTTAAGTGTGGGGGGGATGCTAAAACCTTGAAATTTTGCAAAATCCTAAAACAAGCCTTACACAAAACTCTATTGGAACCGCTAAACACCCCAAATTTTTTCAAAAACTTTTTCATTTTTTATTTTTATTTACTTGTCTTAGTTTAAGTTGGGAATAACAAGTTATAAAAGGGTTATATATTTTTTTTTATTTTACAACCGATAGCGTCGTGATAAAAAGAACTAACATAAGAAAATTATGAAACGGTGTAACAAGTCTAGCTAAAATTCGATTATATATGCTTGGTCACATTAAAAACCCATTCCCACAAAAGTGAGTTTTGAGCCTTTATTGAGCATAAAAATATACATATTTAGATTAAATGCTCATTTTTCGTTTCTTGTGTGAATAGCCGCTCGGTCTTTACAAATCTAGAACTTGCCACGACGATACATTCCCGGTCCTTACCAACTTAAACCCAAGTAAGTAAATGATGGAGGCATTAGGACTAACTATTTTTCTTTCAAAACCATTATTTTTCATTTTTTTTACCTACCCAAAATCCCCCTAGAAAAACCCCTTTGAGCCTAAACCTTTCATTTCATTACCCCCAAAACAATTTTTTTTTACCCACCAAAAACCTTTTTCATTTTTTTTCACCCTTACTTTAGTAACAAGCTCGGTTTTTCATAAACATACCCTCTACGTGACGAAAAAAAAAAATATGAATAATGAAGTCAAAAACAAACAAAAGCTACAAAAGCTTGTTTGGAGAAATACTTCAAAAATAAATGTCACTAAAAATAAGGTATTTTATGAAAACCGACACTTGTTACGATTTTCGCCCTTTTTACTAACCACTAACCAACCACCCACCTTTAAACCCAAGCCTTCACCCCAAAAGTCCTCTTGATATTTACAAAGGTAAAAAGTTAAAAAGGAGGAGGATTGATCGCTTGGCAAGCCTATGGAAAACGTAAGTCCGTGCCGCTCTCGAGCGATTCACTTAAATATACACCTTCGGCCGAGTGTTGAGTGATCTCCCGTGAGGTATGTGAACTTGTATATAAATGGAATTTTGATAAGGCATGTTATGCCAAAATAAGTAGTTTATCTTATGAAAAGTTCAAAATAAATCATAACGAATAGGATTGTAAATAAAATAAAAATAAAACCTATAAAAACCTTGGATTCCCGACACTCTAGGACAAGCTAAAAAAACTTCTCTTCTACCTATTCCATTTGGGAGTATAAGCCACATTAAAAGAGTTTTGCTTGAGGACAAGCAAAAGTTCAAGTGTGGGGGTATTTGATGTGTGTAAAATGCAACATATAAAACACATCAATTAAGGCATAAAACTAACCCTTTTTAAGTACTAATGTTGGAAAAAGAGTGTTTTTGTCTTCCTTTTGTATTTTCAGGATGAAATGAGCTCAAAATCACAAAAGAAGCAAAAAGACCACTAATTCTACCATAAAATACAAGAAAAGGAACAAAAGTGGACTGCCCGGACCCTCAACGACACCTCCCAAAGCAAAGAGAAGAAAACAGAGTCTGAACACGCCCCGTGTCCAGCGAACACGGGGGCGTGCCCAGGAAGCAGCATAAAAGACAAACCAGTAGAAGCTTCCATTGCTCACCACGGGGCCGTGCCCAGCGGGCACGGGGGCGTGTTGAAAGTACAGCAGGCGCATTAATTGTAATTCGCAATTACAATTAATGAAGAGAGAGAGTGTCAGGCGGGCACGGGGCCGTGTCCAGCGGACACGGGGCCGTGTCCAGCCTTCTGTTCAGCCTATAAATAGAGGAGCTTGGTTTCATTCTCCTTCATCCCTTGGCACACCACCTCTCTCACACCTCATCCACCACCCACCACCACCATAACACCATCATCCACCACCATCATCCATTGTCCATCGTAGAGTGTGTGAGTCGTCTCGGGATCCAAGATTGATCGTAAGAGTTCTTGACAATCAAGGCCATGTTTGCCTAAGTCTCTTACATCACTTGGTGAAGACAAGTGTTTAGTATAATACTTTTTATTTTTAATCTTTTGCACTTTTTATTTGGTTTTGTATTAATGACTTTAATAACTAGTTACTTATGTTGAAGGTGATCTTTCCTTATCGTTTGTCCGTGGTGTCTTGGCATTATTTTACTGTCTATATAAAATAAAAGATTTTCACCATTCATATCTCCACGGTCTATATGGAGGTATGTTGGCTACCTGGTCGGGGGTTAAGGGAACGGTTTGGTAAGGGTCTTGCCCTTGTTCAGCGTTTAGAGGTCCTGCTTGGGACCTGGGTCAAATTTAGTAGGATCTCCTTCAATGCCCATAGGTATTGGATGGCGGGGATCCAAACTCTTTGACCCCCTCATAAGCTAACTACTATTAATACTATAACCCGGCTATTTAGGACTGTATCCCTGCTGACTCAGACTACTTAGCCGAGGGTAACGTCACCGCCAAAAGCGGGGCCTACCATAATTTGCATTAATAACTTAATTCATTATCTTTCAATAATCCGACCCTTTAGGATTGTATCCTTGCTGACTCAAACTACTGGGTTGAGGGTAACGTCGCCTTCAAAAGAGGGGCCTACTACAATAACTAAGATAATCTCTTAAACAAGTGCAAAAGTGCGAAAATAATCAAAGGTTATACTAATACACGTGTCGGATCCAAGTGATTCATCTTGTCTATCTGTTTTTATTTTATTTTTATTTTCAGCATTTAGTTAGTTTTTACTTTTCTTAGTTTAAATCATTTTTTTTTCTAACCTTTTGATTTGATTAGACGTTGAGGATAAACCGGTATTAAAAGCTCTTGTGTCCTTGGACGACCTCGGTATCTTACCAACACTATACTACGTCCACGATGGGTGCACTTGCCCATATGTGTGTTTAGTGTTAGTAAATATCGTGTTTTATAAATTTAAAACTTGGCTAAAAGTGTAAAAAAGGGCTTAAATATATATCTAAAAATATAATACACTTCACGCACATCATAAATCGTTTCGCGTCGGTTAAACATTCGATTACTTCGATTTCTCTGATTAATGACACTTACTCCACATAATACAATTTAAAGCATAGAATAGACTAGTTACAGTCAAAGAAGTCAAACTCGACTTGGACTTTGACTTTGACTTTGACATTCGAAAACACGGGGTGTTACATCAGTACCTTCAGGTAACGAAAGAATAGGAGCACTAGAGTTTCTCCTTTAGTCTCTGAAACGTTGACTCTTGGGCATCGTTCCATTTGTACGCAATACCCTTCTGGGTAAGAGTCGTGAGGGGTTGAGTGGTCTTCGAAAATCCCTCGATGAATCTACGATAGTATCCCACCAATCCCAGAAATTAACGGATTTCGGTTGGAGTCTTGGGTACAGGCCAGTTCTTAATAGAGTCAATCTTGGCTGGATCAACGTGAATCCCTTCTTTGTTGACCACGTTCCCAAGGAAATGGACTTCGCGAAGCCAAAAGTCACATTTTGAGAACTTGGCATAGAGTTGTTCGTTGTGTAAGACTTCTAGAATAAGACGTAGGTGATGCTCGTGCTCTTCTTGATTCTTCGAGTAGATTAGGATGTCGTCGATGAATACGATCACGAATTTGTCCAGATATGGTTTGCACCCTCGGTTCAGAAGGTCCATGAAAACCACAGGTGCGTTGGTCATTCCAAAAGGCATGACAAGGAATTCGTAGTGACCATAACGTGTTCTGAAAGCAGCTTTAGAGATGTCTTCATCCCGGACTCTCAACTGATGATATCCCAATCGCAGATCGATTTTGGAGTAGAAACTTGACCCTTGCAGTTGGTCGAATAGATCGTCAATGCATGGAAGTGGATAACGATTCTTGATAGTTACCTTGTTCAGCTCACGGTAGTCGATACACATACGGAATGTGCCATCCTTGTTTTTGACAAAAAGTATTGGGGATCCCCAAGGTGACAAGCTAGGACGGATAAAACCTTTTTCTAGCAGCTCCTGCAACTGCGTAGATAATTCCTCCAGTTCGGTTGGGGCTAGTCGTTAAGGTGCACGAGCTATGGGTGTCGCTCTGGGAGTTAGCTCGATTTGAAATTCGATTTGACAATGAGGCGGAAGACCAGGTAGTTCCTTAGGGAATACCTCGGGAAAGTCATGCACGATGGGAAAATCTTCAATCTTACTTTCTTTCTCCTTGGTGTCGGTAACGAGTGCTAGAATAGCGGTATGGCCCTTTCGCAAACACTTTTGGGCTTTTAAGAACGAAACGATTCCTGTGACTGTACCACGTTTATTTCCTTGAACAATAAGAGGTTCACCAAAAGAACGAGGAATGCGGACGGCTTTCTCTTGACAGAGTATTTCGACTCGATGTTTGGATAACCAATCCATACCAATAACGACGTCAAAGCTTCCAAGAATGATGGGAAAGAGATCGACGAGAGAAGTCTGACCAGATAGTACAACTTTACAATTGTTGATAGTGTTCGAGGCTTCGATGTTTCTACTGTTAGCTAATTCGACTACGTGCTTAGTGTTTAAAGGCGTTGGCGTAGGCTTAAGCGTCTTACTAATACATAGAGATACATAGCTAGCATCGGCTCCAAAATCAAACAGTACAGAAACATAATGACCATCAAGTAGGAATGTACCCGCTACATAGTTGGGATCATCCCTTGCTTCACAAGCTCCAATCACGAATGCTCTGCCTCTTGCTCCATTGTCGCCATTGTTGTTGTTGTTGTTTCCAGCACCCTGATTGTTGTTGTTGCGGTTCTGGTTCAGTTGGGGGCAAATCTTCCTCATGTGCCCCATTGCTCCGTACTGGTAGTAGCCACGGTTGTTTCCCTGTTTTTGTTGCTTTTATCGTTGTTGTTGTGGCCGGTTTTGCCTTGCTGGGTACTTGCTTCTACAGTCTTTAGCTTCATGCCTCATTTTGTTGCACCTTTGACAGCGATTCTTCTCATATGGACCATTGTGATGTCGGTTACACTTGTTGCACTTGGGTCGGTTTCCTTCGTAACCACCTGTTGCTGAGGGCCCTTGTTGTTTTCGAACTTCCTTTGTTGAGTTGGGGCTTGAGTGGGATTAGTATCTTTACCTGGTTACCATCCCACTTTCTCTTGTTATCACCAGAAGTTTCAGTAGTAGCAGTGATCCGTTTGGGCAGCTTGCCTTGTTCCATAGCTTGATCAGTGAGTCGGTGAGCTAGTCGAATAACTTGCTGGATTGTGGGAAGATTAGCAGAAGTTACAAAACTCTGAATTTCGGGAACCAGACCCTTGATTTATAGCTCGATCCTTTGGTAAACCGGCCGGGACAAGTTGGGACAAAGAGCAGCATAGTCGTTGGATCGCTTAGTGTGCGTCTCGATTTCAGATCTAACCATCTTTAGGTCGTACTACTTGGTCTCGAGCTTGTGGATATCATCCTTGTGACAATACTCTTCCTTGATCAAGTCCTTAAAGTCGCCCCACGACGTAGCATTGGCAGTCTCCAATCCAAGCATCTGAACTTGTGCTTTCCACCAAGAAAGCGCGTTTCCTTCCAAGGTGCCAGTAGCAAACTTCACCGGCCAGTTAGCAGTAGGACATTCGCACACAGCGAACACAGATTCGACCTTCTCAATCCAGTGCAAAAGGCTTATGACTCCTTCAGTGCCATTGAAAGGGAGTGGTTTGCAATCCATGAAAGTTTTGAAAGTACAAACATGTGGTTGCGCGGGTGCAGGTTGACCTGTCGCATAAAACGAAGCGAACAGATTTAAGAATGATAGGACGACACGAGAGTAGGATCTAAACATCCTAGAACGACAAGTTTACCTCCAGGGTGGGCTGCAAAAGCTACGGCCACAGTGTTAATCAGGTTTGTAAATTGATCCTGAGTTATGTGAACGTTGCCTCTTCCGCGTCCGCTCATTGTCTTCATATCCAGAAAACACAGTATGAGAATTACGCCGTAGTGTCGTAAGAATAAATAGGAAGAGGATTGATTATTGCACATAAATACACGTGTATATATATATATATATATATAATCTAGGCACACTAGTACATATACCATCACACATGTACCAAAAAAGTGAAAAGTAAACACATGCCCGAGCCACGAAGTCTAATACGTTGAGCCTAGCACTTGGAGTGTAGTGTCGTTGCGAGTCGCTTAGTACAAACACGGGTTATAGTTTGGTTTTTCTCAAAAAGACTTTTCTTTTCAAAACCAAGTTCACTATAACCAATGGCTCTAATACCAATTTGTCACACCCTCCAATTCCTCATGCGGAGTACCACCGTGAGGCGTGTGATTGACCAGGATCAAACCACTAATCATATTGAACAGATACAATAATAATCATGTAGTTTCACCAAACCAATACGATTAGTGACAGTTATAGTTTAAGTCCAAAACATTTATGTTCAAATTAACAGTTTAAGAGAATAGTGGAAGCATAAGTGAAACAGTTCAAGATAAGTTCATAGTTTGTAATTATTGAAAGAACCCAACACAGGTTAGCATGCCCCCTACACTCCCAAGCTGGAAGCTCAAGCATTCACTGAGTACCTGCAAAGCATGCAGTAGGGTGTCAACATAAAGTTGGCGAGTTCACTAGTTCTCTAGTTTTAATTCCATAAAACTTGTTTAAGTAGTTAAGTTACTCATTTATATCATGCCATGGGGAGCTACCCCATATGTAAGCTACTAAACTGCGTTATACTGAATACTTTGCGACCTCATGTTTGTTTGCCCCGTTTTGTTAATGTCTATCATCATTGACGGTTTTGCCTGAGTCTATTAGTTCACGACCGATCCTCTCTAGGCACGGCGTGAGGGTGGTCAGACATAAATAGCGTTATCAACTAATAACCAATTCGCCAGGCACCGGCGACTAATCGGTATCATAAGTAGGGACTTTTGTGATAGAGTTTCGTTTAGTACACTTGTTGCATCTAATATAAATAGTAATTAACTAAGCATCCCACACAAGGGGAGAGTGTACATGTATCCCACACAAGGAGACAGTTTTACCCGTATCCCATATAAGGAGATAGTGTTGTTTGTTCCGTTTACCAACCACCGGGAACGCATGTTTTTTTAGAAAAATGTGTGAACTCACCTTGGTTTGCTCAACAAATAGTTTACTTTTTAAAACACTTTGGTCAATCACGTCCTATTAATAATTACCGTATCTAATTAGGTGTGTAACAAATTATGTCATGTAAACTCATATTCAACATGTAGCACATAAGTAGCACGTGTCTTATAACATAAAACAGTCATGGTATTACCATTTAAATTTTATAAATAGTAGCAGGAGTCTCCTAATTCCAGGAGTCTCCTAATGCCAGGAGTCTCCTAATGCTAGTGAGTGTACGACAAGTCGTAATTGCACGGCCCAACAGAGTTGTTAGCCCATAAAAGGGATTGCGCCCCAAACTTATGGCCCAATCAACAAGTTGTATGTCCAAAAGAGAGTGTGCGGCCAAGTTCCTAATGTGCGACCAAGGGAGATTGTGATATTTTACATTCTCTATTTGGGAGTGGTCCCTACATCTAACTGTGGGTCATGACAACACATTCATCACCTTTTCCTAAATCAAACTGAACAGGACAACCTCCATTTAATATACAGATTTCAAGTCATGCAACATTCAGGTGGGTTGTACCCTATGCACATATAGTTATACACTTCCATTAAAAACCCAGCATCAAACATTTTCAATCACCATTACTCATATCAAAATCATCTTCCTAATTGTCCAACCGAAATCATCATCAACACTCCCTAAACACTAAAAGTGACTATCATATTCAACACTTAAAACAGTTTGCGGACATTATCTTCATCTTTACCGTTTTCAAAACAACTAACAGGAAATCATTTCGTATAGTTAACATAAATCATCATCTTTTTCTTTTAAAACAATTAACAGATTTAACATCATCATCTTTGTCACCTATCGATTAACAGATTCAAACATCAACATTTTTCATCACTTCGAACAGAATCATTATTATTTCTAAACCACTATTTCATTAACAAAAATCCACTTTTTCATATTTAACACACATAATTCTTTGCATCATTTATATTCAGTTTACAAGAGTTATCTACGCTTTCATCTTTCAAAATAGTGAACCAAGACCGTCATTATCTTTTCGTGAGAAATCAGTCACACATGTTGGATTCGATGAAAACAAGAAGCATTCATGAATTTCATCAAGCTCAACTCTTAAAAATGTGAACATTCTAACCTGGGTTCGATGTGTGTGTGTTGAGCAAAAGAAATGGAGTTCCGAGTTGAAGAGATATGAGCTGCCGTCGAGGGAATAAGAGTGAAATGAGGTTACCGGAGATTGATCGGAGTGAGCTGCCGGAACTGAAGGTGTGTCACTAGGTGTTTCCGATAATGGGGGAGGAGTGTTTCAGTGGATTGCAGGTTTCTTTTTAAGGAAGAAGGATTAGAGAGAGAGAAGGTGTGTTGGGATTGCTACATATGATTTGATTGCAAAACATTCCATGTTTGTCGGCTGAGGTTTATATAGAAGTATCATGTAATTTGTCGCACATTCACAGGTGTCTCACATTTCTTTGTGCGACTGACTAGGGCAACACAAGGGGACTGTTGGGCCTGTGTTGGGCCTATAAGGAGAGGTGTGCGACAAAGAGCGGGTCCAAAAATGAGCATCCCAAATCAAATGTGAAGGATAAGACTTGATGTTGAGTCATACAGCTAGGAAGAGGGGTATGCCTTTACAAACCGTCATTGTGTGGTGTGCTGTTTGTTGAACAATATCATTGATGTAATAAATCCATATAGCGATCACACGTATTTAACATAATTTACACCTCCATCACATATATTAAGTTTAACCAATCTTGCTTATCAAGTTTACATAGTCACATAATCACAAAAGACACAAAATGCATGATAATTATAACACAGATTTTCATTTAATAACTTCACTTAATGGTATCGTACTATATAGTTGTGCGGGGAAAACCCGATGTGTCACGTTATCTCCAAGTTTCAAGAAGTTTCGACTTCGTCCCGAAAGTTAAAGCGCAACCACTGACGAGCTAGTGTGTTACAATGTTTTCGCGGGGTGTCACATTTTTGCACTTGGAGAATTCTGCCTCAAACTTAAATTTCCAGCTGATTTGAGAGTATTTTGAGAGTGTAGAGGAGTTTGGAAAGTGAAAATGGTGAGATGGAGTCTTGTTTATATAGAGGTGAGGTAAAGTTTGTGTTAAATGGAGGTTTAAAGGTTATTGGGGAGTGAAATAGTGACCAATCCATGTTCAAGAAACAACATTCTGCGGATCAGGCCTCTGGTTGCCCGCGACAGAAAAGGGGTAGGGTCTCACGCCCCGCCACGCCCCTTGGTTACAACAATTTTGGTTTAGCTACATTTTGGCCCCTCAACTTCCATTTGTTATCATTTAATGCAATAACTTTGTATTTTGACATGTTCTTAAGTATAGAAAGCGTACATAAGTATAATTCGAGTATCGTGAACGTATGTATGAATAATTGCACGTATAACGAGTGACGGTTTGCAAGTAAACACGTATTTAATTGATTGATTGTACGAATAACAATTATGTATAAAACCTGAAATTCATTATTAACAAAGTCTCGAATTACAAAATTGGAAAAAAAGAAAATGATACGAATACAAGTTTCCATAAGTAGAAATACGATTACACTTTCTAAATAAGGAAAGTACAAAATGTAAAGCGTTACAATACATCATCTTTATATAAATATATTTATGTCGATTTGGTATATAAATGTCTCTGATGATGTTTCGCGTGCAATCAAATGGCTCGAGAACGATTAGTAATCAATGACGATAAATTGAACCAATGGTTTCAAGAACACAATTCTTTTTATTTATTTATCAACCAAAAACTAACTAAACAATAAACCCTAGCTCCTAATTTATAATTAATAAAATAGATAAACTAGGAAATTCAAATCCCCACAAAATAGGGAACTACATAGAAAACATTAAGAGTAAATTACAAGTTTTGTCCTTTATGTTTACACCAAATTGCAGGCGGTGTCCTTTAGTGCAAAAGTTGACAAGTTGTGTACTTAATGTTCCAAAATGTTGCACGTTATGTCCTTTGGATCAAACCCAGTTATATTTTTTGGTTAAATATGGTCATGTGCCTTGCACATGTGGGCATTCTTGTCATTTCACCTCCTTAGAGACTATTTTGTAAAACAAGTTATATTAAGGGACTACTGTGTAAATAATAAAAAGTTTATAATTAGAAAAAAATTTGCACTCTCAATCTCTCTCTCTAAACTCCCGTTCTCTCTCTTCTCTCTCTATCATCACTTCTCCACCACCATAAATATCCCAAATCTGACCCAATGATTGCAGGATAACCAGTGTTGGCATATAGATTTGGTGAGTTGGATTCATATGATCTTGAATTTTCAACAAACAGAAGTTAAAAGTAATGTCAATATTTCTTCAAATATTCATTCACGAACAGATTCAGTTAAGAAACAAAACCCACAACCCAATTGACAAAAAATCAAAGAAGATGTAGTGTTGCAGACTCACCAACAAGGCAAAGAAGATTTGGACACACCAGTGGAGCTTGAAGCCAAAAAGCCCTTTGTTTAACAACATTAGAAGACCTTTCAGGTTCAGAAAATCTAACCCACGATTGCACCAATTTCATACTCACGAATAGATTTAGGACTTGTATCTATCTCAGATCAAGAAAAACGAGAGAAACAATCTTGAATATGATATTGGGGTTACAATAACCGAGAATAAAAGGATAAATCAAACCATTAAACAAAACCCTTTTGTAATTTTATAAAAAATGGTAACACGAGCCGAGCCATGTGTGTGCTTGGAATTAGAAATTTTGAAGCGAATTGAACAAGCAAAACGCGATATGGGGAAGCTATTTTGTTGAACGGAGAAATCACATATGGTATTGTGCTGATTTTATGGTGGCGGTGGCGGCTGACGATGGCAGTTGGTGCTGACGGTGGGGTCAGTGGTGGCTAATGGTGGTGGGGAACTGATTGAGAGAGGGAGAGAGAAAGGGAGTTTAGAGAGAGATTGAGAGTGCAGAGTTTTTTTTTATTATAAACTTTTTATTATTTAAACAATAGTCTCTTAATATTAGTTGTTTTACAAAATAGTCCCTAAAAAGGGAAAAGACAAGAATGCCCTCATGTGCAAAGCACATGACCATATTTAACCAAAAATTCTAACTGGGTTTGGCCTAAAGGATATAACGTGCAACATTTTAGATCATTAAGGACATAACTTGTCAACTTTTGTGCTAAAGGACACCGCTTGCAATTTGATGTAAACAAAAAGGACAAAACTTGTAATTTACTCAAACATTAAAATTCAAATAATAAAAGATTATAAATTATTTGGGCTTGACTCAAGATGCTCCTGCATAGTAATCAATGACGATATAAATTGAACTGAATGGTTCCAAGAACAATGTTCTTTCAATTCAAAATCAATCAAGAACTGAAAACACTAAATACTAGATGCCCTACTTATACTAAATAACTAAAAATATAAAATACAAATTTTGAATTTTAAATAAATAAAACATATGCATGCTCTTGTTGATGCCTCCTACATCAGTCTCCCTCTTTGGCTTGCATTTACAAAAAAAAAAAAATAATTATTAAATAGTTTAAATTGTTCAATCCGTGTAACACACGGGATTCTAACCTAGTTTATTCTATATAAAAACGATATGTAAAATAATATTATCTGTTGTTATCTGCGATTAATCTCATGTATGTATTTATGTGCAAATACGAAGAGTCATATATACGAATAGTGTACATTAATTCAGAAGTGTGAGAAGTGTATTATCACTATATAATACCATATAAACACCATATAACACTATATAACACCATATAACACTATGTAACACTATATAACAATATATAACAATACATAACACTATATATCTATCATAGACATGCTATCAGACAAAATATAGTGTTATATTTGTTATATGATGTTATATAGTGTTACATAGTGTTATATGGTGTTATATAGTGTTACATAATATTATACGGTGTTTATATGGTATTATATAGTGTTATAATACACTTCTCACACTTTTGGATTAATATACAAGATCCTCTACCTATATAATCATTAGGGGTGCGCAATAACCGAACCGTTAACCGAAACCGAACCGAAAACCGACAAAACCTAACCGAAATTAACCGAAACCGAATTAACCAAAAGCCGGTTCACGGATATTTTTTTTACCATCGGTTAACCGAAATTAAGCAAACCGAACTGAATCATTTATTTTTTTATATATTTCTAGCTTTTATACCTCTATTTCATGTATTTCATGTTTTATACTTTCATTTCATATAATAATACCTCTTTTTCATTTATTTATACCTTCATTTTATTTACTTATACCTCCATTTTATGTATTTAAACATCTATTCATGCATTTATACCTCTATTTCATTTATTTATACATCCATTTCATGTATTTATACTTCTATTAATTGTATTTCTAAGCACAAAATTTAGCCCTTGTTTGAATTGGTTATTAACCGAAAATTAACCGAACCGAAAACCGAAAAATTAACCAAATTTACCGAATTAACCGAATCGATTAAACGATGACTTCGGTTACGGTTACAGATAATGCTAATAACCGAACCGAACCATGCACACCCCTAATAATCATTTTAAAAAAATCATAAAGTATTAGAATAAATGAGACTTTTATCGTGTGTATATAATATCTTGACAGTTCAGATTTAGATTCAAGAAGGAGTGGTCCGCACGTGGCGGAACAAGATCCAATGAGGAGCCTGCCGACTGGTACTATTAGACACCATATATCCAATGAGGAGCCTGCCGACTAGTAGTGATTAGACACCATATGTAAGATTAAATCTTTGGGTCGGTTTAGATCTTGACATTTTCTTTTGAGTAAACTGTCATTTTGGTCCCTGTGGTTTGGCCAGTTTTGCCACTTTAGTCCAAATCTCAAACTTTTTACATCTGGGTCCCTGTGATTTCACTTTTGTTGCCATTTCAGTCCAAAATTCAAAAACACTCTATTTTGACTATTGAAAGCTGATTGTTTTGTCCTTTTGTGCAGGGGCATTTTAGTCATTTTAATTTTATTATATCATATTAAAGCATTTTGTTCACACCATCATCTTCTTCAAACAAGCTCATCATCTTCTTCAAACAAACCCAAACACTAACCTGGACAACAATCAACATCTGCAACCCCCGTTTCATCTTCCCAAAAAAAAAAAAAAAAAACCCTAACCCACAAAATCACACCTGAAACAATTTCATGGCTGTTGGCAGTTTACTCA
The DNA here is from genome assembly GCF_002127325.2 of Helianthus annuus. NCBI lineage: Eukaryota > Viridiplantae > Streptophyta > Magnoliopsida > Asterales > Asteraceae > Helianthus > Helianthus annuus. The sequence continues at coordinate 139,222,902 of NC_035442.2, forward strand.
TATATATATATCTTCCCCATAAGTTCAACATCCCCAGATTATCTTCATGTTTAGGAACCAGAGGCCAGTCAACCGCTGGTGGTGGAGAACTCACCGACACCGGAGCATGAGGAGTGCTCACCGGAGTCGCAGCAGGAGGAGCAGTCACAGGAGCCGTTGGCAGGAGCCATTGGAGGAGCTGCTACAGGAGCCGTCGGAGGAGATGCCACCGGATCTTTCATCGGAGCTACTAGAACAGTATATGATAATTTTGAACAATATGGGGTTTTGAACAGGGAGGGCCTGAGGGGAAGTGGGTGCGGAGGGAGAGGGTGTCGGAGGACGGAAGGGGTGGTGGAGAAGCCGGAGAAGAAGGGGATTCCGAAACGACGATGGGGATTTTGGCTTTGAAGTGGATAGGGTTATTTCAGTAGAGAGATTTTTGATAATAGAGTAATGGAGACACTTTAATTCATGTTTTCTCCATCCTGTCTATTACTTTTTTTCTTGAAATGAGGTCCTCCCACAATTCGTGATTTCCTTTTCTGTAAATGGAATAATTTTGAGAATATTTTAATTTGCTGTAATTGCTGTGATGGTTTGTGGTGTGGTTGGTCTTCAAGTTTTAGAAATACTTTCATGGTTATTGTTTGGGGAGGTGGTAGATCAGACGGTTGCAGAGGAGTTGATGAGGATTAGGGATTAGGGTTTGAGTGTGGGGGAAATGAAGAAGATGAAGTGGGTAAATGTTTTATTTTTATAGGGTAAATGATATTTAATATAATTAATTTAATTAATAATATGTTATAATAAATTGAAATGGACCATTTTGCCCCTGAAGTAAAAGACAAAATAACCATATTTTAGTAGCCAAATAAGAGGTGATTTGATTTTTGGACTAAAATGGCAATAAAAGTGAAACCACAGGGACTCAGATGTAAAAAGTTTCAAATTTGGACTAAAGTGGTAAAAGTGACCAAACCTCAGGGACCAAAATGGCAGTTTACTCTTTTCTTTTTATAGAATAATAAAGTTGACTTCTGATAGTCGTCTTCTTAGGAAAAGAATTGAACATGGGAAGAATTGATTATAGTAATAAGGATAAAACAAAAAGTAACAAAAAAGGATGATACATTACGAATGTAAATACACATCTAATGTGAAATTTATGGGTTTTAAACTTAGTTTAAAAGAGTTTTGGTCACTTAGGAAGGCTTGTATTTTTCTTTAGAGATGCAAGTTTAACTCTCACTAGGTACAGAGTGAGGCATTGGTGAACAATGATAGGAGATCTAGGGAAATCTGGGTTCGATCCTTGAGCCAAACGGATTTTATCGGTAAATTCACTGTTGTACCTATGGGCGGGTGGGTTACCGGGTTTTTCCCGGAATTGGTGGTGGACTCGGGTTACTCTCGGAGTACTCCGTTTGGTCCAGTTAGAGGTGCTAAATGGGTCGTATTCGCGGGTTGACGGGTTAAACCCGACCCAAACCCGAAAATTTTAGACGAACCCGAACCCGACCCGAACCGGAAAATCATTTCATACATATGAACCCGAACTTGACCCGAATACTCACAGGCTGACCCGAACCCGACCCGTTCAACCCGATTTTTTTTTTATTTTTTTATTTTTTTCAGCAAATTAATACATTAAAATTAACATTTACTACAAGAAAAACACAAATTTGATAATAAAATTACATTAAAATCATAACATCTTATGTCAATTTCTATTTTCAAGTTACAAGTATAACATAAAATACACACCAAATTTAATTTATAGCATAAAACATATTGTAAAAAATATATACTATAGAAATGGGTTAAACGAGTCAACCCGCCAACCCGACCGGGTTGACCTGAACCTGACCCGTTTAGCTAAACAGGTTGGCGGATTCAACCTGAAACTGACCCGAACCCGTTTAGACTAAACCCAAACCCGCGAATTTCGTGATAGGTTCGTATCGTGTTTTCGGGTCGTGTCAGAAATTCACACCCCTAGGTTTAGTGGGTGCCCTGAGAGTGCTCGGGATTGTTTCTGTTGGCCGTTAAAAAAACTTAAATCGAGTATAAGAACACGCTTATCTAAATGAATCATGCTGTAGTAGACGTGACAGGCCCGTGCTCTAGTAGACCTGACCGGTCTGTCAAATTGGCTTGTTGGATTTCACTTGGGGTTGTATATGTTGAATCATATGTAGGAAGGTGGTTACTTTTTATTAATGAATAATAATAATAATAATGAGATAATAAAAATGGTAGTCTGATATTTGTGAGAAACGGTTTCGTACAATACTGTGTTCAAAATGAAATACAAATTATGTAAATGAACGATTGTTGGATCTGAGTTTCCTTTTGATTGTATTTTTGTTTGAAGTTAAAATGGAAAATGGATGAGTTGTGCAGCGGAATTAAAATGAGAACAAACTTTGCATACAATCAAATGAGAGTAATACTTTGATCAAACATCTTTACACAAAGAACCGAATGATTGAATTTATTTCAAACACGATTACAATGATGATGTATGAATGCAAACTCCCCCTCAGCCAGAGCTCAGCAGTTTGTTCGTGCAAAGAAGACGAATGATGTGAAGAGCTAATAGAACAGTACATACTGTACTATTTATAAGCACTTGCAAACTACTAAGCATCTTTAACTGACGTCACCATGAAAGTGACATCTAACCTCCTAACAAACTCTAACCTCTGATCTATACAGACACTGCTTGTGTTAACTACTGCTATTACATTCTATTACAAAACAGACTATAGAACAACTGTTGCAACCTTCTACTGCTGTGAACCCAGCAGCACTTATCCGGATCAGCAGTGCTTGACTCAAGGCAGTAGCTTGAATCAGCAGGACTTGAGTCTTCATCAGATCTTTAGTTGAGCAGTAGTTATTGGTCAGCAGTTAGTAAGATCAGCAGATAGGAGGTCATCAGTTGTTGTAGCCACTTTCAAGGGGAGAGATATGTATATCAGCATCTGCTTATTCTGAATCCACTGAGCTGATCCAGTTTTGGCTTTACATTATCTGTTCCTCTGATAGGGTTCAATCCCAACAATCTCCCCCTGGAACAGATAATGCCAAAACTCTTCATTATTGTGGATATTTTATTGCCTCATCAACAGCTCCCTTATCTGACCTTTAAATTGCAATTCAAAGTTAAGGGCATCTGTATCTTCATCATCCCTGCTAAGTGGAAGATCAAGGAGATCCTGCAAATCTTCAAGACTCAGGCCAAGAGCTTGTTCCCTTGATATTATCTTCACTTCTCCACCAGACCTGAGCAAAGTCAATACGCAGGTCTGTTTGTCAGTTGCCCACTTTTGTATTTTTGAGCCTGGTGGGTTTCTTGGGAGATGCTTATTTGCAGAAGTATTTGGAGAGGCTGGCCTGTTCATCACTGGCTGAGCAGTGGTAGCAGAATTTTCTTGTTCAAGTTCTTCTTTTAACGTTCTTAACAGGCCTTCTTTTACAACAGCATTGCCAGTAAGAATTTCTTGAACTGTTTCAGCACCTAGCTGGCTTTGACTCCTTCTTTTGTAAAAGGCAGTACCAGCTGGAGCAGTGGATCTCCTGATTTGCAGCTTTGATGGTCCTTTTGAAACCGCTGCTTCAGGGTAGTCAGGTTTTTAAGGGATTTTAGGATCTTTCTTCCTTAATTCCTCTAACCTTTTGTAGGTTGACCTGACCACATCTTCTTTCCATCTAGCAACTTGTCTTTTGGTGCCAAATTCAGCAACAACCAATTCTTCTTTCATTCTTTTTAGTTCCAACTGCTTTTCAGGTACATTCTTTTTGAACTTTGCCCAATCAGGAGGAGTGTGAGTGACTTTCCTTTTTATCATAACTTGAATTCTGGCTGATTCAGCTTCAAGCTCTGGGATAGTCCACTCTTTGTACATGTGTCTCTCTCCTTTGTATTTTTTGTAAAACATGATGCTTTCAATGTAGTCTTTCTTCAGAGTTTCAGCTGCTCTTTCAGAAATTTGTTGACTAACATTCTTTGCAAAACGTTCCAGGGAATTAACTTGGGTAAGCAGATATTGGTAGTATCTTGAAACTTCTTTGTCAGATTTCCCTTGTGAGTTTCTTTATGAGATATCCTCTGCTTGTTTGGCCTTTATTTTCAAATATTCATCAATGTTTTTGGGCCATGGATATCCTTTGATTGAGGGCAAACTCCTTTTAGCAGGGTCATCCTCAGTATAGAAGGATTTTATCTCTTCTCTGACAGCTTCTAGTTCAAGAGGAAATTGAACACCTGCAGGAGGTAAAGGTTTGTGCATTGGAACAGAAGAAAGTGGAACTGGTTTTGGTATATTGAGAAGAGCTAAGGGTTTTGAAGGTGGTGAAGTGACATCATCTTTAGGTGTTAGCCTCCTCCTCTTTATTTGAGGAGGGACTGATGATGTTTTGGATGGAAAGATGGTTGTAGTGGCAGTGGTTTGTGATAGACTAACAGCTGTTGAAACAACTGGTGTTCCAACCACTGTTGTCTTTACAACAGATGTTTTAACATCTGCTGTCTTCTGCCTTTTGACAGGAGGTGATTGTGATTTTGGTGGTGATGGTGGTAAAGCAGTAGATGAAGTGTGTGTTGAGGTGGTGTGTGTTGAAGTGAGGGCAGATGTTGAAACTACTGAGGTACCAACAGCAGTTGATACAACAGAGGTTACAACACCTGTTTTGGGAGGTGGTTTTTGAACAGACTTTGAACACCTGACCGGAATGGATTTGGGTAGCCTTACTTTTCTAGTAGGCTTCTTCTTTTCATCAGAAAGATTTTCATCATCTCTTGACCCTGAAGTACCCTGATCCGGATAAATCACCTTGGCTTTCTTTTTGGCCTCTCTATCCCTTTTTACACAAGCAAGTGCTTCTGCAAGTGCATTTGTAGTCTCATCAATTTTCTTACTACCATCTGGCAAAGGGATCTGCTTGGTCATATTTGAATTTTCTGGTGCAAGATAAAGACCATCAGTTATTCCCTTTCTTCTCCATTTATGAATTTTCTCCCCCTTTTTGGCATTATCTTCAGGGAGTTGATCAATGAAGAATACTGGTGGAGGAGCAGTGCCAGTGGTGTGCAGGATCTGAGTTTTGAGAGCCTTTAGATCAGCCTGAGTGTCTTTGAACCTAGACTCCATAGCATTTCTCAGCTGTTGAACATGTTTTGCATGTTGCTGATCTGCCAGTTGTGCCTGATGATGGAGATAAGGTTGAAAGAGATTCCAGAGCTCATTTGTAGCAGGTGCTTGTTGTAGAGCAGGTGCTTGAGGTGGAACAGCAGTGGATTGTACCTTTTGTACCTGTAACAACTGCTGGAGCATATTTTTGAGCTCTGCAACAGAGGTATCAAGTTTCTGAACACGATCCGTCAATTTCTGGTACTTTAAATCATCACCCAATTTAATGGGATCATCTGATTTCCCACTAACAGTGGTTTTATCAGTGGCAGGTGTAGGGAATTTATTCCAAACACTAACCACTGATGCCCCTTTTTCTTGGTACTGGGGTCTTCTTCCTTCAACACTTGACAACCTTTTGATGATGCCAGTTGGATATATAAATCCACTGGTGGTTGGCAGAGGTGCTATGTAAGGAATTGCCTCCAAGGAAGTCTTATTAATGAAACCACTGCCCAACTATAAACCTGTAGGTTCAACAGTTGTAGTGGCTGCTTCACTTGGATTACCACAAAGAGTTACTTGTAACTCAATGGGTGTAACCTCCTCAGGTTTTGTTGGTGGGTTAGCAATGGATGATACAGCAGGCTCAGTCATTTATTGAGTTATATTCTCATTGACAGGTGATTGAGAGGGACTGGATAGTTCCTGGTTCAAGTCAATTGCATCCAACAGTAGTTGTGTTTTTGGTGGAATTGAGGATGTGATGGTGGGTTTAGAAGGCGGAGTTGCTCCGGGCATTGAGCTATGGATGATGGAGACAAGTGTATCCAGAGCATCATGATGTGGTGGCCCTTTGTGTACAACCTGTCCTTTTTGTGAAGAATCAGGAGGAGTTATGGTTATGGGTTGAGATATTTGTACCAACTGCTGTGAGGAAGAAGCAGCAGTGGTTTCTAGTGACATTTGTGTTGTCACAGGCATTAACTCTGGTATCTCATCTGCCAGAGTTGCCTTTTTGATTGGTTTGAAGGGTTTTTGATTTTTCTTTTTGGATGGCCTTTTTGGTTTGGTAGGTGTGGGTTTCAAAACAGTTGTTCTGCTGCTTTGATCACCTAGAGCAGTAGGCTCAGCAGCAGATACCTGAGGAGCAGTGGTAGCTGCTAAAGTCTACTCAGGTACCCCTGCTTGTGTTTTGCAAGGTGCTAACATACGTGAAAATGTTTCAGATGTTAGACAGTTTATTGCAGTTATTTCACCTTGGTTTATTAGAGACAAATCATCCTTACTGAATTTCTTTTGAAAATAATAGCTTAAAAACCTTGGAAACAGTAAAAATGATTTGCTTTCAACTTTTGCATTTGTTAATGAACTGGAATAAACACTTAGTAACTAACTTTTTCGTAAAACTATGAACTCACCAGCGTTGTCTGATACACGTGTGTGCATGCTTGCAGGTTTTAGGTATGTGTGGATGTGGAACTTGTTGTCTGGGATGCTGGAGTGGTCATGGGTCGAGAAACATGGAATCGCGAGACGAGTCTAATGGTTATCATACATATGGTTTATGAAACACTTAATAAATGATTTATGCTTCCGCTGAATACGATGATTTGTAATTACTGTTTTGTAATACTATATATTAATGAATGAAAGTTTATTTAAAATCTTGTATTAGTTCAATGTGATTGGTGGCTAGATCCTGGTACGTCACACGTCCTGCGGTGTTTCCGCATGTGGTAATTTGGGGGTGTGACACCGATGGTTAACACTTTTGTTCAGTTGTATTTTCAAGACTGGAAAAATGCCAGATCAGTGGAGAAGCAGCGTCATGGTGCCTTTATACAAGAATAAAGGTGACACTCAATATTGTGGGAACTACAGAGGAATCAAACTGGTAAGTCACACTATGAAGCTCTGGGAGAGGGTAATTGAAACTAGAATAGAAGAGAAACTCAGGTTACAGTAAACCAATTTAGATTCATGAAAGGGAGGTCAACTACAGAAGCGATACATATTCTAAGGAGGTTGATGGAAAAAGATAGAGCGAAGAAGCAAGATTTACATATGGTGTTTATCGACCTGGAAAAGGCATATGACACTGTCCCACGGTAACTGATTTGGGATAGTTTGGAGGGTCGAGGGCTACCTGGGAAGTATGTAGACATAATTAAGGATATATACGATAGAACGGAAACTAGTGTTCGCACGCCTGTAGGAGATACAAACTTCTTTCCTGTGGAGGTAGGACTCCACCAGGGGTCTGCGTTGAGCCCTTTTCTTTTTGCGGTTGCCTTGGATGAGTTGTCCAAGTTGATTTAGGAGACAGTTCCATGGTGCATGCTTTTTGCAGACGATATTGTGTTGATTGCAGAGACTAAACAGTGCCTGAACGCGATGGTAGAGGAGTGGCGAGTAGCTTTAGAGGGCAAGGGCCTAAGGATTAGTCAATCTAAGACTAAGGGTATGTTTGGCATGAAGCTTTTAGGAGCTTTTAGGAGCTTCTAGCTTTAAGCTTTTAAGAAAAAGCTCCTACTTAATAAAAAGTCTTGTTTGGTTGAAGGAGCTTTAAGCTTTTAGGTTAGGAGCTTGAAGCTTTTGGTTGAACGCTACTACTAGTAGCGTTTAGAAGGAGCTACAAGCTTTTAGGGAAAAATGACTATTTTAACCTCTCAAAATAAGAAACTTTTTAATACACAAACTTTCTAAATTTTTAGTTATGTCCATTTTGGTAATTTTATACATTTTATTAAAAGCTCAAGCTACTCTACCAAACACCAAATATATCTAACAAGCTACAGCTACTAGCTACCAGCTACAGCTACCAGCTTCCAGTCACCAGCTACCAGCTTCCAGCTTTCAGCTACCAACCACCAGCTACTTTTGCCAAACATACCCTAAGTATCTACACTGTCATTTCAGTGGTGTAGCCGATGACGATGACACCCAAATCACAATTGAGGATCTAGGTTCGTTTGTACAAAGAGATGGTGACATAGACGGTGATGTAACCCATCGCATACAGGCTGGCTGGTGTAGTTGGAGTGCAGCCAGTAGGGTATTGTGCGATAGGACGTTCCCAACTAAACTAAAGGGTAAATTTTACAGGGTAACAGTTAGGCCCGCTATGCTGTATGGAACAGACTGTTGGGCTATCAAGAAGACACAGGCGTGCAAGATGGAGGCAGCAGAGACGAGGATGCTGAGGTAGATATGTGGACACACGAGGTTAGATCGGATGAGGAATGAGGTTTTTAGGGAAAGATTAGGAGTGGCTAGTATATTAGAGAAGATTAAGGAGGGGAGATTGAGATGGTTTTGGTATGTGAAGCGGAGGCAAACGACGACACCAGTTAGAGTAGTGGAAACTCTTACTGTGGAGGGGAGGAGAGGAAGAGGCAGACCTAAACTGACATGGGATGAGCAGATTAGGCATGATTTACTAGAGATGCATCTTTCTGAGGACATGGTCCAAGATAGGTTTTCGTGGAGGCGTATGCTTAAGGTTAAAGACTTCTAGAGGATATTGCAGTAAGGTCTTAGGTGTATTTTATGGACGTAGGTTTTTCTTTACTGGACTTTTCTGGTGATTGCCTTCTTGTGTTTATGCCCAAATGATGTCGTATGCTATTATATTGTGTCACTCTGATCACTTTCTTGGTATGGGTGCTTCTTATTTCTATATTCTTTGACTTGGTGTGTTGGTATGCTATTCGTTTTGGAGCCGAGGGTCTCTCTGGAAGCGGCCTCTCTATCCCTAGGGATAGAGGCAAGGTCTGTCTACATCTCACCCTCCCCAGACCCTATAAGTAACTTTGCTATTTGTGGTATTTACTGGGTATGGTTGTTGTTGTTGTATGACCAAAGTTAGTGAAAAACCATTTTCACTGGTATTTTTTCAACAATCTTCCACATGAATGAAGGTCGATTCAAAACACACAAAATTTCCCAATGAAACTTCATCGGTTTAGACCCTCCTTTGTGAAGCATACGTAGTCTATTAGCAGTTAGTAGACGTGAATTTCTTGAGCAAACTCCCCATTTATGTAGACGACATTACACTTCACACAATACTCTTCCTAGCCAGGCCATCTCGTCACAGTCGTGTCCACTAATGGCCCTAGAACGTTAACTTGGTTTTGTGAAAGCTCTAGGAATTATGCACCCCACTAGTTCTATCAAAGCGACCCAACTTCTCTTTCACATAGGTGATATGTCCTCAACTCATTAAAAGCCATATGCTTAGCCTCACTTTTGTCACTGAATGTCATAGGGATGGACTTGGAAGTATTTTAAACTCCCGTCATAGATTATGAGGAAACATATCAACATATATATTAGCTTGTATACAAACTTATATATTAGTCATTCCCCCATTGTGACCACCCTTGGGTATGTGAATTAGTTGTCTTATTAAACCTAGATATCTGGATCTCCAATAAACCAAGTAAGGCTTCCTTCAGATGTCTTTTTCCACTAGCGTTATTCTCATTCCACAACTTGATCAACCCTTAAATCGTTGGATCCAAAAATTATATTTGAATCCAACAAGTCATAGTGATAATTTGCATTTAAGATAAGTCGTTCTAACATGTTCTTGACTCGCAAGTCATTTTTGCTTTGTTGTCAATTTATAAGATTATAATCCGTGATCTTAACTTGGATCTAATTATAATGTCTTGTCAATAGAATGGTATGAAACTCACTTAAAGACGAAACATGTTTCCATCATACCTTTGGTAAGTTTCTTCAGACATCTAACTAGATCCCAATCTAACCAATTGGCATTCGAGTCTAATCTACTTGATTGACTCCATATGACCATTCTATACTCCAATCGGCCATGTGTTTGTAATATTCATTTGCATTATTGATATGCACCAAATGCAACATATAAATTGTGTCAAATAAGGTATAAAATAACCTTTTTTTAATACTAATGTTGGAAAAAGTGTGTTTCTTTGTATACTTTTTAATTTCAGGATTAAAAGAGCTTAAATGTACAAAAGGAACAAATTAACGACAAAAACTAGCATAAATACAAAAGAAGGAAAGATGATACATCATACCGACCCTCCGAGCTTCACCCCAAGACCAAAAATAACAAATCAGAAGACAAGCACAGGCTGTGCCACCTAGGCATGAGGTCGTGCCCCACTCAAGATTCCAGGAAGAAGAAGACAAACAAAATCAGACAAGAGACACGGGGTCGTGTCACTTGGACACGGTCCGTGGTCAACTCGCAGATATGCAAATCTTGGATAGTACAACAAGTACAATGGCCACGAGGTCGTGCCGTAGACACATGGGGCCGTGCAAGTATCCAGACTGACAACTCATTCAATGAAGACAGAGAATAAGGAAGGCACGGTGTCGTGCCCACCAGGCACAGGGCTGTGCCCACCAGGCATGGGGCCGTGTAAAGCCTCTGTTTCCAGCTAGTTGGACTAGAAGCTAGTTATTCGGGTCTACTTGTTAGAAAAACCGACCCTCCTTCATCCCTTCATTCCAATCCATCCAGAAAACTATGGCAACCCATACTAATTTCCCTAGCACTGATACCAGTAAGGGGAGTGTTAGCTAGGGAAAAAACCGCACAAACTAGTTATACAGGGGAAGGACTTTTGATTCTTGTATAAGAAAATAAAGATTTCGAAAAGAAGATTAGGTACTTCCAACAGGAGAATAAGAAAGGAAGAAAGAAGAGTGGAGAAAAAGGGAAATGGAATTCTTCACAAAGGGAGGGAACGTAAGTGGGACATCCCTAATAAATCGAAAAAAGGGTTAAAGGAAGGGACACATTAGGGATGGGCTTTTTTCCCAAATACCCGTACTCGTACCCGTATCGTACCCGTACCCATACCTGTACCCGTACCGATTTTAGGTATTTGGTACATGTATCGGTACCCAGTTTTATTGATTTTGGTATTCGGTACTTTCGGTATTGGTACGGGTACGGGTAAAAACGGGTACTGGTACCGAATTCTATGTATACCTTTAAAACTTTTTTTGTATTGTGTTTTATTTCATATTATGGTATTTATAGTGTACTCGTATTGATTTTACCTATATGGTACCCGTATCGTATTGGTACTCGTACCAATTTTACCTATTTGGTACTCGTTCTATATTGGTACTCATGTCAATTTTACCTATTTAGTACTCGTACAAGTGCTCAAAAAGTAAATAAAAACAAAATGGTACCAAGCGGGTACTGTACCGAAAATACCCGTACCAGTACCCGTACTCGTACCCGTACCGTACCTATATATTTGGTACGGTATTTGGTACCTAGTTTTGTTCAAATTCGGTACCGGTATTTTCGGTACTGGTACGGGTATAGGTACGGGTACTGTACCAATCCCATCCCTAGGACACATCTTGATATGTCAAGGATCGGGGATAGGTTATGGAATAAGATCAACATGTTTTCTCGAATGAACAGATTTACACCATCAATAACAATGCACCAAAGGGACATCGGACAATCATGGCAAAGGCAAGCATGAATGTTGTTGCCTTTGAGACTAGAATCTTACACTGTGCCCGTCTCATTTTATACAGAGAAATAATGCAGATGGCTAGCCAAACCGTGAGGCGAAGAACTCAACCACTATACATGAGGGAGCAAGTGGAAAGATAGAGTAGCACCTTGTCGTAAAGAGGGTCCTAAAAAGGTAAAGAGTTCTACATCGGTTGGAATGGAATAGGAGATTTAAAACAGAATTCGATCAATTAGATTTAATGAACCTATTTCGTTAGGATGATTGAAGAACCCACTTGTATATAGAAAAAAGGACGGAGGATGAGAAATCACTCGACTGCTAAGGAGAGGATGGGAGAGTTCGACCACCTAAAGCCATCCAAAAAGGCAAAAAAGAGTTCTATTCAATGACCGGTAGGGAGAATGAAGAATGTTAGGAGAGAACATCGACCATAAGGGAGACAACAATTACTTCGATGTGAGCAGAGTGCCCGTTTGCCGACTTAGACTAACATTCGTTTAGAAAATCTCTCCCCTCGCTCTGAATCTTCCCATACTAAGACTTTTGTTGATCTAACTTTGACTTACTTCCTATCTCTAATCTTGATCCAAGGTAGCCGGCATGCGGATTTTTACTAAGCTTTGCTGAAAAAAGTTGCAAACTTCAGTTTCGAAACTTTAGTTTTAACTTTGTTTAGTCAGAAGAACTTAGAACGACAACATCAGGGTGACATGCAAGGTCACATCATGCCGTCATAACTTCTACCCCCCTAATTGCTTCATACGAGATAGAAAATAAAAATCGGAAATAGTGAATTAAGATCTAGACTATCCTCTATCCGGATATATTCCCCTATGAGCGACTATGCCGATCTTTATATGTTTTGGCCATGTGTGTTTCCACTAAGAAGAAGGTTTGGATCTTTAAACCTTAAGAGGATACTATCGAATGTGCCCTTGGTGCCCATGAGGGATGTGACATATGTTAGGTCCATAAGATAGCACAACTTTTGGAGTTCTATGATTCACCTCTGAATAATGAGTAGACAGGGGGATTTTTTTTTATTTTTCTCTTCAAATAAGACTGATGGGGGAGAAAGGGGTAGAATTACTATAGAAAGAAGAGTTGTAAATTACAGGACTTTTTTTTCTTGTAGTAAGATTTAGGGTTTTTTCGTTCCTTTTCTTCGATAAGAATTTCGATTTGAAATGATAGAAATTCCTCTTGTGTTCAGCGAAAGAACTGCCTAAGCATACTTTTTTGGATCCAAACTTTTTTGTTCTTTCTAAGTCTTCGTGTTGCATAGAAGAATGCACTATTGCAAAAACGGGTCTTTCAGTAGTAAGCGGCATCCCTCTTAGTTTTAAGTAAGCAAGCAGAACCATTATGTTTTGCTTCTTCTCCATATTCTTACTAGGCTATCTAGGGATTTTCCTATGATTTTAGAAACTGAAACTTGGATATATAAGGATCTCCTTGTTTTTGAATAAATTATAACATCATTTTCTTTCAAAGATATGAAATCACCTTGGGAAACTTGAAAAGAAGTAATGCTGACTATTACATTATTCACACAAAGCCTTCGATGACTTATCGGCAAACTTGCATGAGGAAGAGTTTCAGTAAAATAGAGATGAACTAGAATAACATCCGATCTTGTTTCTGGATTGAGTGGAAAAGGGATATATGAAGTTCGTTCTGTTCCTTTATGCATCTATGTGATTGGTAAATCTCCATGTAAAAAGGATAACTTTCGTGTAGTTTGTAATTGGATGTAACTATTCAGTTATTTTTGAGAATAAATCATTCTCTTAATAGATCTCGTCTTGTTCCTCAATCTTTGAAGAATGCGGTGTTGTATTATTGTAAGTTCTATATTCCAAACATTTCCTTCAAGTAGAAGACTAATTTTAAATCTTAATGCATGCATTCCTCCCTCACATGCATTTGCAACAGATTCTTACCAAGACCAGTAATCCACTTAGACACGGCTATTCTCGGCATTTTCACTATTGCCCCTCTTCTCAAAGAATTTTAAAATGTCAATGTGACATTTTATTCTTTTCTCGGGATGCTATTGGCTTACTCTTCTTTTCCTTCGACAATGATACCTTAGTTCCAATCGTTTGAGGACAGTCGACATTCTTATTTAAAAGGAAAGGAATTCTACCATGAACGAACTCTTTGCCTTGGCAAAAGAACTTCCTTGGCTTAATAATGATCACTTCGAAAAGAACCTATTTGAAGTCTCATGCCATATCTGACTCAATAGCTCGTTCTTCATCTGAGAACTCTACTTTGATTTCAGCCTCAACTACTGGTGTGTCTTCTGCAGTTCTTAATGCTTTCCTAGTGGAATCTTCACTTATGGCAGACTTAAGCATCGAGTCTTCATCATTGTCATAGACTACGACTTTGCAGTCCTACACCACTGCATTTAGTTTGTTGTCCTTTGTGAATCCGTAACCATTGTTGTCCTCTTATCAGAGTCATGGACATCTATTCCACAGCCCTCTAGTCATGTTTTTATGCCTTCCCTACACGTATATACCACAGTTCCCTCTACTGCGTTCTCACTGTTATACACCATGCCTTCCAATGTATCTCCTCAATCTTTCCCTTCCACCTACCACATCCCATCATCCTTCTCACCTACACCCCTTCTTACCACACCCATCTCGTATCCATAAAACTATCTTACGCAACAAGCCATCTCGTCGCAAGGCTCAGTTTGAGTTCTACATTAATAATCACTTAATTTTGGTTAATCTATAAGAGGATCAATATCAATATCAATATCAATATAAATCAAACAATTTATTTCAAAAAGATTATACATAAATAAGACTTTACAATAAAAAAAAACCTTAAATATAAATATAGCAACTTAATTAATGCCTTCTATTTTCATTTTAGGTATCATATTTTGTTTAGTATTAGTTTGTACAAAGTAATAAAAAGTTAAGATAAGTACAATGCTTAAAAATAAGTAGTCATTATTTCCCCCAAAATTCACCTTTCCCGTTGACGAGCGTTAGAGCCTTTTAATACTGCGATCACGGATCGCTGTCTCCTTCACACATATTAATACGACTTCCGATCACATTCCCACTGTTCTCTTCAGATCTCTCCTTTCAACTTCTTCTTCTTCACAGTAAGCAAATCTTTTACATTACTTATCTCAGTCATATTTTATTCATAAATTCAATCGCCTAAGCTACTTTCAAGTTGTTCTCAGTTCAGATCGGCGTAAACACGCGTTTTTCACTGTTAATCTATATATGATTCTAAAGTTGCGATCTGATCGTACTAGTTGATTGATCTCGTTATTGATCTGTTTGCAGGATTGAAAATGGCGGGAACTCATCTCCATGGAACTCTTCATGCTACGATCTATGAGGTTGATCAGATTCATGGCTATGGTGGTGGAAATAATATTTTTGGCAAGGTATTTATAAATATATATATATATATATATATATATATATATATATATATCTTTTGTATGTATGTATAATTTTAATTTTGGTTTTAGTTTGAGATGAAAGTTTTACTGTTATGTGCTAGTAATTTGGGGATTTAGGTTGACTTGTATTATATGAAGACAAATGAATGGAATGGAATGGAATGTTGAGTAATTTTTTGAATAAAAGTTTAGGAAAAGTGGTATTTGATATTCTAGGATGAGCATGAGTTGTTTGGTGGACCATTGATAAGACACTTGGTTGGGTTGATTATTGTTTTTTACTTTGTTTGATCTGGATATTTTGATTCAATATTTTGTTTCTTGATCTGAATGATTCTGGATAATAAAAAGTTATTCACACACCTTTGGTTCTTAATTTGCATTATTCTGGTTATTAGGTGCAAATTTAATTTGTTTTAAAGATATAAAAATTGCAAATGTAATTTTATTCACTTTCTAACGTTTTTTTTGGAATTAAGTGTCATTTTAGTCATTGTGGTTTGAGCCATTTTGCCAGTTTAGTCCAAAAGTTTCATTTTTCGCCTATGGGTCCTAAAAGGTTTCACTATTGCCATTTTAGTCCACTAGTTTAACTTTATCCATTTTTTCTATTAATGAGAAGGGCAATTCGGTCATTTTATATGTAATTTTGTTAACTAGAAGGGAAATTAGGCCATATAAAATGACTGAATTGCCCTTCTCGTTAACAGAAAAAATGGATGAAGTTAACTCAGTGGACTAACATGGCAACAGTGAAACCTTTTTGGACCCACAAACGAAAAATAAAACCTTTGGACTAAATTGACAAAATGGCCCAAACTACAGGTACTAAAATGATATTTAACCCTCTTTTTTTATTTCAATTTTTCTGTCGTATTTTATTTCAATTTTTATGTCGTATTTTTAAATTTTATTTCACTTTTTCTTTACTGTTCTGTTTTTAGTTTTACTTCTTTCTTATATATTATGATTTTTTTATGGTTCATAGTTGTGTCCCAAGTTGTAATAGGTGTGCATTTGGTGTGTAGATACGGTGAAGTGCTATGTAGCACGGGGACTCCATTTATGTGGCCGTATCCGTCTCGGGTACTTGTCGGGGACGGAAACGCCATGGGTACTCGTTGGGGACGTTTCCTAAACGTTTCCAATGTTGGGGACGTATCTGATAGAAGTATCTAGCCCGTTACCATTTATTTTTACGGTTTTAACCCTTTCAAATTCCACAACCGGCCATTAAATAAATAGACCTATCACATTCGGCTTCTCTAATCTCTAAACTCTCAAGTCTCATCATCTCTAATTCTCTATCGATTGCTGATCTCTCACTAGATGAACCGGAATTTGAAAATGATTTGATTATTGATAATTAATTACCTTTGGAAGATGTAGTATTTTTTGAATTTGTTTAATATATTTTTATTTTTTATATTTTCTATTGCCGTACCCGTATCTTGGAATTTTGAGTTTTGCCGTTCCTCGTTCCCGTATCGTCCCCGTACCCTGATCCCGTACCCGTTCCAGTGCTACTTAGGTGAAGTGCTTTCTATGGTTTCTGTTTTTAGCCATAATAAATATATTTTTTCTGTTTTTTAGTTTATTTAAAGTCCAATTTGGAAGGTTACACCAATAAAAATTTAATTGCTTCATGTTCTATGCTGAAGCTTTCAGGTAACAATATTTCAGGTAGTAATCAGTGAAAATTCTTGATCTGCCTTGAATTGATTCCACTTGTTTCATTATTATACTATGAGTTAAGAATGTCTGGTTAGTCAAGCTTGAAACTTGTAACTTTGGTTTCTCACTTTCTCAACAATGCATTGTTACAGCTTAAGGCAAACCTAGAAGAAACTGTCGGTTTCGGAAAAGGAACTCCAAAAATGTACGCAACAATCGATCTCGACAAATGCAGGGTAGGCCGAACTAGACTCTTAGAAAACGACCCAGAAAACCCAAAATGGAACGAATCATTCCACATCTATTGCGCTCACTTAGCTTCCGATGTCATATTCACCGTTAAAGACGATAATCCCATTGGCGCAACCTTAATCGGCAGAGCTTACATCCCCATCGACGATCTTCTAGCAGGCGATGAAGTCGATAGATGGGTCGAAATCCTAGACGAAGACAAAAATCCCGTAGAATCCGGTTCAAAAATACACGTAAAGTTACATTATTTCGATGTTACACAAGATCGTAACTGGGCTCATGGAATCAAAAGTTCCAAATATCCTGGAGTCCCGTACACATTCTTCACCCAAAGACACGGGTGTCGTGTTTCATTGTACCAAGATGCACACGTGCCAGATAATTTCATTCCCAAAATAGCCCTTTCGGGTGGGAAGTATTACGAGCCGCATAGATGTTGGGAAGATGTGTTTGACGCGATCACTAACGCTAAACACTTCATCTACATAACCGGTTGGTCTGTTTACACTGAAATCTCATTGATTCGAGATTCACGTAGGCAAAAAAGCGGAGGTGATGTTACACTTGGTGAGCTTTTGAAAAAGAAATCAAGTGAAGGTGTTAAGGTTCTTATGCTTGTTTGGGACGATAGAACTTCTGTAGATGTGTTGAAAAAAGATGGATTAATGGCTACACATGATGAAGATACCGAAAACTTTTTTCAAGATTGTGAAGTACATTGTATATTATGCCCGCGAAACCCTGATGATGGTGGAAGTTTCATTCAGGACCTCCAAATTTCAACAATGTTCACACACCACCAGAAAATTATAGTCGTGGATTCCCCGTTGCCGAATGGGGATTCTGATAGGCGTCGGGTGGTGAGTTTTGTCGGCGGTCTTGATCTTTGTGACGGGCGATACGATTCCCCGTTTCATTCGTTGTTCCGAACGTTAGACACGGCTCATAATGACGATTTCCACCAGCCGAATTACGCGGAGGCTTGTATCACGAAAGGTGGGCCCCGCGAGCCGTGGCATGATATCCACTCGAAGCTCGAAGGACCGATCGCGTGGGATGTTTTGTTTAATTTTGAACAACGATGGCGAAAACAAGGCGGGAAAAATGTGTTGGTTAACTTTAGGGAACTTGATGACATCATAATCCCGCCATCGCCGGTTATGTTCCATGATGATGAAGAATCATGGAACGTTCAGCTTTTCAGGTCGATCGATGGTGGGGCCGCTTTCGGGTTCCCCGAAACACCAGAAGATGCGGCGAAATCGGGTCTTGTGAGTGGTAAAGATAACATAATTGACCGAAGTATTCAGGACGCGTATATTCACGCCATTCGTCGAGCGAAAAACTTTATTTATATCGAAAACCAGTACTTTCTTGGAAGCTCGTTTGGCTGGCAAGCTGACGATATAAAGGTTGAAGATGTCGGTGCGCTGCATTTAATTCCGAAAGAACTTTCGTTAAAGATCGTTAGCAAGATTAAGGCCGGAGAAAAGTTTACCGTTTATGTTGTTGTACCGATGTGGCCTGAAGGGATCCCCGAAAGTGCGTCTGTTCAGGCGATATTAGACTGGCAAAGAAGGACTATGGAAATGATGTATAAAGATATTATTCAGGCTCTAGAAGAACAAGGTGTTGAAGATGATCCGAGAGACTATCTCACTTTCTTTTGCCTCGGGAATCGTGAGGCGAAGAGGAGCGGGGAGTATGAACCTGCAGAAACTCCTGAACCTGAATCGAATTACCATAAGGCCCAAGAAGCCCGGCGCTTCATGATCTACGTGCATGCCAAAATGATGATAGGTATTTTTTTTTCTCTTAAGCTTTTTAAGAATCAGAATAAGATAATTAGATAATTAATATATAACTAGTGGGTTACCACCGCACTCCGCAACTGGTTCGAAACGTAGATAAAAATAAGCAAATCGCAAGAGTTAAAGCTGTTTGATGTTTTAGTTAAGGAGCTAAACATGTCATTATTAAAGTTGAGAGGCTAAACATGTCATTATTAAAGTTGAGGGGCTAAACATGCCGTTCTTAAGTTGATGAGGGGTTAAAGGTGTTTGATGTAGTTAAGGGTCTAAACATGTCAATATTAAATTTGATGGGCTAAACATGTCATTATTAAAGTTGAGGGGCTAAAGTTGGTTAATGCCAAAGTTGAGGGGCCAAATTTTGTTTATATGACAAATTAGCATATTTATAGTTTATATAATGGGTTAAAATGTTCAGTTATATTTCAGAGATGCCACTGGTAGTTCTGTAATTTTACATTTGCATTTTACAGTTAATCTGATTATGCATACCATGTTACAGTTGATGATGAATACATAATTGTTGGATCTGCCAACATCAACCAGCGGTCAATGGACGGCGCGCGAGATTCCGAGATAGCGATGGGAGCTTACCAACCGCACCACATTGCAACCAGGACACCAGCTAGGGGTCAAGTTCACGGGTTCCGTATGGCTTTATGGTATGAACATCTTGGCA
The DNA here is from genome assembly GCF_002127325.2 of Helianthus annuus. NCBI lineage: Eukaryota > Viridiplantae > Streptophyta > Magnoliopsida > Asterales > Asteraceae > Helianthus > Helianthus annuus. The sequence goes on from NC_035442.2 coordinate 139,242,386, forward strand.
TGCTTGATGACAGCTTCCTGCATCCCGAGAGCACTGAATGCGTTAAGAAAGTGAACGAGATAGCCGACAGATACTGGGATCTGTTTGCCAGTGAGAATCTCGAGACTGATCTGCCTGGTCACTTGCTTCGATACCCTGTTGGTGTCAGTGGCGAAGGAGTTGTTACTGAACTGCCCGGAACGGAGTTTTTTCCTGATACTAATGCGCGTGTTCTTGGAACGAAGTCGGATTACCTTCCTTCCATTCTCACTACCTAAGAAGGTGTTTTACCTTTTTCTTCAAGGTTTGAATAAACTTTTTAATTTATGGTTAGTATTTGATGTTGGTTGCTTGTATTACTTGTAATCATATGAACTATAACTTTTTTTTCATACTGTATATGAGCAGCCATCTGTGTTTACTAGGTGTGCTATCATATGCAAGATTTGTGTACTAATAAATACTTGATTTCGAATTTAACTAGTTTTTACCATCTCTATTTCTAACTCAACACGCCTAGAGGGCAATATATCCTTCCTTCATCAGTATGCTTTGTGATTGATTTCATTAACTACCCAAGACATCATTAGATCAGTATGTATATTATATGTATGACGTCTCATTCCTATGAGCTAAACCGTGTCGCCCATGTTTGGTCCTGCCTGGGCTCATCAATGGGGGTGTGAGTTCTTGTCACGACACCAAAACTCAACATGAACCTAACATGAAATTCGTGGGTTTCAGTTTTGTCTAAAAAAGTTCTAATCAGTTTTGGGTTGAACCAGCGAACACGTTTAATTAAATGGTGTCTTGTTTCTGTTGACCTGATGTGTTCGTGGGTTGACACGTTTTTCTTTTTTATAAATTTTAAAGAAATATATACATATGTATTTTGCTGTACATTTGTAATTTTAGAATATTGTAAAAGAAAAATTAAACAAAAATATATATATATTTTTTTTTGCGTTAAACGTGTTCGTGCCAACCCATAAAAACTTGTGTTGTCGTCTTCAGGTTCATGTGTCTGGCCGTCTGGCCCATTTGACACCTCTACTCATTAGGGGATGCCAAGAAGTGTAAAAGAGACCAACTTTGGACTCTCCAAAGTTGGTTGAACTAAAATGCTCAACCCCACCACAATATCATTGGACTTTATAATGATGGACTCAGCACATTATATGGTCTAAATCCACTCATCTTTGTGGGTTCACATATAAAAACTCAAACTACAAAACAACTCTAGTTGGAGTCGATCAACTACTTTTACACTATTCAACCACCACACCTTCCTCATCTTCAAAACCATTTATTTCAAGTCAACTTAACAGATGTCATCTGCTTGGAGTTCACAAGGGGTCGTCTTGGCAACCGTTGTTCTAGTTTCTGGTACCATGGTCTTGCTTTTGTTGTGTCGAGAGAAGGCTACGTTGATTGAAAACAATAACGGGATCCAAGGTTCTGGTGGTGGTAGCGCTGAAAAGGTGCTGCGTTCTTGTTTGTCGTCGGGGAAGAAGGATGGACGGAAAGTAAAGAAAGTGCGGTTTTCGTGTGACGTGAAGGATTCGAGTGTGAAGGCTGATGAGTACATGGAAGCTCCAAGGGTGGTGGTGATGCACAAACATGTTTCTTATGAAGCACAGACAATATCATGCAATGATGGATTTGTGAATAAGAATTTAACGATGCTCGTTGAGTTTTCGAATTAACCTTTTATTTTGCATTCAGTTACAATATATGTACATTGGTTTGGTTTTTCTGTTGAATATAATGATCTGTTTGCCTTGAAAAGCCGAAAACGGCTCCAAAACCGCCCCCTCACATAATCCAATTTAGGTGCTTTTTTAGCAAAAAAACGCCTCTCTTCCCTCTTCTCCACATGAGTTGCATCCCTCCCCCTTCCTCGTGAGCCCAAAAACGCCCCAAGCATCGACTCAAGTCCAGTCGCAACCACGCGCTACGCCCTCACACCTCCAACCGTGGCTCAAGGGCCTCCGGCCGCGGTTCATGTTTTGCCATACCCGCTGCGGCTTGGGTGGGTCTTCCTCCCTTCAGCCGTGTCCACATAACTTCCAGCTGCATCTTCAGCTTGTGTAAGTTGCGACTCATCACTCTCCGCAGCTTGTGTAATCTTCCTACAAATGTTGATTTCAAACACTCCCTCTCAGCATTGACATTATTCATGCGACTTGTCTTGCACAGTTCTTATTAAAAATCAAGCGATATTTGGATATATGTTAGGGAGGTTCGGATCGATCTCATAGGGGTGGTTGGAGGAGATCTAAAGATAGTATTAATTTAGTTATGAATATTAAATTAATATCCATCTTCAAAGTGACTGACTGTACAGAGTTTGACAAATCACCAAGCTTCACTGTTCCATGACTCTCCATCTTCAGTTCTCTATATGATTCTTTAATGAGTAGTGTCATATGCACCCACTCGGTTTAGAAAAAATGGAAAAAAATAGTGAAAACCTTGTACGATTTAGAAAAAATTAGTGACAATGTATCAAAACGAACCTAGTGAAAAAAAATTTCTAGCTCAAACAACATGAGATTTTTTTTACCTTTTCAGTTATTGTTTTACTTTTCTTTTTCTTCCTTCAAATCAGGACAGACAATCCCTTTTCAAATGTTTCTTAAGATATAATCGGTTGGCTAACAGTTTAATCATATACAATGACTCTAATTTCGACCACACACCAGCTCCTCCTCCTCCTCCTGATGCTTAACTTTGAAACTTCTCGATCACCAAGACTCAAGATAATCGCACCATGAGCCTTTTCGAGTATCTTTCTTCTCTTCATCAATCAATCCATCAGGGCTTCACCCAACAAACAAAGCATCATTTACGGCCAGGGGTGGATCTAGGCCACTTTTGTGGGTTCTTAGGAACCCATTCGGTTTGAAAAAAATGGAAAAAGTTAGTGAGAACATTGTATGATTTGAAAAAAAATAGTGAGAATCATTGAGAATCTACCAAAAGAAACCAGTGAAAAAAGTTCTTTGATTTGATCCGACAGGCATCTTCATCATTTATGAGCCAACAATGCCCTCCTCATCTTCACTCTCCGGAGACTAAAATCGTTTCTACCATTGAATTTCTCCAATTCAAACTTCGTTGACACCATCTTGTTCCTCAATTTGCGAAATTAACAATCAATTTCACTAAATCAAGCTGGCTCCAATACAAATTGTTAAGAAATTACCAATGAAATAGAAAATTGAATAACAATATTATGATCAAGAATCTCTCAACTGTTATTGAATTGAAAAATGATTACAAAAAGATTACCATTAACTAAAACTATAGACAACTATTTAAGAGCCCTAAATCCACAAATATGTAACTAATTACTTAACAAATAAAGTTTAAAACTGACATGCAACTAATTAGTTAACAAATAAAGTTTAAAACTGACATATATGGTCCCTCATAATTCAGACTTCATTCACTTGTCACCAAAAGTAAGTAACTCAGACTAGCCCCTGCACTTTGACTTTCTGTTTATTTTAACTTTTAGTATTCCCAATTCTTCTCTAAATCTATACGTAAAACCATAGGTGTAACACACCGTCCGTTTTAGGGCTGGCGTGTCACTTATGCAGTAATCAGATCACAATCATAGTTCCATTAATAATAAAAACGTTTACATTTTCTTTCAATAATTGAAAATAAAATACATTAGTCTTGTTTATGGAAAATCCATGTGAGCCTTAAATTCCCTCGAGCACTCTTTCACTGTGCTCCCCAAGAGTCTATGTAACCTAACGCGCACAAAAACAACAAAACAAAAACACGTTTAAGTGTAAAGCTCAGTTGGCAGATAATGAAAACATAGACATTTGTATAAACATATAAACTTGTATCTCGTAATCATATCAACTTATAACTTGTTACTTGAAATTATGTAACTTGTGAACACATATCTTGTAACTTTCGTATCTGTAGTATAAACTTGAATAACTTGTAAGTGGAATATCGAAATTCATAGAAACAAAATCCATAACCAGTTAATAAAAAAATCAAAATTAATGAATGTTTTCACAAGGGTGCGCAATAACGTGGTTGAGACGATATTTCAAGTAAAAGTAAAACCATGAGTCTCTGGATGAGCAACCCATCGGGGGCAAGGCAAACAATATATTGGCACGGATTACTTTATCTGTTACATTAGGTGTCTAGATAGTGTATCTAAATACAAACAAACAAATACACCTAGTAATATCCTATTTATGAAATAGGGTTCGAAGAAAGCATGATGAGGGTAACCTTCCCTCCATCCTATAATATAGATATGCTGCTCCATTGAGATGCGGCAACCTCAAAAACTTTTATTTACATAATAGAAATACAAGATAACATAACGTATATATACAATTAAAACAAAAACAAAGAGTATAGTACACGGATAGTTCTTGTGGTTTATCGAAATTTTAGAATTGGTCTATAGTTTTCCAAAAGTATACATATACTTTGTAATGCTTTAGTCCTCAATTTTGCCAAAAGTACATGGATGGTACTTGTTGTTTGCACTTTGTAACACATGTAGTCCCTAACTTGGACCTGCTAAAACATTTAGATTTGTTGGCTGAGACTAAATGCGTTACAAAATGTAAACCACAGGGGACCATTTGTGTACTTTTGAAAAGTTAGTGACCAAATCTAAAATTTTGGTAAACCACAGGTACTATCCGTGTAATTTACTAAAATATGATAATATTGGTGAACAACATAAAAAGAAGGTTGTAAACGGCTTTTAGTCTAGTAGTATTAGAAGCACTACTAGTAATAGCACTACAAGAAAAAAGAGAAAAGAGACGAGGCCAAGAAAAAGGATAAGAAGCATTAAACCGCCTTTAGCTAAGTAGTATTAAGATGTGTGAAAAGGTCTTCCTCTTCAAATGGTTAAAAGTTCTAGTCTCATAGTGTAGAAAGACGTATATTAAGAAATAAGTTTCAAAAGTGTATGAGTTAGCTGATAAAAAAGTAACAGGCAACAAAACGAAAGACGGGTATGTAAAGCAAGAAACCAAGTTTCTTTTGAATGTCCGATCGTAAAAGCAGTAGAAGAACAAAGAGAGTAGGAGTAGTGGCCACACAATTAACAATTCAACCATATGCGTCTTTAAACGTGTATAAAGAATCCAAGCTATTCGTAAGCTACTCGAAATCGACTCACTAAAAACTTGAATCAAGCCAAGCATAAACAAACCCGAGTTTAAAAATAAGCACGTCTAATACATGAGCCTTAGTCAGAGCTTCACGTATCGAGCTTGAGCCGGCTCGCAAGCCTAAACAAGCTTATTCTATTCATTAAAATATTTTATTTTATATTTTAATCGGTATTATACATGAATTTTTAACTAAATTTACTAAGTCAACATACTCTTAAAGTAGAAAGTCGGTGGCCAATGCCACCGACAAAAACAAGTTGTTTGCCTTTTTGCCCTTTAATTTTGTGGTACTATCCTTTATACCCCTAACTTTGTTATAGTTTCTTTTTAACCCCCAACTTTGTCAAATATCATTCTTACTCCCTCTTAGCCCTTAAGTTTAAGGAATGTAATTTTTAACCTCATAACTTTTTATAAACTTTGTAAAATGTCACTTTGACCCCTCGAGAGTTTTTGACTTGACGGTATAAATTCAATTTAGTCGGGTCACATATAATACATTATGATTGTACGGAATAAATTCGATTTGCGTTATGTTTTGATCCAATCGCAATGCGGCTATATGTTACTTTGAGTTCAACCGGATACGTCGAAACGCGTGTTTTCATAAGGTTAGCGCATCACATAACGCTTTGATTAATCCGTTCGATGTTTGCAATGTACCCGCGCCGCAACGCGCGCGGCCTTTATTACTAGTTTTATATTATATATAACACATATAATTAATTAGCCAAGCTCGAATTTAAAAAACCATTCGATAGTTCGCTCAAGCTTCGGAAATAGAGCTCGAACCGAGCCAAACTCAAGCTAGAGCTCTATAACTATAAGTTAAAGGGTTATTGGATTTTATAACTCTTAACTATTGGCTATTGGCCGCTGTCACCTCCAACTATCACTTTGACGTCCGTCACCCCCAACTTGACAGTAGTGTGTTCTATCACCACATTGTTAACTGATCACTAACTTTTGATCTTGTTACTATACTTTTGGGGGTGTCATATCTTAGGAATGTTTTAGGGATCTTAGGACACACCAAATGTATAGTAATAGGATCAAAAGTTAGTAATCAGTTAACGATGTGGTGACAGAACACACTAAGTGATAAGTTGGGGGTGACGGGAGTCAAAGTGATATTTAGGGGTGACAGCGGCCAATAGCTAAAACATCAAATATCATTGATATGATTAGGATTTTCTTTATCAGGGATGAGATTCGTATGTTTTGCAATCTTTTCATTCAACAAGTACAGCCTCCACTTTTTCTCTTCATTCGAACTATTGATTACTCCTAGCGACGGTTGTAGCTGCTTACTATAGAAATTCATATAGGCAACAGCAACTACTAAGTAGTTGGCTAAGCTTATTATAGTTAAAAAGGACTTTTGGAAAAAGGACTTTTAGAAAAAGGACTTTTTGAAAAGGAGTTTTTAAAAAAGTGTTTGGATTAGCTTATTGATGTAAAATGACTAAAATAGACATTCTTTTAGATATAAGGGGGTAAAGAAGGGCTATATTGGTAATTTGTAGTTTGAAAAGTTAAAAGCTGGCCAAGAAGTCACAATATTGTGACTTCTTGAAACCTCCTTTGTCTTCTTTGCAAAAAGTCATTTCTAAAAGGACTTTTGGCTTAGCGAAACAGAAAAACAACTTATCGGCTTTTTGATAAGTCAATAAGCCAATAAGTTGTTTTAAAAAGCTTAGCCAAACATGCTCTAAATACTATAATCTTTGTTTTTAAAATTTTGTTTGATCTGAAGTTGCATGCTGTCGTACAGTGATGTATCATTGCCTGCAATCCTCCACAAATGTCTTCATCTTCTTCTTCCTCCCCCCACCCACCGCTCAATTAATTGTAAACGGTCCCCTCCAAATCCCCACCAACAAATCTCAAGTATAAAGCAGATCTCACTCTGCAACCCACATTTCAAATGCAGCAGGTGTACTTGATTGAGTCTGACCCATTTCCAGTAATGGACCCCAACTCAACTTTCTTTCATGAAATTCAAATCATACACAATTTCACCGGAAAGACTCTTTCCGTATGCCATTTCTCCGATCATCTGTACCCTCTTGCTGACGTTTTCAACATCATATGAACAGGAACATTTGCGCATGGAGACAGACTTATGGAGGGTCTAATCAATGGAAGAAGACGTGTGTTGCTCAACAGAGACCCCACTTTCTCCATGTGAAATGTGGGCCGTTGGATTTCTTTAAAGCTTACTACTGTGCATAAAGTGAATTTGCAGCATTAAAAATGGATGGGTTCCCTTTGGATTTTTCTTGTGATTTCAAAGATTTGTTCTTGGTTGGTACACTAAGTGACAAATTTGTTGGGTTTTATAACAAAAACGACCAAAAGACATGGATAACATTGTGCACATCAACTGTTTGATGAAATGACTCTGTGAATTTTCATTTCTATTATGACAAATGATCAGACTCTGCAAAGCTTAATTTAGGTTATATGTATATAATCAAGAGCTCTAACACGTTTATGTAATGTGTTTTCGTTACCGAACCGATCAAAAGACATGGATAAGATTTTGCACATCAACTGTTTGATTAAATGACTCTATGAATTTTTCAAGCCTATTATGACCCCTGATCAGACTGAGAAACTTATTTTAGGTTAGCTTTAACATGTTTTGTAACATAGTTTCATAAGTAGACCAGTCATCGAACCGACCGCCTTACTGTTTAGATGGGCCGCGATTAGAATGGAAATCAATTCTTTAATGAATAGTGGATGCTCAAAATTCAAGAATCATGTTAGTAATTCAAGAACTAATGGCTCAAAATTCAAAAAAGGAAATTAATAGTCAGATCAAAATCAGTGCAACACTTTCCCAAAAATAGGAAGAAAGAACAGTGGATTAGGATTCAAGTTTGAGACTTTAGTTAATTAAATTTGTTTGTAATAAAAGGCCATCACATCACCAAACATGTCCCTTATTCTCCAAACATATTTTGACCTCTTTTGTCTTGTGCTCTTCTTCATCTTCCAAATAATATTCCAATCCCCTTGAAGATCTCCCTTGCATCATCATCATCATCATCATAATCACCATCTTCTACATCTTCTATTTATAGTGTTATCATATCATATCTTCTAGTTATTTAACTACTCATGGCACCTGCAACCACCTGCTCTTCTTGCCTCAGGTTGCTTATCACTGTCATTCTTCTCTTTTCTCTCACACTCTCACCTTCCTTTTCAGGTAACATACACAAACCAATTATACATATACATATATGTATATATATGTTGAATCTAACAATGCATAATAATAATAATATTCAGTTTATGAAGGGGCATCTGTTGTGCAACAAAAGAAGAAAATATTGGGATCAAGACCACCAGGATGTGTGAACAAGTGTATGAAGTGTTCACCATGTCAAGCCACTCTGGTTGTTCCTCCACACCATAAGATGATTGGGTACAGAGAGCAATCTTCTCATGGTGAAGATGATTGTTATTATCTTCTTTCATGGAAATGCAAATGTGGTGACAAACTCTTTCAACCTTGAATTTAGTCATGATTAATTAGATATAAGTTTTTATGTGTAAGATAGTGTATGTATAATGTTGATGCTTATTTCCTGTTCTCTGTGATTAATATAGATCTCTAATTCTCTATTCAGAGTAGTTATAGATTTTAATTTTTTTTATTAATACTAAGGTTAATTATATATATGAACTGGTCGAGTTACATCAATATCGCAGGTAAGCGAGCAACAAGCTGCGCCGCTACCCCTTTCTGAATAGCAAACCCTAGCCTATTAAAGACAAACCCCTGCCCCCCCTGTTGCTGAGTAGTTATGTACATCGCTTTTTGTTTGCTAATTTGTTGGTATTATTGTGGACATACCAATTTATTTTCCTCATCATAGATGGATTAAGAAGTAGCATTGCTGACTAACGCGACAAAACAATTAAATTAACTTTTTTGATAAATCATTTAAAGATATTGTATGCATCTTAATGCACTTATGGCTATGTTTGACATGTTTTCTTTTTAGAAAATGTTTTTAATTCTATTTATTTGACCCGTTAGGGATAAAGCACAACCAAAATCGATTCATTTATAACAAATATAGGTAGGAAGGTATGAGATTAAAAACATAGGACTTGTATTTAAATAAAGCTGTAATGTTGTATACAAGTAATTCTGAATCTCAAAGACTAAATTTCTCAATCTAATACACATATACAGATGTGACTCTCTTATGTATATATACACAACAAATTTAACAACATGATAAAATGTTTGTTGCATAATTAGAATACAGAATTAGGAGACTGGATTGAGGCATTTGGAGTCATTTTTGAGTTATCATGAACTTATAATCAGTATCAAAGCTGCAATACATACTAGATACATCGATCCAATGCCCTACAAAAAAATTAGTTTAAACGGTTAGTTAATAAAACGCTATGAGCATGAAGAAATTTAGGGGTGTGAATTTTTGACACGACACGAGCTCGACAAGAAATTCACGGATTTGCGTTTAGTCTAAATGGGCCTGGGTCAATTTCAGGTTGAACCCGCAATTATGTTTAGCTAAATCAGTCGTGTCTGGGTTGACCTGATTGATGGGTTCGCAGCTTGATCCGTTTACTTTATAATTCTTTCTATATTTTATGCCATAGGTTTGTCGTTTAGCTAAACATGTCGGGTTCATGTTGACCTAATGGGTTTACAAGTTGACTCATTTAAGCCGTTTATTGTATATAACTTTTTCTAAAGAATATTTTATGCCGCCTAGGCTTTTTAGTTTAAACATAACTGCTTTATACATATTTTTAGTAAATTTGTAATTTTTAATGTGAAAACAAAAAATGATTTTTTTTTTTGTGGGGGGGGGGGGGGGGGGGTTAGTAAATTTGTAATTTTTAATATGTGAAAACAAAAAAAAATGACCTTATTCGTGTCAACCCGCAAACATACATGTCGTGTTCATGTTCATGTGTCTCACACGATTTTCAGGTCAATGTCGGGTTCAGCCAGCCAAACCGTGAACACGACCCGTTACCAATCAACTAAATCAAACAAAACTACAAAAGCACTTAAGAGTTTATTGTATACCTTTAAAGAGAAACTAGATGTTGCTGAAGAGGGCTTAAGTCCAGTAAATCCGATATCATAAGCAATGCTACCATCAGCTTTGAAAAGCCCAAAGTTTCTTTCAGAAGTTGGGCCGGGCTTTAAGTTCTCATTAAACATGGCAAATACATAGGCTTTCACTACCTTTTTCGGTCTATAAGGGGTACCCTTCTTTTTAAGGAGTCTTTTACGTAGATTCTTGTTATAAGTTCTTGCATTACTAACCGATGCCCCGACTTCATTCGGGTCCCCACGCGAAGCCCATCCGGTTTCCGACGCTATAACCTCCATCTTCCCGAATCCAGCCTTTTCTAAAGCCGCATAGGTCGCATCAATCTGCGCCTCAAACATGTTATCATAATGTAGCTTCGTCGTCTCATCATATATCCCTTTATTCTTTTTAAAGATTGCGTAGTTGAGATCAATGTGTTCCGGGTCACTAATGTACGCAAGAAACGGGTATGTGTTTATATAAAAAGGCGAATTTATTTTTGAGAAAAACTCAAGAAGCGGTTTCATATACGGCATTAGCGTTTCCTTAAACGCCCCGGCTGATGGAGGGTACGAGCTAGCAAACACACCAGCCGAATGTGGGCTTGAAACCTCAACATGGTCGGCTAGGTGAAGCGTGTCAAGGGCAGCATGGATATTTTTCACCGCGGGTAATAAGGCCTCCCATAGTTGTGGATCACCACCACCTAACACCTCATTTCCAACCGCGATCCCACGAATACGCGTCCCAGGCACGAACGCTTCCACATTTTGTTTCACCCAATCCATGGCTCGGTCTTGGCTTACACTTATGTCCTTCAAGAACCCGTTCGGGAGCCCTATAATGATCTCGATTCCTGACCCTTTAAACGCCTTGAGAACATCATGGTCAGCATCATAGATTCTTGTGTTTTTAATCTTGTTCGCCTTCATGAGTGTCACAACACTTTCGGGTGACGGGATGTTATCGGCTATTCTTCCATAGTTGACTCCATACGTGCCCGTGAATGCACTCGCGATCAAAACTGCCAAAAGAAGTAAAAAAAAAAAAACGTCACGAAAAATCGATAACATAACATAAAACATAAGTTAGTTGCAAAGTTAGTTACTAAAGTATACCATTGCTAAATGTAATGAAGACCAGAATAATGGATACATGATAAGATATAAAGAAACCCATTTTTGTAAAGGTAAGATAAAAAATGTGAAAGGTGAAGGTTATGTGGACATGTAAATATGTAAGAAATTTGAAGCACAATGGCTTGTGATTTGGGATGCTTGCACTTTAAGAATGCCATTAGAGTTGTACGTCAATCCAAGATTCTTGAGATGAATTGAGGGATATTAATTAATGAAAGATAAAGTGTTTATAAATATTATAATATAATTATTAGCCGTCATTTAGTGTGTGGTTATTAAATAATTAACATTTAACTTCATATGAATGAAAGATTATGACTTTTTGAATGCTTTTCCCATGTCTAAAGTTTACTGCTTTTCTTGTATGATATTATTATACCTTTCCTGGATAAATATATTCAAGTTTCGCATATAAAAAACGATGGAGGAGCTACGGCGTTGCTTTGCCGGTGAGGAACCAGAACCACCGTGACTTGTAGGAAAGGGTTTCCTCTTTGGTCTATGTGGTATGGTAGTCGCTATATATAGCATCCTTTTATAAGGATATATATGAAAATTGGGTTGGGTTCATTTCAGAACTATAAATAATTGCAGAACTTTCAGAACTCAATATAAACAATCATTTTATATATATTTTTTATACTTAGGGTATTTTTATCATTTATTTTATGTATATTTATGATTATATACATGTTAAGTGTAGTTTACATATGTGTAATCATGAAATTATGTATAAAAATAATAAAATTACTCTTAACATGTATGTAATTATAAACATACATATAATACATGATAAAGTTCACCTAAATATTAATATATATAAATTAAAAGATTGTTTATTAGAAGTTCTGTGAGTTCTGTAAATATTTAGGGTACTGAAATGATCCTCACCCTTTCTTTCAAAACTTAAATTTTAAATACACTTTTAAAAATAAGTTAAAACATACATATCTTGATATCTTTATCCATACGTTTTTACATATTACATTATATTTTATACAACCCATACAATTCACATTATCTCTGATATAATTACCAATTTTCATAAATAGTACTTTGACTTTTCTTTTTCTTTTTTTTTTTGTCTTTTTTTTTTATTTTAACTTTTAACCTTCAACTTTTATCACTAATCCTTACAACCCCTAAACTTTTTAAAAACTTTGTAATTGAGTTTACGTGTTTATTTTTATATACATGTCGGTATAAATTTAAAGTGATTTACGCTTCATACAAGCATTAATGTTGCCCCATTTGAAGCACTTTATGGACAAAAGTGTCGAACTCCAGTATGTTGGGCAAAAATAGGAGAAAAACAATTATCAGGTTCTCAGATTGTACAAGAAACAACTGACAAGATGATTCAAGTCAAGGAAAGGTTAAAGACAGCACAAGATCTTCAAAAGAGTTATGCAGATAATCGACGTAAGCCATTAGAATTTAAAGTTGGAGATAAAGTACTATTAAAAGTTTCTCCTTGGAAAGGAGTAGTTCGATTCGCTAAGAAAGGAAAGCTAAACCCAAGATATGTTGGATCATTTAAGGTTATCAAGCGAATTAGAACAGTAGCTTATCAGCTAAAGTTGCCAGACGAAAATTGCGGGTATACATGTATGCAACTTAAGAAAGTTCCTAGCTGATGAATCTTTAATGGTACCTCTTCAAAATATAGAGGTAAGTGAAAAATTAAAATTTGTTGAGAAACCTCTCCAAATCGAAGATAGGAAGGTTAAGAATCTCAAGCATAAAAATTAGTTCTGGTTAAAGTAAAATGGGATTCAAACAGAGCACTAGATTATACATGGGAACTAGAATCGGAAATGAAGCGAAAGTACCCTTACTTATTCTAGTAAATCTCGAGAACGAGATTTAAAACAAGGTGAGGAGAATATAACAACCCTCGAAAAAGGCCCCATAACATTTCATAATCGAGACCCTGAACACACATGATGAAAACCAGCACGAAAAACGAGAAAACCCAGTTTTGGGTCTCGTCGCGCTACGCGACGGCATTGGTAGAACCCGGTCCCGTGACGTGACGCCTCTTTTTTCGAAAGAAGACACGTGCAGCCACGTGGCAAGCCTACGCGGTGACTCATGCCACCTAAGCCCTAGATCACCTCATCGGGCGACACTATGGTGATAGGGGAAACTGGTCACGCGACGCGAGGGGATCAAATTTCAGCTATATAATAGACGAGAATTGAACTTTTCAATCTGCTCATTTCTTTACTTTCTCTCTTGATGTACTGCTATAATACCGAATACCCCTAAAGCCTAAAACTTTGCTTCGTAGTAAGCGTGCTAACCCTAATCACGGGTACAATGCCCTGTCTGATTGATCCGAAACCAAATCAACGGATGTCAAGGTGCCGCCTGAATAAGGCTATACTTTGTTAACTACGTTGCGGTTTTGATCTCGTGATTATCGTTAAAGTTGAAGTGGGTTAATACACTAATACGTGTTGCATTGTGTGTTTAATTAGGAACCCAGGACTTAGACCAGGAGGCGTTTACTAAAAACCCTAAATTTGCAATGTGAGTCATTCTCTTTTATCAAATGCTTTCAAAACCCTAAATGTTTTCCAGTTATATTTACAGTAATAAAGTATTTGTATTCTTACTGGGAAATTACTGCCATTATGTAGGTTTTTGTATACACTGCTTGATAAGCTTCATTAGTTGGGAGAATGACCAGTAGCGATATGACCACAGTCACAGGAATTGCCGAGTGACAAATACCTTTGAGTAATAAACAAATGTAAAACTCTTAATGCTGTAATTATAAGAAGGTGTTTTTTTATATAAGCCTGAATGAACTCACCAGTATTTTTCGCTGATCAAATGTTTTTAAAACACGCTTCAGGTGATTTATTGTAAAGAGAAGGAAAAGTGTTGTGAGGCACTCCAAGCTTAAATAAGTGGCTATGTAACCTGAATAAAACGTGTTTTGTAATTAGGGGTTTATCCATGTAAAAATCCTTTATGTAAATATGAGTTTTATCCCGCAGTTTTATGAAATGAAAAACTACGATGTTTTGAAACTCCGATATTTTCCTGACACCCGGTCCTGATGAAAATTCCACTGCGATAATTTTTAAATAAACACCGGTACCACTTGTATCTGCTCACAGCTCCGGCTCAGGGTGAGGTCGGGGGTTATAACACTTTGTGAGAACAATGCATTGCAACTTTTGCTTAAAGTAAGAGGGTCTGTGGTAGATCAAATAATCACTTTATTAAGTATACTAGTTTATAGACCCGCGTATTACACGAGTTTGTATAATATAAATGATATGGTTATATAATCTTTAAAACACTTTATATTACTAATGACCTATGTTAATTAGTAACGAAACTTTATATATATACCAATTTCCATTACCATATAATGGTTCACACAACTAACTTGAATTTATCATAAAAACTGACCCATCTTAATTAATAATAGTGAAAATACCATAATAGTCGTGTATTACAAAATTTGAATACAGAAAAACATGTAATAAACAAATTTATATATTATTAATATCATGAAATGAAATTATGTATTACGTTACATATAACAATGTATAAATAATAATAATAATTTTTATCATTGTGTATCTTTTAAATATAACTTTATTTAAAATAAATCTCTAAGACCTCAATTCTGTTTACAAAATTCATTATTTAAGCTGTGCTTTTTTTCTCTTTATTGGTAAAAAGCCAATCTTATCGATATGACATAATTTTGGATTTGTTATTCTTACTAATAATTGTTATGCGAATTTAATTAATAAATAGTATTTGTAAAGTTATGATATAAGTTAAAGGTTTATATATGATGAATAAATCTTTTCATTATTAAAGGTTAATTGACTGTGTCAAAAATATGTATAAAATGAAATTAATATATTTCTTAGCTCTATTAATTGAAAACACATCATAAATCAATGTAGCTACAAATCTTAATATTATCTCATCTATAAAACTTCAAAACGTTAAGTTCTCTTCGTCTATCATTTTAAAACCGAGTTCAATAAAAGTTTTTTCTTGTTGCGAGATAGTCCTCTGGTTAGTTACTCTTTTTTAGCTTTTATTTATATGTTAGAAAAACCCATATATTGATTTTATAGATAATCTCAGATATGGATAACCGTTTTTGTTTTTTTTCCTTTTGTAATTTAATCTATTTTATTTTAATAAGTACTAAAATAATAGTTTTAAATATTATAGAACACTTATTTATTTTTTTAATCATATATTAGAAATAGATATTAATTATGATATATTATTAATGACATCATAAATTAGAATTAGATATTAATTATTATATATTATAAATGAATTAAAGATGAAAATGCCATGTGGCATTAATTAGAAGGATGTTAGATGAGAAAATGTCATGTGCCATTAAAAGTATTCTTTTATTAGACCCGCGTATTACACGAGTTTGTATAATATAAATGATAAGGTTATATAATCTTTAAAAAAATTTATATTACTAACGACCTATGTTAATTAGTAACGAAACTTTATATATACCAATTTCCATTACCATATAATGGTTCACACAACTAACTTTAATTTATCATAAAAACTGACCCATCTTAATTAATAATAGTGAAAATACCATAATAGTCGTGTATTACAAAATTTGAATACTGAAAAACATGTAATAAACAAATTTATATATTATTAATATCAATGAAATGAAATTATGTATTACGTTACATATAACAATGTATAAATAATAATAATTTTTATCATTGTGTATCTTTTAAATATAACTTTTATTTAAAATGAATCTCTAAAACCTCAATTCTGTTTACAAAATTCACTATTTAAGCTGTGTTTTTTTCTCTTTATTGGTAAAAAGCTAACTTTATTGAAATGACATAAATTGGATTTTTTATTCTTACTAATAATTGTTATGCGAATTTAATTAATAAATAGTATTTGTAAAGTTATGATATAAGTTAAAGGTTTATATATGATGAATAAATCTTTTCATTATTAAAGGTTAATTGACTATGTCAAAAATATGTATAAAATGAAATTAATATATTTCTTATCTCTGTTAATTGAAAACACATCATAAATCAATGTACCTACAAATCTTAATATTATCTCATCTATAAAACTTTAAAAGGTTAAGTTCTCTTCGTCTATCATTTTAAAACCGAGTTCAATAAAAGTTTTTTCTTGTTGCGAGGTAGTCCTCTGGTTAGTTACTCTTTTTTAGCTTTTATTTATATGTTATAAAAACCCATATATTAATTTTATAGATAATCTCATATATGGATAACCGTTTTTGTTTTTTGTTTTTCCTTTTGTAATTTAAACTATTTTATTTTAATAAGTACTAAAATCATAGTTTTAAATATTATAGAACACTTATTTATTTTTTTAATCATATATTAGAAATAGATATTAATTATTATATATTATTAATGACATCATAAATTAGAATTAGATATTAATTATTATATATTATAAATGAATTAAAGATGAAAATGCCATATGGCATTAATTAGAAGGATCTTAGATGAGAAAATGCCATATGGCATTAAAAGTATTATTTTATTAGTATTAGATTAGACGTATCAACATATTTTGACAAGGTATAAATATGTACTAAAGTGATTATTTATGATCTCCTCCCAATGCCGGTCATTATCCTCGTTATCATAAAAATGCATTACTTATAAGCACGATATATTTCGAACATTATATTATATTATATTAATAATAAAAAGAGTAAATTACATTTTCAGTCGTCTCTGGGGTTTACACTCAATCACAGGTTCATCACTCATTTGAAAAAAATCAACAATCTCGTCCCTCTAGTTGTCGATTGCTCGCAATCAGGTTCTTGGGCAAACTTCTGTTAGTTAAACGTTGGGATTTCTGGTAAAAGACCTAAAAGCCTCTAAGGGACTGAAAGTGCAACACCGGATGTTTGTATGCTTTCAACTTTGAAAAAGGCAAGGCATGAATACTATCGATCACACAAAATGTTTGGGAAAACTTCATAAAGTTATCCCAAAATGGATGTTCATAATATAACTAATATACACATCACGGTGAATGTTTTTTTTGGAATGAGTTGTTAGGCAAATTAAGACAACTGACATCCATTCTCAAAATTATATTTATGCCTTTGGTTGTTAAGGGATTAAGAGAAATTTACCTTTAAGTTTTTATTATAAATGTTATTTGTAGTATATTAATATTTTTCAGTAGGGCTGCAAATAAACCAAATGTTCGGTGAACAGTTCGTTAACCGTTCGGCGGGAAATTCGTTTGTGTTTGTTCGTTTATTAAACAAACGAACACGAACAAGAAATTTCGTTTGTTTAGTTAAATGAAAAAACATGAACAGAGGCCGTGTTCGTTCGTTTATGTTCGTTAACGTGTTCGTTGTTGTTCGATAGCTCATTAGTGTTTTTAGTTTTTATATTTATTTAAATACTTCAAAATTCCGACAAATTAAATATCAAATAAGTGTTAGTATATTATATATTCTGTTCATGAACGATTGTTTGTGTTCGTTTGTTTCCATTTGTGTTCATGAACATTAGTTTGTGCTCATTTGTGTTGTCAATGTTCGTTTTTGTTTGTTGCCTAAAATTAACAAACAAACACAAATGAACACGAACAAGTTCATTTCCTTGACAAACGAACACGAACATAAAATCTCGTTCGATAAGTGTTCGTGAACGGTTCGCGAACACATATATTTCTTAACAAACGAACACGAACAAGATTTTGTTCGTGTTCGTTTGATTCGTTTGCAGCCCTATTATTCAGTTTCCAACAAGTGAACCACAAGAGCATGAGCATATGGTTTCATAACTAGTTGGATTATGAAAACATTGATCAAGGGTGATGGGAGTGGATAATGGATGATGTTGGAAATTTGTGAAAATATCATTTTTCACAAATATAGGAAAATGATTTTTTTCCTATTTTGGACTAGAAATAAATATAAGAAAATGAGCGGGTTTTATATATTTATTTGTGGGTTTTTGTTCTATGTTGGAAGAGCTTCGCAACGAACTAAACCACGTCCAACACGGAGCTAAGATGAATGATATCGATGCTCAAAGTTTGGTGTTTGAAACTTGAATGCTGAAAAAAGTGGGAAAGTGGCACCTTGTCCCACATAGGAGGAGAGATGAAACTTAAAGGGGTATTTAAGTGGGAACTCTCCATCCTTATTGTTTCATGGAAGCACTCACTAAGTGTACTCGCGAAGGGTGCGGAGCACCCTAACTCACACTCGCACACGCGCGCGTGGCGTGGGCGATGAGGCGCAATGTGGCGCTTTGATGGCGCACTTCGCACGCTCGCATCGTCGCAAGCCGCTTGAGAGCCGCCTTTGTGTTTTTGACCGCGTGCGCGTGGTGGAGCACAAGGGTTGCAAGGAACAAGTGGTTGGTGATGTGGCATGCAAGCGCATGACCCTGGTGGGTCCGCGCGCAGTGGCGCATGACGTGGCAGTCATGCGCGTACGCGCGCAAGTACACATGGCATGATGGCGCGCACTGACGCATGGAGCATGGGCACTGAGGTGACGTGCGCGGCGCACCATAGTGAGCCAAAACGGCGTGACTGTGTGGCGTGCTCGTAGAGGCTCACAGGTGACGTGGCGCACGAGCGTAGGTGCGCATGGGTGTGAGCCAAGGTGGCGCACACGCGCATGGAAGTGAGCCAAAATGGCGCACACGCGCATGAGCGTGCAGACCTGCGCGCGCACCAGAGTGTCTTGCGCGCAGAAGCTTACAGCAGTTAATGCCAGTGCAATTACACTTCAGCATTTGAAACTGACGAGTTAATGGCTTTGACTGAGAATTAAAGTGCATTGAAGACGTTTAATGTAGTTTAATTCTCTCATTTAATTCTTTTTCAGTTTCATCCATGACCAGCTAGTATAAATAGGGTGGTACCCTTGTTGAAGAACTACACCGAAAACACACATCTCTACAATCTCTCTCTACTGCAATCTTTCTTCTATCCTGCTTCAGGTACACCTTCGGGTTGGAGTCAAGACCGGCAGTGCAACTGCTTTGGGCTGTTGTATCCTGGAAACAAACATGTTCTCCTGGGAGACACGAAATTTGTTTTAAGAGACCCGTGTCTAACACGATCCTTAGCCAAGAACTACTTTTTGTTTGCAAAATCTGTTCTTGTTTTTCTTTTATTTCAGTTGTAATTGTAAAGTAATTTCAGTTTCATTCTGTTTAATTCTTTTAATTCAAGTTAATAAAGATTTTTATTTATTTTGCATGAATGGATTCCTACAATCTTAAAACAAATTTTTAAAGCATCGTTCGTGTAAGACACTAACAATTCTGCTGTGATTCTAATTTTTTTTTCTCACAGCAGGTTGTGTTTTTAAAAAGGTTTTTTCCTGTTTTGGTTCAAAGTAGCGACTTTGTCAAAACAGATTTTTCTTCTACTCCTTTCTGTTTTTTAGTTCTAAAAATCTATTGTTGTAGTCTTCAAAGTTGGACTTAGAAGCTACACGGCTGGTTTTGCGCACTCATAAAAATAATAAATTAGCACATTTATTATTTTGAAAACAGTTTTATTAACTTGTTTTCTTGTAACTTTTCAGAATGTCGATTGAAAACGTGAATACCAGCAACACTAATGTTGTCATTGGAACCCCTGCCAACACTGTGGGAGCGTCCACAGTGGCGAATCATGCTGAACGACCCGAGAAGTTCTCGGGTCTCCACTGTGACACCCCAGGAAAACCAGTGAACGCTATAACTTACCTAGCTTCCTCAGTGAGTGCATACCAAATTTCGGGACGAAATTTCCAATTAGTTGGGGATAATGTGACAACTCGTACTTTACCGTCTCGTACATTACGTGTAACCATTGAACTAGTGTGATTATGTGATTATATTGATTGATTGAATGATACGTGTTACGTGAATTATGTGATTAAGTGTTGAAGTTATCGAACCGAATAGTATTTCAATCACATCAACCCACTCGGTCCATACAATTGGACTCGAGACCATGAGATAGCCCAAGTGGGGTTTCGGCCCACTTCCTTTCCATACGTACATGTATCTCATTAGGGTTTTTGTTTTCACAATCTTGGCAACCAAGAACACACACAAACACCAAGCTCTCTCTTTCTCTCGGCTCGGAACCGAAGACTGCCGAACACCCTTCGAAGCTTTTGAATCTGAATCCCTCTCTTCCCATCTCGGTTAGTATGATGTTCATGATGACGTGTTTATATGATTTTGTTAGTAACCGGATCACATGATAGTTGGATCGATTGATGATATTTTGTATTTGGTTATATGTTGTATGAATGCATGATAACCGAATGGTATGTTTCGAATTGTTCTTGTTGAAACCCTGGATCGGTTTGTATACTTGTGCTTGTAATCGGCTGTGATGATTCTAATGTGCAAACATTTTTAGGGGAAGGCATGGTTGATCTAGAATTCGGTTATATAATTAGATTACGGGTTATGTTTATGTAATTATTGTGAACTGAGGTTGAATATATGAACTGATGATATGAACATGCTTGAAGATGTTATGAAATTGTTAAAAACTGTTGATTGATCCGAATTGTGAAACTGCCTAAAGTGTTTGCTGTAATCACGGATTAGATGTTATTATTATGCATGAATTCAGGGAAACCAGTTACACACACGGTTGCGACTCAGATTGCGAGTCGAAACCTCACCGTCTCGACTCGAGACCACAACAGCATGAACCGTAACCACGGTTGCGAGTCCCGTTGCGACTCGTAACCGGACCATGATGAACCGAGACCAGCCATTGCGACTCGCAACCTACTGTTGCGACTCGTAATCTCCTGATATGACTCGAAATCCTCGGTTGCGACTCGAGACCACCATTTACACGCACACTGTTTGGGCCTTCACTGTCACGGGCCCAATGATTTGATTTGTGGACTGTTGCTATTGGACTTTCACTATTACAGGCCCAACTGATTGGGCCGGACACTTGGCTATTTGTTTAACTGTTATGATATTGGGCTGCTTATTGTCGTTGGGCCGGGTAATGATTGGACCGAACACTTAGATTGTTTATCGGATTGATGATACATGTACGTGTTTGCCATGATTATACGTGATACAATATACGTGCTATATATACGAACCTGACTTGTATAATAACCATGATAGGACGTGGTTAACCATTCCTAGCTTAACTATATTCTTTGTGTATCTGCCGAGCTGTCACACCCCCAAAATCCACCCGCGGAATACCACCGCTTGGGAGCGTGACTGACCAGGATTCAAGCCATCAATCATATCAAACATAGCATTTAATATAAAAGTAATTAACGTAAGTCTCCATGACATGATTGATGTTTCAAAACCAAATACTGTTTTAAGTAGCGGAAGCAATGTAAAGTAAACCCAAATAAAGTTATAAGTTCAATAATGTTCATGATCCATCTGCCCACAACGACCTGCTCCTTCCTTGTGCAAGCTCCATAAAGTACCTAAGGTCCTGCAAGGCATGCAGCAAATAATCAACAAACTAGTTGAGCGAGTTCACAGAAAGTAAGTTCATAGTGTAATGCATAAGTATAGCTAGTGGGGGCTTCCCATACTAGTGTGTAATAAAGGTGGGGGCTTCCCATGTTCATCCTGGTTAATGAGGGCTTCTCATTAACGGTACTTACTAGACTAACTTCCGACCATGTGTTCTTCTTTACCGAGAACAGGAAAACGTACAGGGTCACGTAGGCTTTACGTGACGTGCCCTTCCCCGAGGACAGTGGTACGCGTGGGGGCTACGTAGGCTTTACGCAGCGTGGCCTTCCGACCTGGAAACCAGTAGATGGTATTGGGTTACGTAGGCTTTACGTAACGTGTCCTCCCGACCCGGGAGACATAAGGCAAGTATACTGGGTTACGTAGGCTTTACGTAACGTGTCCTGACTAACCTGAGGACGATGGTCTATAGTCTGGTATATGCGTAAGTACGAGTAATCATTCCAAATTCAACATATCCAACCCAATTCCCAACCCGGGAATCCCATGCCTTGGCTGTGTGAACTCACCTTGGTTTGCTCGGCAGATACACAGAGAGTACAAGTAGCAAGTAAATGGTCACTCACGTCCTACCATGGTTATTATACGAGTCAGGTTCGTGTATAGCACGTATATAGTAATCACGTATAGTCATGGCAAACATGTACGCACGTAAGCAGATAAGACATAGCATGCGTGATCCAATTATCTAAGTCCAACAATACCCGGCCCAAAGACATAAGCAGCCCAATAACAAAACAGTCCAGATTCTCAATCGGCCCAAATAGCAAACACATTCAAGTCCATTAATAAACAGCCCATAAATCAAATCATTGGGCTCAATAGATTGGGCCCGTAACAGTGAAGGCCCAACAGTGTGCGTGTAAATGATGGTCTCGACTCGCAACGGGAGATCTCGAGTCGCAACCAATGGTTTCGGTTTGTCATGGCCCGGTTACGAGTCACAGCCGGAGATTACGAGTCGCAACCGCTGGTTGCGAGTCGTAATGGTGATCTCGGTTCATCATGGTCTGGTTACGAGTCGCAACGGGACTCGCAACTGTGGTCTCGGCTGATGTTGTTCGTGGTCTCGAGTGGGGTTCCGACTCGCAACGAGTGATGCCGAGTCGCAACCGCGTGTGTAACTGGTTTCCATAATTCCTGCATTGACTATCCCGTGATTCTAGCAAACATCTACGGCAGTTTCGAAATCAGATCAATCACAGAAATTCATCAACAGTTGATTTAGATTTCATGCATATTCATAACCATTCAAGAACATCGAATCAACGTGAACTGCATTCATATGAACAATAATCTATTTCTATGAACATGTAACCGTGACTAATTACCTAGCCCAAAACTTAGCACATCCACAAGTTAACATCCGAATCATATAGCATAACAACAGATTTCATCGAGTTTCATCCGATCCGTATGAACATGTTAACAATCCGAAACACATATTAACATTTAATTTATAACAAAGCACACATGTAAACCGGTTCTATCACAATCAACCATACTATCATCATCCGAATTACATCATGTAATGTTCAAGAATCATATAAAATCATCATGTAAACGCATAGATCACAATATCATCATATACAATCAAATAACCATGTACACTAACCGGTTGGAATCAAAGAGAGGGTGAGCCGAGAAGTGTTGTTCGCCGTCGGGTTCCAAGTAAACGAGAGAGAGAGCAAAGCTTCTAGGGTTTGTGTGTGTTTGTGATTTGCAAAAGTGGTAAAACAAAACCCCTAAACTCAGTTTTGTGGGTTGCGAGTGGGGAGTGGGCCGAGCCCACACGGTTGTCTAATGGACCCGAGAACAAGGAGTGGCCCAAAGGGCTTTGTGTGGTCGGTTCACAAACATACGACATACATACACACATAATGCATATAACATAACATGTATCATGAAATCAATTAATCATTCGGGTTTATAAAATCACATATCGTGCACAAACGTTACATCAAAGCAAGTCTAAAGTTCGAGTTGTCACATTATCCCCAACTAATTGGAAATTTCGTCCCGAAATTTGGTATGCACTCACTGAGGAAGCTAGGTAAACTGTACCGTTCACTGATTTTCCTGGGGTGTCACATCCTCCCCCCGTTGATCTGGAATTTCGTCCCGAAATTCCGAAGTAGTAGCTTCAGCCTCAGTAGTGGTTGCCTGGTTCCCGAATAACTGGGGGTACTTTTCTGTCATCCTGTCTTCGCGTTCCCAGGTGTACTCTGGACCACGTTTGGAGTTCCAACGAACTCGAACAAGAGGGATTCTCTTGTGTTTGAGGACCTTCACATCCCGGTCCGTGATTTCAACTGGTTCCTCGACGAACTGCAACCGCTCGTCGATAGTGAGTTCCTTAAAAGGAATGATGAGGTTTTCATCTGATAAGCACTTCTTTAAGTTCGACACGTGAAAAACATTGTGAACTGCCCCGAGTTCAGCTGGTAGTTTCAACTTGTAGGCTACTTTGCCAATCTTTTCTATGATTTCGAATGGTCCGACGTATCGCGGATTCAGTTTGCCCCGTTTGCCAAAACGAACCACACCCTTCCAGGGTGAAACTTTCAATAAAACCCGGTCCCCGACCTCGAATTCCAATGGCTTTCTACGCTTGTCCGCGTAGGCTTTCTGACGGTCGCGTGCCGCCGCCATGCGTTGTCGTATCTGTGCTATCTTTTCCGTGGCGTCCACTACAATCTCTGGACCCGTAATCTGACTATCCCCCACCTCTGCCCAACAGAGAGGTGACCGGCATTTACGCCCGTACAATGCCTCGAATGGAGCGGCTTGAATGCTGGTGTGATAACTGTTATTGTAAGAAAACTCCACCAAAGGGAGGTGCTTTTCCCAGCCGTTGCCGAAATCGATGACGCATGCCCGAAGCATGTCTTCAAGAGTTTGAATCGTACGCTCAGACTGTCCATCCGTCTGAGGGTGGTATGCTGTGCTCATGTCTAGTCGTGAGCCAAAGGATTTATGCATTGCTTGCCAAAGTTCTGACGTGAATCGTGCGTCGCGATCCGAAATGATGGACGTGGGCACCCCGTGCCTCGAGACAACTTCTTTAAGATAGACGTCTGCAAGTGTGGAGAACTTGTCCGTTTCCTTAATCGGTAGGAAGTGTGCAGACTTAGTGAGTCGATCCACGATCACCCATATAGTATCATTCCCACGCTGGGATCTAGGTAAACCCGTAACAAAATCCATGGAAATTTCCTCCCATTTCCATTGCGGTATTTTAGGCTGCTGCAGTAGGCCAGCTGGTTTTTGATATTCGACCTTGACTCTCGCACAAGTCAAGCACTTTCCAACGTACGTAGCGATATGTGCCTTCATACTAGGCCACCAATAAGTAGTGCTAATATCGTGGTACATTTTATCCGACCCTGGATGTACCGAGTAGCGAGACTTGTGTGCTTCATCCATCACAAGTTCGCGTAGACCGCCATAGAGTGGGACCCAAATCCGGCCCGTTACATAGTAGGCGCCGTCTGCCTTCTGTTCCATTTGCTGCCGTGAGCCGCGTAAGGCTTCAGCCTTGACGTTTTCGGGCTTCAGTGCTTCTATCTGAGCAGCTCGTACCTGAGCAGGAAGGCTAGACTGAATCGTAAGCTGTAGTGCTCGCACGCGCTTCGGTAAAGTGTCCTTTCGACTAAGGGCATCAGCCACCACATTGGCTTTGCCTGGATGATACTTGATAGCGCATTCATAATCGTTTAGTAATTCGACCCATCGCCGTTGACGCATGTTCAAATCCTTCTGCTTAAGGATATGCTCGAGACTCCTGTGATCGGTGTAAATCGTGCACCTGGTACCGTACAGGTAGTGTCGCCATATCTTAAGCGCGAAAACAACAGCTCCCAGCTCTAAATCGTGCGTCGTGTAGTTGCGTTCATGAATCTTGAGTTGACGAGAGGCGTAAGCGATAACCTTGTCGCGCTGCATTAACACACATCCAAGTCCCCGAATGGATGCATCACAATAAACCACGAAGTCATCTGTGCCCTCTGGCAATGAGAGGATAGGTGCACTGCAAAGTCTATCCTTTAGGTGTTGAAAAGCAGTCTCCTGGGGCTCTCCCCAGCGATAGGTAACACCCTTCTGTGTCAGTAGCGTAAGCGGCTGAGCAATCTTCGAGAAGTCTCTAATAAACCGTCTGTAGTAACCTGCCAGACCCAAGAATTGGCGTATTTCCGTTGGCGTACGCGGTGCAGGCCAGTTCCTGATCGAATCTACCTTGGATGGATCGACATGGATCCCATCCTTGTTTACCACGTGGCCTAAGAAGTGGACTTCACGAAGCCAGAAGTCGCATTTAGAAAGCTTGGCGTACAACTGTTCCTTCCGAAGGAGTTCCAAAATAAGGCGAAGATGCTGCTCGTGTTCCTCCTGACTCTTGGAGTAAATCAGAATGTCGTCGATAAATACTATGACGAACTTGTCGAGATAGGGTTTGCACACCCTGTTCATAAGATCCATAAATACAGCAGGCGCGTTCGTTAACCCAAATGGCATGACGAGAAACTCGTAGTGACCGTAACGAGTTCTGAAAGCTGTCTTGGAGACGTCCTCATCCCGGACTCTCAACTGATGGTACCCAGACCTCAAGTCTATCTTCGAGTAGTAACACGACCCTTGCAATTGGTCGAATAAGTCGTCTATGCGTGGAAGAGGATAACGGTTCTTCACCGTCACCTTGTTGAGTTCACGGTAGTCGATGCACATCCTGAACGTACCGTCTTTCTTCTTCACGAAAAGTACTGGAGCTCCCCAAGGCGAAGAGCTTGGTCGAATGAAACCCTTTTCCAAGAGCTCTTGTAATTGCTTTGACAATTCCTCCAATTCCGATGGAGCTAGGCGATATGGTGCGCGAGCTATGGGTGCTGCTCCTGGAGCGAGCTCGATCTGAAATTCGACCTGACGATGAGGCGGTAAGCCAGGTAAGTCTTCAGGAAACACCTGAGGGTAATCACGTACAATTGGAATATCCTCCAATTTCTTTTCCTTTGTTGATGCGTCTGTAACGAGAGCCAGAATGGCTGCGTGACCTTTACGTAAGCACTTCTGAGCCTTCAAGAAAGAGATGATACCAACCACTGCACCACTCTTGTCGCCTTGAACTTCTA
This sequence comes from Helianthus annuus, assembly GCF_002127325.2. Taxonomy (NCBI): domain Eukaryota; kingdom Viridiplantae; phylum Streptophyta; class Magnoliopsida; order Asterales; family Asteraceae; genus Helianthus; species Helianthus annuus. Next base: position 139,269,453 of record NC_035442.2, read on the forward strand.
GAGGTTCCTGACTAGAACGAGGAATGCGAATAACCTTTTCGCTGCATAAGATTTCTGCCTGGTGTTGGGATAACCAATCCATCCCAATCACGACGTCGAAACTACCCAAAACTATGGGAATGAGATCAATAGAGAAGGCTTGGCCAGCTAGGATAAGATTACAACCCTGAACTACGTGCGTGGCTTCTAGACTTTTACCGTTAGCTAACTCTACTACATGTTTGGTGGGTAAAAGTGTTGGTGCACGTTTTAGCAGTTGACACATTTTCACAGACATATAGCTTGTATCCGCACCCGAATCAAATAAAACAGTAACGTAAATATTGTCGAGGAGAAACTTACCCATGACAACGTTGGGATCGTTCACTGCGTCACCTCGACCTAGCACGAATGCACGACCACGAGCTTCATTGCCGTTGTTGTTGTTGTTGTTTCCGCCGTTGTTGTTGCCGTTGCCCTGGTTATTGTTGTTGCGATTCTGGTTCAACTGAGGGCAATCGCGTTTGAAGTGACCTTCAGCCCCACACTGGAAACATCCCCGGTTTCCACGCTGTGGCTGCTGTTGCTGCTGCTGGTTCTGTGGAGCTGGTTGCTGAGGCTGCTGATTCTGATTCGCAGGACGAGGGCTCCTGCAGTCTTTGGCCTCGTGCCCCATCTTAAGACACCTTTGACAGCGACCCTTGTTACATGGGCCGTGGTGATGCCTGTTGCAGTTGTGGCACCTGGGTTGACTACCCTGATATCTCCTCTGTCTGTGACCACCAGAGGATTGCTGACTGGGACTCTGATAGTGGTCAATCTTCTGCTGCTGAGATTGTGGCTGAACAGATGCTGAACTTTTACTGGAATCCCCATCCCATTTTCTTTTACTGTCACCAGACGTAGCAGGAGTAACTGAGGTGGTGACGTTAGCAGTAGCGTTAACACGCTTGGGCAGTTTATTCTGATCAACTGCCTGATCGGTGATACGGTGAGCAAGGCGCTGGATTTCCTGGATGTTTTCGAGGTTAGCCGACGTCACGTGGCTCTGAATTTCTGGCGCCAATCCCTTGAGGTACAACTCAATGCGCTTGTATGGAGGGTCCACCATAGTTGGACACAGAACGGCCAGCTCATTAGACCGTTTAGTATACGCCTCGATTTCCGATCCAACCATTTTCAAGTTATACAGCTCGTCTTCTAGCTTGTGGATATCTTCCCGCGTGCAATACTCACGCTTGATGAGTTCCTTGAAATCGTTCCATGGGGTGGCGTTAGCAGCTGCCAACCCTAAGATCTGGACTTGGGCGTTCCACCAAGTCAGTGCTATTCCTTCCAAAGTGCCGGTTGCAAACTTGACCTTGCGAGCCTCAGGGCACTCGCACATTTCGAATACTGATTCTAGCTTCTCGAACCAGTGGAGGAGTCCCACTGCTCCTTCTGTGCCGCTGAAAGAGTTCGGACGACAGTCCATGAAGTTCTTGAACGTGCAGACAGGCTGCTGCGCGTGTTGACCTAATGTGTACGAATAGGACGAGAGTTAAATACGAGCGTTAATGTAGGATCTAAAGATCCTAGTGTGTGCCTATACTGCAGGATATACTACCTGCTTGAGCTGCTGCAACTGCCGCAGCAACTTGAGCTTGAACAAGAGCCTCTAGCTGGGCTTGTGTCATGTTGATTCGTCCAGACATGATCTTCATAGTAACAAGTAGCATACGTAAGAATGGTTCGCGAGTAGGGCGATGACAGAAAAGCGTAGGCATATTGGTGTTCTCATGTAATCAAAGCATGTGTATCTAAGCGTAATGCGAGCAAGGTTCTAAGCAGTTCTAGCAAACAGGCAATAAACATAAACCTTATTACCTAAGATATCGAGTCTTGCACGTGGAGCGAAGCGTCGTTGTGGATCGTTGAGAGCACTGTTCTGGTTATAGTCCGGTTTTAATAAAAACGTTTTCCCATATTAAAACCAAGTTCTCTATAACCAATGGCTCTGATACCAATCTGTCACACCCCCAAAATCCACCCGCGGAATACCACCGCTTGGGAGCGTGACTGACCAGGATTCAAGCCATCAATCATATCAAACATAGCATTTAATATAAAAGTAATTAACGTAAGTCTCCATGACATGATTGATGTTTCAAAACCAAATACTGTTTTAAGTAGCGGAAGCAATGTAAAGTAAACCCAAATAAAGTTATAAGTTCAATAATGTTCATGATCCATCTGCCCACAACGACCTGCTCCTTCCTTGTGCAAGCTCCATAAAGTACCTAAGGTCCTGCAAGGCATGCAGCAAATAATCAACAAACTAGTTGAGCGAGTTCACAGAAAGTAAGTTCATAGTGTAATGCATAAGTATAGCTAGTGGGGGCTTCCCATACTAGTGTGTAATAAAGGTGGGGGCTTCCCATGTTCATCCTGGTTAATGAGGGCTTCTCATTAACGGTACTTACTAGACTAACTTCCGACCATGTGTTCTTCTTTACCGAGAACAGGAAAACGTACAGGGTCACGTAGGCTTTACGTGACGTGCCCTTCCCCGAGGACAGTGGTACGCGTGGGGGCTACGTAGGCTTTACGCAGCGTGGCCTTCCGACCTGGAAACCAGTAGATGGTATTGGGTTACGTAGGCTTTACGTAACGTGTCCTCCCGACCCGGGAGACATAAGGCAAGTATACTGGGTTACGTAGGCTTTACGTAACGTGTCCTGACTAACCTGAGGACGATGGTCTATAGTCTGGTATATGCGTAAGTACGAGTAATCATTCCAAATTCAACATATCCAACCCAATTCCCAACCCGGGAATCCCATGCCTTGGCTGTGTGAACTCACCTTGGTTTGCTCGGCAGATACACAGAGAGTACAAGTAGCAAGTAAATGGTCACTCACGTCCTACCATGGTTATTATACGAGTCAGGTTCGTGTATAGCACGTATATAGTAATCACGTATAGTCATGGCAAACATGTACGCACGTAAGCAGATAAGACATAGCATGCGTGATCCAATTATCTAAGTCCAACAATACCCGGCCCAAAGACATAAGCAGCCCAATAACAAAACAGTCCAGATTCTCAATCGGCCCAAATAGCAAACACATTCAAGTCCATTAATAAACAGCCCATAAATCAAATCATTGGGCTCAATAGATTGGGCCCGTAACAGTGAAGGCCCAACAGTGTGCGTGTAAATGATGGTCTCGACTCGCAACGGGAGATCTCGAGTCGCAACCAATGGTTTCGGTTTGTCATGGCCCGGTTACGAGTCACAGCCGGAGATTACGAGTCGCAACCGCTGGTTGCGAGTCGTAATGGTGATCTCGGTTCATCATGGTCTGGTTACGAGTCGCAACGGGACTCGCAACTGTGGTCTCGGCTGATGTTGTTCGTGGTCTCGAGTGGGGTTCCGACTCGCAACGAGTGATGCCGAGTCGCAACCGCGTGTGTAACTGGTTTCCATAATTCCTGCATTGACTATCCCGTGATTCTAGCAAACATCTACGGCAGTTTCGAAATCAGATCAATCACAGAAATTCATCAACAGTTGATTTAGATTTCATGCATATTCATAACCATTCAAGAACATCGAATCAACGTGAACTGCATTCATATGAACAATAATCTATTTCTATGAACATGTAACCGTGACTAATTACCTAGCCCAAAACTTAGCACATCCACAAGTTAACATCCGAATCATATAGCATAACAACAGATTTCATCGAGTTTCATCCGATCCGTATGAACATGTTAACAATCCGAAACACATATTAACATTTAATTTATAACAAAGCACACATGTAAACCGGTTCTATCACAATCAACCATACTATCATCATCCGAATTACATCATGTAATGTTCAAGAATCATATAAAATCATCATGTAAACGCATAGATCACAATATCATCATATACAATCAAATAACCATGTACACTAACCGGTTGGAATCAAAGAGAGGGTGAGCCGAGAAGTGTTGTTCGCCGTCGGGTTCCAAGTAAACGAGAGAGAGAGCAAAGCTTCTAGGGTTTGTGTGTGTTTGTGATTTGCAAAAGTGGTAAAACAAAACCCCTAAACTCAGTTTTGTGGGTTGCGAGTGGGGAGTGGGCCGAGCCCACACGGTTGTCTAATGGACCCGAGAACAAGGAGTGGCCCAAAGGGCTTTGTGTGGTCGGTTCACAAACATACGACATACATACACACATAATGCATATAACATAACATGTATCATGAAATCAATTAATCATTCGGGTTTATAAAATCACATATCGTGCACAAACGTTACATCAAAGCAAGTCTAAAGTTCGAGTTGTCACACGAGCAAACCAAGGTGAGTTCACACAGCCAAGGCATGGGATTCCCGGGTTGGGAATTGGGTTGGATATGTTGGATATGGAATGATTACTCGTACTTACGCATACACCAGACTATAGACCATCGTCCTCAGGTTAGTCAGGACACGTTACGTAAAGCCTACGTAACCCAGTATTTGCCATTTGTCTCCCGGGTCGGGAGGACACGTTACGTAAAGCCTACGTAACCCAATACCATCCACTGGCTTCCAGGTCGGAAGGCCACACTGCGTAAAGCCTACGTAGCCCCCACGCGTACCACTGTCCTCGGGGAAGGGCACGTCACGTAAAGCCTATGTGACCCTGTACGTTTTCCTGTTCTCGGTAAAGAAGAACATATGGTCGGAAGTTAGTCTAGTAAGTACCGTTAATGAGAAGCCCTCATTAGCCAGGATAAACATGGGAAGCCCCCACCGGTATTATGATCACAAGGTTTGGGAAGCCCCCACCTTTAGTACACACTAGTATGGGAAGCCCCCACTAGCTATACTTATGCACTATGTTATGAACCTACTTTCTGTGAACTCGCTCAACTAGTTTGTTGATTATTTGCTGCATGCCTTGCAGGACCTTAGGTACTTTATGGAGCTTGCACAAGGAGGAGCAGGTCGTTGTGGGACACGGATCATGAACTTTATCTGAACTTATAACTATTTTGAGATTACATACTATGCTTCCGCTATTTAAACGATGTCTGGTTTTGAAACATCAATCATGTCATGATGATTTACATTGATTACTTTTATTATTAAATGCTATGTTTGATATGATTGATGGCTTGATCCTGGTCAGTCATGCTCCCAAGCGGTGGTACTCCGCGGGTGGATTTTGGGGGTGTGACAGATTGGTATCAGAGCCATTGGTTATAGAGAACTTGGTTTTAATATGGAAAAACGTTTTTATTAAAACCGGACTATAACCAGAACAGTGCTCTCAACGATCCACAACGACGCTTCGCTCCACGTGCAAGACTCGACATCCTAGGTAATAAGGTTTATGATTATTGCCTGTTTGCTAGAACTGCTTAGAACTTTGCTCGCATTACGTTTAGATACACATGATACTATAGCATGAGAAACCCTACGTGCTTACACTTTTCTGTCATCGCCCTATTCGCGAACCATTCTTACCTATGCTACTTGTTACAATGAAGATCATGTCTGGAAGAATCAACATGACACAAGCCCAGCTAGAGGCTCTCGTTCAAGCTCAAGTTGCTGCGGCAGTTGCAGCAGCTCAAGCAGGTAGTATATCCTGCAGTATAGGCACACACTAGGATCTTTAGATCCTACATTAACACTCGTATTTAACTTCGTCCTATTCGTACACAATAGGTCAACACGCGCAGCAGCCTGTCTGCACATTCAAGAACTTCATGGACTGTCGTCCAAATTCCTTCAACGGCACGGAGGGGGCAGTGGGACTCCTCCATTGGTTTGAAAAGCTAGAATCAGTATTCGAAATGTGCGAGTGCCCTGAGGCTCGCAAGGTCAAGTTTGCCACCGGCACTTTGGAAGGAATAGCACTGACTTGGTGGAACGCCCAAGTTCAGATCTTAGGGTTGGCAGCTGCTAACGCCACCCCATGGAACGATTTCAAGGAACTCATCAAGCGTGAGTATTGTACACGTGAAGATATTCACAAGCTGGAAGACGAGCTGTATAATCTGAAAATGGTTGGATCAGAGATCGAAGCGTATACTAAACGGTCGAATGAGTTGGCCGTTCTGTGTCCAACTATGGTGGACCCTCCATACAAGCGCATTGAGTTGTATCTCAAGGGATTGGCGCCAGAAATTCAGAGCCACGTGACGTCGGCTAACCTCGAAAACATCCAGGAAATTCAGCGCCTCGCTCATCGCATCACCGATCAGGCAGTGGATCAGAATAAACTGCCCAAGCGTGTTAATGCTACTGCTAACGTCACCACCTCAGTTACTCCTGCTACGTCTGGTGACAGTAAAAGGAAATGGGATGGAGATTCTAGTAAAGGTTCAGCATCTGTTCAGCCACAAGCTCAGCAGCAGAAGATTGACCACTATCAGAGTCCCAGTCAGCAATCCTCTGGTGGTCACAGACAGAGGAGATATTAGGGTATTCAACCTAGGTGCCACAACTGCAACAGGCATCACCACGGCCCGTGTAACAAGGGTCGTTGTCAAAGGTGTCTTAAGATGGGTCACGAGGCCAAGGACTGTAGGAGCCCTCGCCCTGCGAATCAGAATCAACAGCCTCAGCAACCAGCTCCACAGAACCAGCAGCAACAACAGCAGCCACAGCGTGGAAACCGGGGATGTTTCCAGTGTGGGGCTGAAGGTCACTTCAAACGCGATTGTCCTCAGTTGAACCAGAACCGCAACAACAACAATAATCAGGGCAACGGGAACAACAACGGTGGGAACAACAACAACAACGGCAATGAAGCTCGTGGTCGTGCTTTTGTGCTAGGTCGAGGCGACACAGTGAACGATCCCAACGTTGTTATGGGTAAGTTTCTCCTCGACAATATTTACGTTACTGTTTTGTTTGATTCGGGTGCGGATACGAGCTATATGTCTGTGAAAATGTGTCAACTGCTAAAACGTGCACCAACACTTTTACCCACCAAACATGTAGTAGAGTTAGCTAACGGTAAAAGTCTAGAAGCCACGCACGTAGTTCAGGGTTGTAATCTTATCCTAGCTGGCCAAGCCTTCTCTATTGATCTCATTCCCATAGTTTTGGGTAGTTTCGACGTCGTGATTGGGATGGATTGGTTATCCCAACACCAGGCAGAAATCTTATGCAGTGAGAAGATCATTCGTATTCCTCGTTCTGGTCAGGAACCTCTAGAAGTTCAAGGTGACAAGAGTGGTGCTGTGGTTGGCATCATCTCTTTCTTGAAGGCTCAGAAATGTCTACGAAAGGGGCACACTGCCATTCTGGCACTCGTTACAGACGCATCAGCAAAGGAAAAGAAATTGGAGGATATTCCAATTGTACGTGATTACCCTCAGGTGTTTCCTGAAGACTTACCTGGTTTACCGCCTCATCGTCAGGTCGAATTTCAGATCGAGCTCGCTCCAGGAGCAGCACCCATAGCTCGCGCACCATACCGCTTAGCTCCATCAGAACTGGAAGAGCTGTCGAAGCAACTGCAAGAGCTCTTGGAAAAGGGCTTTATTCGTCCAAGCTCTTCGCCTTGGGGAGCTCCAGTACTTTTCGAGAAAAAGAAAGACGGTACGTTCAGGATGTGCATCGACTACCGTGAACTCAACAAGGTGACGGTGAAGAACCGTTATCCTCTTCCACGCATTGACGACTTATTCGACCAGCTGCAAGGGTCGCGCTACTATTCGAAGATAGACTTGAGGTCGGGGTACCATCAGTTGAGAGTCCGGGATGAGGACGTCTCCAAGACAGCCTTCAGAACTCGTTACGGTCACTACGAGTTTCTTGTCATGCCGTTTGGGTTAACGAACGCGCCTGCCGTATTTATGGATCTTATGAACAGGGTGTGCAAACCCTATCTTGACAAGTTTGTCATAGTATTCATCGACGACATTCTGATTTACTCCAAGAGTCAGGAGGAACATGAGCAGCATCTTCGTTTGATATTGGAACTCCTTCGGAAGGAACAGTTGTACGCCAAGCTTTCTAAATGCGACTTCTGGCTTCGTGAAGTCCACTTCTTAGGCCATGTAGTGAACAAGGATGGGATCCATGTCGATCCATCCAAGGTAGACTCGATCAGAAACTGGCCTGCACCGCGTACACCGACAGAAATACGCCAATTCTTGGGTCTGGCAGGTTACTACAGACGGTTTATTAGAGACTTTTCGAAGATTGCTCAGCCGCTTACGCTACTGACACAGAAGGGTGTTACCTATCGCTGGGGAGAGCCCCAGGAGACTGCTTTCCAGCACCTAAAGGATAGACTTTGCAGTGCACCTATCCTCTCTCTGCCAGAGGGCACAGATGACTTCGTGGTATATTGTGATGCATCCATTCGGGGACTGGGATGTGTATTAATGCAGCGTGACAAGGTTATCGCTTACGCCTCTCGTCAACTCAAGGTTCACGAACGGAACTACACGACACACGACTTAGAGCTGGGAGCTGTTGTTTTCGTGCTTAAGATATGGCGACACTACCTGTACGGTACCAGGTGCACGATTTACACCGATCACAGGAGTCTCGAGCATATTCTTAAGCAGAAGGATTTGAACATGCGTCAACGACGATGGGTCGAGTTACTTAACGATTACGAATGCGCTATCAAGTATCATCCAGGCAAAGCCAATGTTGTGGCTGATGCCCTCAGTCGAAAGGACACCTTACCGAAGCGCGTGCGAGCGCTACAGCTTACGATTCAGTCTAGCCTTCCTGCACAGATACGAAATGCTCAGGTAGAAGCATTGAAGCCCGAAAACGTCAAGGCTGAAGCCTTACGCGGCTCACGACAACAAATGGAACAAAAGGAAGACGGCGCCTACTATGTAACGGGGCGTATTTGGGTCCCACTCTATGGCGGTCTACGCGAACTTGTAATGGATGAAGCTCACAAGTCTCGCTATTCGGTACATCCAGGGTCGGATAAAATGTACCACGACATCAGCACTACTTATTGGTGGCCTAGCATGAAGGCCCACATTGCTACGTACGTTGGAAAATGCTTGACCTGTGCGAGAGTCAAGGTTGAATATCAGAAGCCAGCTGGTCTACTTCAGCAGCCTAAGATACCTCAGTGGAAATGGGAAGAAATTTCCATGGACTTTGTTACAGGCCTACCTAGATCCCAGCGTGGGAATGATACCATATGGGTGATCGTGGATCGACTCACCAAGTCTGCACACTTCCTACCTATAAAGGAAACGGATAAATTCTCCACTCTCGCAGACGTCTACCTTAAAGAAGTTGTTTCGAGGCACGGGGTGCCCACGTCCATCATTTCGGATCGCGACGCACGATTCACGTCAGAACTTTGGCAAGCGATGCACAAATCTTTCGGCTCACGATTAGACATGAGCACAGCTTATCACCCTCAGACGGATGGGCAGTCTGAGCGTACGATCCAAACACTCGAAGACATGCTTAGGGCATGCGTTATCGATTTCGGCAACGGCTGGGAAAAGCACCTCCCTTTGGTGGAGTTCTCGTATAATAATAGTTATCACACCAGCATCCAAGCCGCTCCATTCGAGGCATTGTACGGGCATAAATGCCGGTTACCCCTCTGCTGGGCAGAGGTGGGGGATAGTCAGATTACGGGTCCAGAGATTGTAGTGGACGCCACAGAAAAGATTGCACAGATACGACAACGCATGGCGGCAGCACGCGACCGTCAGAAAGCCTACGCGGACAAGCGTAGAAAGCCATTGGAATTTGAGGTCGGGGACCGGGTTTTATTGAAAGTTTCACCCTGGAAGGGTGTGGTTCGTTTTGGCAAACGGGGTAAACTGAATCCGCGGTACGTCGGACCATTCGAAATCATCGAAAAGATTGGCAAAGTAGCATACAAGTTGAACCTACCAGCTGAACTCGGGGCAGTTCACAATGTTTTTCATGTATCGAACTTAAAGAAGTGCCTATCAGATGAAAACCTCATCATTCCTTTTAAGGAACTCACTATCGACGAGCGGTTGCGGTTCGTCGAGGAACCAGTGGAAATCACGGACCGGGATGTGAAGGTCCTCAAACACAAGAGAATCCCTCTTGTCTGAGTTCGTTGGAACTCCAAACGTGGCCCAGAGTACACCTGGGAACGCGAAGACAGGATGACAGAAAAGTACCCCCAGTTATTCGAAACCAATGCAACCACTACTGAGGCTGAAGCTACTACTTCGGAATTTCGGGACGAAATTCCAGATCAACGGGGGGAGGATGTGACACCCCAGGAAAACCAGTGAACGCTATAACTTACCTAGCTTCCTCAGTGAGTGCATACCAAATTTCGGGACGAAATTTCCAATTAGTTGGGGATAATGTGACAACTCGTACTTTACCGTCTCATACATTACGTGTAACCATTGAACTAGTGTGATTATGTGATTATATTGATTGATTGAATGATACGTGTTACGTGAATTATGTGATTAAGTGTTGAAGTTATCGAACCGAATAGTATTTCAATCACATCAACCCACTCGGTCCATACAATTGGACTCGAGACCATGAGATAGCCCAAGTGGGGTTTCGGCCCACTTCCTTTCCATACGTACATGTATCTCATTAGGGTTTTTGTTTTCACAATCTTGGCAACCAAGAACACACACAAACACCAAGCTCTCTCTTTCTCTCGGCTCGGAACCGAAGACTGCCGAACACCCTTCGAAGCTTTTGAATCTGAATCCCTCTCTTCCCATCTCGGTTAGTATGATGTTCATGATGACGTGTTTATATGATTTTGTTAGTAACCGGATCACATGATAGTTGGATCGATTGATGATATTTTGTATTTGGTTATATGTTGTATGAATGCATGATAACCGAATGGTATGTTTCGAATTGTTCTTGTTGAAACCCTGGATCGGTTTGTATACTTGTGCTTGTAATCGGCTGTGATGATTCTAATGTGCAAACATGTTTAGGGGAAGGCATGGTTGATCTAGAATTCGGTTATATAATTAGATTACGGGTTATGTTTATGTAATTATTGTGAACTGAGGTTGAATATATGAACTGATGATATGAACATGCTTGAAGATGTTATGAAATTGTTAAAAACTGTTGATTGATCCGAATTGTGAAACTGCCTAAAGTGTTTGCTGTAATCACGGATTAGATGTTATTATTATGCATGAATTCAGGGAAACCAGTTACACACACGGTTGCGACTCAGATTGCGAGTCGAAACCTCACCGTCTCGACTCGAGACCACAACAGCATGAACCGTAACCACGGTTGCGAGTCCCGTTGCGACTCGTAACCGGACCATGATGAACCGAGACCAGCCATTGCGACTCGCAACCTACTGTTGCGACTCGTAATCTCCTGATATGACTCGTAATCCTCGGTTGCGACTCGAAATCGCCGGTTGCGACTCGAGACCACCATTTACACGCACACTGTTTGGGCCTTCACTGTCACGGGCCCAATGATTTGATTTGTGGACTGTTGCTATTGGACTTTCACTATTACAGGCCCAACTGATTGGGCCGGACACTTGGCTATTTGTTTAACTGTTATGATATTGGGCTGCTTATTGTCGTTGGGCCGGGTAATGATTGGACCGAACACTTAGATTGTTTATCGGATTGATGATACATGTACGTGTTTGCCATGATTATACGTGATACAATATATGTGCTATATATACGAACCTGACTTGTATAATAACCATGATAGGACGTGGTTGACCATTCCTAGCTTAACTATATTCTTTGTGTATCTGCCGAGCAAACCAAGGTGAGTTCACACAGCCAAGGCATGGGATTCCCGGGTTGGGAATTGGGTTGGATATGTTGGATATGGAATGATTACTCGTACTTACGCATACACCAGACTATAGACCATCGTCCTCAGGTTAGTCAGGACACGTTACGTAAAGCCTACGTAACCCAGTATTTGCCATTTGTCTTCCGGGTCGGGAGGACACGTTACGTAAAGCCTACGTAACCCAATACCATCCACTGGCTTCCAGGTCGGAAGGCCACGCTGCGTAAAGCCTACGTAGCCCCCACGCGTACCACTGTCCTCGGGGAAGGGCACGTCACGTAAAGCCTACGTGACCCTGTACGTTTTCCTGTTCTCGGTAAAGAAGAACACATGGTCGGAAGTTAGTCTAGTAAGTACCGTTAATGAGAAGCCCTCATTAGCCAGGATAAACATGGGAAGCCCCCACCGGTATTATGATCACAAGGTTTGGGAAGCCCCCACCTTTAGTACACACTAGTATGGGAAGCCCCCACTAGCTATACTTATGCACTATGTTATGAACCTACTTTCTGTGAACTCGCTCAACTAGTTTGTTGATTATTTGCTGCATGCCTTGCAGGACCTTAGGTACTTTATGGAGCTTGCACAAGGAGGAGCAGGTCGTTGTGGGACACGGATCATGAACTTTATCTGAACTTATAACTATTTTGAGATTACATACTATGCTTCCGCTATTTAAACGATGTCTGGTTTTGAAACATCAATCATGTCATGATGATTTACATTGATTACTTTTATTATTAAATGCTATGTTTGATATGATTGATGGCTTGATCCTGGTCAGTCATGCTCCCAAGCGGTGGTACTCCGCGGGTGGATTTTGGGGGTGTGACATCCACTTCAAAAGGTGGCAACAGAAGATGTTCTTCTACTTGACCACCATGAACCTTGCGAGGTTCTTGACTGAAACCGCTCCCCAACCTGCGGAAGGGGAGACCGATGCGCAGGCTCTGAGCGCGGTAGAGGCTTGGAAGCACTCGTATTTCATTTGTCGAGGCTATGTACTCAACGGTCTCTTTGGATGCAATGTATAATGTGTACTATAATATCAAGACTTCCAAAGAATTATGGGAGTCTTTCGATAAAAAGTACAAAACGGAGGATGCGGGAACAAAGAAATTTGTTGTCGCCCGTTTCTTGGACTACAAAATGGTTGATAGCAAGACTGTTATGAACCAAGTCCAATAGTTGCAAATTATACTACATGACATCCATGCTGAGGGAATGGTACTTAGCGAGACATTTCAAGTGGCAGCCATGATCGAAAAAATACCTCCTGCTTGGGTGGATTTTAAGAATTATCTTAAACACAAGCGAAAGGAAATGGTGATTGAGGAACTTGTCGTCCGTTTTTGTATAGAAGAGGACAACAAGGGGGCCCAAAAAGGCACCATTTTGCAAGCTTCGGCTAAGGCAAACATGGTGGAAGTGGGAGAGTCCTCAAAAGGCAATAAGGGCAAACGGGGTAGAAAGGGCAACAAAGGGAAAGCAAAGGTTAACAACCTTGGACCGAAAAAGGGGGCTGTGAAAAAGAAGTCTGCGCCTTTCCAATATAATTGTTACAACTGTAACGAGACGGGGCACCGTGCTAACCAATGCAAGAAACCTAAGCGTGAGCATGCGCACATGGTTGATGAGGATGGTATGCCTCTGATTGCAATGATAACTGAGGAAGCGACTATGATTGAAGAAGTCAACGCGATGGGTGAAAACCCAAAAGGATGGTTCGTTGACACGGGTGCAACCCGCCATGTTTGTGGAGACAAGGCTCTTTTCTCTACATTCAAGGAATCGTCAGGTGAAGAAAAGCTTTATATGGGAAATAAAGCTACCGCAAGCATCAAGGGGGAAGGCACTGTCATCCTGAAGATGACGTCTGGCAAGGAGCTTACTTTGACCAATGTGCTTTATGTCCCAGGGATACGGAAGAATCTCGTGTCGGGATGGATGCTCAACAAGTTTGGATTTCGTCTAGTGTTTGAATTGGACAATTTTGTTCTTTCTAGACGTGGAATGTTTGTTGGAAAGGGCTATGCCCTTAATGTAATGTTTAAAATGTTTGTAATGGTTGTGAAAAACAACAAGAATATGAATAAAATTTCCACTTCTACTTACATGATTGAGTCTTCTAATGTTTGGCATGGTAGACTAGGACATGTAAATTTTAATTCATTAAGACGTTTAATTAAATTAAATTTGATACCAACATTCCATATTGAGTCCAATTACAAATGCGAGACATGTGTAGAATCCAAATGTACGAGATCATCGTTTAAATCGGTTGAACGAATAATCGAACCCCTTGATTTAATTCATACCGATGTGTGTGATTTAAAAGCGGTTCCCACGCGTGGAGGAAATAAGTACTTCATCACGTTTATTGATGATTGTACTAAATATTGCTATGTGTATTTACTAAAGAGTAAAGACGAAGCAATAGAAAAGTTTATCTTGTACAAAAATGAAGTTGAGAATCAACTCAAAAAGAAGATAAAAGCTGTGAGAAGCGACCGAGGAGGTGAATATGTTACACCGTTTGCGGATTTATGCGAAAAAAGTGGCATTATACACGAGTGTACACCTCCTTATTCTCCATAATCAAATGGCGTGGCGGAACGAAAGAAGCGCACATTGAAAGAGATGATGAACGCCATGTTGATCAGTTCGGGAGTGAATCGAGAAATGTGGGGGGACGCGATTCTCTCAGCAAACTATCTTTTGAACAAGATACCTTTGAAAAATAGGGACGAAACTCCATATGAGTTGTGGAGAAAAAGGAAGCCTTCATACAAATACTTGAAAGTGTGGGGGTGCCTAGCAAAGGTGATTGTACCACCTCCTAAGGCTCTTAGGATAGGACCCAAAACTGTTGATTGCATTTTCATAGGATATGCACATCAAAGTAGTGCACATCGTTTTCTTGTACATGAGTCCAAGAATCCCGATGTACACAAACACACTATCATAGAAGCAAATTCCAATATCGTCTCATATTTTGAGAATGTGTTTCCAATGTTAGGACAGACACATGCGACTTCATCAACAACGGCTGATGAAGCAGGTCCAAGTTCATCTACATGGTTGGATGAAGCAGGTCCGAGTTCATTTACGAGGTTAGATGAAACTCATGAACGACCCGAGGTTGAAGAGGGTGAGCTTAGACGAAGTAAACGACAAAGGGTTGAAAACTCATTTGGTCTAGACTTCATGAGCTATATGGTTGAGGGTGAGCCCAATACCTACCGCGAAGCGGTTACCTCCACAGAAGGAGCTCAATGGTAAGAAGCAATTAAGAATGAAATTGATTCTATATTTCAAAATCATATTTGGGAGTTAGTAGATCTTCCACCTGGTTGTAAACCACTTGGATATCGTTGGGTATTCAAAAGGAAGATGAAAGCTGACGGAAGTATTGAGAAATACGAGGCAAGGTTAGTGATCAAAGGATTTAGACAAAAGGAGGGTCTAGACTACTTTGATACTTACTCGCCTGTAAGGCGAATAACCTCTATACGATTGGTTCTTGCAATTGCGGCTCTAAGAAATTTGGAAGTTCACCAAATGGATGTAAAGACCGCATTTCTAAATGGCGATTTAGAAGAAGAAATTTACATGAACAACCTGAGGGTTTTTCCGCCCCAGGAAACAAGGGCAAAGTATGTAAATTAGTCAAGTCTTTGTATGGCTTGAAGCAAGCTCCAAAACAATGGCACCAAAAGTTTGATCATGTCATGATTGACAATGGTTTCAAAATAAATGAGTGCGACAAGTGTGTTTATTTTAAAGACACACCAAGAGGTTATGTAATCTTATGTCTTTATGTAGATGATATGCTTATCATTGGGAGTGATGATAACATGATCAACTCAAGAAAAGACATGTTGAAATCGAGGTTTGACATGAAAGACATGGGTCTCGCAGATGTGATTCTTGGAGTAAAGATCACTAGAACCCAGAATGGTCTTGTGTTGAGTCAATCTCACTACGTGGATAAGATCTTTGGGAAATTTACTTCGGACGATACGAGTATAGCTCGCACTCCAATTGATAATACCCAACGCCTAAGGAAGAATAAAGGCGAGAGTGTTGCTCAGTTAGAGTACTCAAGGATCATTGGTAGTCTCATGTATCTAATGACATGTACCAGACCCGACTTAGCATATGCTATGAGCAGGCTAAGTAGATACACCAGTAATCCGAGCGCGGATCATTGGAAAGCTATCACGAGGGTGCTTAGATACATAAGATACACAAGACACTATGGATTGCATTATACCCGTGATCCAGTAGTGATCGAAGGATACACCGATGCGAACTGGGTATCGGATATAAAAGATCATAGATCAACAAGTGGATATGTGTTTACACTTGCGGGAGCAGCTATAGCTTGGAAGTCTTCCAAGAAAACGGTTATAGCTAGATCCACGATGGAATCCGAATTCGTCGCTTTAGATAAAAGCGGGGAAGAGGCGGAGTGGCTACGTCAATTTGTGAAAGATATTCCAAGATGGCCAAAGCCGTTGACGGCGATCTGCATACATTGTGAAAATCAATCTGCGCTTGTTAGAGCACAAAGCGCGATGTACAATGGCAGATCAAGGCACATTCAACGTAGACACAACATAGTACGACAACTTATCTCAACGGGTGTTATCTCAGTTGACTATGTTAGGTCAAAGGAGAACATTGCAGACCCGTTAACAAAAGGCTTAAGCAAAGATAAGGTGTATAAGTCGTCAAGAGGAATGGGACTAAAGCCTATAAAAGAAGGGAATATGAGGGAAACCTAACCTAGTTGACTGGAGATCCCAAGATCTAGGTTCAATAGGCAAACTTAATCATGAACCCAAAGGGAGTTACTGTGGGGGGTGCCCCAAAAATCAATAAAGGGAGTTGTATACTTCCTAGTCCATTCCAATCAGTGACATGAAGGAAAGGTTAAGCATGTTGAAGTTAAGGATTTTTGAGGAAATCCAAAATTAACCATGATGCTTTTAATGATTTAGAGGAATCACCTATGTTAGAAAGAAGTGGGGTCGCTTCGAATGGATTTGTGGGGAGGCGCAAATCCTAGAGCTCTCGCAGAACCAGGAAAGTGTTCCATGACCATAAACGGACACAACCATAAGGACTTGACTCGACTAGGGAGAGTATTGTGTGAATGTATATTGTCGCCTTTGGACACCGCGTCTACAAGACCCTAGAAGGCTAAGTATGCTTCACAAAAGAAGATTCAAAGGTTACACCTACCTATCTTGCAATATTCAACTGTTGAACGTGTATCGTTGAAACTTGATAGATCGATTTCTATTCATGTGGAGGATTGTTGGAAATTTGTGAAAATAGCATTTTTCACAAATATAGGAAAATGATTTTTTTCCTATTTTGGACTAGAAATAAATATAAGAAAATGCGCGGGTTTTATATATTTATTTGTGGGTTTGTGTTCTATGTTGGAAGAGCTTCGCAACGAACTAAACCACGTCAAAAATGGAGCTAAGATGTATGAGATATCGATGCTCAAAGTTTGGTGTTTGAAACTTGAATGCTGAAAAAAGTGGGAAAGTGGCACCTTGTCCCATCCTTATTGTTTCATGGAAGCATTCACTAAGTGTACTCGCGAAGGGTGCGAAGCACCCTAACTCGCACTCGCACACACGCTTTGGGCTTCAGGTACACCTTCGGGTTGGAGTCAAGACCGCAGTGCAACTGCTTTGGGCTGTTGTATCCTGGAAACAAACGTGTTCTCCTGGGAGACACGAAATTTGTTTTAAGGGACCCGTGTCTAACACGATCCTCAGCCAAGAATTACTTTTTGTTTGCAAAATCTGTTTTTGTTTTTCTTTTATTTCAGTTGTAATTGTAAAGTAATTTTAGTTTCATTCTGTTTAATTCTTGTAATTCAAGTTAATAAAGATTTTTATTTATTTTGCACGAACGGATTCCTACAGATGACACAACAAGGATGAGAATTCTGCACCCCAAAGAGGGTGGGATTGTGTCTCGCTCATATTAGGGTGGGATTGTGTCTCGCTCATATTGTCACATCAGGCCGCCACTAGCTTTCTCTCTAGATTTTCTTCTTCTTTATTTGTTTTTTCTTATCTCTTGTAATACTCTGCTAAGAAAACACCCCAAATCATCCTCTCTCAGCTTTCACCTCAGCACGACTCACTCTCGTGACAACCTCATGGTATCTCGCTTCCACTCCATGCATCCTAAGAATTCCATGGTCATGAATACGGGTAAAGACTATTACGGACACGACACAAAAATAATATGATAATAATCAATTTATAGGTTGGCTAATATGTTAACCCAAACAAAATATTATAATTAATAAAAAAGTTGACGCGTTATTAATGATTTTAGTTGTTATTAATGATTATCTAAAAGGAATTAACATTAAGTATGATGCTTTGGTTTTTGTTTTTGTTTTTTTTTTGTTTTTTTTTTTTTTTTTTGTATTTCTTATTGTAAATCAGCTTTTATTTTCACCAACCTTTTTTTTTTAAATTCCAACTTCATTTGTTAGTCCAAACTACAACAATCATTTTTATCCTACTCATCCTCTAATCTCAAGTTAAACATGTTTAATGTCAGAAAATAAATTTTTGTTAGTTAAGAATGAGAGAAGGAAAAAACTAAAAATACACCGATTAAAAAAAGGAGAGAGCATTCTGCGTTTGAGCTGAAGTGTTTAATGTGTTACGAAATCACCAGGAGATGCTCATATTCATAATTACCTTATACTTGTGGTTCACTATTGGCAATTTGGCATAATGTTATGAATCATATAAATTAAACTATTAGCCAACTCTTAAGATTCTTAGTTTTACATGTCTAATGTAAGAACACATTTTTTTAGGGTATACCTGTTTGCACACCCATTTGCCTATTGGCATACCAAAAAGGTGTTTTTTTGTCCTATATGTACATTCTGTAGTGTCGAGCTGTGACCAAAGCGTGGCGTTTTGGTCCGGTCAACCAGACCCGTCAGACACCCGTCAGTCTTTTTCTGGTTGACCGGACCAAAACGCCACGCTTTGGCCACAGCTCGACACTGCAGGGTATGTACATAGAACAAAGAACACCTTTTTGGGTTGGCTTTGGTGTGTAGATAGTTTGAGCCTTTCTTTATGATTGTTTCTAATTATGGGTGGAAGAATAGTACATGTGTGACTCCATTCATATAATGTATAAATATCTACAAAATATATCTTAAAATCTCGTTTTATGACATCTATAATCTACAAATTATATATATATATATATATATATATGGAACCCATTAAGTCTAACCACTTTTTGAATCAATCTCTATCGTCGGATCATGCTGAAATTAAATCTCAGCCCTTTAAACTCATAAAAGTAACCGCTCTAATGGCGGTTCTGGGAGGTTATGGTCGGTTTTTGTAGCTGGTGGTGACCTCCACCTTTTGTTGCCCACTATCTCCACGACTCAACCGCCTAAAATATTACCTTTAACCGTTTTAGGTATTACATATTCTAATGTTCCCATTAAATATAACTGACTACTAAACTCACATTTTTAACTGCTCTTAAGGTAGTTTCTAGCGGTTCCATAGATTAAGGACGGTTTCTTGTAGTTATTCCCCACTCTGGCTGCGATTCTTGGCCCCCATTCGGTTTCCTCGCCCATAAAACTATAAAACTAAACAGCCTCCAAAAAAAAAAAAACTGGGTGAAGCCTGATTTTGCTCTAAACGTTGGTGAAATGTGATCTAAAATTCCAAAGCGGCTTTCACCATCATTCTTCCATCACACAAACCATTACTTCTTCTCATCTTAAATAAATATCCTAGCCGCCATCACCAACACTTGAAATCAACTAGAAGATACGGTTCCGTTTCTTTTTTGTTTTTGTTTCTGTTTCTGTTTAATTTGATTCCGTGCGTGATTGATTGGAATTTAGTGTTTTGTGTTGTGTTTGCTCCAGAATTGAGGCTGTTGGATTTTTAATCCACTTAATTTAGGGGTTGGTAGGGGTTGAGTTGGAAATTCGGGATTAAATTGTGTTGCTATTACTGTTGTTAGTTCATGAAATTGGAACGTGAAAGGCATTGATTTTGTTGGCAATTGTATGTAGTTAATTGTTCGGGTGTGAATTAAAATGATCTGGTTTTATTTGCAGGGGCAATGTTCTTGTGTTGGATCTTGTAAGTAATTATTTTTTTTTCTTTTAACATTTAGATTGAACGATTCTGATATATTTTTTTCAATGTGATAGTAGGAGGACGAGTTAGCATTGGGCCTGTATGTTGAAAGAGCACAGGATACCAAACAAGGGTTACAAAAGGTTGCTGTTGAGATATGAGGTACTAATTTTTTATAAAGACAGTGTTGTTTGTTGATTTTATTTGATGAAAACATCTTTCTCTGTGAATATATATCTTTTGCGAATAATTGTTATTGTAATGATGCACCATTTCTTTTATCTTAGCTCTTCAAAACCTGTTGATGTGGATTTCTTGGAGTATCGGTCTCGTGATGACGAAGCAATTGTGTCCGAGGATGATATATGTGATAATGATGATGATGGTAAAATTCCCTTTTTTTTTTTTGCTTTTATAGACTCGGCACTTATAAATATCAGTTCTATGCCTATAAGGGCATAATTGATCATTGAGTTGTTAACGTATGTTTTCACTTTTTCGTCACTCAAATAATTTAACTTTAAGATGTTATTTTTCCTTTTGTCTGTTTGATCCATTAGAGATAAATAAGACTAGGTTCATCTATATTATTTTAGCTAGGGAGCGATTGCAAAATTTCATGACTAGTGATAGTATTCTGTTTTTATGGCTCATCTAATGCATATTGTTGTTTTGATGATATCTTTATATTTTCGATACCGATTTACGGTTACACGGCTGAATTTCTTAAGTTACAGTTTGCTTGGTATGTCTCTGTTTTGAATTTGTTGGCCATTGTGGAGATTGATGGGATGTGTATAGAATTTAGGTATGTTATATAACTTACATTATGCCTGTTATAGTTCCAGTCATGTTTTTGGGCTTCCAGGGCTTTCTGAATCATAACAAGTCGTTTGTGATGCTGCCAAGATCCATGGCGTTTTCTATCTTCAATTCAATTCAGCCAGTGCAAGAATTGTAAGTGTAAACTAATTTTCCCTCATGTTGCATCGTTTCTTGATTTATCGTCTATTTCACTTCACTGATTGTTGATTTAAAGTGTTTCATTTGTGAGATGAATGCTACTGAGCATCCCGGTGCCGTCGTCGATGAAGATGTTCAATCTGTTGTTATCGCCGGATTGGTGGGAAGAAATTAATGAATCGAAGAACTGGAAAATTGGCGAATTCTGTACAATTGGCCTCACTCCTCACTGTTGACTTTTGTGGATTCTCTCAAGGTATGTGACTATTGCTATTCATGTTCACTTCTCGCTGCTAATTTGCTACTTCAAGTCAACTAAATTATAGCACATGTCAGAGAAATTAACTCACGTTGTAGTAGTTAAAACTGAAATTTAACATTATATGTTTGTAACAGTTTTGGGATAACTGGCTTGCAGTTATCGTTTTTTTTTAAACTGGCTCACCAATCAGCAGTGTGGGTAAGTGGGGATATGTATAATTTCTTAAACAGTGGTGCTCATGAAGTTATAAAGCAATCTATATATATGATCATTCTTCTATGAAGTATTTTCTGTAGTCTTGGTTCTCGATATTTAGAACTTGGTTAGTAAATTTAGAATCATTGTTTTGATACATGTATCATGAAAAAAAAAAGCTGAGACACTATATAAAAGAAAACTCGACATTTGTTAGTAACCTAATGAAATGTATATGACATATGCATTTCATCCATACCCATATAAAATTTACACGGCATTGGTTTATGTTGGTTACATGTTGTAAAGGTCTTAAACTTTCTTTGAGAGCATATGGGATTTATTTATTCGATATATTTTATGCTTACATTACATGTAATCTTAAGCTATTTAAACAGCCTCTGTTACTCAAAGAGTTTATTCATTTTTTTAAATGCATAGTCTTTGTCTACAGTTTGTTACCTATACTGATTCTATACCATGTTTGAAATCCCTAAATTATGGGCAAATTTTTGTATGGTACGTGCAAATTGTGTAGACAATTTGATTTGGTTTGCATATTATAACATACCTTGTCCTTTAAGTCATATAATCTTTTTAGCTAACCCGTTCATCGAAACGGGAAGACAGGTTGGCATTTTGTAAATGGCTTGACTGGTTGTAACTGAGCCGTAATCAAATTGTAATCATGTTAAATGGGCAGGAATGTTGTAATAAAATGGGTTGTAAACGGGTTGACAAGTCATTTTACTTAATTGGATTAAAGAGGTAATCTCAAGCACGATCTTTTTAATTTAACAGGCCCACCTGAATACGATATGGTGCTTAAAGTTGTGTCAAAATCCCATTATCTCCGTGTCGTGATTAAGGTTGTGTCACCAAGTGTCATCTCTGTCTATGTTTAATTTAGAATTTTGTTTCAATTTGTGCAGGCTTTTGAGGGAGGTATTGTGTGTGTCAACTGTTCACATCCATGCTTCTCTCAAGCTCCATGGGGTGGGAAAAAGCATAGCGATTTTGGCTGTGAACTTGAGAATGGTAATAATTTATATTTATAACATTTGTCTAAATTATTTTAATATAGTCGAGTAATGTATCATTGTTAGGCGAAATATGGGTGATCGTGTATAATGTACCGGTTTAGTGTCTTGCTTAACCAATCATTGTATACAATTTGGTGATGAATAAAATGTCCTTTGTCGTTCCAAAATTTTTTATAACTTTTGTCTAATATTGGAATGTTGTAACTTATATATCTATATGTTTCCAGGGAACTTGAGAATTACTTAAGCGTGAAGAAGTGGGATTGGTATACACTTCCATCTTCTAAGACCATGGGGTATGGTGGGGCGGGGGTTTGGGGCATGAGTTGACACGTGGAGTTCGAGCCCCCCCGCTGGTGAGTGACGTGTCCGTGGGGTATGGCGGGGCGTGGCTAGCCCGGCGTGGCCAACGGTTATATTTTAAAATTTAAACATGGCCCGCTATGCCCTAGCCAACAAGGCAATAAGAGCCGGCCACATAGGATCGCTAGCATGCCCCACGCCCGGCCTTAAACTCCCGCCCAAGGGGCCACGCCCAAACCCAAGCCCACCCGGGATGGTGACTTGGGCGTTTCTCTCCAACCCCCGCCCCATACCCCAAGTTTTATGATGACAAAAGGTCAATGTACCATTTGGTACGTGTAATATGTACAAGTCAAACTCTGCAGATAGAAATTTAATAATTAGTAAGCCTTGTACCCCTTAAGGGAACGGCACACTGATAAAGACATAATATAACATTGAACCAACTGAACTGTGAATTCTTCATTGAGCTAACATATTATATCTTTATAATTAAATAATGTTGTTTATACACATACCCTGTTTATCATCTTTTGTTTAGAGTGCAAAGAAAAAAAGTATATGTCATTATGACATTAAAATACCCGTCCACCGGACGAGTATTAAACTAGTTATATGTTGTGCACTCTCAGGGGGTGTTTGTTTTTTGAAAAAGTACTTCAGAACCTCTTTTCTCTTCCCCACGCAGACTACACGCAGATATAAATGTCTGCAGCTTGTTTGTTTTTCAGAAGGGTTTTCATTAAAAAACCTCTTCTTCACCTCTTTTTTCACACAGATGTGGTCTTATGTCTTTTTGCCTCTTCACAAATCATCTCCATCAAAAATTAAACCCTAGTTTCCTCTCCTCCAGCTGCACCCAGCTCTTCTCCCACCTCTCCACGTCCGCCATCACTGCTCCACCTCCGGCTCCACCTCCGACGCCGCCTCCGGCTCCCCCCACAACGCCGCCTCAGCCCCTCGACGTCGCCTCAGCCCCTCGAAGTCTCCTTTCTTTCTGGCATAAATCAAAGGTACAATAGTTTCTACTCACATCCATACATTTGGTAGGTTAAATTAAGGTTTGAATTTCAAAAGTTGTAATAATTTGTTAACACAGCAGCCGTGAAGAAGAAGAATTTCTAACCTAATTCTGTTTCAATAGTTTCTACTCACATACATCTTATCTTGCTAGTTTATATATGTTTAGAATTTCTAAATTCTGTTTCAATGTATGTGTTTTTGTTAACCTGTACAATTATGAATTTCATAATTCACTTTCACATGTAATGTTAGTTCATAATTTTTGTCAAAAAGTGTTCCTTTTCTTGTTTGTTGTTGGTTTAAAATTGTTAATTTGTTAATGTTAGTTCATAATGTTTGTAAAAAAATTGTTCCTTTTGTTGTTTGTTGTTAGCGTTAGGTTATAATTGTTAATTTGTAATGTTAGTTCATAATTTTTGTCAAAAAAGTGTTCCTTTTCTTGTTTGTAAAAAATTGCAGAAGTAAAAAAGCAAACAGTCTTCTTGCAGACTGCAGACATTTGGTCCAGCACTTCTGCTACAGATGTCTGCAGATGTGGTCCGCAGACTGCAAACGTTTGACCTCAGAAAAACAAACAGCACCTCAGTAATCGTTGCAAATTCACGGGTAACAACTTATGATACGACAAAAACACGAAATGAATTTAAGGGTGTGTCCTGGTTAAGGTTTTTTTTCTATACATGAATAACTATATGGATTATGTTTGTCTTACACGTAATCATTTAACTTATTAATTTAACATTATTAACACCATTAGTGATGTACTGATGAGAGACTTGGAGTAATCGTATAAGAAACTGAGTGGGCTAATCACCTGAAAATCTTGTACTCTTTTTGCCATACATAACATAAACAAAAGTATTAAAATGTATAATTATTCTATTTTAACTTTAATTATATCTCAAACTTAGCTTTATTAAATGCACGTCCTTTTTTAACAAACTTTAATCTACACTAGTTTTTTTTTACGTCGCGCGTTGCGGCGAAATCGAGCAAATGATAATACAAAACAATTGTGATTTGAAAATAAAGTATGTTGTTTAGAAAGCCAAACCATTAGAACGGTTTACTTCATCATCGTCGTATCGTTTTATGATATCAAATAAATACTTTATTTAGAGTACAACTTTGTTTTTAACAAAACTTATAACAGAATATCGGGGAAAAAGCAAGTACAACTATGTACTTAAGTTTTTAGAAAAAGGTAATAAACGTAAATTATTAAATAAGTATCAAATTAATCGATAAATTAATATATGTTCTTAAAAAAATATTAAAAAAGTGGTATAGGAAATATATGGTTTTAAAAAAGGGGAAAATTAAAAATATCTTATTAAAAGTATATATAATAATAAACTATTATAAGATATTAAATAAAAGAAAAACAAAAAACTATATATTGTTATAAGATAAAGTTACTATTCATCATCTTTCGTCAACAGATACCAAATAAATACTTTATTAGAGTACAACTTCGTTTTTAACAAAACTTATAACAGAATGTCGGGGAACAAATGAAGCACAACTACGTACTTAAGTTTTTAGAATAAAGTTATAAATGTAAATTATTAAAAAAGTATCAAATTAATCGATAAATTAATATATGTTCTAAAAAGAAAAAAAAAATATTAAAAAACTGGTATAGGAAATATATGATTTTAAAAAAGAGAAAAAAATTAAAAATATGTTATTAAAAGTAAATATAATAATTAACTATTATAATATATTAAATAAAAGAAAAACAAAAAAATTTTATATTATTATAAAAATAAAATTACTATTCATCGTCCTTCATCAAATATTTATATAATAGTTGAATGATAAACTATAAATAATAATCTTTAATATATTTAGTTCAATGATAACTAGAATTAAAGACAGAATAAGAAAATTGATTAAGACTTTGAAAGTAAACACTCTTTTTCAAATAAACTAAAAGAAAAGATATTAAATAGAATAAACGGCTCTTTTATATATATATATATATATATATATATATATATATATATAGGGTGGAGATACAATAGGAAGTTTATTTGGCTAGGAAGGTTAGGAAGTGATCTTGACCATCCATTAGGTTAATCAAGGGCTAAGATTAAATCAGGGAAATTGAAAGGAAGAAAAGAGGCGCGTGAGTTTGTTCAAGGGCATTCTAGTCAATCCAAGCCAATAGTTTCTCTCTCCTCCAATTCCCCCCCATTTTTTAAACATTAATAACTCTTTCATACGACATTATTTTTTTATAAAAATTGCACCAAAAAAACGAGTGTTTTTTATCTTTAAGACGAGTATACTATTGCTATATTTAAAAAAAAAATTTAAAACCCAGTTGCGTAAAACGCAATAGAAAAACCACCAGTTACGTAAAACGCAATGAAAAAAAAAACCTAAAAAATGACATTTTTCTAAAACGCAATGCACCAAAAACACAAAGAAATGACTTATTTGTAAAACGCAATAGCCAGAAAACACATAAAAATGTGTTTTTACCTAAAACGCAATGCACAAAAAACACATAAAAAGGTGTTTTACCTAAAACGCAATGCACGAAAAACACAAAGAAATGTCTTATTTGTAAAACGCAATGGCCATAAAACACTTAAAATTGACTCATTCTAAAACGCAATAGACTGAAAACACCTAAAAAATGTGTTTTTACCTAAAACGCAATAACTAAAAACACTTAAAAATGTGTTTTTTTCTAAAACGCAATAGCCAGAAACCACATAAAACTCTCTTATTTTTAAAACGCAATGGACACATAAAACTGTCTGTCACTGTGAATTGTCTGAATTGTCTACGAATTACTGTCTTCGAAATGAGCCAATTTCTGGAAAATTAATTTTTCTGATGCATTTTTAGTACATCAATTTTTCTGATGCAGCTCAACCCCAGCCAGGGGCTCTGCCCCTTGGACCCCGCCAGGGGCTGCCGCCCCCGGACCCCCGCCAAGATCGTAAAACGCAATGACTAAATAAAAAACCCAGATCGTGAAAATGGAATTAAAGAATTTCTTACATGGATCGAAGCCGATTTCTTCATCAATTGACGAAATTTGAATGATAGAAACACTTATCAACGCTCGAATCGAACGAATCGAGTGATTATCTCCAAAATCACCGAAAAAAAACGAGATTTTTTTTTATGAAATTAAACTGGGTTTTCTTCCAAAAAAGCTGAAGAACACGTTGATCGGGTTTTGAATCATTGATTGGTGATGAAAATCGCACTATAATGTAGTGATTATTGAGATAGAAAGTGAAGAAATGGTTGAAGATGGTGGGTTTTGAAAATGGTGGGTTTTGAAGTTACTGGATTTTGAAAAAGGAAGAAGAAGGAGTTGGATTGACTAAAATACCCTTTTTCTTTATTTTAAATGTTGCCACATGTCATAATTCTATGGCTTCCTATCCTTCCTAGCCAAAATTAACTTCCTATTTGATCTTTTCCCTATATATATATATATATATATATATATATATATATATATATATATATATATAGGGTAAGGTTATTGTAAAAAAGGTTAAAAGTGTGAGAAAGGTGAGAAATATTGTGGAGATGACATGTGTCTTCCATCTAAATTAATTCAAAAGGGTAAACAAGTAATTTTATAATTAATTCAATTAATTCAAAACTTACCATAACCGCCCCCCTTAATTATAGGAACATGATTTTTTTAAAAGATCTTTATAAACACCATTCAGCACATATATAACACCATACAGTAAAGTATATAACACCATTCAGCACAAAAATAACACCATTCAGCACAAATATAACACCATTCAAAAATAAAACACCATTCAGCACAAAAAAAACACCATTCACACAAAAATAACATCATTCAGCACAAAAATATAACACCATTCAGTAAAGAATATAACACCATTCAATAAAGAATATAAGAATATAACACCATTCAGAAAAGAAAATAACACCATTCAGTAAAGAAAATAACACATTCAGAAAAGAAAATAACACCATTCAGAAAAGAAAATAACACCATTCAGAAAAAGAAAAATAACACCATTAATGAAAAGAAAATAACACCATTAATGAAAAGAAAAAAACACTATTCAGAAAAGTTAGGGCTCTCTAATTTCTTCAGTTTTTGTTGTATCAGAGCTTCGGCACTCGATTCATCATCTTCCGCTTGCATAGGTTCCGGTGTTCTTGTTCTCTGCATTCTAGGGTTTGTCCGTTAAAAAAAAGGGGGCATTCCGTCATACCCTTGCGATCTTCATCAATCGGATCAAAACCACAAAAAAGACTCCAATCGATGACCTACATAAAGCTGATTCACAAGATCAACTGCTGAAATCCGATATTCGTTGCATGTTTTCAACGATTTCTGCTTCATATTTCCAGATTCTACACTATTCGAACCCAAATCAAACAATCGGAACATAGATCTGTGATAATTCGAACCGAATCTCTCACTGTTTTTGAAGATTCAAGCGTAGAGAAATTATTTCAATTCAGAACATAGAAATTGTTTTTGAAGATCTGTGTAATTCACTGCTTCAATTGTTTAATGTGGAAGAAGAAAGAGAGAGAGAGAGAGAGAGGGAGAGAGAGAGAGAGAGAGAAATTGTGAGCGTATGAGAGAGAGAACGAAATTACAGGGATTTGATTTACAAAATGAAGATAAAAAGACACAATTGCCCCTATAAATTTCAATTCAGTCCAAATTAACAAAAATATTTTGCAATTTGGTCCCTATTGATCTCAACCATTAGATCAACAAGATCTAGTGGCTGAGATTCTTTTTTACCTTTCTCACACTTGACCTTTTTTACAAGATCCTAACTCTATATATATATATATATATATATATATATATATATATATGATTAGGATCAAGAGTGAGCAATTTCTTAAGAGTAAATTGAGTGAACTAATCTTGGCCCTTGATCATTTTTTAGATTAATCTTGGCCATTGGTCATTTTTTAATATTTATCCATAGATTTTCTTTTAATTTTAATTTGAATATTGTTTTTCCTTTATTATCCGTATATGAATACATTGTTTTTAACTTTTTATAATTTTCAATGAATATTAAAAAATTTCTATGAGCTTGAAATTGTAATTATTTCTAGGCATTAACTTTTTTTTTTTTTTGAATATGTGATGAAGTTATTTATTTTTGCATACATGTTGTATGTTTCGTTTTCATTAATTTCAATTTTTTTTAGGAATCTACTAGTGTGCATGCATAATATTCTATATGTTGTTAATATACACATATGTAACCATTTCTGAATATAATACACAGATGTATAAAAGACTGTACACATGTGTATAAACTAAAAGCTGTGTATCTTGTATAAATTGATAGTTAGCGAAACTATAAACATGTGTATAAACTAACAGTTGTGTATCTTGCATCATGTGTATAAACTAACATTTGTGTATCTTGTATAAACTGATACTAACGAGACTATACACATGTGTATACACTAACAGCTGTTTATCTTGTATATACGGAAACTAGCGAGATTTTAGGGATTTTGATTATATTGTTAAATAAATGCAATTTACAAAAGACGCAAATACCGTTCTATTAATTATTTTAAAGGGAAGTTACAAAATTATAATTACAATCTTGCCATTGTTTAAAATTTTCTAGATGATGTCATCCAATGGTGTGACACCCTTATTATTATTTAAAGATTTTTGTATAGATTACAAAAATAAACTTGTAATTATGGTTACAATTATGTTGAAAATACGGTTAAATTAATACATTTTCGGATTTGAAACAATACGATACAATATGTATAAATTCGTTGTTTTTAAATGACGACGAAACCATGCGCGGAAGCTTGTATCTTGATCGTGTTCGGTTCCTCAATGAGCTTGATCTTCATCCGAGACATTCCCAACATTACCTAAAGTCAAAACCACTTAAAATGTTAGTTTTGACATTGATATAGCGCGTATAACCAAGTTCCAGCATCGAATCATGAAAAATAAAATAAAATTTCAGATTTGGTCCTGTCGCGTGTTGCGCCAGACACCCCTCACTCTGTCGCGTGTCGCGACGGCTCTCGTGTGTCGCGCCGGATCTAAGTGATCCTGTCGCGTGGCGCGAGGGATAGCATTTTCCAGCAGGTTTGGAGCTGGGTCCTGCATTTTTCAGCAATAACGGTTTTTACGGAAATGACCATAACTTCTTTGTTATTGATCCGTTTTATGCGATTCTTTTTCCTACGCGCTCGTAATTTAATTCTCCATCTAGTGATGTTAAAATTCAACATTCAAACTAAATAAATTCTAAATCTTTAAGCATTCGGCTTATTGGTCAAAATCAATATTCTGACCCGTTTGTATTTAAAACCTCTAAACCTGTTTCTAGTTAATCATAAATCATAAACCAAAGTATTTAACTCAAAATCTCTATCTTGGATTCATAACTTTTGTGAATTACGCGGCGAACACCCAAGTTACGCGCGTAATTCATTTTGACCCGTTTAGGGGATTTTTATGCATTAAAGCATCAAATCCGCTCTTCTCTTTTCTTACTTCGCGTTCCCATATATGAATTGCTACTTATATTCCACCACAACTATATTTTGTGGTGGATCTAACATAAGGGACCCATAATCAAAATTTTACCCTTTTGTTGGTCATGTTACGAAAAAAACCAAACTTAGGCATTTGATCCACAAAAGGCTTATACCGATAACTTTTATGTCCGTCTATACCTAGCATGATCATATTACATGTACTTAAACAATCCCCAAAGGTTGTTTACCCGATTTACCCACCATGGGCGTTTCGTACAACTTTAGTCCTTCAATTTACGACAAAGGACTTACACCAAATTTTGACCAAAATCGCGCGTTTAATTATAAATTGTTTATACGTACCTGGCTCGGGTCAACGTGTGGACCCATTTTAAGACCGTGTCTCTATAATATGCTAATTCATAAACCATTCATCCTGCGAGCATAAGACTCGACATACACTTTTTAGTCATAAATTGTCAAATGGTATCAATAATATCATTTGACCCGGTTGGTCTAAACTACCGAATGTTTTGCGCTTAATATTAAATGGTTTTTACCCACCATTTTATTAGATAATTATCCTTGGATTCTAACCATTTAGTTATGTCGCCCTAACCCTTTTCTTATGCGTTTAATCCAACATAGTTTATGTTCCTTGGCGTCGTTTAAAGCTTTGACTTTTATCCTACATACGAGATTAAAATCACCGGTTTACCCTCTTTACTCTCTTAGGCTTACTTATAAAGTAGCCATTCAAAACTTGTTTTAGATATGTCACTTCAATGACTATTTTGCGTTTTTCACCCTTTTACCAATAGTAATGGTTTTTCATCATTTTGACATGTTCCGACCCGCATCAATTCGCGTCAGGAATCATACCTTGGTTATTATCATTATCATATAAACAACTTTTGAACAAGCATGTATGCTATAAAAAGGGTGTAAGTTCCACTTACCTTGCATCCGAAGCGCGCTTTTCCTTCATTCTTGATTTGTTTGACCCGCTTCCTTTCCCAAGCCTCCACCTAGCTCGTTAGGCGTCAAACTATTTTCAATCATTTACAAGGCGGTTAAATTAGTTATAAAAATCACGACTATTCCACCTCACTTATTTTCTATGCCGAAGCTACTATTCGACTTCATGATTAGTTAACTTAGCTTATCTAAAGTTAACTACTTTTTTATCACATGGGTTACAACATTAAGTCTAAATCAACATAATATTTAGAACCCTTATCACTTCATATTACGCGTAATTGCCATATCATTCAAATACACATTTTCACTCTAATTTCAACACTTTAGTTCTCATTTAGTCATTTTAACAAACACCTAATGTGCATAAATTTTTACACATTTACAACTAGTTCATAACTAGTTATTTCTACTAAACATAAACATAATTTCAATTCCATTATGTTTAGCATGCATACTATTCTCAGATTCATCTCATGGAAATCAGTTAATCACCATTTTAATAGTCATAATTCTAGGGTTCATCTTATTTCTGCAAAACCCATTTAACACATAAATGGATAATCATGAAGTTCACAATTATGAACCTCAATTCAACAAGTAAATGACTAGGATTTACTCCTAGACATAAAAATCATTCCTAATTTCATCCTTGGATCATAATCCATCAATTTATTTGCAAGTAACCTACTTGTCTCAAATTTCAACTTCAACCAATCTAGGTTTTGTGACATACCCTGTGATCCCCATGACTTGGTGATCGTTTGTATGTGTTCATGCACGAATTTGAGACCCAAATACTCCTTCAATTTGGTGATATTTGATGAATAAGGGTTTCCCCTTGTTTTCTCCGGCAGTAGTCGACACACACACACACTTGGTGTGTGTGTTGTGTTTTGTTTAATTAATAAACCCAATCTTTTAGTATTTCCCCATTTGGTCCCTCAAGTTTAGTTAGTTATTAAGTAGGACACAATCTAACTATTTCTAATACTATTCCCACTTATTAACTAAGTTAAATATTCCTAGTTAGCTTAGTGGGTTCGGGGAAATTATGACTCAGATTATTTTAAGTCCCGTTAATTCAGACTTCTTATAAACTTTATTTCCTTAAAAGCATTTATTCACGTTGTATTTAATATTAGGATTATTTGTTTAAATCCTAATATTTATCGGGTTACTCTTACTGCTAACGGTACTTTACCCGTCTTTTAGTATTAACGGGGTTTGATTACCAAACCCGTTTTCGGGGTGTTACAAATGGCCCAGATTAGTTCGCACAGTTCACTCTCAACCTAGTGTTCACTCTAGAACCCTACCCTATATATATATATATATATATATATATATATATATATATATATATATATATATATATATATATATATATATATATATATATATATGTATGTATATATATATATAGGGTGGGAGTTGGCTACAAAGTCTATTTTTCCTACAAAGTGTATAAAGTCACAAAACACCACTATTTCAGCCATAAAACACACTCAAAACCCACAAATTACAAAGTGAAGATTACTAAAACATCATATTCATGGGTTTTGTGTTGTGTTTTGGATGATAAGGCTTTGATTTTCGAATGACTAACATTAGTGTGTTTTATGTTGATTATTTTGTTGTGTTTTATATTCATAGTTCTACGATGGTGTGTTTGAAGTTTTTATGCACTGTTAGGGTTTGGATATTGTGTTTTAGTGATCTTCACTCTGTTATTTGTGGGTTTTGAGTGTGTTTTATGGCTGAAATTGTTGTGTTTTATGACTTTGTACACTTTGTAGAAAAAATAGACTTTGTGGCCGAACCCCACCATATATATATATATATAGGGTCGGGATTTGGAGAAAACGGTAGAAAGTATGAGAACGGTGAGAACGCTTATCAATCGTCGGATCAAAACAATCTATGGACTAGATTGGCGCGGTGGCATTTTCGTAAATAACATCAATTTTATTATGTGGACGCGCTTCAATAAGGGTAAAAGAGTCTTTTGACTACTCCAAACAAAACGCCATCTCATGAAAATAAAACGCCAAAACAAAAATCACACAACATTTTGCTAAAAACGCCATTAGATATAAAACGTCAAACTTAATTATAGTAAAATCCCGCCTAAAAAAACCGCCAAGAAAATCCTATATATACAACAACTCAGACCTTCAATTAAAAAACACAAACAAAAACCCCAAACGCCACATTTAATATATACCATTCGATTGATAAACGCCAGAAAACCCAAAAATCAAATATATTGCTGTCAATAAAGTGTAGCTGTATGGTGTGGACAACATTGTCAGTTATCTTTCTTAACTAAGGATTAACAATGTTATCCAACACCATACAGCAATACTTTATTGATTTTAGCATGATCAAATTTACAGTTTTAAGATGGTTTATTTTGGGGCGTTCTTTTTCTCTGTAAAACGCCAAAAAAGATAACATTTTGGCTGAAAGGGTGTAAACTCAATAACATTTTGCTGCATGAGATTAGGGCTGTGCAAATTGCTCGCCGCTCGAGACTCGTTCGATGCTCGATCGAAAAATGTTCGGAATTTGCTCGTTCGATTCAACTCGATTGAAAAAGGCGCTCGGTTCGGATCGATTCGGTTTGAAACGAACCGAGCATGAGCAAAGGTCTGCTCAGTTCGGTTCGACTCGGTTGGCTCGAATTACTTTTAATATATATATATAGGGTGGAGTTATTGTAAAAAAGACCAAAAGTGTGAGAAAGGTAAGAAAGAATCTCAACCATTAGATCTAAATTAATTGAAAAGGGTATGATTGTAAATGCACTAACAAATTTAAATATGGTAATCCTTTATTTAAGGATTTGGAGAGAGAAAATCCTTGATTTAAGGAATTATAACCGTCCATAATATCATTCATTTTAACACCATTCAGTAAATGTTCAATTCATGGTGTCTTTACAAAAATAATATAACACCATTCAGTAAACAAAAAACACCATTCAGAAATAAAATAACACCATTCAGAAACAAAAAACACCATCTAGTAAACAAAAAATAACATCATTCAGTAAACAAAATAACACCATTCAGTAAATAATATAACACCATTCAGTACAAGAATATAACACCATTCAGTAAATAAATATAACACCATTCAGAAAAAAAACACCATTCAGAAACAAAAAAACACCATTCAGAAAAGATAACACCATTCAGTAAGATAACACCATTCAGTACAAGAATATAACATCATTTAGTAAATAAATATAACACCATTCAGAAAAAGAAAAAAACACCATTCAGAAAAAGATAACACCATTCAGTAAAAAATAACACCATTAATAAAAGATAACACCATTCAGTAAAAAATAACACCATTCAGTAAAAAAAACACCATTCAATAATCCTTACAGATTTCTTCTTCTCCAATTCACCTCTCTCTTTTCAGATTTCGTCTTCTTCGGTTTCTTCTTCTCCAATTCACCTTCTGATTCCTCTTCAGACGACGGAACGACGCCGGATTTAGTCCAATCCTCCTCTACTCCTTCGTCTGCGTAACCTAAACCGTCATCGTCAATGATAAAGCTTCGGTAATCTTCTTGTCGTTTGGCCACGAGGCTCTCGTACTCATCGTTGTCTACGGTGTCGTAGATCGGCTTGTCGATTTTGATCTGGTAACGATCTGTACCAGTGTATCTTCAGATTCATGATGTTTGCAGGGATTATGTTCTGAATATGGAAGAAGAAAGAGAGAGAAAGAGAGAAATTAGGAATGTATGATAGAGAGAGAACGAAATTGCAGGGATTTTGGAATGAATTAATTTACAAAATGAAGATAAAAAGACACAATTGCCCTTAGATATTTCAATTCAATCCACATTAATATAAATATTTTACATTTTGGTCCCTATTGATCTCAACCATTAGATCAAAAGATCTAATGGCTGATATTCTTTCTTACCTTTCTTACACTTTGGGCCTTTTTTACAGGAACCTAACTCTATATATATATACATATATGTGTATATATATATATTAATAAAATAACTAGAGGCGCACATTAATAATGTTTGGTCCAAGATCCAACTATAGCCCATTTAACTATAGAACTAAAGGCCAATATCAATAGTCCATTGCCTAATAATCCTGAGTAATTGAGTCAAAATGTCAAAACACCGAAATGTGAAGCGTCGATCGATACTCAAGTGTCAACCCGCCATTCAATTTAGAAGTATATAATCCTAGTTACAACCCCGCATCAACCATCATAATTCGAATTCTCTGTCATCAAAACGCCAACTACCTAAGGTTGCTTCAATCAGTTCATTCGAATTTAAACTTCTCATAGATCAAAGGTCTACTTCAATTGCTCGACGATTCATCTTTCTGCTTAGATGATCTCAGTAGAACCAGTTGAGTGTTTTTTCTATTCCTTGTTACTTAGTAAATTTATACCTACTAACAAACCTATCGTCACTTTTGTATTTATTATGCGACGTTCGATACTCGCTCGACGCTCGTTCGAAAAATACTCGGATCGAAAGGCGCTCGTTCGACTTTGGCTCGGTTGAAAAAACGCTCGGATCGATTCGGTTCGGTTTGTAAACGAACCGAGCACGAGCAAAGGTCCGTTCGGTTCGGTTCGGCTCGTGAACAGCCCTACATGAGATGGACAAAAATTATAGAAAAAGAGGCTGATTTCATACGAAAGTCGAAACAGCCAGTGAAGATGCTTCAGAAGAAGAAAGAGACTGGTGACAGTGAAGATTTGAAGATCAATATTTTTTTGTTTAATTTTCCTTTTCAGTTGATTGTTATTTAATTATCAACGCCATATCTAATAAAAACGTCAAAAAGACAAATGTCTTACACCTTTGGCGTTTATCAAACCATCATAAAATTACTTTGGACAAGTATTATAAATTTTTTTTTTATGTATTCTTTTTTTTATTTTCCTTTTCAGTTGGTTGTTGTATAATAAAAATGCCATATATAATAAAAACGCCAAAACAGGCAAAATGCTTGTTTAAACGATATCATCCCGTTAAACGCCCCCCCAAAACTATAATAAAATTGGTTTGAAAAAGTATTATAAAAAACCTAAGAAAATAAAAAATAATAAAAAATAAAAAACAAACTTTAAAATGTAACTAGAAATAGTAACTTCAAACCAGAAAAAATAAAGATAGGGAAAATTTATTATATTAGAATCTAAAACGCCAAACTTGAAAGATGGGACGAGTTACAGACTTCAGAGATAAAGTCTGTCAAAAACAATAATTACAAACAGTAACTGAAAAGACGAATACTTTATTATAATAACACACCGCCAAACTTAGGCACCAAAAAGAGATCCTATAAAATGATATATCTCAGCAACTTCCATTTGATCAGACCAAAAAAGAAAAAAAAAACAAACGCCAATACTACTAAATACCACTCACTGTAAAACGACAAAAAAATCAAAGATGGCTAATATGCTTTCTTGGATATTCAGTATTGTTATTCGTCAAGTTTCACTGAATGAATTGTTAGCGGAGGCGAGAACTCAGAAAGATTTTGCTGCATGAGATGGACAAAAATTCAAGAAAAAGATACTAATGCTAGATGACATTTTGTATTTTTTTTTCTTGAAGAAGGCTTGGATAAGGAGAAGAGATCAATGACACTGAAGAGTGGGATGATGATAAAGATGAAGATCAACATGAAGAAAAAGCGAAAACCCACCCACACGTCATAGATCTATGTCCTCAAACATCCATAAAAAAAGCAACTTCAACAGACGAGCAGGCAAAAAAAATAAAACTGACGGGTTTGTTAAGTTTTACATAAAACGCCATATTTTGGTGTCAGTTCTTATACTATTAAAGAACAAAGAGACTGATTACAGTGAATATTGTGAAGAGATATCTGATTAGGATTTTTAATTTATTTTCTTCGCTTGTATTTTTTTTCTACTGTGGCGGAAATATAATCCAACAATTGTAAAACGCCAAGATAACCCAAACACCAAAATGTTTATAAGAAATAATAGAACAATGGGCCAACTTGTTTAAAACGCCTTGAAAAACGCCATTCAAACAGATTTCCTGACCCCTGGGTTACAATGGCATACGATTTGAATAAACGCCATAAATGCCAAAATGTTAATAAGATGAAACCATTAAACGCCATTAAATATTGAATTTGGTTAACGCCAAAAATCTTAAAAACCAACAATATTGGGAAAAGCGGAACTAGAAAAGCATAAGATGAAAGGACAAAAAAGCCCCTCCGCCCTTCTCTATGTCGCGGGACACGTGTTGGGCCAGGATGCATTCTCACCGTTCTCACACTTTTGAGCGTTTTCTCCTGATCCTAGAAACGGGATCAGGAGAAAACGCTTAAAAGTGTGAGAACGGTGAGAACGCATCCTGGCTCAACACGTGTCCCGCGGCAGAGAAGGGCGGAGGGTGTTCTCACACTTTTGAGCGTTTTCTCCTGATCCCGTTTTAGAAACGGGATCAGGAGAAAACGCTCAAAAGTGTGAGAACGGTGAGAACGCATCCTGGCCCAACACGTGTCCCGCGGCATAGAGAAGGGCGGAGGGACTTTTTTGTCTTTTCATTCTTCTTTTTATTTCCCCACGCGGTATAATATTTATGGCGTCTAAGTTTTTTTTGGCGTTAATTGTATTTTTTTAACTTTTTGGCGTTGAACTAATTTTTTTTGTGTCACATATATAATTTTTTTGGCGTTATAGCGTTTTCTGGTTAATTTTTTTGGCGTTTATGGCGTTTTGTATAATAATTCACTACGAGTCACTATTATTTGCATAAGATTACAATAAGACCAATTTTTTTTGGCGTTTAGTGAATTTTTTGGCGTTTAATACCCTTTACAATGTGTTTTGCGAGCAGCTGTTCTCCCAGTTTTCATACTTCTAGCGTTTTGGTGTTTGCAGTTTTTGGCGTTTTATTTAATAATGTATTTTATTTATAGAGAATTAGATAACAAATCAACATATAACTTGATATCAAAACAATATAAAATGAAAACAAAAATAATAAAAAATGGTAATCTAATTTCTCTTCCGAATCTTCACTGTCATCAGCCTCTATCTTCTTGAATTTGTTTTGGCGTTTTGAACCTTTTTTTGAATACTTTAGCTAGATGCCAACTTTCCTACATAAACCCCGTCTTTCTCAGAAGAAGCTGCTTAGTGGCATCCTGTTTTTTGGTGTGATATTCTTGTTTGGTGGCATGTCATTGAAGATCAACTCTTGCTTAATGCTATTTGTAATAATGGAGTCCAAAATAGCATTTTATACTTTGGTTGAACCCTTTCTTCCATGCCTATAATCATCAAGAACAAAGCTCACATGATGGCATATCACTGTCATCAGTCTCTTTTTCTTGAATATTTGTCCATCACATCCAGCAAAATATCATTGAGTGAACCTCCTCAGAAAAAGGATCCATTTCAATGAAAGCTTTGACATCTGTGGCGTTTTAAAGGGAGTGGTTTCTAGAGGATATGGCGTTTTTGTTGTTTTTCTAGGTGTGATTAATTTCATTGTGTATATACCCCTCTCTTATAGGAGTTTTTTGGCGCGTAGTTTAGGCGGGACTTTTTATTGTAATAAATGATAGTAATAAAGTAATTGTCTTTTTCAGTTACTGTTTTTTGTATTTACTGTGTTGATAAGCTTTTATCAGTTTTATAGGTTATAGACGTCCCATCTTCTAAGTTTAGCGTTTTTTTTAAATGGCCTTATGCAGACCAACATGAAAAAAAAATACAATAACGGAGTAAATAAAATATTAAGCAGGAAAAATATTTTTTGTTATTTTTGGCGTTTTGTTAGGGTTAACCATTTTTAGTATTATTTTGGCGTTTTGCTAATAAAGATAGAAATATATCATTTAATTATCTTAAAAAAAAGAAGATTACATAGAAGAAAAAAAAATAAGAAAAAAATTAAAATCCTTCGTCAGAAGGTACTTTATCTGAATAGTATCCATCACTTGTGTCATCTTCTTCCTCCTCGGAGTCTTCATCTTGATCTTCATCCATGTCATCACATTCACCTTCATCAGCTTCTTGTTCCTGAAGATTCTGAAGCCTCCACCTGAACATGTCTTGCATTAACTCCAATTTTGAGTCTATTTCTGTGTTGGCACAAGTGGCGTTATGCAATTCTTCCATGAAACCCAATCGCTGCTTTGTCATGATGTTCTCTAGCCAGTAGACTTCCTGCTCTTCGTTGTCGTATGTAACCGTCACCATGTCTGTTTCATCATCAAAACGCCATGACGTCATGACAGGGTCTGGCTTCACATCTCCTTTGATTGGTCCAAATTTGCTGGTTAATGCTTTCATAAGCATATGCGTTTCATGGCATTCTTTGTCTAGAGCGATGCCAATGGATAAGATTTGCCTATGTATCTCTTCTTCCATCTTCAGAATTGCCTTGACCGTCTTAACATACACCCTCCTTCTGTTGTCAAAATGGAGGACGTATTGCCTGATCCCCAGAGTGTATCTCCACAAAAGGATTGTTGCCATTTTTGGTGTTTTGTTTAAGTTGGCTTTTTGGTTAACGATTTTTTTTTTTTTTTTTTTTTTTTTTTTTTGCAGAAAATGGATAGATTGAAGTGATTATGGAAGCTATGGTTTACGTTTGTTTATATAATGATGTTTTAGCGCGT
Organism: Helianthus annuus; assembly: GCF_002127325.2. Lineage (NCBI taxonomy): Eukaryota > Viridiplantae > Streptophyta > Magnoliopsida > Asterales > Asteraceae > Helianthus > Helianthus annuus. The sequence continues at coordinate 139,309,342 of NC_035442.2, forward strand.
AATTTAGGAGGGAATTTCTTCTAATAAATGTTAATAACTGGAATTCAGTTATTTGTGTTGTTTCATCTTCCTGTAATATTCAATGCGTTTTATTTTTAATTTTTGGCGTTTTGTTTTTAATGGCGTTTTATCATTTGATGACGTTTTGAATATGAGGGGTAAAAGAACCTTTTACCCTTAATGAAGGGCGTCCCACTTAATAATATTGATGTTATTTACGAAAACGCCACCGCGCAATCTAGTCCATGGATTGTTTTGATCGGACGATCCATAATCTTTCTCCCTGTTCTCACACTTTTGAGCGTTTTCTCTAAATCCTGACCCTGTATATATATATATATATATATATATATATAGGATTAGGATCATGAGTGAACAACTTTTTGAGAATGAACTGAGTGAACTAATCTTGGCCCTTGATCAGTTTTTAGATTAAAAGGGTAAGATTGACATTAGCCAAGTACTTTTAATTAAAATCCCTTAATTTTCTCCTCTATTAACTCTCTCTCTCTCTCTCTCATTTTTAATTATTTCTCTATTATTTTAATTATAAGAGATTGAATGACTAATATTTTTTTTAAATAAACTGTTATATTCTTTTTAAAATTAAATATTAAACCTAATTAAATTATGATTTTTAACATGTGTATACAGGTCAGTATATACAAGACTTATACACTTGTGTATTATTACATCTTGTTTTCACGGGTTAGTATAAACCAGATTTATACACTTGTGTATTATTCAAGTACATATGTGTAAACGGGTCGGTATATACCAGACGTATACACCTGTGTATTATTCAAGCACATAGTGTATACATGTCAATATATATCAGACTTATACACTTGTGTATTACTAGATATTGTTTCCACTATACATTTTTTATCAAACATTGATCTAATACATATATGTATAGAGAATGTAATTAAATATTTTTAATTGTGTTCTAGTTGGAACAATATTTGATAATGTTTGTATTTTTGTAAAATTATCAAATATTAAGTTGGGTAATATGTGAGAGAAAAAAAAATATAGAGAATGTAATTAAATATTCTTTTAATTGGAAAGAGAAATCAGGAGAGAGAAAAAATTAATTAATTAATTAAATGAAGATAGAAATATACAATTATACCCTTTTGTCTATTAAAATAGTTGTAAGTTACAAAAGATAATTACAATCTTGCCATTAAAGAAAAAATTTAGATCTACAAAATCAATGGTCAGGATAAGTTCATTTTGTTCACACATAAATCATTGTTTACTCATGAACCCTACCCTATATATATATATATATATATATATATATATATATATATATATATATATATATATATATATATGAAAAGCCAACTTTAGAAAACACCGGCCGAATGAACTATCTCTAAGACGGAGAAAGAAACGCCTAAACAAGGCCAAAAATTAAATCAAGTCAAAGTTACACCAACTATACCAATCAACTGAAACCATTTTAAATCTACTTCTAAACCAAAGAAAACCCAACATTTTGATATTCGCCACTATCTCAACCACGTTCTGCCTCTTGTTTGAAAAAACCATGTCATTCCTTGCTTTCCATAGCCTCCAACACGTTATGATAGCAATACCTTGCATCACCCAACGTTTTGATATCCGCCACTATCTCCACTGCATCTTTCACGTCAAACAAAATCACCGGAGGGAGACTGCACCAGCTCGCAATCCCCTGCAAAAACCCATTGTAATATATTCGTGTGACGTGCCCCCTAATCTTATATAAAATGAAATTCTTTTGGCAAGCATATGGTTCACTGAAATGAGTTATTTGGTTTTAAAGACAAGCATGATTTGGTTTGAGATGTTTTTACGATGTTTTTAAGCGGGCATGAATTTCTATTAAAAGGGAGGTCCATGTGAATTTTCAGACGGATTCACTTGAAGGGAGGTCTACTCTACACTCAATTGATATTTAGGTGTTTGGGTAAGCAAGGGAAATACATTTGTATGGACTTTAAAGGAGTATCCCCTCTTGTTTGGCTCAGAGACAATATGTTTGTTGCAGACTGTCACACCCCAACCAATGGCGGAAACATCGGGATGAGACGAAGTGTGAAGATTGCTCGAGACATCATAACGCTAATAATTGTGACAAGTATTTAAATAATCCGATTTCATTTCATAAGATAAATTGTCAACATTACAAGAAATTCAAATACAACAAGTTTAACAAAATAACATGACAACATAACAAAATTGATACAACATATTAAACCTAAACGTCTATATGTGTATCTAGGCATCAACGCTACTTCTTTTCATAGCATCGTCATCATCAACCTGTAACATGTTTAAAATAATTCAATGCAAAAGCAAAGGCGAGTATACAAGTTTGATACATACATAGCATAAGATAAGTTTTAAACAATTCCTCATAGCAAGCATGTGATTCAAGATAAACATTTAAACATGGCATGTGTCTAACATATCAAACTAAGGAAACACAATATGCTCATGACATTACCGATGATAAAGGGCGGGTCGTTAATCCTATAGCGCTACATATGTCACGGTTTGGCTCGTACGAAGTTAATGATAAATTCAACACATAAGTTTCACCCAAGTTTAAAGTATCAAGCCATCACGTATACACGCATGTTATAGGAATGTTCATGTGTTTAAGCAAAATGTTCATGTGTAAGTTTGTTGATAGATAAAACATGTTACACCCCAAAAGTGATAAAAGTAAAAAGGGGGAATACGAGTATACTCACGGTGGTTGCAAGCTTCTCCTACTTAAATTCCCGCGAGTGAGTTGGTGGATGGATTAGTTTGGAGCACCTTGTCCTTCTACACGAGGCAAACAAGGTGTGTGAGTTTGTCGTTTACGGAAGATTATAGATTCGGAGTTTTAACATATCATAAAGTAGAATAAAGTATGCTACGAAAAGTAATCATCTTTAACTTAGTAACCCTTGTAGGACACTATGTAACCAATATGGTTAGAATGTTTTCATGGGTAATATGCCCATTTGAATCATACTTGTGGTTTTAGGTCATAGATGATATTCTACTACTTTAACATATAAACACAAGTTCAACATTAAAGGTTCGAATGAGTGTATACATATATTAGGTTTTATATGTTATTTAGTCCAATAATTCAAATAGGAGGTAGAGGATTAGAATCCTCATTTAGGCACCTCGAGTTTTCATGAAAGTCATGTATGGGGTAGGAAGAACATGCTTCCATTTAGGGACCCCTTGAATGTTCACCACTTCACTTGATGTAAAAACAACCAAGGAGGGTCACGAACTAGGATTAGTACAATATTACAAACAACCTAACTAACGAGAAATCATCAAACCATGTGAGGATTTTATGTTGGAACAACCCAAGTTGTTCCATAATCACTTCATCAAGAACCAAGCTTGAACATGACTTGTGGGTAAAATACCCTCATAAAACAGAAAGCATTTGAGGTTTTAACCTCTGATTTATAGTGTGTCAACCTTGTTTTTAAGCTTAACCAACCATAAGCGAGGTTGTAAGCATTGGGACATAGGTATGAGATGTGTTAGACACAAGTTAAGTAAGTTTAAACAAGTTTTTGAAGAACATAAAAACAAACAGAAAGTTTATGGACTATTTTGGGGCATTTCCAGGTCTGATTTCTCCAAGGAGAAGTCTAGGAATCGAACCCCATGATTATCCAAGCAAGTAGGAAGAAGAATCGAGTGATTTCGTTAAGAAATGAGCAAGTTATGCTCACTTTTGTAAAGGTGTATGAATCTGTCCGAACTTCTGAAATTTGCAAGAACTTGAGAGTGTTTGAGAGAGATTTTGATGTTGTGAAAGTGTAAGAATGCTTGGAGAGGATGGGTATTTATAGGGGAATGAGTTAGGGTTGATTGGAGGAGGTTGGAGGTGGATTAGAGGCCATTGGAGGAGAAGAAATCTTGGGATTTCGTGCTAATCCGCGACCATTTCAAATATTCTGCCCGCCAGACACCCTTACGGACCGTAAGGGGAGGCTTTGCGGTTCGTAAAGCTTGGCCAGAAACACATTTGTTTTTGTTTTGTGTTTTCTTGACTTGTAACATGTTTCAAGGTTGTATGTTACGGGTTTTGGGACTTATTTAGGTATTTTAAGTATATGTAACATGTTCCAAAAGTTGCATAAGTGTACAAATGAGTATATTTAAGATCAAATCAACATGTGCATAGTATAAAGTACGTATGTTACATATTTACAAGTTCAACATATGTTTGTAAGCATCACAAAGAAGTATCAAATGATCTCATGATTAATTGTATTATGATGTATGCATAGTATGTAACAAGAAAGTGCAAGTTTTTCATTCATGATCAAAATCTCGAGTTTACAGCGAGTACAAGAAAGAACGAGTATAATGATACAAAGTTTCCAAAATTAGAAATACGAGCAAGACAAGCTATAAATGGAAAGTACAAATACGCTGGGCGTTATAGTCTACCCTCCTTTAGGGAATTTCGTCTCGAAATTTAGGAAGACTTAGGGAAAAGATGAGGATATTTAGACTTCATTTCGCTTTCGAGCTCCCAAGTAAATTCAGCGCCACGTTTTCCTTCCCATCGAACTTTGACAATAGGAATTCGACTGCGCCTCAATTGCTTGGTTCCTTGGTCCATGATTTCGACCGGTTTTTCCACAAAGTGAAGCGTTTCGTCGACTTGCAAGTCTTCGAGAGGAACATGGAGTCCTTCGTCAGCTAGACATTTCTTTAGGTTGGACACATGGAAGACAGGGTGTACATTGCTGAGTTCTTCGGGCAGGTCCAGTCTATACGCAACCTTGCCAATCCTCTCGAGAATTTTGAAAGGACCAACGTAGCGAGGTGCGAGTTTACCTTTCTTGCCAAATCGAACCACGCCCTTCCAAGGGGATACCTTGAGAAGCACGAAGTCACCTGTCTCGAATTCCATAGGTTTGCGTCCTTTGTCAGCGTAACTCTTTTGTCGGCTCCTGGCTTTCAATAAGTTGTCTCGAACCTGTAAAATCTTGTCCGTCGCCTCTTGTATAAGCTCGGGACCGGTGATCTGGGCTTGACCAATCTTGTGCCAAGAAATAGGCGAACGGCACTTGCGACCATACAATGCTTCGAAAGGTGCCATTTGAATACTCGCGTGATAACTGTTATTGTACGAGAATTCGACCAAGGGCAGGTGTGAATCCCAGTTGCCACCAAAATCTATTACGCAAGAACGAAGCATATCCTCTAGGTTTGGATAGTACGCTCGGTTTGACCGTCAGTCTGAGGATGGAAGGCGGTGCTAAGGTTGAGTTTAGTACCCATAGCAGATTGAAAAGTTTGCCAGAGACGAGACGTAAAACGAGCATCACGGTCAGAAATGATGTCAATGGGAGTACCATGACGACAGATTATCTCCTTCATGTAGACCTTAGCCAATTTCTCGACTTTGAAATCTTCACGAATGGGGAGGAAGTGAGCTGATTTGGTCAATCGATCAACGATTACCCAAATGCTGTCATGACCAGCAGTAGTGCGAGGAAGCTTAGTGATAAAATCTGTCACACCCCCAAATTCCACCTGCGGAGTAACATCCGCTTGAGGGCGTGACTGACCAGGATCCAGCCACCAATTATACTAAGCATTGGTCAATAGTAAAATAATTGCTATCCAAAGTAGTTAGCAACATCGTAGTTTAAGTTCGATAATTAGTTTAAACAAAAACAGCGGAAGCATAAACCAAAAAGATAGTTCAAAGTTCAAGATAATTAAAACCCAACACACGGGTTTTGACGAACACTACACATTCCCAAGCAGCAGTTCCTCAGTCATTGGTTACCTGCAAAGCATGCAGTAAGGTGTCAACAATAATGCTGAGTGAGTTCACTAGTTGTCCAGTTTTAATTACCAAAAACTTGTTTCACCAGTTAATTTACTCGTTTATACATGCCATGGGGAGCTACCCCAAAAGTTAGCGACTAAACTGTTTTTCCAATACCGAACACTAGGTAACCGTTTGCGTTTCCGCAGGATGCCCCGATGTCAATGTTCTATCATCATTGACGGATGCCTGAGTACATTAGTTCACGACCGATCCCATACCATGGCACGGTGTGAGGTTGGTAAAACCTAAATAGCGCTATCAACTAATAACCCGTTCGCCTGGCCCCGGCGACTAATCGGTATTAAGTAGTAGGGACTTGAGTGATAGAGTTTCGTTTAGTGCCGTTGGTTGCAATCCGTATAAACAGTAATTAACTAAAGGTTCCCAATAACAAGGGAAGAAAAGTAAGTTGTATCCCTCATAAGGGAATAGTGTTGTTTGTAGTTCCGTTTCCCAAACCACCGGGAACGCATGCTTTAGGTTGTGAACTCACCTTGGGTTGCTCGGTAGATTAAATACCCGGTCAATCACGTTGGTCACCACGTCCTAGCATGGTTACCAGATATAGGTCAAGTTGGGGTACAAGTAATCACGTATAGCAAACACGTATAGACACATTTAACATGCATGCATTCAAACAGTTGGGTTATTGGGCCTGCTCTAACATTTTCACAAACAGTAACAGATATGCATGCAATCCAGTCAACAGATAGTCCAACAAGCTTTTGGCCCAATAACACTTAGGCAGCCCAGTCGAGACAAGGGCGGTTTCGACTCGAGAATGCACGGTTTCGAGTCGCAACCAAGGGTTCCGACTCGCAACCTCGGTCTCGGTTCATCATGCTATGGTCTCGAGTCGCAACCAAGGGATTCCGACTCGCAACTCTGGTTTCGGTTCATCATGCTTTGGTCTCGAATGTGCTGCTTGCGAGTCGCAACCGGGAGATCTCGACGAATCACGCTTTGGTCTCGAGTCGCAACCAAGGGTTCCGACTCGCAACCACTGTTACGTGCACCTGAATCCTTCTAGAACCTGTCCTATGTACTAGCCAATGAAATTTTGTTTTCATGAGGTTTTGTACTATCCAACCATATTGCACTAACATGTTTCCTTGTCTGATTACTAAGCAAAATGGATCAAAACAACCTGATCTAAATATTCATATCACCTTCAACATGTTCTTCATATATTCAAGCCACATTCAAATAGTTCATCACTTTTTAGGGTTTTCCACCTCTAACAAAACCTCCTATGTTGCATCGAATTTATTAGAATAGTGAACACCAACCAGAAATGCATTCAAAATCACGCATATGCATCACATATTCATTCAAACTTATATATATTGCAAGGCATTTGTTCATTTCTACATTTACAAGTCAAGCTAGTATGATAACCATCAACATCTTATGCATCAAACCCTATTCATCACATAAGCATCATTTAGTAACAAGTAACCATTTTCTTTATCAATCAATCACTAGATCAACAAGTATTTTGCTTAAACAACAATAATAGCATCAACTATACAAGAAAAGGCACATTTGACATGCATAAGATTTAACAAGCAAACATATACAACATTATCATCACTAACCGGTTAGATGTAGGAGTACAAGAATATGGATGAACCAAGCTCCGAGTGATGATCTCGAGCTAGAATCCGAGAGCCTTGATGTTTCGGTTGGATCCAAGAGAGGGGAGAGGGTGATGCTTGGTTGCTAGGGTTTTAGGGTTTTAGTGAGGGAGAAAGAGTGAATGAGGGTGAGTGAAATGAAGGAGAGTGTAAAGGAGAGTGTGGTAAAGGTGGATGATGGGTTTTATATCTCAAGGTGTGCACTAATGGGCTTTCGGGTGGACCAAGGGGGGGGGGGGGGTTGCGGCCCAACCGGTGTGGGTTACTCGAGACTAGGTGGTCTCGAGTCGGGTCTTGCGGTTTCGGCTCACTAGTAATATACACCTATATATATATATATATATATAACGTATATACATACAACACATAATCACAGAAAATCCATAGTTTCCATTTAATAATATATGTACACGCAAAGTTACATCAAGAAGGTTTCCCGGGAAAATCCGAAGTGTCACATTATCCCCAAGTTTTGAGAACTTTCGTCCCGAAAGTTAAGGCAGTCACTGTCAAGCTAGTATAAGTGAGAATGTTTCAACGGGGTGTCACATCATCCCCCCGTTAGTTTGGAATTTCGTCCCGAAATTCGGTTGTAGCTTCAGTGCTGGGGTTTTCGTTTGGGAACAACTGGGGATACTTGTGCTTCATCTGGTCTTCCCGCTCCCAGGTAAACTCTGGGCCACGTCGCGAGTTCCAACAGACTCGTACAAGAGGTATCTGGCTACGTTTGAGGATTTTGATCTCTCGATCCGTGATCTCAATCGGTTCCTCAGTAAAGTGTAGCTGTTCATCAATAGTTAGTTCCTTGAAAGGAATTACGAGCGTTTCATCTGATAGACACTTCTTCAGATTAGATACGTGAAAAAGGTTGTGTACCGCACTCAGTTCTTCAGGCAGGTTCAATCTATAAGCAACCTTACCGACTTTCTCGGTAATTTCGAATGGTCCGATATATCGCGGATTAAGCTTGCCCCGTTTACCAAAGCGAACCACACCCTTCCAGGGTGAGACTTTAAGTAGAACCCGGTCACCGACCTGGAATTCTAGTGGTTTCCTACGCTTATCAGCGTAACTCTTCTGACGGTCACGAGCTGCCGCCATGCGTTGTCTGATTTGGGCAATCTTTTCCGTTGTATCTACCACCATCTCTGGGCCCGTGATTTGACTATCACCGATTTCCGCCCAGCAGAGAGGTGACCGGCATTTACGACCGTACAATGCCTCAAAAGGTGCTGCCTGAATACTAGTGTGGTAGCTGTTGTTGTAGGAGAATTCTACTAGCGGTAGATGCTTCTCCCAATTCTTGCCAAAATCGATCACACATGCCCTAAGCATGTCTTCTAGGGTTTGGATGGTGCGTTCGGACTGTCCATCCGTTTGCGGGTGATAAGCGGTGCTCATGTCCAAACGTGAGCCAAAGGATTTGTGCATAGCTTGCCACAATTCCGAAGTAAAACGAGCGTCTCGGTCGGAAATAATTGAGGTTGGCACCCCGTGCCTCGAAACTACTTCCTTTAAGTAAATCTCCGCCAAGGTAGAAAACTTGTCTGTTTCCTTAATGGCCAAAAAGTGTGCGGACTTGGTCAATCGATCTACTATTACCCAAATGGTGTCATTTCCGCGTTGAGACCTATGTAGCCCTGTAACAAAATCCATGGAAATTTGCTCCCATTTCCATTTCGGGATTTCTGGTTGTTGGAGTAGGCCTGCTGGTTTCTGATACTCTGTCTTGACCCTGGCGCAAGTCAAACATTTGCTGACATATGTTGCTATGTGTGCCTTCATGCCAGGCCACCAGTATGTAGTCCTCAAGTCGTGGTACATCTTATCCGAGCCAGGATGTACCGAGTAGCGGGACTTGTGGGCTTCGTCCATCACGAGTTCACGTAAATCTCCATAGAGTGGAACCCAAATGCGCCCTGTTACATAGTATGCGCCATCTTCCTTCTGTTCTAATCGCTGTCTCGATCCTCGCAGAGACTCAGCCCTGATGTTTTCCGGTTTCAATGCTTCGACCTGAGCATTTCGGATCTGGGTAGGGAGGTTAGACTGGATGGTAAGTTGCAATGCTCGCACGTGCTTTGGTGTCGTGTCCTTTCGGCTAAGAGCGTCTGCCACGACATTGGCTTTGCCCGGATGGTACTTGATGGCGCATTCGTAGTCATTCAAGAGTTCGACCCATCGACGTTGTCGCATGTTTAATTCCTTTTGTCTAAAGATATGCTCGAGACTCATGTCATCGGTGTAAATAGTGCACTTGGTACCGTACAGGTAATGTCTCCATATCTTAAGAGCAAAGATCACTGCTCCCAGTTCCAAATCATGCGTAGTGTAGTTCCTTTCATGCGTCTTGAGTTGTCGAGAAGCGTAGGCAATAACTTTCTCGCGTTGCATCAATACGCAACCGAGCCCATGAATGGACGCATCGCAGTAAACCACAAAGTCGTCAGTGCCTTCAGGCAATGAGAGAATAGGAGCGCTACAGAGGTTATCCTTTAGCCTTTGAAAGGCCGACTCCTGAGCTTCATTCCACTTGTAAACAATGCCTTTCTGAGTAAGAGTCGTGAGGGGTTGAGCAATCTTTGAGAATCCTTTGATGAATCTGCGATAGTATCCTGCCAATCCCAAGAATTGGCGAACTTCGGTTGGGGTCTTGGGCGTAGGACAATTCTTTATCGAGTCGATCTTAGCGGGGTCGACGTGAATGCCGTCCTTGTTGACCACGTGCCCAAGGAAATGGACTTCTCGGAGCCAGAAGTCACACTTCGAGAATTTGGCGTACAATTGCTCATTGCGTAAGAGTTCGAGGATAAGGCGTAGGTGTCGTTCATGCTCTTCTTGACTTTTCGAGTAGATCAGGATGTCGTCGATAAACACAATCACGAATTTGTCGAGGTAAGGCTTGCACACTCGGTTCATGAGATCCATGAAAACCGCAGGTGCGTTAGTCATTCCAAAAGGCATAACGAGGAACTCGTAATGACCATAACGAGTCCTGAACGCAGTCTTAGAGATGTCTTCATTACGAACTCTCAGCTGATGATAGCCTGATCGCAGGTGAATCTTAGAATAGTAGCTCGATCCTTGCAACTGATCGAATAGGTCGTCGATGCGCGGGAGAGGGTAACGATTCTTGATGGTAACCTTGTTCAGCTCACGATAGTCGATGCACATTCGGAACGTGCCATCTTTCTTCTTAACAAAGAGTACTGGCGCTCCCCAGGGCGACGAACTAGGACGGATAAATCCTTTATCCAATAGTTCCTGTAATTGCGTAGAGAGTTCCTTCAGTTCTGCAGGGGCTAGACGATAAGGCGCACGAGCTATAGGCGCTGCTCCGGGGGCTAGCTCGATTTGGAATTCGACCTGACGGTGGGGAGGGAGTCCAGGTAGTTCCTCAGGAAATACCTCGGGGTAGTCACGTACTACTGGAAAATCTTCAGTCCTCTTTTCCTTTTCGAGGGTGTCGGTGACAAGTGCTAGGATGGCGGTGTGCCCTTTTTGTAAACACTTCTGGGCTTTCAGAAGCGAGATAATGCCTGTGACTTCTCCACCTTTGTTGCCTTGAACGATGAGGGGTTGGCCAGAACGACGAGGAATACGAACCGCTTTCTCTTGACAGAGGATCTCAGCGCGATGTTTGGATAACCAATCCATACCGATGACGACGTCGAAGCTTCCAAGTTTGACGGGGAAAAGATCGATACTAAACGTTTGACTAGACAATTCTAATTTGCAGTCGTGGATCACGTGCGAGGCCTCAATGTTCCTACCGTTGGCTATCTCGACGACGTGCTTAGATCTTAATAATGCGGGCTTGTGCTTAAGTTTCTTACTAATACGAAGGGATACATAACTGGCATCGGCACCGGAATCAAATAACACAGAAACATAACGATCATCAAGTAGGAACTTACCCGCCACGACGTTGGGGTCGTTCCTTGCTTCTCCAGCTCCAATCACAAAAGCTCTTCCCCTTGCACCATTCCCAGCATTGTTGTTTTGCCCAATGTTCCCAGCTCCCTGGTTGTTGTTGCGATTCTGATTCAGTTCAAGGCAATCCTTTCGCATGTGCCCCGTTGCCCCACACTTAAAACATCCGCGGTTGTTTCCCTGCTGCTGTTGCTGTTGGGGTTGTTGATGATTCTGCCTTGCTGGGAACTGACTTCTACAATCCTTGGCTTCATGCCCCATCTTGTTGCATCGCTGACACTGACCTTTGTTACATGCCCCATTGTGGTGCCTGTTACACTTGTTGCACTTGGGGTAGCTTCCCCGGTAGCCACCCTGTTGCTGAGTGCCTTTGTTGTTGTCAGTTTTCCTTTGCTGAGCTGGGGCCTGAGTAGAGTTAGCATCTTTGCCCTGATTTCCATCCCACTTTCGTTTGCCATCACTAGTAGTTCCTTCCGCAGCACTGATCCTTTTGGGCAACCTGCCCTCTTCCACAGCCTGGTTGGTGAGTTTGTGGGCAAGACGAACCACAGGCTGTATGGTAGTGAGGTTGGCCGAGGTTACATGGCTCCTGATTTCTGGGACTAAGCCTTTGATGTACAATTCGATCCTTCGATACATGGGTCGGGACATGTTTGGGCAAAGTGCAGCATAGTCGTTGGACAGCTTGGTGTAGGTCTCAATCTCTGACCCAACCATCTTGAGACCATAGTACTCGTCCTCGAGTTTGTGGATGTCATCCCTGTGACAATACTCTTCCTTGATCATACCCTTGAAATCTTCCCATGCAGTAGCGTTAGCAGTCTCCAAACCAAGCATTTGAATTTGCGCCTTCCACCACGAAAGTGCGCTTCCCTCAAGAGTACCAGTAGCAAACTTCACCCAATTAGCAGGGGGACACTCGCAGACAGCAAAGACAACTTCAACCTTCTCGATCCAGTGCAGAAGACCTATGGCACCCTCAGTGCCATTGAAAGGAAGAGGCTTGCAATCCATGAAGGTCTTGAAAGTACAAACACGTGGTTGCACAGGCGCATGCTGACCTGTTGTGAGAGTGATACGAATGGGTTTAGAGGTGACAAGACGATGCGATGGTAGGATCTACACATCCTAAAATAACGAGTTTTACCTCCAGGGTGAGCTGCGAAAGCTGCAGCCACCGTGTTGATCAGGTTAGTGAACTGAGCCTGAGTCATGTTGACGTTTCCTCGTCCGCGTCCACTCATTGTCTTCATAACCAGAAAACATAGTATGAGTGTGGTGTCGTAACATAGCGAGAATGAGATAGAAGAGGGGAGGCGTATCTATCTAATTGGGCAAACTAGTACGTATAGTAGAGCAGAAAGCATAAGACAAACAAGCAAGTAAACATGGGTCCGAGCTATGAGGTCAGATAGGTCGAGCCTTGCACTTGGAGTGTAGTGTCGTCACGAGTCACGGGTTATAGTCTGGTTTTTCTCAAAAGGATTTTCCCCTTTTTAAGACCAAGTTCACTATAACCAATGGCTCTGATACCAATCTGTCACACCCCCAAATTCCACCTGCGGAGTAACATCCGCTTGAGGGCGTGACTGACCAGGATCCAGCCACCAATTATACTAAGCATTGGTCAATAGTAAAATAATTGCTATCCAAAGTAGTTAGCAACATCGTAGTTTAAGTTCGATAATTAGTTTAAACAAAAACAGCGGAAGCATAAACCAAAAAGATAGTTCAAAGTTCAAGATAATTAAAACCCAACACACGGGTTTTGACGAACACTACACATTCCCAAGCAGCAGTTCCTCAGTCATTGGTCACCTGCAAAGCAAGCAGTAAGGTGTCAACAATAATGCTGAGTGAGTTCACTAGTTGTCCAGTTTTAATTACCAAAAACTTGTTTCACCAGTTAATTTACTCGTTTATACATGCCATGGGGAGCTACCCCAAAAGTTAGCGACTAAACTGTTTTTCCATACCGAACACTAGGTAACCGTTTGCATTTCCGCAGGATGCCCCGATGTCAATGTTCTATCATCATTGACGGATGCCTGAGTACATTAGTTCACGACCGATCCCATACCATGGCACGGTGTGAGGTTGGTAAAACCTAAATAGCGCTATCAACTAATAACCCGTTCGCCTGGCCCCAGCGACTAATCGGTATTAAGTAGTAGGGACTTGAGTGATAGAGTTTCGTTTAGTGCCGTTGGTTGCAATCCGTATAAACAGTAATTAACTAAAGGTTCCCAATAACAAGGGAAGAAAAGTAAGTTGTATCCCTCATAAGGGAATAGTGTTGTTTGTAGTTCCGTTTCCCAAACCACCGGGAACGCATGCTTTAGGTTGTGAACTCACCTTGGGTTGCTCGGTAGATTAAATACCCGGTCAATCACGTTGGTCACCACGCCCTAGCATGGTTACCAGATATAGGTCAAGTTGGGGTACAAGTAATCACGTATAGCAAACACGTATAGACACACTTAACATGCATGCATTCAAACAGTTGGGTTATTGGGCCTGCTCTAACATTTTCACAAACAGTAACAGATATACATGCAATCCAGTCAACAGATAGTCCAACAAGCTTTTGGCCCAATAACACTTAGGCAGCCCAGTCGAGATAAGGGCGGTTTCGACTCGAGAATGCATGGTTTCGAGTCGCAACCAAGGGTTCCGACTCGCAACCTCGGTCTCGGTTCATCATGCTTTGGTCTCGAGTCGCAACCAAGGGATTCCGACTCGCAACCCTGGTTTCGGTTCATCATGCTTTGGTCTCGAATGTGCTGCTTGCGAGTCGCAACCGGGAGATCTCGACGAATCACGTTTTGGTCTTGAGTCGCAACCAAGGGTTCCGACTCGCAACCACTGTTACGTGCACCTGAATCCTTCTAGAACCTGTCCTATGTACTAGCCAATGAAATTTTGTTTTCATGAGGTTTTGTACTATCCAACCATATTGCACTAACATGTTTCCTTGTCTGATTACTAAGCAAAATGGATCAAAACAACCTGATTTTAAATATTCATATCACCTTCAACATGTTCTTCATATATTCAAGCCACATTCAAATAGTTCATCACTTTTTAGGGTTTTCCACCTCTAACAAAACCTCCTATGTTGCATCGAATTTATTAGAATAGTGAACACCAACCAGAAATGCATTCAAAATCACGCATATGCATCACATATTCATTCAAACTTATATATATTGCAAGGCATTTGTTCATTTCTACATTTACAAGTCAAGCTAGTATGATAACCATCAACATCTTATGCATTAAACCCTATTCATCACATAAGCATCATTTAGTAACAAGTAACCATTTTCTTTATCAATCAATCACTAGATCAACAAGTATTTTGCTTAAACAACAATAATAGCATCAACTATACAAGAAAAGGCACATTTGACATGCATAAGATTTAACAAGCAAACATATACAACATTATCATCACTAACCGGTTAGATGTAGGAGTACAAGAATATGGATGAACCAAGCTCCGAGTGATGATCTCGAGCTAGAATCCGAGAGCCTTGATGTTTCGGTTGGATCCAAGAGAGGGGAGAGGGTGATGCTTGGTTGCTAGGGTTTTAGTGAGGGAGAAAGAGTGAATGAGGGTGAGTGAAATGAAGGAGAGTGTAAAGGAGAGTGTGGTAAAGGTGGATGATGGGTTTTATATCTCAAGGTGTGCACTAATGGGCTTTCGGGTGGACCAAGGGGGGGGGGGTTGCGGCCCAACCGGTGTGGGTTACTCGAGACTAGGTGGTCTCGAGTCGGGTCTTGCGGTTTCGGCTCACTAGTAATATACACCTATATATATATATAACGTATATACATACAACACATAATCACAGAAAATCCATAGTTTCCATTTAATAATATATGTACACGCAAAGTTACATCAAGAAGGTTTCCCGGGAAAATCCGAAGTGTCACATTATCCCCAAGTTTTGAGAACTTTCGTCCCGAAAGTTAAGGCAGTCACTGTCAAGCTAGTATAAGTGAGAATGTTTCAACGGGGTGTCACAAAATCCATGGCAATGCTCTCCCATTTCCAGATAGGAATTCTTGGTTGTTCGAGTAAGCCAGAGGGACGTTGATGTTTAGCTTTCACTTTGGAACATGTGAGACATTTTGAAACGAAGGTGGCTATATCCTTCTTCATTCCAGGCCACCAATAGGATGTACGCATATCATGGTACATCTTATCGGCACCAGGGTGAATAGAATACTTCGTGTTATGGGCCTCCTTCATCAGGAATTTGCGAAGATCGTCACGGTTGGGAATCCAGATACGATTGAGATAGTATAAAATGCCATCAGATTTGGACACGAGACTATTTTCAGCACCACATTGCATCTCGTTGTAGAGGTTACCCTCATTAACGGATGCATTCTGAGCGTTACGTATGCGATTTTGAAGATCGTGGACGAGTTGGAAACAACGGATACTTTTGACATGGGTTTTACGACTAAGAGCGTCGGCTACTACATTCGCTTTACCTGGGTGGTATTTGATTTCGCAATCATAGTCGTTTAACAATTCCACCCAACGACGTTGACGCATGTTTAGTTCCTTTTGGTTGAAGATGTGTTGAAGGCTCTTATGGTCGGTGAAGACCACACATTTAGTACCATAAAGGTAGTGTCGCCAAATCTTCAATGCAAAAACGACTGCACCAAGTTCAAGGTCGTGGGTAGTATAGTTTTTCTCATGAATTTTGAGTTGTCTCGATGCGTAAGCGATAACCTTGTCACGTTGCATAAGGACACAACCAAGGCCGAGGTTTGAAGCGTCGCAATACACGACAAAATCATGGTTACCATCAGGAAGCGTTAGGATAGGAGCATTGCAAAGCATATCCTTGAGCGTTTGAAAAGATTCCTCTTGTTCGGGACCCCAAACAAAAGGTCTCTCTTTTTGAGTCAAGGAGGTCAAAGGAACAGCAATTTTTGAAAAGTTGGAGATGAAGCGACGATAATAACCAGCAAGACCAAGAAACGAGCGAATTTCAGACGGAGATTTAGGTGCGATCCAATTTTTCACAGCTTCGATTTTAGCGGGGTCAACGTGAATTCCAAGTTCGTTGACAGTATGACCAAGGAATTGAACCTCTTTTAGCCAAAATTCACACTTGGAGAATTTGGCGTATAGACGTTCAGTACGAAGGAGTTCAAGGATGAGGTGCAAGTGTCGCTTATGCTCTTCTTGCGTCTTGGAATAGATGAGAATATCGTCTATGAAGACGATCACAAAACGGTCCAAGTATGCTTTGCACACGCGGTTCATTAAATCCATGAAAACAGCAGGTGCGTTGGTCAAACCAAAGGGCATGACCACGAACTCGTAATGACCATAACGTGTACGGAAGGCGGTTTTAGGTACATCTTCTTCGAGTACTCGAAGTTGATGATGCCCAGAACGAAGATCAATCCATGAAAAGCAGGTTGCGCCTTGCAATTGATCGAAGAGGTCATCAATGCGAGGAAGAGAGTATCGGTTTTTGATGGTAAGCTTGTTGAGCTCACGATAGTCAATACACATACGAAATGACCCATCTTTCTTTTTGACAAACAAAACGGGAGTGCCCCAAGGAGAAGTACTAGGGCGTATAAAGGCTTTGTCAAGAAGTTCTTGAAGTTGACTCGAGAGCTCTTGCATCTCCGAGGGTGCTAAACGATAGGGGGATTTAGCGACAGGTGTAGCACCAGGCACTAAATCGATGCGAAAATCGACAGAACGAGCAGGAGGCGGACCAGGAAGATCGTCGGGAAATACATCCGGAAAGTCGCGTACGACAGGAACGTCGCTTATGCTTGGGCCCTTGTCCCTCTTTTCCACAATGTGGGCGAGAAAGGCGAAGGTACCCTTGCGTAAGCATTTGTTTGCTTTGATACACGACATAAGCTTAAGGCCTTGAGAAGGCTTTTCACCATAGACGTGTAGAAAGTCACCGTTTGGAAGAGGTAAGCGAATAAACTTCTCGGAACAGACAACTTCAGCACGAACTCGTCTAAGCCAGTCCATACCTACTATGACGTCGAAACTACCCATGTGCATGGGTATGAGATCGATTGAAAACGTATGATCGTTTAGAATCAACGAGCAGTTGGAGAGAACAGATTTGACAACGACGGTTTTACCATTAGCGACTTCGACAGCGAAAGATTTTGGCAACTTAGAGCGTTTACACTTGAGCAAGGACTCGAATTCTAACGACACAAAACTTTTATCGGCACCAGTATCAAATAAGCATGAAGCATAGACATGGTTAACGAGAAACGTACCAGTAATGACATCGTTCGCGTTTTGAGCCTGAGCAGTGGTGAGAAGGAAAGCTCGACCTCTAGCGGGTTCTTGGACCTGTTGCTGTTGTTGTTGAGGCTGCGGTTGCTGCTGTCGAGGTTGTTGTGGCTGGTATCGTTGAGGGCACACGTTGGCCATATGGTTGGTATCACCACACGTGTAGCATGCTCGCGCAGGGGCGACTTGATTTGGAGCTAAAAGGGCTTGGTTTTGGTAGGCCTGAGGTGGGACGCGGTAGTATGGGGAAGTATGCCCACTTCGGCCACACTTGTCGCACTTTCGGCAATGAGCGTTTGGAGGGTGATGATACTATCATTTGCCACACTTCGGGTGCGTTCCAGTGTAAGCCTTGCGTGGAGTTTCATTGTTGGCAAAAGCAGGCACGGTTTGTAGGGGTTGTGGGTTTGGCGGAGTGACGACCGCACAGTTTTGGCTTGAAGCCTTCCACTTCTTGCCTTGGTTTTTCTTAGACGGTTGGGAGGGTTTGGGCTCATCAGAAGAGTCAATTGTAGCTTGGCGTGCACTCTTTGTTGAAACCTTATCAAAGGTTCCATGAAGAACGCAGTTGTTGTTAAGTTCAGTGGCTATACGAAAGGCATCTTCAATGATTTGGGGATTGGCAGAGGCAAGGTGGTTTGTCAGGGAAGGTGCAACACAACGGACGAATTTGGCTACAGTTTTGGGAACGGTTTCAACTTGTCCAGGACAGAGAACACTGAGTTGTTTAAAGCATGTAATCAGGCCATCCATGTTGCTCCCCTTCTGAGTAAGGTTCCAAAATTCGTTCTCCAATTTTTGGAGTTCATGAGGAGGACAGAAGTGGTCTTTCATAAGCTGTTTGAGATCGTCCCAAGGCATAGCATGTGCGACCTCGTTTCCTATTTTGTTGCGTTCAGTCGTCCACCACTCGAGTGCCTTTTCACGAAACACCCCAGTTGCGTTCAAGGTTCTTAGTTCGTCAGGGCAACCACTTTGCAAGAAGGTAAGCTCGATGGCATCGAACCAGTTCATCATGGCGGTAGTGCCATTCTTGCCAGTAAACTCTAAGGGTTTACAAGCCATGAATTGCTTAAATTGGAAGGTCGGTTTGGGTTTGTCTGCCTTTGAGTCAACCGAGCCATGCGGTGAATCGGTTTGAATCTTGCTAACGATGTCGGGTAGGACTTTAGCAAATTGCTTGGCCATAAATTTCATGCAATCTTTTTAAGACATGGCGGTGGAAGTCGAACCCTTCTTTGACTTGCGTCTCTTGGAGGAACTAGACGACATCTAAAAGATTGAAAAAAGAAGGAAAGGATGAGACTTGATCATTAATTGAAAATAAGGTTTGTGTATGTAAAAGCAAGTAAGTGTTCATGTATCAAGTAAAGTTCACATAGAGCATAAGTTTCCAACATACATTCAACAAGTATAACACATAATTTGCGTAAAGAGGTATAAATTTAGTTTGTTCAAGAGAATTATTATTGTTTGTGATTGCGGTAACGTGCGAAATGATTAAAACAACATTTCGAAACGAATGAACGTTCAAGTATAAAATCACATATAAATTGAGATACATAAAAGAGAGGCTCAATAAAACATAGGATTGTTTCGGGTCGAGAAACGTCGACAATTCCAAAGTGGGTCGAAAGTCCTTTCGATTTAGAGATATTGTGCTTTAGCCTATAAGTAAGATACTCTCGTCGAGAAGCGATTAACGGTATCTTACCCTTCCGGTTACTACACATCTCTAAATGATTGGAACATTCGGGACTTTGGCGAGAATAAAAATCAAGGAATGGGACTTAATCGACAAGATGCGGGTTTCACCCCTAACTTGACGATCTCGTACCATAAATGTGGTTGGTACTTGTCGGCCAAAAAAAATAAAATTTTTGACACTTTGACAAGGGTCCACTAGAGTTGAAATGGAAATTACCATTAAGTTGTGGATGTCACTCCTATCTTAATGGTGAAATTTCGTGCAAAAATAGATTAAAGGTAGAGTGAGAGTCGTTTACCAAATTGTGGGTTTCACGCCTATTTTGGTAAAGTTGTCTCATTGATGTTACAAGAGTATAAAATAGCATAAGTGTATTCGTGTTAGCCTTAGGAAAGGCGCATAAATTTAATAACAAGAAGTGTAGCTAGGAAGCATGCATGGTAGAGTACAAAAGTTTTAAACAACAAATAAGAGACAAAGTTCCTAAAACTATAGACTAGGGCAAAAGCATAGCAATTTTCCTAATTCCCTATAGTTATGGCTCTGATACCAATCTGTCACACCCCAACCAATGGCGGAAACATCGGGATGAGACGAAGTGTGAAGATTGCTCGAGACATCATAACGCTAATAATTGTGACAAGTATTTAAATAATCCGATTTCATTTCATAAGATAAATTGTCAACATTACAAGAAATTCAAATACAACAAGTTTAACAAAATAACATGACAACATAACAAAATTGATACAACATATTAAACCTAAACGTCTATATGTGTATCTAGGCATCAACACTACTTCTTTTCATAGCATCGTCATCATCAACCTGTAACATGTTTAAAATAATTCAATGCAAAAGCAAAGGCGAGTATACAAGTTTGATACATACATAGCATAAGATAAGTTTTAAACAATTCCTCATAGCAAGCATGTGATTCAAGATAAACATTTAAACATGGCATGTGTCTAACATATCAAACCAAGGAAACGCAATATGCTCATGACATTACCGATGATAAAGGGCGGGTCGTTAATCCTATAGCGCTACATATGTCACGGTTTGGCTCGTACGAAGTTAATGATAAATTCAACACATAAGTTTCACCCAAGTTTAAAGTATCAAGCCATCACGTATACAAGCATGTTATAGGAATGTTCATGTGTTTAAGCAAAATGTTCATGTTAAGTTTGTTGATAGATAAAACATGTTACACCCCAAAAGTGATAAAAGTAAAAAGGGGGAATACGAGTATACTCACGGTGGTTGCAAGCTTCTCCTACTTGAATTCCCGCGAGTGAGTTGGTGGATGGATTAGTTTGGAGCACCTTGTCCTTCTACACGAGGCAAACAAGGTGTGTGAGTTTGTCGTTTACGGAAGATTATAGATTCGGAGTTTTAACATATCATAAAGTAGAATAAAGTATGCTACGAAAAGTAATCATCTTTAACTTAGTAACCCTTGTATGACACTATGTAACCAATATGGTTAGAATGTTTTCATGGGTAATATGCCCATTAGAATCATACTTGTGGTTTTAGGTCATAGATGATATTCTACTACTTTAACGTATAAACACAAGTTCAACATTAAAGGTTCGAATGAGTGTATACATATATTAGGTTTTATATGTTATTTAGTCCAATAATTCAAATAGGAGGTAGAGGATTAGAATCCTCATTTAGGCACCTCGAGTTTTCATGAAAGTCATGTATGGGGTAGGAAGAACATGCTTCCATTTAGGGACCCTTGAATGTTCACCACTTCACTTGATGTAAAAACAACCAAGGAGGGTCACGAACTAGGATTAGTACAATATTTCAAACAACCTAACTAACGAGAAATCATCAAACCATGTGAGGATTTTATGTTGGAACAACCCAAGTTGTTCCGTAATCACTCTTCATCAAGAACCAAGCTTGAACATGACTTGTGGGTGAAATACCCTCATAAAACAGAAAGCATTTGAGGTTTTAACCTCTGATTTATAGTGTGTCAACCTTGTTTTTAAGCTTAACCAACCATAAGCGAGGTTGTAAGCATTGGGACATAGGTATGAGATGTGTTAGACACAAGTTAAGTAAGTTTAAACAAGTTTTTGAAGAACATAAAAACAAACAGAAAGTTTATGGACTATTTTGGGGCATTTCCAGGTCTGATTTCTCCAAGGAGAAGTCTAGGAATCGAACCCCATGATTATCCAAGCAAGTAGGAAGAAGAATCGAGTGATTTCGTTAAGAAATGAGCAAGTTATGCTCACTTTTGTAAAGGTGTATGAATCTGTCCGAACTTCTGAAATTTGCAAGAACTTGAGAGTGTTTGAGAGAGATTTTGATGTTGTGAAAGTGTAAGAATGCTTGGAGAGGATGGGTATTTATAGGGGAATGAGTTAGGGTTGATTGGAGGAGGTTGGAGGTGGATTAGAGGCCATTGGAGGAGAAGAAATCTTGGGATTTCGTGCTAATCCGCGACCATTTCAAATATTCTGCCCGCCAGACACCCTTACGGACCGTAAGGGGAGGCTTTGCGGTCCGTAAAGCTTGGCCAGAAACACATTTGTTTTTGTTTTGTGTTTTCTTGACTTGTAACATGTTTCAAGGTTGTATGTTACGGGTTTTGGGACTTATTTAGGTATTTTAAGTATATGTAACATGTTCCAAAAGTTGCATAAGTGTACAAATGAGTATGTTTAAGATCAAATCAACATGTGCATAGTATAAAGTACGTATGTTACATATTTACAAGTTCAACATATGTTTGTAAGCATCACAAAGAAGTATCAAATGATCTCATGATTAATTGTATTATGATGTATGCATAGTATGTAACAAGAAAGTGCAAGTTTTTCATTCATGATCAAAATCTGGAGTTTACAGCGAGTACAAGAAAGAACGAGTACAATGATACAAAGTTTCCAAAATTAGAAATACGAGCAAGACAAGCTATAAATGGAAAGTACAAATACGCTGGGCGTTACACAGACCATGCTGCATGGAAGGCAAAATTAGGTATAGTTGCTAAAAGCACGAGAAAACTTGTTTAGAGAATCAACACATGTTTATCCTTTTTGCTTTTGATACAATGGTTCCCTAGCCCCTGAGCTAATGGAATTCCTGAAAAAGGTTTAGCAAGTTGTGCATAGTAATTTCTCGACCCCTAAGACCTAAAGCTTTGTTTTTAGTATAATCAGTTTTGCTTTTTTAAAGGGGCTTGCAGCAGCTTGTTGCCCATTTACAAGTTTTTTGTTTTGCGCTTAATTCGTTCTAAAATTTGCGAGTTAACACATCACATGTAACACCCCGTGTTTCGAAAAGTCAAAGTCAAAGTCAAGATTGAAGTCAAAGGAAGAAAAGATTGCTAATTGCGAGCTGTCACTCCTTGCTCAATCCCTGTTTTGACTTCTTTGACTCATAGTTAGTCTTTTTATGATTTTTACGTTAGTTGTATTATGTGGAGTATTTATTAATAATCGAGATTTTATCTCTATTTATCGATGTTTATCGCATGTTTCATCGCTTTATCGCTTAGCGCAATCGCGCTCGCAACTCAAATTTTGTGTTCTGGAAATTGTTTTACATGTGTTTGTGTGTCTCTATGTGTTACTTGTGCGTGTTTATTTATGTTTATGTGTGGTAATAAATCAAAACGCAATCGAAACTCAATCGCAATCGAATTGCAAACGCTAAACGCGAGTTAATTAGGATGATTATATGTTAGATATAGTAGTTGGGATTAAAAGTAATTTGAATAAGAAACTGCATCGCATCGCAACGCTCGACACGTGAATCGAATCCGCAAAACTCGTCACGTAAATCACTCCAATCGAGTGGCCAGCCGACCGAGCTGCCACTCGATCGACCAGCCCTCTTCCCCCTTTCCTTTTATGGAAACCCTATAAATACCCCTGTCAACATCACAAACTTACTTTTTCTGCACCTCTCGTCCGACCAGCGCTTCTTGCCCACTTTTCTTCAGATTTCTCGCGATTTTTGTAAGTTTTCAACCTAAATCATGTACTTTCTTCATCTATACGCACTCCTACACCGTTCTATCTTTTGAATCTTAACTTTTAACCGTGAAATCACTGGATTTGAGGTGTTCTAGGATGATGTCATCATGGTGTTCTTATGAAATTCATGTTTTGGCTTCAATCCACCAAAGAAAAACCTAGATCTGAACGATTTTCACACAAATAAACAAGGATCTTGCATAGATCTGAACATATTCATGGTGAAAAAGGATTGAAAGATGGTTTCTAACTTTCTTTCAACTCTTTTACACTCAATGCACTCAAAACCGATGAAATTGGATCTCGTTCTGACCTCTACTCGTTCTTAGTGTTGTGTTGGTTCAAGATCTAGATTTTATCCACGAGACCACCGATTTCGGGTTAACCAAGAACAACCGTCTTGAACCGGTTAACTGGTTGAACTTGGGTGATTCCTGTTCGATCAGGTCACTAGGGTCAAGACGGGGTTCTGTTGATTAGCACGTTGTCACACCGTCTCGATGAAACTACAAGATTTTCAAAGCAACCAAGTGTAAGACGATAAGGTCGACCAGGACGGATTGCCATCTGATCGGACTGCCGTCCGATCGGATTGCCACCCGCTCGGGTTACCACCCGATCGGCTTGCACCTTGGTCCCACACTTAACCTTTATTTCACATTTGAGGTCTGAACGTTGAACGGATTGCCACCCGACCATGTGATGTTCTGACTTCAACCCTTAAAGAATTTTCAACATGTTCAAAGCCTACGGATGGCCAACCGATCGGATTAAAATCCGATCGAGTGACCGTCCGACTATGAACTTGTTCTCAAAACTGAGAAGCCTCGCCAATCGGATTGCCGTCCGATCGAGCTGCCGTTCGATCGACCGGCCTGAAAGGTAGAGATACTTCTCTATTTTTAAAATGATACAACGAAAACTTTAAAGCACAAGCCATCATACACAAACACATCCATCCCAAACGAGGTAACCATCCAATCGAATGGTCACCTGATCGGATGACCATCCGAACGGATTGTCACCCAATCGACCGGCCACCCGATCGGATTACCGTCCAAACCACTGTGTCTTGCACTGTTTTACGTGCCGCTTATCTTTTGTGCTATCGTTCTGATCAGGCTAACCTCGCTCTACGCGCTCCCTTCAATCCATCATCGCTGTGAGTATACTCGATCCCTTTTTGCTTTACGCACTTTTGGGTGTTACATACGTTATTTATTCTAAATCACATCGAATACACCACGCTATACTTTAACGCTAACCGTTACCGCATGTTATACGTGACTTAATGAATGCTTGTTTGTTATGTTTACACATGGAATGCTGTCTACCTGCCTTAGCAACGATAGTACTACAGTTTGGACTCAGCACCTGTTTACTCAGGGGTTGTTAAGGACAATTCGTTACATGGCTCACAGTGGTGAGTGTGTATTACAAACTGCCTTGGGCAGTCAACCTGCAGTCATTGGTATCGATAGGTTCATGTCGATAACTAACATGCCTCATTTTACACTGTGTACGTGCTGGTTATGTGTAACGATTTCGAACTCTATATATCTACTAAACTTGTATGCTCACCTTTACACTATGTGTATTGACTTTTACTTTAACGTATGTGGCAGGTGCATAAGATCTTTGAATGCTTTGCTTGCTGTGAAATCGAGGCTAGGAAAGGTCTAGAAACAAATAAATGAATTGTCTGTATTTGAAATCTAAGTTGTCAGAACAGAACAATTTGACTAGATTTTATCTGTAATAATTATGTTATCTTTTATGTCATGGTATGGGACATGATGTTTTAAATAATTGGTAATTATGTTGTTATGGAAACTTCTGGACAATCTGTTTCGCTCAGTGCCACGCCCCGATGTTTCTGCCATCGGTTGGGGTATGACATCACAACGTGCGTGCGTGCGTGGTTCAACGTTTTTTGGTTTATTTTTACACATCTGACAGGCCCGTCGCAACATGTCTATTTTACCCTGTTTGACAAGTTCGCTGCAACGGACGGGTCTCAGAGCGACTTAGTTATTCTTTTCTATATTTTACGTTTTTGTCTAATTTCTTCCCATTAACACTAAGGATGGCAATCGAACCCGAGCGCGATGGGTAAACCCGAAACCCGACACGTTTGGGGTCAGATAATTGGGTCTGGGACTCGTTTGTATTTTTAGCCTTTTCTTTTTCTCTACTACACCTACCCAATTCTGACTTGTTTCGTTTTTCCATAGTAGGTAAGCACTAAAAGTTACATATGTAATTTAGGTTTGACAAGTAACGTTTCGTGACATTGTCATATACATTGAGTTAGAATGAAGTTGGTGCATTGTTGATCATAGTGGTGAATTAGTGAATTCAAGATGGTGCTTTGAAGTGTCTATTAGACTATAATTTTAACGACTTTATTACACTTGAAGTTCTTTTTTTAAGATGGTTATGTTTGGATATTCACGTTTACTTTTAATTGGTGTTTCATCATTTGTGTTCGTTAATTTATCTTTAGTTATTTTCGTTTATGTTTTCTCATTTATGTTCGTTTAGGTTCGCTTATGTGAGATTGCATTCGTTTATGCTTGTTTATGTTCTTGAACTGTTCATTTACACTATTAATAAACGAACATAAACGAACACAAACATTTTCATTTCTAAACGAACGAACACGAACAAGAAAATCCGTTCGTTAAAAGGTTCATGTCCAATCGTTTGTTCGGTTAAACTTTAACGAACGAACACGAACATGCCTCGTTCATGTTCGTTTGATTCATTTACAAGCCTAACAAGGTTATCTAACCGGGTTTGGGTTTGGGATTACCTAAACCCATCCCAAACCCGACCCATTGTTATCCCTAATTATTATTTAAAACACTGTAACGGGTGTGCGTGCTTCAATGATTTTACGTCTGCTTTTTGTTCGGTATAATTTTTTCCATTTTATCTATTTTATTTTATGAGCTTTTCCGATGTTGAGGGTGGTGTGACATTGGTGCTACTTGGCATGGTTTTACGAACATTTTTAACCTATTAAAAACTATTTTTTATGTGCATATTGTATGTACATGTAGGTATAAACATGATTTGCTCTACGTTTCGACGTAAACTTCTTTCTGGAAACGAGTCAGGTTAAATACAATACGTTTTCGTTTAAGGAAACCATTTTTTACGTGTATATTTTTATGTACGTTTCGGTATAAATTCGCGTTGTTCTACATTTCGACGTAAACTTTTTGGCAAATGAGTCAGGTCATAAATGTTTTTCGTTCTTATTTTATGTATATTTCGTAAATTTTGTTTGAGACCGAGTGGAGTCATATTGTGGTTTCTTTTTTCCCCTTTTATCAAAATCTCTAATTACTCACTTTGATTACATGTGTCAGTTTTTCCTTCATATATGTTACGTTTTCTATGTATAAGTCGGGTCACATACAATATGTTATGATTGTATGATATGAATTCGATTTACGCTTTGATCCAATCACAATGCTTATAGATGTTACATTGAGTTCAATTGGATACGTCGAAACGCGTGTTTTCATATGGTTAATGCATCACATAATGTTTGGACCAATCCATTCAATGTTTACGATGTACCCGCATCTTTGATAGGTACATCTTTCAGTGATAGCCCTCAATTTTATAGTGGAAAACATAACTAAACTGTTTACCAAAAATATTACCTATTTACTTGTAAACAATATCAAAGTTTGTTCACCCATCTATGTGACTATACACATTTTACTCATTTTCCCATTTCATATCAAACACATAACATTGACCATCAACATCGCATTTACCTTTTCAAAAATAGAAAATTACGAAAATAGCCAAAGGTCAGGGTTGACTTACGAAAATAGCCACCTCATGCGTCATTGGAGTGGCGCATCATGTGCGGGATGCGTCTGGAAACAGTGGGATGCGTCTTTGGAGCGAAACCCAATAGAAAATAGACACGTGACGGCAGACTCCTCCAAGCGGTCAGACAGACTCCTTCAAGGGGTCAGACAGACTCCTCCAAGGAGTCAGGCAGACTCCTCCGAGTGTGAGATCCAAGGCGTCAGGTCTGACCCCTTGGAAGAGTCTGTCTGACCCCTTGGAAGAGTTTGTCTGACCCCTTGGAGGAGTCTGCCGCCACGTGTCCATTTTCTATTGGGTTTCGCTCCAAAGACGCATCCCAAGACTTCCAGATGCATCCCACACATTTGAATCCGTGATGCGCCACTCCAAGGACGCATGAGTTTGCCGCCACGTGTCCATTTTCTATTGGGTATCGCTCCAAAGACGCATCCTAAGACTTCCAGACGCATCCCACGCATTTGAATCCATGATGCGCCACTACAAGAACGCATGAGGTGGCTATTTTCGTAATTCAACCCTGGTCTTGGCTATTTTCATAATTTTCTCTTTCAAAAATACCAACATTATTTATGATCCGTTGACACTGTCACGATCTCATAGCCACTCACAATGACGAAGCCATTCATACACATTGAAAAAAGTATGTTTTGAAGTGATGTACAGTTGTGTTTCTTTCTACTTGATTAATACAATTATCAAACCCATACATAGTAATCAATGTGTGGAAGAATAGTACTTCTTTACTTATTATGTAGCAAAAAAATTTGGTTAGTGCACTTTGATATATTTGATTAATTAGCACAGTTTTAAAGTGATCTCTGTTGAGTCATTTAGGCATACGATTATGTGTAACTTGTACATGTTCATTGTTTTACCTATAAGAATCGAAGCTTTTTATCAACTTATTCATGGTTATTGGCGTGTCTGAAAGGGACTGTGGGGGATTAGTAGTCCGTTAAATATACTTTCATAAAGAAAAAGGTGATGCATGGATCAAAGTAACGTATGAAACATGTTTGAAAATGAACATACGAAATCCAAAACATTAAGGATAGTTAAATCCTAGCTACACAAAAGAAAAGTTAGGCAGATAGGTTCTCGATCAGTCGCTCGATGCTCGATTTCTTATTGTTCATGGTGCAGTCAAGAATCGATCTGTATGCTTTATAAGAAAGATCGTGGTTATTGCGGTGTCGTTATATTTATGTGAAAGGAAAAAATTAATGAATCCAAGGATGTTTGAAAATGAGCACATGAAATGTTATACATAAAAGGAAAGGTAGCAAGATAGGTCAAGAATTCAGAAATGGTTAATTGTGGATCATACATGAAACAAGCTAATATATGATTCATGTTAGCTTCCTTATCAAAATAGGTTCTAATTATTACGTTGAAGTATTAATTTTTATTTCGAGATATACAAAACATTCATTAATTCTTGGTTAAACTCTAATTTCAACAAAAAGAATGAAATGCTTGGTTTATGTCGTTTAGCTAGAGGTTACATTTATCAACACTTAAACATAGTTTTTTTTTATTGAACGAAAAAGATTGGCTTGTGTTGATAAACTGACCAGCTCACAATGAGCTAAAACCCGGCAGGATTAAACATAGTTATTTAGTACCAAAATCCAAAGAGGCTCTTAATAATAAAACCTATTCTTTAATTAATTAATTAATTTTTTCAACTATTGAAAATAGAATAAGTCGTATGTGTTAAAATCAAATACAAAGTCTAATAAGTTCATGTGTAATCATAAAGCCCTTTTGAGGGCGTTATGCGCAGTGGCGGATCCAGGAATATTTTTCACTGGGTTCACTTTTTTAGATACTCCAATTTCATGTAACCGAACATAAAGAATTTCGGGTCGGTTCGATGGTTCGGATCGGGTAAGGTTCATCACATAATAAAAGTACGATACAACGATGAAAAGAAAATCGTCATTAGAAATTTAAAAACACAATATAAAATACGATAGTCTTTACAAATAAAAAAACTACCTAAAGTTGTTGACGACGGGTTTTCATCTTTTGAAAACGTTGCATTACACTCTCAACGGAAACTTGTTGTAAGAACTCATTTTCAATGTAACAAATGCAAGAATCGTTCATGTATCCATCACCCATTCTATTACGCAATTCTGTCTTCACAAGCTTCATTGAAGAAAAACTCCTTTCAACACTAGCCGTTGCAACCGGTAAAACTAGTGACAACTTTATTAAACGATAGACCAACTGATACTCAATGTGTTTCCTTGTTTCCACCATCCTTTTGGCAAGATCACTAACCCCATTCAGGTTATCAAACCGACTATCTCTTTTCATATTAGAAATGTAGTGGCCGAGTTCATCGATAAGCTTATCTTTTTCATCAAAAGTAAAATCATACGGATACATTTCGGCCAACTTTAGCAAGTTTAGTTTATTAAAGGAACTAAAATTATCACGCGGGCTCAAAGAACTCATACACGTAAGCAAGTTAGTGGTTACCTCGTTAAAACGGTTTCCAAGCTCTTGAATTTGCATGTCGAGAACCGTGTTGAAATTATTGACCACAAAATGATGACGATTGGTGATATTGGTCTTTCTTCTTCTGTTTTTCGGGTCAACATGCTCATCTTCCATGTTAATCATCTCAATATCATACTTGTCACAAAAGGATGTGACATCTTTTAAAAGTGAGTCAAAGCCTTCAAGTCGATACCTTTGTAATTCTTCTTTGGTTGATCTAACCAACTCAACTGCATTCAAAATATCTTGATTCTTTCTTTGAAGAGCGACACACAATAAGTTAGTAACTCCCAAGATATGTTTCATCAAATGTAAATAAAATACAAACTTGAAACTTTTCATGTATAATTGAAGTCCATTTGCTTGAGTTTTGTGAATTGGTTCCCATGCCGAAGTTTCTATATATTCAAGCACTTCAATAACACAAGGATATAAGGTAAGCAAACGAAGAAGTGTTTTTTCGTGAGAGCTCCAACGTGTATCTCCGGGTCTTGTAAGTGCCATTTCTTGATTATTTCCACTTCCGATTACAACTTCCGGATTCAATGCCAAAAGCTCTCTTTGACTTTCTCTTAGCAAATCTATTCATTTGCACGATGCACCAACAACATTTATTAAATCTGTTATTTCCTTAAAAAATCTACAAATTTCAAGATGCTTGTTTGCAAGGGCCACAACAACAAGTTGAAGTTGGTGGGCAAAACAATGAACATAATATGCCGAAGAATTTTCTTTCAAAATCAAAGTTTTCAAACCATTAAACTCACCGGACATGTTGCTTGCACCGTCATATCCTTGGCCTCTAACCCTACCCAAATTTAAATTGCGGTGAGCAAATAATTCATCAATTGCAGATTTAAGAGATAAAGCGGTTGTTTCCATAACATGAACTACACCAATATATCGCTCCTTCACAAATCCTAATTTATCAACAAATCTCAAAACCACGGCCATTTGTTCCTTTTTAGAAATATCCCTCGATTCATCAACTAATAAAGAAAAGACATCATCACCAAGCTCTTCAAATATCATCTTTAACACTTCTTCTGCAAAACAATTACAAATGTCTTTTTGTATTGATGGAGCCGTCATTTGGCAATTCTTCGGAGCATTACTTAATATATACTTTGCAATTTCTTCATTTATTTGTGCGAACAATTTTAAAAACTCTATGAAATGTCCTCTATATAAGGATGCTTCAGATTCATCATGACCCCGAAAAGGTAATCCGCCATTCAACAATCCTTTAGCGAGTATAACCGAAGTACTTAATCGGATTCTATATTCTTTGTTTTGCTCGGGTTTTTTTTGAACCGCTGGTATAGATTGGGCTTCTTTAAGTAAGTCTTCTCCTTTTTGAACCGCCCTGTTGTGAAAACTATTGCTTTTACCAACATGAATTTCGAATCTTTCTTCTTTCCTATGCCAACATTGTACCCCCTCACTCGCAAATGCATCTTTTTGTCCACTTTCTTTGAATAAGTAACAATGTAAGCAATACACTCTATCCGCTTTGACACTATATTCCAACCAATTTCCATGCTTTTCTGTGTACCATTTTGGATTGAACCGTCTTAACTTATCACTATTACCAATAAGTGTTTGTGGAAAATCTGTTTTTTTCCCTTTCGGTTGACATGGACCTCGAAGCAAATATGTTCGTCTAATTTCATCTTTTTGACTAGGGTGATAAGATGAAATTGGTTTCCTTTCGGAAGGATCCCACGGAAGATCATCCAAAACGATTTTCAAGGGTTTACTAGTTGAAGACGACGATTCAATGTTAGGTGGTGGTTGCCTTTGAAAGAAACTTGAAATATTCTTCTGCATAACTGATAATGCCTAAATACCAAACAAATTCAATATTAACTCTCAGCATCAATATTAACTTAAAAACCACTTAATCGAACTGTTCTGTAATCAAGTAAGCAACATTAACTTAAAAACCACTTAATCAAGTAAGCAATATCAACAGAACAGATGAAACCCAATTTTTAAACCCAATTTTTATTAAAAACTACTTAATGGAATTTTTAAACCCAATTTTTAAACCCACTGTTAACTTAAAACCCCAATTTTTAAACCCAATTTTTATGTAATCAAGTAATCAACAGATGAAAGCTGTACATCAAGTAATCAATCGAGTAATCAATCGAACTGAGATGATGATAATCAATTAATTCGTATAAAACAAAGAGATATAAAGTTAAAACTAACTCTAAAACTAACCGGAAATCGAACTGAGATGATGATAATCAGGAGCCGGAGCCGGAGCCGGAGCCGGCGGAGCAGCCGGAGCCGGAGGAGGGCGGAGGCCGGAGGCCGGAGGCGGACTGGTGGCGGAGATAATGCTGTTCGTTGCTGCCTGCTGCTGTTCGAGTGTTCGCTTGTTTGTGTATTTCAGTATTTGTGCGGCGTATGTTTTACAATATAACCCTAAATGGGTTTTAATGTTTTTATTAGTTTAAAGAAAAAAAAAACTAAAAGAGAATTAAAAAAAAACCGGACTAAAATATATGCAGTGGCGAGATTCGAACCCGGGTGGGTTAGGAAGAAAAGCGAGATTATAACCAGTGGAACCAAGGCCTTTTATGTTTATGGGTTCCTTTTATAATATACTTATGGGTTCCTTTTCAGCTTCTTATATATATTTACACTAAAAATTAAAAAAAGACTGGGTTCCCGGGAACCCGTAATTTACACGTAAGTCCGCCCCTGGTTATGCGACAAGTGGCGAAATGTGTAAGAGAGGGGCGTTATATGGCTTTATACCACAAGAGGGTGTAGTGGTAAGGGAGTTATATAACCCATTCCATTATACATATGTATGTATATATATATATGTATGAGTGGGCGGAAGCATTGTGGAGAAGATGGCGCCGCAAATATCATCATGGGAGAAGGATTTGCCCACCCCATAGCGCCCGCCGTAGTGGTGTTGTCGGCGCTATGGGGGCGCCATGGTTGGATTTGCCGTGAGGTCGTGCCCCATTACACAAGGTCTAAAAATAAGAAGTCGTAAAAAAAGGTTTTAAATAGACTCCAGTTGACCTCATTCAAGAGGCATTGGAACCCTCTTATCGAACTCTACGATATGATCTTTTAGGTTTTCACTTCTGGATTTATACTTTGGGTATGTTTGGCATGGAGCTTTTAAGGGCTTTTAAGAGCTTCTAGCTTTAAGCTTTTATGAAAAAACTCATACTCAATAAAAAGCCTTGTTTGGTTGAAGGAGTTTGAAGCTTTTAGGTTAGGAGCTTGAAGCTTTTCGTTGAACGCGTCTACTAGTAGCGTTTAGAAGGAGCTACAAACTTTTAGGGAAAAATGACTATTTTAACCTCTAAAGATAATAAACTTTTTAATGCACAAACTTTTTAAATTTTTCGTTATGTCCATTCTGGTTATTTTATATATTCTATTAAAAGCTCTAGCTACTCTGCCAAACACCAAATATATCTTAAAAGCTACAGCTACTAGCTCTCAGCCACAACTACCAGCTACCAGCTTCCAGCCACCAGCTACTTTTGCCAACCATACCCTTTGTAGATTTTAGAATTTTGTTTATATCATCGTGTCTTTTTATTTACCATTGTGTTATTTTTATATTTGCGTTATTGTGTCCTTTTTACAATTTATTGTGTCTTTTTTCCTCAACATTGTATTATATTTTTCAGGATTGTGTTATATTTTGCTCGACATTAGGTTATATTTTACGATCCATTAGGTTGCTAGAATCAACTAGCATAAGAAACAATAACATATATGAAAATATATGCATGCAAGAAAAGATGGGAAACTAACTAATAATAATACAAAAAAAGAGACTAATCAAAACTAAAAGTACATCATATATAGAGCCAAAATTTAATTAACTAATGACGAAAAGATGGGAAGCTAATCTATTATATATAATAAATGTGTTAATTTTTGCTGATGTGGCAGCTTTTTAGAGCTTCTCACACTGGGTTTTGGCGGGAAACTCATCGGGTCTAGAAATTGCACGCGGAGCCTGATTGTTTTAGTAACCGACCCATGTATTCGGATCTATTATAAAATCCATTTAAAACCTAAATTCCCACATTCGTGTCTCTGTTCTTTCATTTTTCTGCCGTCATCTACCAAAACCCTAATGGATCCTTCGTCGCTACTTGAACCACACTATACAAACTGCAGGTATCAATTTTCTATCATTAATCTTGATTTCTTTTTAAGTTTATTTGAGAATCCATATTTGTTTCAAAGTTTATTTGAAGAGAGAAACAGAAATTAACATCAAAATTCATCATAATCTTCGTCTGTTCATCTTCGCCTTTTGTTTTAGAGAGTGAAAGTAAGGATTTGTAGTGAGAGAAATTCCAGAAATCGAACTCCGGTGAAAATACGAATCTCCGGCGAACCGGATCAAAGCTACAGTGAAAATCCGAATCTCCAGGTATGTTTCATCGAAAATCAATATGATTCATTACAACTATGTTTCATCAAAAATCAATGTAAAGTTTAGGGTTTCTCCTGGTCTTAGGAAGGTGGTGGTTTAATGACACAATGAAAGGTCGACGGCTAGGGTTCCACCAGCGCATAAATCATCCAGGATTTTATCTACTTTTTCGATTAAATCCAGGTGTGTTTTCCTTTTGTTTGGTTTGATCTGATCTTTGTTTTTATTGTAATTTTTCTTCGATTATGTTTTCATGTTTGATGGTTTATCCTTTTTTTTGGCCTTATTTTGCATATACATACTCTATCTTCATTCTTCGATTTCTTCAACAGTAGCTAACATATTATGATTGCTGTGATTTATTAATTTCATTGATTTCAGGGTTTTGAAGATATTAGTTGTTTTTGTGATTTCAATGTTATTAGGATTTAGGAATGTATTAGGTGTATTTGTTTCCGGTTTTGCATCATTTATCATCATTTTTTTAAGAAATTAGATTTTGTTTGTTTTGTTTTATAACAAAGTTGTTTGGATGATATATTGTTATCTGTCAGTGCAATAGTAATTTTGCGTATTTGAGTTTTGTCATATATGATTAAAATTTGAAATACTATTCTTATTATTTATATTTATACTTGCACTCGAATTACATCTTTCAATTCAACAATGATTTTAAATAAATTTCAATTATCTTTTAATGCATTATTATCATTGAATACTTTCCTTCTTAACAAGTCGTTTTCAATACACATTTTGACTCATTTTGAATTCCAAGAACACATATCTAAGAATCAGGAAAGTTGTATTAATTAGAATAGATAATTTAAAACTATATTCCACTTTCTAAATTATGTTAATTTTCTTCAATTTAAATTAGAACATCCTTTCCTTTAGTTATATAAATCAATCAATTTCAATTATATATTAAAACACAAATCTACGTATTACTAGACTCATTTTGAATTCCAAGAACACATATCTAAGAATTAGGAAAGTTGTATTAATTAGAAAAATCGGTATGCATGTACTTGTGTTTATGTTTGTTATTCTTTTTTAACGATTTTCTTAAATTTGTTTCTTATTATTTATATTTTTGGATCTCGCCCATAAATCATACTTACGTATAAGTTTTGATTAAGATTCTCATAAAAATATGTTTTAACTGGACATGTTTTGATTTTTATATATATTTTTTGAGGATTTGATGGGAGGACTTGATTCCTTGAATCTCAAAGAGATTTGGAGTTTAGAGCAACAAACTGATACAAGTCTATAACACATAAGATTAAGAAAGGTATGTTGCATCTTCTTCATTTCTTTTCATGCACTTATATGCTAAGTAGTGAAACTATATATATAATATTGTTAAAATCGATGATACTGAGTGCTTATTTGACCCTATTGATTTGCCGATTTTTAAACGATTTCTCATTGTTATATCATGGGAGAATATGATACTGAGTGCTTATTTGAAGTTATATCATGGGAGAATATGATACACATTTTTTACAATGCAGACCAACATGGTTGATGGATAGCAAGAAATTGCAACAATGAGTACAAGTATCCGAGGCTTGCTAAAGGTACGGGTTATAATAAGTCCATTTGTATTTTTTTAATGTGTTTTTTCAAAATATTGCTTGGATAAAGAAAAGTGTTTATGGTGAAATAAGTTGTTTTAGTAAACAGTTTAAGAATGCTTGGTTGATTTAAAATGGCAACGTTACCCTTTAAGTTAAATTAACTGTTATTAGTAATAAGCGGATTTTTGCATCTGCTTATACACAAGTGGAAAAATTATGACTCCTTTGACCCGTATCATTTTTAGCCAAAATTCTTAAATTTTACCCTTTTGACCCGTTAGCTATTTTGATACAAACCAAACCGACCCATTTATGTACCTTTTATTATTGGATCGTGGTGTATCCAATCGAAAATCGTAAACGTACCGGAACGTGTCAAAAATATGAATCTAAGAGCGCTGGGATCATAGTCACCTGGATCAAGGTATGCTCCGGTACACAGAACAAAAAACAGGTGCGCGGTACGTCCATTTTTAATATTCGGTACAAGGGGGTCACCAAATGGTCCAAAAGTGTATTTTTAATGCATAAATTCCCCAAATTATTTTCAGCAAAACAAATGAATAATTTGGGTTTTGCTATTCTCCTGTTCTTTTTAAATACAGTTTATTTAGTTTGATTTGTCATAAGAAAGTTAATTGCAAAAATACAGTTTCATGTTAATTATTTTTGTTTGTAGATAAAGAAATTGTATATCTTATGATTTATTCTTATTTGTAAGATAAATAAGGTGCTCTTTAAATAGAATAAGTCAGCTTATACCCAAAGGGTCACATGTGTCATCTAACCAGAAGTTGTAAATGTTTGGTTTTAGTTCAATAAGGTGATCGTTGAATGTTATTTATTACATTATTGAGTTTAGTGACTATTTCATTATCGAATTCGGTATAAGATCTATGTTTTGGATTATCTGTTTTGTTTTGGATTATTGTTTAAATAACAATAAACAATAAAAAGACAAACTGGAATAACAATTCGAATTTGTCCTATGTTCTTGTCTAGACTCAAGTATGTGCAATTGTGTCATTGAGATTAAACACATAGTGTTTAATTCACTCAATGTTGGCTCTGATACCAACCTGTCACACCCCGATTTCCACGTGTCTCACCGGTGGGCCCGGTGGGGGATTACCGTGACGTAGTTGGCAACAATATAGTCAAACCACACAATATATGAATGCACAGCGGAAGCATAAAGATAATTATATTTCAACCATTGTTTGTAATATCAAGTGTATTACGAATAGTCGAAAAGTATCCACAGGGGATCAAATAAAAATATAAGTATTGTTCAACAGACGAAGGCATCTTAAGCTTGCGAGACTCTTTATGATGCTTAAGGAGAATATCCAGCCAATTACGCATAGTACCTGCATTTAGTCTTTTTGGGAAAATACGTCAGTTTACACTGGTAAATACATTCAACCGACACTTTTGAAAAATGTTTATTAAAATTGATTTGAATGCTCTAGGCACAAACTCTTTTATAACTCGGGAGAATTATTTAAATATATAATCTTGTGAACGAATTACATGTTCCTTATGCGTTCAGTAGCCCGGATCAAGTCCGGGTTAAAGATCAATAGACACACCACAGCGACTATTTATGCACTGACGAGTGTACGCCTACACTCCGCGCTTAGGTCGTGGCCATTTTGTAAAATGATGCCAGGGATATCCGGGACATGGTCATTAACCCCCCCAAAGGCTTTTAAGTAACAAGACTGTTTAAACGAGCCGATCAAATTTATTCAATTACCAACTCAAGGTGGAGAATTTGATGCTCGATCAAGCGGTATGCTATATACCGTAACCCAAGCCCGTATAACGGAAAATAAGTTAAAAGTATTTACCTTTGAAAGTATAAATCCTTAATCGAAATAAATTGCAGATATCTTTTACTGGTCTCCTATTCTGGAATGAAGGTTTAAAATAACCTATTAGAATCCTAACGGGTCTTTAATTTAGCCGTAGCTTAGACCGGTCAGTTTCAACGGATAGTTACGGTTTAATCGCGTGAAAGGCGAAAACCGAGAATGGAATGTGATTTGGACCCAACAAGGTTGAAGACTTGTTTTATATGGGTATAATAATCACACTCTGGATTTTGGGGTCAAAACAATATGGTTTGACCCGTTTCGGCTAGTTTATGTAAACTAGTTACATAAGCCGAACCGTGCGCGCAAAAGGCGCAACGGGTAACCGTAAGAGTCCTACACTGGTTTCCTAAGTCAATATGCCTTAAAGAGGTTGTGGTATCAGTAGGATACCTTCCATAATGCCCGTAACGAGTTTAAATTCATATTATGCCCCGTAGGGGTATTTCGGTCTTTTTAAAGATTATAAAAGAGGTTTCTGATTTCTACAGGAAATCTGAGTTTCCCGAACAGTTTATAAAGTCCAAAATACTTTATTTATTATTTAAAATCAGTGGCAACTGGAATCGGGTTAAAAGACCTTGTAGAACTCAAGTTATGGCCGAAAAGGGTATATTCGGTAACTACCGAACCGATGCCATAACCGTAGGTTATGAGCAGGTTAAAAATAATTAAAAATCTTTAAAAATCTCAAAATATTATTTTACATCAGTGTGTAAAAGGTTTGGTGTCGAAATCTGGGTTTAGATAGGCGTTATGCTAATTACGCTATTA
The DNA here is from genome assembly GCF_002127325.2 of Helianthus annuus. NCBI lineage: Eukaryota > Viridiplantae > Streptophyta > Magnoliopsida > Asterales > Asteraceae > Helianthus > Helianthus annuus. Next base: position 139,347,844 of record NC_035442.2, read on the forward strand.
AATTACTAAAGTTTCCGTAATTTGCGCTATTTAGCATAACTCCTATTCTGGACCTTGGATTGACGTGAAATTTTATGGACATGCTTAGAAATCAGTAACTAAGGTTATGGTTCTTTCACATGTCCGAAATTCTCGTTTTAATTTAAAAAGGGCGTCACGGTCAACTTTTAAGCATTTAATGGAAAGGTGTAAAAGACTCGGACAAACAACGAACCGGTCACAGAGGGTTATACTATCATGTAACCTGGTCCTAAGAGAGTCCTAAGGCATATCTAAATCAAACTTTAACGGGTCAGAACTGAAGTCAAAGCAAAGTCAAAGCTTTTGCGACTTTCGGCTCCGAACCGGGTCAAAACAGTAAATGGTCGGATCAAACAAGCTTAGACTAGTTAATATACTTATTATCATGTTTTATGAGTGTTTAAACAGGTTACATATCACCTACATCACAGATTATGCATGGAATCGCAAAATAGCATTTCTGTTGACTTTTTCTAAGCACGTTTGACTCGACATTCGGACTAGTTAGAGTGGGAATCAGAGGGTGCCCTTTTAGGGGTTTAAAGCCCACATGATTACCATCATATAACTATCTTTGATTTGATAAATCACTGGTAAATACATTCAACCGACACTTTTGAAAAATGTTTATTAAAATTGATTTGAATGCTCTAGGCACAAACTCTTTTATAACTCGGGAGAATTATTTAAATATATAATCTTGTGAACGAATTACATGTTCCTTATGCGTTCAGTAGCCCGGATCAAGTCCGGGTTAAAGATCAATAGACACACCACAGCGACTATTTATGCACTGACGAGTGTACGCCTACACTCCGCGCTTAGGTCGTGGCCATTTTGTAAAATGATGCCAGGGATATCCGGGACATGGTCATTAACCCCCCAAAGGCTTTTAAGTAACAAGACTGTTTAAACGAGCCGATCAAATTTATTCAATTACCAACTCAAGGTGGAGAATTTGATGCTCGATCAAGCGGTATGCTATATACCGTAACCCAAGCCCGTATAACGGAAAATAAGTTAAAAGTATTTACCTTTGAAAGTATAAATCCTTAATCGAAATAAATTGCAGATATCTTTTACTGGTCTCCTATTCTGGAATGAAGGTTTAAAATAACCTATTAGAATCCTAACGGGTCTTTAATTTAGCCGTAGCTTAGACCGGTCAGTTTCAACGGATAGTTACGGTTTAATCGCGTGAAAGGCGAAAACCGAGAATGGAATGTGATTTGGACCCAACAAGGTTGAAGACTTGTTTTATATGGGTATAATAATCACACTCTAGATTTTGGGGTCAAAACAATATGGTTTGACCCGTTTCGGCTAGTTTATGTAAACTAGTTACATAAGCCGAACCGTGCGCGCAAAAGGCGCAACGGGTAACCGTAAGAGTCCTACACTGGTTTCCTAAGTCAATATGCCTTCAAGAGGTTGTGGTATCAGTAGGATACCTTCCATAATGCCCGTAACGAGTTTAAATTCATATTATGCCCCGTAGGGGTATTTCGGTCTTTTTAAAGATTATAAAAGAGGTTTCTGATTTCTACAGGAAATCTGAGTTTCCCGAACAGTTTATAAAGTCCAAAATACTTTATTTATTATTTAAAATCAGTGGCAACTGGAATCGGGTTAAAAGACCTTGTAGAACTCAAGTTATGGCCGAAAAGGGTATATTCGGTAACTACCGAACCGATGCCATAACCGTAGGTTATGAGCAGGTTAAAAATAATTAAAAATCTTTAAAAATCTCAAAATATTATTTTACATCAGTGTGTAAAAGGTTTGGTGTCGAAATCTGGGTTTAGATAGGCGTTATGCTAATTACGCTATTAAATTACTAAAGTTTCCGTAATTTGCGCTATTTAGCATAACTCCTATTCTGGACCTTGGATTGACGTGAAATTTTATGGACATGCTTAGAAATCAGTAACTAAGGTTATGGTTCTTTCACATGTCCGAAATTCTCGTTTTAATTTAAAAAGGGCGTCACGGTCAACTTTTAAGCATTTAATGGAAAGGTGTAAAAGACTCGGACAAACAACGAACCGGTCACAGAGGGTTATACTATCATGTAACCTGGTCCTAAGAGAGTCCTAAGGCATATCTAAATCAAACTTTAACGGGTCAGAACTGAAGTCAAAGCAAAGTCAAAGCTTTTGCGACTTTCGGCTCCGAACCGGGTCAAAACAGTAAATGGTAGGATCAAACAAGCTTAGACTAGTTAATATACTTATTATCATGTTTTATGAGTGTTTAAACAGGTTACATATCACCTACATCACAGATTATGCATGGAATCGCAAAATAGCATTTCTGTTGACTTTTTCTAAGCACGTTTGACTCGACATTCGGGCTAGTTAGAGTGGGAATCAGAGGGTGCCCTTTTAGGGGTTTAAAGCCCACATGATTACCATCATATAACTATCTTTGATTTGATAAATCACTGGTAAATACATTCAACCGACACTTTTGAAAAATGTTTATTAAAATTGATTTGAATGCTCTAGGCACAAACTCTTTTATAACTCGGGAGAATTATTTAAATATATAATCTTGTGAACGAATTACATGTTCCTTATGCGTTCAGTAGCCCGGATCAAGTCCGGGTTAAAGATCAATAGACACACCACAGCGACTATTTATGCACTGACGAGTGTACGCCTACACTCCGCGCTTAGGTCGTGGCCATTTTGTAAAATGATGCCAGGGATATCCGGGACATGGTCATTAACCCCCCAAAGGCTTTTAAGTAACAAGACTGTTTAAACGAGCCGATCAAATTTATTCAATTACCAACTCAAGGTGGAGAATTTGATGCTCGATCAAGCGGTATGCTATATACCGTAACCCAAGCCCGTATAACGGAAAATAAGTTAAAAGTATTTACCTTTGAAAGTATAAATCCTTAATCGAAATAAATTGCAGATATCTTTTACTGGTCTCCTATTCTGGAATGAAGGTTTAAAATAACCTATTAGAATCCTAACGGGTCTTTAATTTAGCCGTAGCTTAGACCGGTCAGTTTCAACGGATAGTTACGGTTTAATCGCGTGAAAGGCGAAAACCGAGAATGGAATGTGATTTGGACCCAACAAGGTTGAAGACTTGTTTTATATGGGTATAATAATCACACTCTAGATTTTGGGGTCAAAACAATATGGTTTGACCCGTTTCGGCTAGTTTATGTAAACTAGTTACATAAGCCGAACCGTGCGCGCAAAAGGCGCAACGGGTAACCGTAAGAGTCCTACACTGGTTTCCTAAGTCAATATGCCTTCAAGAGGTTGTGGTATCAGTAGGATACCTTCCATAATGCCCGTAACGAGTTTAAATTCATATTATGCCCCGTAGGGGTATTTCGGTCTTTTTAAAGATTATAAAAGAGGTTTCTGATTTCTACAGGAAATCTGAGTTTCCCGAACAGTTTATAAAGTCCAAAATACTTTATTTATTATTTAAAATCAGTGGCAACTGGAATCGGGTTAAAAGACCTTGTAGAACTCAAGTTATGGCCGAAAAGGGTATATTCGGTAACTACCGAACCGATGCCATAACCGTAGGTTATGAGCAGGTTAAAAATAATTAAAAATCTTTAAAAATCTCAAAATATTATTTTACATCAGTGTGTAAAAGGTTTGGTGTCGAAATCTGGGTTTAGATAGGCGTTATGCTAATTACGCTATTAAATTACTAAAGTTTCCGTAATTTGCGCTATTTAGCATAACTCCTATTCTGGACCTTGGATTGACGTGAAATTTTATGGACATGCTTAGAAATCAGTAACTAAGGTTATGGTTCTTTCACATGTCCGAAATTCTCGTTTTAATTTAAAAAAGGCGTCACGGTCAACTTTTAAGCATTTAATGGAAAGGTGTAAAAGACTCGGACAAACAACGAACCGGTCACAGAGGGTTATACTATCATGTAACCTGGTCCTAAGAGAGTCCTAAGGCATATCTAAATCAAACTTTAATGGGTCAGAACTGAAGTCAAAGCAAAAGTCAAAGCTTTTGCGACTTTCGGCTCCGAACCGGGTCAAAACAGTAAATGGTCGGATCAAACAAGCTTAGACTAGTTAATATACTTATTATCATGTTTTATGAGTGTTTAAACAGGTTACATATCACCTACATCACAGATTATGCATGGAATCGCAAAATAGCATTTCTGTTGACTTTTTCTGAGCACGTTTGACTCGACATTCGGACTAGTTAGAGTGGGAATCAGAGGGTGCCCTTTTAGGGGTTTAAAGCCCACATGATTACCATCATATAACTATCTTTGATTTGATAAATCACTGGACCATTTGTGATGAGCCGTTAAGTCAACCGTTAATTACGACGGATTGACTTTTAAGTAAAACCTAAGCAAAAACAAACTAAGAAAGGGTTAAGCACACTTACTGAAGTCTTATGCAAGACAAGAGATGAGTAGAGAGTGTTCTTGAGCTCCAGATGTGATCAAGAAGCCAGAAATGAGGTGTGAGGAACTTGTTGCACAATGTGGCCTTTTATAGTTAATGTAGATCATTAAGATCATCACAACAAGGCCTACAAGTGCTCCTTGATGATCAACAACTGTCCTTTAGTGCTAGGAGATGATTAGGGGTCGCCCATATCTCTGGAAAATCTTTACATTAATGATTTACCGTTTACAACAGCCAACAGCCAACTTTCTGTTGCTGGGCGTCGCTTACGGACCGTATGGCTTGGCCCTTGTGGTCCGTAAGCCTTTTACAGAGAATACGTTTTACCCTTTCGCACCTTACGGTCCGTAAGGCAGGACCCTTACGGTCTGTAAGCGCTTGTCAGTGGCAAAAAAAATTTAACCTTTCATGCATTGAACAGACAACTGTCAATGCATGATTTCTGGCCATGAATTATCAATACCACGCCTTTAACCCATGCTTGATCAGTTATCATAATGTATCATGGGTTTGCATAAGGATGGGTTTTATGAACAATCATTTGTATTGCATTATTTTCTTAGGATCCAAATTTGCAATTTGGACATCCTTGGTTAATAGTAATTACCAGATTAAGACATATTAGATGCTTATTAATTATGCTTAGGGTCTTGGGATTTATAATGTAGAAGTCGCTCAGAGGTAAAAATTAACATGTCGACATGTTCAAAAATCCTACCGTACATTTTATTTACATCCGGGTTTACAATACTTTTGTCGTATGCGACACATGTCATTTATTTATTGGACACAAAATTCCGAGGTGTTACATCCTCACCCCCTTAAAATAAATCTCGACCCGAGATTTACTGAAATAAATAAGGGTATTTTTCTTTCATCGTGGATTCAACCTCCCACGTGAATTCGGGACCTCTACGGGCATCCCACTTGACCTTTACTATAGGTACATGCTTCCTTCGAAGCTTCTTTACCTGTCGATCTTCAATCGACAAAGGTTTTTCCACAAATTTTAAGTTTTCATCTATGTGCACATCTGTATGTGGTATCACCAGTGATTCATCAGCGAAGCACTTCTTTAGATTGCAGATGTGGAACACATTGTGAATTCCATTGAGCTCTTCAGGTAAGTTTAACTTATAGGCAACTGACCCGACACGTTCGATAACCTCGAAAGGTCCTATGTATCTCGGGCTTAGTTTACCTTTCTTACCGAAACGCATCACCCCCTTCCAGGGTGATACTTTAAGTAACACTTTATCACCTACTTCGAAGTGAAAATCTTTACGCCTTGGATCTGCATAACTTTTCTGCCTATCTCGGGCAGCCTTGAGACGGTCTCGAATCTGGAGAATATTGTCCGTCGTTTCGAAGACCATCTCTGGTCCTGATAATTGGACATCTCCAACTTCCGCCCAACAAACAGGCGATCTACACTTTCTGCCGTATAATGCCTCGAAAGGCGCAGCCTTAATGCTGGTATGGTAGCTATTGTTGTAGGAGAATTCGATTAATGGTAGGTTCTTATCCCAACTACCACCCAAATCGATAGCACATGCACGTAGCATGTCTTCCAACGTCTGAATAGTACGCTCACTCTGACCGTCTGTCTGAGGATTGTAAGTCGTACTAAAATTCAAACGTGTGCCCAAGGATTGCTGGAAACTTTTCCAGAAATGCGACGTGTATCTAGTATCCCGGTCAGAGATAATAGACACAGGTATGCCATGTAAGGCTACAATCTTATCAACGTACAGCTGGGCCAACATGTCGGAGCTATAAGTCTCCTTGATGGGTAAGAAATGCGCTGACTTAGTCAGTCTATCAACGATAACCCATATTGTATCATTTCCTTTCCTCGTTTTGGGTAACTTGGTAATAAAATCCATAGTTACACATTCCCACTTCCATTCGGGAAGTTCAGGCTGTTGTAGCAAGCCTGATGGCTTTTGATGCTCAGCTTTGACTTGCGCACAAGTCAAGCATTTGGCTACATAAGCGGCTACAGACTTTTTCAAGCCTATCCACCAATAATTTGCCTTTAGATCCTGATACATCTTATCAGCTCCCGGGTGAACAGAATATTTGGAACTATGGGCTTCCTGGAGGATAACATCTCGTAGTCCTCCATAAATTGGAACCCATATTCGTCCATTTAGTCGTAAAATTCCGTCCTTGCTAAGAGTTAACTGCTCCTCAGTTACTCCCAGCTTTTCTTTAGGATAGTTAGCTTCCAAAACAGTTTCTCTCTGTGCAGCTAACAACCTTTCAATCAAATTATTCTTCACTTCAATGCTCTTGGCATTAATTCGGATGGGTTTCACCCTTTCCTTTCTACTTAGGGCATCAGCGACTACATTCTCCTTGCCGGGATGATATCTGATTTCACAATCATAATCATTTAAAGTCTCCATCCAATGGCGTTGCCTCATGTTTAATTCCTTCTGATTAAACAGATGTTGAAGGCTCTTATGATCAGAATAGATCACAAACTTGATTCCATACAGATAATGCCTCCACAGCTTTAGTGCGAACACAACGACACCCAGCTCCAGGTCATGGGTGGTGTAATTCTTCTCGTGCACCTTTAACTATCTCGAAGCGTAGGCAATAACCTTGCCTTTCTGCATGAGCACACATCCTATGCCAGTGTGTGATGCGTCGCAGTAAACTACGAACTCTTCGGTACCTTCAGGCAATGTCAGTACCGGAGCGTTGCTCAACTTTTGCTTCAGAATATCAAAGGACTCTTGTTGTTTAGGGCCCCAAACGAACTTTACTTTCTTCTTGGCCAAGGAAGTTAAGGGCGCAACAATCCTTGAAAAGTTTTCAATGAAACGCCTGTAGTATCCTGCTAACCCCAGGAAACTACGAATCTCTGTAGGCGTCTTTGGCTCTTGCCAATTCATGACAGCTTCTACTTTAGCGGGATCCACTTGGATACCACGCTCGCTGACAACATGTCCAAGAAATTGGACTTCTCGAAGCCAGAATTCGCACTTAGAGAATTTGGCATAGAGTTTCTCGTGATGCAGGAGTTTGAGAATACAGCGAAGGTGTTTCTCATGGTCAGCTCGGTTCTTCGAGTAGATAAGAATATCGTCGATGAAAACGATGAAGAATTTATCTAAGTATGGCTTGCAAACGTGATTCATGAGATCCATGAACGCAGCCGGTGCATTAGTGAGCCCAAAAGGCATCACTAGGAACTCGTAGTGACCGTAACGAGTCCTAAATGCGGTTTTATGTACGTCCTCATCTCTGACTTTCAGTTGATGGTAGCCTGACCTCAAATCAATCTTCGAGAAATAACTTGCCCCTTGTAACTGATCGAACAAATCGTCGATCCTCGGCAAGGGATATCTATTCTTTATCGTGACTTTATTAAGCTCGCGATAATCGATGCACAGACGCATCGATTCGTCCTTCTTCTTGACAAACAGAACAGGTGCTCCCCAGGGAGACGAACCAGGTTTGATGAAGCCTTTAGCTAGCAGTTCATCCAGCTGGGTCCTCAACTCCTTCATTTTGGTTGGTGCTAGCCTGTAAGGTGCTCTGGCAATAGGTGCTGCTCCAGGGATGATATCGATCCTGAATTCCACTTGCCTATCTGGTGGCAAACCAGGTAGATCTTCAGGGAAAACTTCTGGATATTCCGAAATGACGGGAATGTCTTCTATCTTCGGTTTAGGCTCATCAAAAATCACCTGTGCCATGTAGATGACACAACCCTTCTTTAGACATTTTGAAGCCTTGAGCATAGTCACTTGCTCATGCAATCCGTAATGGGTATCTCCCCGAATGGTAAGCGATTCACCAGACGGAGTCTTTACCACCACTTGCTTTCTGTTGCAGACGATTTGGGCCTGGTTGTGAGATAACCGGTCCATACCCAGAACTATGTCAAAACCAGCCAATTTAAAGGGAAGTAGAGATAGAGGAAAAGAGTGGTTCTTAATGGATATCAAACATCCATCTAACACAGTGGAGACGGTTTCTATGGTGCCATCTGCTAGCTCTACCTCATAACTCACTTTTAAGGTTTTGACAGGCATATTTAGCAATTTGCAAAATTTATGATCTACGAAAGACTTATCACAGCCCGAATCAAAAAGTACTCTTGCAAAGATATCATTTACGAGGAAAGTACCTGTGATCACGTTATCGTCTAGCACTGCTTCTTTCGCATCCATCCTGAAGACTCTCGCATTGGTCTTCTTGGCCTCTTCAAGCTTCTTGGCGTGCTTAGGGCAGTTGGTTCTAATGTGCCCTTTCTCATTACAACTGTAGCAAGTTGCATCCTTTATCTTTTTGCAATCCACGGTCTTGTGGTCCTTGGACTTGCATAACCCGCAAGCATACGACTTTGACTGAGTCTGCGAGTTTGATTCGAGTCTACATTTTCCAAAGTGATGTCTCTTGCAATTCTTGCACTTGGGCTTCTCACCAGACTGTTGCCCATCCTTCCTTGACTCAGACCCTCTCTTGTTGTCACCGTTTCCACGGTGCTTCTTGCCCGACCTTCGTGAAGTATCATCTTCACGCTTTCTCTTCTCAGCCTCTTTGTTCCTCAGCGATCTTTGTCAGACCGCATCCAGAGTGAGGGACAAAGAAATGTCAGCTACAGATCTAAAGGTCGCTGGCCGAGAGGCCTTTACGCTTGCCTTTATCTCGGGGGCTAAACCACCAATAAAACGAGCTATTCTCTTTGGCTCCGGGGTTACCAGATACGGAACCAACTGGGACATCGTGTTGAAGCTCGTGAGGTAAGCTTCACAGTCAAGGTTCGTCATAACCAACGATAGGAAGTCGGTCTCTATCTTTTCAACCTCATGTTGAGGGCAGTAATTCTCCTTGATGAGAGAAATGAATTCCTCCCATGTCATGCTGTATAAAACAGCCTTCCCCGAGGCCTGAACCAGAGACCTCCACCAAGCCAGGGCCTCGCCCTTGAATGATTGTGAAACAAACTTTACCACATCTTTCTCTGCGCAACCACTGATGTCCACCATGGTGTCCATCTCATCTAGCCACGTCATACAATCAACCGCGCCCTTCTCCCCGGTGAAATCTCGGGGTTTACAAGATACAAAATACTTGTAGGTACAGCCCCTGGCGCGAGATGCATCAGTATACACTCTTTCTGGACGGACACTATTTTCATTGGATGAGTGATTATCATCGTCCTTTTTGGGTTTAGACGGGGGTTTGCTGTGAGATTTTGAGTGGGTTTTCGGCTTTGAGTGTGGTTTAGATATGGTTCTGCTCTGGGATTCAGTATACTCTTCGTATTGTCGATCCAGGGCTGCCTTAACAGCATTGTCGACAAGAGCTTTTAATTCAGCGCCCGTCAAATGAACCTGGGCGTTATCGTATTCATCTTCTTTTGAATGACTATTCTCCCCACTTGGATCAACCATGGTAACTTGAATCTGCTACGGAAGATAACGAAAAAGTTTTATTCAGGAGTTTATTATGGAATTGTCTTTTATGGCAATTCATCAACCATGGTAAACAGAGACCATATCTGGTTAATTTGTTTACTCTCGATTATTTAGGATTTGAACATACTTATCCTAATTACAAACAATATTGTTAGTGGCATAAAAGCCTAGTCACGAGGACGTTTTATAATGTTAGCCGGGATTACAGAGAATCAAGGCATGAAGGTTTGAACCATAGTCCTTTTAGCTTTTCTGACAGGGAGTCATAGACTACCTCTGCCTTTTGTCTTATATGACAATAAATATGGCCCGTAGGCACTACACCACTAATGGATGTTTTATAAGTTTGGCCCGTAGGCACTACATCACTAATGGATGTTTAATAAGTTGGCCCGTAGGCACTACATCACTAATGGATGTTTAATAAATGATCATCTTTATTGACAATTTAACCCATGATTTATAAATCATTAATTTGGGCTTTGAAATCCTTAAAAGGATTCTTATATAAGAATGACGCGTGCGATTTTAACGAATCACATCTGCCATGGACGTTAACATGTTTACAGAGGTTAACTTGGAATCTGAATCTTTTAAATCAGGTCTTACCATCTTGGCCGGATCTTATAAAGACACCTGGCTAGGTTCACTCTTAAGATTCTTTATTTAGGCAGATTTAAATTTAAAAGGAATGATTTTTTTTTTTTGATTTATTTCATATATAATAATAACAAAAATGAAATTTATAACTTAACATTCCACAAATTTCAAATATGATTACATGCTGCCCTAAACGGGACTTTTTAAATAAATAAATACCTACACAGAGGTTTATAGAAAAACAAGTCCACACAGGGACCAATACAAGATAGATGTCCGCGCAGGGACTAAAAGATAAGTCCGCGTAGGGACTGAAATACGATAAATGTCCACGCAGGGACTAAATTGTAAATACAACAATACATAAGGAGACTAATGATCTCGTTTCTTCCTCCCTTTTAGTAGGTTTGCTAGGCCCTTGAGAAATCCACGATTACTCTTTCGTTCTTGTTCGAAGTCTCGTTCCACACAGTTTAAACGGTGGAGTATTTCTTCTTGCTCCGGTGGAGAAAAACGCGGCTGCTGCGACGGTTGCTGAACCGGAGGTCTAGGAGGTATTGGATACCCATGAGCTGAGTAATCTGGTCTCCAAGAGGTTCCATGGAGGGCGTTGTAATTAGCCGCTACCACGTATGGATCGGCATCATAGTTATAGTTGTAGTGCGTGTGAGTCGGCTGCTCAAACGGATTGTACGTGGTGGAACCGTCGTACGCTGGTATCGGATTGTCATATCCGAAAGGTGGCGGAGGTGGTGCAACTGGTGCAGAATTCACCTCTGCAGGGTGACCAGAAGGTTCCCCAAATTGTGGTTCTTCTTCAGGTACTGACGGAAAGTGACTCGCACTCGAGTGGCGAGGGGTGCTGAAGTGGAATTCCCCTCCTCGGGTGGCATCCGAGTGCCTGATCTTCTACGCCTTGGCGGATCTGGAATTACTAGTTGAACCGGTGGCGGTGGCGGTGGCGGTGGCGTAACTGCCAGGAACCGCGAATCCTCAGAAGGATCCTGTTGTTGCTGTTGGTCATGAGGCGAAAAGTGATGAGATGGTGTGAAGTACCAATTACATTGGTCAAATCTCGCCTGGTAGCTGTCGGGACCTTGATAGGGTTTCCCATAAAAGGATGACCCATCAGAAATCTCGATTGGATGGTTGGGAGTACCCCTTGCAGGTTCGACGGGGTCTGTATCCTCGTCCATATCCACTGCATTATCTTCAGAAAAGTGATCCTCTGGTCCTAAAGGGTTATACCCTATTGGTTCTTGGACATAATCCGTCGGGTTAAACTGTCCTACGAAGAAAGGTGAAGGATCGCCGTAAGAACGGTGCGAAGCAGATCGCTGGAGAGGTATAAAGTATGGTTGAGGGTTATTGGGATTGTTTTCCGAATCTGGTCGAAACGAATGACGGTATGAGGGTGTTAAACTGTGCGAGGTGAAATGTCTCGCAGGTTCAAAGAGGTTTCTTCTTCGTCTCTGTGGTTCCTCACTTCTTGTACTGGAAGGAGCTCGCATGTTCGAAGGTCCAGCCTCGTGATCATTGTGAGTAATGATCGTTCCCTTGCCTCTTCCTCCTCTTCCTCGTCTGATTGCTGGTGGCATATTTCCTGCTTTCAAAACTTTAAATAACAATAAACAATAAAAAGACAAACTGGAATAACAATTCGAATTTGTCCTATGTTCTTGTCTAGACTCAAGTATGTGCAATTGTGTCATTGAGATTAAACACATAGTGTTTAATTCACTCAATGTTGGCTCTGATACCAACCTGTCACACCCCGATTTCCACGTGTCTCACCGGTGGGCCCGGTGGGGGATTACCGTGACGTAGTTGGCAACAATATAGTCAAACCACACAATATATGAATGCACAGCGGAAGCATAAAGATAATTATATTTCAACCATTGTTTGTAATATCAAGTGTATTACGAATAGTCGAAAAGTATCCACAGGGGATCAAATAAAAATATAAGTATTGTTCAACAGACGAAGGCATCTTAAGCTTGCGAGACTCTTTATGATGCTTAAGGAGAATATCCAGCCAATTACGCATAGTACCTGCATTTAGCCTTTTTGGGAAAATACGTCAGTTTACACTGGTAAATACATTCAACCGACACTTTTGAAAAATGTTTATTAAAATTGATTTGAATGCTCTAGGCACAAACTCTTTTATAACTCGGGAGAATTATTTAAATATATAATCTTGTGAACGAATACATGTTCCTTATGTGTTCAGTAGCCCGGATCAAGTCCGGGTTAAAGATCAATAGACACACCACAGCGACTATTTATGCACTGACGAGTGTACGCCTACACTCCGCGCTTAGGTCGTGGCCATTTTGTAAAATGATGCCAGGGATATCCGGGACATGGTCATTAACCCCCCAAAGGCTTTTAAGTAACAAGACTGTTTAAACGAGCCGATCAAATTTATTCAATTACCCACTCAACGGTGGAGAATTTGATGCTCGATCAAGCGGTATGCTATATACCGTAACCCAAGCCCGTATAACGGAAAATAAGTTAAAAGTATTTACCTTTGCAAGTATAAATCCTTAATCGAAATAAATTGCAGATAGCTTTTACTGGTCTCCTATTCTGGAACGAAGGTTTAAAATAACCTATTAGAATCCTAACGGGTCTTTAATTTAGTCGTAGCATAGGCCGGTCAGTTTCAACGGATAGTTACGGTTTAATCGCGTGAAAGGCGAAAACCGGGAATGGAATGTGATTTGGACCCAACAAGTTTGAAGATTTGTTTTATATGGGTATAATAATCACACTCTGGATTTTGGGGTCAAAACAATATGGTTTGACCCGTTTCGGCTAGTTTATGTAAACTAGTTACATGAGCCGAACCGTGCGCGCAAAAGGCGCAACGGGTAACCGTAAGAGTCCTACACTGGTTTTCTAAGTCAATATGCCTTAAAGAGGTTGTGGTATGAGTAGGATACCTTCCATAATGCCCGTAACGAGTTTAAATTCATATTATGCCCCGTAGGGGTATTTCGGTCTTTTTAAAGATTATAAAAGAGGTTTCTGAGTTCTACAGGAAATCTGAGTTTCCCGAATAGTTTATAAAGTCCAAAATACTTTATTTATTATTTAAAATCAGTGGCAACTGGAATCGGGTCAAAAGACCTTGTAGAACTCAAGTTATGGCCGAAAAGGGTATATTCGGTAACTACCGAACCGATGCCATAACCGCAGGTTATGAGCAGGTTAAAAATAATTAAAAATCTTTAAAAATCCCAAAATATTATTTTACATCAGTGTGTAAAAGGTTTGGTGTCGAAATCTGGGTTTAGATAGGCGTTATGCTAATTACGCTATTAAATTACTAAAGTTTCCGTAATTTGCGCTATTTAGCATAACTCCTATCCTGGACCGTGGATTGACGTGAAATTTTAGGGACATGCTTAGAAATCAGTAACTAAGGTTATGGTTCTTTCACATGTCCGAAATTCTCGTTTTAATTTAAAAAGGGCGTCACGGTCAACTTTTAAGCATTTAACGGAAAGGTGTAAAAGACTCGGACAACGAACCGGTCACAGAGGGTTATACCATCATGTAACCTGGTCCTAAGAGAGTCCTAAGGCATATCTAAATCAAACTTTAACGGGTCAGAACTGAAGTCAAAGCAAAAGTCAAAGCTTTTGCGACTTTCAGCTCCGAACCGGGTCAAAACAGTAAATGGTCGGATCAAACAAGCTTAGACTAGTTAATATACTTATTATCATGTTTTATGAGTGTTTAAACATGTTACATATCACCTACATCACAGATTATGCATGGAATCGCAACATAGCATTTCTGTTGACTTTTTCTAAGCACGTTTGACTCGACATTCGGACTAGTTAAAGTGGGAATCAGAGGGTGCCCTTTTAGGGGTTTAAAGCCCACATGATTACCATCATATAACTATCTTTGATTCGACAAATCACTGGACCATTTGTGATGAGTCGTTAAGTCAACCGTTAATTACGACGGATTGACTTTTAAGTAAAAATAAACTAAGAAAGGGTTAAGCACACTTACTGAAGTCTTATGCAAGACAAGAGATGAGTAGAGAGTGTTCTTGAGCTCCAGATGTGATCAGGAAGGCAGAAATGAGGTGTGAGGAACTTGTTGCACAATGTGGCCTTTTATAGGCAATGTAGATCATTAAGATCATCACAACAAGGCCTACAAGTGCTCCTTGATGATCAACAATTGTCCCTTAGTGCTAGGAGATGATTAGGGGTCGCCCATATCTCTGGAAAATCTTTACATTAATGATTTACCGTTTACAACAGCCAACAGCCAACTTTTCTGTCGCTGGGTGTCGCTTACGGACCGTATGGCATGGCCCTTGCGGTCCGTAAGCCTTTTACAGAGAATACGTTTTACCCTTTCGCACCTTACGGTCCGTAAGGCAGGACCCTTACGGTCCGTAAGAGCTTGTCAGTGGCAAAAAAAAATTTAACCTTTCATGCATTGAACAGACAACTGTCAATGCATGATTTCTGGCCATGAATTATCAATACCATGCCTTTAACCCATGCTTGATCAGTTATCACAATGTATCATGGGTTTGCATAAGGATGGGTTTTATGAACAATTATTTGTATTGCATTATTTTCTTAGGATCCAAATTAGCAATTTGGACATCCTTGGTTAATAGTAATTACCGGATTAAGACATATTAGATGCTTATTAATTATGCTTAGGATCTTGGGATTTATAATGAAGAAGTCGCTCAGAGGTAAAAATTAACATGTCGACATGTTCAAAAATCCTACCGTACATTTTATTTACATCCGGGTTTACAATACTTTTGTCGTATGCGACACGTGTCATTTATTTATTGGACACAAAATTCCGAGTTGTTACAATTTTGGGTTGGTTCTGATTGGTTAATGTTCTTTTTATATAAAAACTCCATTTTCCAGGCCCCCATTCCACTCCTCCCTTTTTTGCACCATGCCATTTTTCTGATACGTACTGACGTGGCTACCACATGTCGCATAACACCCCATTTTCATACCCCCTCCCCATGCCGAATGGTTTAAGATCAATTAATAAGTCAGCTTGTGTGTTTATTATGTAACTGAATCAAGTGTACTCTGTTGTTCAGATTGTATCGAAGAAAGGATTATTAACTACATATACGTTTGGGATATCGTCATCTTCGGCCCATTTGAATCCGACTGCTTTGAGTAAGACCATATGAAGAAAAGATGCAACTATTTCCAAGATCAACGTTGTTCCTTCTGTTCAAACTAAAATGTCCACTTGTGACAGTTTGAACAGCCCTGAGGTAGAGTCTATAGATAGTAATGACATTGCATCGATCGAGGGGGAAACGAGTAGCAAACCCAACATTTCAGATCATGTAGAACCAACCGGTATTGATTTACTTGATTCTTGAATTTAGATTCTAAGATTGTATATATTTTTGGATTTTTTGTTTTAATATTTTTAAAATTGTAATGTTAACAGCAAATGTCTGCAAGAGGGAGATACTTGTGGAGATCGGGTCAAATAACAAGATTGTTGATCTTGATGTCGATTTCATGGACCCGCAGTTGTGTGCGACTATGGCTTGTGACATTTATCAGCATCTTCGAGCATCCGAGGTGAAGAAAAGGCCACAAATAACTTCAGTGTCTCCGATAAGATTGGACAAGGTGGCTTTGGTTCTGTTTATAAGGTAATTAGTGGATTCTTCTTTAATAGAATGCTAAGCAAATGGATAATCTTACAGAAATATACAAGTTATACTTAATTTTACAGGGTGTGTTAGAAGATGGCTGAGAACTGGCTCTCAAACACGTCTCAACAAGGGATTGAAAAAAGATATCTGATTTTGGCCTTGCTAGATCTTTTTTATTATATAAATAGTACATACTGACTAGATCTTTTTTTGAATCTGTATATTATAAACATGATTTAGTTTGTTGATCTAGAGATGCCATTTTGTGAACTATTTATCCCACCTGTAGGTTCAGCTAATGTCAACTACATATCAGTATTATGCATACTCTTTAGTAAAACAATAAGACTCATGTTTACTTTATTAGTTTCTGAATTGTTATGCTTCATCCTAAATGGTTGGATGTCTCTCATTACTTCAATAGTGACACTAATCAAAATGTTTAAAAAATTATTTGTATGTTGATTACTTTAAAGCTAGGCTTTTTAATTTGTGATGATTTTTTAGGTTCTATTTGAGGGGTTTTTTTTTTTTTTAAATTTGATGAAGGATTAGCTTTTGTTTGTTCTGAATGTGTTTCAAAGCTGTGTTAATCATATTGTGTTTTTGTTCTATGTAGCACCGTTAACAAAGACCCCCGAGCACAAAGGCGACACCCTTTGGTAGATCCCGTTATTTATTGTGATAATCTTCGGTGTAAGTTATGCTTTGGATTCGTTATTTATTTTATTTTTGGATTTAGAAAATTTCACTTTCACCATTGTGTTCATCAATTAGGATTTTCCAAACCTCTTTTTACAATTGCCTCTGGTCCTTTGCCCTTTGAGTCGAAAGAGTTTACTTTTAAAACCACCAAGCATGAAAGGTATAATCTAATATCATATATATTTTGTTGTAAAACGTGGCAGTGGCCAGCCAAGATGGAGCCGCAGTGGTCGCTAAATATTGACATCCGACGATTGAAATACGGAGCAATGTTTCGGGTGGTTTTTGGACCTTATCGAGCTGTTAAAAGCTATGGTGTTATCAAGTGGTCAGAGGCTATGATTCGTGTTCAATAGATAGGTGTTTAGGGGTTTTGTGAATGGTTAAACACTCCCGAAAGGACAACAGTTTCAACTTTTTTTTACCAAAGCATGGGTGATCCAGTTTATGTTTATCTTTAGTGGATCAAGTGGGTAAACATTTAAATATTGTATAAAGATGGAACAAATCAAATGGGTCAAAAGGGATTTGAAACAAGACCGTTTACCACTATAATCCTAAGGAGTTCCATTACGGTAAAAAGAAAGCACTTCCATTCCAGCATTTCCATTCCAGCATTTCCATTCCAGGACCAGGTAAACACCAACTTATATATACGTTTCTGAGGAGGTGGTGATAATTGAGAATGGTCAACGTACTGTCTATCAAGTTTACGATAATGACAAGTAACAGTGTCGTTCAAATCAATATTAAAAGTATTGTTTGCGTTGTTTCTCATTTTGAAATCAATGCTACTTGGTTCTTAGTTATAATCTAAATAATATATATCTATTTTCTTCTTAGTATTAGTAATTATATGGTAATTGTTACCATTCATAAATCACATTGTTTGTACTGATCTATTATATACGATTAACATTGACTAATCTATATCTATATTACTATATAATACATCTCCTATGGACATAATTGGTAATTTCTATCATAATTTTAAGATGGCATGTGAAAAGTCAATTAAAATCCTCAACTTTTTGCAATTTTTTTCCATTCTTGCCCCTCTCCCTTAACACCGGCCTCACACAGATTAGAGAAAACTCTTCATTGTACCATCACCCTCAACGCTTGAATGGGTTTCAATTCCCTCCCTGCCCGATTGAAATTCCACTCAATTTTCGCATTGAATGCAATTGAAGATTGAATCTCATTTAACCCTTACAAGAAACTGAAGAAGTTAAGACGTTCCTTTTATTTACTCATCGTCACCACCGTCACCGTTTACTTCATCAACGGCAACAGTTACGATCACCAAATCTGTTGTTCCCCAAATTCTCATACCCAAAGACAAAATCTGGCATGTAAGTTTTATCATTGTAACAATTTATTACAACCCTATGTGATTTGATTGATGTTTTAATTGAAATATTTTTATCATCGTTGTTTTTATATTTAGGGTTTCTGGGTTCGGCATATGGGACAATTGGGGGTGTTGGTGGAGGGGGCATAAAAACATTGTCCTGCTGAAAAGCTTTGACATGCAGATTGTGTTAATCATTATTTTTTTAGTATTCAGCATAATCATCACGAACATAATGCATATAATGTTAGTTGATTCCTACTTCCTCATGGTTTTATTTGAATGGTTATTGATTTGTTTAGGAAAGGTGTCCTTGCAAATGGTCAGAATGTTGTGAACAAGCACATTATCAACGGTGGTGAAAAGATATAGTCAGAACATGAATCCAATGTCTTTAAATCGGCTATCGATTGTGCTCAGTGACTATGGTTTCTTCACACGTACCCTGGAGGATGCAGAGTTCATCATGATTAAAGGTATCTAAGCCATTGAATGTTGTTTTCTTTAATATTCTGTGGTGATTTTAAAGTATAGATATTGGCAGATGACGAATATCTCCTAATTATGAACTTTCAAGCGAAGCCGGCCGACAAGGATAAGCATAATGTCTAAGAAAGCAGCAGCTGTGAAATACACAATTTGACTTGGACCTAATCTAAAAGGTCGAGGTATTTCG
This sequence comes from Helianthus annuus, assembly GCF_002127325.2. NCBI lineage: Eukaryota > Viridiplantae > Streptophyta > Magnoliopsida > Asterales > Asteraceae > Helianthus > Helianthus annuus. The sequence continues at coordinate 139,366,762 of NC_035442.2, forward strand.
AATTGGGTTGGCTGATATAATTGGTCAACCCAACATGTAAATTGTCACTATTACATGAATTGTTTGTCTTCCCAATAAACATAATATTTTTTTGCATTTCTCTAGGATGGGAGGCTTCAATCATATATAAAATCCGAGTCGATCCCAGAAACCAATGATGAACCGGTGAAGGTGGTGGTTACCAACAACTTAAAGACATGGTTTTGGACTCTAAAAAGAATGGTAATTTATCAAATGCTTGGTTGAACATGCATTTTCTTTTAATATTATAGCAAGTAATCTGAATATTTGATCCATTTATACATGGATCTTACCATGTTTAATCTTGGTTTTACAATTCTACTAGAGATCTATGCATCATGGTGTGGACACTGCAAATAACTAGCCGCAATCTTAGAAGAAGTGGCTTTCTAATTCGAGTATGATCCAGGTGTTAATCATCGCAAAACTCGTAAGTGCTCGCGTGCTTTCTCCTTTGTAGAGGTGGCAAGACTGGCAATGGTGATTGAGCCAGTCTATAACATATAAACTTTACGCCCAAAATTTTAAATGGCCCCAAATCATAATTTGTTATGTTTTTGAAAAAAAATTGTTATTTGTTTCTTAATTCTTGATATCATATTATTATACATTTATACTACATATATTCATATTTATACTAGATATATTCTTATTTCGACTGCACGATAAGATCTATTTTTATGCTATCCAGCCTGCTCATGTTGTGTTTATTGTTAGTAAGGGTTACTTTTAAGAATAAATTACATTTAACAATTATAATAAATCGGTGAATATGAAAGAATAAAGACATGTGGTGAGAGAGTATGGGCAATTGGGACACGAACTAAGCATATATATCGAGTATGGTCGACGGATCAAGATTGGCCTGGACTTGCAATGTCACGAGCTTTCGGGGATTTTTGTTTGAAAGACTATGGACTTATATCCGTTCTGAATGTATATTATCATAAACTTACAGACCAACATGAATTTATGGTCTTAGCAACTAATGGAGTAAGATTTTTTTAGTTAATTTAAGTTTTAGAGATGGAAGATGCTCTTCAAACATTAATGTTTTATGTTTGTTTTGGCTTGATGCAGGTGTGGGATGTGCTTAAAAATGATGAGGTGCTAAAGATTAATGGGTCAATGAACAACAGATCAATGGCAGCAAGATCTGTAGTTGATCATGCAGTGAAAGCTTAATTGGAGACACATGTACCCAGCTTCAAAAATCGATGATTGCACGATTCTATTATCTTTCAAGAAGCGACTGTGTTTAGCCAACTCGGCCCGGAAGAGATCAATCTAGGTTCAAATCATGACTTACTTTAAACGATATATAAGACTCATGAGTTAATATTTTAATATTTATGATTAAATATCATGAAAAGTGTTTCGATTTTTACTCTAAAATGTTCAAACTTTTTTTTCTTAACTTGGTAGTTGAATATCATTCGAAGTTTGAATTGTCGCCACCTCAACGTGCGGCGAGCCAAAACAAGAAGTATTCGCGACAACGTGCGGGCATTCCCACTTATATATACACACACACACACACACACACAACATATATGATTTTTTAGCATTTTTAGGTTTGAATTATGTTCTCGGCCCATATTATCGACTCCGCTGCAACGCGCGGGTTCCCCACTAGTATTATATATATCCCCACAAATTTTATAGAACGGACCATTGTAATAAAATTAATAAAATATTAATATCCTTAAAAATAGAGTGACCCGTGGGTACCACGGGTTATAACCTAATTAATAATAATACAAAAAAAAAAGACTAATTAAAACTAACGCGTACATCATATATAGAGCCCAAATTTAAACTAATGACGAAAAGATGGGAAACTAATCAATAATAATACAAAAAAAGACTAATCAAAACTAACGCATACAATATATACAGAGCCCAAATTTAATCTAACGACGAAAAGGTGGGAAACTAACTAATAATAATACAAAAAAAAAGGCTAATCAAAACTAACGCGTACATCATATATAGAGACCAAATTTAAACTAATGACAGTGATTCAACCAAATGAGGATGGTTATCATGTCGTGAGATTTACTAGGTTGCATTGGTAATAAAAGGAATGAATAAGATAGTGGAAAGGATTTGCAAACATAAAATTAAGCTCAAATTAGTGGGACACTCAAGTTGCCTATTTGTACACTATAGGGTTTATCGACGTCTTGTACAGATCTGTACGAGATATATAGGGTTGTATCAAACTCAGTGTCTGACTAGTGTTAGTTTTGATCTGGCTACTCTTATATGCAGCGTATAGACCTATACGGGCGTATAGGACCCCTGGTATAGGTCACCCTTGCCCCGTATATATGGAGCGTATATAAGGTTTTTTTTACAAACATTTTATACAATATTAATCGTTTTAGCAAGGTTTTATAAAAATCATAAGTTTTCTTTATTAAATAAAAAATAAATATTATTTTTACAAACCTTTTTGTACAATATAAATCATTTTTATATGATACTACACCTATCGTATCATATAGGTATAGTATAGGTCTCGTATAAGCCTATAAGTGTGATATTGTATCGTATAGTATAGGGCCCGTATAGGGCTTATATAGGCCTATATGTGTAGTAATGTATAGTATAATATAACGTAGTATAACTTAAGTCTTGTATAGGTATGGTGTGGTGTGATGTGGTGTATTTTAGGTCCTGTATTGGCCTCGTATAAGCCTATGGGTGTAACATAGGTCTCGTATAGACCTATACTATACGATACTACACATATAGGCATATACGAGACTTACATTACCAAAAAATACTACACCTATACGCATATACGGGACCTATACAAGACCTAAACTACACCTATAGGCTTATAGGGACCTAAAGTACACCGATAGACCTACATGGTATCTATACTACCTATAGGCCTATGCGGAACCAATACTACAACTATAATATACTATAATGCACCGATAGACATATATAAGACCTATACTACACCTATATGATACTTGTCACACCCCAATCTGCGGCGGATTATCGATCGAGGCATGATGATTGTCCAAAGCTTATGACAACTATTATAAATTTAAATATTTAATCATGTCAAAACTAAAATGCCACAAAGCATATAAGTTTCAAATAATTCATACAAGATTCAAAGTCACGAAACATAAAATAAAATCTAGTTTATTTGTCTAAGGTATCTCTTACGTGTGGTCATACTCGTCTTGTCACACCTGATTTCGTGTATCATGCGTAAAAGTAATTTTGGGTCAACAAAATGTTGGTGAGTAAATCTATCTTTAAATAAGATAATTCGTTTTATTACTTTTAAAAATATTTAACATGCAATTCAGGTGTTAGAATAATAATTACAATATATAAATAACAATAATAATCCATACATACCAAATGAGTTAGTGCGATCATGAGAATATTTGAGAATATGGTGGCAATAACAGGCTACAACCTATGGTTGTGGGGAACCGGTCTGCCATGGATCCGCAATGATGTGCTAAAATACCATTGACTGCAACTTTCCATAAATAAATAAACAAACCACAACTAAACAAACACATAATTTACACATTGACTGTGCATGTTATGATTAAAGTGAATAAGTATACGAATATATGACACATGATACGCCCCAAAAATTTAAATGCAAAAAGGGACAAAAAAAGACCATTTTACCTCTGGTTTGGGCTGCGTATAGCCCCCAAACCAGGGTAAATTGGTCTTTTTTCCTATACGCTCCATATAGGCTTGTATGAGGCAAATACAAGGGGCATGTTTGGTTAAAAAACACTATTTTGCCCTTGCTTTTGGGCTATACGCAACCCTAACCAGAGGTAAAATTGTCATTTTTACCCTTCGTATATGCCGTGTATAGGCCTATACGTGGCGCATATTAGATTTTTTTACAAACGTTTTTATAAAATTTTAATCGTTTTATCATAATTTTATAATAAGTACTTTAATAAAAACATTCTTAAGTATCCTATAGTATAGTATAGTATAATATAATATAGGTCTCGTATAGGCCTATGATGTAGTAACATATCGTATCGTATAGTGTAGTATAAGTCTCGTATAAGCCTGTAGGTATAGCATAGCATAGTATAGTGTAGTATAGTATAGTATAGTATAGTATAGTATAGTATAGTATAGTATAGTATAGTATAGTATAGTATAGTATAGTATAGTATAGTATAGTATAGTATAGTATAGTATAGTATAGTATAGTATAGTATAGTATAGTATAGTATAGTATAGTATAGTATAGTATAGTATAGTATAGTATAGTATAGTATAGTATAGTATAGTATAGTATAGTATAGTATAGTATAGTATAGTATAGTATAGTATAGTATAGTATAGTATAGTATAGTATAGTATAGTATAGTATAGTATAGTATAGTATAGTATAGTATAGTATAGTATAGTATAGTATAGTATAGTATAGTATAGTATAGTATAGTATAGTATAGTATAGTATAGTATAGTATAGTATAGTATAGTATAGTATAGTATAGTATAGTATAGTATAGTATAGTATAGTATAGTATAGTATAGTATAGTATAGTATAGTATAGTATAGTATAGTATAGTATAGTATAGTATAGTATAGTATAGTATAGTATAGTATAGTATAGTATAGTATAGTATAGTATAGTATAGTATAGTATAGTATAGTATAGTAAGTATAGTATAGTATAGTATAGTATAGTATAGTATAGTATAGTATAGTATAGTATAGTATAGTATAGTATAGTATAGTATAGTATAGTATAGTATAGTATAGTAATAGTATAGTATAGTATAGTATAGTATAGTATAGTATAGTATAGTATAGTATAGTATAGTATAGTATAGTATAGTATTGTATTGTATAGTATAGTATATCGGTACCGGTACCGGTACCTAATACCATCTGCTCATTCCTTAGTGTTGTTACTATTCATTCAATTGTGTTGTTACTATTCATTCAATTGTAATCTATTATCTATATTAAAACAAAACACTTTGGTGCCACTTGGCAGTAACTTAAGCCAATCTCTGCCACGTGGCAATGTGATATTCCTCCTCTATTGATTTTGAGCGGCATTTTATTTTCTCAATAAGCGGCTTCTCAAACACGGCTTCTCATCCGTGTCATTCAAAAACCCTAATTCTATCAAACACAAAAACTCTCATCTAGGTATCTTTATCATCTTCAACATGCTTTCAGATCTTGAAGATCCATCCAATTCTCCTTTTCCTTCGTTCATCCCTTTTCATTGTCATCGATTTTCTTTTGTCTTCCCCTTTCATAATCCTCTGTAAACCCTAGAGGAGTCTACACCAGTTCTTCGAGGTTACTGATTCAATCTGATGGAATGATGGATCTTTATTCAGGCATTTGGAGAGAGGGAAATGGTCAATATTTACTGGCCTTTTGGATCTTTATTTACTGTTCTCTCATACTCTTTGTGGATTAGGGTTTTTTTTGTTTCCATTGTTCCTCTTCATCGGATAATCCCTCATTCGCATTTTGTTTGGAGAAAACCTAGCCGCAGTCCATGGAATCAAGGTATTCATCTTCTTTTTGTATCAATCAGATCAAGAAACTGAACATTCTTGACCCAGATCGCACTCTGTTTCCTCTTTCAACAAATCGATCATCAAATCGGAGCTTCAACTGTTCTCCATGGGTACGTACTTCATCTGATTCACTATTGTAACCTCTATAATGATAAACATCGTGATTTTATAATTCCAATATGTAGATCTATGTTTTCCTGCAAGATCCGATTTTCATATTCATTCGTTTTTTTAGGGTTTCATAACAATCGATCTGTTTACAACTACATCAAGGTATGATTTATGATTGCGATATTAAGATATTATTATGATAAGGTGTTCTTATGTGATCTTCGTAGATCCAACATAGATTTTTTCAATATTTATTGTTGATTGTTATCTTGATTTTTTTCATCTTTTGATTTGTGAATCGTTTGATATTAGGTTATATTATGATTTCTTTCTTTTAATCATGTTGATCTGTGGTATGTATGTAGGTATTATTATTATTCATAAATTATTCTTCTTTATGAAAGATCATTTGTTCAAAATTGTAAATTTATTTCATTTATAATGTTTCTTGATCAGTTTTTTTTTTTTTTTTTTTTTTTGTAGCATGAGTTGTGAATCTTGAATTATTGAATCTTGATCTTTGATGGGTAATTGTTGATTGTGACGATTTTGTTAGTTGGTGGCTTCGTTGTTGTTGATAGTGAGATTGAAATGATAACTTTTTGTACATGATCTGATAATAATTTGTTTTGTTTATTGGATTTTAACTTAGTTTAATTTTTTGTTGTATTTATTGAGATTTTGTAGCTTATGTTTGTTGTCATTAGTGACATCATCAGATGTTTTTTCATCAGTTGAAAATTGCTTACAATGTAAATTCTTGAAATTCAATTGTGTTTGAACCCAAATAGGATCATTGGATATGATAATAAGGGATGTTTGGATGTGTGATGATATGATTATTTAAGGGTCAAATAATTACTTTAATAGTAGCCCTAGCAAAATTGGCCATCAAAGGATAGATGAAAACTGCTTATATACCTCTGTTTTATATGTAACGAAACCGTGTTTTATTAGGGGCGATTATGTGATTATTTGAACAAGTTTTTTTACTGTACATTTATAAAAAGAAGATTTTTTTACTATACATTCAGGGGTATCCTAATATTTGATCAGAGGTATCCGATACATAAAACGAAGAAAAAAAAATGTGCACTTTGTCAAGAAAGTTGAGAGGTATTCTGGGCATCCCCTAGCCCCACGTAGAACCGCCCATGTTTATGATTATATGATTATTTTGGAAAATTGCTTATAAACTTTTTATTTTATTTGTAATGAAACTATTTTTTATCAGGGGTGAACAAAGCACGAACGTTTACATATGCACAGTTAGTGAAGGCAACTGAACATTTTAAAGCTGCTTATTTCTTGGGTGAAGGTGGATTTGGCAAAGTTTATAAGGGAAAATTCGAAGATTCTGATCAGGTTAGTGAAAATCGGTCTTTGTTTTGTTGTATTTTAGAGGTATATTCTTGACTTTTGTGACTCAGGATGCGTATGGAGGCTCTGGCATTGTTTCCACGAGGGGAGGCTGGAGGCTACCTGGTCAGCAAGGCGGGCTAAACAATTTGTGATGTAAGTGCCAAACAACAAGGTCCTTTGTATCTTATGTGTGTTTTATAATTGTTCCATTTTTTGTTTTTGTTGAAACTAAAGGATAATGGCCTTCGTACTAATTTTTCTACATACTTTGGAGCTATAATGTGCAATTAGAGCTAACAAAAAATGAAATTTAATCATCGTATTCATTATTTGAATAGAGCCAAGATGAGGATATTATTGATTGTTTACACATATCTCAACAACCAGCTTTTGGTCATCCTTTCCTCAAAGACGATAAAGTCCAGGTTTCTTCGCTGTTGCGGATATTTGTGTTTTTTAAGATGACCATGGATTTTTTTCATCATTTTAATCTTACGCTAAAAGTTGTGTGTTTGTGTGTTGCATGGTTCTAGATTTTTATTAAACGGCTCAAACGGGGTCCAACAGGTCAGTTTTATTCATAGCTACACATTGATATTCTTGATTTTTCCACCATTTAGATAAATATGTCACCAACACTGTTGCTTTATTTCATCATATTAATCTTTAGTGATGTGCATTTGGTACCGGGTACCGGTACCGAATTTCCCGTACCGAATTGGTACCCATTTTTTGTTGTTTTCGGTACCGGTACCGGTTCGATACGATACGGGTAGTTTATCCGATTTTGCCTTCAAATACCGGTACCGTAGCGTACCGTACTGCATATTTTTGGAGCGAATTTCGGTACCGGTATTTTCGGTACCGGTACCTAATTGATCTTACGTAAAATTGTTAGTAAGTTTTGGTGAAGAAAATTTGCAAGAACTTCTGCACATGATTATTGACTTTTGCACATGATTTTCTTTAGACAAACCATACCATGGAAGAAACTATAAGCAATTCAATTCTAATTGGTATGCAAAAATCAATTTTGTAGTTTTGTAAGTATTTGACAAAAATATCATGTAATTTCCGATCTAATTGTTGTCGCCAGGCCAAAAAGGTAGCTCTGATGGAATGATGGATATCGACACTCGCTATAGCTTACGACATAGAAACAAACTCTATTGTGAGTACAACACCAGTGGCGTTTTTTCTTCCTTAGGTAATTCAGAATCATGTTTATTGATCCTTCGCTGGGCAACACTATCTCAGTGACTTGACTGTTTCTATATGCAGTTTCCTTAACCATATAAGCATATAACTTTTATAGCTTTATGTAGCTTGCTTATATTTTTCTATAATATCCGGCTGCGATTGTTTACTGTTGTGAGCTCAATTAATTGTGTGGATTCAATCCTTTTGAGCTGATCCGAGATACTAACTCAAATTTTGTTAACGATGCCCCGTTGGGTTCAGAAACTCTCAAGGAAATACTTGAAAACACCATTTACAATCGCTTTGGTTAGTTTTGAAACTATTGAAACATGTTTTGTCTATAAAACCCGTCATTTGGTGTTTTCCGATTTTTGTGATATCTAATGTGTTTTTGTGTTTATGCATCTAAGGTTGGTGACCAAGATGAAAAGCTGGCAGAAGGTATCAAGCTTTATGCTATACCAACCACCTCAACTACAAAGCGGTCAATACTTTTAAAATTTGATTTTAAAAGGAATAGTGTCTGTGCATAGAATTTGCATCAGGTATGATTCGCGCTATTTTGAAAATTTTACCAGTTAAATTTATGTATGTATTTCTTTTTTATTTTATTTTATTTAAATTTGGCGATTTGATGCAGGGTGGAAGCTTAGGGTCTTTTTCCCTGGACATAAGTAGGCTGTTGCAGCTTTGTGATGAAGACGATGATGGTGTAACCAGCGGGTAAGCTGCCCCAAAACCCGACCCAGATGCTCACAACATTAGCCCAAATTCTATTGTGAACAACACGGTAAATGACATTACCCACGTGAAGGTGAATACGATAATTATAAACATTGTTAGTTTTCTAACTGAAATGTGTTTTGAGTAGGTTAATAACTTACCGAAGCATTTGTAGGGAGTGTTACCAGAACTTTGGGTATTCCAAATACCATCTTTTCTTAACTGGAAGTAAAGATGGGGATGTAAAGCTTTGGGATGATAAAAGGGCAAAATTGGTATCATTGGCCAAAAATACATGATAGACAACCTTCATTCAACCGCTCAAGAGGATTTAGAGTGGTTAGGGTATACCATTTTTACCCTTTTAGTTTAATTTTTTGTTTAGTAGATAATAACATGAGGTTTACACTTGAATTTTAAATTAAAGATTGAAACACTGTGATAGATATTTAGGTTGTTTCAAATTGTTTTTTTTTTCATGTGGCAGTGGTGGTTCAGTTAAGGTGGTTCAACTTAGAGAATTACTATGATCCACATGGCCCATGGCCTGTACAGTCCAGTCCTGTAGGCAACCTGTGACCCGTGGTTGGTTTTTTACTAATTTCTTTCAACCTCTTTGGATAACAATAACCTGAATGGTTTCACTAAGAAGTGAATGGGTCAAAAGTATGTCATGCATGGTTGAAAGTTGATTCGATGAATGCTATTAATTTGCAGGGCAATGGAATGGGTGAATTCTTTGTATCAGTTAAATTTATAATGCCGGTAGATATTATTTATTTGTGTTAAGCCACCCGCGAAAGTCGCAGGATCTTAGGCTAGTTTTAATATATAGGTAATAGGTAATTGGTAACTATATTATAATTACTTTACCAACACAACACGGGTGAATTATATATATTATATATATTATTATTGAAGGTTCATGAATAGTAATTTTATTTTTATAATAATATATAGTTTTTTATGTAATATATTATAATAGTTTATTATTATATTTACTTTTAATAATATATTTTTTTAATTTTTTTCCTTTTTTAAAATCATATATATCTCCTTTACCATTTTTATTGATAATTCTTTTTTCTTTTGTTTTTAAAAAGGTGTACCTATATACACACCATTTTGTCTATTTACACACTAAAAAATGTGTTTTTTGTCCTTATATGCACACCCCGCAGTGTCGAACTGTGGCCAAAACGCGACGTTTTGGTCCGGTTAACCAGACAAAGACTGACGGGTGTCTGACGGGTCTGTTGACCGGACCAAAACGCCGAGCTTTGGCCGCGTTTTGGTCCTGTCAACCAGACAAAAGACTGACACCCGGTCTGGTTGACAGGACCAAAATGCGGCCAAAGCTCGGCGTTTTGGTCCGGTCAACAGAGCCGTCAGACACCCGTCAGTCTTTGTCTGGTTAACCGGACCAAAACGCTGCGTTTTGGCTACAGTTCGACACTGCAAGGTGTGCATATAAGGACAAAAAACTCCTTTTAAGGGTGACTATCTACACACCAAGTGTGTAGATAGTTTGGCCCTTTTAAAAACATATATCAATTTATCAATTAATTCGATACGTTTTTAATAGTTTACGTTTATAACTTTTTCGTAAAAACTTAAGTACGTAGTTGTGTTTGATTTTTTCCCTTAAGTTTTGTTATAAACAAAGTTATACTCAAAATAAAGTATTTATTTGTTATTATAAAACGGTACGATGATAAACTAAACTCTTTCTAATGGTTTGGCTTTATAAACAACATACTTTATTTTCAAATCACGTTTGTTTTACGTTATCATTTGTTCGGTTTCGTCGCAACGCGCGATGAAAAAAAAAACAGTTAAATAAGATTTACGAGAATTCTAGTAATTATATTATCAAATTACTTAACAAAAACAACATGGGTGAGTAGTGAATTACAAACTAACAAGCCATTTATGCATGTGAACTCAATCATGACCTTTGTTGTAGTCGTGTTCCAGAATCTATAGTCACTACGCATTATATACCTTATCTTTTTCTTAATTACTCTTTTCTCTCACTCAATTACGAATTAATCAAACTAAACATATAACTTTTTTTAAGAACATTTTACATCAAATCTGTTGGCATCAATTATTTCAGTTACTTTTATAGTCACTCCCTATTTTCCTATCTTTAGAGGATTACTTTAATAGTTATTTCCATTTTTCGTTTTATAGTTAATAATACCTAATTTCATTCTTTTAGAGTAGTTACTATTAGAGTTACCCCTATTTTCCGTTTTATAGGTAGGTATTTTCGGTTTTCGGGTATTTATACCCTTCATTGTTTTTGTGTTTTTCTTAATTTTTTTTTTCTCTTTTAGTTTTACGGAAAAGTTTTTATGACCACAGATATCATAAGACTAGTTTTTTTTTGTTACTAATAAAACATTATATCAAAACAGAAAAGCTCATAGTAAAGTATGTAGTTGATTATTTTATTTAATATTTTGAATCCCATAAGATATCATATTGTATAAGGAGGTTTATACCTCATCAACAAGAAGATATAACTTATTTTGAATCCTCATCATTTCTCAATGCAACTCTTCTTTCACCATTAAAAATTAAAGACAAGATGAATCCTTAAATCCTTCCAGTTCAGATGTAAATTACATCATTTGTGCAAAAAAACTACTGATATGTGTTGCATTTTTGGTCTTTTCTGAATGTGATAGAATGTGCTGGATTTTAATGCAGCCTAAGACCATGTGTAGTGGTAACAACTTATAGTGCCCCCACTATGAGGCATTATCCGACACGTGACGTCCTAATCAGCAATGGGGCATTATAGCAAAAGTGGCGTAGTGGGGCATTATGCCAATAACCCCCATTCAAGCATTTCTCAATTTTTTTTAACTTAAATACTTCATTAAATAAAAAAAATACAATACTAGAAATAAAAAAAAACATCCGATTAAATTTTAAAAAAAAAACACTAGCTTTCGTCTTCGCTTTCTTCATCCTCACCAACTTCGTCTTCCTCGTCCTCCGTTTCTTCCTCTCCCTCAGGTGGTACATACCGAACCGACCATGCGTGGTGTACCAAATCAACCATTAACTGGGAATGGTACGGTTCGTAACGCAACTCTCGCGCATTATTCACTCTTTCTTCCATTGACGCCTGTGGATGCTCCTCTTGAACGGCTACTGGCACATAATTCTGGCATATCGCCTTTCCTTCGTCTTCCAAAATCATGTTGTGCATGATTATACAAGCGTACATAGCATCTCTCATTTTTTGCTTGCTCCATGCACGACAAGGATTTCTCAAATATTGCCAGCGTTGTTTAAGAACCCCAAAGCATCTCTCAATGTCTTTTCCTGAAGACTCTTGAACCTTTTTAAAGTATGCTCTTTTTTCATCAATAGGATCACTATACGTCTTCACGAAAATCGAATACCTAGGATAAATTCCGTCGCTCAAATAATATCCATGAGGGTATTAGTTTCCATTTGCGTAAAACGACGCTTTTGGAGCTTTGCCAGAAATTCACTCCTCTAACAACGGCGATTGTTCAAAAACATTGATATCATTGCATGACCCGACCACGCCAAAGTAAGCCGACCAAACCCAAAGGTCCTGTGAAGCAACCGCCTGAAGAATAATAGTGGGTCCTTTTTGGTCACCACGTGTGTGTTGGCCTCGCCATGCAGTCGGGCAGTTATCCCAACGCCAATGCATGCAATCTATGCTCCCGATCATACCAGGCAAACCATGCTCGGCATTATGTACCTCGTAGATCTTTTGAAGGTCCTCCCATGTAGGTGTTCTAAGATAACGCGCACCGTACACATCAATTATACCTTTATAAAAAAAATATAGACAAACATAAGATTAAAAAAAAATTCTAAGCATACTCGTCGTTTAAAAAAAATAAAAGTAAAGTATAAGAATTGTACCGCGACAAAAATGCCCCAAGCTATCTCGTGTTGTTTTCTCCGCCATTTTTAGATACTCGTCGTTGATGTCAGTAGTGTTACCATAAGCAAGGATTCGTAATGCCGACGTACACTTTTGGATACCGTTAAATCCAAGTGCCCCTCTCGCATCTGGTTTTTGTTTAAAATAATCGTAGTTGGCTTCCAAGTCGTCGACTATGCGTAGAAACAACCGCTTACTCATTCGGAAACGACGCCTAAAAAATTCGTTTGAAAATGTCGGGGCCTTGTCAAAATAGTCTTTCATCAAACGATCGTGTGCCGCGCGTCGGTCTCGTTCAACATAGCTTCTTTTATTTTTTTCTGCTTGGGGCCGACGAGAATGATTGACATATCTCACCGCTAGTTGACATGCACTCGTAACCGCCTCTTGCTCAAGCTCCTCATCGGTCGAACCATCGCCATCCGCAAAATACTCGTTGTAGTAAAAATTTATCATGGATGAAGAACTAGGAGAATCCATTTTTTATAAAATGGTGGTATTTTTTTAGAGAGTTTTTGAGAGTTTTGGTTGAAAATGAGTGAGATTTGATTGTGTTTGTATATACATACATATATATATATATATATATATATATATATATATATATATAAGGAAAAAGGTTAAAAAAAATATTATAGCCGTTAACTAGCCGTTGTGGCTTTTGATTGGTTGGTCAACATCACACAAGCGTTTTAATAATCACGTCGGCAACAATTTTTTTTAAAAAAGCCCCAGTACGGGTGCTCTAACAATACTAAACATGAGACTTAAAAGGAGGTTTTTTTTTTTTGAATTTTTTTCTTGTTCTTGTTAAGCATATATTTTAGTCACATAATCCAAAAAAGTAATAAATAATAAAAGTTTTTGTATTTACACTAATAGAGTAGTTATGTAATGACTCTAGTATAATTGCAAATAATTACTCTAGTAGAGTAAATATACCATTTTTTTTTTAAATTTTGCAACTAAACATCATGTTTATGTTTAAGTGGATAGAAAAAAAAATCTTTACTTCTCAATATGTTAACATCAATTTGTATTTGACTTTCACCCTATTTTTATATAGAAATAAAATATTTGAATTTAAGGTAAAAAAATATTCAACTTAATGCACTTTAACAAAATAATAATAATATCGTATAAAATGTAACAATTATTTATAAAAACAGTAAGAAAACTTTAATAAAAATAAAAAATGACTATTTTAATAATAACCATCAAAGAGCAATCTCATTGAAGCCTCTATACATGAACATTTTGTATAATATAAAGGAAAATGTAGAAAAAACAACAAAAAAACCAATACATTTAAACCTTAAAAATAGAGAAAAAATTATAGAGACCAAAGACACGCTTCTATATTTTGAGGATTGTATTCAACTCTCTATACTATTAATGTAAGTGTGTAGGTTAAAAAAAATAAATAATAAAATAAGTGTGTAGGGTCCGTTTACTTGGCTTATGACTAGTTAATCGTTTTTAATACAACTAAACTCAATAAATCATGTCTAGTGTAATTCCGCTTGTAGTCATAACAGCTACTGGTAGGGTCTGGAAAGAGTGCGATGTAAGTACTCATTACCTCTATCTCAAAGGATAGAAAAACTGCTTTCTGTGAAACTTTCGGCTCCAAATTAATACAGCTAAACTGTTTTCTCCATATAGGAAAAACTCATTCTAGGAAATTTATTTTGAAAGTTAATATATTTAAATCTCAACCTCCTATTCAGAGGCGGAGGATAGTGGGTGCTCAGGGGTGCACCCGCCCACCCCAATATTTCGGTTAGAAGTGTACAAGTTCCGATTTTTCGTCTGAAAATTTTAAAATTATATAGAATCGCCCCCAGATTATTTTTCCTAAATTGTATATTCTAAATATTTATAAACTTTGTATATAAATGGTGGGTAGTTTGGTAAATATACAGTTTGTTTTATTTGGAACTATTATTTTTTGACCCGATTTGAATCGAATAGCCAACCCGACCCGATCCGAAACATAACGATAGGAAAAAAGTTTTTTGGGTTCCATTACCTTACGCCCCCTCGAAACTTTTGGTCAAGCTCCGTCACTGCTCCTATTCTAATTGGTTTTTGAAAGGCATGAAGTATACAACTGTAAAATATTTAGAATGCTTAATTCGTTCATACTAAACGGATCCCTGGACTTTTGGATACAAAAGTACATATAATTATCCTTTTTTCCCGGTGTCACATGATAACCGATACACATATATTAAAACCATAATATACACATATAAAAATATATATCAAAAGTAGAATCACTTATAATTCTTCTAGAGGAATACAAAAACAAGATAGACATGTACAATTCGTATATCCTTTCAGGTGAAAAACACGACATTTGTGCAAAAAAACAATCGCATTTTGTCATATTTCCCATTGCCACTTGTCACACTATTGCAAAACTGAAAACATGCAAAAACTTTACAGTATAAGTTCAGAACATAACCCATTCATGGATATCACACCACCCTCCATCACATTCAACCTCATCCAAACGGTGGTCAACTCCGGCACAAATGGAACCCATCCAGTCAACCAACAAGCCGGAAACATTCGACGACGACGAAAACGAGCCAAAAGACACGTACCAACTCGCATACATGATCCACTTTCTTCTTGGTGCAGGGTATCTGATCCCATGGAACGCGTTCATCACAGCCGTTGATTATTTCCAGTTCTTGTACCCGACCAAACACATCAACAAGGTGTTTTCGGTCGGGTACATGTCAGCCGCTGTAGCTGTGCTTTTGACGCTCATGTGTTGGTCTACTTCCAGCCGGATTAAGCTTCCGTCGGTTCGGGCGCGTATGAATATTGGCCAGGCTTTGTTTATATCGGCTTTGATGGTTGCGCCTGTGACCGATTGGATCGTTCATGGGAAGCAGACTGGGATGGTGTCGAATATTGCTTTTGTGGTGCTGGTTTCTATGGTTATGATAAGTGGGTTGGCTGATGGATTAGTGGGTGGGAGTTTAGTTGGTGCTACCGGAGAACTTCCCGGACGGTACATGCAGGCTGTTTTCGCCGGAAATGCCACCGCTGGTACATATATAAAAATTAGGGTTTTTATAAAAACTAAAATTTAAAGAAAAAATAGAAGCTTAAATTAATGGGGCACGTTATACACACCTTTTGCTTTTTAATCTTACACCGTTTTCAAATGGCCGTTCGAGGTTAACCCAATCAGGCTTGCGTCATAAGCCTCCTACTTTTAAATGGTTGTTTGAGGATTCATCAAATGGTCGTTTGAAAGTTGGGGCTTTTAAACAGCTGTTTGAGAATTCGTCAAACGACTGTTTGAAAGGTAGGGCTTGTGTCATTACCTCTACTTTAACTGGCGTTTGAGGATTTGTCAAACGGTCGTTTGGGGTGTGGGAAAAGCACGACACAAATTAAATAGCCTTCGGCTTTAATTTTAATGTGCATATTAATTAGCCTTCATGTTTAATTTTAGGCTTCCACTATTTTCACACCCCTAAATCTTATTTTCACATCGCTTTTCACTCTTTCTCTCTATGTATGTATAGAGAGATATAGAATGGAGGGGTGTGAATATTAATTCCCTAATTTTAATATGCAGGTTTGGTGGTTTCAATATTAAGAATTGTAACAAAGGCGTCACTTCCGCACACACAACAAGGTCTCCGAACAAGCACACAAATCTACTTCGTGTTCAGTGCACTCATCATACTCTTATGCGTCATCTGCACCAACGTCTTACACAGATTACCAATGATTCGATACTACCGCAACCGAAAACACAACAACAACAGCCACATGTCAATCTCCTCGAATTTCTGGGATGTTGTGAAGAAGATCCGGTGGCTGGTAACCGCAGTGTTTGTAACCTACGTTGTTTCACTGTCGATTTTCCCAGGTTATTTAAGTGAAAACGTTAAATCGGATTACTTTAAGGATTGGTATCCTATAATCCTGATCACAACTTTTAATGTTGGTGATTTTTTGGGCAAGTGTTTAACCGCGATTTATGTGCCAAACGGGAGTAAGGGAACCGTGTGGTGTTGTATGGCTAGGGTGCTATTTTATCCCCTTTTTATGGGGTGTATACATGGACCCAAATGGATGCATAGTGAGGTTCCAGTGGTTGTTTTGACCTTGATGCTTGGTGTGAGCAATGGGTACCTGACCAGTGTGTTAATGATCCTGGCACCGAAGTCGGTTCCTATCGAGGAAGCGGAGGTGGTTGGGATCGCTATGGAGACGGGTTTGGTTATTGGATTAGTGGTTGGTTCGGCTTTTGGATGGCTGTGGAACCTGGAGCACTGATTCAAATTGTTATTGTTATGAATATGAATAAATAAATTAAACTAGGTTGTTGCTGGTTTTATTCTTAATTGTCTGTTTTGTAATGGATTTTTATCTAATGAGAAACAGCCCAAGATCTGGTATGGTAATATATATCTTGCATATAGAGAGTTGAGGATCCTACTTTTGCTCGTTTACAACCAATTTATATAACCATAATTGTACATCTTGGTTCGATATATACCTTAGACCATATGCGATGGTTAGTAAAAGGTGATCATGAATGGCACGCCACATACGCGATCATTTGTTCCAAGTGATGATGTCTTGCTCTTCAGCATGAGGTCTCACCTAACCGCGATGCTTATTTGTTCCATGTGAGGTCTTAATTCGTTGAGGTCTTGCCTAACCAAGAAGCTCCAGGTTCAATCGGACTCGGATGCTAACCCGGATGCCCCAACTGACACGCTTGGTTTTAAAAGACGCAATGTACAACCAAAAAATATATATGTATAAACAGTGGCGAAGCTTGACAATGAAGACGAGGGGTCGAAAACGTATATTCCCAAAAATTTATATAGAACCGGGGGCTCGAAAACGTATATACCCAAAAATTTCTATATGAAAACTACATATATAACACTATTGAGCGAAAAGTTCGGAGGGTCGGCGCCCCCAGCCCCTCTTAAGCTGCGCCGCTGTGTATAAATAAACAAAAGTTGCATTTATAATCAAAGAAAAATTGAAAAAAGAGAACAAAAAGACAAACCATAAAGAAGAACAAAAAGACGAATAAAAAAGAAGAAATGACATGCTAGATGTGATTGTGAGATCTCATTTTGTTCAAGGGGACCAGCTCCATGCATTGCCTTGGTATGAATGCCTAGGCAGACAAACTCCATATATTGCAATAAACATCCCGACCTTCACGAAGCTCCGTACCAAGCACCACACCAAGTCTTTTGATGGAACACATAACCTCCAACAAAAGAAATTAACTTCATTATTAGGGTGAAGGGAGTGGTTACCTATTTGGAATAGGTAAGCTCTCATTCACCCAATCACACAGTACCACGTCAATTCATTTAAATTGTTTACCTAATGCTTAAAAATGTTGGCGATGGTTTACCTAATAGGGTTTAGGTAAACTATTTAAAAAAATGTGTAATTGGTTGAGAAGGAATGAACCCCACCACACACCTATCTCTCTCCCCCAATCGGTAAAGCTTCACCAAAAATTTCCCCCCAATCGGTAAACGTGGCTCGGTAAAACGTTGGCAGTGGATGAGGGGTCGGTACCGAGTGGGTTTACCGCCCCACTCTGCTCACCCTTATGTATTGACTTGTTATATATGAAACCTTATATTCACCTGTCAACTACAATATGTGATGACAGACACGCAGGGGCGGACCCACATAGAACGGATTGGGGTCCCCGGACCCAATGTTATTAAAAATTGGTAGATTCGGTATATCAAATTTTATAGGGATCCAATAAATACAATTAGGTGGACACCATAAAAAGAAAAGTAAAGCTAGTGTAGTGGTAAGCCATCGTCTTTACCAACAAGAGGTTTGGGTTTAATCCTTATATAACCTCTTTTTTCTGTTTTTTTTTAATCTAATTCAAACCTTGCTTTGACTCGACCCGAACGAGGACTGACCCGAAAATTTTAGCGTTTTGTTATGAAAATTTTGAATATCGAAAAAATGGATCCCATTAAAAAAAAATCTTGGTTCCGCCACTTCAGACACGTACACCGGACTAAGTAAACCAAGTAAAGACCAGTTTACCACCCACATGAGTTGAGGTCTTATGTGTCAGGACAAAAAGTAGTATAGCTCATTTATGTGGGGGGAGGATGGTTAGAGGTGGTCGCTTGACCCGTCTGGAGAGTATACGGTCCGGAGCCTAAAGGCCCATTTAGAAAACATTCGGTTCGATGACATGGAGTTAAACTTTGTCTGGAACAACTGGATACCAATGAAGGTAAATTTCTTAATGTGGAAATTAGCGCTTGGCCGGGTTGCCACCAAGGCGGCCCTCGCCAGACGTAACATGCAACTCGATTCCCTGTGCTGCGTTTTCTGCGGTGATGCGTCTGAAACCGCAGAACACTTGTTCGTGGCTTGTGAAGTGGCACAAGAAATGTGGGAGTTTATAACACAGTGGTGTAGGATACCCATGTTCATAATTTTCCAGGTCAAAGACCTCTTAGGAGGCTGGAAAGTGCTCAGGGGATCACAAAAGTGGAAAAAGTTGGTTTATGGGGTGATTCAAGTGACAATCTGGTCCATTTGGAAGACTCGAAACGCAAAGGTGCTTAACCACAAAGACCCTTGTATTCGTGCAATGAAAGAGGAGATTAGGCACTTTAGTTTTTTGTGGGTAAAAAGTAGAGCCAAGGCAAGGGTTTTGACATGGGAACAATGGGTTCGGTTTGATTTTGCTAATATGCTTTTGTAATCTGTTGTGTGGTGCTTTTTTGGTCTAACTAGTTTGTTAGTCCATGTTTATTAATAAATGTTTGTTGGCCGTTCAAAAAAAAAATATAGCTCATTTATGAGAAACTATATGTTCGCCAATATTTAACCAAGAAAAACCAATCAGAAAAAAGTGGTAAAGCCAACAAGTAGTGTAGTCTAGCATAAAGTAGTTAATACTGCATCACACTATACTAAGTAATTGTTGGGGTACATGCTGACAAGCATCCTTTGGGCTCTAAGACCTAAATGTATGCTCATCATTAGACTACACGGTATTGGATTAGTGGTTGGTTCAGCTTTTGGTTGGCTGTGGAACCTAGAGCACTGATTCAAATTGTTATTGTTATGAATAAATAAATTAAACTAGGCTGTTGCTGGTTTTCACTACAAGAAAAGACCACTATTAGCGGCGACAGGCCAGCTGTCGCCGCTATTGGTCGATCCGTGTCAAACCCAAACCCCAACCGTTGATCATTATTCTGATCTAACGGTTGGGGATTAAAAAGGCAATACCGGCGACAGTATAGGATCAATAACGGCGACATTCTTTCTCCGCTAAAGGTAGGTGTCCCACTTTGATCCCCAGCCACACGTATCTTATCCTGGTTAACCCTGGTTAACCTAATAGCAGCGACAATCGATCAGTAGCGGCGACAGCCCGTCGCCGGTAAAACTCTTTCCGTAAAAAGCCTTTACAGCGCGATTTCTTCCCTCCTCCTTCACTTTTCCCCCCAAATCTCTTCATCTTACCGCCGGAGAACCGCATTTTTTCACCAAATCGGTTAGTTTAACTTATTTTTGTTAAATCTCTTCACTATTTTGTTATTTACATGTTATAGACTTTAATTTTTGCTCGTTATTGTGTACATTTATGTTTATGGAAGAAAATTCGGATCACCACCATCACCTCTCCGGTCACCACCATTACTTCTCCGGTCACCACCTCATCTCCGCGGTCTACATCTACTTGAAAGCTTGAAATTACGGTTAGTTTTATATGAATTTTTTCAAAGTTTAGAAATTATATAATTTTTTGTTTAGTTATGTAAATGTATATGTAAGAATGTATGTTTGTATGTAAATGTTTGTGAAAATGTATAATGTAGGTGTACTTGGTGAAAATGAGTATATGTAGGTGTATGTATTTGTGTATGTAGGTGTATGTATGTGTATGTAGGTGTATGTAAGGATGTATATTTGTATGTAAATGTTTGTGAAAATGTATAATGTAGGTGTATTTGGTGAAAATGCGTATATGTAGGTGTATGTATTTGTGTATGTAAGGATGTATATTTGTATGTAAATGTTTGTGAAAATGTATAATGTAGGTGTAATTGGCGAAAATGAGTATATGTAGATGTAGGTGTATGTATTTGTGTATGTAGGTGTATGTAAGCATGTATGTGGGTATGTAAGTCTATGATTGAATGTATGTATGTAGGTGTATGTAATAATGTAAATGATGAATAATTGTGCATGTAATTGTTTGCAATTGGTGAAAAATGTGTTTGTTAGTATGTATGTTTGTATAAAATATGCAAATGTGTATGTCTAAATTTTGTGATTTTGATCAAAATATGTGTTTGTAAGTATGTATGTGTATGTGTAAGTATGTACATGTGTTTTATAAGTATGTATGTGTGTTGGTAGTAGGTTAATAAATTTATTCTTAATTGTCTGTTTTGTAATGGATTTTTATCTAATGAGAAACAACCCAAGATCTGGTATGGCAATATATATCTTGCATATATAGAGTTGAGGATCCTACTTTTGCTCGTTTACAACCAATTTATATAACCATAATTGTACATCTTGGTTCGATATATACCTTAGACCATATGCGATGGTTAGTAAAAGGTGATCATGAATGGCACGCCACATACGCGATCATTTGTTCCAAGTGATGATGTCTCGCTCTTCAACATGAGGTCTCACCTAACCGAGATGCTTATTTGTTCCATGTTATGTCTTAATTCGTTGAGGTCTTTCCTAACCAAGAAGCTCCAGGTTCAATCGGACTCGGATGCTAACCCGGATGCGCCAACTGACACGCTTGGTTTTAAAAGACGCGATGTACAACCAAAAAATATGTATGTATAAATAAACAAAAGTTGCATTTATAATCAAAGAAAAATTGAAAAAAAGAGAACAAAAATACAAACCATAAAGAACAAAAAGACGAATAAAACAGAAGAAATGATACGCTAGATGTGAGATCTCATTTTGTTCAAGGGGACCAGCTCCATGAATTGCCTTGGTATGAATGCCTAGGCTGACACCAAGTCTAGCCATCCCGACCTTCACGAAGCTCCGTACCAACTACCAAGCACTACTAGTCTTTTGATGGAACACATAACCCGCAGACAAAACAATTAGGGCGTAAGGAGCACTCCTTTAAGTGGGGAGTGACCTCTCTTACCCACAGCCAATCAGCACGCGCCACGTCAACTCCTCACTTAACTCCCTCCACACACTCAATTTGTTGGCGGCACTCCTCTCTTGGGGGACTTGTTTTTTTATTTTTTTAATTAAGAAAATATTTTTATAAAAAGTAAAACATAATTTACATAAAATAACAAATTACATTTCATTTAATAAAATAAAAATTACATCACAATACTACATAAAATTTTTAGAAATTGCACGGCCACCCGTACTTGTTAGCGATCTCGCGCTTTCGGGCGAGGATGAACGGCAACATTTCCGGCGGAGCATCGTCGTGCGGCTTGAGGAATGTTTTCATATCTCGATCGTGCGCGTAGTTTCTCATCGTCTCGCGTTGTTCCGTTATGAGATCGCGAGCCTCCGACTCTCTTTTCTTCCTCAATTCAATCGCCTCCATAGAGCTAACGTGCTTCGCTTCTTTCATGGCGGTGTACTCTTTGAATTGTGCCGTCAACTCAGTCGAGCCCTCGGACGATGTCGCTTGACGCTTGTCTCGCCGTTGTGTTCTTTGTGGCGAGGGGTCTTCGTTCATATCGGGTATGGAAGGATCCGTGTCAACTGACTTTCTTTTTTGTGCCGAACCTTCCCCTTCCTCACCCAACAATGGGACTTGGGCCCATTTGTCGTGTTTTCGAACGACCTCCCATGCCTACATGTTGAAAACCGCTCGGATATTTATTTTGAAAATCCTTTTAAGCAATTTTCATCATGTCGAGATCGTCACACCCGCTATCTCGTGTGCGATCCTACATATTATAAAATAACAAGTGTTAAAAACATATGAACTTAGTAAACAAATTTAAAACATATAATTTTTACCGCTTGTTGGTATAGGCCGTTGAAATGGTTTATTTTCGTCATCATCGGTAGCCATTTAAACCGTACTTGATGCACGGTCCGGTTACTTCCACCAACGATGGCGTTATAATGATCTAAAATCCAACGCCAAAAACCCTCGCGGGTTTGTTGATTGCCCTTCTTTTTGTCGGTAGAGCAATGTACCCACGCCTTCGCCAACGCCTCTTCTTGGTATTTTGACCAAGATTGGCTATCCATTTTTCCTTTTTACCCTAAGCGTCATCTTCTTCGTTGCCGGCGTCTGCATTCACATTATCTTGATCGTCGCCGGTGTCATATTCATAGTCGCCCAAATTTTGAGTTTCGGGCACTACTTCCTCGTCCTCGTAAATAGGTAGAGGACGTTCAACATTTTCTCGTGGAGATGGAACTTGTGGGGAACGAAAACCAAACGAGTCGAAGGCGGGGGCTTGAGGATCCATTGATAACAAATTTTGGAAATAGCCGAAAGAGGGTTGTTGTTGGGTGTTGTAAAAGGAGTGGTGTGAAGGTTGTGGGTAAAAAAACAGGGGTTGTGTAGTATATCTGAAAGGTGGTTGTGGTTGTGCACTTGCACCGCTCGAACCACCACGAGACGGTTGCGAGCCGCGTCCCTTAGTGTTAGAGCCGACGGACTTTTTCTTGGCTTCGCGGGGTTGGTTCTCCATTGCTCGGTTTGGCTTTGTGTTGTATTTGAAAGAATTTTAGAGGAATAAGATTGAAAATTTGTGTGGTAAAAAAATAGATTTAATGGGGTATTTATAGGTTAAAATTGGATTTTTTTTTTAAATTTTTTATTTTTTAAGGAATAACCGTTGCCAAACGTTCAAAAAATCAAAAAGTTTGAAAAGTTGTGCGGTGAATCAACGCCGCAGACCTGTCCCCGCTTAGCCTCCTCGAGGGGTCGGCGGCGGTGTTCCCGAGCGGGGAACTCACTCACCGCACGCCACCCCGAGGGCGCCCCGTTCACCCTTAACTTCATTATTATGTATTGACTTGTTATATATGAAACCTTATATTCACCTGTCAACTACAATATGTGATGATAAACACGCACGACGGACCCACATAGAGCGGGTCGGGGTCTCAGGACCCAATATTTTTAAAAAAATTGGTAGATTTGGTATATTAAACTTTTAGGTGGACACCATAGAAAGAAAAAGAAAGCTAGTGTAGTGTTAAACCCCCTCTTTATCAACAAGAGGTTATTGGTTCAATCCTTGTATAGCCTCTTTTTCTGTTTTTTTTTTAATCTAATTCAAACCTTAGAAAAAAAATGGACCACGTTAGAAAAAAAATTCTAGGTCTGCAGACACGTACATAGGACTAGGTAAACCGGGTAAAGACCAGTTTACCACACACACGGGTTGAGGTACTTAGACTAAGCGGTATGGGGGCCGGCTTAGGCCCGGCGAGGCCCGGCGCTGGTCCCCCACACCGGCCCCCTCCCTTCCGTTCCGTCGTCCCCGGCTCCCCATAGACGAACTCGCCGGGCCTCCTTCTCCTCCCTTCTCTCACATATACTTATACATATATATATATATATATATAGAAAGTATAATGTACTTCAAGGCTTAACCTACATTAACATACATGACAAAAAATATAACGTGCGTTATTATCATAGAACGTGCGTGATTATAGTCTCATGCGTGATTATGTGGTCCCATGCTTGATTATGTGGTCCCATGCATGATTATGTGGTCCCATGCGTGATTATACCCCTGATCCAACGGTTATCATTGTCTCCTACATGATGTATGATAAGGCTTTTTGTATGTTAACCTTACTCTCTCTCTCTATATATATATATATAAAGAGGTTCATCCGCCAGCCCCCTAGGTCCATCTCCTCCAAGCCACTTCTACGTGGCGTCAATGTAACAACCCATCCCTTTGGAGATGAGGCTCTCCATACCCACTAGTCTTATGTATGTATCAGGACAAAAAGTAGTATAGCTCATTTATGAGAAACTATTTAACCAAGAAAAACCAATCAGAAAAAAGTGGTAAAGCCAACGAGTAGTGTAGTCTAGCATAAAGTAGTTAAAACTGCATCACACTATACTAGGTAATTATTGGGGTACATAGCTAGCTGACAAGCATCCTTTGGGCTTTAAGACCTAAGGTAGCGTTCGTTTCATGGAATGGAATGGAATGGAATTAGGAAGTTTTTCTTTGTAAAATTGATCTTGGTTGGGGGAGGGAGGAATTTGAAATCCCATGAATTTCTTTAATCAATGAAATTTGTGACTATTTCAACATTCCTTAGAAATCCTTCACTTTAATGAAGGAATGGAATGGAATGTTAAAATAGTCACAAATTTCATTGATTAAAGAAATTCATGGGATTTCAAATTCCTCCCTCCCCCAACCAAGATCAATTTTACAAAGGAAAACTTCCTAATTCCATTCCATTCCATTCCATGAAACGAACGCTACCTAAGTGTATGCTCATCATTAGGTTATCCTTTTACGCCAACAAATATTAGGTTTGTCAAGTTTGTGCAGTGATAGATCAAGAATTTTGCGAATTTTTTTAAGGATTATATGTGTATCGCCATGTAATAGTTTTTTCAATTTAGTTCGGGTCGGGTCAGTCATATTATAATATTCTTAAAACAAATGGTCGGTGAACCAAAATACAAACAACCCCTTAAGTTTTCAACTTGAACAAAATAGCCCTTTAAATTTTCAATTTGACCAAAACACCCTATGAGAAAAAGACAAAACAGTTCATAAAGTTTAAAACTTGACAAAACAGCCCCTAAACTTTTGAAATTGGCATTTACACCTTCTACATTTTCTAAAAACTTTATAAAATATTCATTTTCACCTCCCTTAAGTTCTAACTTTTCAAACCCACCCCCGTATTTTTCATTCTTTAGCTTAAAAAACAAAACAAAAAACTATTTTCTTAGTTGGTTAGTTCTAATTACGTGTCGGTGTCAATTCATGTTTCGACGTAAACTGTGTTCGGAAACGAGGCGGGTCAAATATAAAACGTTTTCATTGAAAGGTACAAATTCGAGTTATTGTACATTTTGACGTCGTTGTCTTGACACAAAGGTATGGTGGTTTAGTGGTTAGGTGGAATGCTAACTAAACGAACCCACTCGGTTAGACTCCGTTTCTTTTGTAACCGCAATGCTTTAGATCGGATATGTCGAAACACGCGTTTCATGTGGTTACTACATCACATTACATGTCGCTAGCTATAAACAACTAAGACGTCGCCGCCGCAACGCGCGAGCTACGACAACAATCTAGTAAAAAAGATAATCAAATAATTAGATCATGTGTAGTAGGAGGGGGAAGAACCTTGGGCATTTTGGCCCATGTGGCGGTCCAGTCAGCATGTCGACATTATGAGGCATTATGTTAAAAGGGGTGTACTGAGGCTTAAAATCTTGCGATGATTAGATATTCTATTAGAATTAAATCAAAAATAAAAAAACCATCAAAAAATACTACTGGCCAAAGAAACAAATGAAGGCGTTTAAAAAAGGACGACCCACCATTTTTAAAAAAAAAATCCCCTGGGGGCGGTTCCGAGGCGTGTTTGGGTGTTTTTTTGGGGGGAAACGCCAAAAAACACCGTACTACATGTGGTCTTGTATAATCAACAAAAGTACGTTAAACGTCAATACAAATGCTTACTGAAAATCTAATACATCTAAGTTGTTTTTAAGAGTTTTCTTTTTTGAAATCTAGCCATAACTGTGTTTTAGAACTAGACCAGATATTGAACCAGACTTACTTACTACCTTTTTTAATTTAAATTATAAAAACTAGATGATAATAATAATAATAATAATAATAATAATAATAATAATAATAATAATAATAATAATAATAATAATAATAACAACTAGGGGTAAGACCCCCGCGCGTTGCGGCGCGGATACATCGTAAACACTGAATGGATTAGTCCAAACGTTATATGATTTATTAACCATATGAAAACACACATTTTGACGTATTGACGTATATGGATTAGTCCAAACGTTATATGATTTATTAACCATATGAAAACACATATTTCGACGTATCCAACTCAATGTAATATGTATAAGCATTGTGATTGTTCTACTCTACACAAACCCAAACATCCTGAATTGTTCTACTCTACACAAACCTATACATCCTCATCATCACCAAGCGCCAACACCAAACCCTCCCCGTGACAACCTATCGTTTAGGTACACCCACCCACGCCTATTTGAATGGTAACTTTATCAGACTAAAGATAAACATATCTTCCCAACGTGGATCTTATATTTTGGAAATCCGACTTTTTTCTTTTCTTATATACCAAATGCATGCCCAACAATCATGTTTCATTCTCTGTTTTAAAAACTGTCCATGAACTCATCTCACTCTTTTTTACTTTGGTATGTATATTTCCTTTTTTTTTCTTTTTTAAAACAGCACCACCTCATGAACTCATCTATCTCTTTTTTTACTTTGGAATGTATCCAGCATTTTATATGTCCACAGAACATAAGATACACTCCAAAGTCCAAGGCTTCATTTTTAGTTGTTTCTTTTTCTTTTTTCTTGCAAATGGCAACATATTTACATGAACCTATCGCATTAAACCTAACCAAATCAAATGTAAAACATCATCATCTTCGGGACAAAACAAAGAGAACAAAGAGGGTTAGACAGTTCCCCATCGCCAAAAACATCTCTTTCTCTAATCTCTATAATCAGCCCATAATTTTATAACAAACTCCTTTTTTTTATAGCCGCACTGTCTATTTCTTTCTCTTTGTTTTGTAAACCACCATGACCACAACCACCATTGAACCGTCACCTCCTCGTAACTCTCATTGACGAAGAAAAAACATTAAAAATTAACCGACTAACACATCATCGTCTGGACAAAACAAAGGGGCTCACACAGTTCTTAATCGCCAAGAAACTACGGCTCAGTGTTGTCATGGCTGCAACCTTAGTTGCCATGCCGAGAGACAGACCACCATCATTGCCGGCTAAAACATCAAACCGACACCCCTACCAGCTGTGGATATGCAACAACAGCGGCGGTGGTGACGAAAAAGCCGTCGGAAAACTCACCGACAAATACACAGACAAAGAAATGGGTTTTAAAACCATACAACTATGGAACAACCCTCACATGCACATAACACACGACAACAACACCAACGATGGAACCTACAAATCCACAGTCAAATCCAACTACAAACACACCGACAAAGTAACCGTCGCGTTAAAACAGATGGTAATAAGATTGGCATCTAAAGCCAACACGATGCGTCCACCGGCAGTCGCGTATTTTTGAACATGGTGAGACGGTGGAAGTATTTAGAGAGAGAAAGTAGAGAGTAGATAGAAGGAGAATGCATGTCTTGGAGAGAGATAAGAATAGGTTTTAAACCCAAAGTGGGTAGGACAGATGTCAGAAACCAAAAAAGTAAAAACTGTCCACTATTTCACAAAACCAGCCCACCAATTCAACCAATACCACTGTACAACTTAAAATGCATATTGTATAACTCACGATGCAACATTATGTTGCTAAATTATAGTATTTAATAATTAATAATAATAATAATAATAATAATAATAATAATAATAATAATAATAATAATAATAATAATAATATAGTGGTGGTGGTGGTGCTGCTGGTAATAGCCGATTTACAAAGATGTTATAAACTCTTATAATGAAATTATAGCCGATAAACTCTTATCACGGAATGCATACAGGTTGTTCGGGTCATAAGCACGGTTATGATTATAGTGAAAAAATAATTTTTTTTAACATAGCCAGCTTGTCAAGACCGTCCCACGCCCGACTTGAAACCCAAGCCCCAAGGACCACGCCCCAACCCAAGCCCACCCGGGGTGGTGGCTTGGGCGTTTTCCCCCAACCCACGCCCCAACCCAAGCCCCATACCCCATAGTCTAAATAATAAAGTAGAATGGTATTCAAAATTTAAAATAGAAGAATGGTATTAAAAATTTAAAGTAGGATAAAATTTAATATTAATTCATTATTCATTTATTTATTTAATTAATATAAGATAAGTTTGGAACTGAGGCGAGAAAATCATAAAATAAATGCTTACTATGAATGACAGGTGTCACACATTAATGTTTTATTATATAGTATAAATATATATTTATATTGATATAAATAGATTATTATATTGTAGTAAAATTTGTTTACAAGGTCTCAATAAATTTAACCCTTTATCTATAACTTGTAAATGTAACGAAGTCTCAATAAATTTAACCATTTATTTAAAACTTGTAAATGTAGAAATGATAAATAATATTAATTAATTTTATTTTAAGTTTCGTAAAATCTATTTGATACCAAACTAAACAAAACGTTCAAATATATAGTTATTATCAAGAGTAAATTACGATTTTGGCACCTGTGGTGATATCACTTTTACCCTTTTAGCCAAAAAAACGAATATTTTCGTCTTTTTTTCTAACCCTTTTGGCCCCTACTACTAACCCCATCCAATTACTTTTGTTAGTGCATGTGTCTGTCGACTTCGTCTTGTATCGAGTCTTGTATTTAGAATGATAAATCAGGGCACGTAGTACGAGAAACATGTAATTTCGCATGAAAGTCTAATTCCGCATGAAAGGACTTTACATGTAATTCCGCACGGAATTAAGTTTCGCATGGAAACTTAATTTCGTTTGGAAGCCTTTCACACGGAATCTCAGGTCTATAAATACCTGTTCATGCGATATTAGTTGTATCGATTCCGGTTTGTGCAACGAAGTGCTGCCGAAGTGCCGTCTCACTGTAATAAGTTATTATATCAATCAGAAAGGCAGTTTATGTGTGTATATTGCTGAATTGACCTTGTTTCGTCTGTTTTCGCCTTTCGTTTCAAGGATTAACTCTTCTGATCGACTCGTTCGGGTCCATAAACGATCCTATAAGTGGTATCAGAGCCCATGAGGAAGAGTTCATACCAATTCAGCTACAAATTCTGATTTCTACACCTTCTTTTTCAAATTGAACAAGTTTAAACGGTCAAAATGATCTGAATTTTACACATCACAAGCGAAACAGTGTTTTGATAAAGCCTTGAGAGAATTGGACTTTAATTCAAATTAAAACTGAAAAATTTTGTAATTCCGCTTGTAAAACAGTTCGAACAAAATGACGTCATCATTAATTCCGCATGTAAGTGCACCTTAATTCCACACGGAATTACAAGTTACTCATAATTCCGCTTGAAAATATTTCTAATTCCGCACTTAGAATATCGTTTGAGTAATTTCGTCTCAAATCAAATTCCGTGTGAAACTGAATTTCGTTTGGTATTTTCGTTTGAAGTTTTTAATTCCGTTTGAAGTCAGTGTGCAGGTTAATCTCATTTGAAAGAACTGTTTTCTGAGACTTTGAAAATCCGAAACATGGAAGAGGAATTTTATAACGCTTTTGCTACTCCGATCACAGTTACTCAGCAGACAATGTTGGAAAACGAAACGGGCACTATGCAAAAACCGCCCAAACTCATGAGCATCGAGGAGTATAAGGGTTGGGAAGGTCGGTTTGAAAACTGGGTTCAAGCAAATTATTTGGATGCTTGGGAATGTGTAGAGATGAAATACGTTAGACCGACAAATGATGACGAAGAGGAGATTGCTATCAAAGATATGAGTGCAGATGATAAAAGGAAATACAAAAATGAGAAAATGATGCTAAGTCTTTTACAACAAGCTGTGAAAGAAGACATTTTGGTCTTGCTGCAACATAATGGAAGTGCTTATTCGATCTGGAAAACATTAGGATCAAAGTTTGTTGGTAATCAAGAAATGGTCAAGGACAAGAAATCGCTTCTGAAGAAAGAGTTTGATCTGTTTCGTGGTTTGAAGAATGAAAGTACAAAACAGATAATTAAAAGGTACTGCAATTTGTTGGTGAACATGAGGAGAGTGAGCACCAACAAAGACAATGAGGAGTTGATTAAGAAATTAGCAGATGCGTTGCCACACGAGACTTGGGGCACATATCTCATGATGCTAAGAAACAAGAAAGGATTTAGCAATCTGACACTTAGCAAGTTCATTGAAAAGATTGAGGCTCAGGAGATGGAACAGAGAAAGATCTCGAGAATGAAAGATTACGATGGTGAACAAGATATTGGGCTGTATTACAAAGCAGGATTGAATGATAAATCTACCAATTTGTCTCCAAAGGTTGAAACTGCATTCAATGCAAAGAGTTCATCGGGAGGTTCATCAAAAGGATCAAACAGCAACACAAGTTTCTCATCATACCCATCTTTTGATCCAAATATTTCAACAAAGAAAAATGGCAAGAAGTTACAGTGCAATATTGTTTTGAATCTTGAGGATGATCAAGATTATACAAAAGAAATTGCAAAAAGCCATATGTCTTTGTTAGGAACAGTGTTGGAATCATATGGAAGTTTCGTTGCAGGTCGGATCGGGAATCCAATGCTTACAAAAGAAGATTATGATCAAATCGATGTTGAGGAGATGGAATTGATGGACATAAAATGGTGTTTGGCTAGTGTGTTGAGACGAGCTGAGAAATTTAAACAGATCACAGGAAGAGATGATCTTCGTGAGGCAAATGTTTCTACTTTAGGTTTTGATAAATCTAAAGTTACTTGTTTTCGTTGCAGGGAGAAAGGACACTTCAAGAGGGAGTGCACTAATAGCGAAGCAAGTGGAGCTCAAAATCCGTTCAACAACAATGATTACTATCGAAAAGTGATCTACCATCAAGTTGCTCAATCATCACATCAACAAGAACCACAAGTTGCACATGGGAGAAAAGTTATTGAAGAATCTTCAAATAGAGCATGTTTGGTGAATCAAGATGATCAAAAAGAGTCAACAAGTTTCAACTGGGACAAATATGTTTCAGCTGATGGTAAAGCTTGTTTGATAGATCAAGATGATGAAAAGTTGCCAGAAGGTTTTAGCTGGGAGAACTTCAACTGGGATGATTATGATCAAAACAAAACTTCAACTCAAAAAGCTTTTGTTGCTCGAATTGAAGAAGACAGTTATGATGATACTGAGTATTATGCTAAAAGAATGGCACAACATTTGAAAATGATGGCTGAAATTGATAGTGAAGATGAGAAAGCGAAAAAGAAAAAGAAAAAGGTAAAAACACCGGTCAGTAGTGATGATGAAGATGTTCCAGTGGTGAGAAGAAAAATGAAAGAAGTTCCAGGTTTCAAGATTGATGAAGAAGCTGATGCAAAGAAGAGTCCAATGATTTGTGAAAATTGTGAAGCTGTAAAGAAACAAAACAGTACATTGATTCACAATTTGAACATATTGAAGGAGTCTTACGATGTTCTGAACAAAGCCATGAATATGTACAATGATACAAGTGAAGAACAGGCAACAGCAATGAAAACACTTCAAGGAGCTTTCATGATAAAGCAGAAAGTTGTGAACAATTACATTGAAAAGTGTGCTGCTCTGGAACACAAACTGGAATTACAAAGAATTGAACTGAAAGAGTTAATCGTTTGTTGAAAAGTTATTCATGTACTTCTTATGTCATTGACAGGATTTATCCGACTGTTGAAGGCATGAAGGCGTTTAAAGAAGATGAAGTAACTGAAGAAAAGACGGCATCTGACGAAAAGATTCCAGAAAAGAAAAGTGACACAAAGAAAAAGACTGACAAGAAGATTTCTGGTAAGAAACAAGGTGTCAGTTATAACAAGTGTCCACCCCCGCTAGAAAATGGATATTTGCCCAGAAATCCAAATTTGAAAGAGTCCAAAAGGCAACAAACTTACAGTGGGAGTCGGAATCCTCAGTCAATTTGCCAAAAAACATTGATGTCACGTTTACATCGTCTGACACTGATCAACAATCTCAATTGATGAAGAAAGTAGTGGATCATGTGTTAGATAATGATGAAACGGAGGAGTCAAAGTCGGAGTCTATGTCGGAGTCAAAGTCTGAGTCCAGCACTCCGAATCAAACAGAAAAACAGTGTAAAAGAGTTTACAACAAAGAATTCCTGTTATCAAAATCTAATTTGGATAACGAAACGTTTAAAGTTGCATATACATTGAATGATTCTGATAAATTATATTCTGATGAGGAATTTCCAATAAGAGGTGTCAAAAACGAACTGATCAAAAAGGTTTTCAAACTAACAGAAATTAATATTTCTGAAATAAAAGATGTAAATCTTACTGATAAACCTAAAAAATACACCTCAAGAGTTCAACAAAGATTAAACAAGAAAAAAAGTTACAGTTCTGGTTCTGGTTTTCAAAAGAAACCAAACCATAACGGTAATTTCAAAAAGAAAGGTCTTGGTTTTATTCCACTAGAAAATCATAAAAATGAGAAAACTTATAAACCAAAAATGTATTTGTTTCAGGAACAAGTTCAGAAGAGGAAATGAAAAGTCCTTTCTGGAAACAATCAAATAGGGAATTCCTTGCTAAAAAGCAAGAAGAGATGAAGTTTGCTGATTAGAAGAAAGAAACGAGAACCTATTTCCAATGCAACACAGTTGGACATATTGCCAGGAAGTGTTCTAAGGCAATACAATCAAAACAGGGAGTATCTCGCAAACTGAAAGAAAAAGTGGTTGAGTTTGAATCACCAATTGATAGATCAAAATTATTCAAAAATTCAAAATTTGAAATTGGTGAATGTTCAAACAGGTTTTACAAGAGAAGAGCAAATTCTGACAACCAGAAATGGGTTGTTAAGAAATCTGGTAATGGGTCTAGCGATGATTCTGGTTCATCAAAATCAGAGGAGCTATATTTTGGCGATGAATCTGATTCCACAGAATCAGAGGAGCCACAGATTGAGGAAAAAGGTGAAAACTCAGTGCTAACTGTGGATGATGTGAATTTTCCACCACTTCAAGCTGAAAATTTTAAAACAAAAGTTGGTAAGGTTGAAATTTCAAATCAATTCTTTTCTGAAAAGAAGGAATTTGATGTTGAAAAGGCCTTTAACCCCAAAGTGAAACACATCTTTGGAAAAATGATTGACAGAAACGTCAAAGGGGTTAAAGAGTTCTATGAGAAGAAGTTGGGAGGTAAGAAACCGAGTGTTGGTAACTCGGTGTCACCCAAGGTTGGTCAGGCTCGGGTGGATATATTCTTTGACTAAAAACCTGACTTGTCGGAGCTCCCAGGTTTGTAAGAGTGGAGCAGGAATCGGCATCATTCTTTATATCAGGATTTGATTGATCTTTCTTACAAGTGGTACAGAGGTTTGTTCTGATAAAGTGATTAATCAAGGTCATTAATTTGAACTTGATGTAATCCTTCTACAAGTGGTTGAGAACAAGGTGATGAATTGATCCCCGGACCTACAAGTGGTTTTTAACAAAACTATTTTTCCGGAAAAACCATTTTGATTAAAACAAACTTAAGTGTTTTGAAATCTTAATGGGAAAATAGTTTGTTGAAAGGGGGAGTTCTGATTGTTTACGCCAAGTGGATGGCGAATTAAGGCGATTCGATATCGGTTGTCAACTTTACTTATACAGTTTGTTTTCAATTTTTCTTTAATGTGTTTGCATTTTAGGGGAAGTAAAAATTTCAGAAAATCCAAAAACATTAGAAAATTTGAAAAGACAAAAACATGATAAAATTCAAAATGAGTTTTGTTAAGAAAAGAGGAAATGATAGTACATCAGTGGACTATCACAACAGGCTAAAGAAATGGAAAGTCAAAAATGTGATAAACAATCTCACTGTGGATGTGCCAGTAGGCTTTTGCACATTTAGTAGATTGTGACGAGATATAAACCTAAATATTCAAACTTTCTTATTTTGTGGGGAACATTTCTTGGTTATATGGGTAACCCCCGAAATCTTGTTTGAAAGGTCCCTCTTTCTGAGATACTAGGTCTTTATACTCAGTGATATCTGGGGTATTATCCCGGGACTTCTGATTTTGCGGAAGCAATGGCCTAGTCCCCGTATAATACTTTGCAAAATATGCTTGAAATATAGCGCAGCCCTCAGTACAAAAAATGATGAAACATTGAAAAATGCTAATCATGTGCTGTTGAAGAAAAGATCCTCTTAAGGGGACACACCAAAAGTCGAGCCGTCATCTCTCTGCTGAACGGAAGTTCTGACCTGAGCTCTCACGGTTTCGCATCTAACCCTTTACAAATATCATCTAGGTATACTCACCTGTAAGACTGAATATTGGGATCTGGATACGAGAGTATATTCAAGTGGTGGGACACGCAAATAAGTTTAAGTGCTTAAAACATTAATCTCGTATCTCGGAACAGTTGAAATTTGTGTGAAAATTTAAGAGGACCAGTATATTGACAATCTAGGTGAATTGTTTAAAACTTAAAATGTTTAATGCCTAACGGTGTTGGTGATTTGTCTCATAAACTGATATGATCCTCTTACACAAACTCACAAAAATATTGTTTGTAAATATTTCTGTTTCTGCATTATATTTACAAAAATCCAAAAAGATTTTCAGTGTGTTTTAGCATAAAATTTTGAAAAATTCAAAAAGCTTTTCGACAACTGATGTTGAAAAGCTGATTTTCAAAATTCCAAGTGTTATACATGACGAACAGGTTTGGGAGTTTGTGTGTGTTTGCTTACACATGATGATCATTTTGAAGGGGAGTCTGTGTTTAAAATGATAATATAAAAATTAGTCCTGCAAGTGGTTTATCAGAGATTATTCTTAAAAAATCATTCTTGATGTTTGATGAGAGATTTAAAAGTGGTTTCTAAGTTTGTGAAACTTTAATGACATAAAACTTATGTTTGTGGTAGAGATTGTGCAGGTTAGCCAGGTTTTGGTACCTGGAGTTCAGAATGAATGCCAGGTGACGATTCTGATTCCAGCTGATTGATAGGGGGAGCCTGTAGATGCAAAGAGCCAGAGTATGATCTTGGTATTGACGATGCTGATGAACTTAAGGAATCAAGAGAGATCTGATCAAGAGATTTAGAAAGCTTGAGAGCCAGATTGAGATCCTGATTAGTTAAGAGATCAACATTCGAGGGGGAGATTGATTGAAAGAGAAGAGAGAGATTTGAGGGTGCTTTACAACGTAAGATACTTCGAAGAGAGAATCCCAAAGACTGATAAAGTCTGAAGATGCAAAGACTCGACACTGAAGACTCGTCAACATTCGAGGGGGAGTCTGTTAGTGCATGCGTTTGTCAACTTCGTCTTGTATTTAGAATGATAAATCAGGGCACGTAGTACGAGAAACATGTAATTTCGCATGAAAGTCTAATTCCGCATGAAAGGACTTTACATGTAATTCCGCACGGAATTAAGTTTCGCATTGAAACTTAATTTCGTTTGGAAGCCTTTCACACGGAATCTCAGGTATATAAATACCTGTTCATGCGATATTAGTTGTATCGATTCCGGTTTGTGCAACGAAGTGCTGCCGAAGTGTCGTCTCGCTGTAATCTGTTATTATATCAATCAGAAAGGCAGTTTATGTGTGTATATTGCTGAATTGACCTTGTTTCGTCTGTTTCCGCCTTTCGTTCCAAGGATTAACTTTTCTGATCGACTCGTTCGGGTCCGTAAACGATCCTACAACTTTTAGGGGCCAAAAGAGTTAGAAAAAAAGACGTTGGGGTCCAAAAGGGTTAGAAAAAAAGACGTTGAGGGCTCAGATGTTAAAAGATTCCTTTTTGGGCTAAAATGGTAAAAGTGATATAATCACAGGGCCAAAATCATAATTTACTCTAATATCAAATTAGTTAACTAAGTTTGAATTTGAAGTTAATAGATAAATATAAAAGTAATAATTAAACTAAATAATATTTAGTAGAAAGATTATCTATAATTAATTAGAAAAGATTAAACTAAATTATAATTATCCATAAGACATGATCTAATATGATGACAAGTGTCCTCAAAGTGGTTTCTTTTATTATATACTATAGATTATATACAACTAAACTAAAAAAATAAGCATTAAAATATAAAGTAATACTAGATATTTAAAATTACTTGAGCTAATTAAAATTTTTATGATTTATTAAAATATAAAGTAATACTAAATATTTAAAATTACTTGAACTAATTAGAATTTTTAAGATTTAAAGTAATACTAAACTAGTACTAAAGCCCGCGCGCGTTGCGCTGCAGGTACGGCACACTAAACCGAGGCGTTCTATAAACAATGTTAGGTATAAAATAACAAACATGATTTAAAAGTCGCAACAAATCGAGTAAATCTTATTCAGTTTCGCCTAAATAAACCCAATGACACTCATTTTGAGGCTTCCTTTGAATTTGTACACTAAATGCATTATTGAGACCAAGTGAACATCAAGTTCTCTGTACAAACCAACCTACATCTATAATTTTAAGTCAGTGAACCATTTAGAAGCCTCTCCCTCATCCAATGCCGGGCCTGAACATTCCCAGACCAACACTCCATCAGACCTCGAACCTGACTTTGCCAACTGAACAACAATAACAAATTAGCAATAGAGCATATATATAAAAAGAAACATGGACATGTAAGATGGACTACAATGGGATCCTTGGGACCCATGTTCCTATACCCACAACCATCTTAGCAGCCTGTTTTGGATAGGCTGTAGCCGACGCCCCAAGTTCATACTCCACTGGCCGTATTCCTTGCGAATCTGTCAGAATTAAGCCTGGTTATGCTAGTCACTAGAGGTAGTGATTCTGACCCTTCAATGTAAAATGTACATGCATATATAATAATTAATAAGCATGCATTTTACGGCAACTCCAATTAGTAGGGGCAATTTTGACCCGTTTCTTATAAATGTACAAAAAATAATAGCTTGAAAGGAAAGAGGTTGGAAGTCACACAAAGTGTATCTTATAACATGTGACCTCCTAAATCATTTTTCTCATGAAACTAAAATTGTTATTGCAATAAATATAACTTAGTAATCATAAGGCATAATGAAGATAAGATTCAACTCTTAACATATATTTTGTCACATGTTAAGTAACCTATATAGTTTCTTTAATCTACAAATTCAAGTTATAGAAGACTTTATGTACTCTTGTTCTTTCAATTGCAGTCAGAATCGGATTACGTAGGAAATCTTATAAAAACCTTATGCTTGTATGATTCTATATTGGATTGACATTTTATTTATATTTATTTATAGCTTTACTAACTCGTTTCTACTCTCCCAGTTCTTCTTCACTAGGATGCCAATTCTAACAACATTCGTGATTAAAAAAGCATTTCTCGGGTGATCAGAGTACATTGGCCCCGCGGCTATCGGCACTCCCATGGGTACACTCGCCGTGCACGAATTCCACCCACATTGACTCATAAAACTGTCACACCCCCAAAATCCACCTGCGGATAACACCCGCTTCGAGGGCGTGACTGACCAGGATCCAGCCACCAATTATACTGAGCATTTAATTAATAGTAGAAAGATTTAAAATCCGAAGTAATTAACAACATTAGAGTTTAGATTCGGTAATTAGTTTAACAAAACAGCGGAAGCATAAACCAAAATAGTTTTAAAGACAGTTCATTGATCAAAACAGTTATCCCAACACACGGGTTTGACGAACACTACACTTCCCCAAGTAGCAGCTCCTGAATCATTGGTTACCTGCAAAGCATGCAGTAAGGAGTCAACAATAATGCTGAGTGAGTTCACTAGTTGTCCAGTTTTAATTACCAAAAACTTTGTTTCACCGGTTAATTTATCCGTTTATACATGCCCTGGGGAGCTACCCCAAATGTTAGCGACTAAACTGTTTTTCCAATACCGAACACTAGGTAACCGTTGCGTATCCGCAGGATGCCCCGATGTCAATGTTCTATCATCATTGACGGATTTCTGAGTACATTAGTTCACGACCGTCCCAAACCAGGGCACGGTGTGAGGCTGGTAAACACCTAAATAGCGCTATCAACTAATAACCCGCTCGCCTAACCCGGCGACTAATCGGTATTTGTAGTAGGGACTTGAGTGATAGAGTTTCGTTTAGTGCCGTTAGTTGCAATCCGTATAAACAGTAATTAACCAAAAGGTTTCCCAATACCCGGGAAGGAAAAGTAAGTTTTGTTCCCAATAACTAGGGAAGGTATGTAAATGGTATCCCCTTTTACCAGGGGATAGGATTGTCCAAAAGGTTTCCCAATACCAGGGAAGGAAAAGTAAGTTTTGTTCCCAATAACCAGGGAAAGTATGTAAATGGTATCCCCTTTTACCAGGGGATAGGGTTGTTAGTCTCGTGTCCCAAACCACCGGGACGCATGCTTTTAAGTTGTGAACTCACCTTGGGTTGCTCGGTAGGTTTAGGTTACTTGTCAATCACGTTGGTCACCACGTCCTAACATGGTTACCGGTATAGGTCAGGTTTGGTGTACAAGCATTCATGTAAAAACTTACACATAACTAGCACGTATCAAGCATATAAGTAAACAGTGGGTTATTGGGCCGGCCTAAATAATTAAACAGTCAACAGCAACACATAATCCAGTCAACAATAGCCCAAGTTAAACACAGAATGGCCCAATAACCAAAATGGACAGCCCACTCGCAACCGGATGGTCTCGAGTCGCAACCAGGAGGTCTCGGCTTGTCACGTTATGGTTGCGAGTCGCAACCGTGTGGTCTCGAGTCATCATGCTGTGGTTGCGAGTCGCAACCGTCGTAGTCTCGAGTCGCAATCATGAGGTTTCGAGTTGTCATGCTATGGTTGCGAGTCGCAACTACGTGGTCTCGAGTTGTCTTGCCTTGGTTGCGAGTCGCAACGGTGCGGTTGCGAGTCGGAATGCTGTCTTTTTCATGAACACGTGATGATGCAGGTCTGGCAGTCCAATATGTACTATGCAATCAGACCCAGATTAGGAAACAGCCAATAAGGTTCCACTAACATTTTTCCTAAACTGACCAGAAATGAAAATAGATCAAACTTTGCCATTTTTGAAATCTTTAAACCATATTCAACAAGTTTATCCTATATTCATCATTTTCTAGGGTTTTCATATCAACATAATCATATATTTATGAACCAAAATCACATGTTTTAGCAAGATTAATATGCAAAACATACATTATATATCCGAATCTTAAGTTTAACATCATTATTTGCAAGGAATAAAGAAGCATAGTATGGTTAGTCATAATCATTCTTGAACTACCATTTGTTAGTCATTTAAACATGTTATCAAGCTTTGTTCACAAGGGTTTTCACATATAGTCAATCTTCACAAATCATACTAAAAGTTATGCATAACAATTTTAACTAACCATTTTCTAGTTTATAAACATTCATAAATCTTATACACAAAAAGATAATACTAACCGGTTATGAAAGAAGGAGCCAAAACAAAGAGAAGAGAACCGAAAAGATGGGGTGTACGAGTGATAGTCTTGACCGAGTTTCTTGTCCGATATTCCTTGACCGAGATCCAAGCTTGAACCGAAAGTTGTAAGAGAATGGAATGTAGTTGAGGGTTTTCTAGTTGAGAGAGAGTAGGAGAAGTGTGGGTGTGTTTGTGCAACCAAATGAAACAAGTGTGGAAAAGGTTGGAATTTATACACCAAGCATCAAGTAGGCTAAGGGGGGTCTCGGCCCAACCGGTTTCGGCTCACCAGGCCCACTCGAAACCGAGTGGCCCACTCGCAACCCGGTGGTTGCGAGTCGTGGTCTCGGGTCGTAGTCTCGGCTCTTATATATTTATATATAAGACACATACACAACACATATCATGCACACATAACAAAGCACATATCACATAAAGATTCACGTTATCATTAAGTTTAGTCAGTCACTAGTCACATAATGTACAAACAAGTTACCTCACGACACAACGAAAGGTTCTAGATTTCGGGTTGTCACATCATCCCCAAGTTGAAAGAAATTTCGTCCCGAAATTTGATGGCGCTCACTGAGGAAGCTAGTCAAGTTGTAAGGTTTTCCCGGTTATCCTGGGGTGTCACATCCACCCCCCGTTGATCTGGAATTTCGTCCCGAAATTCCGTAGCTTCAGCCTCAGTAGCGTTTGTACTGTTCTCAAACAGTTGGGGATATTTTTGTTTCATCCGATCTTCACGCTCCCAGGTGAATTCTGGGCCGCGACGTGAGTTCTAACGAACTCGAACAAGAGGTATTCTAGTGCTTTTGAGGACCTTAACATCCCGGTCCGTGATTTCGACAGGTTCTTCGACGAATTTCAACTGTTCGTCGATCGTGAGTTCCTTCAGAGGAACTACGTGCGTCTCATCTGACAGACACTTCTTCAGATTCGACACATGGAAAACGTTGTGAACTGCACCGAGTTCTGCTGGCAAGTTCAGTCTGTAGGCCACCTTGCCTATTTTCTCAAGGATTTCGAAAGGTCCAACGTTCCGTGGGTTGAGTTTGCCTCGTTTATCAAAACGAACCACACCCTTCCAGGGTGAAACTTTGAGTGATACCCGCTCCCCAACCTGGAGCTCAAGTGGTTTCCTACCCTTATCGGCGTAGGCCTTCTGACGGTCACGAGCGGCCGCCATGCGTTGTCGTATTTGAGCAATCCGCTCAGTAGTGTCTACCACATGTTCTGGACCAGTGATTTGACTATCCCCCACCTCTGCCCAACAAAGAGGTGACCGGTATTTACGTCCGTACAATGCCTCAAACGGAGCAGCTTTAATGCTGGTGTGGTAGCTGTTATTATACGAGAATTCCACGAGTGGCAGATGCCTTTCCCAGCTGTTGCCAAGTCGTTTACACAGGCGTGAAGCATGTCTTCTAATGTTTGAATAGTGCGTTCGGACTGCCCGTCCGTCTGTGGGTGATACGCTGTGCTCATATCTAAACGTGAGCCAAAAGACTTGTGCATTGTTGCCACAGTTCCGAAGTAAAACGTGCATCTCGATCAGAGATGATAGAGGCGGGCACCCCGTGCCTCAAAACAACTTCCTTGAGGTGTATCTTCGCCAGAGTGGAGAATTTTATCTGTTGTCTTTGATTGCCAAGAAGTGTGCGGATTTCGTGAGTCGCTCCACGATCACCCAGATAGTATCGTTTCCGCGCTGTGATCTAAGTAGGCCAGTAACGAAATCCATGGAAATTTGCTCCCATTTCCATTGTGATATCTCTGGTTGTTGGAGTAGGCCTGAGGGTTTCTGATATTCCGTCTTGACTCGCGTACAAGTCAAACACTTGCTGACGTAAGTTGCTATGTGGGCCTTCATGCTAGGCCACCAATACGTAGTCTTAATATCGTGGTACATCTTTTCCGAACCAGGGTGTACTGAGTAGCGAGATTTGTGCGCGTCATCCATCGCAAGTTCTCGTAAGTCGCCATAGAGTGGGACCTAAATGCGTCCTGTTACATAATAAGCACCGTCTTCCTTCTGTTCTAAGCGTTGCCTTGACCCACGTAGGGCTTCAGCTCTAACGTTCTCTGGTTTCAGTGCTTCTATCTGAGCAGCTCGTATTTGCGAAGGTAGACTAGAATGGATCGTGAGTTGTAAAGCTCTTACGCGCTTAGGCGTAGTGTCCTTCCGACTGAGGACGTCTGCCACTACATTGGCCTTGCCCGGGTGATACCTGATAGAGCACTCGTAATCATTCAGCAGTCCGACCCATCGTCGCTGTCGCATATTCGGTTCCTTCTGCTTGAATATGTGTTCTAAACTTCTGTGGTCGGTGTAGATGGCGCACTTGGTTCCGTATAGGTAATGCCGTCATAACTTAAGTGCGAAGATCACTGCTCCCCGTTCCAAATCAAGCGTTGTGTAGTTCCTTTCGTGCGTCCTAAGTTGTCGAGAGGCGTAAGCAATAACCTTCTCGTGTTGCATCCGTGTGTACTGGGACCCTGATTCGAAGCATCATGGTATACCGCTAGATCACCCGTACCCTAGGGTGAAGATGATGCTCAGTGCATTACAAAGTTGGGATTCGAAAGCTGAAAAGACGTCCTCCTGTTTTGGTCTTTCACGAACACAACACCCTGATGTGCCAACGAGACTTAAGTTGTGCGACCTTCGAAAATCTTGTGATTAAGCTGCGATAGTATCTAGTGGGACCAAGAAACTCCTGTATCCTCGAAGGGATCTTTGATGTTGATCAGTTCCTAACCAAATGGATCTTAGCGAGATCCATGTGTATTCCCACTTCGTTGTTTGATAAAAAGAAAATGTGTACTTCCCGAATCCCGAAGTCATACTTAGGTAGACTTCGCACGTAGACGCTCCTCCCCTAGAAGCTCTACAATGGAATACAAGGGTTGCTCAAGGTGCCCCTTTCTCCTAGAAGTGATTCAAAACGTACTAGATAAACACAGTTGCAGTGTGATCCATAAGCAGCCGGTGGGTTGTTCACCCCAAAAGGTCATGGAATAATTCATCCGGTGTCTCCTGGAAATGGCCTTATTGCGTTCACTATGCCGTTTTAGGAACATCCTCCCTTTGGACTTCCATCTGATGTTAGTTCGTTCGCTACTCATTCTTCACATAGGAGCATGACCCATGTAACTGGCCAACAGGTTGTCAATACAGGATCGAGACAAACGGTTATGGGCTGTCACCTTGATGAGTTCTTAATAGTCAGTATACACAAGAAAAGGCCCATCTTCCCTAGGATAAGTGGGGCTCCCCCAAAGCGAAGAACTAGACCCTACAAAACTCCTGTCCAACGGTTCCTGTAGTTGCTTTGATAGGCCTTGCGACCTTCCTGGCGCAAAATGGTAAAAAGTACAAGTAATCAGGGCTGCCTCAGACGTGAGATCAAACTGAGATTCCGCCTAACAAATTTTCGGAAGAAAAACTGAATGTTCCTCGAATAGCACGCCGAGAGAAACAACGAACAACTGGTGGATCCTCGATCCACTTTTCCTTAGCCTTAACATCCGTAGCGGTTGCTAACACAGCGGAGTAATCCCTCTGTAGACACTTCTGGCCTTCACAGCTGGAATGGCGCTAACTATTGAACTACTCTGATGCTTTAGAATAAATGCCGATCCTCCACACAAAGTTTTCTCCTCACTGGGTATATTCGCGTGATTCCTGGGTAACCAATTCACACTAACTACTGCGTTGTAACCACCGAGTGTGGTAGAAGGAAGGTCGACATTGGACACTCGTCCCACAAGGTCGTGTTTACATCCTAACGAACTTTTGAGATTCTACTTGACTTGCCATCAGTCGATTCCGCATCTGGTTCGGTTTTAAGAAGTATCAGGGTCAAGCAGAATAGAGATGAAGCAAACAACTACCCATACAAGCTACCATGTTGCTACTATGTCTGGCGTCGCCTGCGTCAACCCTAAATGCCCTTCCATGAGCATCATTTCCAATGTTGTTGACCTTGATGTTGTCGCGACTGTTGTTTCTAATGTTGCTTGAAATGGTGCGCTACGATCCTTCACTGACTAGTCCATCTTGTCACGTTTCCGTGCCGCGTCCCAAGGTGTACTTATTGAGCTGGCCGTTACGCATTTCCGCACCATTGTCAATTGTCATCGCTTATGGCCCGACTGATTCGTGAGAGCTGGCTCCTATGAGCCGCTGACTAGGGTTAAGGGTTCGATTGGAGTCAATTCGCTGATGCTCGTTGTTGGTGACTAGGGTCGTTCAAATGCTGAAGCCAGTAAGGTACTACGTCTACCCTCTTGACACGGTATGTTGAGATAGTGTTGCAGAAGTGATCGCACTTCGGGATTTAAGATGTCAACACGTTAAGTTCCAGTAAGCGAAGAAAGGTGAGAAGGATATAGACCAATCATTGTCGTTTCAACACCCATCCCGGGGATGCTCGTACAAGCACCTAATGTTCTACACAGTTCGCTAGGCGTTCATATGGGTGTTCAGGTAATACTCGATAGCATCGAGGTTCGAAAGGGGTGCAGTGAGAAGTGAAAAGATCGTGTTCGAGTAGGAGACAATCACTGCTACGGCTCCTATGGACTGTTGTGTTTCTCATCATACAAATAACGAAATGGAACCCCTTTTTCACTTGTTAAGCCTCACTGGGACTCACATCCACCCCACTATATTATTATGTGTGCACCCA
The DNA here is from genome assembly GCF_002127325.2 of Helianthus annuus. Taxonomy (NCBI): domain Eukaryota; kingdom Viridiplantae; phylum Streptophyta; class Magnoliopsida; order Asterales; family Asteraceae; genus Helianthus; species Helianthus annuus. Next base: position 139,411,746 of record NC_035442.2, read on the forward strand.
CAATAATATTGTGATTTGCATGTTCATCTCAGCTCCCCTTAACTCATGTCAAATGGTTCCCCACACTCGAGTAGATTTCAAAGAGTATCAAGTGGTGTAAGTCATGGAGGTTTAGGGAATTACCACCCTATCAATCACATGATACGAGAAAGTGTACATAAATTCATGTTGGTGTGCTAACGTGCAATCACATGCAATATCGTATGTGGGCTTTCACTAGTTAGGCATACTAGTACGTATAGCGAAATAGGAAACATAAAGTAAGCAAACAAGTAAACACTGGTCCGAGCTATGAGGTCAAAAGTGTTGAGCCTTGCACTTGGAGTGTAGTGTCGTCACGAGTCACGGGTTATAGTCTAGTTTTCTCCAAAAAGATTTACCCCTTTTTAAAACCAAGTTCACTATAACCAATGGCTCTGATACCAATCTGTCACACCCCCAAAATCCACCTGCGGATAACACCCGCTTCGAGGGCGTGACTGACCAGGATCCAGCCACCAATTATACTGAGCATTTAATTAATAGTAGAAAGATTTAAAATCCGAAGTAATTAACAACATTAGAGTTTAGATTCGGTAATTAGTTTAACAAAACAGCGGAAGCATAAACCAAAATAGTTTTAAAGACAGTTCATTGATCAAAACAGTTATCCCAACACACGGGTTTGACGAACACTACACTTCCCCAAGTAGCAGCTCCTGAATCATTGGTTACCTGCAAAGCATGCAGTAAGGAGTCAACAATAATGCTGAGTGAGTTCACTAGTTGTCCAGTTTTAATTACCAAAAACTTTGTTTCACCGGTTAATTTATCCGTTTATACATGCCCTGGGGAGCTACCCCAAATGTTAGCGACTAAACTGTTTTTCCAATACCGAACACTAGGTAACCGTTGCGTATCCGCAGGATGCCCCGATGTCAATGTTCTATCATCATTGACGGATTTCTGAGTACATTAGTTCACGACCGTCCCAAACCAGGGCACGGTGTGAGGCTGGTAAACACCTAAATAGCGCTATCAACTAATAACCCGCTCGCCTAACCCGGCGACTAATCGGTATTTGTAGTAGGGACTTGAGTGATAGAGTTTCGTTTAGTGCCGTTAGTTGCAATCCGTATAAACAGTAATTAACCAAAAGGTTTCCCAATACCCGGGAAGGAAAAGTAAGTTTTGTTCCCAATAACTAGGGAAGGTATGTAAATGGTATCCCCTTTTACCAGGGGATAGGATTGTCCAAAAGGTTTCCCAATACCAGGGAAGGAAAAGTAAGTTTTGTTCCCAATAACCAGGGAAAGTATGTAAATGGTATCCCCTTTTACCAGGGGATAGGGTTGTTAGTCTCGTGTCCCAAACCACCGGGACGCATGCTTTTAAGTTGTGAACTCACCTTGGGTTGCTCGGTAGGTTTAGGTTACTTGTCAATCACGTTGGTCACCACGTCCTAACATGGTTACCGGTATAGGTCAGGTTTGGTGTACAAGCATTCATGTAAAAACTTACACATAACTAGCACGTATCAAGCATATAAGTAAACAGTGGGTTATTGGGCCGGCCTAAATAATTAAACAGTCAACAGCAACACATAATCCAGTCAACAATAGCCCAAGTTAAACACAGAATGGCCCAATAACCAAAATGGACAGCCCACTCGCAACCGGATGGTCTCGAGTCGCAACCAGGAGGTCTCGGCTTGTCACGTTATGGTTGCGAGTCGCAACCGTGTGGTCTCGAGTCATCATGCTGTGGTTGCGAGTCGCAACCGTCGTAGTCTCGAGTCGCAATCATGAGGTTTCGAGTTGTCATGCTATGGTTGCGAGTCGCAACTACGTGGTCTCGAGTTGTCTTGCCTTGGTTGCGAGTCGCAACGGTGCGGTTGCGAGTCGGAATGCTGTCTTTTTCATGAACACGTGATGATGCAGGTCTGGCAGTCCAATATGTACTATGCAATCAGACCCAGATTAGGAAACAGCCAATAAGGTTCCACTAACATTTTTCCTAAACTGACCAGAAATGAAAATAGATCAAACTTTGCCATTTTTGAAATCTTTAAACCATATTCAACAAGTTTATCCTATATTCATCATTTTCTAGGGTTTTCATATCAACATAATCATATATTTATGAACCAAAATCACATGTTTTAGCAAGATTAATATGCAAAACATACATTATATATCCGAATCTTAAGTTTAACATCATTATTTGCAAGGAATAAAGAAGCATAGTATGGTTAGTCATAATCATTCTTGAACTACCATTTGTTAGTCATTTAAACATGTTATCAAGCTTTGTTCACAAGGGTTTTCACATATAGTCAATCTTCACAAATCATACTAAAAGTTATGCATAACAATTTTAACTAACCATTTTCTAGTTTATAAACATTCATAAATCTTATACACAAAAAGATAATACTAACCGGTTATGAAAGAAGGAGCCAAAACAAAGAGAAGAGAACCGAAAAGATGGGGTGTACGAGTGATAGTCTTGACCGAGTTTCTTGTCCGATATTCCTTGACCGAGATCCAAGCTTGAACCGAAAGTTGTAAGAGAATGGAATGTAGTTGAGGGTTTTCTAGTTGAGAGAGAGTAGGAGAAGTGTGGGTGTGTTTGTGCAACCAAATGAAACAAGTGTGGAAAAGGTTGGAATTTATACACCAAGCATCAAGTAGGCTAAGGGGGGTCTCGGCCCAACCGGTTTCGGCTCACCAGGCCCACTCGAAACCGAGTGGCCCACTCGCAACCCGGTGGTTGCGAGTCGTGGTCTCGGGTCGTAGTCTCGGCTCTTATATATTTATATATAAGACACATACACAACACATATCATGCACACATAACAAAGCACATATCACATAAAGATTCACGTTATCATTAAGTTTAGTCAGTCACTAGTCACATAATGTACAAACAAGTTACCTCACGACACAACGAAAGGTTCTAGATTTCGGGTTGTCACAAAAACAACCACCCGTCACAAAATGCTCCAAAATGCCCGCTCACTCTCTCTTCAAACCTCTTGGGCAACTCAACCTTCCTCTCCTCAAACCCAACCGAATCCCCCGTATCCGCCACTCGAACCACCCAAACAAACCTTTGCTCGATTCACTCTAACCCAAGAGCTAGTTCCATAACCTGATCGTCTATACAGACCAACAACACATAAATAAATGATTGCCTGCAATTAAATCTTCTATAGTTAAGAACAAACAAATTCTGCCAAAAAACCTACTGAAATATATTCGAATTAAATTAAAAATTGAATCTGGGCTGAAAAAATAACATAAAAACGAACAGTTATTTCAAAGTTCTTTAAGGAATACAACCACATTTACATATAATAAGATTCTATATGAAGTATGTTTACCGGTTATTTTAGTGTTCGTAAGTGAATACATTATCTACACAGTTTTACAAAATAACACGAACAACTATCTAAGAAGATTCTTTATGACAGAGGCAATAAAATTTCAGTCACAAAAAACTTACAAAGATGAGAAACATTGCATTATGCCAATCGGAGCAATCTCATCTCCTCTTGACATTATTTTTATTCACTTTTACATTAGCACTTCAAATATAGCAACCGCAATACTTCAAAAGCAACATACGGACAAAAAAAAACTTAAAATTAACACTGAAATACGCAAAAATAAACGCTTACAAATGTCCAATCCATGGTGACCCTCCCAGATGTTCCGGTGGTGTAGTTGTGACCGCGATTTTGGATTGACGGTGGTGAACCTACAGTCATCACGCCTCTCCTTCACGCTCGGCCACTCCCACGCATGGCTTCGTGACATACCCTAACTACGTGATGAACCGATCTACATAAAAAAGGAGATATGCAGACGAAAAGAGCTTACCTGAATTCCCGTTGGAACACTGATTCAAGTCTCTGACGTTGCGGTTGTTCAAGATCACCTTCAAGTTTCCCAGTCTGTATCTAGATCAGCCGATGAGAGACACTAGTACTCTCGCTGGAACCCTAGACCTACAGCCGTCATGGTCACCGTCAACTACGCTGCGGCAAACCACCAGACCATCACAACCGGCCTAACTTGAGGGTTGGCCGGCCAGAGACCACGGCTGGTTCCTCCATCACCGTCGCTCCGCTCTCCCCTCTCTAATTTGTCTCTCTTACTACTCTCTCTATCAATCCGTGTGTTGATATTCTAATTCAAAAGCGGTGGAAGTTGTTGAGACTCCCACGTGTCTGGTGGTAAATCCCTAAAATAAATTACTTTTCAATAAACAAAACTTTAAGCAATAGGTACAACCATTAATGCAGCCCAATGTTATAAATTATACTTATATATAAGAGTAAACTTCTGTTTTGCTCCCTGTGGTTTGGTCACTTTAACGGTTTTGCCCCAAACTTTTAAAAATAGCCATTTTACTCCCTGATGTTTTGATTTTCTCTCCAGTTTGCTCCAAGGCTCTAACTCAGTTAAAACATTCAATTGAAAGTAAGGGTATTTTAGTAACTTTATATATGAGTATTTAATTACCTATTACTAATTACTAATTCCTAAAAGAGTTAACTAATAAAAATAAAAAGATAAAATCATTGCTATTTATTCATATATACAGACACATATCAAACATCACCCTATTTATTATCACCAGCTCTCACCTTCAAACATCACCCACAACCACCATTAGCACCACCATTACTGCCACCATAATCCGGCACTGCCACCATAATCCATCGCCGTCACCCCCAATATAATCTGCCGCCGCCGCCACCGTTACTGCCACCATTAACGTCTCTGTCTCTTTACATCTAACACCGCCATTTAGATCTGGCCGCCGCTACAAATCAGGTGTTTGACGCCGCTGCAAATCAAGTCGCCATTGCAAATCAGGTCGCCGCTGCAAACACGGTGTTTGACTATGATGCCCTTCACCTCAATACCACGAATCTCGTTTTTTGTGAGGGTTTTTTGTTCATATCTGCAATTAGAGAGGGATGAATGGGTTGTACAGATCTATTGCCACTATACATGAAATTAGGGTTCAGACAAGGGGGCGGTGGCTTACGGTGATGATGTTGGGTGGTGGGTAAGGCGGTAACTGATTGTGGAGATATCAAGTGGTGTTGAGGCGGTGGCTTATGGTGATAAGTAGGGGTTTTTGATTTTGTCTCCAGTTCAAGGGGTGTGTTGATGCAGATGCCTATACTTTTCTAAGGATGAAACACCATTTTTCTCTGTATACATGTATATATATGACATAATAAATAAATAATTAAACTTTTATTTTTTGTAAGATCGTTTGCACGACCAAACGAGTAGTTCAGAAGAGATCTCGTCCAATACGAGAGGCGGAAATAAACGTATCGGAGTTATTTCAGCTGATTTGCACACATAATCACTTTAACTATCTCTTGTATTGATTTGATGATGAAATACAACTTGGAGATACTTCGGCAAAGCTTCGCTACCGGAATCACAAAACGTTACAAATGAAATGAACAAGGCACATATTTATAGGCAGACCATTTCGTGTGGAATGGACTCACACGACCTGGCCATTTGCATTTCGTACGAAATGGACATGTTCCATTTCGTGCGAAATGGACAACATCCTCTAAAACTCTATTTTCTCGTACAACGTGCCCTGATCTATCTAACCTATTACAAGAGTCGATACAAGACGAATTTCACAGACATATGCACCAACAGACTCCCCCTTGGATGTTGACGAAGTCTTCGGTGTCAAGTCTTCAGCATGTCAACTCTTCAGCCTTTATCAATCTTCATGCTCTTTCAAAGTATCTGACATTGTAAGCATCCTCAATCTCTTTCTTTTTCTCTCTCTCTTCTTGAATCTCAACCTGACTCTATCTTCTCTTGATCAGATCTCTTGATTCCTTAACTTCTTTATCATAAGCAGCTGGCATGATCATCAGGATTCGAATCTGGCTCTAAGCAACTTCTATTCTTGAACACAGTTCCAGGATCAGAAACTGGCTCTACTGACTTCAGATTCCCTTTGCTCGCAGACTCCCCCTTAAATTCTTCCGGGATCGCAATCTGACATAGCAGTTTCATAGATTCAGGAACATTTCTTGGCTCTCCGTAGCAACAGGATCTGGAACCTGGCTTAAATCTGCATATCCTCATGCTGAAAGTCCATAGGAATCGGAACCTAGCTTTCGCATAGCTTTCAGGATTCGTAACCTAGCTACTACTACCTGCACAAATTTAGAAACCAACTTGTAGATATTGTTCAAAATGATTTATCATTTATAATCTCTGATTTGACCACTTGTAAAAATACCATTTTTCTTATTTCTAAACAAACTCTCCCAAACCTGTTGTTCATCATGTTTAGCACTCGGAATTTTGAAAATCAGCTTTTCAACATCAGTTGTCGAAAATAAGATGAAATCAAATCTTTTTGAATTTTCAAAATTTTATGCTAAAACACTCCGAAAATCTTTTTGGATTTTTTATAATAAAAAATAGTAAAGAAATATTTACAGACAATATTTTTGTGAGTTTGTGTAAGAGGATCATATCAGTTTTTGAGATAAATCACTAACACCGTTAAGCTTTAAACATTTTAAGTTTTAAACAATTCACGTAGATTGTCAGTATATTGATCCACTTAAATTTTCACACAAAGTTCAATTGTTTTGAGATAGGAGATTAGTGTTTTAAGGACTTAAACTTATTCGCGTGTACCACCTTAGAATATACTCCCGTATCCAGACTCCTATATTCAGTCTTACAGGTGAATGTACACTAATGATATCTGTAAATGGGTAATGCGAGACCATGAGAGCTCAGGTTAGAACTTCCGTTCAATCAGAGAGATGATGGCTTGACTTTAGGTGTGTCCCGTTTGGGGATCTTCTCTTCAACAGCACATGATTAGCATTTTTCAATGTTTCATCATTTTTTATGCTGCGGGTAAGCTTTTAAGATTAAAGCAGTGCAGAGCATTATACGAGGACTAGGCTATTGCTTCCGCAAAATCAGAAGTCCTGGTATAATACCCCAGATATCATCACGCACAAAGACCTAGTATGTCAGAAATAGAAAATCTTTCAAACAAGATTTCGGGGGTTACCCATATATCCGAAAGATGTTCCCCACGAGATAAGTAAGTATAGATCTTTAGGTTTATATCTCAAAAACAATCTACTGAATGTATAAAAACCTTCTGGCATATCCTTAGTGAGATCGTTTATCACATTTGACTTTCCAATTCTTTAGCATGTTGTAATAGTCCATTGATGTACTATCATTTCCTCTTTTTCACGACAAAACTCTTTTTCATTTTTTCATGTTTTTGGATTTTAGATTTTTATCATGTTTTTGGATTTTTCAAATTTTCTAATGTTTTTGGATTTTCTGAAATTTCTTACTCCCCTAAAATTCAAAACCATTTAAAGAAAATTTGACAAACCGATTTGAATTGCTTCAATTCGCCATCCACTTGGCTTAAACAATCAGAACTCCCCCATGACAACAAACTATTTTCCCATTATGATTTAAAAACACTTAAGTTTGTTTTAATCAAAATGGTTTTTCTGGAAAATAAGTTTTGTTGATATTCACAAACCACTTGTAGGTTAGGGGTTTTGTTCATCACATTGTTTTTCTTTTTCAACCACTTGTATGATAGTTAAATCAAGTTCAACTTAATGACCTTGATTAACCACTTGTAGGCGAAAACCTCTTTTTCAACCACTTGTAGGTTCACTTGTAGGAGCAAACACTTATCAACAATACCATTTGCAAATTGAAATATGACAATTTTCAATTTTTAGAAAGATGCCGATTCCTGCTCCACGATTACCAACTTAGGAGCTCCGGCAAGTCAGATTTTTATTCATGATAGGTTCTATCCCATGACGATACGTACATGGGTGAACCATCTTCATCTGGTTTACTCTTTTTCATTTCATAAAATTCCTTTACCCATTTGACTTTCCCGTCAATCATTTTTCCGAAAATATTTTGAACTGTGGGGTTAAAAGCCTTTTCAATATCAAATTCTTTCTTTTCAGAAAAGAACTGATTTGAAATCTCAACTTTTCTAATTTTTGATTTTAAATATTTAGCCCGCAATGGTGGAAAATTTTCGTCATCCAGTGGCGGAACTGAATTTTCACTTTTAAGCTCAACTTGTGGCTCTTCTGACTTTGACGAGTCAGATTCATAACCAGAAAATAGCTCATCTGATTTTGACGAATCAGAATCATTGCTAGAACTATCATCTGATTTCTTAACAACCCACTTTTGGTTGTCAAGCTTCGCTTTTCTTTTGTAAAACCTTTTTGAACACTCACCAACCTCAAATTTTGAATTTTTGAAAACTTTAAATTATTCGGTTGGTGGTTCTACATCAACAACTTTCTCTTTGAGTTTCTTAGAGACTCCCTGTTTTGTGTTGGTTGCCTTTGGACAGTTCAAGGCAATGTGACCAACTTTGTTGCATTGGTAACAGGTTCTCGTCTCCTTCTTCTTCTGAGTAGCTTCATTCTTTATTCCCTCTTGCTTCTTCGCAAGGAATTCTTTATTCGATTGCTTCCAGAATGAACTTTTTTCTTCTTCTTCTTCCGAACTCGACCCTGAAACAAATACAGTTTATGGTTTATAAGTTTTCTCATTTTTATGATTTTTTGGTGGAATAAAACCTAAACCTTTCTTTTTGAAATTACCGTTATGGTTTGGTTTCTTTTGAAAACCCGAACCAGAACTGTAACCTTTTTTTCTTATTTAACCTTTGTTGAACTCTTGAGGTGTATATTTTAGGTTTTTCAGAAAGATTTACATCTTTTATTTCAGAAATATTAATTTCTGTTACTTTGAAAACCTTGTTAATCATTTCAGTTTTAACACCTCTTATTGGAAATTCTTCATCAGAATATAATTTGTCAGAATCATTCAAAGTATATGCTACTTTGAATGTTTCGTCATTCAAATTATTTTGTGATAATAGAAAATCTTTATTGTAAACCCGTTTGCCCGATGATTTTGAACTGTTGACTGGTGAACTCGAAGTCTCAGACTCAGAGTTTGACTCTGACTTTGACCCCTCCGTTTCATCTTTATCCAACACTTGATCGACTACTTTCTTTATTAACTCGGACTCATGATCAATGTCGGATGATGTGAAAGTGACATCAATGTTATCTGGCAAGTTATCTGAAGACTCAGATTCCCACTGTAAGTTGGTTGCCTTTTTTACTCTTTCTGAATTTAGATTTCGTGGAGAATATCCATTTTCAAGCGGGGGTGGACACTTGTTATAACTGACACTTTGTTTCTTACCAGAATTCTTTTCTTCAGATTTCTCTTCTTTAAACGCCTTCATGCATTCGACTGTTGGGTATATCCTGTCAATCACAAAAGAAGCACATGAGTAACTTCTCAATAATCTATCAACCCTTTCAGTTTCTATTCTCTGGGTTTCCAATTTACGTTCAAGTTCAGCACATTTCTCAATGTAATGATGTATGCCTTTCTGCTTCGACATGAACGCTCCTTGAAGTGTCTTCATAGTTGTTGCTTATTCACTGCTTGATTCATTGTATTGATTCGTAGCTTTGTTCAGAACGTCATAAGATTCTTTCAGTCTGTTCATGTTATGAATCAACGTGTTGTTTTGCTTTTTCACAGTCTCACAATTTTCACATTTCTCAGGCATCTTTGTTGCATCAGCTTCCTCTTCAATCTTGAAAGCTGGAATTTCTTTCGCCTGCTTCTTTATCACTCGAACAGCTTCATCATCATTGTCATCTTTTGCATCTCGTAATTTTTCATATTCTTTCATTCTGCTTGCATAATATGAAGTATCATCATCGCTATTGTGACAACCCTCACTAAACCAGGTATCCGTACGACTTAATTAATAATTAATTACTGCTTAATTACTGTGCTTGATTGAAATTGTGAATGAACTGCTACTTGAAATACTGATACATGTACATACTTGCATCATACTTTATTTGCTGTCACTCCATTATTTACATACTGAACTTTAGTGACAACCTTGATGCACAAAAGCACCGTAGCACTATAAATGGATACCCTATTAAACATGCTGATATAGCCAGCATCAGGCAGACACTGCCTCTAAGGCCGTATGAGCCAGAGATAGTTGCTACACTAATAGAGAGTGTAGGGATATAAGGGTTGTAGAACTGCGTCACTAGAAATAAGTTACAGTGACCAGATGTGCCTAAAACGTACTCTAAGTACAAAATTCAGCACTTTAATTAAAAATTCAGCATCTAGCTAACTAATAAAGTGCCAAAACATGAGAAAAATATTACTAGACACTTTCCAAAGTGTTGGGAATAAGTTGTGTCACTAAAAATAGTATTAACGACACTTTAAAGCTTTGTTAAGCACTTTAACGGATCACTATCCAACCGAACAACCGGACTTTACCCGGGACATAAAAATATTGCCATTAACATTGTTTCTCTTTTTCTGAGCCAGTTAGGGTCCCCGAATACCCTAACACCCACTATAATGCATAACACATTAGTAACCGGATTAAGTTCCTACTTAACATAACTAACCTAACTTTATCTTAACACCTAGTTGGAATGGAACCGGATTACCCCCCCTCTCTAACCGAACCGTCCCCAAGGGGGACACCCCTTTGTACTTGATGATTAAATTAATCCTCCATGATTAATATCAAGGGAACATATAAACTCTTGGTTAATGACCATGCATATTGCCTATAAGATCAAGACTTAACACACTTAACTTTCAACACTCAAACTCACCATCACACACACTCTCTCCCTCTCCCCAAGCTCTCGGCCGAACATCCCCTCTACCATCCATCCATCTTTTGATTTTGATCATCTCATTTCAAGGGTATTCAAGTGTCAAGGATCACATACGAGGAGGCTTGGTGCATTCGGAACATGAAGGACCTCTTCTCATTGCTTTTATCCACTCATTCTTCGACTAGATTCTTCCCTAGCCTCGAGCTAGTAGTAAGTTGCTATAAACGCCCTCTCGATCTATTTTAAAGTGGTTAAAATGAAATATGACGGATAAAACTCATGAACTTACAAGATGATGTGTTAAAAGTCTACTAAAATGTTAAAAATGTGGGTTAAAAGCACAAGGGTTGTGTAAATCTTGTAAGATTTGTTTTGTGTAACTATTTAGTGCCGATCTATGTTGTGGTAGCTCGGATCATCGTCTAACCCGGATTGGTCATGTTCATGAAACATGACATAGAGTATGTTCAAGGATGAAAGAGGTTAAATGATGAAACTCTACCACACACTAAACATGAACTTGTGTAAAATCGACTTTACTTATGAAATAGTGTTCAAAACTAGTAGATCTACGGATCTACAAACGGTATTTTCAAAGGACCAAGTGTCAAAGAAATCATATTTTCTAAAGCCGGATCTTACATGAACAAGAATGATTTTTAAACACACAAGTGTGTAAACACTTGTGTAACACTAAGTTTCGACAAAGAACTAGTTTTGTCAAATTTTACAAGAAGTTGTAAAGATGGAATTTCTTTAAAAACGAGACTTTCAAGAAACGAAGTTGATTTATATAAAGATCCACTAAAAGTAATGGGATCTACTTCATATTCCGGACAAACTACAAGTTCATGTAATTTATGCGATTTATATATATTTTGACTAGTTTGATGCTTTGGATATTGTTTTGGTTGGATGAGAAAATTGTTGATTTGAATTATAAAAGAAAATGATACGCTTCAAAGCGTGGCCACCTCCAGTTTCAGGGGAAACTCTGGCGAAATTTTTCCAAAAACCTAACACTTAAAAGTATTTTCATCACAAGTGTTACAAATGTATTTTTGACTTGTTTTCAACATGTAAATTTCGCCATGACTTTATTTACAAAATATCGGAGGTGGGATTTTCACAAAATAAAACGGGGTAAATATATATTTGATATATATATTTTTCATAACGTCACTTGTAAAATGTTTATGATTATTTTGTGAAATATACAAATATTATTTTTAGGTAAAAATAATATTACCAAAGGTTAACAACTCCAAAATAATACGAACGCCTACGCAATAATTATTTAAGTTACACCGGAAATTATTATTACCACTCGATCTTTAAAACGTAACTTACGCATTTTAAGGAAATATTTATGAGCGCGTATTTTTGTCAATGTATTATTTTGGGAAAATCATATGTATTAAAATAAAATATTTTTGGGAAGGATATTTATATTTTGGAATTAGAAATAAAATATATATTAAGTGAGACTTAATAATATATTTCGAATTTTACGAACGCACATGTATTAAATCCCCCATCCTTGAGAAGGAAAATAATTACCAAGTATTTACAAAATGTAAACACGAAATAGTTGTCTAACTATTTCCCAAAAACTTAAACCATGAAGCTAAGGCACGGCCGTCCGTCTAATAGAGTTAGTACGTGTAGGTCGTCGCACAGCTGCTTGATCAGGAGATATACTTGGTAGAGACGCACCACTGTGAGTTCATGTCCCCCTTTTCTCTTAACTGTTTTCAGTTTTCTAAACTGCGGGGGTGAAATACATGTTACTATATCTATGAGTACTTTATACATGGTATGGTTAGCGTAAGGAGGTTTACTACTTAGATCATGTGAGTGGGTAGGCGGAAACTTGAGGCCATTAATCCTCAGGGTAGGACCGAGGGACAGGAGCGGTAGATCTATCTGGGTGTAGCGAGCCCAGCCCCAGGCCCAATAGTACGGACCTCGGGGTGACTTTGTGCCCAACGCATAAATCCGCTAGGTTTGAGTCTTCCTACTTGCACTTCACACATATCAATGGCCTTGCAAACCGTTGGTGATCTCTTTTTCCTTATTTGCTACATACCAGGATTTTATACTTACAAAGGTTTTACTACTCACTTACACATGAACTCGCTCAACATTATTGTTGATTTTTCAACTTACATGTATTTCAGGGAATTAAAGATCTGGCGCGGTATGTTATGTTTTCCCGCTGCAAGGTGTTACGAGGTCATCCGGGTTTAGGGGATGTGACTTTTTCCTGGACGAGTCACAGTCCTTAAACTGTGTTTGTTTCATGTCGATGTTTGTGTTTTCTGAACAATGTTTCATGTTATTAGATTTTATTTCCCGTTGCATGTGTCAACGTCTTCAGACAATGTTGTGTTACGTTTGTTTTAAAACTTAATCCTAAGGATGATCTTGCATGGTTTTTATTTCATATAGCTTGTTATGATTAAGCTATGGTATTAAGAAGTTACACCAAAATTAACCACGCTTCCGCAAAGACAGGGTGTGACAGCTTGGTATCAGAGCTCTGATCATAGCGAACTAGGATTCCTTCTCGAGTCTAGACTATGATCACTAGGGCTCTCACGAAAACATTTTTACACTGCATACCACTTAAGTCCAGATCCAAAACGTTTTTACAAACAAATGTTGAGCATGTTTTAATTATTATTTTTAGGCTCAGTCTGGGAGGCTGAGGCTCGGTCTGGGAGGCCGAGGCTCGGTCTTGGAGGCCGAGGTAGTTGTCTAGTGGGACTAGGGAGTCAGTCTGAGAAGCTGAGAGAATTGGCTAGTGGGACTAGGAAGAGCAGTCTGGGAGGCTGGGAGGCTAGTGGGAGTAGGAAGAGCAGTCTGGGAGGCTGGGAGGCTAGTTGGACTAGGAAGATCAGTCTGGGAGGCTAGTGGGACTAGGAGAACTATTTGATTATTTAATTGGTGACTAATGTGTTTATCTGATTGTATGATTGATTACTTGTGCATATCTGTGTTTGTGTTACAGACACCATGGACTCATCCGGCACTGGTGATTCGGACACCACGGGCCCTAGACCCATTGTATCAGACGACTTAGAGTCTTTGGAGCACGAGGTTCACACATCAGACGTTACCAGCACAGACGAGGATGACTTCCAGCCCTTTGCGTTACCTGATGATGCTGTTGAGCTCGCTGATGGCCCTGTTGCTGGGGACCTACCGCTAGTGGAGATCCCTGCCCCGATACCACTTGCTTCATACCCTGCTCTTGATATACTCCTCGACGCCGACGCTGATGACGACGTCGATCTATTTGATGATGAGCCCCTAGAGGATGATGTTCAGGGCGAGGCCCTTCTAGCTGCTGGTGATCTTTTGTTACTCGCAGACGCTCCAGCTGAGGAGTCACCTGCACACTCACCGGTCCCAGACTCTTTCGAGTCTGTGGCTTCCGCACCATCACATACTCAGAGTGCGCAGCACTTTTCTCACAGTTCAGATCCTGATAGGGCATCCTCTGTTGCCCCTGCCCCGAGCTTTGCTTTCGATCACGATGTTGAGGAGGATTTCGATCCTGTCTTTCCCCCTGGGTTCGACCCAGATCAAGACATAGAGTTTATACCACTGGATCAGCCTATGGAGGACCCGGTTGACCCAGTTGACCCGGTTGATCCCATTGACCCTGCTTTTGATTTTGAGATGGCATTTGATGACCCCGAGCCTGCCATGGCCCCCGAGCCGGTGGCCGCTTTAGACCCAGTGTTTGAGCATGACCCTGTTCATGCTAGCGCACCCATTATTGATCCTGTGATTGCTGACCCACCCATTGATGATCACCCTGGCGATGCTCCACTATTAGAGGGTGACCATGTTGTGGTTGCTGACCCTGTTGATGCCCCTTTCATCGATGCACCCGTTGACCCTGTTGTTGCTCCCCTACCTGATCCGGTTCCCCTGGAGCCCGAGCATGCACTATTCGCGACCCACATCGATCCCAGGTATGCGCACACCCAGAATGGGTGGATTGACGCTGATGATGAGCTCCCACCTGTTCCCCCACGTACCACCGATGCACGCCACATTGATACCTCTTTTTCGTTCCCTCAGTTCACACCTCCAGCTCGACCTAGAGAGGGTTCTTCGGCTCATCCCTTTGGACATGTACCGGTATCTATCCTAGTTATACCACCGTTTTCTACTGCTATTCCCCCTGTTCCACCATTCTCTGTGCCACCTTTCGATCCAGCCAGTGAGCCATTTCTCTGGTCGTCACCACCTGTTATGCCACCGACCGACCCCTACCATCCTTTCCATATGAGGTATTCCATTGAGGACGTTCTGATGTCATTTGTTGTCCAGCACGAGGCACTCACACGGCGCATTCAGGAGCTTGAGAGAGCTCAGCCACCGCCGTGCCAGTGTAAGGGTCAGACCCACCCTGCTTCTTCGCAGCACCCTCGACCATTGTTACCTGACTATGTTGCACGCCTTTTGGCACTAGAGCAGCAGGTTGCTTCTTGGTTGCGTTCCCAGAGAGCCATGGAGGAGGACTGGCTCCATTTGCGTCGTTTGTTCTACATCCATTTTCCCCCTCCTCCACCGCCATCAGTGTAGAGCTCTTCAGTACCGTACGGGTGGACGTTGGTGAGAAGACGGCGATTGCTTTGACCGCACAACATTTTTGGAGACTACATTCTGTTTCTGACTTTTGTTGACATGTATATGGATGTATGACACTGATTTGATATTCTTTTGGACTGGGGTGATGTAGCCCTTAGTCGATGATGATGTATGACACTATTATGTACCTGTACACTTTACTATGTGGTCTCGATATATGGCAATCATAGTATTCTCATCATATATGATGTTTGATATGATTGTAACATGGGATGTTGTGTGATTGATATGATTGTAACATGGGATGTTATGTGATTGGTGTGTTTATAACATGAGATGTTATGTACTATTACTATCATTATATACGTACGCTTTACTATGACCTGATCTACGTAAACTCATCTTTTAGAAGATGCCACCGAAACGTCAAACGCCGATACCTACAATGAGGCAGAGCTACAGCAAGTCATCGCTGCTGCCATCGCACAGTACGCCGCCTCTCTAGGAGGGACTAGTGGAAGTAATTCTGGCAATACTGGCAACAACAATCCACCACATGGTAATACGAAGTCATTAAGACATACCATGATACAATTGGATATCTCTAGCAAGGTTGCTAATGCCATTCATATGTTGTAACTTATGTGCAGGGTGCACCTACAAGCAGTTCCTAGACTGCAAACCAGTCAACTTTGATGGCACCGGAGGTGCTGTCGCTTTCGTTCGTTGGGCCGAGAAGACTGAATCTGTTCTCCGCATGAGCAAATGTGCACCAGACCAGCAAGTCACCTACATTTCTGGGCTATTTTTGGATGGAGCCCTGTCCTGGTGGAATTTGCAAGTGCAGACTCTTGGAGAAGCTGTTGCCTACGTACTAACCTGGACCGAACTGAAGGAACTTATGCGCAAAAAGCATTGCTCTCGCGCTGAAATCCAAAGATTGGAAACGGAGTTCTGGCATTTGAAGATGGAAGGTCCGAAGAACGCGGAGTATGTTCAGAGGTTTCACGACCTGTCGCATGTGGTACCTTATATGGTCACTCCAGAATTCAAGTGGATTGAGCGTTTCATTTGGGGATTGGCTCCTCAAATCATAAGTATGGTGACCTCATCCAAGCCTGCGACAATTACTGAGGCAATTGACTTGAGCGTGGCTCTCACTGAGGAGGCTATCCGCCTAGACAAGTTTTCCGACACTGAGCCAAAGAAGAAAGAGACTCACGTCGAGTCATCCGGAGGTAACAAGCGGAAGTTCTCGAACTTCAAGCAAGGCACTAGTGGGGTTGTTAAGAAAGGAGAGTCAAGCGCGCCAACTCAGGTTACAGCTGGTAGTGGAAAGAAAGGAAAAGGATATATGGGCACTCAGCCCAAGTGCAACACCTGCCAGCGTCACCATTCTGGCTGTGTGGTTTGAAAGTATGTGAAGCGTGTGGGAAACCAGGCCACTTGAAGGATTCTTGTTGGGCCACTGTTGGCCAGGGAGGCCAGGGAGGATTTGGAAATAGAAACAATAACCGGGGTGGAAATGGAAATCGCCCACAAGGAAACAATGGAGGTAATGGGAATCGAGGTAACAATGTGAATCAAGCGGGCGCTGTGAATCGTAACCAGAGGAATAATCAAGCTGGAAATGGTGGTGGAAACGGGCAAAGACCTGGGTGCTTTAACTGTGGTGATGTTGGGCACTATAAGAGGAACTGCCCAGAATTGAACCAAGCCCGTGGAAGAGTGTTCAATATTGAAGCAAGGGAAGCGCGCCAGGATCCCAATGTCGTTACTGGTACGTTCCCTGTAAACCAACGCTATGCATCCGTTTTATTTGATACTGGTGCCGATTATAGCTTCGTATCATTAGAGTTTAAGAATATGCTTGGGTTAGCCGCTAGTAAGTTAAATATTCCCCACTCAATCGAATTGGCAAATGGAAAGTTGGTAGAAGCCAATGAAGTTGTCAGAGGTTGTGTAATCGAATTGGGAGAGCGTGAGTTTGCTCTGGATCTACTACCAGTCCAGTTGGGAAGCTTCGACGTGGTGGTAGGAATGGATTGGTTATCAGGCAACAAGGCTGAGATAGTTTGTCACGAAAAGGTTGTTCGTATCCCAACCGAAGATGGTGAAACAATTGTGGTTCATGGAGAGAATCGAGATACGCCATTAAGAATTATCAGCTGCCTGAAAGCGCGAAAGTGTTTGCAGAAGGGATGTGCTGCCTTTCTGGCACACATTGTAGATAAGAAAGCTACAGAACCAAAGATCGAAGACATCCCTGTCGTGAGGGAATATCTAGAAGTCTTCCCACAGGACTTGCCTGGATTGCCACCTCAGAGGCAAGTAGAATTTCACATCGACTTAGTTCCAGGCGCCGCGCCTGTGGCTAAGGCACCCTATAGACTTGCCCCGTCTGAGATGCAAGAATTGTCGACACAACTTCAAGAGTTGTTAGACAAGGGATTTATCCGACCAAGCTTCTCACCTTGGGGAGCTCTGGTCCTGTTTGTCAAGAAGAAGGACGGTAGTTTTCGTATGTGTATCGACTATCGGGAGTTGAATAAGCTGACGATCAAGAATAGATACCCTCTGCCAAGGATCGATGATCTATTCGACCAACTGCAAGGTTCAAGCTTTTACTCAAAGATCGATCTTCGATCTGGATACCATCAGCTAAGGATACAGGAGGAAAGTATCCCGAAGACAGCCTTCAGAACTCGCTATGGACACTACGAGTTCCTAGTTATGCCGTTTGGTTTGACAAACGCACCTGCAGTCTTTATGGATTTGATGAACAGAGTTTGGAAGCCATATTTGGACAAGTTCGTGATTGTGTTCATCGACGGCATTTTGATTTATTCAAAGACAAAGGCTGAGCACGAACAGCATCTAAGAGCTATTTTGGAGTTGCTGAAGAAAGAACAGCTGTACGCCAAATTCTCGAAGTGCGAATTTTGGCTACGTGAAGTCCAATTCCTTGGACATGTGGTGAATGGAGACGGAATCCATGTGGATCTAACCAAGATCGAAGCGATCAAGAATTGGGAAACGCCAAATACGCCAACCGAGATTCGGCAATTCTTGGGTTTGGCCGGTTATTATCGAAGGTTCATTGAGGATTTTTCAAAGATCGCTCAACCATTGACGCTCCTCACGCAGAAAGATAAAAAGTTTGATTGGGGAATCAAACAGGAAGAAGCGTTCCAGATATTGAAGAATAAGCTTTGCAATGCGCTGATCTTAGCTCTATCGGAAGGTACTGACGATTTTGTGGTATACTGCGACGCCTCATGTGAAGGATTGGATTGCGTGTTGATGCAACGCCAAAAGGTTATTGCTTACGCGTCACGTCAATTGAAGGTACATGAAAGTAACTATACCACACATGATTTGGAACTAGGCGCAGTGATATTTGCTTTAAAGATCTGGAGACACTACCTATATGGTACGAAATGTACAATCTTCACAGATCACAAAAGCCTACAGCACATATTCAACCAGAAGGAGTTGAATATGAGATAAAGACGATGGGTTGAGTTGTTGAATGATTACGACTGCGAGATAAAGTATCATCCAGGGAAGGCGAATGTGGTCGCCGACGCCCTAAGTCGAAAAGAAAGGATCAAGCCCATAAGGGTTAGGGCTTTGGAGATGATTATTCAAACCGATCTTTCCTTGCGCATTCGTGCCGCGCAGAAAGAAGCTCTCAAGGAAGGGAACCTTGAAGAAGAATTTCTCCATGGGATGGAGAAGCAATTGGTGCCAAACAAGGAAGGAACGTTATGTTTTGAGAAAAGGATTTGGGTTCCTCTGTTTGGTGGTTTGAGGAAAGTTATTTTTGATGAGGCACATAAATCACGGTACTCTATACATCCAGGAGCGGATAAGATGTACCAAGACCTTAAGGATTATTATTGGTGGCCTAGGATGAAAGGCGATGTTGCTGTTTATGTGAGCAAATGTTTAACGTGCGCTAAAGTGAAAGCGGAATACCAGAAGCCTTCGGGACTTCTGCAACAACCAGAAATTCGCAAGTGGAAATGGGAACAAGTCTCCATGGATTTTATTACCAAGTTGCCAAGAACGCCAAGAGGTCATGACACTATTTGGGTAATAATGGACTGATTAACAAAGTCAGCGCACTTCTTACCTATTAGAGAGAAGGATAATACGAGCAAGTTGGCTGAAATTTACATGAGAGAAATCGTTACGCGCCATGGAGTACCTCTCTCGATCATCTCTGATAGAGACGGAAGGTTCGTATCAAGGATTTGGCAATCCTTCCAAGAAGCTTTTGGCTCACAATTGAATCTGAGCACTGCATTTCACCCACGGACCGACGGTCAAAGCGAGCGAACTATTCAGACTTTGGAAGATATGCTGAGAGCATGTGTTATGGATTTGGGCGGTAGCTGGGATAAGCATTTGCCATTGGTCGAAATTTCATACAACAACAGCTACCACACCAGTATTGGTGCCGCGCCATTTGAAGCTCTTTATGGCCGCAAGTGCAGATCACCGCTCTGTTGGTCTGATGCAGGTGATAGGCAATTGGTTGGTCCTGATATGGTCCAGGAAACCACAGATAAGATTGCACAGATCCGAGATAGCATCAAGGCGGCTCGTGATCGTCAGAAGTGTTACGCGGACCGAAGAAGGAAACCTCTAGAGTTTGAGGTAGGTGATATGGTTTTGTTGAAAGTATCGCCCTGGAAGGGTGTGGCACCCTTCGGGAAGCGTCGAAAGTTGAACCCGCGGTATATTGGTCCGTTCAGAATTTTGGAAAGAATTGGGCTAGTAGCATAAAAGTTGGACCTACCTGCTGAATTAAACGGTGTTCACGATACATTTCATGTATCAAACTTGAAGAAAAGTCCAACTCAAGATACCGTTGTCATTCCCACCGACGAGATTCATGTTGACGACACGCTCCATTTTGTCGAAGAACCTGTTGAGGTTACGGATTGGAAATTGAACAAAACCCGCCGGAGCAGTGCCAAGCTCGTCAAAGTTCGTTGGAATGCCAGACATGGTCCTGAATATACCTGGGAGCGTGAGGACCGGATGAAAGAAAAGTACCCCCACCTATTTCCCAAGAACCCTGCTTCTAGAAGAAGAACTTAAAATTCCGTCCCTAAATTTTTCTATCGGGGGGAGAATGTGACAACCCTCACTAAACCAGGTATCCGTACGACTTAATTAATAATTAATTACTGCTTAATTACTGTGCTTGATTGAAATTGTGAATGAACTGCTACTTGAAATACTGATACATGTACATACTTGCATCATACTTTATTTGCTGTCACTCCATTATTTACATACTGAACTTTAGTGACAACCTTGATGCACAAAAGCACAGTAGCGCTATAAACGGATAACCTATTAAACATGCTGATATAGCCAGCATCAGGCAGACACTGCCTCTAAGGCCGTATGAGCTAGAGATAGTTGCTACACTAATAGAGAGTGTAGAGATATAAGGGTTGTAGAACTGCGTCACTAGAAATAAGTTACAGTGACCGGATGTGCCTAAAACGTACTCTAAGTACAAAATTCAGCACTTTAATTAAAAATTCAGCATCTAGCTAACTAATAAAGTGCCAAAACATGAGAAAAATATTACTAGACACTTTCCAAAGTGTCGGGAATAAGTTGTGTCACTAAAAATAGTATTAACGACACTTTAAAGCTTTGTTAAGCACTTTAACGGATCACGATCCAACCGAACAACCGGACTTTACCCGGGACATAAAAATATTGCCATTAACATTGTTTCTCTTTTTCTGAGCCAGTTAGGGTCCCCGAATACCCTAACACACACTGTAATGCATAACACATTAGTAACCGGATTAAGTTCCTACTTAACTTAACTAAGCTAACTTTATCTTAACACCTAGTTGGAATGGAACCGGATTACCCCCCCCCCCCTCTCTAACCGAACCGTCCTCAAGGGGGACACCCCTTTGTACTTGATGATTAAATTAGTCCTCCATGCTTAATATCAAGGGAACATATAAACTCTTGGTTAATGACCATGCATATTGCCTATAAGATCAAGACTTATCACACTTAACTTTCAACACTCAAACTCACCATCACACACACTCTCTGCCTCTCCCCAAAGCTCTCGGCCGAACATCCCCTCTACCATCCATCCATCTTTCGATTTTGATCATCTCATTTCAAGGGTATTCAAGTGTCAAGGATCACATACGAGGAGGCTTGGTGCATTCGGAACGTGAAGGACCTCTTCTCATTGCTTTTATCCACTCATTCTTCGACTAGATTCTTCCCTAGCCTCGAGCTAGTAGTAAGTTGCTATAAACGCCCTCTCGATCTATTTTAAAGTGGTTAAAATGAAATATGACGGATAAAACTCATGAACTTACAAGATGATGTGTTAAAAGTCTACTAAAATGTTAAAAATGTGGGTTAAAAGCACAAGGGTTGTGTAAATCTTGTAAGATTTGTTTTGTGTAACTATTTAGTGCCGATCTATGTTGTGGTAGCTCGGATCATCGTCTAACCCGGATTGGTCATGTTCATGAAACATGACATAGAGTATGTTCAAGGATGAAAGAGGTTAAATGATGAAACTCTACCACACACTAAACATGAACTTATGTAAAATCGACTTTACTTATGAAATAGTGTTCAAAACTAGTAGATCTACGGATCTACAAACGGTATTTTCAAAGGACCAAGTGTCAAAGAAATCATATTTTCTAAAGCCGGATCTTACATGAACAAGAATGATTTTTAAACACACAAGTGTGTAAACACTTGTGTAACACTAAGTTTCGACAAAGAACTAGTTTTGTCAAATTTTACAAGAAGTTGTAAAGATGGAATTTCTTTAAAAACGAGACTTTCAAGAAACGAAGTTGATTTATATAAAGATCCACTAAAAGTAATGGGATCTACTTCATATTCCGGACAAACTACAAGTTCATGTAATTTATGCGATTTATATATATTTTGACTAGTTTGATGCTTTGGATATTGTTTTGGTTGGATGAGAAAATTGTTGATTTGAATTATAAAAGAAAATGATACGCTTGAAAGCGTGGCCACCTCCAGTTTCAGGGGAAACTCTGGCGAAATTTTTCCAAAAACCTAACACTTAAAAGTATTTTCATCACAAGTGTTACAAATGTATTTTTGACTTGTTTTCAACATGTAAATTTCGCCACGACTTTATTTACAAAATATCGGAGGTGGGATTTTCACAAAATAAAACGGGGTAAATATATATTTGATATATATATTTTTCATAACGTCACTGGTAAAATGTTTATGATTATTTTGTGAAATATACAAATATTATTTTTAGGGTAAAAATAATATTACCAAAGGTTAACAACTCCAAAATAATACGAACGCCTACGCAATAATTATTTAAGTTACACCGGTAATTATTATTACCACTCGATCTTTAAAACGTAACTTACGCATTTTAAGGAAATATTTATGAGCGCGTATTTTTGTCAAGGTATTATTTTGGGAAAATCATATGTATTAGAATAAAATATTTTTGGGAAGGATATTTATATTTTGGAATTAGAAATAAAATATATATTAAGTGAGACTTAATAATATATTTCGAATTTTACGAACGCACATGTATTAAATCCCCCATCCTTGAGAAGGAAAATAATTACCAAGTATTTACAAAATGTAAACACGAAATAGTTGTCTTACTATTTCCCAAAAACTTAAACCATGAAGCTAAGGCACGGCCGTCCGTCTAATAGAGTTAGTACGTGTAGGTCGTCGCACAGCTGCTTGATCAGGAGATATACTTGGTAGAGACGCACCACTGTGAGTTCATGTCCCCCTTTTCTCTTAACTGTTTTTCAGTTTTCTAAACTGCGGGGGTGAAATACATGTTATTATATCTATGAGTACTTTATACATGGTATGGTTAGCGTAAGGAGGTTTACTACTTAGATCATGTGAGTGGGTAGGCGGAAACTTGAGGCCATTAATCCTCAGGGTAGGACCGAGGGACAGGAGCGGTAGATCTATCTGGGTGTAGCGAGCCCAGCCCCAGGCCCAACAGTACGGACCTCGGGGTGACTTTGTGCCCAACGCATAAATCCGCTAGGTTTGAGTCTTCCTACTTGCACTTCACACATATCAATGGCCTTGCAAACCATTGGTGATCTCTTTTTCCTTATTTGCTACATACCAGGATTTTATACTTACAAAGGTTTTACTACTCACTTACACATGAACTCACTCAACATTATTATTGATTTTTCAACTTACATGTATTTAAGGGAATTAAAGATCTGGCGCGGTATGTTATGTTTTCCCGCTGCAAGGTGTTACGAGGTCATCCGGGTTTAGGGGATGTGACTTTTTCCTGGACGAGTCACAGTCCTTAAACTGTGTTTGTTTCATGTCGATGTTTGTGTTTTCTGAACAATGTTTCATGTTATTAGATTTTATTTCCCGTTGCATGTGTCAACGTCTTCAGACAATGTTGTGTTACGTTTGTTTTAAAACTTAATCCTATGGATGATCTTGCATGGTTTTTATTTCATATAGCTTGTTATGATTAAGCTATGGTATTAAGAAGTCACACCAAAATTAACCACGCTTCCGCAAAGCCAGGGTGTGACAGCTATCATCTTGTTTTGTAATTTTCTTCTGTGTCACTCGAACATTTGCATTATCTCTCTCGGCTAGAAATCTTAAGTGCTCTTTCATTCTGCTTGCATAATAATCATCATCACTATCTTCAACGATTTGAGCAACAAATGCTTTAGCCTTTAAGAAATCTTCACCTGGACAGTATTTGTCCCTGCTAAATCCCTCTGGCAATCTTTCATCCTCTTGATCTATTATACCATAACAAGCTTTCTTTGAATCTTCAATCTCTTTTCTAGCATGTGAAGTTTGTGGCATTGTTGTTGATACGGCTGTTGAGCAACTTGATGATAAATCGCTTTCCGATAATAATCATTGTTGCCGAACGGATTTTGAGCTCCACTTGCTTCGCGGTTTGTACATTCTCGCTTGAAATGCCCTTTTTCCCTGCAACGAAAACAAGTAACTTTAGATTTATCAAATCCTAAAGTAGAAACATTAGCATCACGGAAATCATCTCTTTCCGTAATCTGTTTAAACTTCTCAGCTCTCCTGAACACACTAGCCAAACACCACTTAATATCCACTAACTCCATTTCCTCAGCATCGATCTGATCGTAATCCTCTTTTGTCAACTTTGGATTTCCGATCATTCCTGCAACTAAACTCTCATAAGACTCTAACACGGTCACCAACAAAGACATATGACCTTTTGCAACCTCTTCCGAGAAATTCTGACCATTCTCAAGATTTAACGCAATGTTGCATTGTAGTACTTTGCCATTCTTGGTTGTTGAAAAATTTGGATCGAATGATGGATATGAAGAGAATTCAGTTTTGTTGATTGATTCCCGAGATGACCTTCCAGAAGAACTTTTTGCATTGAAAGCAGTTTCAATCTTTGGTGCAATGTTGGTCTTATCACTAGTACCTCCTTTGTAATACAGACCAATGTCTTGTTCACCGTCAAAATCCTTCATTCTCGCTATTTTTCGTTGTTCCATCTCTTGAGCTTCGAGTTGTTCAATAAACGTGCTCAACGTTAGATTGTCAAATTCAGGTTTATTTTTCAACATCATAAGATACGTGCCCCAGACATCTTGTGGCAACGCATCGGCCAATTTTTCAATCCATTCTCATTTTCTTTATTGATGTTCAATCTCTTCATGTTCATCACCAAATTGCAATATCTTTCTATAATCTGCTTGGTGTTTTCAGTTTTTAATCCACGAAATAGATCAAATTCTTTCTTCAAAAGCGACATTTTGTTTTTGATCATCTCTTTACTTCCAACAAACTTTGATCTTAGTTCTTTCCATATTGAAAATGCACTTCCATTGTGTTGTAGTAAAATCAAAATTTCTTCCTTAATAGCTTGCTGCAATAAACTAACCATCATCTTTTCACTTTTGTATTTCTTTTTCTCATCAGCACTTAGATCTTTAATTGCAACCTTCTCTCCGTCGTCCTTAACCGGTCTAATATATCGATATTCAATACATTCCCAAGCATCTAAGTAATTTGCTTGAACCCAATTTTCAAAACGTTCCTCCCATCCACTATACTCCTCAATACTCATGAACTTAGGCGGTTATTGCATGGTACCCGTTTCATTTTCTAACATCGTATTCTGAGTAATAGTAATCGGGGTAGCAAACGCGTTGTAGAACTCGTTCTATGTGTTTTGGTTTCAAAAATTTCACAAACTCAACACTTTCAAACGAATTGAGAATCTCACACGAACTGGATCTGGTACGAATTGCCTTTGATGCGAACTGAAGTGTTATTTCAAGTGAATTGAATCTTTTTTTTACCAATACGTGCGAACTGACCCTTTTTTCAAACGATCTGAGCCAAATTGATGCGACCTGGACGATTTAGTTCGAAATGGAGCTTTTTCACACAAACTGGAAGCTAATTCAAACGAATTGGTTCCTTTTTACCCACTTCGTGCGAAATGTAATGTATTTCAAACGAATTGGATGAACTTCAAGCGAATTGGTCTAACCAATACTCAATTCGTACGAACTGGATGTATGTTTCACACGAATTGGACTTTTCAAGCGACCTGACCACACTAAATGTCCATTTCGTGTGAATTGGGAGTTCAATACGTGCGAATTGAATGATGATGTCACACGATCGACCGGATTTTTGACAAATTGATCAACTTTTAGTTCGATTTTAGGTCTGATTCTTTCAAGGATTTGTTAAAACAGTATTTCGCACGTTATATGTGAAAATCAAGCCGTTTTATCCGTAAAATCTCAGTTAATTTTGAAAAATGTGAAGAAGAATGAGTAGAAATCAGAAATTATGATGAAATCAAGCTGAAAATGGTAAGAACTCTTCCTCCTGAGCTCTTATACCACTTGTAAGATCATTTCCACGACCAAGCGAGTCGTTCAGAAGAGATCTCGTCCAATACGAGAGGCGGAAACAAACGTATCGGAGTTATTTCAGCTGATTTGCACACATAATCACTTTAACTATCTCTTGTATTGATTTGATGATGAAATACAACCTGGAGATACTTCGGCAGAGCTTCGCTACCGGAATCACAAAACGTTACAAATGAAATGAACAAGGCACATATTTATAGGCAGACCATTTCGTGTGGAATGGACTCACATGACCTGGCCATTTGCATTTCGTACGAAATGGACATGTTCCATTTCGTGCGAAATGGACAACATCCTCTAAAACTCTATTTTCTCGTACAACCTGCCCTGATCTATCTAACCTATCACAAGACTCGATACAAGACGAAGTCGACAGACATATGCACCAACATTTTTTAATATTAAAATACATAATTAAATGCTTATGTGTAAAATTACTAAAATACCCTACTGATTACAAGTAAAATTACTGAAATACCCCTACTTTTAACTGACCGTTTTAACTGAGTTAGAGCCGGGGAGCAAACTGGAGCCGCCATTTTGTTGCAGCATATCGGTCTTCTTTCTTAGGCAAACCGCGGTCTCGGTTACCTACTTCGGTCTTCGGTCTTTATTCCCGGTGAAGAGAGTCGTTCGGTCTGTCACGGCTTCCGTTCTTCTTCTCCGGACACGGTCTTTCTTACGCCGGTATCTCCTTCCGGCTACAGTCTCTTTCTTCACTTTCCGGTTACTTTCTTCTGTTGATCATCATATTAGAGATCAACCATTGCGTCTTCCTTTCTTTTATCTTCATGCCGGTTTCTTATGCTCGTTCTCACCCCTACAGCCAAAAGGAATGTGCCTTCCACATCTGCTGTGGTTTGCTTTCACTTGCGGCTTGCTTTCGGTGACATTTTTCCCGGTGACATCGGCTGCCTTGCTTTCTAATCTTCTTTAGACTATCAAAAACAGCCTCTCGGTCTTCACCTCGGTTCCCCCTACCGCTGCGTTTTTCCCTGCAGCGAAAAGGGCTGCACTCTTTCTCGCCACCGACTCTCAAAACGGCCCTCGTTAAACCTTCGCTCTGATACCAAATGTTGGTTCAGGCCCCCACTCTTTTCTCACTCAACAAACTCACACTTCCATTCAATAAAAATAAAGCATATATATAGATTCAGACTCACGTAGACCTCCTAAAAAATGAGAATTAATCAAATAAAACACATGCAAAATAAACCCCATTACTTCCTTATTTTCAGCAAAACTCCAACGTTCAATTCTTCTGCATGTTCAACTACTTAAAACTCGGTCAAACTTGGACAGGTTCTCACCCATGACCCATTAGCTGATGGATGACCCATTTACCTGCTGGCCTGTGACCCGTTAAACCAACTAATTAACCCAACAATCACCCCCTTAATCGGTTGTCGTTCTTGCTACTTCCTTGCTAACTTGGTTTGATTCGAACTCGTTCTCTCTTGCTACGAGCCAAACATGACATGCTGGCTAGACGAACCTCGTACGTTCGCTCTAGTTTCGGTCTTCTCTTTCTTTCTAACGTGAACTCTTTCGGTCTTTCGTTCACGATTCGGTCTAATGTGAACTCTCGGTCTTTGTTCACAATTTCGGTATTCCTTTCGGTCATTCGGTCTAAGCTTTCTATCGATTAAAGCTTTCTTCGGTCTATCATGGTACGAACCTTCGGTCACTGTCACACCCACGGTCTCGGTCTAGTTTAGCAACCGTTTTGTTGCAGTTTATCGGTCTTCTTTCTTAGGCAAACCGCGATCTCGGTTACCTACTTCGGTCTTCGGTCTTTATTCCTGGTGAAGAGAGCCATTCGGTCTGTCACGGCTTCCGTTCTTCATCTCCGGAAATGGTCTTTCTTACGCCGGTATCTCCTTCCGGCTACGGTCTCTTTCTTCACTTTCCGGTTACTTTCTTCTGCTGATCATCAGATTAGAGATCAGCCCTTGCGTCTTCCAATCTTTTATCTTCACGCCAGTTTCTTCTGCTCGTTCTCACCCCTACAACTAAAAGGAATGCGCCTTCCACATCTGTTGTGGTTTGCTTTCACTTGCGGCTTGCTTTCGGTGACATTTTTCCCGGCGACATCGGCTGCCTTGCTTTCTAATCTTCTTTAGACTATCAAAAACAGCCTCTCGGTCTTCACCTCGGTTCCTCCTACCGCTGCGTTTTGCCCTGCAGCGAAAAGGGCTGCACTCTTTCTCGCCACCGACTCTCAAAACGTCCCTATTTAAACCTTCGCTCTGATACCAAATGTTGGTTCAGGCCCCACTCTTTTCTCACTCAACAAACTCACACTCCCATTCAATAAAAATAAACCATATATATATTCAGACTCACGTAGACCTCCTAAAAATGAGAATTAATCAAATAAAAGACATGCAAAATAAACCCCGCTACTTCCTTATTTTCAGCAAAACTCCAACGTTCAATTCTTATACAGGTTCTCACCCATGACCCATTAGCGGATGGATGACCCATTTACCTGCTGGCCTGTGACCCGTTAAACCAACTGATTAACCCAACATATGGGTTGTGGCTTCTTGATGCAGAAGGAATCGACGGGATGGGGTGGGGTTAAAGATCACCGGAGAAGAAATGGTTGGCCGGCTTTAAAGATCACCAGAAAACATGATGGTGGTGGTCGTTAAAGATCAGGTGATGCTGAGGGGATTTTTTTGATTTAGCTATATATTATTGATGAGCTACTTCATATTTCAAACGATATATTTGGATTTTTTTTTAATGTTTTAAATAATTTTTTAATGTTTTAGATATTTTTTAATAAGAAAGGGTAATTTGGTCATTTTACTTTAACTTAACGGAATAAACTAACATCAATCCAGTGTAGGGAATACCCGAGTAACAAACGATCAAACCACAGGGTTTTAAAAAGATGGAGACTAAAGGTGAAAAATAGCAAAACACAAGGACTATCCGGGCAAACTCTTAGTTTTATATAGGCCAAAATTTATAACATAACCTCTTGTACTACATAGCCCAATTAGTATTTGTAACAACTGTCACGAAAATCAATAATTAGGACGATAATTAGTCAAAAAGAAAACCCTAATTGAGACACCCAAGTAATTCTGCATTAGCCCTAAAATTTTCAGAACAATCGGAAACAGGATCAGGGCCCCTAAAACTCAAGGGGGGCAAACCCTAGTTTAGTAATTATCTAAAATAAACGTTGCTAGCATCTGATTGGCTGAAATTTTGAATCACCCAAGCTATACCCGAGCCTAGGCAGCCTATGAATTAGACTGCTTAGCTTACGGACCGCAAAGGAAATGGCTTACGGTCCGTAAGGGAGTCCCAAAAATTAGTATAAATAGCAGACATTGGGACATGAACAGAACACTAAAAACGACGCCCAGATTCTCTGTGTACGTCGAATTAGAATCGTTATACTACAATTAAACACACACGATCACGAGGTGCTGCCGCAATCAGGGTAATAACTCGATCGCTATTACGATTCAACGTCCGATCGATTATAACTATCCAACGATTGTCTGAGTGCTGCTCAAATTGAGATGATACTTTGTTATTCATTGTGATTTCGACTTGAATGTTTGAGTGCTATTCGAATTCGGACTATGCTCTGTCACTCGTTGTGAATCCATTGAATTATTAAGTATTGCACTTATTAATTGTTGTGAGGGTTTAATCTCGTGAATTGACGTAACTGCTGAATTAGTTACTAACCCGTTTGTGTGTGTGCATTGTTAATTAAATTAGGTTAATCACAGGAAAATCCGTAAGGCTTAAACTCTGCTCGTAAAATCTTCAATGTGAGTCATTCTTCTTTTTATCAACTGTTTTACAAAACTCCAAATTATTTTTCAAAGTTATAATTACAGGGATTAAGTCTTTGTAATCACCAAGTTACAGCCGGTATGTGGGGTTTTGTATACATTACTTGATAATCTTCAACATTGGGGCAGCCAATGGGTGATATGACCATAATCATAGACACCACTGGACAGGTGGGCCAGTGGGTCGAGTGGTAAAGTACCGTGGGTAGTTGGTTTGATAATCAGAAACATTGTAATCGCTCTTAATACTGTGAATTATAACTAATGTGTCGTTTTAGTAAAATGAATGATTCACTCAGTATTTCCCCGCTGACAAAACCTTTTTCAAACATGTTTCAGGTGATATGATGTGAGCAAAGAAAGAGAAGTGTCGTGAAGCACTCCCAGCTTAGAAAAGTGGCTCATTATAAATAAATAAAAGAAACATGTTTTGAAAATAAAGATTTCCCGAAGAAATCACATTATTGTAAATTATGGGATTTTATCCCTCAGTTATAAAACGGGCAGTTTGAATTATTAAAAGATCTTGTTTTAAAAAGACTTCCGCTGTCGCCTAAATTTAAATACCGCAGGATTTCTGTCCTGCGGCTCCTGAAACGGGTCAAACCAGGTCGGGGGCCGTGATAGAAATAAGGTGGTATCAGAGCCACTGTTTTAAGCTTACTGATTAAGCTCACTGTTCTAATTGATTTAAGCCTATTACAATTAGGAAAAATTTTATTTGTCATTCTGTGAATATATGTGCATTAACTTATTAATTGTTGAAATTACAGTATGGGTAAACAAAAGATTTCTGCTATCTATCGCAAATTAGATAGTACACCTAAAGAACAGGGAACCTCTTCCTCCAAATCTCCCACCGAGTTAGAGGAAGGAATCTTTGTTCGTAAGGCAAATTATTAAAATCCACTTACACCGGAGAAAAGGAATTTGATTATTAGAAAAGGTCAAGAGAAAAAGAAACCCCAAACCAAGAGAGTGAGGTTTAACCCAGAGATTCAGGAAATTAGCAATAATCCACCAGGGGAAAATAACACAGATGAAAAATAGGCAAATCTGTATCTACTCGCTACCGTAGCAGAAAATGCAAATCTTTAAACTCTAAATCTAGAAATAAGTACTTCCCAGTAAATAAATAAATAAATCTGAGTGTGTTCTGTTTGCTGTTATGTTGTACCAATTAGTGTGCAATAAAAATGTTTATTTGTTAAACTTTGTTCCAAAGTTTTAACTTAGCATTTTGTGCATTTTGCATATATGCTACACAGCATGAGTGAGTAATCCGAGGCGTTTCAGAACCTCAACCTCTATCCTGTGCCAATTGAAGTCTCCCACAACTTCACTGGTTACATTGCTGACATAGAGGAACCTCTGGAATTCCAAGCTCCATCGCTGGAAAAAGCAAAACCTAAAAAGAGGAGAAGATATGTAGGGTGGCGAAAAGTGCGTAGAAGGAAACCCGCAACTAGGAGACTCCCTAAAACAGAAAATCCTGTGAGTGTGAGCAAGGGAAAGGAAATAGAAACCGGAGAAAGTTCCAAACCAGTAGGGACAGAAATAGGGATAGACCTAAAGCAAAAGGGAATAGAGATTGGAGAAAGCTCTAAACAGCCAGAGGAGATCACATTCCAGGACGAAATAGACCGTCTACTGGCCAATTGTGATGTCATAGAGCCTGTCAACAATAATCTCTTCTCTTATCCTGCCACAGCCCAATTCCCAATAAACCTAGAACCCGTGATTCCAGACCCACTAGTACACACACGACCATTAGGCCAAATGGAAGAATGGTGGACCAATGACTGGCAATTCCAAAATATAGTTAAAAGTCCCTATAGTTTTCTCCCACAGTTTGATCCAGAACCTGTCCCCAATCCGCCAATGAGCTATGAAAATTTAGTTGAACTGCATCAGTTTGGTGAAGAAATGATAGGCAGTAATCCAAGAATAGTGGGGAGGGTTTGGAAAAGTTTGTTTGTATTATAACTAATATCGTAAAAGTAACTCTGTAAAATGGGCAATAAAACAATGTAAGATAAAAGGTGTGTATTGAAGCAGATATAATATATAAAACAAAACAGAAGTCGAGGCATCGACAATTTTGGTTGTATTTGTATGTTGTAATAATCTATGTGTTATCTGTGCTGATTTTGTTACCAATAATTAGATACTAATAATTCCTATCAATATAAATTAGCAGATGGAAAACGCTAGTAATGAACCAGTTAATGAAGAAAATCAATCTGAGCAAAATCAGGAAAACCAATACATGACTAGACAAGATATTGAAAATATCATCACTCAAGGGATAGCCAATGCTATTCCAGAAATCATGGCTGCTGCTAGGAAACCTGTTGAATCCCAACAAATCATTCCTAGTAAACGTACTCAGGAAGATAATTTTAGCCATAGTGTAAATGGAGGCGGCAATCATGATAATCATGATAACAATCCGCAACAGGCCCCATTCCCTAAGAAAATGAAAGCTGCAACGCCTGGTTGCACTTACAAGGAATTTCTTGCCTGTAAACCAGCAGAATTTGCAGGTAATGAAGGGGCAACTGCAACACTGCGTTGGTTAGAGAAAACCGAAGCAGTAATTGCAATAAGCAAATGTGCTGAAGAAGATCAAGTGATGTATGCGTCAAACCTGTTCAAAGAAGGGGCGCTAGAATGGTGGAACACAGTGCTGCAAGCAAAAGGAAGAAGAGTGGCCTATGCGATGAATTGGGACGAATTTAAGAGTCTTGTCGAAAGAAAATTCTGTCCCGAATACGAAAAGGAACAAATGGCAAACAAGTTCCTGAGTCATCGTATGATAGGCGTAGATTGTCGAGGATATACTTCGACATTCTTCGAATATGCGAGAGTGGTACCTAACATGGCTTTGCCAGAACCGGTACTCATTTCTCGTTTTATTTGGGGATTAATCGGAGAAATCCGTAACATTGTTAAAGCTGCAAGACCACGCACTATTGACGATGCTGTAGAGTTAGCTAATACCTTAACCGATGAACTGGTGCGCACAAGAGAAGAAGATCGAAAGAAGGAATTGGCTCAGAAGATTACCCAGGGATTTCGTACGGGTAATAATAACCGCTTTAAAAGAAGAGGAACAGGGCAATCCTCAACCCAGCCATTCTGCAGAAATTGCAAGAGAAAGCATTTTGGAAGATGCTATATAACCTGCAATTTTTGCAAATCAGTAGGACATAGTGAAGATAATTGTAAAAAGAAAGCCATAGTCTACTATAACTGTGGAGAAACCGGACATTACAAAACAGAATGCCCTAAATTGGTTAAAGTCGTAGATAATAAAGGCAAGCAAGCTGAAGGGACAACTAAGAAGAATGCTCGCGCATTCCAGCTGACCACTCAAGAAGCCGAACTCATTCCAGACGTGATAGCGGGTACGTTCTTAGTACATAACGTCTATGCAAAAGTATTATTTGACTCTGGTGCAAACCAAAGTTTCATTAATACTTCATTCTGCCAAGCTCTTAACCTACCTTTAACTACCCTTAGGCAGATTTTTACAGTCGAAACGGCAGATGGAAATTCTGTCAACATAGATAAGGTATTGCAAGAAGGAAAGATAGAACTGTTAGGCCATAAGTTTTCTGTAAACTTGTTACCTATGAATTTAGCCGGATTCGATGTAGTATTAGGAATGGATTGGTTAGTCGCCAACCATGCTCGAATCCTGTGTGATAAGAATTCCGTAGAAATCCGTACCCCCACAGGAGAAGTAATCTCAATTACAGGAGATAGATCTCGGAAACCATTAAAATTCATTTCAGTAATGAAATTGGCTAGTTATTCAAGGAAACAAGAAATGGTGTATATGATTTCTGTAATCATTAACACTAAAAGTAAGGAACTCCAGGACATTCCTATAGTTTCAGAATACCCAGATGTCTTTCCAGAAGAATTACCTGGGTTACCACCGGATAGGGAAGTAGAGTTTAAAATTCATCTAATTCCAGGTACTACACCAATAGCCAAGGCACCTTATCGATTAGCACCTACTGAAATGCTAGAATTGAAAAAGCAATTAGATGAATTACTAAGCAAAGGATTTATACAAGCTAGTTCATCCCCTTGGGGTGCACCAGTGTTGTTTGTGAAAAAGAAAGATGGGTCGATGAGAATGTGTATCGATTATAGGGAATTGAATAAGGTTACAATTAAGAATCGATACCCACTACCTAGGATTGATGATCTTTTTGATCAATTGCAAGGAGCTAGGTATTTCTCTAAGATAGACTTAAGATCTGGATATCACCAGCTGAAAGTGCAAGAGGAGGACATACCTAAACCTGCTTTCAGAACTAGGTATGGTCATTATGAGTTTACAATCATGCCCTTCGGATTAACAAATGCTCCAGCCGCATTTATGGACATGATGAATAGAATCTGTAAACCATACTTGGATAAATTTGTAATCGTGTTCATTGACGATATACTCATTTATTCCAAAAGTCAGGAAGAACATTGTGAGCACCTGCATGCACTCTTAACCTTGTTAAGAAAAGAAAAGCTTTATGCCAAATTCTCGAAGTGTGAATTCTGGCTGCAGGAGGTACAATTTTTAGGTCATATGGTGAATCACGAAGGAATTCACGTAGATCCT
This sequence comes from Helianthus annuus, assembly GCF_002127325.2. Classification (NCBI taxonomy): domain Eukaryota; kingdom Viridiplantae; phylum Streptophyta; class Magnoliopsida; order Asterales; family Asteraceae; genus Helianthus; species Helianthus annuus. Next base: position 139,446,564 of record NC_035442.2, read on the forward strand.
GCTAAAATAGAAGCAATCACCAATTGGAAGGTTCCACGAACGGCTATGGAAGTTAGAAGTTTTCTAGGATTAGCTGGATATTATAGACGATTTATTAAAGATTTCTCTAAGATAGCTGTACCTTTGACTAAGCTAACTTGTAAGGCAGCTAAGTTCGAATAGGGAACTAGACAAGAGGAAGCTTTTAGGATTCTAAAGCACAAATTGACGAACGCTCCAATCTTAGCTTTACCCGAAGGAACCGAAGATTTTGAAGTATATTGTGATGCTTCAAAATTAGGATATGGATGTGTGTTGATGCAACGCAAAAAGGTAATTGCGTATGCCTCTGGACAGTTGAAAAAGCACGAAGAAAATTATACAACTCATGACCTAGAGTTAGGAGCCATAATTTTTGCCCTTAAGATTTGGAGACATTATCTGTACGGAAGTAAGTTTCCTATCTATACAGATCATAAAAGTTTAAGGTATATATTTGGGCAAAAAGAGTTAAACATGAGGCAAAGAAGGTGGATGGAAATCCTAAGTGATTACGACTGTCATATTCAATATCACGAAGGGAAAGCGAACGTAGTAGCAGATGCCTTAAGTCGTAAGTATCATGAAAAGCAAAAACGAGTCTGTACTCTTAGGTTAAATCTACAATTAGATTTAATGGAACAATTAAAGAAAGTTCAGGAAACGGCAATCAAGGATGATGCCGAAGGAATGAAAGGTTACCTAAAGGAACTAGAACAAGGAAAAGATGGAATTTGGAAATTCCACAAGAAACGAATTTGGGTACCTAAGCAGGGAGAATTAAGAAATAAAATTCTAGAAGAAGCACATAAATCTAGGTATACTGTACATCCAGGAAACAATAAGATGTACCAAGATTTTAGAAATAATTTCTGGTGGATAGGAATGAAAAAGGACATAGCGGAATATGTAACCAAGTGTCTTACTTGTTCACAAGTTAAGGCCGAACACCAGAAACCTTCAGGACTACTACAATAGTTAGAAATGCCTGTATGGAAATGGGAACTCATAACAATGGACTTTGTTACTAAGTTACCCAAAACCAGAAAAGGTAATGATGCTATTTGGGTAATTGTGGATCGATTAACCAAATCAGCTCATTTTCTACCAATGAAGGAAACCTTTAGCATGGAAAGGTTAGCCAAGTTGTATGTAGATGAAGTAGTATCCTTACATGGAGTCCCACTCTCCATTGTATCAGATAGAGATAGTCGTTTCACTTCCCGTTTCTGGACAAGTTTCCAGGAGGCAATGGGAACTCGACTCAATTTAAGTACTGCATATCATCCTCAAACAGACGGACAAAGTGAAAGGACGATAAAAACCCTAGAAGACATGCTCCGAGCATGTGTAATTGATTTTGGTGGTAATTGGGATAGCCATTTACCATTAATTGAATTCTCCTATAACAATAGTTATCATTCGAGCATCGAAGCTGCTCCATTTGAAGCACTGTATGGACGCAAGTGCAGAACTCCCGTATGTTGGGCAGAAATAGGAGAAAGTCAATTATCAGGTCCAGAGATTGTGCAAGAAACTACTGACAAGATATCACAAATCAAGGAAAGACTGAAGACTGCTAGAGATCGTCAGAAGAGCTATGCAGACAATCGCCGCAAGCCGTTAGAATTCCAAGTCGGAGACAAAGTACTATTAAAAGTATCTCCTTGGAAAGGAGTAGTACGATTTGGTAAGAAAGGAAAACTGAGTCCAAGATATGTTGGACCATTCCCAGTGATCCAATGAATAGGACCAGTAGCTTATCGTTTATAACTACCAGAAGAATTAGCTGGAGTACATCATGTGTTTCATGTATCCAATCTCAAGAAATGTCTATCAGACGAATCCCTGGTAGTACCTCTTCAAGATATAGAGGTAAATGAAAAGCTGAAATTCGTAGAGAAACCCCTACAAATAGAAGACCGGGAGATTAAGTTTCTCAAACACAAACGACTAGTACTAGTAAAAGTCAAATGGGAATCCAGGAGAGGACCAGAGTACACTTGGGAACTGGAATCAGATATGAAGCGAAAGTACCCTCATCTATTTCAGTAAATCTCGAGGACGAGATTTTTCTTAAGGTGGGAGGATGTAACAACTGTCACTAAAATCAATAATTAGGACGATAATTAGTCAAAAAGAAAACCCTAATTGAGACACCCAAGTAATTCTGCATTAGCCCTAAAATTTTCAGAATAATCGGAAACAGGATCAGGGCCCCTAAAACTCAAGGGGGGCAAACCCTACTTTAGTAATTATCTAAAATAAACGTTGCTAGCATCTGATTGGCTGAAATTTTGAATCACCCAAGCTATACCCGAGCCTAGGCAGCCTATGAATTATACTGCTTAGCTTACGGACCGCAAAGGAAACGGCTTATGGTCCGTAAGGGAGTCCCAAAAATTAGTATAAATAGCAGACATTGGGACATGAACAGAACACTAAAAACAACGCCCAGATTCTCTGTGTACGTCGAATTAGAATCGTTATACTACAATTAAACACACACGATCACGAGGTGCTGCCGCAATCAGGGTAATAACTCGATCGCTATTACGATTCAACGTCCGATCGATTATAACTATCCAACGATTGTCTGAGTGCTGCTCAAATTGAGCTGATACTTTGTTATTCATTGTGATTTCGACTTGAATGTTTGAGTGCTGTTCGAATTCGGACTATGCTCTGTCATTCGTTGTGAATCCATTGAATTATTAAGTATTGCACTTATTAATTGTTGTGAGGGTTTAATCTCGTGAATTGACGTAACTGCTGAATTAGTTACTAACCCGTTTGTGTGTGTGCATTGTTAATTAAATTAGGTTAATCACAGGCAAATCCGTAAGGCTTAAACTCTGCTCGTAAAATCTGCAATGTGAGTCATTCTTCTTTTTATCAACTGTTTTACAAAACTCCAAATTATTTTTCAAAGTTATAATTACAGGGATTAAGTCTTTGTAATCACCAAGTTACAGCTGGTATGTGGGGTTTTGTATACATTACTTGATAATCTTCAACATTGGGGCAGCCAATGGGTGATATGACCATAATCACAGACACCACTGGACAGGTGGGCCAGTGGGTCGAGTGGTAAAGTACCGTGGGTAGTTGGTTTGATAATCAGAAACATTGTAATCGCTCTTAATACTGTGAATTATAGCTAATGTGTCGTTTTAGTAAAATGAATGATTCACTCAGTATTTCCCCGCTGACAAAACCTTTTTCAAACATGTTTCAGGTGATATGATGTGAGCAAAGAAAGAGAAGTGCCGTGAAGCACTCCCAGCTTAGAAAAGTGGCTCATTGTAAATAAATAAAAGAAACATGTTTTGAAAATAAAGATTTCCCGGAGAAATCACATTATTGTAAATTATGGGATTTTATCCCTCAGTTATAAAACGGGCAGTTTGAATTATTAAAAGATCCTGTTTTAAAAAGACTTCTGTTGTCGCCTAAATTTAAATACCGCAGGATTTCTGTCCCGCGGCTCCTGAAACGGGTCAAACCGGGTCGGGGGCCGTGACAGTATTGGGTTTTATCATATCTTTGATGTCTCATTTTATCCAGCGCCTCTTGCTGCCGCGGCATTTCGCCGGAGCTGCCATCATCCGGAAAAATTCAATCAATTTAGCTTTTACTCTTTGCTTCTCATCTTAACTAAGTTCAAGAGGTGCGATTGAAAAATTCCAAGAGGTGCGGTCAGGATTTGGCGGAATAACACTAATATTTTATTTTTCAAGGGGTGCGACCGCCCATCCACAAGTTGAGATGGGTCCGCCCCTGAGTTTGTGTCTATACCCCTATATATATTGGGGTGTTCATTTCTGAAGAGATAATATGTTGAAAATTGCTCTCAAAATTCCCATCACTTAATCCTCTATCGTTCCTAGCTTACATTTGTATACACAATTATACATAGGGGTGTTCAAAACCGGATATCCGAAAATTTCGGATAGCCCATTTCACTATCCGAATCCGTATCCGAAAAATCGGATATCCGAATTTCGGATATCCGAAATTTCGGATACGGATTCGGATATTCGATCGGATATCCAAAATTTTGAAAATTAAAACATTATCTTCACTTGTAAGATCCTGAAAACCCAAAATAACAAATATAAGACCACAAAACATCATTTAAAGCACATAAAATTGCCAGATCTAGACACGAACTGAATCAATAAAATTATAAGCAAACATACATCAAAGGGTAATGACCACAAGAAGCTTTTTGACATAAAAACAAACTAAATATTGCAGGTCAGTTCATGCATTTGATTAATAGATCCATGTCTTATAAAAAAAAACACACTATGTTGCTCAATTTATAATATTGAAATCAAATCATTCACCACAAAAATTAGGGGTTTTTATCAATACAAAATAAAAACAGAAGAACACACAATCAAAGACAAAAATCAACAACTTATTATCGCAACATAGTAGATGAAGAACGATTAATGTCGCCGGCGAAAAGCTTAGGTTCGCAGAGTAAACCGACGATTCGCGATCAAAAGAGATTGTTGACCGGTGAGTGGCGATGATTTGAATGAAGAAATAAAGCTTGCAGATCTCCGGTTGCAGTCGTCCGTCGGAGGTAGACGGCGGCAGCAAGAGTGAAAAGGAAGGTGGGTTGTGCATATACACTGATGAAATGTGAATCAAATGGAGAATACTGATTAGGGTTATTTTAAATAGGGTATATACATTTACTTAGATTAAATAATTAAAAAATAACTATTTTAGTATTTCGGATATCGGATATCCGAAATATCCGAAAAATCTCAAAATTGGTATCCGAATCCGAATCCGAATTTTCGGATATCCGAAATTCGGATATCCGAATTTTTGGATATCCGAAATTTCGGATAATTCGGATTCGGAATTTCGGATATTTCGGTTTCGGGTTCGGATTTTTTTGAACACCCCTAATTATACATACATGTCCTCAACCATTCTACTTGATACTGACTTAACTGTCAAAGAATGACTTCTAACCTCTAACAGATTCTCTATGTTGCTTTTAACTCAAAAAACAATGTCGAGATCGAATACACACACGCATTTGTGTGTATATACGGAAAAGTTTTTGGTTGTTGGGTTAGTAGTGTGCTGTTTTGGAAAAATCGGGACTAGTCGCTAGTCGGCCAAAAATAGATGACTCTGGCGAGATTCCGGCCAACCAGTAAATTTTGGCTAGATTCCGGTCAAAACTTGTAGATTCTTGCGATTAATCTCGTGTAACTAAAAAAGGGTTGAGAAGATGTTAATACCTATCTACTTAAAAATTATATATAAAAATGTGTGTGTGTGTGTATACATATAAAACTGACATAAAAAACTCAATCCGATTAATCACTAGTTGGTGCGGAAATTCTTGACACGACCCGTCACCCCGACCCGAACCCGACATGAAAAAAAATAGGTTTTGGTCGACTAACACGACCCGTTTAAAGAACGGGTCGGGTTCGGTTGACCCGTATAAAACGGGTTGACCCATTAACCCGTTCAACTATTTAGAAAAAATCTTTTATATTTGTTTTTTATTTTTTCCATTTCTATTTTACATGGTTAGTTATAATAATGTTAATTTTGACACATTATATTATTTATTTGTCACACTCATACTCATCATTAAACATGTTATCAATAACGCGCTTAAAATCCAACAACTCGTTTATAGATCGTAAACTTATATGACACATTTAATAATATGGCTTAAACGGGTCGAGTTCGGGTTGACCCGAATTTATATAGGCCGGGTTAGGTTTGAAATCTTTTATCCGAATGATAATATGGGTCGGGTTCAGGTCGAACATTTCAACCCACCAACTCGCAACCCACCAACCCGCCAACCCTTCAACCTGACACGATTGACACCCCTAGTTGGCACCCTACCGACCGCCTAGCAATTCTTACGAACCATGGTAGTGTCGTATATTACTTGGTTGGTTACTATTGGCAGACTTAGCTTTTTTTTCCTACAGGCTTACCCTTTTGGTAGTCAGACTTCTCACAACCTATAGAATACGATACCATAATAAAAACATATGTGGATTAAAAAATACACTATTAAATTACCATGTCAGTAGAAATTAAAACAAAATACAAAATACAAATTTAGAAAGTTGTTCCCTAAGAGTTTTCAGCCTTTGAAAACAATCCATGACATCTTCGACTAAAACATTGGCATGAAGGTCCCTATCGATATAATGAATGCAAAAATCGTTATTATTATCATCTCACCAATTCAATTACGCAAATCCGTCTTCACTGTCACACCCCAATCAATGGCGGAAACATCGGAGTGAGACGAACAAGATTGCACATTGCATCATAACACTATTTGCGACAATAATTAATTCAAAATCGATTTCATTTCATACCAATAATTGCCAATTACATCAAATAAATCAAAATACAACACTTGAAATTTCAAAGTACAACAAAGTTTAATCAAAATACGATAATAAATCTAGCATTTTTATATGAGTTTCTAAAGTCGTCCCTACTAGATTTCATCAAGATCATCATCAACCTGCAACATGTTTAAAAGTATAGTTAAACGTGTTTCTAAAGTCCTCCCCGCCCACCCCAAAGCCAGGGGCTAAAAGATAACCTATGTTCACGCTAATTTTGGCTACACCATCACATTCAAGCACGTGAAATGTTGAATGATTACTTTTTCATAAGTTCAATTACACTCATAATTATTAAGCCTAGTATTCTAGGGTTATTGGATTTTATCACCTCAAACTATCGGCTATCGGTCGCTGCCACCCCCAACTATCACTTTGACACCCGCCACCCCCAACTTAACACTTAGTGTGTTCTGTCACCATGTCGTTAACTGATCACTAACTTTTGATCATGTTACTATACTTTTGGGGGTGTCCTAAGATCCCTATGACACCCCAAAAAATATAGTAATAGGATCAAAAGTTAGTGATTAGTTAACGACGTGGTGACAGAACATACGAAGTGTTAAGTTGGGGGTGACGGGCGTCAAAGTGATAGTTGGAGGTGGCAACGGTCAATAGCCAATAGTTTAGGGTGATAAAATCCAATAACCCATTATTCTATCATACTTAAAAACATTTACGTGCACAAAGTAGCTTGTTCCATAAACTTTCAATTAGCAAGCAAATGTGTATGTAGAAGTTTAAGTCCATATCAATTTTGAAAATAACTAGTGGGGAACTCGTGCGTTGCTGTGGGAGCGACAATGTGCTTATTTTTTGTTGAAATGATAGACAATTCCGCTACTTACTACCAGTGTGGGACTAACATAAATCTAATAAAAAGTAAAAAAAATCATGAAAAATTTCAAAAAAATCAATATATTCTAACAAATTTGTTGCTGTGACATGCATGACAACATGATCTCAATTGATGCATCATCAGCATAATCAATCAATTTGTATTCCATAGAGATTTCTAGCATTAGTTATTGTGATGGTGATCTTCAAATTTTCCGGATGTATATAGATGAGTGGAAGGATAGACCTTTCAAATTACCGTTGTTAATTTCACAATCTATTTAATTAACTTTTCTTCTTCAATTTAATTATTATATAGAAATTCCACTTTACCCTCAATTAACCTCATTTAGTATTTGTACTGTAAGCATAAAAATTTGTAATTTTGCAATCATCATTGTGAAATGTATTATAGTGAAATGTATTATAATATAGTATAGATATTAGGGTGGGGTTCCGCTACAAAGTCAATTTTTCCTACAAAATGTACAAAGTCTTAAAACACCACAATTTCAGCCATTAAACACACTCAAAACCTACAAATAACATAGTGAAGATCACTAAAACACAATATCCAAACCCTAACATTCCTTAAAAACTTCAAACACACCATCATACAACTATGAATATAAAACACAATATGATAATCAACATAAAACACACAAATGTTAGTCATTCGATAATCAAAGTCTTATCATTCAAAACACAACACAAAACCCACAAATATAGTGTTTTAGTAACCTCCACTATGTTATTTGTGGGTTTTGAGTGTGTTTTATGGTTGATATTATGGTATTTTATGACTTTATACACTTTGTAGGAAAAATGGACTTTGTAGCCAACTTCTATCCTAGATATTATAGTCCATATAAATCTATTTATTATATTTATACATACTATTAAATCATGAAAATCCCAAAGGTTAGATGTCTAACCTTTAATTTAATCAATTAATTCCTTTAATTTAATCAATTAATTCCTTTAATTTAATCAATTAGTGAATTCAATTGAATACATTTTTTTTTGAACGGCAAATTTGGATCACTGACGGACCACTGGAGTATCATCGTGCCACCAGCGGAACCACCCGATCATATCCATCTCCACTAGGCATAATGCCTCACCAATTCAGGAGGAAACCCACTAAATATGGGAAAACCTCCTTGTGGGAATCGAACCCAGGACCTATTAGTTCAAAGTCTTATCCCACCCCCAAGATACCACTAGGCTATAAAGCCTAGTTAAAAATTTTATTTAATTCCTTAATTTAATTCAATTAATGGAAGACATAAATGGACATGGATTCCAACGATCAAATATCTAGATTGTTCTCGAATGTCTTAAAACTTTGGACAATGTCCAAGTTTACCCCCTCTAAAATGGTTTGTTTTATTTATATATATGGCTTCAAAACTTATACACATGGTAAAATTACAAAAAGAGTATAAAACCAAGTTTATGTATATAGATAAACACACCAATTGGCATCTAAATTACCAGAAAAAGCACTATCCTAACAACAGAAATCGAACAAGTAAAGCCAAATTCCATTCCATTATAAGAGAATTGTACAGCCGACAACTGTGCAAATATATATTACCCCCATTGGGCCTCCATTATAAGCGAATTGGGCTTTGGCTTGAGGGCATAACATAAGAAATCATTGCGCCTAGCAGCCCACTAGAGGAATGTTAAAAGTTAAAACTTATAAATAGAGTTGCATAAAATCGATTTTTTTAAAGAAAAAAAAACGGTTCGGGTTTAAACCGGATTTAGTTATGGTCATTGAAAGTCAATATTGGTTTAAGTCAAACCGGTTTTTAGCTAGAAAAAACACTAGAGTCGGGTTGAAAAAGGTTTCGATAAAAAAAAGTCGGTTCATAGATCAAATCAGTTTTTACAAATCGGTTTGAGTAGCGGTTTTGGGTCGGGTTTTTTTATGTTTCGGTAAGGAAACTAGTTTGGATGTTCACCTCTAGTTAACAGGAGTTTAGATCTGGACACGCATAATTTTGAAATACAAACTGGGTCGGGATAACCCATTCTCAAAATTCATAAATAAGTAATATACTTAGTTTAAAAACTGACAAATATTAGGTACAATGATTTGCAGTGAAAAAATATGTTTATTTTAGGTACATTGATTTGCAGTAAAAAAATTATGTTTATTTTATAAAAGCAGAGAAAAAAAAGCATATGATTGACTTAGAAGAGATTTATGCAAGTCGAGTAAGTAGCTATTGTTGGAAATTTATATAGTGTGAATGAATATTAATTTAATAAAATTATAATTATTTATTAGACTCTTCAATAAACTTTTAAGTAGAGTTTTTATGTTAATTTATTAGTTTTTATTAGAGTTTATGTCTCTAATAAAATCCCTAATAAAGAGAGACTTTTAGTAGAGTTTTATGCAAATCTATTAGTTTTTATTAGAGTTTATTTCTCTAATAAAATCTCTAATAAAGTGAGACTCTTCTCTACCCCATATCTCTTGTATGCAAAGTAGATTATGTGCCTAACTTGATGAAGCTAATTACAAGTAGAGATTTGAAAATGGAATTTTAGAAGGAAAAATTAGAAGAGTTCTTCGAGATACTTGAAAACCCATGTGTTGGGTACTTAGAGAGATATGTTGTCTTTATTCGATTTCATCATCTTCATATCATTATTTTCCACAAGTTCTAACATTATAATTTTATCCAGTGTAACCTCTGGCGCGGGGCCATCCCCGGCAGTAAATACTGTTTCGGCTGTTGTACCTTGGAAGACAGATGCGTCGTCTTTAGTAGAGGCGCGAAATCTGTTTTAATGGAAGTGTGTTGAACACGTGCCTCAACCAAAATCGTCAACGTTTTAGTGTGCTCTTTGTTGTAGTCAATGAGTATTTTTCAAGAATCAAGATGATGAATACTCGAGTCTAGGATGTTATCAAATGCGCGTTAAGGACCCACCAGAGATGCGGCTTGAATCAAGATTGGTATATAAAATTATAATTTATATTCTTTTTATCTAGTTATTGCAACCGGTATTGTACTATGATATTTCCTACAGAATTTATTATTATTATGAATTTTTATAAAAGAATTATAATTTACATCGAGATAGTTGGTAAACGGGCTACAAGCTGCGCCGCTACCCCTTTTTGAATAGCAAAACTAAGCCTTTTAAAAACTACGTCCATAGATCTCGGGGTCATAACATTACTATGCATGACCCTTTGAACTCGACTAAGTAGGTCCACAGCCTCTGGCGCCAGAAAACAAAAGTATCAAAAGCAAATGGGATAAACACGTGCTGGTTGTCAAGGCACGCTTTCTCATGCTTGATCACTTTACCCGAAGCAGCCTTTAAAGCAGCCTGACCCACTGTGAAAGCACTACTCCCTAAGCCCACAAGCGGGGAAACCCCTGTTAGATCCACACATGCGTGTTTTCCTCCTACCCATCCAAAGACCAGAATGTCAGCTGGTCGAATGGTAGATCTCCCTTCCAACGGGTCTGTTAAGAAATTAACGGGTGCCTCTTTCTTAGCAGAAATGCCAGCACACCAACCTAAATATGTCAAAAAGGACATCCCTAACCAAATCATGTCGGTATTTGAATCCCGGGAGCTCTCTACAATGAACTGCATGCTCACCAAAAGAATCCAAACACGCCTTATGACAAACCGGGCATACCTCATCAACTGGGAATAAAGGAATCATGAGGCGATACTTAAGGATAGTACGGTACTCCACCGGCGACATATGCTGGGCTAACCCATCTATAGGTATAGCAAGAAGAAAATCTTGTGCATGTGGTGCTCGGAGACACTCAAAAATGGCTCTTTGTCTAACGGTCAAGTCAAACTGTACTTCAATTTCGTGGACAATTTTACTAAAAAGAGCACTCGCCAATGCATGTTGGGCTTTAGGGGGGGTGTCCTTATTAGTGAAACTGCTAAAGTCAAAGCTTGGAATCGTATCACGAAGATAAGCCAAAGCACAAACATAATCAGAATCCGTACCGCATATGCCACTGTCTCTTAAGATGTGGTCTTGTAGCACCCACGATTGGGCCCTCGAAGAATGAGAGTCTCGTTATTATATATTTTGTAATTATATTTTATAAAAAGTGAACCTAGTTCCTACAAACTTAAAACAGATTTTGTGATATTGTTGCTACAATCTTAAAACCTTATTTATAATGATTTTGGGTTCACAAAATGATTTATAATAAAAAAATATTTTAAAATTATGATCTTATAAATATTTTCTTTTGGGAAATATGTATGTAGTACAACTTGTTGTGTTTGTATTTCTTGAGATTGAGATACAATCTTAAATCCTATACCGTGGTACAAACGAATAGTTTTGGTTCAACCATTTGGTTTTTTAAACGATTTTGGGAATCGTTAATTTTTCTAACTTTTGTGTTAGATCGGGTTTATTAGTGTAAACCATACGTTTTTTGTAAACTTTAAATTCTCTAACATGTGTGTTAGACCAGAATTATTGGTGTAAACAATACATTTTTTGTAAACGTTAAACTCTCTTAAGTAGAGTTTTTTATGTCTTTAAATAAGAGTTTTATATTACTTGATTAGAGTTTTATGTCTCTAATTAAGTCTCTATTTAAAGTAAACTTTTCATCCAACAATGGATTGATATGGACAAATAAGTCTTATAATGATTTTTGTAGTCATTTGTTTTCTAACATGTGTGTTAGAAACGTTCATGAAAAGCGTTAGTTTGGAAGCAATTTTTTTAATTGTTTAGTTTCTAACGTGTGTATTAGAAATGACTTATTTATATGAACCATATATGTGTTTTTAGCAAGTCGAATTAACATTTTGTGGAAATATTAATATTTCTAACGTGCGCGTTAGAATTTCTTTCATTTTAACATGATTGTTAAAAATGGTTAAAATACAAATGCTTTGAAATGTTTTATGTAAACATTTTATATAAGTAATTTGTTGTAGCATTGATTTTAATGCTTTGTATGATTTAGAAATAAAAGGTCATACATTGAAGTTGATGTTTGATTGACTTCAAGAATTAAATCACCATAAAGTAATGGTGTAGTTATGTGGGATTTATTACCAACTTTAATTTGGGATTTCTAAATCCATTTGAGTGAAATTTTAATTACTAATTAAACTCTTCATATGGTGAAACTTTTGAGTAGAGTTTTAATGATGACATTTTGATGAGTTTTATTAGAGTTTAAGTCTATAAATATTGAGACTCTTAGGCCATGGGTATACTTTTACGCCCCTTAACTACACATAGACACCACATCACCCACTTGACGCTCTTTCACTTCACCTCACACAAAGGAAATGGTTTAACCCCTATTAACGCCCTTAAATTAATTAAATACATATATATAGCATGTTGTGTGTGTGCAAATTTTCCAATGCTTGATTCCATCCCCTCCTCTCCTCGTTAACATCTTAACATGTGAAGCTTTTAATGTCCCTTAACACCCTCCAGGAGCGGTGTGACGAGTGTTAACGGATGCCAACTAGCATTAACACCTATGGGTGTTAGAGTATACCAGGCGGACTTAACTTTTCATATGGTGAAACTCTTGAGTAGAGTTTTAATGATGACATTTGATGAGTTTTAATAGAGTTTAAGTCTATAATTATTGAGACTCTTAACTCTTCATATGATGAAACTCTTAAGTAGAGTTTTAATGATGACATTTGATGAGTTTTAATGATAACATTTAATGCTTTAATTTGGTCATGTTTTATATATATATAAAATGACTTAAATTTTCTAACATGTGTGTTAGAAAATGTGTATCACGAATACGAGGTTAGAGATTGTTCATAATGAACAGAAATGTTTTATGTAAACATTTAACTGACTATGTGTGCATTAAAATGATGAGAAATTGTTTATTTTATAAACTATATCTTTGGAAAACGTTTGATGTAAACGTTCGGTTTTATAATGTGCTTATTATAACATTTCTTTTTTCCAACATGCGTGTTAGAAAATGTTATTTGGTAAAAAACAACTTGGTGTTGTTGTGAACAAATTTAATTGTTCAAGTTTACTACTTATAAGTAGTATTTGTAACAACTTGGTGTTGTTTTGAGCATAATTGTCCAAGTTTAAAGTTTCAAGATGAAATGGGGAACTTGTACTTACAAGTGCATGGAGTCTTATTGAGGGAGTACCTCAAGACATGCCATGCAACGATATTGTTGAGAAGATTTCGGTCAGATTATAAAGTGTTGAAGATAAAAGCACTTTGCTATTTGATGTCTACATATTGCCTATGCTTCCGTTTAAATTTCAAAAGTGATTGGCACTTATGATTTAGTTTCCAATGTATTTTAGTGTTTTGTGTTCAATATCTTCGGATAACACATGCAATTTTCTACAAAGAAATAAATCACTAATGGTTGTGACGTAGAAATTATTTTTGTGGAAAATAATAATGTCGGTTATACATTGTTTAAAAGAATATAGTTTTAAATGGATAGTACATGAAAATACTTGGACATAAACAACTTGAGAGTTGTTACATTGAGTAAAAGTCAAAGACGAAACTTCAAATGTATAACCATATCATGAGTGAGTAATGAAAGAACGTAGTGAGTGTATTGAGATGAAATACACTAACGACACTCATGTTGACATACTTCATTAGAAGTCATTGGAAAATTCACAAGTGTGAATTCTAACATATGAAAGTAAAAGTACTATATGTTATTGTATAACTTTAATAAATCTTACGAGATTTATAAGTAGATGCGTCTACCACTTGATTATTGTTAGATCAATATGGAGATTTTACCTTCATTTGGGAGAGCATCCAAAATATACATATCTCCTAATGAATAATAATAGATGTGTGCAAATCACTTATGGCAAAATTATGAATGCCATGTTGTTGAGTGTCGATTTAGTGGACTCTATCTCACACATAATAGTGATTGTAGACGAGAAACATTCATCTTGTTGGTGATGTTCACCAACTGACTTGGATTAAGACTTATGTTTAAGTACTTATGAGTTAATGGTAGATTGTTGGAGATCAAAGGTAAACAAGTTATGTTCCTTAAATGAATGATGAAATTTAGCTATGTGATATATACAATAATTTGTGAGACCTTCCTAAATATTGATATTTTAGGATTATGAATAAGTCTCATTATTTTGTCTTAACAAGGGATGAATGTTGCAAAGTTATATTATGATATCCTTAAGGCTGTGAAGAATCAGAATGATGTATCTTCTGTTCACATGCTAAAGTATTCTAGTCTAAAGCATGCTAGACTAGACTTGGTTAATTATGGGTCTTGACGGAGACTAATTAACTCTAAACATTCAAATGTGTATGAAGACAAAAAGAATTTGTGAATAGACAAAGTTGAGGGAGAATTTTCATTCATTATAAGGAAAAGACATGTAACTTTTTAAGAGTTTGTTCGAAAAACTAATGAGGAGAACTCATTGTCTAAGCTTATTTTAGATGTTAAATTAGAATTATTCTAAGTTGGTGACAAACTTATGACAATGGCATGTGTTGCTTTGGTCAGCTCAGAAGCTTATGTAAGCTAATACAATATGAGTTGAATTCACTGATACAATGAGGTTGATCTTGTTCAATCATATGTGTATAAATTTCGTCATAAGTGGTGTTACGGAAATGTTGATCAAATGGCAAGAAAAGTGGGGGAGGATCCATTTAAGAAACAATATGTAGAAATGGTTCTCATTAATCCATCTAGATGTTATCCAATAACACTTAAATGTGGGGGTGTCTTTCATTTGTTTTTGGCAATAAGGATTTTGTAACCCAATCTAACATTGTAAATAGACGACTAAGTGGAGCACACAAAGGTCATAGTGCATAATGGAGATGTGTTTACCTTAAATGATACACGTATCTTACGAAGACATATGTTATAACCAGATTCAGATGGCCACTGAGGTTATAGTCTTAGAAGTTGACAATATGCAAAATTAACTTACGAGTTAAGAACACACCATGACAACTGATCTCAAATACGCAAATTATTTGTTAATGTTATAGATCCAACAACCTGAGGGTTTATTAGAGATCAAATTGTGGAATGAGACTAAAGCCCATGGAAAAGGGTGTGTGAAGGAAACCTAACTTAGTTGACTGGAGATCCCAAGATCTAAGTTCAATAACAAAACTAACTCATATACCTAAGGGTGGTCACTGTGGGGGCATAAATGATATGAATAAGCTAGTATATATGGTTATACATACCTCCAAAGTATAAAAAGGGTGTTTAAATACGTCCTAGTCTATTCCTATGATATTCAATGACAGAGTGAGGCTAAGCATAATATGTGGTAAATGATTTGGATAAATCACGATAACCACAATGCCTTTAATGATCTAAGGAGAATCACCTATGTTAGAGAGAAGTGGGGTTGCTTAGAATGGAATTGAGGGCACAATTCCTAGAGCTCTCGCAGAACCAGGAAAGTGTTCCACGACCATTATTGGACACGACTATAAGGAGATGACCCGGCTAAGGAGAGTCTTGTGTGAAGTTTATTGTCGTCTACATAAACAACAGACGAGTTCAAAGATATCGAGATCTACTCAGAGCTAGTGGGCTAAGTGCATTTCATGAGCGAAGGTTCAAAGGGTAACACCTACCTATCGTATGCAAAACTCAACTGTCAAGATGTGTTTAGAACGATCTCCATTCATGTGGGGGATTGTTGGAAATTTAGATAGTGTGAATGGATATTAATTTGGTGACTTTATAATTTAGTAAAATTATAATTATTACTAGACTCTTCATATGGGTGATAAACTCTTAAGTGGAGCTTTTATGTCAATTTATTAGTTTTTATTAGAGTTTATGTATCTAATAAAATCTCTAATAAAGTGAGACTTTTAGTAGAGTTTTATGTCAATTTATTAGTTTTTATTAGAGTTTATTTCTCTAATAAAGTGAGACTCTTCTCTACCCCATATCTCTTGTATGCAAAGTTGGTTATGTGCCTAACTTGATGAAGCTAATTACAAGTAGAGATTTGAAAAGGAATTTTAGAAGGAAAAATTAGAAGAGTTCTTGGAGATACTTGAAGACCCATGTGTTGGGTACTTCGATAGATATGTTGTCTCTATTCGATTTCATCATCTTCATATCATTATTTTCCACAAGTTCTAACACTATAATTTTATCCAGTGTAACCTCGGGCGCATGGCCATCTCCGACGGTACATACTGCTTCGGCTGTTGTACCCTGGGAGACAGACGCGTCGTCTTTAGTAGAGGCGCGAAATCTGTTTTAAGGGAATCGTGTTGAACACATGCCTCAACCAAAATCATCAACATTTTAGTGTGCTTCTTGTTGCTGTCAAGGAGTATTTTTCAAGACTCAAGATGATGAATACTCGAGTCTGGAATGCTATCAAATGCGCGTGAAGGACCCACCAGAGATGCTGCTTGAATCAAGATTGGTATATAAAATTATATTTTATATTCTTTTTATTTAGTTATTGCAACCGATATTGTACTATGATATTTCCTACGAAAAACGAGAGTCTCGTTATTATCTATTTTGTAATTATATTTTATAAAAAGTGAACCTAGTTCCTACAGCTATTTCTTACACGTGCTTGGGGGGGGGGGATTTTGTTGTTTATATGTGGTAAAAGAATGGACGTGAGAATGAAATGGGCGAAGTAATGGAATAGACGAAATAACAAAATGGGTCATTACCATTCTATTGTCTTGGTTTTTGGAATGGAATAGATATGATTACTTATTTTGCTTGGTAGGCAGGAGAGGAGAATGAATAAAATTAGTGGCGAGCAGCGGTGGTGGTGGGTGATGACAGCGGTGGCGCCTGCGACAGTTAGAGCCGGCGACAAGCGGCGGTGGTGGCCGAAGAGGCCACAGCGGTGGAGGCAGTGGCGAGGGGCGGCGGTAGTGGGTGGTTGTGGCGGGTGGTGGTGTGGTGATGAAGGGTGAAAAAGTGATTGAAATGAAAAAAAAAACATACGGTGAATGAACTCAATTTGGGGTGTTTAAAGAGAATATGATTCTTTGGGTAATTAGTGATTCTATTCCATTGACTAACAGTCACATCCAATATTTCCACACATTACTAGTGGGCCCGGTGGGGAGTATCGTGACGTAGTTGATATCATCATGGCCAATCATACACAGAGTAGTACAGCGGAAGTCTTGGAATATAAATTATTATTACAAACTCAAATGTCTAAAAAAATCAAAGTATTTATTATAGACGAGCCTGTAATATTAAATCCATAGGTGGATCATCGCGGAATGTATAAAATGAAACTTAGAAGACTTTATGGCATCTTTAAGGATTTGCAAGATCCTCTTTTTCGACACCGAGCAACTCCCAGCCTATTACGAGTAGTACCTGCTACTTAGTCTTTTGAAAATACGTCAGTTTTCACTGGTAAATACAATTAACTGACTCTTTTGAAAAAGAGTTTATGAAAATTTATTTAAGTGCACGAGGCACAAAACCTTTTATAACTTGGGACAATCTTTAATAAAATCTTGTATACAGTTTTACATGTTTGTCATACAACTGGGTCCGGTTTGGAAGCCGGTCATGATTAACCGACTCACCACTTATAGAACCCATAAAGGAGTTATTCCCAACATGTGGGTTTATTTTAGCATTTGCATCTGTCAGGTGTATGCCTACACCCCGTGCATAGGTCATGGCCATTTTCAAATGAAATGAGCCGAGGATATCCAGGACACTGTCGTACTAACCCCCAATGTTTATGTTATCAAACAAGATAGATTAAAACGGGTTATGCAAATTTATTAATCACAATCCGATTAAATGACTTCATACCCGACCAAGCGGTATTATTATAATACCATATCCCAAGCCCGTATAAGGGAAAATAAGTTAAAAGTATTTACCTGAGCTAATACTTGATTCACAGCAAAATACTCAGTCGTATCCAATCTATCTAAATGCAGGTAGCTTTTACCGGGTGGCTCTAGTCTGGAGTGATGGTAATATATAACCAATTCAGAATGCTAACGGTCTTTATTTAAGTCGTAGACTTAGACCGGCTAGCTTAACCAATTCAGAATGCTAAAGCGGTACGATACGCTAGATTAAGCGATGACCGGAATAGAATGTTATTTAGACCCAACAAGTACGAAGTCTTGTATATTATGGGTAAACTAAACACATTCCGGAGTTTGAGATAAAAACAATAAGGTTAAACCCGTTTCGGCAAACTTACGTAAACTAGTTACATAAACCGATCCGAACGCGTAAATGCGTAATGGGCAACCAAATGAACCATATACAAGTCCCATATGTTATTATGCTTAGAATATGTTAATACATCAGTAGGATGTTAACATATATGCCCAAAAAGTATTTAAAACCAAATTAAGTCCCGTAGGGGCATTTTGGTCATTTTACCCTTTATAAAAGAGGTTTTAAAGCAAATTGAGGTTCTGATCTTTGATAATTACTAAAAATACTTATTTTATCACATTATATCAGTAAGATATTATATATATATGTGATGTTTACCAATTATGGCCAAACTATGCCCCGAAAGGGCATTTTGGTCATTTCACATATACTTTAAGGACATTTCTGGAAGTCTGAGTGCATGACTTATACCTACTATAAAAATATTAAAATTTATTTAAAAATTCAGTAGGTAATAAGTCTTAGGTGTTAAATATGGTTTTAAACCATACCATGCCCCTTAATTAGCGTAAAATCGCTAATTGACGATAATTAAGAATGTTTATGTAAATCTAAGATTTTGATCAGTGTTAAATGCTCAAAATAATTTATTTAATATATGAAATCACTAGGAAAAGGTTTGGCATTCAAATCATTTGTAAAACTCATTTTATGCATGAAAAGGGTATTATCGTCATTTACCGTATAATACAAGAACTCCATGATACGATCAGATTATAATCTGATCAAAAATTCCAAAATCCCTAAAAATAATATCTTAACAGTAGGTAATGAGTTTTTGCGTCAAAATCCAAGTTTAAACATGCCTTATGCAAGATATCGCAATTTAATTAATAAAAAGCTTCTATTTACGATATCGAGCATAACTCCTGTTTGAGACCAAGAACTGATGTGAAATTTTCAGGACATACTTATATATTAGTAACAAAGGTTTTTGTCCTCTCACATTTTGAAAATTCTCATTTGTATGTCAAAAGGGCAATTATGGCATTTATAAGCATAATAACGGACATGTGCATATAATTCAAATTACTAAGGACCAAGCAATATAACTTCAGGGGTTTATACTACTATATAATACGGTCCTAATGGAAGCTTAAAACATGGAAGAATCAAGCTTAATCGGGTCAGAACTGAAAGTCAAACCAATTCCAAGCTTCTGCGACTTTCGGTTGCGAACCGACCCTAAACTCAGAATTGTCGGGTTGAACATGCTTAGACATGTTCTAATAATAATTACCAAGTTATTAGAGTGTTAAAATATAATTTATAACCTCTGCATCATTGGTTTTAATTATTATTTATAATTCTGCCAAGTTTGACTTTTTAACTAAATGGTTTGACCCGACAATTAACAAAGCAAACGGAAGAATTAGAAGGTGCCCTTTTAAGGGTTAATCACCTATCTAACTATGGTCACTTAACCACATTCATTTCGAACAGTGGATGGACCATTTGAGTTTCAACCGAAAGTCAAAGTTAATTTATGATAACTTGACTTTTCGGTTTTTAAATCATAAAACTAAATTAAAGAGAGGGTTAAGACACTTACAAAGGGTCCTAGCTATCTTTTCTACTAAGAATAAGTTCCCTTTCAGATCAGGAAGCTCCAGAATGAGAGAATAGATGATAGAATGAAAAAATAAGCAATTGAAGGCTGCAAGTAACAAAACAGGAATTTAAGGCTGTTTTCTGATCTGGGGACTTTTACGTGCCCCGTGTAAGATAGAGAGACATCTTACGCGGCCCGCCTAAGCTCAAAAAGTCAGCAAACACATTTTCAAACATGGCAAGTTCAGTCCCTATACTCTTAATTGCATTTTAACTTTTAATTTAATCACTTTTAACCCCTCTTATTAGTATGAAGATGATCTTGAGAGTATAACCAATCCACCGTTAGGTCTGGTTTCATTAAATGATCCCCGAAAATACTAATTTCGTCTCATTGACGCTTTTAACCCTTATTCTTGGAAATTTGCGTAAACAATGCATAACGATATCGAAACCTCGTGAAATTGTCATCACTTATCCTTGAGAGTATAATCGATCATTACGAAGCCCCGGGTTCGATAAAAGATCAATTTATGGTGTAGTTTTAATTGTTGACGCTTATGGTCCCTATAACGCGAAAACTTGCGCGTATCATCATTTAATAGCATCAAAGCCCTATGTAGCACATATTAGGCATTCTCGAGAGTATGATTGCACATCATAATTCTTCGGGTTCGTTAAAAGGTCATTTAGAGGTATAATTAAACATGTTGACGCTTTTAACCCCTCTAACTTACAAACTTGCGCGCAACTTCACTTATTGGTGGAAAAGCCTTTAATAGCCAATATTAGGCATTCCCGAGAATATGGTGAAACATAATGAAGCTCTCGGTTTGTTAAAAGGTAATTCAAAGGTAAGAATTAACATGTTGACACTTTTAACCCTTCGTTGCGCAAACTTTCGAATAATTACACAAACGGCTCCTCTCGTCCAACAAGTGGCTCATTTGAGAATACGGACACCGTATATGGTCACTCAGAGGCCTAGTTTAGGCATGTTGACACTTTCAATCCTTCTATAATCGAGGTTTTCAATTTTTGACGAAATTAGTCCCTCTTAGTCAATGTTTGACTTTATTAGGGTTCATTACACGTGCCAACACATCATTAGACACGATTTTGCGAGGTGTTACATCCTCACCCCCTTAAAAGAAATCTCGACCCCGAGATTTGCTCAAAAAGATGGAAGTACTTTCTGTCGTATAATGGACTTAACTTCTGCTGTATATTGGGGACCTCTACGGGTATCCCAATTGACCTATTCAATAGGTACATGCTTCTTTTCGGAGCTTATTAACCTGTCGATCCTTGATCGATATAGGTCTTCCAATAAACATCAGGCTTTCATAAATCTATACGTCTTTATGAGACATTGCTAGCGATTTGTCAGCTAGGCATTTCTTTAAGTTAAAGATGTGGAACACATTGTGGATTCCACTAAGCTCCTTAGGCAAGTTTAGCTTATAAGCTATACTACCGACACATTCGATGATCTCGAATGATTTTATATATCCAGGGCCTAACTTGCCCCTTATACCAAAACGTATCGTACTCTTTCATATTGATATTTTCAATAGAGTCTTGTTCCCTTATTTGGAACTTTAAGAGACCTGTGCCTTTCTTTCGCATTGCTCTATTGCCGATTACTGGCAGTGTTCAGACGATTACGAATTCATAATATCCTATCCGTCGTCTTTAAGTCAAATCTCAAATCCTGATAATTGGGCTTTCCCAATTTCCTGCCCCATAAATGGGTATTGACTATTTCTCCCATACAAGGTCTCCAATGGAGCAACCTTTATGCTTATATACTGTTATTGGTTATAAAAGAACTTATTCAGGGTGAGATGATCATTCCATCCATTATCCGAATAAATCTTAAGGAATTAACTACCCTCATAGTTAGTCGAACAAATCGACGATCCTGGGCAGCTAATAACGATTCTTAATCGTTTCCTAGTTAGGTTGCAGTAATCAATGCACAAGCATATTGCATTGTGCTTTCCTTTATCAACAATAATCGGAGCTCCTAAGACGATGAGCTAGGCTGTAGAAGCCTTTCTTTAAAAAAAAAAAAACTCATCTGGTCAGCTCTCAGTTTTCCATTTCCGTTGACGCTAACCGATATAGAGCTTCTGTAACAGATACAGCTCCTAATAGGATGTCAATCCTAATTTCATTTTGCCCCTCAAGAGGTAAAACACGATAGTTCTACTGAGAAGAAATCAAGTTATCCCCTTATGATAGAGGTAGCTTCAATCTCCGACCTTAGTTCACTTGCCGCCACTTGTGCCATGCAAAGGACACATCTGTTTTACGAGTGCACAGATGCCTTAAGTAGAGATGCCCACTTAGGCATTTGTATTATGGATATCTTCTTTGAATACTACTAGCTGACTTTAGTACAATATGACCATTGGTATATCTTAGTGGTTCCATGCATTAAACCTCCATACTGATCAGGCATGGAAGCAATCTATGGGACACACTAGGTTACGCCAATCCTCATATGGCGCTTTTATCAAACATAGTTGGCACTCGCAGTTGATAAAATCAATGAGGAAAATAATTAAAATAACATATATTGTCGTACTCTATTCAAAGAAAGAGTACTCTTAGATTTTTCAGAAAGATTCATCACCGAGAAAGTGATGAAACGGTCTCTAAGGTTTCATTGGTAAGTTATACCTTGTGGGTAATATGAAATTTTGCTAAGCTTACGGTCTTTGAAGACTTATTATTGCCTGTATAAAAAAAACAGGACACTTAGAAGAAATTATCATTAGTAAATGATAAGGAATGTACTTGACGACATCATGCACTGCCTCTTGGCATTCATCAGGTGAGTTCAGACATTTCCTTTCTTAGCCTTTTCAGACTTAGCTGCACTTTCTTTGGCAGCTTTATGGCATCTAGTTCTGATGTGGCCTTTCTCACCACAGCCGTAACAGACTGCATTCTTTATGTCCCTACATTCATGGGACTGATGACGAGTTCCTTTGCAGATGCCACACTGCTTTGGTCTTTGATCTATTTGACATTGTTCCCAGTGTCTTTTATAGCAGTTCTTACATACAGGCTTCTTACTGAACTTTTTGTTGGTTCTTATTAAGCCCGTACTTGCTCTTTTTCTTAGATTTCTGGGAGTTATCCTCCTCATTTGGTTCATCCTTCACATTCGAAGTGTGAACAAAGCTCTTTTTATGAGCAAATGAATGTGGTTTTGAATGAAATTTAGAGTGAGAAGCATTCGGCTCTTTAAACTGTTTCATGACCTTTTCCATGGCTTTTCCAACTGTTGTGTCAACCCCAGCTTGGAGATTAACGCCATTATTATTGAGATTTACGTTTGTAGCATTATTAGCTTTTGTCGTATTAACAGTATCGTGACAGTTGTTTTCCTCATCCGAGTTTGCCATACTCGAAGCTTGGTACTAACCACCAAATTAAGCAATTATTAGTCATCATCCTGATGACCTGACATAGATTAGCCACGGCAACCAAAAACCGTATAGGCTATTATGTTCCAAACATTCCTAATGAATGTTATTTGAAGGAATATCAAATATTGTTTTTGCCTAGGTCACAAAAGAACCAATCAATGGCATTTAAGGTTTGGACCGAGTCCATTACCTATTTGACAGGGGATTACAATGTCACAACTGTCTATGTCACAAAGACGATTAAGAATAGTTCGAAGGCTAGCCTTACATGACTTTTATTATATATATATATACACACACACATGGCATAAAAGCCTGTCGCAAAGGACGTAGAAAGATATGGCATAAAGCCTAGTCATGAAGGGCAAAAATGATTATATGGCACGAAGACCTTGTTGCAAAGGACATTTAAAATCTGACACAAAAGGCTTGTCATCAGGGATGTTAACATTTAGTATGTTAACTTGTCACGAATGAAAAATTATAGCACATTGGCTTGTCATGAATGACTTTAAAACATAACTTGTTGATTTGTCACCAAGGACATTAGTTTATGAGCCGCAATCTTATTGGATTAGGGGCTTCCAGGTTTGAACATAGTTCTTCACCTTTGGACAGGGAGTCATAGACTACAACTGTCATTGTCTCTAAGACGACTTATTTGGCACAAAGATAAACCAATTGACATCGCTAATGGATGTTCATATCTCATCATCGTATTTGATGATATTAGTCATGATCACACTGATCACATAGACTATTAGGGTTGGGTATAACCCACCACTTTGTACAGGGAATCATAAAGACCACCACTAACTTTGTCTTATCGACAATAGAATAAAGTGTAGCCCATAGGCATTTCATCACAAGGGATGTTAATATTATGATCATCATACTGATGATATTAGTCAGGATCGCAATGATCATATAGACTATGGGATTTGAGCTTAGCTCACCCCCTTAGGCAAAGAATCACAAAAGATTACAATTGCCTTGTCCCAATTGGACAATACAATATAGCCCTTAGGCAAAAACATCATTAAGGATGTTAAATTTTTAATCATCGTACTGATGATTTTAGTCATGATCGCATTGATCATATAGACTATTAGGCTTGAGCACAACTCACTACCTTGAACAGGGGATCGTAAAGATCACAGTGTCTTTGTCACAAATGGACAATATAATATGGCCCGTAGGCGAAACATCACTAACGGATGTTTATAATAGGTTCATCATATTAGATGATATAAGTCATGATTGCATTAATCATATTGACTATTTGGCTTGAGCATAGCTCACCACCTTAGACAAGGAATCATAAAGATCACAATGTCAATGTCTCAAATGGACAATATATTATAGCCCGTAGGCAAAACATCACTAAAGGATGTTAAATAACATGATCATCGTATTAGATGATATTAGTCATGATCGCATTGATCATATAGACTATTATGTTTGGACATAGTCCAACATTTTTAGACAGGGAGTCATAGACCACAACTGTCGTTGTCCTTATTAGACAACAAGTATAGCCCGTAGGCACTTCACCACAAATGGATGTTTATGATATGATCATCACATTGATGATACTTACCATGATCTACTCTGATCATATAGGCTTTAAGGCTTGGACGTAATCCAATACCTTGACGGCTGGTGTGGTTTCTCACGCCACACTGCCAGGAGTGTTAACATGTTCTCAGATGTTAACAAAGATTAATTATCTTAAGAGGGTTTTACCATCATAGCCATGTTCATAGACATATAGGCTAGGTTATACCATTAAGAGGATCTTCTTGAAAATTTTCGGCTGATCGATAAAGTTCGAGCAAAATTCAGAACTATCGTTGGATAAAGGACGAAATGAATACCTGCATAAAATTTTTGAAACTTTCCTAAGTTATTAGGAATTTACAATAGTGCCTTAATCAGGACTTTTAGTAATATAATTGTCCACAGAGGACTAAGAGGAAAAATATAACTCCGTATAAGGACTATAAAATATTATAAATCCATATAAGGGTTATAATGAAATGTCAATGTCCTCAAAGGGACTATTTCGAAATAGCGTATTCCCAAAGGGATTTTAATGAAATAACATGTCCATAAGAGGACTATATTAGTACAGCGTACGCACAAAAGGGCTTTGCTGTACAGATGTCCTCACAGGGACTTTAAGCAACTCTAGTCCGCGTAGGGATTAAAAGGAAATATAAGTCCGTAAAGGGACTATAAGATATGTCCACATTGGGATTATTGTGATATAACATGTCCATGAAGGGACCTTAATAAAAAATTGTCCTCGTTGGGACTTTATGTCGAAAGGTACATCCTCAATGGGACTTATTAATCAAACAGTATGTCCTTAAAGGGACTTATAATAAAATATCATATCCACAAGGGATCTTAATGTAATAATTTGTCCATAAAAGGGACTTTGATGAATCAACATGTCCATGAAGGAACTATGATGAAATAATATGTCCTTGAAAGGACGATAATGAATTATTATGTCCGCCAGAGAACTTTGGCGAAATAATATATCTACATAAAGATTTAAATAAAATAATATGCCCATGAAAGGACTATGATGGAGTATAATGTCCATGAGAGGACTATATTGAAATATCAAGTCCACGAAAGGACTATTTAAAATAGTGTATCCACAAAAGGGATTTTAATAAAATCATACGTCCATGAAAGGAATATATTGAAACGGTATGTCCACCGAGGGACTTTAATGAAATATAATGTCCATGAGAGGACTAAATAGCAAATGCCCATATAGGGTCTTAAGTCGAAAGGTATGTCCACACAGGGACTAAATAGAAGAGATAGGTCCTTATAAGGACTAAAAACACAAAGAATATTATGAAGGAATGATTCTCTAACGTCTTCCTTGCTCCATTTCGATTGTTTCTCTTCTTTGTTCACCATACACGGTGAAGATACTAAAGACCTCAGTGAATAATGTAAATATTCTAATCAGGATCCATTATAGAAGTAGAATTTTAAGGATTCTATGGTTAAGAAATGATATGGATCACGGATTGGGTTTTGACTGATATAATCCAAATCTGGGATTTCAAAATTTGAAGGCAAGAAATAGGGATCATTAGGATCCACTGGTATTATTTTTAATACGGGAGCCTCAGGGACCACCTGGTATGGACTACACTAATACAGACTTCAAAACTTTGAGCCCGAGGGACCTTCGGTATGGGCTTTGAAGTCTGAATACAATTCAATAGATTTGGTTTTAGGAATGAGTCCATGAAGGTCTTTCTTCCACACCAGCCGCACGCTTATTCTAGCCGTATTATGAAGCTTGGCATTCCTTGGCTTCGGATGAGGAGAAATTCCATCAACGGCTTCCTTGCTTGGCGACTTATTCAAAATACATAAAATCGAAAACAATGTTTACTTAATAGGGATGAGAGCATTCCTATGTTAAGTCTAGACTCAAAAGGTCTAAGGAATATGCTACTGTGTCATTGAGATTAAACACAAAAGACTAATGTTTAATTCACTCAATGTTGGCTCTGATACCAACCTGTCACACCCCGATATTTCCACACATTATCGGTGGGCCCAGTGGGGAGTACCGTGACTTAGTTGATATCATCATGGTCAATCATACACAGAATAGCACAGCGGAAGTCTTTGAATATTGTCACACCCCGACCACGTAAAACAACAATACGTAGCGGAAACATCGGGGAGTGTTGTAACAGAATCATTGTTTCACAACCATGGATTAAACAGTTTCGTTTTATTGAATTAACTGTATTACATTACATTGGAATTCGAACAAAACATGAACAAATAGACTTTCATTGTTCTTAAGTCACTAAGGCCTCGTCCGTTCCTAGGTGAGCGTACACAAATATCATCATCAAACATCATCAACTATAGTACCTGAAACACATGTGAAAATACGTCAGCATAAAAATGCCGGTGAGTACATAGGTTTTATATGAGTGTCAAATTCATGGCTCGTTTTACATGTTGCAATACTTATTTAAAAACCTTATTTTGAAAAGTATAGTATTGCGACATAATTAACCAACTCAAATCAAGTTGGATATGATTTATAAAATCTCGTAGCCACGATTCTTAACTCCAAAACATTTGTTTTATTAAATCAAACTGTAAAATATCTCGTAGAAACTCGTTAATAAAACTCGTATGGTTTATATTATTCAGAAAACATCATTGTGTGACATCGTTTCAAAATCGTTTACCCAAGTGATCTAGATAACGCAACGATATATAATGTGTTAAAAGCACTTATATATAGGAAGTAGCAGCGGCGTATCCACCATGCTTTTAACACATTACACCCGCCCCGTTACCTAATCACTTCCCTAACCCAACGGTTCAAACAGTTACAAATGGTTCACACATATCAAATGGTTTCAAATGTTTCACATAAATCAAATGGTTACAAATGGTTTACATACATCAAATGGTTACAAATGGTTCACATACATCAAATGGTTACAAATGGTTCACATACCTCAAATGGTTTGAACAATTCAAAATGTAAAACAATGGGCTAGCATGTTAAGTGAACATACATAGCAAAACATAATGAAATCATGTACTAATAGTGTACTAATGAACATAGCAAATATATGATATGAAAACATGGAAAGCATGAAGTAACAAGTAGGCACATGTGTTTCACCCCAAAACGTTTGAAAAACAGTAAAAGAGGGGACCGCTTGACTTACGACTCTACATAAGCAGTAATCTAAAAGTGACGAGCTAAACATGTTTAACAAAGTTTGAAAACAAGTTAGATATCAAAACAAACGTTTTTGATACCCAAGAATAGTTTGGTTACAAAATACGCGTAAATACGCATTTTGGCCGAAACTATGACTCGTCACTACACATAATCAACGTGGTAATCAGTAGGTATAGTCACTTGGGACTATAACCATCGTGATTACGCTCACCTTGCGAAGTTCAAACGAACTTCGTGTTGACCATTGACTGGTCATAGCAGAAAGTCAAACACTGTTTGACTTTCATGCTTAGAAAACAATAAAAGCATGAAAGAATACTTACAAAGGGTCCAAGCAAGGTAATCATGATTCAAATTGCTCAGGTATGACGTGCTAAGCCCCAACTTAGAGCAAAAGAATCAGATTTGTGAATTGCAAGGAATGGAGGTGTGGGTATTTATAGATTTCGGTCCACCATTAAGATCGTTCCTCATAAACCGAGCTTGAATCTCAACCCTCCACTTGGGCCCAAGGTATTAGAATACAATGGGAATATGAAAACCATCAAATGGTATTGAAAACAAGGGATTAAAACCATCAAAATAGCTGGAACAAGCCAGATTCAATGTTTCTGCAATTTTACTATTACTGGTAAGGCTTACGGACCGTATGGTCCCTTGCTTACGGACCGTATGTGGTCTGCAGACCAGCAACTTTCAAAAATTGACAAAACAGGCTCCTGTGACTCCAAACTTGATTTTCAAACATTTTTGACACGTTTAAGCCCCGTTAACCTCATTTAAAGGCTCTAAAATGAAGTTAAAGTATGGGGAACTTGAAATGTGCTCAAAAATATCTCAAATGTCGGTTTGTTTGGTCGTACGATTGCGTTGTTCGGTTAATTACGACGAAACACGAACGGACGCGAAAAACGATCCAAATTACGCGACGAATGGAATTTTATCATGACAATCACTAAAATAAAATATTTTAATGATTACATAAATTTTTGGATGTTCAGATATATTCAGAACGTAAGATATGCGCGAAAATGCAAACTTATGCCCTTTTGACGCTTTTAGTCCCTATTGATCAAGAAAGTTTATTTTTGCGCACCAAACACCTCAAATCCTATGTCTAAGCTATGTAAAGGATATTTAGGGCATATTTAACTTATGATCAAGTTCCAGAATGTTCGTTACAGTACAAATCGGCATACTTTCGCAGTTTGTCGAAATTAGTCCCTGTAAGCGAATAAACTTGATTTCGCCATACCAAACCTTCCAAAACTTATTTCTAAGTTATGTAAAGGTTATTTAAGGTATTTTAAGCCTATGTCACTGTTCCGGAGTGTTTGTTGCATTAAACTGGTTATTTTTACGCATCAGATCGCGTATAACCTTCTGGAAAGCGATTTAAAGCTCGAAATCGAACAAGAACTGATATGTGCAAACGATACACATATTTTTACAAATCCCAAGTATGAAACACAATATTTTATTAATTTGGTATTTGTTTGATGGTTGCAGAGGCACAGTTGTCACAGTCTCCCCTACTTTAGGAAATTTCATCCCGAATTTTATTCGTAGGAGTCTGTCTGTGACGCTGTGTTAAATAATTGTCTTGCATGGAATCTAGGGTGTTTATCTATTTGCGTAGAATAACCCATCAAAGATATGCAAGGCATAATCCTGTTAGTTCTCTCAACGAACATTTTTCAGAAACGAAAATGAACGGAATGAGTCATTTTCCTCAATGGGTATTCTATAAAATGGAAATGAAGGAAAAGTCAAGGATATTCAATTCCCTCGATGGATATTCTTCAAAAACAAAAATGAACGGAATGAGTCATTTTCCTCAATGGGTATTCTTCAGAAATGGAAATGAAGGAGTAATCAAGGATATTCATTTCCCTCGATGGACATTCTTCAGAAATGAAAATGAATGGAATGAGTCATTTTCCTCAATGGGTATTCTTCAAAAATGGAAATGAAGGAAAAAAATCAAGGATATTCATTTACCTCGATGGATATTCTTCAGAAACGAAAATGAACGGAATGAGTCTTTTTCCTCAATGGGTATTCTTCAGAAATGGAAATGAAGGAAAAAAATCAAGTATATTCATTTCCCTCGATGGATATTCTTCAGAAACGAAAATGAACGTAATGAGTCATTTTCCTCAATGGGTATTCTTCAGAAATGGAAATGAAGGAAAAAATCAAGGATATTCATTTCCCTCAATGGATATTCTTCAGAAACGAAAATGAACGGAATGAGTCATTTTCCTCAATGGGTATTCTTCAGAAATGGAAATGAAGGAAAAATCAAGGATATTCGTTTCCCTTGATGGATATTCTTCAGAAACGAAAATGAATGGAATGAGTCATTTTCCTCAATGGGTATTCTTCAGAAATGGAAATGAATAGGGTTAACTCTAGACACATGAATAAACTTGCTGTGGTTTCTGTCCACTAAATTCCATAATTATGTACGCGTCCATAATTACGTAATTCCTTGCACAGTCCGCACAGTGCATTTCATAATGTGTAGCGGAAAAAAATCAAACCTGTGATGAGTGTGACTAGACTACCATAGGGTCCTTTTAATTAGATCGACAAATGATCTCTTTAATTAGACCACCAAGGAGTCTTTTCAGCTATATCATCACATGAAATTCCTAACCAGATTTTTGGATCAATCTGTTTAACTAGACCACTCAACGGGGTCTAATTATGGAATAGTACTTTATAATCCAAGGGTCTTAAGTATTACGTAGAAGCCCATTAAGGATTTAAGGTAGTACCTTTAGATATCCTACTATGAATCCCTTATATAAAGATATGGAAGATTCTACGAGGATTTGGATAACAAAAATTTGGATCACACAAAAACATAAAAGGGAACACATAAGCACATAATCACATAATTGTTTAACTTGACCTTTAATTTGTTATCTTTGGACACGGATATTTAAAGCACACCAGGAATCCAATCCGTGGATTTCATTTGGCACTTTAATCATTTTCAAGAATCTTTCTATGAAGATAGGAAAATCTTAATAGGAATTCGGCTTTGTCCTTATTGAATCGTAATGTACGTATTGAATCATACAAATAATTCAATTAAGGGCACCAATGAACGATACCCATCCACAAGGATCTAATTATGAGGATAGTGATGCGTGTTAGCGTGTATATAATTTAGATGTATATTTTAAGCCCTTTTTACACTTTTAGTCAAGTTTTAAATTTATAAAACACGATATTTACTAACACTAAACACACATATGGGCAAGTGCACGCATCATGGACGTAGTATAGTGTTGGTAAGATACCGAGGTCGTCCAAGGACACAAGAGCTTTTAGTACCGGTTTATCCTCAACGTCTAATCAAATCAAATGTTAGAAAAGGTTTTTAAACTAAGAAAATAAAAACTAACTAAATGCTGAAAAATAAAAATAAAATAAAACAGATAGACAAGATGAATCACTTGGATCCGACTCGTGTATTAGTATAACCTTTGATTATTTTCGCACTTTTGCGCTTGTTTAAGAGATTATCTTAGTTATTGTAGTAGGCCCCTCTTTTGAAGGCGACGTTACCCTCAACCCAGTAGTTTGAGTCAGCAAGGATACAATCCTAAAGGGTTGGATTATTGGAAGATAATGAATTAAGTTATTAATGCAAATTATGGTAGGCCCCGCTTTTGGCGGTGACGTTACCCTCGACTAAGTAGTCTGAGTCAGCAGGGATACAGTCCTAAATAGCCGGGTTATAGTATTAATAGTAGTTAACTTATGAGGGGGTCAAAGAGTTTGGATCCCCGCCATCCAATACCTATGGGCATTGAAGGAGATCCTACTAAATTTGACCCAGGTCCCTTGCAGGACCTCTAAACGCTGAACAAGGGCAAGACCCTTACCAAACCGTTCCCTTAACCCCCGACCAGGTAGCCAACATACCTCCATATAGACCGTGGAGATATGAATGGTGAAAATCTTTTATTTTATATAGACAGTAAAATAATGCCAAGACACCACGGACAAACGATAAGGAAAGATCACCTTCAACATAAGCAACTAGTTATTAAAGTCATTAATACAAAACCAAATAAAAAGTGCAAAAGATTAAAAATAAAAAGTATTATAATAAACACTTGTCTTCACCAAGTGATGTAAGAGACTTAGGCAAACATGGCCTTGATTGTCAAGAACTCTTACGATCAATCTTGGATCCCGAGACGACTCACATACTCTATGATGGACAATGGATGATGGTGGTAGATGATGCTGTTATGGTGGTGGTGGGTGGTGGATGAAGTGTGAGAGAGGTGGTGTGCCAATGGATGAGTTGCAATGAAACCAAGCACTCCTATTTATAGGCTGAACAGAAGGCTGGGCACGGCCCCGTGTCCGCTGGACACGCCCCCGTGCCTGTCTGACACTCTCTCTCTTCATTAATTGTAATTCGCAATTACAATTAATGCGTCTACTGTACTTTCGCCACGCCCCCGTGTTCACTGGACACGGCCCCGTGGTGGGCACTAGAAGCTTCTATAGGTTTGTCTTTTCTGCTGCTTCTTGGGCACGGCCCCGTGCTGGCTGAGCACGGGGCGTGTTCAGTCTTCTGCCTTCTCTATTTTGCTTGGGAGGATGCTGTCGAGGGGTCGGGCAGTCCACTTATGTTCCTTTTCTTGTGTTTATGTTAGATTTAGCTGTCTTTTTGCTTCTTTTGTGAATTTGAGCTCATTTAATCCTGAAAATACAAAAGGAAGACAAAAACACTCTTTTTCCAACATTAGTACTTAAAAAGGGTTAGTTTTATGCCTCATTTGATGTAATTTATATGTTGCATTTTACACACATCAAATACCCCCACACTTGAACTTTTGCTTGTCCTCAAGCAAAACTCTTTAATATGTGGCTTACACTCCCAAATGGAATAGGTAGAAGAGAAGGTTTTGGCTTGTCATAGAGTGTCGGGAATCCAAGATCTTTTTGGGTTTTATTTTTATTTATTTACAATCCTATTCGTTATTATTTGTTTAGAACGTTTCATAGGAAAAATTACTTATTTGGGCATAACATGCCTTTTTAAAATTCCATTTATATACAAGTTCACATACCTCATGGGAGAAATCACTCACACTCGGCCGAAGGTGTATTTTTAGTGAATCACTCGAGAGCGGCATGGAACTTATTCCTACCATAAGCTTGCTAAGCAATCAATCCTCCTCCTTTTTAACTTGTTACCTTTGTAAATATCAAGAGGACTTTTTGGGTAAAGGCTTGGGCTAAAGGTGGGTGAATGGGTTAGTAGAAAAGGGCGAAAAGCGTAAAAAGCGTCGGTTTTCGTAAAACACTTTGTTTTAGTGACTTTTTATTTCGAAGTATTTTTTCAAACAAGCTTTTGTTTCAAGAGCTTTGTTTGTTTATTTCTAACTTCATCATTTTTTTTTCAGTCACATGAAAACCGAGCTTGCTACTAAAATAAAGGGTAAAAATAAAAAGGGTTTTTGGTGGGTAAAAGGGTTTTAGGGTAAAGAAATGAAAGGTTTAGGCTCAAAGGGGTTAACTAGGGGGGATTTTGGGTAGGTGGTAAAAAAAATGAAAAATAATGGTGTAGAAAGAAAAGGGGTTAGTCCTAATGCCTCCATCATTTACTTACTTGGGTTTAAGTTGGTAAGGATCGGGAATGAATCGTCGTGGCAAGTTCTAGAGTCATAAGAACCAAGCGGCTATTCACACAAGAAACAAAAAATGAGAATTTAGTCTAAAGATGTAAATTTGTATGCTCAATAAAGGCTCAAAAACTCACTTTTTGTGGGAATGGGTTTTTCTATGTGATCAAGTACATATAATCAAATTTTAACTAAGCTTGTCATGCCTTTTCATAATTTTCTTATGTTGGTTCTTTTTATCACGACGCTCTCGGTTGTAAATTTGTAAAAATATAACCTTATTAATCTTAGGATTCCTAACTTAAACTTTAGACAAGTAAAAAAAATGAAAATTTTTGAAAAAAATCTGGGGTGTTTAGCGGTTCCAATAGAGTTTTGTGTAAGGCTTGTTACTAGGACTTGCAAAATTTCAAGGTTTTAGCATCCCCCCCACACTTAAATTACACATTGTCCTCAATGTGTCCCAAAAATAAATTTTTAGGTTGATTAGATGTGTAATATGGTGTTAAAAGCAAAGATTTATGTTACTGGCAGTCTGGACACGGCCCCGTGGGGACCGGGCACGACCCCGTGTTCAGGTGCCAGTAACAAAAATTAAAGAAAAGAAACAGAAGCCTGGACACGGGGGCGTGTCTGGTGAGCACGGCCCGTGTCCAGTTACCTGAACTGGGCATTTTTCTGCAGGGGGTTCAGCACGGGGCCGTGTTGGTTGGACACGGCCCGTGTTGAACCTTTTGTATTGGAGAAATTGATGTCGGGTTGTCTTGTTCTTGTGCATGGGGCCATGTTTCTCGTTTCCCTTTTCATCCTGTACCACCATGAGTGTGTTTTATTTATTATGAACCATCCAATCCTTAAAACCATCGTTCCATTCAAACAATAGAGAAATACATATAATTCCTAAATAAAAAAAAATAAAAACTTAACTAACTAGGTCAGGAGGTACACGAGGTTATCATAAAGGGTTCTACTTTTTTAAGAAAATTTCGAGAATAGTTTCTCGATATAGTAGGACCTTCGGCCGATGGTTCCCTAGATGTCGTTTAAAGCCATTCTTCTATCTCCCTTGGAAGGAAGAAGGCGGCTTCATTTTCCTCAGCAACTTGTGGCTGAGGGGGAACATTCACCGGGACTCCTTGCACCACCCTTTGCGGAGGCTCAGGGTGTATGGCGTACCATTCGGCCGGAATGATGACTTCGGGCACAACGTTCCACACCCTTTGGGTTATCACAGGTACCAAGGGCGGGGAGGCGAGAAGGTTTAACCTCTGGTGCAAGAGGTTCACCTCTCCGAGACATCCCTCCAGTCCCACCGTCAGATGGTTGATACGGTCTACCAACGCTTCCTCCACTCCCGTCATTTCGTCAATAGCCTCCCTTAGGGCGTAAACATAGTTTACAAGAGAGTCTTCTGCCGTTGATGATCTCCTCCCTTGTCGGTTATTTCTTGAAGATGATCCGCTTGTTCTGCTTGCCATTTTCTAGGATGGTATGAGTGAAGATCCCAGGAATCTCTGTCTTTTGAAGTGGTAAAAAATGAGCAAGGATCAGGCTGTATTTAAAGAAAACGACAGCGCACTGGACACGGCCCCGTGTTGGCTGGACACGGCCCCGTGTGCAGAGGAAATCCTGACACATTTTGTCCGTATTCTGACAAAATCAGCAGAGAATCTTTTAGGTGAGCACGGGGGCGTGTTGACCTGGAAACGGCCCCGTTTCTGGAGGCTGTCTTATGGAGTTTTGTTACTTCTAAGGATCTTGTTGATATCGGGTGGTTCCTTACTGGTTGGAACAACCCCAAAGTGCCTAAGATACCTTAATTGTCCTAGACTAAGGCGAGAACGCAAGAGGTTGTCGGTGAGGGTAATTCCTATTTCCATTCTAGGTGGACAAGTCCAACCCTTTCCCGGGCTCTCGTTAAAGAAGGTGTATGCCGAATCGCTCAGGTCTATGTATGCACCGAACGAAGTCGATGGAGAGTCCTTCACGGCACAATCGGCACAGGGACGACTATCGTCCAAGTCTTCGCTAGGTATGAAGGTATTTTTGGGAGCAACGAGGTTGTCGGAATGCGATCCTAACATTTCTTCATGGTCATCGTCTTGGGGCGGATCAATAAAATCCTTCCTAAGCTCTTTTGACCAATTTAGAATTAGCTCTTCTAGTTGAAATAACTCGTCAAGGAGCATTTCCCCTAGAATATCTGGCTGGGCGCATTCGAGGGAGAGATAGTGCTTATTTTTACTTTCGCCCCTCTTAAGGTTATAAGGAATCGGTGGGTCTATGTAGTGGGGCCTATAATTTAGAAAGTAACATTCTAACTCTTTATGTTCGCCTCCACATAATTGACACCACGCACCATAAGAGTGCCGAAAGTAAAAACAATTACTATCACTCATGTTTATGTCAGAAATTACCAACCGCCGGGATCTAACGGTTCTGTTTTCAGTAAGTGAATCTTGGGCACGGGGGCGTGTTGAGTGAGCACGGCCCCGTGTTCAGCTTACTGTCTAACTTAAAACAGGATTGCCAGTTCCAATGATTGAGCACGGGGGCGTGTTCAGCGGGCACGGCCCGTGCTGAGCTCTGCAGAAGCTGAAAAACTAAGAAAATCCTAAAAAATTAAAAAGAAAAATAAAAATATGATTAGGCTGTTGATTCCTAACTTTCTTAAAATCCTTGTGTCCCCGGCAACGGCGCCAAAAACTTGATGCGTGTTAGCGTGTATATAATCTAGATGTATATTTTAAGCCCTTTTTACACTTTTAGTCAAGTTTTAAATTTATAAAACACGATATTTACTAACACTAAACACACATATGGGCAAGTGCACCCATCGTGGACGTAGTATAGTGTTGGTAAGATACCGAGGTTGTCCAAGGACACAAGAGCTTTTAGTACCGGTTTATCCTCAACGTCTAATCAAATCAAAATGTTAGAAAAGGTTTTTAAACTAAGAAAATAAAAACTAACTAAATGCTGAAAAATAAAAACAAAATAAAACAGATAGACAAGATGAATCACTTGGATCCGACTCGTGTATTAGTATAACCTTTGATTATTTTCGCACTTTTGCACTTGTTTAAGAGATTATCTTAGTTATTGTAGTAGGCCCCTCTTTTGAAGGCGACGTTACCCTCAACCCAGTAGTTTGAGTCAGCAAGGATACAATCCTAAAGGGTTGGATTATTGGAAGATAATGAATTGAGTTATTAATGCAAATTATGGTAGGCCCCGCTTTTGGCGGTGACGTTACCCTCGACTAAGTAGTCTGAGTCAGCAGGGATACAGTCCTAAATAGCCGGGTTATAGTATTAATAGTAGTTAACTTATGAGGGGGTCAAAGAGTTTGGATCCCCGCCATCCAATACCTATGGGCATTGAAGGAGATCCTACTAAATTTGACCCAGGTCCCTTGCAGGACCTCTAAACGCTGAACAAGGGCAAGACCCTTACCAAACCGTTCCCTTAACCCCCGACCAGGTAGCCAACATACCTCCATATAGACCGTGGAGATATGAATGGTGAAAATCTTTTATTTTATATAGACAGTAAAATAATGCCAAGACACCACGGACAAACGATATGGAAAGATCACCTTCAACATAAGCAACTAGTTATTAAAGTCATTAATATAAAACCAAATAAAAAGTGCAAAAGATTAAAAATAAAAAGTATTATACTAAACACTTGTCTTCACCAAGTGATGTAAGAGACTTAGGCAAACATGGCCTTGATTGTCAAGAACTCTTACGATCAATCTTGGATCCCGAGACGACTCACACACTCTATGATGGACAATGGATGATGGTGGTGGATGATGGTGTTATGGTGGTGGGTGGTGGATGGTGGTGGATGAAGTGTGAGAGAGGTGGTGTGCCAAGGGATGAGTTGCAATGAAACCAAGCACTCCTATTTATAGGCTGAACAGAAGGCTGGGCACGGCCCCGTGTCCGCTGGACACGCCCCCGTGCCTGTCTGACACTCTCTCTCTTCATTAATTGTAATTCGCAATTACAATTAATGCGCCTGCTGTACTTTCGCCACGCCCCCGTGTTCACTGGACACGGCCCCGTGGTGGGCAATAGAAGCTTCTATAGGTTTGTCTTTTCTGCTGCTTCTTGGGCACGGCCCCGTGCTGGCTGAGCACGGGGCGTGTTCAGTCTTCTGCCTTCTCTATTTTGCTTGGGAGGATGCTGTCGAGGGGTCGGGCAGTCCACTTATGTTCCTTTTCTTGTGTTTATGTTAGATTTAGCTGTCTTTTTGCTTCTTTTGTGAATTTGAGCTCATTTAATCCTGAAAATACAAAAGGAAGACAAAAACACTCTTTTTCCAACATTAGTACTTAAAAAGGGTTAGTTTTATGCCTCATTTGATGTAATTTATATGTTGCATTTTACACACATCAATAGAAAGATCCAATATGGATTTCGGAATTTGTGTAACGAGAGGTGTTTCGACACCTTGCACTAGGCGTGCTTAAGTCGATACACAAGGTAGAAAGTTCATGAGGTTGAGGCGCTAGATGTGCCAAGGCGACATATGAAGGTTGAACAGTAGCAGGATTTGTAACAGCTTTGCTTTAGATTGCAAAGCGGCACATGTTAACCAAATGTCCCCATCGTCCACCGTGGGTACATTTAAAACAGGGTATTTGATGCGGATGATGACGGTGGCATTGATTGCACCAAGGAGCAGTTCCCTTATACGGCTTCATCCCTGAGGCGAGTCATGGTGATAGCTAAATCAACGGTCCTCTGGAGTACGACGCCTATTCGCTGGGTAATTGCAGCACCTGGTTCGGACATTTGAGAGTTGTTGCGATTAAGAGGCATCTTGAAGATAATGGAAGGAATATGAGGAAACAAGCGAAAGATAGTTAAAAGAGAATGACAACGCATGAAGATTGTGACCATCTTCGGCCGAGTGTTGAGTGATCTCCCGTGAGGTATGTGAACTTGTATATAAATGAAATTTTAAAAAAGGCATGTTATGCCCTAATAAGTAATTTATCCTATGAAACGTTCTAAATAAATCATAACGAATAGGATTGTAAATAGTATAAAAATAAAACCCAATAAAGATCTTGGATTCCCGACACTCAAGACAAGCCCAAAACCTTCTATTCTACCCATTCCATTTGGGAGTGTAAGCCACATATTAAAGAGTTTTGCTTGAGGACAAGTAAAGATTCAAGTGTGGGGGTATTTGATGTGTGTAAAATGCAACATATAAATTACATCAAATGAAGCATAAAACTAACCCTTACTAATGTTGGAAAAAGTGTGCTTTTGTCTTCCTTTTGTATTTTCAGGGTTAAAAGAGCTTAAATGAACAAAAGAAGCAAAAATGCAGCCAAATCCAACATAAATACAAAGAAAAGGAAGAAACATGGCATGCCTGACTCCTCGACAGCATCTCCCAAAGCAAAAACAAGAAGAAAGCTGAGCATGGGGCTGTGCCCAGCTCAACACGGGCCGTGCCAGGATGGTCAGCCCTGGCACAAAAGACAAAGTGGTAGAAGCTTCTATTGCCCACCACGGGGCCGTGCCCAACGGACACGGGGCCGTCGTCAGCTTCCTGCAGGCGCATTTATTGTAATTGCGAATTACAATTAATGAAGAGAGAGAGTGTCAGATGGACACGGGGCCGTGCCCAGGCTTCTGTTCAGCCTATAAATAGGAGTGCTTGGAGCCATTTCAACTCATCCCTTGGCACACCACCTCTCTCACACTTCACCCACCACCATCACAACACCATCATCCACCCCCATCATCCATTGTCCATCATAGAGTGTGTGAGTCATCTCGGGATCCAAGATTGATCGTAAGAGTTCTTGACAATCAAATGCCATGTTTGCCTAAATCTCTTACATCACTTGGTGAAGACAAGTGTCTAGTGTAATACTTTTTATTTTTAATCTTTTGCACTTTTTATTTTGTTTTGTATTAATGACTTTAATAACTAGTTTCTTATGTTGAAGGTGATTCTTCCTTATCGTTTGTCCGTGGTGTCTTGGCATTATTTTACTGTCTATATAAAATAAAAGATTTTCACCATTCATATCTCCACGGTCTATATGGAGGTATGTTGGCTACCTGGTCGGGGGATAAGGGAACGGTTTGGTAAGAGTCTTGCCCTTGTTCAGCGTTTAGAGGTCCTGCAAGGGACCTGGGTCAAATTTAGTAGGATCTCCTTCAATACCCAAAGGTATTGGACGGCGGGGATCCAAACTCTTTGACCCCCTCATAAGTTAAACTACTATTAATACTATAACCCGGCTATTTAGGACTGTATCCCTGCTGACTCAGACTACTTAGTCGAGGGTAACGTCACCTTCAAAAGAGGGCCTATCATAATTTGCATTAATAACTTAATTAATTATCTTTCAATAATCCGACCCTTTAGGATTGTATCCTTGCTGACTCAAACTACTGGGTTGAGGGTAACGTCAGCTTCAAAAGAGAGGCCTGCTACAATAACTAAGATAATCTCTTAAACAAGTGCAAAAGTGCGAAAATAATCAAAGGTTACACTATACACGAGTCGGATTCAAGTGATTCATCTTGTCTATCTGTTTTTATTTTTATTTTTATTTTTTAGCATTTAGTTAGTTTTATTTTCTTAGTTTTAAAATCTTTTCTAACATTTTGATTTGATTAGACGTTGAGGATAAACCGGTACTAAAAGCTCTTGTGTCCTTGGACGACCTCGGTATCTTACCAACACTATACTACGTCCACGATGGGTGCACTTGCCCACATGTGTGTGTAGTGTTAGTAAATATCGTGTTTTATAAATTTAAAACTTGGCTAAAAAGTGTAAAAAGGGCTTAAAATATATACCTAAAACATATACACACTAGCACGCATCAACGAGCCTGTAATATTAAATCCACAGGTGGATCATCACGGAATGTATAAAATGAAGCTTAGAAGACTTTATGGCATCTTTAAGGATTTGCAAGATCCTCTTTTTCGACCCCGAGCAAATCCCAGCCTATTACGAGTAGTACCTGCTACTTAGTCTTTTGAAAATGCGTCAGTTTTCACTGGTAAATACAATTAACTGACTCCTTTGAAAAAGAGTTTATGAAAATTGATTTAAGTGCACGAGGCACAAAACCTTTTATAACTTGGGACGATACGCTAGATTAAGCGATGACCGGAATAGAATGTTATTTAGACCCAACAAGTATGGAGACTTGTATATTATGGGCAAACTAAACACATTCCGGAGTTTGAGATAAAAACGATAAGGTTAAACCCGTTTCGGCAAACTTACGTAAACTAGTTACATAAACCGATCCGAACGCGTAAATGCGTAACGGGTAACCAAATGAACCATATACAAGTCCCATATGTTATTATGCTTAGAATATGTTAATACATCAGTAGGATGTTAACATATATGGCCAAAAAGTATTTAAAACCAAATTAAGTCCCGTAGGGACATTTTGGTCATTTTACCCTTTATAAAAGAGGTTTTAAAGCAAATTGAGGTTCTGGTCTTTGATAATCAGTAAAAATACTTATTTTATCACATTATATCAGTAAGATATTATATATATGTGAGGTTTAGCAATTATGGCCAAACTATGCCCCGAAAGGGCATTTTGGTCACTTCACATATACTTTTATGGACATTTCTGGAAGTCTGAGTTCATGACTTATACCTACTATAAAAATATTAAAATTTATTTAAAAATTCAGTAGGTAATAAGTCTTAGGTGTTAAATATGGTTTTAAACCATACTATGCCCCTTAATTAGCGTAAAATCGCTAATTGACGATAATTAAGAATGCTTATGTAAATCTAAGATTTTGATCAGTCTTAAATGCTCAAAATAATTTATTTAATATATGAAATCAGTAGGAAAAGGTTTGGCGTTCAAATCCTTTGTAAATCTCATTTTATGCATGAAAAGGGTATTATCGTCATTTACCGAATAATACAAGACCTCCATGATACGATCAGATTATAATCTGATAAAAATTCCAAAAA
The DNA here is from genome assembly GCF_002127325.2 of Helianthus annuus. Lineage (NCBI taxonomy): Eukaryota > Viridiplantae > Streptophyta > Magnoliopsida > Asterales > Asteraceae > Helianthus > Helianthus annuus. Next base: position 139,488,481 of record NC_035442.2, read on the forward strand.
TCCCTAAAAATAATATCTTAATAGTAGGTAATGAGTTTTTGGGTCAAAATCCAAGTTTAAACATGCCTTATGCAAGATATCGCAATTTAATTAATAAAAAGCTTCTATTTACGATATCGAGCATAACTCCTGTTTGAGACCAAGAACTGATGTGAAATTTTCGGGACATACTTATATATCAGTAACAAAGGTTTTTATCCTCTCACATTTTCAAAATTCTCATTTGTATGTCAAAAGGGAAATTATGGCATTTATAAGCATAATAACGGACATGTGCATATAATTCAAACTACTAAGGACCAAGCAATATAACTTCAGGGGGTTATACTACTATATAATACGGTCCTAATGGAAGCTTAAAACATGGAAGAATCAAGCTTAATCGGGTCAGAACTGAAAGTTAAAGCAAAAGTCAAGCTTTTGCGACTTTCGGTTGCGAACCGAACCTAAACTCAGAATTGTCGGGTTGAACATGCTTAGACATGTTCTAATAATAATTACCAAGTTATTAGAGTGTTAAAATATAATTTATAACCTCTGCATCATTGGTTTTAATTATTATTTATAATTCTGCCAAGTTTGACTTTTTAACTAAATGGTTTGACCCGACAATTAACTAAGTAAACGGAAGAATTAGAAGGTGCCCTTTTAAGGGTTAATCACCTACCTAATTATGGTCACTTAACCACATTCATTTCGAACAGTGGCTGGACCATTTTAGTTTAAACCGAATGTCAAAGTTAATTTACGATAACTTGACTTATCGGTTTTTAAATCATAAAACTGAATTAAAGCGAGGGCTATGACACTTACAAAGGGTCCTAGCTATCTTTTCTACTAAGAATAAGTTCCCTTTCAGATCAAGAAGCTCCAGAATAAGAGAATAGATGATAGAATGAAAAAATGAGCAATTGAAATGGATGAACTTTCATCCTATTTATAGGTTTTGGGTATTGGTAGGATCATGACAAGTGTTTGAGAGGGATTAGGAGATGATAACATGTGTAAAACCATGTTTTAAAACCAACTAAGAGCCCCTAGTTTCGAATTTAGGTGATATGTTTGGGCTGCAAGTAACAAAACAGGAATTTAAGGCTGTTTTCTGATCTGGGGACTTTTACGTGCCCCGTGTAAGATAGAGAGACATCTTACGCGGCCCGCCTAAGCTCAAAAGGTCAGCAAACACATTTTCAAACATGGCAAGTTCAGTCCCTGTACTCTTAATTGCATTTTAACTTTTAATTTAAGCACTTTTAACCCCTCTTATTAGTATGAAGATGATCTTGAGAGTATAACCAATCACCGTTAGGTCCGGTTTCGTTAAATGATCCCCGAAAATACTAATTTCGTCTCATTGACGCTTTTAACCCTTATTCTTAGAAATTTGCATAAATAACGCATAACGATATCGAAACCTCGTGAAATTGTCATCACTTATTGAGAGTATAATCGATCATTACGAAGCCCCAGGTTTGTTAAAAGATCACTTTATGGTGTAGTTTTAATTGTTGACGCTTATGGTCCCTATAACGCGAAAACTTGCGCGTATCATCATTTAATAGCTTCAAAGTCCTATGTAGCACATATTAGGCATTCTCGAGAGTATGATTGCACATAATAATGCTTCGGGTTCGTTAAAAGGTCATTTAGAGGTATAATTAAACATGTTGACGCTTTTAACCCCTCTAACTTACAAACTTACCCGCAACTTCACTTATTGGTGTAAAAGCCTTTAATAGCCAATATTAGGCATTCCCGAGAATATGGTGAAACATAATGAAGCTCTCGGTTTGTTAAAAGGTCATTCAGAGGTAAGAATTAACATGTTGACACTTTTAACCCTTCGTTGCCCAAACTTTCGAATAATTACACAAACGGCTCCTCTCATCCAACAAGCGGCTCATTTGAGAATACGGACACTGTATAAGGTCACTCAGAGGCCTAGTTTAGGCATGTTGACACTTTCAATCCTTCTATAATCGAGGTTTTCGATTTTTGACGAAATTAGTCCCTCTTAGTCAGCGTTTGACTTTATTAGGGTTCATTACACGTGTCAACACATCATTAGACACGATTTTGCGAGGTGTTACACTAACCAAACACGTTCTTTTTTCATTCACTCGCAAATGGTCCATTCCATTATGCCACACATTACTGCATACCAAACACTACCTTTGTGTAACTTTAAACAAAAATCTCGATCGCTCCCTTAATAATTCAGTTAACCCCCTTCAATTGCCCCTATCAAAATAAATACCGAGTCCGCCACTGCTTAAGTTCCACTGAACATGATTTTATCAACTAAAAAAGTCATTGATTAATTTTTTTCTTATATCTAGAATTAAATACTCTTTCAACTTACTTATTTGTCTTCTTGTAACCTTTCAGGTTACAAGGGGCATGAGAACGAGTTTATCAACTAATATCTTAATCACTCTTTCAGCTTAATTCATGTTTGTTACTTAAAATAACCAACATAATAATATCCTATATCGTTTTTTATGTAATACTAGAAGGGTGTCTGCATGATGCGATGGGAAACATAGACATTGCCTTGGTGTGTATTGTTTGGTTATCATCCTCAACTAAAACCGAAGTCATCGGTTAGTATATTTTATTAATATATCGGTTTTTGGTTAATCAGTTCGGCATATTCGGTTAGATTGACGGTTTTTTGTTTGATTCATTTAATTTCAGTTAATAGCCGAAAAGAAACTTGGCTAAAACTTTTGCTTAGAAACATATGAAATTGAGGTATAAATGCATTAAATAGAAGTACAAATACATAAAATAAAGGTATAAAATAAGAAACACGTCAACTAAAGGTATAAAAGCAAGAAATATATGAAAATGTGAATGGTTCAGTTCGGTTAATTTTGGATAAACGAGGGTACAAAAAATCGATAACCGATTTTGGTTAATTCGGGTTTCGGTTAATCAATTTTCAGTTAATTCAGTTTTTGTTGATTTCGGTTCGATTTTGATTAATGGTTCAATTATTATTCACTCTTAGACAATGTTAATCATGTAACATATCAATTAATAATTAAAAATTATAGCAATACTATGCTCAAATTAAAAAGAAAAAAAAATATTAATGTACAAAAAATTATGACGTTTAAAATTGTGGGTTAGTAAGTTTTCTACAATCGGATAAATTGTCAATAACTAATTATATATCGTTTTGTTAAAAATGAGGAAATTGAAGTGTAACTAAGAGACTCTGATTAAAGTGTAATTAGTGTTACAAAGACTAATTGTCTCATTTTAAACTGTACCTTATATATTAAAGTAAAAGAAAAAATAAATTAACTCTTGGGTGTTTTTATCTTATGCATTATAAATTGTATATATTATTAATTAATTTGATCACTTAACCAGTATTTATCTTATGCATTATAAATTGTATGTATTTAAGTACTTTTTAAAGGTTTTTCTTTTAGTATGTATTAACTATTCTGATCAGTTTACCAGTAGTGTGATCACCCTGGTTATTTTTTATTTATTTTTTTTTTGAACGGCCAACAGAATCAATCCCGAGCACTCACGGGTCACTCACTGGATCAAACGGAGTACCCCGAGAGTAGCCCGAGTCCACCATCAATTCCGGGGAAAACCCGGTAACCCACCCGCCCATAGCCACGACGGTGAAATTACCGGTAAACCCGTTTGGCTCAAGGATCAAACACAGGTTTCCCTGGGTCTTATATCATTGCTCACCAATGTCTCATTCTGCACCAAGTGAGAGTTGAACTTGCATCTCTCAAGAGAATTGCAAGCTTTTCACCACTTGATCTAGATATCATTGGCTATCACCCTGTTATTAAAACATTACTAAGAATGAAAGATATTATTAAAATAGTTGTTGAGGGACTATTTACCTAAATGAAAATAGAAATATACCTACTAAAATTTCTTTTCGATGATCTTTTCTGTTCGTTTTTAATTTAATAAAAAAAAATATATTTTATCTGTAAATAATGCATATAATATAATAATATAAACTAGTGGGATACCCCGCGATACGCGGTGGGAATCACACGAGAATTCAGTCGGTATCAGTTCGATTTTTTATGGCAACGACACTCGTTATAACTAATGAAAGATAAAACTCCAAAAATAAAATCTTGATATACCAAAAGAATATTGACACGTATTTTACATCAGTTGAAAACCATAACAAATATCAATACCAGTTCCAGTAATACCAATACTGGTACCGATGTTGCTCGGTCAGAATCAGTTCCTCATGGTAGCGGCACTTGCATAAATTAAGATACCAAAAAGTTACTTTATTTTGTATATAAATTTATACCGGAATATCTAGCAAAAAAAATTACACATAGCCGTGTGTTCAGACTTTTTAAAAAAGTTAACGAACACAAACTATTAGAAATATCAAATTATAAATAGATTAAAGACGCATATCACGAAAACCTGTACCGATATGAAAACATTTAAAGTTTTAAATTATGTAATTTTTAGTTAGTTTAAACTAATATACTAAGCTAATCAGAACTTTAAATATTATAAGTTTGGAAATAAATGTGATGTATGATTTCTTTGTACATTGGTTCAAATGAAAAGTAAATATTAGTGTTCAAAAAAATATATATGTAGTGTTAAAAAAAGTAGATGTATATGTAGCCCCTGTTTATTTGAAATCTAGTGTTCAAAATATAAAAATAAAAAGTTGTCTATAGTTAACATGATGTGTTTGAATATAGATAATAACTAGAAATACGAATGTTGTGATTTTTAAGTATTTGCATGAGTTTTTGTTATAAAAGTGTAACTTTTTTATAACAGAATTATATTATAATTTTATTATAAGTGACACTTTTTTATGCAACGAGCATTACATAAGTGTAAATGCGATATTACACATGTAGTATCTATTTACATAAATGTAAATACAATATTACCCGTATATATTGTGGATTAGTATCATGGCACTTGGCTTTTTGTGTTAACTAGTATTAACTACCCCGCGTTGCGGCGGGGGCGTAAAACTTGACACGGTTTTACGAACGTTTTTAACCTATTAAATCTTTTACTAATATTTTGTTTCGGTTTACTCCTATACTTCCTTTACTTAAAAATTATTTTTTACGTGCATATTTATGTACGGGTAGGTATAAATATGATTTGTTCTACATTTCGATGTAAACTTTATTTATAGATGAGTTGGGTCAAATATAATACGTTTTCCTTTAAAGAAACCATTTTTACGTGCATATTTGTATGTACGTTTTGGTATAAATTCAAGTTTTTCTACATTTCGACGTATATATAAATTTATAATGTTTTCACTTTGCATTTTTTGTCTAAAGTGTACAAAACAACATTAAAGCATGAAGTACAATCACATTAAGCCTACTTATGTTACAAATCAATAGTTATACTTTTTGTCTAAATTGTATAAAACACCATTCAAGCATGCAGTACAATCACATTAAGCCTCTCTATGTTACAAATTAATATAATAGTTATATAATATCTTCTTATTTTCACAAGTTGAATGTATGTGTCGACGTAATTGTGTCAAATTAGTGTGGGTCACTACAATAATATTGAAAAGGCTCATGTAAGCTTATATCTTTTTCAAAAGTAGGTAGATATGGACATAACTTTTTTTATAAAGCTAAATAGTAATATAATAGATTTAAAAGAAATTTAAACAGACAAATTGTGTGATTATATGTTTTAGGAAAAATAATTGTCGAGGAGGGCCCCGTGTGTGACAACACAGCCGCACATCCAGTATGAGAGAAAACAATTCTATATGTTATTAAATTTTATAGTTTCTTAAAAGTATAAACTTCCAAAAAATGTTATAAATTACAATTAAGAAATCCAACAAACACACCCCACCTTCGGAGCGTTTTTTTATGGAAAAAGCCTGAAAAATTGTTATATATAACGAATAATGGAAAGGAACAAAAATCAGCACGTCACCACATCCTGTATTTGGGACATTCCCATTAGGAATAGAATTGGTATTGCTCTTCATAAGGTCAATGATTGAACTCTATTAAAGACGGATTTTGGTGTAACTTAACCCGTTAAGAAAACAACGAAGTGAAAGTAACGATCTAAATTAATTAATTTGAAACTTAGTGTTGACTTATATATATGTTTAGGCTAAAGTTTAATTAATCTAGTGTAAATTAATTTAGTTTTTTAGTAGGTGACAAATATTTGTATTTAGGTTATTGGGGGATATGATTGTCTATTTAGTAGGTGACAAATATTTGTATTCAGGTTATTTGGAGATATGATTGTCTATTTTTATAACAGTTTTAATATTAAAAATTATCTAATTTAAGTTTTAAATTTGGATATTATTGTATTCAGGTTATTTGGAGATATGATTGTCTATTTTTATAACAGTTTTAATATTAAAAATTATCTATTTAAGTTTAAAATATTGAAATTATATATTTATTTTTTATCCTTCTAAAGATATATCTTTCTTTATACAATTATACTTATCTTTTTCCTGTAGTTTTCTTTTATCCTCGTCATATGTCACTGTTATTATAAATTTTTGCTATTTGCTTTTATGATACTTTATTTTTTCTTTGTAAAACTGTCCTCGTCATATAAATTTATGTGGAACTTAAACTTCTTTTGGTATTCTTTAAAAAAGGGGTAAATTATTTTTTTAGTCCCTTATTTTTTTTTTAACTATTTGAGTTCAAAAGCAAAAAGTTTAACGACCTGAGTCCCTATAAGCATTTTATTTAACCGTTTGAGTCCTTTTAAGTCCAAATTTTAACCTTTTGAGTCCAATTTTTTGGACTCAAATCGTTATAAAATGAACAAAATTGGACTCAAAACATTATAAAATAAATGACTAGGGACTCAGAGCGTTAAACCTTTTGATTTTGGACTCAAGTGGTTAAAACCACTAAAACACAGGAACTCAAAAAGTAATTTACTCTTTTTAAAGTCTTGTTCAAATTCTTAATCTTTTTTTTCTACATCTCTAAACTTTTACACATATTTTTCTTTGATGGTACTGTTGGGTTTCCATGGTGATCGGTCAAAATTTTATTTATCAAAAACCCGTCAATAAATAATAGTTAATTAATTAAGCAAGTTAATTAATAAAACGCAGCGGAAATATAAACAAATGATCAACAAAGCAAAACCCGACAGGATCCGGTTACATGCAAATACAAGCACAGTGAAAATATATTTAACTACCGATGAGAAAGATATACCTCGGTTAATGACTAACCGGTCGAGACACCGAGGTTCAACGAACAAGTGCTAGTAAACGAACCAACGAAATGCGACGAGGGAGGTGGCGCCAAGCGGCGACCATCCGCGGCAAACAGCGGCGGCAGCCGCGACAATCAGCGGCGGCAGGGCAGAGGCGGGACGGCGGAGGCGGGGCGGCGACGGCGGCCCGCGGCGGTGGCCGGTTGTGTATGTGGTGTTGTTGAGAGCATTTTTTGTTCATCCAACTCTCTTTTTAAAGTTTCAAGACCCAATACATTAAAAGGATATGGACCCTTTATGGATGCTTGCCAAGTGGCACACATGTATAATACATGTGTTGCAATTGGCCAAAAGGTAGGTGCATGACAAGTGGCGGTAGGTGGACGCATGTACGACATGTGGCGCAGCAAAGGTGCATGTGCGACAAGTGTCGTACGGTGAGTATTCTCGTGTCACCCGGCCCATGTACCCGTCTCTCAGTTAATACCCGCTTATGATCATAAATATAATTATGACCTGTCTCGTATGTTGTTCGTAATTACCAGTTAAACAGGTTAAGTGGATTTTAGTTCGTTGCCCAAGGTGTAACTCTTACGGGTCAAGACCCGGTCAGCAGCGTTAACTTATCGAACCGGACATAATATATAACACGTAGAAGATGATGCTTTTAAGTTTTATCAAACTATCCCGACCACGGTTACGGTGGTGAGCAGAGCTATGTACAACAAGACTATCCCGACCCTGGTTACGGTGGTGGGTGGAGCTATGTACAGCAAGACTATCCCGACCACGGTTACGGTGGTGAGGCTAGCTATGTACAGAAAGACTATCCCGACCAGGGAGAGGGTGGTGAGCAGGATGAGGAATGCTCTTACCCAATTACATTTTCTTTTGATACCAACTAGAAATTTTCGTCACGTGATGAGTTGGTGGATTATTTACAGAAGACGGGAAAGGACAATAGCTACGTCATGTTGATTAAAAGGTCGAATAAAAAAGGAAGTAATTTCAAGATTTGGTTTCAATGTAGTCTTGGTGGGGAGTACAAGAGTGTAGCTACTGTGAGAAAAACAGGTTGCAAGAAAACAAGTTGCCCGTTTGAGTTGATAGGGTTTACGGAAACAAAGGAACCTGTTTGGAAGATGGAGGTGAAGGACAAGAGGCACAACCACACTCCTATTGAAAACATGGAGGGTCACGCGTATGCGAGAAGGCTTTCTTCGGAGGATAAAAGACTGATTGAGCAGGATATTCCAAACCGTAGCATCTGGCGTATGTTAACGAAAAAGAACCCGGATAAAAAGATTATTCCGAAAGATGTACACAATGTTGTTCAGAAGATTAATGCCGAAAAGAGGGTCGGAGAAACTCCAATGCAACAACTCGAAAACCTTCTCGTCGAAAAAGATTTCAACTATTACATGCGCGAAGATGAGATAACGAACGCAGTTGAAAATATCTTCTTTGTCCACCCACTTTCATTTACTATGTGGTGTGCATTCCCGCATATGCTCATGGTTGTCCCCTCTTGGTGCAATGAAAGTTTCTCATTTCGAAATCATGTGTCGTGCTCTTGGTGGGCATGTGATCCGTGGGCCCTATTGTTGGATCTATGACTCCATGGAAGATGTGATTAAGGTAAGCGTGTCGTAAAGTTGCATCTTTTAGAGAGAGATCTTTAAGTACGGATCCTACAACTGCATTTGGAACAAGAACTCTAACAATTCGTTCATTATTTGTTGTTGTCTCAATGCCCACAACATATGACACATGATAAAAGCGCTTCTCAAGACAATCTGGGATTATGTTCCGTTTTGTCATAGATTGTGATGGGAATATTTATAAGGCTTTTTTGAAAAGTATATTTAAGGTAACCATTATGAGGGTTGGTGTAATCTTTAAAAGGCAAGCAGTTAACAAATTTAATAAAATGGCTTGGCCATATCTTGAGGTTGAATGTCTTTAACACTCAAAGAAAACAAAAAAACTCGCATTGAATTCCATACAAGTTTGCGGATCACCATAACTATTGACAATTTTGTATACCCGGTTTGCTTTCTCTAGAATATCTACAATCCAATCAGCGCACATTATGCGTTCCAAATCAAGGGTCCCATCATTACAACCACCAATATCTTTTGGTGGGCAAGGAATGCTACCATATATGCGGGCTTTCCATCCATATATTCCGTCCAACATATGACACATGATAAAAGCGCTTCTCTAGACAATCTGGGATTATGTTCCGTTTTATTACAGTCGTCATGATTAACTACTGTAGAGTGAGCTTCGTGACTTGAAGTTGTACCCATATCTTCAATCTCTTCCAAGATCAAATTTCTTTGTTTCCCATGATTATGAAACCTCGTTTCGTAACGTGGTCTTCTTTCATGTTTCCCAAAATAATTTGAAGGCACACAAATTTCAATATCATTTTGGTGATTTTCTGAGTGTTTGCAAGCTTCTTTTGGTATCATCACAATTTTGTACCATTTAAGACTAAGTGTAATTTGAGTACAACTTTCTCTCTCAAACCTTTCTAAAAGTAGAATAAATGAAACATTAACAACTAACAAAGATCGAAGAAAAAAAGAAGAAAGTATTCCTCGTTGTTACCAAGCATGTCACCTGAAACAATTAACAGGAAATTGTTGTTCAATAGGAATTGCTTCCGGTGATCTCTGTTAAACTTTTTCGGGATATCCTGTTTGCAATATATATATATGGTCAGGATTTAGAGAAAACGGTGGAAAGTGTGAGAACGGAGAGAACGATTATGGATCGTCAGATCAAAACAATCTATGGACTAGATGGCGGGGTGGCGTTTTCGTAAATAACATCACTTGTATTAGTGTGGCACACTTCATTAAAGGTAAAAGGGTCTTTTGACTTCTCTACATAAAATGCCAAACTCATGAATAAAACGCTATTAAAATCCCGCCTTAACACACATACAACATGATGTGTGTGAAATGCAACATATAAAATATATCAATTGAGGCATAAAACTAACCCTTTTTTAGTATTAATGTTGGAAAAAGTGTGCTTTTGTCTTCCTTTTGTATTTTCAGGACTAAATGAGCGTAATTGAACAAAATGAAAAAATATGCAGCCAAATCTAACATAAATACAAGAAAAAGAATAAACGTGGTATGCCCGACCCCTCGACAACATCTTCCCAAGCAAAAACAAAGGAACAGAAGGCTGACCACGGCCCCGTGCCCAGCGGACACGGGGGCGTGGCCAGGCACCTGCAGAAAAGACAAAGTCATAGAAGCTTCTATTCCTAGCATGGGGGCGTGCCCAGCTCAACACGGGCCGTGGTCAACGCTAAGATTCACAAAATCTTTCAAATCTTGATAGTACAGATTCGCTTCTGCACACAAATTGCAATTAATGAAGAAAGAGAAAAAGGATGGACACGGGGCCGTGCCCAATGGACACGGGGCTGTGTCCGGGCTTCCGTGCAGACTATAAATAGGGTGCTTGGTTCACTTCAAAGGCATCCTTTGGCAAACCACCTCTCTCCCACTTCACCCACACTCCACCACCAATACAACCCACATCCACCATCATCATCCATCATCCATCATCCATCATCCATCATAGAGTGTGTGTAGTAGTCTCGGGATCCAAGATTGATAGTAAGAGTTCTTGACAATCAAAGACCATGTTTGCCTAAGTCTCTTACATCACTTGGTGAAGACAAGCATTTAGTGTAATACTTTTGATTTTTAATGTTTTCGCACTTTTTATTTGGTTTTGTATTAATGACTTTAATAACTAGTTTCTTATGTTGAATGTGAAACATCCTTATCATTTGTCCGTGGTGTCTTGACATTATTTTACTGTCTATATAAAATAAAAGATTTTCACCATTCATATCTCTACGGTCTATATAGAGATATGTTGGCTACCTGGTCGGGGGTTAAGGGAATGGTTTGGTAAGGTTCTTGCCTTGTTCAGTGTATAGATCCTGCAAGGACCTGGGACAAGCTTACTAGGACCTCCTTCAATACCCACTGGTATTGGATGGCGGGGGTGCGAATGGCTTGATCACCTCATATGTAAACTACTATTAATACACTAACCCGGCTACTTGAGATTGTATCCCTGCTGACTCAAACCACTTAGCCGAGGGTAACGTCACCTTCAAAAGATGGGGCTACCACATTACACATTAATAACTTAATTAATTATCTTTCAATATTCCGACCCTTTAGGATTGTATCCTTGCTGACTCAAACTACTGGGTTGAGGGTAACGTCACCTTCAAAAGAGGGGCCAACTATTCTAACTAAGATAATCTCTTAAAAAGTGCAAAAGTGCGGAAATCATCAAAGGTTACACGAAAGGCGAGTCGGATCCAAGTGATTCATCTTGTCTATCTATTTTATTTTTATTTTTCAGCATTTTTAGTTTTTAATTTTCATGTTTAAAACCCTTTATAAACTATTGATTTGATTAGACGTTGAAGATAAACCGGTACTAAAAGCTATTGTGTCCTTAGACGACCTCGGTATCTTACCAACGCTATACTATGCTCACGATGGGTGCACTTGCCCATATGTGTGTTTAGTGTTAGTAGAATATCGTGTTTTATAAATTTAAAATTTGACTAAAGTGTTAAAAAAATGGCTTAAAATATCAATAAAAACATATAACACATTACGCACATCAAGTTTTTGGCACCGTTGCCGGGGACACAAGGATTTTAAGAAAGTTAGGAATCAACGGCCTAATCATTTTTCTTTTTTTTTTCTTTTTTTTTTTAGGATTTTTCTAAAATTTTCAGCTTCTGCAGACTGCAGCACGGGGCCATGCCTGGTCGGACACGGGCCATACCCAGCATCATTACTGGCAGTTTTTATTTTCTGAGTTACAGAGAGCTAAGCACGGGGTCGTGTTGGTGCAGCACGGGGCCGTGTTGAACTCCCCAGTAACAGGGATCCGGATAAAATCGCTGTAACTCCGACCACGGGGCCGTGTTCAGCTGAGCACGAGGCCGTGTTCAGCTGAGCACGGGGCCGTGGTAAAACTTCTAACCAAAAATCCTTTTGTTTTTATCGCAGGACTTGGAACCCAGGCACCACACCTGAACTTCCTACGCAGTGCATGAGCTCCAGTTCCAATAAAGACATTAAAAAACCTCTAGACGAACCCGAAAGCTTTCTAAGAAAAAGTCTTAAAGCTAAAAACCAAGAGAAAGTTTCGGGGGACCCACTTCCAATGGCGGATCAACGTACCCTAATGGATTACCTACGGCCCACGGTAGGTAATCTCAGTGCCGCTATCAATGCAACGAATGTCGATGCCAACAACTTCGAACTTCGGCCGCATTTGATTCAAATGCTCCAAAACTCCACAACTTTCCACGGGCTTGCGGACGAAGATCCCAATTTACATATTACCAACTTTTTGGAAATATGTGATACTTTTAGGATCAACGGAGCATCGAATGACGCTATCCGCCTCCGAATGTTCCCATTTTCACTAAAAGACCGTGCTAAGGCTTGGCTTAATACCCTACCAGTTGGTTCGGTAGACACTTGGGATGAACTAGCCCAAAAGTTTTTATATAAGTATTTCTCTCCTTCTAAAACGGCTAAATTAATAACTGAAATTAATACATACTCATAAGAGGACAGGGAATCCTTATATGAAACTTGGGAAAGGTTCAAGGAGCTACTAAGAAAATGCCCTCATCATGGTCTTGCAGTATGGCAACAAGTATCCACTTTCTATAATGGGTTGTTTCCGCACACAAGACAAACACTTGACTCTAGCTCCGGGGGACTTCTAGGTAATCGTGCCCAAATGAAATTTATAATCAAATTGAGGAAATTGCTCAAAACAATTTTCAGTGGCACACTCCTCGAGGCACAGGGTTGAAAAAAGCACTTTTACACAAGCCCAAATCGAGGCCTTCTCTTCGAAAATCAAAAAGTTAGAAATGGCAAAAACGGCCTCAGTTATGGCTTGTGAAGGGTGTGGTGGACCACACGAAAATTGGAGTTGTATGAAAGAAATGGATAATCAAACAGAAACGGTAAACTACATTGATAATAGACCTAGACCGTCAGGTCCTCCAACGGGTACCTACAACCAAGGATGGCGTAACCACCCAAACCTTGGTTGGAGAGAACCCGGCAATAGTAGTAACCAACAAAATCAAAACCAACGAACAAACTTTCAACAACGAAGAAATGAGTCACAAAAAATCTCTCAACAACAACAAGGGGGACGAGAGAGGCTTGAAGATAATATCTCACGCCTCATCTCCAACACCAAAAAGAAAAACTCGGATTGATTTCAACAAATGGAACCGAACTTTAGAAATCAACAAGCTAGTATTCAAAACATTGAAAAACAACTAAATCAACTAGATCCAAATTTCTCTAAAAGACCACAAGGCGCGTTACCCAGCAATACCGAAACCAACCCAAAGGCTCAAGTACATCTCATCACATTGAGAAACCGTATCGTAGGTCCCGAGAAGGCTCCGTTACCCCCATCCGACAAGAGTCCATCCAATCAATCCGCAACTTCGCCAACACCCCAAAAGGAAACGACTCCTCTACTAAATCACGAGCCCGCCAAGAATCCCGCGGTACCCTACCCCGGACGGTTACTTCGCCAAAAGATGTGATAACCCTCAAAACATCATGTATCCGTACAATTTATTTATGTTAATTAAAGTGCTTGATGTCTGTGCTGAGTTACTTAACTGCTTTCTGATTTCTGTGTCATACTTACATGTGTTGTTAACATACTAGTCTTGTGCAGAAAAGTTACTAAATAGTCCTGTATGCTTTCCTGAGTGTTGGGAATTAAAAGTGTTACAGAAAGATATATATAGGACACTATATGGAATAACTTAGCACTTTAACAGAACAGTATCAAACCGAACAACCGGACATTATCCAGAACACCAAAAACAATGCTAGAAGCATTGTTCTTATTTTTCTAAGCTAGTCATGATCCCCGAACACCTCAACACATCATACAAAGTATCTAGTAACATATATCCCTAACTAAGTACTTAAGACCTAACTAATTAACATAACTAACCATTGCATCCTAACCAACCCCCCCCCAGTCTTACGGTTACAAGGGGTGGACCCACCCCTTGATTTCTTTGATTTGTTTATTGGATTGTGTTGGATCATTAAGAGACATAAAGCCCACTAGGTAATACCATGTATGGGGATTATAAGAAGGACCTTAAGTTTTGAACTAACATCTCACATCTTCACATCAACAACACTCAAAAACTCTCTCCCTCTTCCTCTAGTTCGGCCGTGAGCCACCACCACCCTCATCATCATCATTCGATCACCTTCAACCATTTCAAGAGTATACAAAGGTGCTAGAGGTCGCATAAGGAAGCTAGGAGCTTTCGGATCATCAAGGACCTTCTCTATTTGCTATTAACCACCTCATTTCTACTCTTGATCTTCCCTAGATTAAAAGCTAGTAGTAAGTCTCTTGAATCTTCATTTGCTTCATATTTAGAGTGGTTAATAGTTATTTTATGATCAGAATCCATGAACACTAAAGGATCATAAACAAAGTCTTGAATATAAAGTAACATGATGATGAAATAAGATGAAAACATGATGAAATGAAGTTGTTTGGTCATGTTGATGATTACTTTATGTTTATTTGGTGATTACTAGCAATATGATGTTTGATCATCATATGAAGCTTGTTAAGTTATGATTAAAAACATGACTTAACAAGTTAGAGGTGATTATGTGTACATAAAATAATCATCTTCTTGTTAGAACATGAATTTGGGAATAAAAGTGATTTTTCTTAGAAAATAATAAACCTAGTGGACTAGTAAACTTGTAAACTCGAGACTTGTGTATGAGTTATTTAAGAAAACCAAGTTTAAAAGGCGGTTTTTGAATAAGTATGACTCTTACATATACTTACACCATCCTTGAAATAAACTAAGTATATGGATACTAGTGAAACATGAAAATATTGTAAATAGATATTTTTGTAAAATAAGTTCACTAGTTGTGAACATCTAAAAACCCCGAGAGTAAGATTTTAACAAAAATAAACACACTTTGGAGGGTAACTAAACCCATTAAACACCCCACTAAGTTACTACGCGTTTTTTTACTAAAAACCAAGTTCATGTTAGTATGTAAAGTGCATTGTTTTGCACTTGACTAGTGTAATATTGTTTAGTAACTTTTTATTGATTGTTGAATGAGTTTTGGAAAAGAAAATGATATGCTTATGAGCATGGACACCTCCATTTACAAAGGAAACTCTGGCGAAATTTTCTAAAAATTCCAACACTTAGAAAATATTTTTCTAAACAAGCGTTACAAGTATATTTTATAACTTGTGTTTCGAATATAAACTTCGTCATAATTTTTGGTAACAAAATACAAAGTGTCGGAGGTTGGTTTTTGTAAATAAAAATGGGTAAATATATATTTAGAATATATATCTTATATTAGAACACTTGTGTGGATACTTGCTTATTTTGTGAGATAGTTATATTATTTTAGGGTAAAATAATACAACTTAACAAAGTACCTTGACATTAGAATTGTGTCGTACGTGATAGAAGTAATGAGTAGATAAACCGTACGTAGGATACGTGTTATGCATGAGAAACTGATTGTTATATGTACCTTATTAGGACGTGCTTGATTCCCGTTTATTAGAGTAACTAATCTAACCGAGCAAACCGAGGTGAGTTCACACACTTTCTATGGCATGGGATTCCCGGTAGTTTGGGAATGGGTTAAAGAATTAAAATGGAACCTACATATCCTCCTTGGGTTGGATATGTACCGCCATCCTCCTTGGGTAGGATGGCAATATAAATCCTGCGTATTCTCCTTGGGTAGAATACGTACGTTCGTCCTCCTTGGGTAGGACAACAACCTTAAAACTTACTAGACAAAACTCTATCATTAAGTCCCTCATTTTATATCGACTTAATCGCCGAGGCCAATGGCGAGCGGGTCATTAGTTAATAGCGCTATTAGGTTTAACAAACCTCACACCGTGCCAGTCGGACGGGCGTGTACTAATGGACTATGGAAAACTGTCAGTGATGATAGACACTGATGTAGGGCACAACTTATTTTCGTTAGTAGTCGATATGGTATGGTCTAGTGGTTCACATGGGGAAGCCCCCACTGATTATGGATATGGTTTGGGTAATAAAGAAGGAGCTGGTTAATCATACTTTCAACTATGGGGTAACCCCCATGGCAATTAAGCCAACGAAAGACAAACCATGTTTTCGGAAACAACTTAAAACTAAACAACCAACCGTGAACTCACTCAACTTTGTTGTTGACTCGTTGTTACATGCTTTACAGGTCGTTAGAAGCTTATGGAGCTTGCACGAGGAAGAGGTCGTTGTGGGATAAGGACTATTATATCCCGTGCTTAATAAATAAACTTTATGAACTTATGGAACTTATGTTTTGGTCTTTAAACTATGAACTATGAACTTATGTTTTAGCTTTACGTATTATGCTTCCGCTGTTAACTTAAAGTCGGTTTACTTTCTTTTGGTCTATTGTGGTTGGTTTTATTTACTTAATTGTGTTGTTCAATATGATTGGTGGCTCGATCCTGGTCATGTCACGCCTCCAAGCGGTGATACTCCGCATGGTGGATTTTGGGGGTGTGACAGATTGGTATCAGAGCCATTGGTTATAGTGAACTTGGTTTTAAAAAGGGAAAAGCTTTTTGACAAAACCAGACTATAACCTGTACAGTGCTCAACGAACCACAACGACGCTTCGCTCCACGTGCAAGACTCGACACAATAGGTGGTATGAGTTATGTTATATTGTCGGTTAGATAGTTCACACTATGCATTAGTTAACGTGATAATTGCTAATTGAACCTTGTGTGCTTACTCTCCACTGTCGTCCCCCACTTACGCACTTTCGCGACACTTTTCTCACTTACGTTGCTTCATTGTGAAGATCATGAACGGACGGAGGATGTATCAACCTAAATCAAGCCTAGTTGACGGCTTTGATCAATGAACGAGTTGCTGAGGCACTCGCAGCAGCTCCAGCAGGAGGTATAACCTGCTATTTTGACCTATCCTAGGATGTTTAGATCCTACTCTCATAAACCAACCCTTGTGATAAACTTTGTCCTTCCTTACTCTCACGACAGGTCAACCTGCACAGCCTCCTGTGTGCACATTCAAAACATTCATGGATTGCCGACCTAGTACTTTCAGCGGCACAGAAGGGGCTGTAGGTCTTCTTCACTGGTTCGAGAAGCTTGAGTCTGTTTTTTAAGATGTGTGAATGCCCGGAAGATCGTAGGGTGAAATTTGCTACTGGAACACTCGAAGGTGCTGCGTTAACCTGGTGGAAAGCACAGGTTCAACTGCTTGGGCTGGCGGTTGCTAATGTCACCCCATGGAACGACTTCAAAGAACTGATCAAAGAAGAGTACTGTAGTCGTGACGACATCCACAAGCTAGAGGTGGAATTTTTCAATCTGAAAATGACGGGGTCTGAGATCGAGGCATACACAAAGAGGTCGAACGAACTAGCTATCTTGTGTCCCACTATGGCGGATCCTCCTATCAAACGTATCGAGCTGTACCTTAAGGGTTTGGTGCCAGAAATTCAAAGTCACGTGACCTCAGCTAATCTTGGCACCATTCAGCAAGTCATTCGGTTGGCTCATTGTCTCATTGATCAGGCAGTTGAGCAGAACAAACTGCCCAAGCGTATTAGCGCTACTACTTCTGATGTTCCTAGTGATAACAAGCGCAAGTGGGAAGGAAATTCGGGCAAGGGTTCTACTTCAGTTCAGTCTCAATCCCAGTAGCGAAAGACAGATGAGTACAGGAGCCCTAGTCAGCAGTCTTCTGGGAATCAAGGTCAGGGTGGATACAAGGGAAATCACCCTAAATGCAATCGATGTAATTTGCACTATAGGGGGCCGTGCAACAAAGGTCGTTGTCAGAGATGTAACAAGCTAGGTCATGAGGCCAAGGATTGCAGGAGCCCACGTCATGCGAATCAAAATCGTCAACAGCAACAACAAGCTCCACAGAACCACCAGCAGCAGCAACAGCAGGGCAATAAAGGATGCTTTCAGTGTGGCACTGAAGGCCACTTTAAGAGGAACTGTCCTCAGCTGAACCAGAATCAGAACAACAACAACCAAGGAAACGGGAACAACAATGGAGACAACAACGGAAGTAACAATAATGGCAATGGCGCCCGAGGTCGTGCCTTTGTGATTGGTCAGGGTGATGCAAGGAACGATCCCAACGTTGTGATGGGTAAGTTTCTTCTGGACGACTTCTTTGTTACTGTTTTATTTGATTCGGGTGCCGATACTAGTTATGTGTCCTTGAAAGTTAGCCAAATGCTTAAGCGCACTCCAACACTTCTGAACACCAAACACACGGTAGAATTAGCAAACGGTAAAAATCTTGAAGCCACACACATAGTTAACGGTTGTAACCTCGTCCTAGCTGGTCAGACCTTCTCTATCGATCTTAGTCCTATCGTTCTGGGTAGTTTCGACGTTTTTATTGGGATGGATTGGTTATCTCGTTAGCAAGCGGAAATTCTTTGTAACAAGAAAATTGACCGCATCCCTCGTTCTGGTAAAGAACCTCTCGTAATTCGTGGCGACAAGAGTGGTGCTGTTGTGGGCATCATCTCTTTCCTTAAGCCCCAGAAGTGTTTGCGAAAGGGCCACACTGCTATTCTAGCCCTCGTTTCTGATACATCCTCGGAAGAAAGGAAGATAGAAGACATACCTATTGTACGTGATTTTCCTGAGGTATTTCCTGAGGAATTACCTGGTCTTCCACCTCATCGTCAAGTCGAATTTCAAATCAAGCTAGCTCCTGGAGCAGCGCCCATAGCTCGAGCACCTTACCGTCTAGCTCCATCAGAACTTGAAGAACTGTCCACGCAACTACAAGAACTCTTGGAAAAAGGTTTCACACGTCCTAGCTCTTCGCCTTGGGGAGCTCCAGTGCTATTTGTAAAGAAGAAAGACGGTACCTTCAGAATGTGTATTGACTACCGCGAACTCAACAAAGTGACCGTGAAGAATCGTTATCCTCTTCCACGCATTGATGACTTGTTCGACCAGTTGCAAGGGCCGAGCTTCTATTCCAAGATTGACCTAAGGTCAGGCTACCATCAACTAAGAGTCCGAGACGAGGATGTCCCTAAAACAGCATTCAGGACTCGGTATGGGCATTACGAGTTTCTGATTATGCCTTCCAGATTGACGAATGCACCTGCAGTCTTCATGGATCTCATGAACAGAGTGTACAAGCATTACCTGGATAAGTTTGTCATTGTATTCATCGACGACATCCTGATCTATTCGAAGAGTCAGGAAGAACACGAGCAACACCTGAGGCTTATTTTGGAACTTCTTCGAACAGAGCAGTTGTATGCCAAGTTTTCAAAATGTGACTTTTGGCTTCGCGAAGTCCACTTTCCAGGCCATGTGGTAAACAAGGATGGGATTCATGTGGATCCATCCAAGGTTGACTCGATCAAGAACTGGGCTGCACCCCGTACACCAACAGAAATCCGCCAATTCTTGGGTTTGGCAGGATACTACAGAAGATTCATCAAGGATTTCTCCAAGATTGTGCAACCTCTCACTTCGCTGACTCAGAAGGGTGTCACCTATCGTTGGAGTGATGCACAGGAATCCGCATTTCAGCACTTAAAAGATAGACTTTGTAGCGCACCTATCCTCTCATTGCATGAAGGCACAGATGATTTTGTGGTTTATTACGATGCTTCCATCCAAGGACTTGGTTGCGTGTTGATGCAACGTGACAAGGTCATTGCCTACGCATCGCACCAACTTAAGGTTCACGAAAGAAACTACACTACGCACGACTTGGAATTGGGAGCAGTTGTTTTCGCACTTAAGATATGGAGACATTACCTGTACGGTACCAAGTGCACCATTTACACTGATCACAGGAGTCTCGAGCATATCTTCAAGCAAAAGGAGTTAAACATGCGGCAACGCCGATGGGTCGAGCTCTTGAACGATTAAGAATGTGCGATAAAGTACCATCCGGGCAAAGCTAATGTTGTGGCCGACGCCCTCAGTCGAAAGGATACTATACCTAAGCGTGTACGTGCGTTACAGCTTACCATTCACTCTAACCTTCCAGCTCAAATTCGTGATGCTCAGGTTGAAGCATTGAAAGCAGAAAACATCAGGGCTGAGTCCCTGCGAGGGTCAAGGCAGCGGTTAGAACAAAAGGAAGACGGCGCCCACTATGTTAATGGGCGCATCTGGGTTCCACTTTATGGAGGCTTACGCGAGCTTGTGATGGATGAAGCACATAAGTCTCGTTATTCAGTACATCCTGGTTCGGATAAGATGTACCATGATCTCAAGACTACATACTGGTGGCCTAGCATGAAAGCCCACATAGCAACCTACGTTAGCAAATGTTTGACTTGTGCGAGAGTCAAGACCGAATATCAGAAACCATCAGGCCTACTTCAACAACCAGAGATCCCGAAATGGAAATGGGAGCAGATTTCCATGGATTTCGTTACTGGCCTGCCTAGATCTCAACGCGGAAACGATACCATTTGGGTGATCGCGGATCGACTAACCAAGTCTGCACATTTTCTGGCTATCAAAGGAACAGATAAGTTTTCTACCCTAGCAGACGTTTACCTAAAGGAAGTAGTATCAAGGCACGGAGTGCCAACCTCCATCATTTCTGATCGCGACTCGCGTTTTACATCTGAATTATGGCAAGCTATGCACAAGTCTTTTGGCTCACGTTTAGATATGAGCACCGCTTATCATCCACAGACGGATGGGCAATCAGAACGCACCATCCAAACCCTTGAAGAAATGCTTAGGGCATGTGTAATCGACTTTGGTAATGGCTGGGAAAAACACCTCCCGTTAGTGGAGTTTTCATATAACAACAGTTACCACACCAGCATCCAGGCCGCTCCGTTCGAGGCATTGTATGGATGGAAGTGCCGATCACCTCTCTGTTGGGCAGAAGTTGGTGATAGCCAAATCACTGGCCCAGAACTTGTAGTAGATACAACCGATCGAATTGCTCAGATACGGCAACGAATGGCGGCAGCTCGTGACCGTCAGAAAAGCTATGCTGATAAGCGAAGAAAGTCGCTCGAGTTCCAGGTTGGGGACCGGGTGCTACTCAAAGTCTCACCTTGGAAAGGTGTAGTTCGTTTTGGCAAACGAGGCAAACTCAATCCGCGTTATGTTGGACCGTTCGAAATCATTGAGAAAATTGGCAAAGTCTCCTACAAGCTGAATCTACCGGTAGAACTCAGCGGAGTTCACAATGTTTTCCATGTGTCGAATCTGAAGAAGTGTCTGTCAGATGAGACCCTCATAGTTCCTCTCAAGGAACTCACTATTGACGACCAGCTGCGATTCGTCGAGGAACCAGTAGAGATTACTGGTCGAGATGTTAAGATTCTCAAGCGTAGTAGAATACATCTTATCCGAGTTCGTTGGAATTCCCGTAGTGGCCCGGAGTATACCTGGGAACGAGAAGACCAAATGAAACTCAAGTATCCCCAGCTGTTTAAGAAAAGTGCAACCACTACTGAGGCTGAAGCTACTGCAGAATTTCGGGACGAAATTCCAAACCAAGGGGGGGATGATGTGACACCCCAGGAAAACCAGGAAACCAACGCAACTTAACTAGCTTCCTCAGTAACCACGTGCTAAATTTCGGGACGAAATTCTCTTAACAGGGGGAGAATGTGACAACCCTCAAAACATCATGTATCCGTACAATTTATTTATGTTAATTAAAGTGCTTGATGTCTGTGCTGAGTTACTTAACTGCTTTATGATTTCTGTGTCATACTTACATGTGTTGTTAACATACTAGTCTTGTGCAGAAAAGTTACTAAATAGTCCTGTATGCTTTCCTGAGTGTTGGGAATTAAAAGTGTTACAGAAATATATATATATAGGACACTATATGGAATAACTTAGCACTTTAACGGAACAGTATCAAACCGAACAACCGGACATTACCCGGAACACCAAAAATAATGCTAGAAGCATTGTTCTTATTTTTCTAAGCTAGTCATGATCCCCGAACACCTCAACACATCATACAAAGTATCTACTAACATATATCCTTAACTAAGTACTTAAAACCTAACTAATTAACATAACTAACCATTGCATCCTAACCAACCCCCCCCCCCTCATTCTTACGGTTACAAGGGGTGGACCCACCCCTTGATTTCTTTGATTTGTTTATTGGATTGTGTTGGATCATTAAGAGACACAAAGACCACTAGGTAATACCATGTTGGGGGATTATAAGTAGGACCTTAAGTTTTGAACTAACATCTCACATCTTCACATCAACAACACACAAAAACTCTCTCCCTCTTCCTCTAGTTCGGCCGTGAGCCACCACCACCCTCATCATCATCATTCGATCACCTTCAACCATTTCAACAGTATACAAAGGTGATAGAGGTCGCATAAGAAAGCTAGGAGCTTTCGAATCATCGAGGACCTTCTTTATTTGCTATTAACCACCTCATTTCTACTCTTGATCTTCCCTAGATTAAAAGCTAGTAGTAAGTCTCTTGAATCTTCATTTGCTTTATATTTAGAGTGGTTAATAGTTATTTTATGATGAGAATCCATGAACACTAAAGGATCATAAACAAAGTCTTGAATATAAAGTAACATGATGATGAAATAAGATGAAAACATGATGAAATGAAGTTGTTTGGTCATGTTGATGATTACTTAATGTTTATTTGGTGATTACTAGCAATATGATGTTTGATCATCATATGAAGCTGGTTAAGTTATGATTAAAAACATGACTTAACAAGTTAGAGGTGATTATGTGTACATAAAATAATCATCTTCTTGTTAGAACAGGAACTTGTGAATAAAAGTGATTTTCTTAGAAAATAATAAACCTAGTGGACTAGTAAACTTGTAAACTCAAGACTTTTGTATGAGTTATTTTGGAAAACCAAGTTTAAAAGGCGATTTTTGAAAAAGTATGACTCTTACATATACTTACACCATCCTTGAAATAAACTAAGTATATGGATACTAGTGAAACATGAAAATATTGTAAATAGATATTTTTGTAAAATAAGTTCACTAGTTGTGAACATCTAAAAACCCCGAGAGTAAGATTTTAACAAAAATAAACACACTTTGGAGGGTAACTAAACCCACTAAACACCCCACTAAGTTACTACGCATTTTTTTACTAAAAACCAAGTTCATGTTATTATGTAAAGTGCATTGTTTTGCACTTGACTAGTGTAATATTGTTTAGTAACTTGTTATTGATTGTTGAATGATTTTTGGAAAAGAAAATGATATGCTTATGAGCATGGACACCTCCATTTACAAAGGAAACTCTGGCGAAATTTTCTAAAAATTCCAACACTTAGAAAATATTTTTCTAAACAAGCATTACAAGTATATTTTATAACTTGTGTTTCGAATATAAACTTCACCATAATTTTTGGTAAATAAAAATGGGTAAATATATATTTAGAATATATATCTTATATTAGAACACTTGTGTGGATACTTGCTTATTTTGTGAGATAGTTATATTATTTTAGGGTAAAATAATACAACTTAACAAAGTACTTGACATTAGAATTATGTCGTACGTGATAGAAGTAATGAGTAGATAAACCGTACGTAGGATACGTGTTATGCATGAGAAACTGATTGTTATATGTACCTTATTAGGACGTGCTTGATTCCCGTTTATTAGAGTAACTAATCTAACCGAGCAAACCGAGGTGAGTTCACACACTTTCTAAGGCATGGGATTCCTGGTGGTTTGGGAATGGGTTAAAGAACTAAAACGGAACCTACATATCCTCCTTGGGTTGGATATGTACCACCATCCTCCATGGGTAGGATGCCAATATAAATCCTGCGTATTCTCCTTGGGTAGAATACGTACGTTCGTCCTCCTTGGTAGGACAACAACCTTAAAACTTACTAGACAAAACTCTATCATTAAGCCCTCATTTTATATCGACTTAATCGCCGAGGCCAATGGCGAGCGGGTAATTAGTTAATAGCGCTATTAGGTTTAACAAACCTCACACCGTGCCAGTCGGACGGGCGTGTACTAATGGACTATGGCAAACTGTCAGTGATGATAGACACTGATGTAGGGCATAACTTATTTTCGTTAGTAGATATGGTACGGTCTTGTGGTTCACATGGGGAAGCCCCCACTGATTATGGATATGGTTTGGGTAATAAAGAAGGAGCTGGTTAATCATACTTTCAACTATGGGGTAACCCCCACGGCAATTAAGCCAACGAAAGACAAACCATGTTTTCGGAAACAACTTAAAACTAAACAACCAACCATGAACTCACTCAACTTTGTTATTGACTCGTTGTTACATGCCTTACAGGTCGTTAGAAGCTTATGGAGCTTGCACGAGGAAGAGGTCATTATGGGATAAGGACTATTATATCCCGTGCTTAATAAATAAACTTTATGAACTTATGGAACTTATGTTTTGGTCTTTAAACTATGAACTATGAACTATGAACTATGAACTTATGTTTTAGCTTTACGTATTATGCTTCCGCTGTTAACTTAAAGTCGGTTTACTTTCTTTTGGTCACCAATCGTATTGTGGTTGGTTTTATTTACTTAATTGTGTTGTTCAATATGATTGGTGGCTCGATCATGTCATGCCTCCAAGCGGTGATACTCCGCATGGTGGATTTTGGAGGTGTGACAAAAGACAGATGAGAAATTCACAAAATTCATAAACTTACTAAAACCATTGCATGTCAATATTCCATTTGTAGAAGTCCACACTCAAATGCCTAAATATTCAAAATTTATGAGAGACTTCTCACTCACAAAAGGAAAATTGAATCATTGCAATTAGTAAATTTAAGTGAAGAATGCTCCGCCTTGCTACTCAACAAACTCCCACAAAAGAATATCGACCCTGGAAGCTTCACCATCCCGTGTTCAATTGGGGGATCACCCATACGCAATGCACTAGCCGATCTTGCGGCTAGCATCAACCTCATGCCCGCATCAATGTTTGACCGACTCGGACTAGGGAAAACAAGCCCTACAAAGATGAGCATACAACTCGCCGATAGGTCCATTAAATATCCACAAGGTGTCGCCGAAAATCTATTGGTAAAAGTCGGAGACTTTATCTTCCCGGCCGACTTTGTCATACTAGATATGGAGGAAGATGCCGAAGTACCGCTTATCTTAGGAAGACCATTCCTACCCACCGCCCACGCAATGGTGGATATAAATGGTGGGAAATTAACATTGAGGGTTGGGGAAAAAGAGATGGAGTTCGGGGTTGGGAAAAGAGTAGAAGACGAGGACCCGGTCAATTACATGAAGGTCATAGACTCAAGTTTGAATAATGCTCTTCGACGGTGCAACATGGGATGCAAGACATCCCACTTGGGTAACATATGACCGACTTTGGGCATTCCGCGGAACTATCCTTAGTTTTAGTTTAGATTAACTTTTATGTTTTCTAGTTTAGTTTTACTTTTCAAGAATAAAACACACTCAGAATGGTGGAGGTTACTAAGGGAAACTTAAACCCACACCCCACGCACTAAAACAGAGCCGCCCGACAATTTTTCTTCATTACAGCAAGTTCAGCACGGGGCCGTGCTCAGCCCAACACACCCCGTGCCCAAGGCTCTGTGGAAAATGCCCAGTTCAGGTAACTGGACACGGGGCCGTGTTCACTGAACACGCCCCCGTGCCCAGCCTTCTGTAAACTATGATACTGGCAATTTGAACACGGGGCCGTGCCCGGACCAACACGGGCCCGTGTCCAGACACCCAGTAACATAAAATTTTGTTTTTAAACACCTTTTTAAACATTCAATCAACCTAAAAACTTATTTTTGGGACACATTGAGGATAATATGTAATTTAAGTGTGGGGGGGTGCTAAAACTTGAATTTTGCAAGTCCTAATAACAAGCGTTACACAAAACTCTATAAGAACCGCTAATCACCCCAATTTTTTTCAAAAACTTTTCATTTTTTTACTTGTCTTGGTTTAATTTCGGAATAAAAAGCTCTAAAAAGGTTATATTTTTACAAGTTTACAACCGATAGCATCGTGATAAAAAGAACCAACATAAGAAAATTATGAAAATGCATGACAAATCTAGTTAAAATTTGATTATATATACTTGATCACATTGTAAATCCATTCCCACAAAAAGTGAGTTTTGAGCCTTTATTGAGCATACAAGCATACATCTTTAAATTAAATGCTCATTTTTCGTTTCATGTGTGAATAGCCGCTTGGTTTCTTACGACTCTAGAACTTGCCATGACGATACATTCCCGGTCCTTACCAACTTAAACCCAACTAAGTAAATGATGGAGGCATTAGGACTAACCCTTTTTTCTTTTCAACACCATTATTTTTCATTTTTTATCACCTACCCAAAATCCCCTTAGTTAACCCCTTTGAGACTAAACCTTTTGCGTTTCTAAACCCACAAAACAAAAACCATTTACCCACCAAAACCCTTTTTATTTTTAAACCCTTTATTTTAGTAAAAAGCTCGGTTTTCTTGTGACGCTCCTTATAAAAAAAGTCTAGCAATATACAAACAAGTTCCTCAAAGAAACTTTGTTTGAAAATGCTTTGTTTGAATAAAAGTCACAAAAACAAAAAGTTTTACGACGACCGACGCTTTTTACGCTTTTCGCCCTTTTTACTAACCACTAATCCAAAACCACCTACCTTTAACCCAAGCCTAACCCTTCCCCAAGTCATCTTGATATTTACAAAGGTTTATAGTTAAAAAGAAGGAGGATTGATTGCTTGGCAAGCATATGGTAGAAATAAGTTCCATGTTGGTCTCGAGTGTTTCACAAAAATACATCTTCGGCCGAGTGTTGAGTGATCCCCCGTGAGGTATGTGAACATGTATATAAATGGAATTTTAAAGAGGCATGTTATGCCCTAAAAAGTAATTTCTCTTATAGAACGTTCTAAATAAATCATAACTAATAAGATTGTAAATAGCATAAAAATAAAACCTAGTAAAGATCTTGGATTCCCGACACTCAAGACAAGCCCAAAACTTCTCTTCTCCCCATTCCATTTGGGAATGTAAGCCACATTATAAAGAGTTTTGCTTGAGGACAAGCAAAGATTCAAGTGTGGGTGTATTTGATGTGTGTAAAATGCAACATATAAAATATATCAATTGAGGCATAAAACTAACAATTTTTAGTACTAATGTTGGAAAAAGTGTGCTTTTTCCAACCTTTTGTATTTTCAGGATTAAATGAGCGTAATTAAATAAAAGGAACAAATATGCAACCAAATCTAACATAAATACAAGAAAAGCAATTAACGTGGCATGCCTGACCCTTCGACAGCATCTTCCCAAGCAAAAACAAAGGAACAGAAGGCTGACCCCGGCCCCGTGCCCAGCGGACACGGGGGCGTGTTCAGGTACCTGCAGAAAAGACAAAGTCATAGAAGCTTCTATTCCCAGCATGGGGGCGTGCGCAGCTCAACACGGGTCGTGGTCAACACTAAGATTCGCAAAATCTTGCAAATCTTGATAGTACAGATTCGCTTCTGCACACAGGGTCGTGCCCAAGGAACACGGGGGCGTGTGGATCTAATGCAGACAAATTGCAATTAGTGCAGAAAGAGAAAGAGGATGGACACGGGGCGGTGCCCAATGGACATGGGACCGTGTCCGGGCTTCTGTGCAGGCTATAAATAGGGGTGCTTGGTTCACTTCAAAGGCATCCCTTGGCAAACCACCTCTCTCCCACTTCACCCACATTCCACCACCACTACAACCCACATCCACCACCATCATCCATCATCCATCATCCATCATATAGTGTGTGTAGTAGTCTCGGGATCCAAGATTGATAGTAAGAGTTCTTGACAATCAAAGGTCATGTTTGCATAAGTCTTTTACATCACTTGGTGAAGACAAGCATTTAGTGTAATACTTTTGATTTTTAATCTTTTCGCACTTTATTTGGTTTTGTATTAATGACTTTAATAACTAGTTTTCTTATGTTGAAGGTGAAACTTCCTTATCATTTGTCCGTGGTGTCTTGGCATTATTTTACTGTCTATATAAAATAAAAGATTTTCACCATTCATATCTCTACGGTCTATATAGAGATATGTTGGCTACCTGGTCGGGGGTTAAGGGAATGGTTTGGTAAGGTTCTTGCCTTGTTCAGTGTATAGATCCTGCAAGGACCCGGGTCAATCTTACTAGGACCTCCTTCAATACCCACTGGTATTGGATGGCGGGAGTGCGAATGGCTTGATTCCCTCATATGTAAACTACTATTAATACATTAACCCGGCTACTTGGGATTGTATCCCTGCTGACTCAAACCACGTTGCCGAGGGTGACGTCACCTTCAAAAGAGGGCCTACCACATTACATATTAATAACTTAATTAATTATCTTTCAATATTCCGACCCTTTAGGATTGTATCCTTGCTGACTCAAACTACTGGGTTGAGGGTAATGTCACCTTGAAAAGAGGGGCCTACTACTATAACTAAGATAATCTCTTAAAAAGTGCAAAAGTGCGAAAATCATCAAAGGTTACACTAAAGGCGAGTCGGATCCAAATGATTTATCTTGTCTATCTGTTTTATTTTTATTTTTATTTTTCAGCATTTTTAGTTTTTAATTTTCATGTTGAAAACCTTTTATAAACTTTTGATTTGATTAGACATTGATGATAAACCGATACTAAAAGCTCATGTGTCCTTGGACGACCTCGGTATCTTACCAACGCTAAACTATGCTCACGATGGGTGCACTTGCCCATGTGTGTGTTTAGTGTTAGTAGAATATCGTGTTTTATAAATTTAAAACTTGAGTAAAGTGTTAAAAAAGGGCTTAAAATATCAATAAAAACATATAACACACTACGCACATCAGCACACTTCATCCTAATCTAAACACCATTAGATATAAAACGCCAAACTTTGTTTTTAACCGATAAAGATGAACAAACAGTACTGAAACGACGGAACTTAATTACTAGCATTTACTATAATAAAAATCGCGCCTAAAATACGCGCCAAAAACTTCCTATATAAACAACCTCTCAGACCTACTAAAATCCACACCAAAACTCCAAACGCCATATTTTCCTCTATACCATTCATCTTAGAAACGCCAAAAACCCAAATATCAAATATTCCAATTCATGTTTCTTTGATATACACTATTTTCTCAGTAAACTTTCGCTCGATGTAATGAGCAAGATCCTCAATATAAACCCCAAAACATACAAAAACCACAAGAATTCAAAAACGCCATTTCATGGAGATTCACTTTTGTTCTCAATAAAGTTTAGCTAAACGGGATGGACAACATTGTTAGACATCTTTCTTGACTAAGGATTAATAATGTTGTCCATCTCGTTTAGCAAAACATTATTGAGTTTAGCATGACCAAAATTAGAGGTTTGTGGTCATTTTATTTAGTGGCGTTTTTTTTTTGGCGTTTGATTTGCTTGTCCGATCTTATATTGTTTGTTATGTAACTTCGAAGTAGCATGTTATGAACAAATAGGTCGAAAAAAAGATGGAAATATAATGATGTATAAAAATGATGTAAAACGCCAAACTGAGATCTGTCTGTGTTCTATAAGAATGAAATATACAAAACGCCAAACTACTCTACACTGGCTCTCGAAGACCATCTGTGTGTGTTCTGTAAGAATGAAAAACAAAAAACGCCAAACTACTCTCCACTAGCTCTCGAAGACCTTGTCGATCTTCTTTTAATTACGGCATGTTTGCATGTCGATGCGTAGTGTCCATAACCTTTGCAGTTCTAACACTGTCTTTCTTTGACCCCAGGTTTCGACTTTGATTTCTTTTTCTCGATTGCTATCTCCTTTTTAGATTTCAGGCGCTTCCGAGAACCAGAACCTTTGGATTTATACCCAACAGGCACTCTTATCGGATTCTTGTCATTTTTATATTGACCGGTTATCTCGGCAAATCTATCCCTAGTACTAGCGGGAGGAGCAACAATCTGCATATCTTGAACCTTCTTCATATAAGATTGAACATGATCCTTGTATAAGTATAGCTCTGCTTTATTACCAGATAAACGGTTCAAAGTATATTCCGTTGAAAAAATAATATCTCGCATCATACTTTGCACATCGGGATCAAGCTCGGTCATATATTCACAACTAATTGAGTATTTGGGAGAGCATTTGGGGAAGCCTCTTTGCGCCATCTATTCAGAATGTATTGTTTTGGAAATTCCCTAATGTCCATAATTCTCAAAACATAGAATATATGTCTACATAGCAAACCAACTGTTCAAAACGCCTGCATGAGCAACTGCATGTGCAATCAGACTTACGGAACGTTACTTAAAAAACGCCAAAAACATTATCTCTATAACGCCATGCAGAGAATGTTTGTCTAAAAAAATTTAAAAAAACACATTGGATATGATAAAACGCCATTAACAAAAAACGCCATATAAAAACAAAACGCCATTGTTTACTCAAATAAGGATGTACAAGGCTGCTGGAAGTCATTTATGTAAAACTTAACAAACCCATCGGGCTGATCTTCATAACGTTGATTTATGCAATCCGCAATTCCAATCAGCTCAGCTTGAACGTCATATGTCAACAGCTTGCCCTTCCAACAATTGGTAATTACTCTTCAACTGGGGTCGTTTGTATCGAGATTTATGATCATTTTTCCGGTGTGTGTGACGCTGTGCTTCTATTGCAGTTTCATAATGAGTCATGAACTCAACAAGAGTAGCTTTCGAATTGCACACTTGACAAAAAAAATGATTCTCACTCTCCGACCTCGATGTCGTTCGCATAAGACCCGACATCTCCTCCATTTTATAGTATGCAGGGATCCAAGATTCACTTAGTGCAAAAGTATCAGATAGTCAGTCATTATCTGCTAAATTAAACTCTACGATAACCGCTTCCTATTCTGATTCAAACTCTTCAGGTGTGAGAATATCCGTCCACACAACACCACAAATAAGTTCTTTAAAATTGGTTGAATTGCATAGCCTAACACCAACCTATGTATAACACAAAAACGCCATGCATAAAAAAAACAAATAAATTACACAAAGACAAAACTTAATTAAAAAAACAGTAACAAGGTACAAAACGCCATGTATTTTAAAACGCAGTGTATCCTAAAACACCAAAGGTAAAAATAAGTATACCAACCTTCAGAGAAAGTTTATGCATCACATGCCACATGCATAACCGATGCCTCGTGTCAACAAATACAACAGAAATAGCCTTCTTCATTCCTGGAGCTTGGTCAGTGACAACAACTTTTGGTTGAGAACCAACAACTTTTAGAAAAACTCTCAACAACAAAATATACGTATCAGCAGTTTCCGACGCCAATAATGCTGCACCAAATGTAACATTACAGTGATGATTGTCTATACCAGTGAACGGTACAAACACCATAGAGTATTTGCATATGAAAACGCCATGAGAACTGGAACAATAATAAAAAGGCCATTGCATGTTAACAAATAAAATGCCATTGCGTGCAAACTAATAAAAATGCCATTGCATGCAAACTAACAAAAACGCCATTGCATGTAAACTCATAAAACGCCAAAAAACAGAAGAAGTTGAGTTATAAAATATTACTTGTTGGAACGATACGTGGCGTCAAACGAAATCACATCACCAAACACGTGGTAATTACGTTTGGCTTGATCGTCACACCAAAAAAGTCCCTTCAAACGATTCTCTTCGTCGGTGAAGTAATCATATGAGAAATTAGGCTGGGAATGTTTTTTTCATTCAAATGTCTCACAACCATATCGGTGTCATATTCCCCTATAAAAAAGTTAATTTGCCTCTTTTATAGTTCTTAATTTTGACTTTACTTGCACCCACATCTTTAAAACCGCCAAAACAAGTCTTCATAACATTAAACGCCTTGACGGGGCCCAAGTTCTGCTTAGACATGCTGTGTATAACATGCTTCTGGAGCTGAGTGAGGTGTCGTTCAGTTGGAAGAAAATGCTTATCAGGACGTTCAACAAGATCATGGTTGTGCTCCTCGAGAAACTTATACACCTTCCATGATCCAGCCTCAAAAATTACATATAACAGTGCACCACAATCAGTACTCTTTGAAAAGTTGTATCGCACTAATCGCTCCTTTTGATTGGGGTCCAATGTATCAACCTTCTTGTCCTTGTATTACCCAGATCTCGTACACAAGTAATACTTAATATGTAAGACACCTTTAGAGTTTGACTTTGTAGTCCCTTTCCTGACTGAAAACCCACACTACTTCGCATACTTTACATACATTGAATAACAATCATCAAGGCATGAGAATACCATGTCCATTGTGGGCTTTATTTCTTCACTGACATCAGGAATGATAAATGGTAATCCAGTTTTGGGGCAAAGCCTTTGACTCGAGGAAGCAACTTCGTCTGAGAAAACACAGTGAGGAACAGAAAAATCAGAAAAACGCCATTAAAATAGAAAATGTCTCGTAATAACATTATAGATTAAAACACCATTAATTGAATAATAAACAAGACATAATAAACACATAATTTAAAACGACATGATAAGAACGCCATGAGATGAATAATTAAAAACACTTAACAACATAAATAATTAACAAAAATATAACATCACAATGAAAACGCCATATTTAACAAAACTGATATTTACACAAATTAACAAATAGTAATAACTGATGTTTACAAATACTACTAAATAACATTCAAAACTAATCAAATAGATGTAAAACGCCAATGATCGTAAAAACATAAGAAATATACTAGATCGTAAACGACAATTAAAATTGATATTGAAAACTCCAATTATCAGTTCTTAGTAATTGTTTAACTACCAATTAAAACGCGATTAAATTGCATAATTGAATGATACCATTGAAAAACATACACCACATTATAAAAACACTAATATAAAAAAAAAACAATGAAACAAGCATAAAAGAACAAAACGCCATATCTGTTGCATGATTTGCTGGAACAAAAATAGAAAACGTCAATGAATTTTACTTTTTCGAACAGAATCCAAGTTAGACGCCATAGATCTGAGAAAGCTTGCAAAGGAGGTAACAGCTAACAAGAAATCTTTGGAGTTTTAATTTGAAAGAGATTTATAACGCGAATAAGGATGGAACATATAAAAGGACAATCGTACCCCTGCATAACAATTAGCGCCCCCTGCCACGTGTTGGGTCAGGATCCGTTCTCACCGTTCTCACACTTTTCACCATTCTCTCCTGATCCCATATATATATATATATATATATATATATATATATATATGTTTTGAATTAAATTGATTTTAATAAAAATACAAAAACTATATATGTTTTGTAAGAATAAAACAACTTTAAATCAACTTTAAATTATATATGTGTTATAAAAATAAAACAAAAATCTACAACTTTTCAACAAAAAAAACACAACCAAATACAACCAAACAACAAATCAACAACCCATTTTTTCTACCAAAACCTCACTTTTCCCCCAAAAATAAACAATCAGCCCAAAACGCCCCGCTTGGCCAAAGCGGGGCGCTTCGGTACGTGGTAATCAGAGAAGGACTGACAGACTTAGCCCTTGTCTGTTAACTTTAACCTAAAGCTCCCTACTTTGACCAAAGCGGGGCGTTTTGGGGTGTACGAATAGACCAAATGGGTGTGGGAATAGCATGGGCCTTCTGAAAACCTTTTTCACTGTATGAAGCGTCTTTCCATTGTTTTATTCTTTCCTTTTTTAGTTTTCACAAAGCGCTCTGGAAATTCCGATTGGCTTAATTGGCTTGATGTATTTTATTTTTTGTTTTTGAGAATAGCAAAGTGATTTGCTTTTTTTTTTCTTTTTAAGTATGTATCATCAGTATAGGTTCAAGTTGTTTTACGTTTTTACGTAAATGGTTCATAAATTTTATTCGAAAATGAGTCGGTCAAATACAGTACATTTTCACCAGGCGGTATATAAGTTCGAGTTACTTTACGTTTCAATAACGTTGTAACGTTTGGTACCATTCTTTAGCTTAAAAAACACTATTTTCTTACGTGTTTTTTTTTAAATATGTTTCGGAATAAATCTAAGTTGATTTACATTTTGACGTAATTTTTTCTCGCCAATGAATCAAGTCAAATATAATACGTTTTCGTGCTTATTTTATGTATGTTTTTAGTTGGTCTACATTTTGACATAAGTTTTGTTTGAAAATGAGTCGGATCAAATATTTGACAGTATAAATTAGAGTTAATTTAAGTTTCGACCCTGTCGCAATGGACGGCGGGTCAAAAATCTAGTTTAGATTCAAAACACACCATCTAAAGTCTAGACCCTTCCAACTGCTCCAATTTTTACCTGTTTCGCACCCATAAGAATTCTAATGTTTTGATTTCAGCCAACAAACTTGCAATGTCAACTTTTGTAGACGAAAAAACCACTTCGTTTCTAAGCATCTGTATAGACCAACGTGATATTAATATAACCGAATATACCAAATTCTTTTTAACCTCCGATTCTTTAATGCCTTCATGTATGTGTAACAAATCATGTCAATTAAAGGCAAAACGGGATGGATAGAGCACAAGATGAAACTCGTTGCCATTACACTATAGCGACTAAGCAACCAGTAAAAAGGTGCTCTAACGATTCCTCAAACTCGCCACACAAAGGACATAGGGTTGAATGCATACGAATACCTCTACGAGCTAACTCGGATCTTGTTGGAAGACGATTTAGGGCTGCATGCCTTCCGAACACGTTGACTTTTTTGGGCACCCTTTGTTTCAGGTATAGACATATCCTGGGGAGGTTATTAATGATGTTGCTAACAAACTTATGAGAGATCGAATCGCCTAACAATATCCGTGAATCATCATGGGACTGCAAATGGGTCTACATTAATAAATCGCTGGAGTCGATGTGCTCCAGAGTAGAACTCCGTTGATGAAACCAATCCCGATTTTGTCCCCAAACCACTACATCATAGTTCACTTTGTCACATACTTTGCACCCTTTATTTTTCTCCGGTCTAGAAAACGAGATTTTAAATCCGAGTTCCTGGCCCATGTGTCGAGCCAGAAACGGATTGAGTTACCATTCCCAAGCACCCTTTTTATGAGCGCGCGCGCGCGCACACACACACACACACACACCCACACACACACACACATATATATATATATAGGGGGAGGTTCATTTGAGAAGAAAATTAAATTGAGAAGAAAAAGAATAAAAGGTACAATTGTAAAACATTAAATAGTTTTTCTCTCATCTCATTTATTATTATTTTTGACTAATTAATTAGTCATAAAGAGTATCATCCTACACACTAAAATTTTTGCCTAGACACATCAAAATTTATCCTACACGTTTTTGAAATTTATCCTACACATACTGAAATTTATCCTACACAACTCGTAATTCATCCTACACACCTCATAATTTATCCTACACTTTAAAATAATTTTTTTCTTCTTTGAAAAAATATTTGTTTTAAAATAAGTTACAAATTTAATTTAGTGAGCTATTAAAAAGGAAGACTAAGAATTAATGATCTATCTAATTTTACCAATATACCCTTACACCCATATTAAATACAAAAATTAAATGAAGTAAAATGAAGCATTATTATTGGTTGAAGTTTGTTCTTTTTTATTCTTACAAAAAAATTCTTCTCATTTGAACCCTTCACTATATATATATAGGGGAAGGTTCAAATGAAAACCACTAGTTATTGTGAAAACTCGAAAACTAATTAAAAAAAGCCAAAAAAACATACAAAAAATTTTTTTTTTTAATTTTTTTTTTGCAATCAAAATTTCGCAGGTTTTTTAATATAAAAAAAAATTTTCAAAAAAAAAAAAATTTTTTTTGTGTAGTGCACATGTGTAATACTGCACATATGTATGTGTACTACACATGTGTATTATTACACATGTGCACTACACAAATTTTTTTTTTTTTTTTTTGAAAAAAAGTTTTTTTTATATATAAAAACTAGCGATTTTTATAAAAAAAAATTGAAAAAAAAAATTTTTTGTGTGTTTTTTAGGCTTTTTTTAGTTAGTTTTCGAGTTTTCACAATAAAAGTGGTTTTCATTTGAACCATCCCCTATATATATATATATATATATATATATATCCTGGTTAAACAGAGACATGGCAGGCCTGATGACATTCACCCACACGCCAGTTCGTCCAAATTTTAAGGGATGAAACTCAGATCTTCTTGGAATGTGATGAAGAGATGAAACAACTGTCCTCCATCGTCTATTGTCGTTCTCTTGAGCCTCCATGCCCACTTTGCAAGGAGGCACATATTAAAGTCGATCATGGACTCTAAACCCAAACCGCTTACCTTTATTAGGGGAATGACATCCTCCCATTTTACCCGATACATATTGTATTTGCCCATTGAGTCGCCCTAAAAAGTTCTTCCATATTTTATCTAAGGCGTCAATCAACGCTTGTGGCGCCTTGAATGAGGAAAAATAATGTGTAGACAAGCTATCTAAAACAGACCAAATAAGGGCAAGTCTAACTCCATGGACAAATTTGATGCTTTCCATAGGGATACCTTGTTGTGCACAGTATCTATAACTAGAGTCGAATTCAAAATACGGTTCTTATTCACGCCAACCCTTAATAAAGTGTACATCTCTATTTATATGAGATTATATAATTTTTCAAAAAATAATGAAATAAATAAAATTTATGTGTCTAAAATAAATAGTGGAATTAGGAGCACATTTACATATGTAAATGTTTAATTAACTTCATATGGTTTCTCTTTTTCTTCATCCTTAAAATCAATCGATTCCTTCCTTCTCCGTCTTTATTTTCACCTGATTTTTTTCTGTGTTTTCATCTTCTTTAAAGAATTTTGGAGCAGTGAAAGGCGCACGATTATTCATCGTGGAAATTGGCTGGGCAGAGCCTGACACACACTGATCGGGTGCAGGCTGCTGCAATTTGTACTGTCACTTTCATGAGCTGTCAAGTTTGCGCGTATGCAAATATATCCCGCACATGAACCTTGGAGCCGAGTGATTTGGCAGTTGGGTGTGGGTATGGCCCAACGCGCGTATGGCTTACGCAACATTTGGGATCATACCGCTTGAGAAATATAACTCATTTCGTTACTTATGGTTTCCAACATAAACTTAAAGTGCCACTTTTGATAACTAGATATAGTCTGGGTCCAGGAGAAGATATGATATGAAATGCAAATCAACTTTTACTTTTGTTTGTCATAAAGTTATAAAATTAGTGGAACTTGCCCTTTTGGTCGAAGGTGGTTGTTTAATGAAGTTTTTTTCAAAAAAAAAAAAAAGGTAGTGGAACTTTACATCGGATACTATGATTACTTATTTTAATTATTTGAGACGCTTTCATGCATTTTTAACGTGCATGGCAACGTTGTTGTTTTGCAAACTTTTCATGATTACCCATAGACGTTGTGTTCAAATATAAACGACAACACAAAAGTTATTGACTTATCTTCATATTGACGAATGATGAACAATTATATTATGATAAAAGGGAATAAATAACCATTACGAAAGGTTAGAGACATTAGTGACATGTTTTATAATTTATAAACATTATGTTGGTCTGGGTTTACTATGATAGTTTAATTGTAAAAAATGATAATAAAGTGTTTAACTAATAAATCTAAAATCAACGTTAGTGATATGCTTATTGATTGGTTTCTGTTTTGTGATTATAATTTTAAGATGAGTCAATTGGCAAAATTGTCTCTGAGCTTTGGGCATGTTTGCTATTTTCGTCCAAAATGACACTTTTGTACCAATTTGCCCCCAACGTTTGTAACTTTTTGCCATTTTCCTCCAAACCACTAACTTAGTTTATTTTTTTCTCTGTTAAGTTGAGGATGAAACTGACAAATATAAAACCACAGGGATGATTTTGGCAATTTACTCAAACTCTTTTAAATTTCTTTTATTTAATTAATTTTGTTACATGTATAATAAAAAAGAATTATATGAAAAAAATAATAGCTTTGTCACGTAATTTTTATAAATTTTCATCCAACCACTAACTAAATTAATTTTTCTATTAAGGCGAATGATGTTGATAAACTAAGACGGAAATTAATTTCTAATTTTTTATATAGATCAGTTTTATAAAAATAAAATCTACTTAAACCTCTAAATTTTATAAAACTAAAATGTTGGTGACCTTATTGAAAAGGTCAAATAAAAAAATCTTATCATATGTAGCAAGTTTGTAATTCATCTTCTACTCTTTTAAATTCGCTCCTAAAAAAACAAAAGCCAGTGCCCCCCCCCCCCCTCTCTATCAAACAACGTATCGTTACCAAACCTTAAAATTACCCACCAAATTGTAATTATAATGCTATGAACCAAAAGTTTCTTTACTCAAGCCACTCAGAATAAGTATTAGTTAGTTATCCTCATAATCTTAATTAAATAAATATTTTAATTCTACCAACGTATTTCCTAGGTGCTCAACACATTTAAAAAATATGCAACGTTTTACAATTTTTTTCTATCTCTACAACTGAGAAATACTAAAATTTGTAATCGATTGTTATGTGTTGCACACCAATGACGTTTTTTCTTTATAAAACTTATTTATATAAAAAAATTGTAAATTAATTTTTGTCTTAATTTTTAAAATTTAAAACACCCTTCACCTTAACAGAAAAAATAAACTGAGTTAGTGATTTGGATGAAAATTTATAAAAATTATGTGACAAAACTATTAATTTTTTTTTTCTAAAAACTCCATGTATATTCTTTTTTATTATATATGTAACAAAAATAATTAAATAAAAGAAATTAAAAAGGGTTTGAGTAAATTGCCAAAATCGTCCATGTGGTTTTATATTTGCCAGTTTCATCCAAATATCCTCAACTTAACAGAAAAAATAAATTAAGTTAGTGGTTTGGATGAAAATGGCAAAAAGTTACAAACGTTGGGTGCTATTTGGTACAAAAATGTCATTTTAGACGAAAATGACAAACATGTCCAAACCTAGGGACGATTTTGGCAATTAACTCTTTTAAGATTAATTAATATAAGTTTAAGAGAGAAAAAAAACCATACCCGTCACAACACTGGTGTGGTACCCAATATGGGGTCGGGTCCCCTTTGTTATCACTAGTGGTGGTGCCCACCGTCTTATCGTTTTTCTAAATCTAATTTTCTTAAGATTTATGAACATCTAAAAAGTGAATTTAACATTATAATATTACTAGGTTATAACCCGTGAATACTCACGGGTTGTTAATCTATCTTTGTAAACAAAAAGATTATATACAAATCTATATATAAATGAAAAATTGTATGATGAATAAGGTGTATAGATAAATGACATGTGTGTACTTCTGATATAATTGATTTATATTAGTTATGAAAAACGGACTGTAGGGATAAAATTATAATGGAAATCTGAATTTAAAATACTAAAAAAACAAAAGCATTGTACCACAAACGTAAATCAAGGGAGATAGAAAAATAAATGTAAGATATATGTTTTTCAGGGTTTTAAATAAAAACTGAAAGTCTATTACTGTAGCACTCATGCTTGCTGAAGTTTCGTAACCAATAACTTGGAATTCGTTTTAGACCAGTTGAAAAAACAATCATCTCCTAAGGAAATATGTTCAGCTTCAAGTATATCTTGCCATCCAACAATACCGTACCTATGGTTGATAAAATATGAAAAATTTTGTTAGCAATACATATAGAAATAGGGTAAAAGATACAAAATAAATAAGATAATAAATTGATTGACAAACCTTCTTTGACCATCAATATTGTGTGTACGAAGATTCTTAACCGAAGTATTTCCTTTAATAACTTTGATCTTTACTTCAGAAAACTCAATTAGCCCACTTAAGTCAGTAATCAATTTGGGAAGAATCTACATTTTGTAAGAACATTAAGAATATGTAAATGTTATTAAATGAAAAATAGTAAAATTTAACAAAAAATAAACATAAAACAGCATAGTATATTACCAATTCATTAGTTACTGTCATTGCAAAAAAAGGATAGTTAGGATCATCACTAACTTGTCGATAACCTTCAACATTGCTAATATGTTCATATTCTTGCTCAATCAAAGGAGTGTTGTTTAACAAAACTTGACGACCGTATTTATTGAATATGGTAATATTAAAATGTTTCACGTCGTTAATTTTAAAACACAATATATCCCCAAGGTTTAACCTTAGATCTTCAATAAATTTAAACCAACCATCTGCAAAACAGTATTTTGACCAATCTTTCTAATACGGACTTCCCATTTATGATTCTCTGAAACGTTAAGTATAACCTTATTATCCGGTAAAGGATAATCATAATGTTTAGAAAGAAAAGTATCTGGTATAACCTGTAAAAAAATCAATTATTACAAATTGATGAGTATTATGTTATTAATAAATGGATAAAAAAAATAAAAATCTATAATAAAATTATATACCATTGGACTTTGTAAAGGATTTTGAATAATTTTACAAAACGGTTTCCCCCACTCTTGATTTGGATCATGACAGAAGAGCTTGAACTTGAAAGTACGATCACCAAGTTAGTTGAAAATAATAAAGAAATATCCATGGCCAAAGTAG
Source organism: Helianthus annuus (assembly GCF_002127325.2). Taxonomy (NCBI): domain Eukaryota; kingdom Viridiplantae; phylum Streptophyta; class Magnoliopsida; order Asterales; family Asteraceae; genus Helianthus; species Helianthus annuus. Next base: position 139,529,447 of record NC_035442.2, read on the forward strand.
TTTAAAACCTCAGACCATCCATCCGTAAAGTAGAAAACATCTTCTATTAATTTAATAACAACACACCATGAATGTGTTTCATCAAATTTAAGACTAACAGTTGAGGATTCTAACTTATTCATCCATATAAATCTACTCATACATATAGGTATTGCCTGAAAACCAAATAAAAATACGGAAAATATATTTCAAAAAAAAAAAAGATAAAACAACTCAAAAAATTAGTTTAAAAAAAAGTAATGAAAGTTATGTACATGTTGAATGGATAGCGGATCAAGTATAGTTATGATAAAATACGGACCATGACGATACATGTTAACCAAAAAATGAAATTTCAGACAGAAGACTAACAGTCAAATAGAACTGCAACACATAGAATGAAAGAAAAAATTATGAGTATGTATTTATAAGAGAAAATTGAAAAACTAAAATTAAAATACAATATAATCAAAACTGATTTTAACTATTTATTTATGTAAAATATAACATATAGCAATAACAAATTGTAATACTTTCATTAAAGTACATTAATTTGTATTAGTTACTATACTTGTATATTTATTGGAAATATTAGATTTAAATTAAACATCGAAGAAAAAGGTGTTTCAAAATAACATATATCTATTTATGTAAAATATTGACATAAATCATTGAAAAATAATTAAAGATACAATTATAATCAACATTTTACCTACTTAACTTAAATATTATATTTAAATTTAATAAAGAACGGATATATCATATAAAATATTATAATAATTTTAATAATTATAAATTATTAAATCTAATATACAATGATAACATATCAAATCACCTTCATTCAACCCTATCAACCTCACTCACAAGGCTCAAGAAACCATAATCGACGGTTGAAGAAATTGGTAAAGTTACTTTACCAAATTGATTTCCGATCACCTGGACGGCAATCTAAGGTTTGATTTACACATTTTTTTCCGATCAGTTGAAGCAAATTTTCTGTTTTAGTTACTAAACAGGTTTCCGGTGATGATTAACAAATTTGTCATGAAATAGGGTTTAGAATTTGACGAAATTGAATGTTGTTTATGTTAGGTAAACATTATAGAACTCCGGTTAATAATATTTCCGGCCACTTGTATGTAATAGGGATTTGATTCTATTGCATGTGTTTTAAAGTATAAAAATCCGATTAATAATGTGTTTTGTTTGATATATTTTGTGGATCTTTTTCTAAAAAATTGAATTTATGCTTTAAGATTGTTATTTGATTGATTGAATATCTTATAAGTATAAAATAAAACTTATGATTGACGATTGTTTTTGTTGACTGTAAGGTGTTTATTGCCGGCTATTATTGAAAATTTAGACGTAAATGCTGTGTATGTTATGTGTATCTTAGAGGGATTAGATTTTATTGCATGTTTTATCAAAGTATATAATTTTGAATAATAATGTTATTTGTTTGATATATTTTGTGGATGTTCTTGTGATCAAATATAATTTAATTGGTTAATATTCTTATTTTGATGATTGAATAGGTTATTAGTATGAAATAAATTTTAAGATTGAAAATATTTTTAGATCACTTATATTGAAGTAGGATTACATTTCTGTCAGACAGTATTGTATTTCCTTGTATATAATAATACATGATCAACTAAATGAATCAATGAAATTGAGTATATATTTACTTACTTGAAATCAAATAAATTCATGTGATTACAGTTCCTTTGTTATTGTTTAAAGTATACATAAACAGATTTTATATACATTATGAATTACGATCATTATTGATATAAAGAAATATATATAAAATAATGTGTATCTATTATACCTTAAGACTTATATCTATGCATTCAATTTGATTAGTAAACGTTCATAACAGTATATGGTATGTTACAGGTATATAAAAATGAGTTGGTCATGCTTAACTGTGTTAGATGAAGATTTCTCGTTGAAACTGGTATGCTACAAATAGTACAAAAAAGTATATATAAATTGTGTTACATAGTATCTAAAACATAAATTTAACAACAGGTGTTGCCAATTGAATTTGTTAAGAGTGTGTATGGTGATTATTGGCAAAGAACTAAAGTAATGATAAATCATGAAAGTCAAAGAAGTTGGACAGTTTATTTAAGAAGTTTAAGCGGGGAATCTGTTATCACTGACGGATGGAGTAATGTTGTAAGGGATCTTCATTTGACAAAACAGATGTTCTTGCGCTTAAGGATAATGGAAGATAAAAATATTGAAATGGATTGTTTCGTCGATAACATATGTGGTGAATCTTTGTTAACAGTAAACCGTTATGGCGTCTTAAAGATAATAGTAAGTATCTATATAAATGAGAGTATTTCTTTATTATAGTTGTAATGTAAATGCTTTATATATATACTTGAGAATAAAATGCTACATAATTTTTCAGGTTATTCCAGAAGCTTATGTGACAAAATATTTTTCTTACACGCCAGTCAACGATTATTATAACATATGTGCAGCAGGTCAGATTTGGAAAGTTGAGACTGAAAAAATAAATGATAATTATGTGTTTACAAAAGGTTGTCCGAAGTTATTTCATGATATTGGGATTGTAGATGATGATATATTGTTGTTGATGAAGATGGACAACAAAACATTTGACTTAAAAATTTATCGTCAAGGAGTTGAGGTTGTTTTGACCAACAAAGAAAAAAGTGAAGATGAGTCTCTAATGGAAATACCTAAAGACACTTACTACCAAAACGTTCAGTTTGTAAGTATTTTCAACTAAATTATAATTGTTTACTAATAAATAGGACTTATTTATATATGTTATTATATAACAGACATTCTGTGATGATGATGACTCGATAGATCAGTTGATTTCAGAGGTACTAACTCGACATTTATGTAGAATAAAATACATTACCATCAGATTTTTTAATATTATTAACTATCATTGACAGATTCATGAACGTAGTAACAAACAGGGGTGAATAAAAACATTGCTGAAAAAGAAAAGTCAGAAGAAGAAACAAAGATTTGGATGAGAGAAAAGAAAAACCAAACAACAAAAGATGATGTAATTATTTCAAACATAATAATAGATGTTTTTTTTATTGAATATATGTAGACATATTTAGTTAATAATCGTTATCTATTTTTATCTAAAGATAGTGTTTCTCTTAACAGCTAAAGAAGAAAGGAAAAGAGGTTGAGGCATATTGTCATGCGGAGGACAGTAAGGAGCTGATATGCGGAACATAAGTTGAAATGCCAAACGTCAAAACAGTTGGACAGAGATCTCAAAATCGGTTGGTAAGTATATGATAAGATAATAACATTGATTGATCAATATTTTTTTATAAATTAAGATATTAGTCTAAATATAATGTATGTCTTAAAAAATAAGGTAAACGAAAAAAGAAAGAGAAATGATAATGCTTTGAAGATAGTGGATGTTGAACGAAAGGTTGTTTCAAGGAAAAAAACTGTTGACGGAAGTGGTAAATATGAATTCAAAACAAAAGGAGAAAACCGCTTGGTATGTCTTTTTTAACTTTGTCAATAATAAATAGAAATACTATAAAATGCATATGCATAGTTTACTTGTTAATTATGGAATTTATGCAGAGAATGCCTGCTAATGTTGTAAGATTTGCCGGATTCAAAAATAAAGTTCATGAGTTAAAAGTAACAAACATGAATGGAAAAACCATCGATATGAATCTGAGGCGACAGAAGAATGGAGATCGTGTAAGGTATGCAATCGAAGGTTGGCCGATGTTCATGAGGGAGAATGGCATTAGTTTGGGTGACACAATGCATTTCACATTTGTAACATCAGGAAATCTCCTGATTTTATCACACGTGGATGGGGTTAATGCAGGTTAACAACTACTCTAATGATGAATCTTTTTGTGTGCAACATTCATGACTCTTTTATGCTACTTATTTTATGTTAATTTTGTTTTGAACACGTAAGCAGTGGTTATGATGTTTTATTTTGTTATTTGGAAGTTTTACTTTAAAGACAATTAGTCTTATATCATCAACCCAGATAGCATATTTTTGTATTTAATTAACGTTGGTATCATCTATAAACTGTTGTTGATTATAAATGTTTAAGTAGATATATTCACGGATAATAAGTTGTTGATGTTTATATATGATTCGTATTGTTTATATAAGTTGAATGTAAGATGTACTAAATAAGTATTGTAACAAAACAAAATGAAGTAAAAAATAAAAGATGACTAAAATGAATTGGAACCAAGTTAAGTACATTGAATATGAAAAGAATATAAAATTTATTAGTTTCGAAAATAAAAGATAGTGTTTGATTACTAAAATAGAATTTCTAAAAATAGGATTTTTTTTTATAAATAAGTTTATAAATGTAACTGAATGGAAAAAATTGTCAAAATTACAATATTTCTTAAATTAAATTTAGATTTGTAACTGAATAGTAAATAATATTTAACCACAAATGGTTAATGTTCAATTCACGAAAAGTAATTAAGTAATCAACTTAGTCTCGTAAAATACGGAATATAACCAAACAAATGGTTAATGTTCAATTCATGAAAAGTAATTAAGTAATCAAGGTAGGTTATATCCCGTGAATAGTCACGTGTTGTTAATCTATCTTTCACGCCAAATAAATATATACGAAAATTTTAATAAAAGAAAACTTTAATGACGAATAAGGTGTATGAATAAAAATTTAAAAACTATTAAAAATCAGAAAGTAAATGTATATCATACGAAAACAAAATATCCAAAACCTAAATGTAAAAAACTAATCCCTACACTTTTTTGGGTGAGGTACAACCAAGTCAACATTCAAGACTTGATGAGTTTTATCAAAAGAAAAGTAAACCGTATCACCCTCGTTAATGCGCGCACGTTTCATGAATTTGGACCATTTTGATAAAGCATAACGCCAATCTTCTCCTCTCTTTTCACGTCTGGTAGGATTGGTAAACTCAACTTGCTCAGGCAGATGCAAAAGTCTGACGGTCATAGGTTTTAAATCAGCACCAAGTTTAGCCATTCTTGAAACATTATCAGGCAGTCGGTGTATTATTTTTTAAATAAAATTAGTAAGGAGAATAATAAAAAAATAATAATGTATTTCTATGTGCATCAAAAATCATGTAATTATTTATATTTAGTACTTCCTAAAATAATATTAAAACTTACAAAATCTTTAGAAGCCATACGATGAAACTTATAAACACGAACATTTTCTTGTTCATCAATAGCTGGCTCGTCAACTACATCAATAGGTGGAACTATAGTCTAAAAAATAACAGAAAACATTTATTAGAATAACATATAGTAATATGGTAATTAAATATATAAAAAAGCAAGCAAATGTATACTTACCTCATCAAGTTGTACATCAGCATAATTAATTTCAACACCATTTTTTCCAAGAATTGTTAAATGGAAATAATTTCCAAAACCTCTTGTGAATATTAAATAACAACCCGCCTCCAAGTGAAACAAACTAACAATAACATCAAAACCAATGGAGAAACCAACTTTACCAAACAGCGTTTCAATCTTGACGTGAAAGCTTTTGTTGCCTACATCTATAATGGAAATTATATCATCGGACGTATAATCATAGTAATTTGCCAGTATAGAGTCAGGAATGAGCTGTAAAAATATTCAAAAATTATAAAAAAAATGTTACTTTATTAATCAGTTCATAAAACATAAATTTAATAACATCAGTAATATGAAAGAAAAAATAAGCTTACAACAAAGATAGATGTTGTAGATAGTTGCGATGTCCAGAGAGAGCTTTGAAACACACCTTTAATGAAATGTGTTACTTTGAATATAGATTTATCAAAAGGATTGAAGAGCACGAAACATCCTTTTTTGAGTTGTAAATGTTCAACAACATTTGACCAACCATGGAAAAAGAAATGTTTTCCTTTGGCTTCACTTATAGAAACATTAAATTTTCGGCCATCTTGAGTTTGTATAATAACATTTTTTGGTGATTTATCGTTACCCCACAATTTGGATGCAGCGTCCGAAGGAATTGCCTAATAAAGAAGTAATCCAAAATAACTTATAATTATAATTCTTATTTATAAAAGATAAGGAAATTTTAAATTGTATACCAACATAAGATTAAAATTTAAATTTAACAAATGTATGAATTTATATAATACCAGTAAAACTTCGTCCGCTCCATTCATGTGTCTACAAAAGAAAGGTTCTCTACTTAAGATATTAATATAATATAACTTGATAATGGGTATTTTGCGCAAGAAAGTCTATCATTAAAAAGAAAAAAAAATATCTGGAAGAACTTTCAGCCATATTATAAAGCTACAAACAAATATAACGTAGAAAAAACAATTAAAAATATATATAATAAAAATTTTAAAAATAATTAATTTTTTTTATTCCAGTCATAATATAAGTTGATTACTGTAACATCATATATGAAAAAAAATGATTTGTGATAATATATTCTTGTTAACAATGTTTTAATATATGATTACTTAAAAAACATAAATTAAAACACATACTGAAACGTTTTCAAGCATGTGATAATCTATTCTTATTAGTTTAAGAACATTTAACATCATTCATGGTTATCAGTTATATGAACAACAATATTATAAAAATGTAAAAATAATATGATCTTCAAGAATAATAGGTTTAATAAACATACACAACTGAATAATCTTACCTTGTAGATTTAATCGACAATCAACACCAGCTGAGTTGAATTGATTCAGACAACTTGATATAAAAACAAACTATTTTGGTATCATACAGAAAACCGAGATCCATAATATGTATTTATGTATATATATAGATATGAGACATATAGTAATATATAATAATTAAATGCTATTACAAATCTTTTGAAAACTTATATAACTAATGAAGATACATGTTTCCAAATATATGTATTGACAGAAATAAATTGTAATTATTCCCTTCTAATTTGTTACAATTATATGGAAGTTTCTAAAATTAAAATATCATTACGAAAACAAAATGATTCTTGATTCACGAGTTATAATAGTCAAATGTTATTGAATAAAAACATAAAATATATCTTGATAATCAATAATATGTTTAGGTTAAATTTATTAATTTATTATTTATTAAGTTAAATGCTAACGTAACATGAATTTCACATAACCACGTCATAAACAAATACATATTACCAAAAAAGTTGTCTAACAAACCATAAGTAGTATCACAATGTTTCAAAACAAACAAACCATAAAACCACATTAAATATTCATACTTAACCATCAAACATAACATAATAACCAACATTTATCAACGACCTCTTTTCTTTGTGATCTTGGATACGACTTTGGTCAACATCAAACGATGAGAAGACTTCACGTACGTAAAGAAAAGAGTAGAGCCGAAGTCGATGTAATTCAATTTCAAGAAAGCTGGCCACTGTTTAAAACCATACCGGAAACTTTTCCCAGACTTCTCGCGTCTTGTGGCCAACTTAAGTAGTTCACATTTTTCGTTATGAATTGTAACATGGTGCAGGTTGTCAAGAGAAAGACACAAATGGCTTGAAACATCAGTCGGTAAACGCTGAGAAAAAAATTAACGGATTAAATATCTTGTTTAGTCATAAGTTATGTCTCCTGTATTATGTTATATTATAAGGAAAAAAATAATATTAAGAAATTTACTAGTCTCCTTTCGGCTTTCTTGGTGAATTTAATTACATCATTTTCTTTGAACTTCCCTGATGTACAACACTTACGGCCAACATGAGCGCCTGAGGATATCTTGCATCTGAATGACTTACACCTTGGTTTAGCCTACATAATTGAATAAGAGACAATAAGTGTTAAAACCATATATATAAACATGTACAATTATAACATAAACAACCTTTGTCAAAAGCACTTTATCCCCAACAAAAATGTCAGATTTTACCTTAGGATTAACCTACAAAACCATAAATTATTTAACATAACCAGCTGTATTAAATTTATATAAATTAAGTATTAAATAAAAATAGTATATAAGAAACAACCTTTGGAGATATAGTCTTGTGACCAAATATAATCTTTGACTTTCCTTTTTGGTCATTCTAAATAATAATAAATGATAAAAATATAAGTATAGAACATGAAGCAGTATATAATATATAACGGACATTGTGAAACACTTACGTGGGACTGATAGGTATGAGAGGAAGATGAAAACCGGTTAGATTCAGCAACTATATGACCACAAAGATCTTCATCAACATCACTTTCGTTGGTAATCACCCTCTCTTTGTGTTCCGACTACAAAAAAAAATAATATTAAAAAACAACAACAATTTTAACTTCAATATTAACTAATTACCTCATATTATGAAAAAAATGTATTGTAAGCATAATAACACTAACCGCAAGCAGTAAATCAAATCCACCATCTCCGTAAATAGGATCATCCAACACAACAACGTCAACCTTCTTGAAATACATTTGAGTACCGGTTTCATGATTAAAAACGGCCAACTGAAAAGCCTCATATCCAGCCAGAGTAAAAAGAAAAGTAGTCCGAGATTCTAATTCAAGATCGGTAATCAAATTAGACCATCCATTAGTGAAAGCACATTTGCCGGACAACATCTCCATCTTCACATTCCAAAACCTATCACCGATATAAACAGTTGCTGATCCACCTTTATAACTGCTGCCGTAAAACTGTCCCCAGAATTTGTCTGGCATGACCTGTAAATTTGTTAACAATTATGTTAAACAAAATTTTCACATAACAAATTTGAGATAAACAAATAATTATTTTATATAGAGTACTTACAACGAAATCATCATCAACCCTAATGGAAGTAATAAAAGAGTTATCCAAGACACATGACTTATAGACATCGAGATACCATGTAGATGGTCCAATACTGTTTAACAACAGATAATCGTTTTTTTGTAAACCACTGTCCTTAACGACTTTATCAAACCCATCACCTAACACAGGACCCAACCCATATTTTTCAATTTCAACAATCCATAAGTTGTCAGCAGCAAAAATTATAATACGATCACCATATGGGAATTGTTCTCCCCACAGTAATTTGGCAAAATCATTCGGTATTTCCTATAATGTGAAACAAAAAACATATAAGTATCAACATATTTTGTTTTTAAACATAATAACATAAATTAAATACCAGTTTAGTGGGATGATGAAGATCGATTAACTTCAAGAAACAACAACTACTTGTTTTTGGATCCATATCTGTAAAATTATTATCAACAGCTTTTTAGATCAAAAAATAAAATCATAACATCACAAAATAAAAACACTGAAAAAAAAAGAAATATTTTATTACTGATAAAGATTAAAAGTATACATATAAATTGATTCCTACAATGAATAAGCAAGTTTGACTTAGCTATTATCTGTGAACGTAAATATTAATCACATTTATATAAAATAATTGCGGTTTACAACGATAAAGTATATTAAGAAACATAAAAAAGTGGGAAATTGTTGTAAACATAACATCAAATTGATAATCGGATTGTTATTAAAGAAATTTAACTATAACAGTGGATTGAACATAAGAACATTTTAAAATCTTCTAATTATAACATCTAAATCAAAAGATTGAAAAACAATATGAGGAAAACCTCTCAATAGCCGGATTAAAGATCAAGAACATACCTTCTTGTGTTGATTGTAGTGTAGCTGTTGATTGTATTGTAGAAGATGTTAGCAATGAAGGTTGAAACCCTAAGAGAGAATGGCGGTGAAGAAAAGATAACCGAGTGAGATGGTGAAAGTGAACTTGATGGGTAATGATGTTGCAGGTGATATGATGGTTTTGTTTTGAGTAGCACGTATTTTGAAGTAAATTAAAATATAATTACAAATTGTACCCTTAAAGATCTATAATAGTTACAATATAATCACTTTCAATAATACGGGTAATATTAATTATTAGTTTTACAAAACTTTATAATAAATTGTGATATTTATATTTGAAGAAAATACCAAAAATTGTGTAAACGAATATTGCAAATGATAATTATACTTAAATAATCTAATCTAAAACTTAAATACAATTATAATAGATGAAGATGTAAAATCAAATCAATAATTTATATAAAAAAATAAACTTCAAATGTTACAATTTGATAATATTGGTTAATTTTTAAACTACAGTTTTCTAAATATTTCTTTGTAAACAACATTTACAGTTGTATTCGTTGGCCTTCCATCTTTGTCATATATTAAAAGCTTCACGCCATCTCTTGTCTTTACTCTCGACAACGCAACATAAAGCTGACCATGTGAGAAAACGGGGTCTCTTAGGTACAGACCAACTCTGGAAAGAGACTGTCCTTGACTTTTGTTAATAGTCATGGCAAAACAGACGGTTATGGGAAACTGCCTTCGTTGAAATTTGAAAGGTATTTTCTTGTCTGACGGTATCATGCTAATTCTGGGAATGTAAGTTCTTGAACCAACATTACCTCCCGATAGTATCTCAGCCTCGATAACACGTTTACCAAGACGCGTGATCTGAAGACGTGTACCATTGCATAACCCATTTTGCTGATCAATGTTCCTCAAAAGCATGACTGGGACACCCAACTTTAACACCAATCTATGATTGGGTAAGCCAGAAACAATCACACTATTTAACACATCAGGATTATACAAATCTTGGTGTAATGGATCATTAATTTCCTCAGTTGGGCATAGACTATCTGAGCTAAGATACTCTACTTCTTCACCGGGAAATAATGCAAGAAAACGATCATTGATACCATGTACAACTTCATTTTTAGGAGCAAGTATGGCTCTTTCAGAAAAGTAGTCACGATCTTTAAAACGGTCAAGAACTGATGGATATACAAAGTCAATCAAGCTTTGAATTGGATCAGTTGAATCGGTGATTAGAAGATCGTTTGGTATTTCTATAGTTGAATCGCCATCGTTACCATCACCAATATTGCCTTCCCCAATTTCAAGAAGCCATTTCGCAAAATCGTTTATCTCATCAATGTTTGAACTACTGCTTCCAACAGATAAACGCATGTTACGGGTCAATTTTAAAACCTTGCAAGTGGACCAAATGTAAGATGAACATAAAGAGGCATGTACAATGTCTTGCCTTGTGCCGTTTTATACAACCGGTAAGATTTGCCTAAAGTCACCACCGAAAACAATAGTCTTTCCACCAAAGGGAAGTTCAGAATTACGTGAATCGGAGACACTCAAAACATCTTTCAATGTACGATCAAGAGCTTCAAAAGCATGTTTGTGTACCATCGGTGCTTCGTCCCAAATAATCAACTTGGCTTCGTCTAGAAGATTAGCGATTTCAGAATTAGGTTTGATATGACAAACGGAATCTTCAGTAAGATTAATCGGAATATGAAATCTTGAATGGGCGGTACGGCCTCATGACAACAACAGTGATGCAATCCCGCTTGAAGCAACATTAACAACAATATGTCCATTGCATCTTATGGAAGCAGCTAAAGTTTTCCAAAGAAATGTCTTACCTGTACCACCATAACCGTACACAAAAAAAAACACCACCTTTCCCACGTCCAACAGCAGTCATAATCTCATTATACACTGCTCTTTGATCATCATTTAAAGAATTATGAAGCTTATTGAATTCAGCCCTAACTTCATCCTTATCCCAAGAAAGCTCCTCATTTATTAGACGGTTAGCCTCATATAATGTAGAATCTTCATCTGGAACAGGCATTGGTGAGAATCTATGCAAGCTGGATCCATTACGGATAAGATAGTTTTCGATTTTAGACAACGTTATATTCTTTAAACGCTCGTCTGAGACAGCAAAACCTACAACAAAAATTTAAATTAATATATTTAAGAACAGACTTTATTAAAATAAGGAAAACTAAAAAAAAAAACTTTATGTGTTAAAAAAAAGAGTAGAAATTTTTTAAAAAAAAATTGTACCACTAAACCCAGAATCCTTCCGCATATTGTATAAAATGTCCTCCGACAAAAACTCCCATGTCTTCTCCCAAACAATTTCTGGCCTTGATAGCGTATTAGACAAAAGAAGTGTACCGAACAATGAACGAAGATAATGACCATTTCCTGTAAAACTGGCCTCTTTAATACACTCAACGTATTCGTTATCATCGTCTAATAGGCCACGCGCATAACATGCATCCCTAAAAGTAGGATAAACAACACCCTCATAGGTTCTAATTTCTTCAAATGATCGTGGACCCTTGACCTTGGTTAGAAGAATTCTAAGGTAATAAGCTTCACCAAGAGAAGGAGAAACTGAATAAAGTCTTCCAACAACAACATAATTTTTTCGCGGCTGCCAGCAACGATCCTTTAACTTCCATACATACTTTGATGGAAACTCAACATACGTAAGTTTCGTTGTTTCTGGTTTTTTGTTCATGTTCATCCACTCCAAAAAAAATAGAGGAATTAACCTGTGGTTTGTTTAGCACATCTTCAATATCATCTTCACCACTGAAAACTACATTTTGCTGGCCTGGAAGATGAAATGGTAACCTCATAACAGACGGATACCGATAGTGAACTTCACATGCAAATATTCTCCAACTCGCTTCACATGCAGAAACATATCTTGCCTCGTAATATTCTTTTATTTCATCTTTCGGTATCTCCTCCTCAATCCCTATGTCTGAATCTATAACAGCAACAGTGGCTCTATCTGGTCCTTTATTAATGTATTTAAACAAATACTTAATTGAACCTGCCTGATTGCACCACTCCACATTGATGTGCGCCTGATATCTTCTAAGAAGCCTTTTGTTGTATGGAACGACGCTCCTGTTGTCCAATGTGACACCCTTCTTAATAACTGTGTGACCATCGTCTCTTCACCTATAAAGCGGAAATCCATCTGAATCAACAGAAGTAGCCTCCAAAAACTTCTTTGGAAAATTCTTAGAACGGTTGCCTACCATGCATGGACATTTCAAGTTAGCCTGTCCACATGGACCATGAATCATGAACTCACAGACCAGAGAATATATGTGACAACCCGTATTCCTAAGGTGTGCCTTTAATTCCGAATCACTTCCTGTCACGATTGGATTGCAGTGTTGCTACGTATGCTTGTATGTTTACTTGTTGGATTTGGTTAAGCGCTAATTAAAATTACTTGTTGGATTTGTTTACCTTATTGGGCCGCACTTGTACTGAAGCTTGTCTGGGCCGATGGTCAGTGGGCTACGCATATAGATAAGGGGAGGGGGCTGGTTAGGTGCTTCTGGTTGGGCTTGGTGTGGGTTTAAACACGGGCTGCCGAGTCATGTTGGATCTTATGTGGTCTTGAAACAGGATTTTAATAACTACAGTGGGTATAGTGTGTTATGAAATATTATTGCTACGTGCATATTCGTGTGTATATGAACTGTTCATGTGAGTTAGTATGATTTATGTGTTTGCATTGTGAAAATATATGTAAACTGAATACTCGTTGAACCTGTATGATAATGTGTGCCATAATTGTCTATCACATGTGGGAAGTACACAATGAATAAGCAAATTCTATGTAAATCAAAACTGACTATCATTGGAACCATATTAGGGTTTGGAGTGTTCAACGATAAAACGAATAGCTAATCTTACCGAGCAAAACTAAGGTGAGTTCATCTCTTGAGCATGCGTCCCGGTGGTTGGGACAGTCAGTGGGTATTCCTGGGAGGGATAAGTCTTTTGGGTAAAAACGGGAATGTTGGATAATATACTCTTCCTATCACCCTTAAAGTCCCTCCGTGTTGTTTGGTTACCGGGAAGGTACCATGGTATTAGTTAGTAGCGCTACTTAGGTTTGGCAACCTCACCCCGTACCTGGGAGGACGGGTGTTGAACTAATGACCTAGTCATGACCAATGCTTTGATAGGAGCATTGGAGAAAGGGCAAAATAATCAGAAGCCGTCTTGTATTGGGGTATTATCAACATTGTTTTCAACATTAATTTCGGAATTAAATTCAATGGATTAACTAACACTTGGTAATCAACGTTTTCGTAAAACTATGAACTCACCAGCGTTGTCTGATACACTTGTTGCATGCTCGCAGGTCGTTAGATTGTGTGGATTTGGAAACTTGCTGTCTGAAGTAGCTGGAGTGGTCATGGGTCGTGCTGGTTGGATACGAATGATGGGTTTATTGATTTCATACATTTAATTTGAAACAGTTAACTATGTTTCTTTTATTTGCTTCCGCTGACATGTTGGTTTTCATTTAAACTTATTGACGCTACTTTTCAGTAATAATTGATGATTTTATTCAACACTTGTGATTGGTTCAATATGATTAGTGGCTCGTTATTGGTTTGTCACACGCCTGACAGGGACACTCCCTAGGTGGCATTTTGGGGGGTGTGACAGTTTGGTATCAGAGCCGCTGGTTATAGTGAACTTGGTTTTAAAACGTTTTCATAAAACCAGACTATAACCGAACAGTACCGAAATCGACCATGACACTCAGCTCCAGACTGCAAGGTTCGTTTCTCATTTACGATTGCACAGTATATCTAGTGTACACTTATGTATGACATTGCACGTGAATGCACACTTGGCACAACAGCATGAGCCCTTATATTACCAACCCCTGTTATTTGAACTGTTAGTGTGACACTACCCTTCGACTATTGTGATTCTTGATCATATAAAACCTTTCGCTTGCTATTTGAATGTGGGGAACCTTTTAGCGCAAGTTAAGAGGCACTGAGATAAGCATGCAAATCGCCTTATTATTATGGGTGCACACATAATAATAACGCGAGGTGCATGCAAGTCCCAGTGAGGCTTAACGAGCGTGAGAATGGTTCTGCCTTATTGTGTGTAAACTTGGTAGATTGTAGATTTCAACGTGATACTTGACCTGTACCTCATTTCAACTCGTAAACTTTTCCCTCTTATCCTATAGAATCATGAGTGGACGAGGACATGGACGTGGTCACATCGCGATGACCCAAGCTGAGCTGACCAACTTGATCAACACTCGTGTAGCTGAAGCCCTAGCGGCTTACCAGGCTGGTACGATAGGTGCCAATTACTTTATATCCTTGTGTCGTATACTCGAATCTTACCAGTGCGTTGTACGTTCTTACGTTTTAGGTCAACCTGCGAATCAAAACAATCCACCTGCTCCACCTGCATGTACGTACAAGATGTTCATGGATTGTAAGCCACAGACCTTCAGTGGGAGCGAAGGGGCTGTAGGACTCCTGCGATGGTTCGAGAAGGCGGAATCAGTATTTGCAATGTGTAACTGTCCTGCTGGGGACAGAGTGAAGTATGCTACGGGCACACTCGAGGATGGTGCCCTGACATGGTGGAATGCCCAAGTTCAGATGTTGGGTATTGAGATGGCGAATGCCACTACTTGGGATGATTTCAAAGAGTTGATGAGGGAGGAGTATTGTCCTCGTGATGAGATTCATAAACTGGAAAACGAGTACTATAATTTGAAAATGGAGGGATCTGAGATTGAAGCATACACTAGGAGGTCTAATGATTTAGCAACTTTGTGCCCTAACATGTCTCGACCCCCACCTCGGCGGATTGAGTTGTATCTCAAGGGCTTAGCACCAGCTGTTAAGGGGTACGTTACTGCTGCAAACTTAGACAATCTGCCCCGTATCGTCCGTTTGGCACATAAGATTACTGACCAAGAGGTCGAACGCGGCAACTTGCCGCCACGTGTTTCTGCTACTACCTCGACTGCTACAGCTACCACACCTGCTAGTGATCACAAGCGAAAATGGAACGATACTGACAAAGCAACCAGTGCCAGCCAATCTCAGAAAAGGGCAGACAACAACATCCACCGTAGTTTCAGCCAGTCGTCTTCTGTGAACCAGAATCAGAGCAACAATTCAAATCAGGGTTCTTACGCGGGAAAGCTACCAAAGTGTGATAAGTGTATGTTCCACC
Source organism: Helianthus annuus (assembly GCF_002127325.2). NCBI lineage: Eukaryota > Viridiplantae > Streptophyta > Magnoliopsida > Asterales > Asteraceae > Helianthus > Helianthus annuus. Next base: position 139,545,359 of record NC_035442.2, read on the forward strand.
ATCGCGGACCATGCACCCGGGTATGTCATAGGTGCAACAAGGTGGGTCATATGGCTAAATATTGCAGGGTCTGGCTTCCAAAGCAGCCGCAGCAGCAGCCACAGCAACAGGAGAGGCAACAGTCCCAACAGAACCAGGGAAATCAAAAGGGGTGCTTTCAGTGTGGTGATGAGGGTCATTTTAAGAGGGATTGCCCTCAGCTTAATCAGAATGCTGGCAACAACAACAATACTGGGAGCGACAACAATGGGAACAATGGTGGGAACGGAGCACGTGGAAGAGTATTTACTATTGGCGCTAGGGGAAACTCGCAATGATGGCAATGTTGAGACCGGTACGTCTTCTTTGAATGATCTTTTTCTGCTTCTGTTTTATTTGACTCTTGTTTCGGTTGGAGTTATGTGCCTTAGGGTTCAGTCGTCAGTTAGGACTGACTCCCACCTCTCTTGTAAAATAAGCATGTAGTAGAGTTAACTGCTAGTAAATCGATAGAAGCTTCTCATGTTCTTTTTGGTTGTAAACTTGATATCATGGGTCAAGTGTTCGACATTGACCTACCACCCGATACTCTTGTAAGTTTTGACGTGGTCGTTGACACAGATTTGGGTATCTATGCATCAAGCGGAAATTCTCTGTAAAGAGAAAATCGTGCGTATCCCTCTCCCCAGTGGGGAATCCTTATCAGTTCAAGATCATCGTAGTGGTGCCCTTGTTGGCATCGTCTCAGTCGTGAAAGCCCAGAAGTGTCTACGGAAGGGCTACTCTGCTATACTAGCTCTTGTCACTGATTCGCCACTTTAAGAAAGGAAGATCGAGTGTCTTCCACTTATCCATGAATTTTCTGACATGTCTTCTGAAGAGTGAGCTGGTTTACTTCCACATCGTTAGGTGGAATTTCAGATTGACCTTATGCAAATCCTGATTTCCTTCTGGGATACAGCAATCCCTTGGGTTCGCTGGGTACTATCACAGATTCATAATGGGATTTTCGAAGATTGCGTAACTTCAACCTCCTTAGCACAGCGGGGAGCTGTGAAATTATGGGAAATAAAACAGGGAACGTCTTTTCAGCTTTTGAAACCCAACCCTGCAACGCACTGAGCATCACTTCTATCTGAGGGTACTTATGATCTGGCGGTATACCATGATGGTTCAAATTAGCGTCCTAGTTATACATCGATGCAACACGAGAAGGAGATGGCTCACGTGGTGGACTTATAGGAAGGACGGCATGATTCACGACCTGCGATGGAAGCCGTAGTCCTTGGATTTAAATTGGAGGCATTACTTGGACGGTACCGAATGCACCACTTAGACCGATCACAAGGGCCTCCAGTGTACCCTTGTTTCAAGAGAGCTAAGCATATGATGGCATCGCTGGATGGAACTTCTGAATGAATACGACCATGAAACCTAGACGTGCACGAGCTTTGTAGCTTGCTATCGACTCTAACATGCCTGATCAGACTCGTCTTGCTCAAACTGGAGAACTGAAGGAAGAGAGTTCTCAAGAATTAACCCATGCAGGGCATGGGGAAGCAACCTTTGGCAGGTCGGACGATATTTGCTACTTCACGGAACGAATATGAACCTCACTATACAGCAACCTTAGGGAACTGGTGCAGACGAAGCACACGGGTCTCGATATCCTATTCACCGGAGTTTTGATAGGATGTATTAAAACCTGAAGACCATGTACGAGTGACCGGGCCTGAAGGCCCACATAGCAACGCATGAGAACGATCGTTGACTTGTGGGAAAGTCAAGGTGGGGTATTAGCAACCAGAAACGCATGTATGGAAATGAGAACAGACTGCCATGGATTTTGTCACTAGTCTACTTACAACTCGAAACGGAAACATTATCACCTGGGTAATCGTTGATGGACTCAAGTTACCAGCACTCTTTCTTGCAATTTAGAAAACTGACGAGTCTTCACAACTGTGAATGTTCCTCTGAGAGAGGCGGCGTTTAGGCATGAGGTGCCAACTCCTGTTACCTCTGAGTTTGATCTACGCATGATTTATGTCAGGCGATACACAACACCCTTGGCTCACGTCAGGACCAGAGCATTGCTTATCGCCGTTGGGCAAACGATCAGAGAAAACGAACTAACCTGGTACTCGAAGACATGCTACGAGCATGTGTGTGACTGGCCTTGGTGCAAATTTGAAGGACTCTTACCTACGATTGAGTACTACTGCGGCTGTTATCATCTTGGTAACCAGACAGCTCTGTTGAGGCATTACATAGACAATAATGCCAACCTTCTTGTTAGACTGAGATGGTTGACAACTTAATTAATGGTCCAGGACAGGTACTCGAAACTTTTGGTAAGGTTGTTTGGAGCGGGAGTCGATTGGCGGCAACGCGTGACCGTCAGGAAAGCTGATAAACTTGGGAATCGCTGGAAGATCGCTGTAGGCGATCGTATCGTGTTGAAAATCTCACCCTGGGAGGGTGTGGAATGCTTGGGAAGCATGGCGAGTTTAACTGACGTCACGATGGACCATTCCACAGTCTGGGAAGAATCAGTAAGCGTAACCTACAAACTCGAGTTACCTGACGAATCGAGTAACGTACGTGATGTCATTTAGAACACGTGCGATACCCTTACTGGAGAAATTTATCGAACACATGGACAAGGAAGTCAAGGTTCGTTAACTTAGTCGAATTCCAATCGCGAGAGTTCGTTGGAACTCAATGCGAGGACCGGATATCACGTGGGTGTGTGAAGAGATGAAACTCAAATACCCTCACCTATTTCCTAATGACCAATCTAATTCTAGTACTACTGGTGAATTTCGGGACGAAATTCCTCTTCTAGTTGGGGATGATGTGGCATCTGAGGAAAATACGCAACAATCTTGATTTATCACTTCGCCTTTTATGCTTACTTGTCAAATTTCGGGACGAAATTTCTTTCAAGTTGGGGATGATGTGACAACCCGTATTCCTAAGGTGTGCCTTTAATTCCGAATCACTTCCTGTCACGATTGGATTGCAGTGTTGCTACGTATGCTTGTATGTTTACTTGTTGGATTTGGTTAAGCGCTAATTAAAATTACTTGTTGGATTTGTTTACCTTATTGGGCCGCACTTGTACTGAAGCTTGTCTGGGCCGATGGTCAGTGGGCTACGCATATAGATAAGGGGAGGGGGCTGGTTAGGTGCTTCTGGTTGGGCTTGGTGTGGGTTTAAACACGGGCTGCCGAGTCATGTTGGATCTTATGTGGTCTTGAAACAGGATTTTAATAACTACAGTGGGTATAGTGTGTTATGAAATATTATTGCTACGTGCATATTCGTGTGTATATGAACTGTTCATGTGAGTTAGTATGATTTATGTGTTTGCATTGTGAAAATATATGTAAACTGAATACTCGTTGAACCTGTATGATAATGTGTGCCATAATTGTCTATCACATGTGGGAAGTACACAATGAATAAGCAAATTCTATGTAAATCAAAACTGACTATCATTGGAACCATATTAGGGTTTGGAGTGTTCAACGATAAAACGAATAGCTAATCTTACCGAGCAAAACTAAGGTGAGTTCATCTCTTGAGCATGCGTCCCAGTGGTTGGGACAGTCAGTGGGTATTCCTGGGAGGGATAAGTCTTTTGGGTAAAAACGGGAATGTTGGATAATATACTCTTCCTATCACCCTTAAAGTCCCTCCGTGTTGTTTGGTTACCGGGAAGGTAACATGGTATTAGTTAGTAGCGCTACTTAGGTTTGGCAACCTCACCCCGTACCTGGGAGGACGGGTGTTGAACTAATGACCTAGTCATGACCAATGCTTTGATAGGAGCATTGGAGAAAGGGCAAAATAATCAGAAGCCGTCTTGTATTGGGGTATTATCAACATTGTTTTCAAAATTACTTTCGGAATTAAATTCAATGGATTAACTAACACTTGGTAATCAACGTTTTCGTAAAACTATGAACTCACCAGCGTTGTCTGATACACTTGTTGCATGCTCGCAGGTCGTTAGATTGTGTGGATTTGGAAACTTGCTGTCTGAAGTAGCTGGAGTGGTCATGGGTCGTGCTGGTTGGATACGAATGATGGGTTTATTGATTTCATACATTTAATTTGAAACAGTTAACTATGTTTCTTTTATTTGCTTCCGCTGACATGTTGGTTTTCATTTAAACTTATTGACACTACTTTTCAGTAATAATTGATGATTTTTGTCACACCCCCAAAATCCACCTGCGGATAACACCCGCTTCGAGGGCGTGACTGACCAGGATCCAGCCACCAATTATACTGAATAATTAAAATTGATAACAAAAGTACTACTTACTAACCATAAGATTAGCAAATATCAAGTTCAGAGTTTAAGGTTTTAAGTTCAAACAGTTAATAAATAGCGGAAGCAAAAGTAAGGCAGTTTAAACAAAGTTCATAGTTCAAAATATGGTAACACCCAATACAAGGGCGGACTGACACTACTCGTTCCCAAGCAGCAAGCTCCTTCGTCACTGGTTACCTGCAAAGCATGCAGTAAGGGGTCAACAATGATGCTGAGTGAGTTCACTAGTTGTCCAGTTTTAATTACCAAAACTTGTTTCACCAGTTAATTTATCCGTTTATACATGCCATGGGGAGCTACCCCAAAAGTTAGCGACTAAACTGTTTTTCCAATACCGAACACTAGGTAACCGTTGCGTTTCCGCAGGATGCCCCGATGTCAATGTTCTATCATCATTGACGGATGCCTGAGTACATTAGTTCACGACCGATCCCAAACCAGGGCACGGTGTGAGGCTGGTAAACACCTAAATAGCGCTATCAACTAATAACCCGTTCGCCTGGCCCCGGCGACTAATCGGTATTATGTAGTAGGGACTTGAGTGATAGAGTTTCGTTTAGTGCCGTTAGTTGCAATCCGTATAAACAGTAATTAACTAAAAAAGGTTTCCCAATACAAGGGAAGGAAAAAGTAAGTTTGTTTCCAGTAACTAGGGAAGGAATGTAAATGGTATCCCCTTTTACAAGGGGATAGGGTTGTTTTAGTCTCGTGTCCCAAACCACCGGGACGCATGCTTTTAAGTTGTGAACTCACCTTGGGTTGCTCGGTAGGTTTAGGTTACTTGGTCAAACACGCTGGTCACCACGTCCTAACATGGTTACCGGTATAGGTCAGGTTTGGCGTACAAGCATTCACGTATAATCTATACACATAACTGGCACGTAACATGCAAAACAAGTAAACAGTCATGGGGTTATTGGGCCGGCCTAAACATTTAAGCAATCAACAGCAACACATAATCCAGTCAACAGATAGCCCAAGTTAAACACATTATGGCCCAATAACCAAAGTGGACAGCCCAGTCGCAACCAGAAGGTCTCGAGTCGCAACCAGGTGGTCTCGACTTGTCACGCTGTGGTTGCGAGTCGCAACGGCGTGGTCTCGAGTCGTAATGCCGTGGTTGCGAGTCGGAAGCTGTCCCTTTCATGTACACGTGATGATGCAGATGTAACAGTCCAATTTGTACCAAGTAATCAGGCCCAAATCGGGCAATAGCCAATGAGGTTTCACAAACAACTTTGCCTAATCTGAATATTAGTAAACTTAGATCAAACTTTGCCATTTTTGAAATCTTCAAACTACATTCAACAAGTTTATCCAATGTTCATCATTTTTCTACGGTTTTCATGCCAACATAATCACACATTTTTGAACCAAAAACCACATATTTTAACAAGATCAATATGCAAGAACAACAAAACATACATTTTGTAACCTTAAACATGGTTCGGTTGGCATAATCATTCCTAAATCATCATTCTTTTGGCCATGTAAACATATTATCATGCTTTCATACATAAAGATTTTCACATATAGGCAAACCTCACAAACCATCCTAAAGATCATGCATAATATCACTAACCAAGCATTTCTAGTTCATAAACATTTCACAAATCTTTTATACATAAAGTTAACACTAACCGGTTGTGAGGAAGAAGAATGAGCCGAAAACAAAGAGAAAGGAATCGAGAAGATGGAGTGTCCGAGTGATGATCTTGACCGAGTTCTTGTCCGAGATCCTTGCTTGAACCGAGATTTTGGAGAAGGAAAGTGGTGTTTGTAGAGGGTTTCTAGTGAGAGAGTTTAACGAGTGTGTTTGTGTGTAAAATGAAGCAAGTGGGGGAAAAGGTTGGGATTTATACAAAGGGGTTTTCGGGTTGGGCTTGGGGTTTCGGCCCAAACCGGTTACGGCTCAAGGGCCCACTCGAGACCGAGTGGCCCACTCGCAACCGGGTGGTTGCGAGTCATGGTCTCGGGTCGTGGTCTCGACTTTCATACAATTATATATATATTCCATACATATCACACATATCATGTAAAAGTCACGTTTCCATTTAATAATAATCATATATACACAAAATATTACAAGGTGTTCGTTCGGAAAAACCTAGAGTGTCACATTATCCCCAAGTTTTAAGAACTTTCGTCCCGAAAGTTAAGGCAGCCACTGCCAAGCTAGCGTGTTTCAACGGGGTGTCACATCATCCCCCCGTTAGTTTGGAATTTCGTCCCGAAATTCGGTTGTAGCTTCAGTGCTGGGGGTTTCGTTTGGGAACAACTGGGGATACTTGGACTTCATCTGGTCTTCCCGCTCCCAGGTAAACTCTGGGCCGCGTCGTGAGTTCCAACGAACTCGCACAAGGGGTATCTGGCTACGTTTGAGGGTTTTGATCTCTCGATCCGTGATCTCAATCGGTTCCTCAGTAAAGTGTAGCTGTTCATCAATAGTGAGTTCCTTGAAAGGAATTATGAGCGTTTCATCTGACAGGCACTTCTTCAGATTAGACACGTGAAAAACGTTGTGCACTGCACTCAGCTCTGCAGGCAGGTTCAATCTATAAGCAACCTTACCGATTTTCTCGGTAATTTCGAATGGTCCAACATATCGTGGATTTAGCTTGCCTCGTTTACCAAAACGAACCACACCCTTCCAGGGTGAGACTTTAAGTAGAACCCGGTCCCCGACCTGGAATTCTAGCGGTTTCCTACGCTTGTCAGCGTAGCTCTTCTGACGGTCACGAGCTGCTGCCATGCGTTGCCTGATCTGTGAAATCTTTTCCGTTGTATCTACCACCAGTTCTGGGCCTGTGAGTTGACTGTCACCTACTTCCGCCCAGCAAAGAGGTGATCGGCATTTACGACCGTACAATGCCTCAAAAGGTGCCGCCTGAATGCTAGTGTGGTAGCTGTTATTGTAGGAGAATTCCACCAGCGGTAGATGCTTCTCCCAGTTCTTGCCAAAATCGATCACACATGCTCTAAGCATGTCTTCCAGGGTTTGGATGGTGCGCTCAGACTGCCCATCCGTTTGTGGGTGGTACGCGGTGCTCATATCCAATCGTGAGCCAAAGGATTTGTGCATAGCTTGCCACAACTCGGAAGTAAAACGAGCGTCTCGGTCGGAAATAATTGAGGTTGGCACCCCGTGCCTGGAGACTACTTCCTTTAAATAGATTTCTGCCAAGGTTGAGAACTTGTCTGTTTCCTTAATGGCCAGAAAATGCGCGGACTTAGTCAATCGATCTACTATCACCCAAATAGTGTCATTCCCACGTTGGGATCTAGGTAATCCCGTAACAAAATCCATGGAAATTTGCTCCCATTTCCATTTCGGGATTTCGGGTTGCTGGAGTAGGCCTGCTGGTTTCTGATACTCGATCTTGACTCTTGCACAGGTCAAACATTTGCCAACGTAAGCGGCTATGTGGGCTTTCATACCAGGCCACCAGTAAGTGGTCCTTAAGTCGTGGTACATCTTATCTGAACCAGGATGTACTGAATAACGGGACTTATGGGCTTCGTCCATCACAAGCTCTCGTAGATCTCCGTAAAGTGGGACCCAAATGCGCCCTGCCACATAGTAGGCGCCGTCTTCTTTTTGCTCTAGTTGTTGCATCGATCCTCGCAGGGACTCAGCCCTGATGTTTTCCGGTTTCAGAGCTTCAATCTGAGCATTTCGGATCTGGGTAGGAAGGCTAGACTGGATGGTAAGTTGCAATGCTCGCACGCGCTTGGGCGTAGTGTCTTTCCGGCTGAGGGCGTCTGCCACAACATTGGCCTTGCCCGGATGATACTTGATGGCGCATTCATAATCATTCAAGAGTTCGACCCATCGACGTTGTCGCATGTTTAATTCCTTTTGCTTGAAGATATGCTCGAGACTCCTGTGATCGGTGTAAATGGTGCACTTGGTACCGTACAGGTAATGTCTCCATATCTTAAGCGCAAAGATCACTGCTCCTAGTTCCAAGTCACGCGTAGTGTAGTTCCTTTCGTGTGTCTTGAGTTGTCGTGAGGCGTAGGCAATAACTTTGTCGCGTTGCATTAACACACAACCGAGCCCATGGATGGATGCATCGCAGTAAACCACAAAGTCGTCAGTGCCTTCAGGCAATGAGAGAATAGGAGCACTACAGAGATTATCCTTTAGTGTCTGAAACGCGGTTTCCTGAGCTTCACCCCACTTATAAACCATACCCTTCTGAGTAAGAGCCGTGAGAGGCTGAGCGATCCTTGAAAATCCCATGATAAATCTTCGATAGTATCCCGCTAGTCCTAAGAATTGGCGGACTTCAGTCGGAGTCTTAGGGGTAGGCCAATTCTTTATAGAGTCGATCTTTGCAGGGTCGACGTGAATTCCATCTTTGTTAACCACGTGTCCAAGGAAATGGACTTCTCGAAGCCAGAAGTCGCATTTCGAGAACTTGGCATACAGTTGCTCATTGCGAAGGAGTTCGAGGATAAGGCGCAGGTGCTGTTCATGCTCTTCCTGACTTTTCGAGTAGATCAAGATGTCGTCTATAAACACGATCACAAATTTGTCGAGGTAGGGTTTGCATACTCGGTTCATAAGATCCATGAATACTGCAGGCGCGTTGGTCATTCCAAAGGGCATAACGAGGAATTCATAGTGACCATAACGAGTTCTGAATGCAGTTTTGGAGATGTCTTCATTACGGACCCTTAACTGATGGTAGCCTGATCGCAGGTCAATCTTAGAATAGTAGCTCGATCCTTGCAGCTGATCGAATAAATCGTCAATTCGTGGGAGAGGGTAACGATTCTTGATGGTAACCTTGTTCAGCTCACGATAGTCGATGCACATTCGGAACGTGCCATCCTTCTTCTTAACAAAGAGTACCGGTGCTCCCCAGGGTGATGAACTAGGGCGGATAAACCCTTTATCCAAAAGTTCCTGTAGTTGAGTAGAGAGTTCCTTCAATTCTGCGGGGGCTAGTCGATAAGGTGCACGAGCTATTGGCGCTGCTCCGGGAGCTAGCTCGATTTGGAATTCGACCTGACGGTGGGGAGGGAGTCCAGGTAATTCCTCAGGAAATACCTCGGGGTAGTCACGCACTACTGGAAAGTCTTCAATCCTCTTTTCCTTTTCCTGCGTGTTGGTGACAAGTGCTAAGATAGCGGTGTGCCCTTTTCGTAAACACTTTTGGGCTTTCAAGAACGAGATAACGCCGGAGATTTCTCCACTTTTGCCACCTTGTACAATGAGGGGTTTGCCAGAACGACGGGGAATACGAACTGCTTTCTCTTGACAGAGGATCTCAACGCGATGCTTGGATAACCAATCCATACCAATAACGACGTCGAAGCTTCCAAGAGTAACAGGGAAAAGATCGATACTAAATGTCTGACCAGACAACTCTAGTTTGCAGTCTTTGACAACATGTGAGGCCTCGATGTTTCTACCATTAGCTAACTCGACGATATGAGGAGAACTTAGTAACGAAAGCGGACGCTTAAGCTTCTTACTAATACGTAGGGACACATAACTAGCATCGGCACCGGAATCAAATAACACAGAAACATAACGATCATCAAGTAGGAACTTACCCGCCACGACATTGGGGTCATTCCTTGCTTCACCAGCTCCAATCACGAAAGCCCTTCCTCTAGCACCATTCCCAGCATTGTTGTTTTGATTGTGGTTCCCAGCTCCCTGATTATTGTTGCGGTTCTGATTCAGCTCATGGCAGTCCTTCTTAAAGTGCCCTGTTGCCCCACATTTAAAACATGCTCGGTCGTTTCCTTGCTGCTGTTGCTGTTGAGGTTGTTGCTGATTCTGTCTTGCCGGAAACTGACTCCTACAATCCTTGGCTTCGTGCCCCATCTTGTGGCATCGCAGACACTGGCCCTTGTTACATGCCCCATTGTGGTGTCTGTTACACTTGTTGCACTTAGGGTAGCTTCCCCGGTAGCCACCCTGTTGCTGAGTGCCTTTGTTGTTTTCAGTTTTCCTTTGCTGTGCTGGGGCCTGAGTGGGGTTAGCATCCTTGCTTTGACTTCCTTCCCACTTACGCTTGTTGTCACTAGAAGTTCCGACAGTGGCACTGATCCTTTTGGGCAACCTGCCCTCTTCTACGGCCTGATCAGTAAGTTTGTGAGCAAGTCGAACGATCGGCTGAATGGTAGTGTGGTTGGCTGAAGTTACATGGCTTCGAATTTCTGGAGCCAAACCCTTGATGTACAGTTCGATTCTTCGATACATGGGTCGAGACATGTTTGGGCAAAGAGCAGCATAGTCATTAGACAGCTTGGTGTAAGTTTCAATCTCTGACCCAACCATCTTGAGCTCATAGTACTCATTCTCAAGCTTGTGGATGTCATCCCGGTGACAGTATTCCTCCTTAATCATATCCTTGAAATCCTCCCATGCCGTAGCATTTGCAGTTTCCAATCCAAACATCTGAATCTGCGCCTTCCACCAAGAAAGCGCGCTTCCTTCAAGCGTAGCAGTAGCAAATTTCACCCAATTTGCAGGGGGACACTCGCAAACAGCAAAAACTGCTTCAATTTTCTCAATCCAATGCAGAAGACCTATGGCACCCTCAGTGCCGTTGAAAGGGAGAGGCTTGCAATCCATGAAAGTTTTGAAAGTACACACTGGTGGTTGCGCAGGTGCATGCTGACCTATAGGGTGAAAAGCGAAACGTATAGGTTTAGAGGCGAAAAGACGATGTGGCGGTAGGATCTAAACATCCTAAAACGACGAGCTTACCTATAGGGTGAGCTGCGAAAGCTGCAGCCACTGTGTTGAGTAGGTTAGTGAACTGAGCCTGAGTCATGTTGATGTTTCCCCTTCCACGTCCACTCATTGTCTTCATAACCAGAAAACACAGTATGAGTGTGATGCCGTAGTGTAACGAGAATGAGATAGAAGAGAGAGAGGTGTATCTATCTAATTAGGCACACTAGTACATACAGTAAAACAGGAAACATAAAGTAAGCAAACAAGTAAACGTTGGTCCGAGCTATGAGGTCAAAAGTGTTGAGCCTTGCACTTGGAGTGTAGTGTCGTCGCGAGTCACGGGTTATAGTCTGGTTTTCTCCAAAAAGATTTTCCCCTTTTTAAAACCAAGTTCACTATAACCAATGGCTCTGATACCAATCTGTCACACCCCCAAAATCCACCTGCGGATAACACCCGCTTCGAGGGCGTGACTGACCAGGATCCAGCCACCAATTATACTGAATAATTAAAATTGATAACAAAAGTACTACTTACTAACCATAAGATTAGCAAATATCAAGTTCAGAGTTTAAGGTTTTAAGTTCAAACAGTTAATAAATAGCGGAAGCAAAAGTAAGGCAGTTTAAACAAAGTTCATAGTTCAAAATATGGTAACACCCAATACAAGGGCGGACTGACACTACTCGTTCCCAAGCAGCAAGCTCCTTCGTCACTGGTTACCTGCAAAGCATGCAGTAAGGGGTCAACAATGATGCTGAGTGAGTTCACTAGTTGTCCAGTTTTAATTACCAAAACTTGTTTCACCAGTTAATTTATCCGTTTATACATGCCATGGGGAGCTACCCCAAAAGTTAGCGACTAAACTGTTTTTCCAATACCGAACACTAGGTAACCGTTGCGTTTCCGCAGGATGCCCCGATGTCAATGTTCTATCATCATTGACGGATGCCTGAGTACATTAGTTCACGACCGATCCCAAACCAGGGCACGGTGTGAGGCTGGTAAACACCTAAATAGCGCTATCAACTAATAACCCGTTCGCCTGGCCCCGGCGACTAATCGGTATTATGTAGTAGGGACTTGAGTGATAGAGTTTCGTTTAGTGCCGTTAGTTGCAATCCGTATAAACAGTAATTAACTAAAAAAGGTTTCCCAATACAAGGGAAGGAAAAAGTAAGTTTGTTTCCAGTAACTAGGGAAGGAATGTAAATGGTATCCCCTTTTACAAGGGGATAGGGTTGTTTTAGTCTCGTGTCCCAAACCACCGGGACGCATGCTTTTAAGTTGTGAACTCACCTTGGGTTGCTCGGTAGGTTTAGGTTACTTGGTCAAACACGCTGGTCACCACGTCCTAACATGGTTACCGGTATAGGTCAGGTTTGGCGTACAAGCATTCACGTATAATCTATACACATAACTGGCACGTAACATGCAAAACAAGTAAACAGTCATGGGGTTATTGGGCCGGCCTAAACATTTAAGCAATCAACAGCAACACATAATCCAGTCAACAGATAGCCCAAGTTAAACACATTATGGCCCAATAACCAAAGTGGACAGCCCAGTCGCAACCAGAAGGTCTCGAGTCGCAACCAGGTGGTCTCGACTTGTCACGCTGTGGTTGCGAGTCGCAACGGCGTGGTCTCGAGTCGTAATGCCGTGGTTGCGAGTCGGAAGCTGTCCCTTTCATGTACACGTGATGATGCAGATGTAACAGTCCAATTTGTACCAAGTAATCAGGCCCAAATCGGGCAATAGCCAATGAGGTTTCACAAACAACTTTGCCTAATCTGAATATTAGTAAACTTAGATCAAACTTTGCCATTTTTGAAATCTTCAAACTACATTCAACAAGTTTATCCAATGTTCATCATTTTTCTACGGTTTTCATGCCAACATAATCACACATTTTTGAACCAAAAACCACATATTTTAACAAGATCAATATGCAAGAACAACAAAACATACATTTTGTAACCTTAAACATGGTTCGGTTGGCATAATCATTCCTAAATCATCATTCTTTTGGCCATGTAAACATATTATCATGCTTTCATACATAAAGATTTTCACATATAGGCAAACCTCACAAACCATCCTAAAGATCATGCATAATATCACTAACCAAGCATTTCTAGTTCATAAACATTTCACAAATCTTTTATACATAAAGTTAACACTAACCGGTTGTGAGGAAGAAGAATGAGCCGAAAACAAAGAGAAAGGAATCGAGAAGATGGAGTGTCCGAGTGATGATCTTGACCGAGTTCTTGTCCGAGATCCTTGCTTGAACCGAGATTTTGGAGAAGGAAAGTGGTGTTTGTAGAGGGTTTCTAGTGAGAGAGTTTAAGGAGTGTGTTTGTGTGTAAAATGAAGCAAGTGGGGGAAAAGGTTGGGATTTATACAAAGGGGTTTTCGGGTTGGGCTTGGGGTTTCGGCCCAAACCGGTTACGGCTCAAGGGCCCACTCGAGACCGAGTGGCCCACTCGCAACCGGGTGGTTGCGAGTCATGGTCTCGGGTCGTGGTCTCGACTTTCATACAATTATATATATATTCCATACATATCACACATATCATGTAAAAGTCACGTTTCCATTTAATAATAATCATATATACACAAAATATTACAAGGTGTTCGTTCGGAAAAACCTAGAGTGTCACAATTTTATTCAACACTTGTGATTGGTTCAATATGATTAGTGGCTCGTTATTGGTTTGTCACACGCCTGACAGGGACACTCCCTAGGTGGCATTTTGGGGGGTGTGACAATATAATTCAGGATCTTCATTTTTATCAGGAATCTCAGCTGAGATAAATGGGTCAATATGTTCAACAGTAGGAACCTTATGATCAGCTTTCATAAAAACACATAAATGAGCATGTGGCAGACCACGCTTTTGAAATTCAACGGTGTAAACAACTGTAAAAAAAAATAAATTTAGCAAATACAAATAACATAAGTGGAAAAAAAAATTAAATTCCACGTACCAGCATTAATATCGCCAAGAAATTTTTTTTCCTTAAGGTATTTTATCAATGCATCAAGCTTCATCTTAAACAATCTACAAAGAATGTCGGGTCTGTCTTCAGGCTTAACTGATGTGTCACCAATAAACCTTACCATCTCGGGTCATTTCGGATTACAGGTAATAGTTATGAAAAAATCAGGATACCCATAATTCCTACATAAAGCCATAGCATCCAGGTAATTTTGCATCATATATCGAGCTCTACCAGTAAACGAAGACGGTAATATCACAGGTTTTCCAGTATGAGACAAATTAGTCTGGCCACCTTGCTGAACACTTCTTAGGCTGTTAAACGATTCGCATCGTAATTTGGTTTGCTGAAATCTTATGTAGTTTAGCCTCTCGCTTTCGATCATTGTGTATGCGTCGACTATAAACTGCTGATACAACCTCCTCGCATTAAGGATTAGAGAGAATTTGTTGTCCCTATCCTGCATCCTATAAGCAAAGAACTCTCTCATTGTGCAATTTGGACGTGTCTTCTTTGTGTTTGGACCAAAATCCCTATGAGGAATGTTAATCCTATAGCCATCATCTCCATAAGGAAAAATAATTGGATATTGTAAAGCAAGGTATGAAGGATGTAACTCGCTAATACGTTTAAGAACTCCTGACTGCTCTTCGACAATAATATCACGTTGTTCCACACTTTGATTTTCATCGCCAACAATTAAAGCAGCAATTTCGGATGATGTAGGTAAATTGTAAGTCCTGCCATCTTTATCTCTCTGATAAATGAACCGAAGCCTAAGAGAAACATTGGGTTTCTCATGAAGATGGTTTCTAACCATCCGATATGTTTTTACCAACATATTTTTTGAATCTAACATGTCAGTTAGATACTTTATGAATTTATCGTCAAGCTCTTTTGATTTGGAAGATGACTGAGTTGTTGAGTCCCTGGTATAAAAATTAAAGATAATTAACAATAGGTATAAAATACAATAAAAATAATTAATTATAAAAAAACATTGGATTAAGAATATAGGTGCTGATAAAAATAACATACCCAAATAAGGTCTTCCTATTGGACAGTTCATTCTCAGTATCGTAAATATAAAGTTGAGAAAACTTTGGTTGGTCACCGGGTTTAGGAAGAAGGCTACCCATACTATGTGCATTTTGACCGCTGATTCTATAAACAAAAGGAGCATTACCTTTGTTTATCTTAGTATCCACTTTTCCTCCCATAGAAGTAAAGGAAAACATTGAATTGTAACGTCGAATATTCTTTAAGAAAAACTTGCTATCTTAATCTAAAGATCGAAAAAAGCATCTGGTAAGATGGGTCAGATTCTTTATAATCAAGTAAGTCAACTTTACCATAACCACAACATAAGGCATATGTTCGCTTTTGAAGTGTCATACGACCCTTTCCAGCTTCAGTTTGCCATAACTTTGCAAAGCATAACCCACAACAAACAGATTGGTCGCCATGGTCAAGGTAAGCTGCACAGTTAAACGAAAATTTAAGACTTAAGAATGTACAAATATAATGAATAACAATTAATTTTGGTTACCTGTAAATGTGCCTTTCCTGAGGTCTTTAATCACTTGTTGAACAACATTTTCATCATCAGAATCAAGATCAGCCATTCGTATGGGTTCTATTTCGATTGGTGTATGCGTCAACTTACGCCTTCCAGAAGACATCCTTTTAACAGAAGACAAATCCGTCATCATAGATGTAGCATTTCGTTTACTAACAATCCGCGGAGTAATAGAATAACAATCGGTCAGTGGTAAAGTAGATGACGTTGCAACATTGTCTGTTGTAACAAATAAAACATTATTAAAGAAAAGGTATATTTTTTGTAGAAAATAAAAAGTTTTCTGAAAAATGTATAATTTATAAATATACCGGGAGAAATACGGTTCAAAGAAGACATAGCATTAGTAAACTGTGAGGGATTACGATTTTCTGAAGGTATATTTGTCATACACGAAGAAGGTGTTACGTTTTCTTTGTTTGCAGTATTCGAACTTCGAATAAATTTAGAAGAATCTTGCAATACTACATTGATATTTCCATTCAAAGTTAAAACCGACCCAGATGTAGAAGTAACCGTTCTTGAAGAAATGCAATGATTTCCTAAAAAAAAAATATAACAAATATCATATTACAAATAACCATTAAAAAATAGTATTTACATATATATCAGAGTTATAAATATAATAAAAAAACATTTAGAATTAAAACCCTTCTTTTTGTTTACAAACCTGGTAGTATGTTTGATAAATTTGACAACGGTGTACGGTTGGGTGTTGTATAAGGGTGTTGCACATCTTTTCCGTTCTTCTTAATAGTAGTAGGTGTTATAATGGAAGTTTGTCCGTTTAAGGAAGTATTTAAACGATTTCCTAAAAAAAATAAAGACATTATTGTAAGTAAACTAATAATGAAAAGACTTTCGTAAGATGTAAAACAATATTGTTGTACTAATAAGATGGTCTTAAGTAAAAGAATAGTTACTTAAAGGAATAACTGGTGAACAATTTGTAGGCAAGCTTCTGTTTGAAAGATTAGGTGTTATGTTTTCTTTAACCCGTGTTGCTGATGAAGACGTTGAATCCAGTTTTGATGGAATACAATTTCGATTAAACTTTGATCTCTTACTATCAATATATAGTTTTCTTAACCTACGCCTTCTTTTTGCCTCGGCAACTGCAGTGAGCAAAATGGTTAAAGCAATAAAATATGAAATAACAAAAACTAAATAGTATTAATGATAATAATACTTATAAAAAAATTAAGAAATTTTGAAAAAATTAACTGTATTAATAAAAAAGAAGTAACCTTTGAGAAAATAAGGATGAACTTGTGTAGTACATCTTGATCTCTTATTATCAAGATATTGTTTTCTTAACTTTCTTCTATGCCTGGCCTCGTGAGCTACAATTACAAAATAATTAAAGAGGGCAAGAAAGGAATAATAAAAAATATGAATAAATAGAGATTAAGTTTAAAAATGTAATAATAAATTTCAAATTAATTACAATACTAAGTTACCTTTCATAAGGTAAGATAACCAACGTGTATAATCTGAAAGAAATTGGGAACAAAATAAATTAATTACTATATTGAATTATTTTTAAATATAATATGTTTCAGTACAAAAATAAAAATAACAACACTTACAATCGTTAATAACGGCATTCATGGAAGGTTCGGAAGAAGATGAATATTGATGTTTAAACCTATTATCCATTTTCTAAACAGCAACAGAAAGGTAAAATGAAACATTAGAACTTACTGTCAGAATTTAAGATATAAAAGTTTTATATTTAAAAATATTTACTCATACGAAAACTTTATAATATGTAGCAAACATCATAATATGTATAAATGATATAACAACAAATTAGGATACATATGCATAATAGTTGAACAATCAATAACTTACTGGATGTATAAAAGAGTGATGAAAAAAGAAATAGAACTTGAGATTAATCTGAATGAAGATTGAAAGAACGTTGAAGTTGAAATGAAGAAATGAGTATTTTTTTTTTGGTTTTATAGAGATAATCTATTTTTGGAATTCTATAATAGTAATCAATGTAAATTACTTAAAATGGAAATGATTACCTTAAATATACAAATAATCATAAATATAGAAACTGTACGAAATTTCCGAAATCTTTGAATAATACAATCAAAATTTAATTACCTGTAATTTACCTGTAATTAGAAATATAACATATTTTAAATTTTAAATGGTAAGTAATGATTACAAATAAATTAACAAACAAAAGTAAGTGGTCATCTAAAGGTAAATATAGTAACGGTTAAAGTAAACACATTTTTGAAATAATGGTTTTAATCTACATCATATGAGTATATTACTAAAAAAAGTAATCTAATTAAATAAGAAACATGAACAAACATTATTTAAAACCAAACGACACAACAGTTAAATAAATATGTCATATTACATTAGCAAACCATATAAAGTTTTTAAAGCACAACCAACATAAAAATTCAAAACAAACTCTCAAACATCAAAATAATTGTTTCTTCTTGTAAAAGTATGATTATTTGGTTATTAATTCTTGGCATGATCCTCATCAAAAGAAATGTTGTCACCACTTATGCGAGGTTTACTTGCCGACGATCCCACTCCATCTTCACTCACATAGACATCACCAAGATTACGCTTCAAATCAGTTGATGATTTATTGAAATCAGACGCAACATCCTTTGAAACAGGTGTAGAGTTATTACCAGTATAAGAGACACCATCCTTTATCAAATAAAGAAATATTAGTACTAAAGCAAATCTTAATTTTATCATATATTAGTTGACAAATCTCAAACCTTTGCACTTTCACCGAGAGCATCTTGGAATTCAGAGTGACCCATAGAAAACGAATCAGATGCATCAAGCTGTTAACATTTGGAATAAAATCTCAATATCTATAAGGATCATTTAAATGAAAAAAAATTAAAATAATTTAATATAAGATTCACTTACTTGATCAAATTTCCATTTTTTGTTTAGCTGATCCAAAATATCTACATCATTGGTCACAACTGATATACCATAATTCTCAACAGCATTGGAAATATTAAAGTCTGTTACTCGAATAACGAAAGCACACTTCATGTTAACCAATGTCTCAAACTCAACAGGATATGCTCTGGGCAAGTCATTGGTATTAAGTATCTATATTGAAAACATGTGATGTCTCGTAAGGATCATATATGAACAAAATAATTTAAGTAAATCAGACAGAAGTATTATATTTACATCGTCCTGAATTTGTATAAGTTCCTTTGCAGTTTTACCAACAAACTTCAACGCCTCATGATCAAACATTGTAAGTGTCACCGTACCAGTTGAATCTTGAACTCGAATTGGTATTTTAAACCTTAAAAGAGTATTTATATAGTTAATAAAAAAAATCATGTTAATTACAAAATAAGAAGTATGAATGCAAGTTATTTACCTCAACATTGGGAAAACATCTTTTCCATCACAATCCTTGTTGGAACACTGGTATACCTTCTCATCTCTAACATCACTTGTACCATCTTCCTTATCGTATGTTTCAAACTTTTGCTCAACTTTGGATTTGCAATGGTTACATCCATCATAATACCACATCTTATCAGAAACAATTGCTACAATAGTTCCCACAATAACAACCTTTTTTGGCTGTTTTAATAGTAAAATATATGAAAGCGAATTAAGATTATGATATTAGTAAAAAACTAAATTATAAATTGTGAGAAATAACCTGTATGATTGAACCAAGATAAGCAATTGGTGAGAAAACATCATTTTTCATAAATTCATCTTCAACAGAACATAAAACATACGACCCAACATGGCTACTTGACTCGGATGAAGCAGAAAGTTTTGCAATAAACCTAATCGAAATTTATTTAAGAAACATTAATGTCAAATAAACAACAACAACAACAACCATACCCAGTAAATCCCACAAATAGCAAAGCTACTTATAGGGTCTGGGGAGGGTGGGATGTAGACAGACCTTGCCTCTATCCCTAGGGATAGAGAGGCTGCTTCCGGAGAGACCCTCGGCTCCAAAACGAACAACATGCCAACACACCAAGTCAAACAATATAGAAATAGCATACAACATCATTTGGACATAATATAATGTAAATAGGAAGCCACCAATACCAAGAAAGTGATCAGAGTGACACAATATAATGCAAATCATGTATAATAGCATACAACATCATTTGGACATAAACACCAAAAGGCAATTACCGGTAAAGTCAATTTAAGAATAAGAAAGACCTACACCCCTAAAAAACACCTAAGTCCTTACTGCAATATCCTCTAGAATTCCTTAACCCTAATCCTACGCCTCCACGAAGTCCTATCTTGGACCATGTCCTCAGAAAGATGCAACTCTAGTAAATCATGCCTAATCTGCTCATCCCAAGTTAGTTTGGGTCTGCCTCTTCCTCTCCTCCCCTCCACAGTAAGAGTTTCCACTACTCTAACTGGTGTCGTCGTTTGCCTCCGCTTCACATGCCCAAACCATCTCAATCTAACCTCCTTAATCTTGTCCGATGAAGCAGAAAGTTTTGCAATAAACCTAATCATAAACAAAGAATATAAATAGATATTCAGTTGATACAATGGAAAAATTTAAGTTTGTTAATTTTACTCACTTTTCCTTGAATGTCAATATCTGATCAAAATTGTCATTAATGAAGACTCGGGTACCATCAAAATTGTTAGATATCCCCCATTTACCTGATAATAAGAAACATATTAATAAATCACATAATCATATATATTGTTAAAATAAAATTTATAACTTATTAAGATACCTTTGTAGGTTTTAACGGCACCAAAATGAACAGCAATGACAACATGGGCTTCACGATCTTGACTAAGCATGTACGAACACATGTCTTTCGCATAATCATCCCAAAGAGTTAAATCAACCTCAACATCTCTGAAACCAATAGACCAAATATATATTAAAAAAAAGAAAACCTTTTAAATTTTATAAAATATAAAGGAAATAAATTTAGTAAATAAAAATAATATCAAAATGAAAATTGTATTACTCGAGATCTTGAAGTTTAAGATTGAGGCGTTTTCCTTTAGTACCATCTTTTTTGTTAGTGTCCTCAATCTTGTAGCAAACAACAACGTAACCGATGAAATCTAATAAAAAAATGTAACATGTTAGTATAAAGTGAACACAATATATTAAAGTAAATGTGAAACAAATGTTATAATACAGATATTTCGAATGAATTTACAACAATACCTATTGTTGTACCCTCCTTGTATCTCTATGACAAAACATCCTTAAAATCAACAAAATCAAAAACAAACTGTGGCCCATCCCATTTACTACACTTTTCGACAAATGTCTGGTAATAAAAAGATAGCTTCTGATTGTTAGGAACAATTTTGAAAGATGCAGTGTTGGCAGCAAGAGATGGCCTTTTTATTAAAAGGCATTCATCAACATTAAGATGTCTCTCAAATTTTGAAAAGAGCTTATGTAAGCAAGAAGCTTGAATCTTGGTACCCTGTACATTAACAAAGTATAAAATATAAATAAATGTTAATATGAACTTTAAATCATAAAAAAAACAAACATTAATAAATATTTAGTTAAGAAATTTACCATCTCATCCATAAGTATCATATCGATACGATAGGTCTCTCTTTCGTTACCTTTCATCTTCTTTCTCCACAAACTAATAATCTTCACCTTTATAGTGAAGTTTGTACTGAGAGCGTTAACATCATTAAGAAGAGTAATCGTACCTTCTTGTTCCATAGATTACCTCTGAAACAGTGACTCAAGGAAAAGAAAAGTTATTAATTGGATACAATATATGAATGAAGAAAAATTTAACATGAATTTATAGGAAAACTTTTAACGATATATTGTTAGAAACAATATTTTCGAAAAAAATAATAAAAATTAATTATGTAAACATTGAATGACTAAGGAAAGTGTATGTCGGACTAAAATAAGTTAACATGAATACATTTAAAAAAAATTATAATTTCGATTTCGTTTACCAAAAATAAATTTTGACAGCACAAATATTCCGTATTTATATTAAAGTTTCAAATTTACTTATATATTCTGACTTAATAATAAAAGAAAAATATCTAACATCTAAAATAACTTCTATAGGATACTGGAGTATATATGGAATTACTTTATACATTTTTTGAAAATATGAATCTGTTGCTGGGACAACATAAATTAAAAAAAAAATTTAAAGGATCATTTTTTTTTATCAATTTTATGTATAAATATATATAAGTTTCCAAAATAACATCACCAAAGTAAGTTACTAAATGTTAAGATATGGAATTAGAAAATAAGCTAAACAAAAAATGAACACATTAAGTGATGGGTTAATCTGAAGTGTACATTTTATCAAAATATAATCCCCTAAATATAATATGTTTTAACATTAATAACATATTGAGTTGGGAGTGATATAATTTAATGTTTTTTAGATATTATAACTTCCTATTGGTATAAAATTAATAAATTTTGAGGTTAGGTTGTTTGTGTTAGATAATATAATTCCTTGTGCAAAGATAATAAAAAAAATTTAAATAAAGGTAGTACCAACTATTAGGTAATAATTTGAAAGATATAACGGGTTGCTAACTTTCTTACAAAATAGACTTGTTTAAGTACTAACTGTCCAAAGGAAAACATAACTAACATCAGACTTCCAAAACATTGTGAACCTACTATTAAGTAATAACCAACAGGTTGCCAAAACATCTAAAATCCCAACTAACGACCATAAAATGCAAACAGTCACGCACGGCCTCTTTTCTTTGTAGTCGTGTGAACAACTTTGGTCAACATCAAAAGCTGAGAAGACTTCACATATTTAAAGAAAAGAGTAGCGCCAATGGGTATTTGATTTGATTTCAAGAATCTCGACCACTTGGAAAAACCATACCTGTAAACATCACCATTCTTTTCCGCTACCGCCTTGATGTTTGTTACCTCACATCTAAGGTTTTTTATCGAAACCTCTTGCAGGTTGTGAACAGAAAGAGACAAATCATCCGAAACAGCAGACGGTAAACGCTGAAAACATAAAAAAACAAAATTTTCAAATTAATCTATAACATATAATTATTAGTTATATATGAAATAAATAAAAATTAATAATATGAAAACACATACCAATCGGTTTTCTGCGACTTTCGTGAATTCAATGAATGAATCTGTTTACGTCATTTTCAAATTAGAACGTTTACAGCAAACAGGTGCGGTTTCAGCGGCCGTGATCTTATCAACAACAGCTTCTTTTTTGTTTCTATACTTTGAACGGGTACGATGAGCAATTACAGAGTCATCGGACACAATCATAACTGACTTACATTTCCGAGTGGCCTAATAAGTCCAAAAAAATAATCATTAGTTTGTCTTTTAAGATAGAATTTTTAAAGTAAAATATGTATATATGATACTATACCTTTCTCTTTCTCGGCAAAACAGATTGACGAACATAAACTGTATTGTTCGGAATGGCCTAAACAGGTAAATAAATACATAAGTAACTACCGGTACGTGGAAAAAATAAGACTTTCAGCAGAACTCACATCAGAAACAACTGTGGAGCACAGACTCGGTTCATAAACCATAACATTTTTTGGTATCAAAAAGTTGTCGAGATCCGTTTGACTCATGCTTTTGTCCTGAAAAAAGGAAAACATAAATCTAAAAATAATGTAAACAAATTCAGTAAAATTAACAAAAATAAATTTAAGTAACACAAATAGAACCTTTAAACTTAGATTTTCATAAACATCAACAATAGTTTTCGCCTTCGGGTCATCCTACGAAAGATATAACATTAACATTTGTAAATGAATAAATAAAGGCAAAATAATTGTAAAAATTTAAAATTTTTATCATTTGTTAAATAAACACAAACCTTCATAGATGAATCTTCATCACAAACAACACTTGATTTGCATTGGCCTTCACTTTTTGTATCCCAATCATCTTTGAACTACGTATCAAAAAAATATTTGTTTAACAAAATAGTAACAATTATTATTAAAAAAAATTAAACATGTAAACAAAATTACCTTCTTCTTAAGGTCTTCCATTTCAAGTAGAGATGAGAAAAAGGTATCAAACTTGGAATCGTCTTTATCCTATATAATTAAGAATGAAGTAAATAATGGTAAAAATACAACAAAAAAATATTTATAAAATCAGTTAATTAATTTGCTTCTAATATACAGAATTACATTGAACAGATATTCAAAACTTGCCAAATGAAATTTGTCATCTTCACTTTCCACAACAACACCTTCTTCAATGTCAGTTCCAGCACCAATACACTTATCCTTATGTTCGGACTAAATATAAAATTAACAAATAACAATGTGTTAAATGAAATATCTACTTGTAAGATCGTGTTGATAAGTAAACAATAGTGTACACTTATAATTCTAACCTCAATAGCAAATTCATCACAATCGTCAACATAGATTGAGTCGTCCAAAACAACTAACTCAACCCTGTTGTTCTGAATTTGAGTACCGGTTTGATGATTAAATACTGAAAGCTCGAAAATTTTATTTCCATGCAGTGAGAAAACAAAGGTAGATCTCCTGTCTAAGGCAAGTTCGTTTATCATCTCAGAACATCCATGAGTAAAAACACAGCTGTCAGTTAATCCGTCCATGTTAACGTTCCAAAACCTATCTCCTAAATACAGAGTTGATTGACCACCTTTGAAATTTTTTCCATAAAATTTCCTCCAAAATTCATCAGCCATTACCTGCATATGATGTGATAATTAGTATTAACAATTAATTTAAATACCAATATACAGACATAAAAAAATATTCATCATACATATATTATAAGATACTACTTACAATAACATCTTCGTGAGGGTTGATCTTGGATATGAAGCAGTTTTTATGAATCCATCTTCGTGAGGGTTGATCTTGGATTTAAACACCATTAGAAAAAATGAGGATGGTCCATATGACTGAAACATAAGGTAGTCATCTTTTCTTACAGAACTATCCCTAACTACTTTGGTGAATCCATCAGCAAGAACAGGGCCCACATCAGTTTTTTTCACTCTTACAAACCATATATTGTCACCATCAACAATCTTAACTGAATCTTTGTAAGGTGGGTGGTCTCCCCAAACCATTGACGCAAAGTCATTAGGTATTTCCTATGAGTTAAAAAAAAAAGAAAAATTTATCAGTTTACATAATATATAATTATAAAACATTAGAATAACAATAAACGTACCAAAAATATCAGGAATTCTTCATCAATTAGCTTTAAAAATGAAGGAGTGTTGTGCAAGGGGTCGATACCTGAAATTAATATACGAAGGTTTATTAAAAACTAAAAAAGGCAATGTATTTATAACAAAACAATGAATATTACCAACAATAATAAGTAGACGTTTTGAAAAAATTTAAAAAGAATTTATTTTTAGAAACACATTCAATATTTGGAAAAAAAAATAAAACAGAATGAAATATAAAAAAATAAATACAAAATCTTTTCAAAAACATTGGATTCGTATAATGCAAAATAATCTACAACAACAAAAAAGTGCCAAAAAATAAAGAAAAAAAATCAAAAGAATCTGTATTTTTAACAAAACGCGTGATCATTAACATTAAAAAGTAAGATCTGCCGAAAGGGTTTTGCCCAGAAAGAAACATAAGATCTAAAAAACAATAAACAGTAAATTTACCTACGATTGTTGAAAGATTCGTCATCTAAAAGGATCACCGGCTATAGAATTTTCTGCAATTATCTATAAATAAGTAACAACAATAAACATTATCGTCGGGCAAAAGGGTTTTGCATAAATCAAAATTGATATAACCTATAAACATATAAAGAATACATTTACCTTCGATTGTTGAAATATTGGTCAGTTTTAAGGATTATCGTCTTCAGTATTTTGATAATGGGATTTAGGGTTTCTAAGCATCAAGAACGAACAAAAAAACTACAAAAAAGGGAAAATAAATCAAAAATTCCGAATAAACATAAAACAATAAATAAGGATCAAAGTTTCATTACATACCTGCAGATTGTGTGGAACAATCTACAAAAAAAAATAAAAAAAAATATGATTAACATCTGCCGGTTGAGTTTTAAAGACAAAAAAAACTGTATATGTGATCTAATAACATAAATAAAGAGTATTTAAGTTTAATCAAGTAGATTTACCGATGAATTTTAAACAGATTCGGCACCTAAGATGTATATCGAATATGGATTTAGAAGAGAGAAAAACCGTTCGCAAAGAAAGTGTAGAAAGAAAGATTAGGGTTCAATGATTGATAAGAAACTTTATATAGGATCCATATTGTAATCCGGTTAGTTTGGGAAAGCATGAATCCGACCCAAAAAAAATTCGGATCCCGCGTTGAAATAAAGAATGGTTTGTGTATAATGGTTTGTGTATAAAGAAGTAGAGATTTTCCCTCCCAAAATGAAGGTTCACTAAACAAATGGTTGCCACATCATCATATTGGCTTCACCATCCAAGGACAAATAGCCCAAATCATCTCCTTTATTAATATACTAGGTTATCACCCGTGAATACTCACGGGTTGTTAATCTATCTTTCTTAACAAAAAAACATATATACCAAAGGCACATCAAATGTAATGCATGGGTTTAATTTAAAAGCAAAACCAATAGTAGTTGAACTCAATGCATAATACACTATCTTTGCATTTGGCAGTCCATTAACAATCGACACACATGGTTTTTAATTCTGGGTTTGCAATTATTATTCTATTGAAATAATAGTGCTAATACCAGCGAATTTCGCGCTCTTGAAAAATCACATGTTTGTCCTTCTTATATAAATGAATTAGGTTAGTTAATAAAAACAGACTATGAGGACAAAATTATAATGACAATCGGAATTTAAAATACATAAAATAACAAACGCATTGTACTGGAAACGTAAATAAAGGGGGGCCAAAAGTTATTGTAATAAATTTTATTTTTCGGATTTTAAACAAAAAGTGAAAGTCTATCACTGTTGCACTTATACTTGCTTCAGTTTCGTAACCAATAACTTGGAATTCGTTTTCGACCAGTTGAAAAAACAATCGTCACCTAAGGAAATATGTTCACCTTCAAGTATATCAGTCCAACCAACGACACAGTACCTATGTTAGATAAAATGTGAAAAACATTATTAGTAGTACATATACAAATAGGTTAAACGATGAATAATACATAAGAGAATAAAATAATTGACAAACCTTATTTGACCATCAATATTGTGTGTATGAAGCTTCTTAACCCAAGTATCTCCTTTAACAACTTTGATCTTTATTTCAGAAAACTCATTTAAACCACTTATGTCAGTAATCAATTTGGGAAGGATCTACATTTTATAAGGATATTAAAAATATATTAATGTTAGTAAATGAAAAAAACTAAAAATTAACCAAAAAATTAAACTTAAAACAACATAGTATAATACCAATTCATTAGAGACTGTCATTGCGAAAAAAGGATAGCTAGGATCATCATTAACTTGTCGATAACCTTCCACATTGTTAATATGTTCATATTCTTGCTCAATCAAAGGAGTGTTCTTTAACAAAAGTTGACGACCGTGCTTATTGAATATGGTAATATTAAAATGTTTGACGTCGTTTAGTTTAAAACATAAAATATCGCCAGGATTTAACCTTAGATCTTCAATAAATTTAAACCAACCATCAGCAAAACAATAATTTGGACCAATCTTTCTAATACGGACTTCCCATTTATGATTCTCAGATACGTTAAGTATAGCTTTGTTATCCGGTAACGGATAATCATAATGTTCTGAAAAAAAAGTATCTGGTATAACCTGTAAAGAAATTAATTATAATAAAATTTATGAGTATTATTTTTTTAACAAATCGATACAAACAAAATAAAAATGTATAATAAAAGTACGTACCATAGGACTTTGTAAAGGATTTTGGATAATTTTACAAAATGGTTTCCCCCACTCTTTATTTGGATCATGACAGAAAAGCTTGAACTTGAAAGTACGATCACCAAGATAGTTGAAAATAATGAAGAAATATCCATGACCAAAGTAATTTAAAACCTCAGGCCATCCATCCGTAAAGTAGAATACATCTTCTATTAATTTGATGCGAACACGCCATGAATGCTTTTCATCAAATTTAAGACTAACAGTTGATGATTGTAACTTATTTGTCCATATAAATCTACTCATACATATAGGTATAGCCTGAAAACAAAAAAAAATGGAAAATTTCTTTTGAATAAAATATCAAACAATACTAATAATTAGTTTATAAAAACAATAATGAAAGTTATGTACCTGTTGAAGAGATAGTGGATCAAGTACAGTTATGATAAAATACGGACCATGATGATACATGTTCACCCAAACACGACAGTTCAGAAAGAAGACTAAGAATCGAATAGTACTGGCAACACATAGAATGAAAGAAAAAAAAATATCAGTATGTATTTATATGAGAAAATTGGAAAGTATAATTAAAAATACTATAGAATCAAAAGTTGTTATAACTATTTATGTAAATAATTACTCAACTCAATATTGTAAAAAAATATAGAAGTTAATGTAATTATTGTAAATGTGTAATAAAAATGTAATAGATTTATAAAATATTGGTAGTAATAAAAAAATTAGCAGATTTAAAGGATTTACGACATCTTGGTATTAATTAGTAAATAGCTATTATTGTATAATATTCAAAAACAAAATGGGGAAAATAAAGTAAGTTATTGCAATTTTATGACATAAACGGATATATACAAAAAATAAAAAATCAATACTTAAATATTAAAATTAAAATACCAACTACAATCATCACATACCATATCAAACCTCTTCAACACTCCATCATCTTCAATCAAAAATCACTTGCCTCAAGAAAGCTAAAACGACGGTGAAGAAGAACTTGGTAAATTAACTTTACCGACATATTTTCCGATCACTGTAACGGCAATCTTCTATTTGATTTTCACACTTATTATAAACTCACTTGAAAGGCAATCTTCGGTTTGAGTGACTTCAGCCAACTGTTTCCGGCGATTATTGTTAAATTTCACGTGAAATCAGGTTTTAGATTTTTATTAAATTAAATGTTGTGTATCTTATGTGTATCTAAAAGAAATTAGATCGTATTGCATGTGTTTGACAATATATAATTTCTGTTAATTAGATTATTTGGTTGATATATTTTGTGGATCTTGTTGTGAAAATTAAAAATTCTTGAATAACTTTGTTATTTAGATGATTGAATAGGTTATAACATAAAAATACTTGATTAACATTGTTATTTATTGTGTATCTTATGTTTCTCTAAAACGGATTATATTGTATTGTTTGTCTTTGAAGGTATAAAATTTAGGTTACTAAACTTATTTGGTTGATATAGTTTGTGAATGTTCTTGTGAAAAAACTTAAGGTTCTTTTGTTTAACATTCTTATTTGAATGATTGAATAGTTTATCAGGATTACAGACTCGGTTCATAAACCATAACATTCTTTGGTATCAAAAAGTTGTCGAGATCCGTGTGACTCATGCTTTTGTCCTGAAAAAAGGAAAACATAAACTTAAAAATAATGTAAACAAATTCAGTTAAATTAACAAAAATAAGTTTAAGTAACACAAATAGAACCTTTAAAGTTATATCTTCATAAACATCAACAATAGTTTTCGCCTTCGGGTCATCCTACAAAAGATATAACCTTAACATTCGTAAATGAATAAATAAAGGCAAAATAATTATAAAAATTTTAAAAAATTTTGAATTTCTTAAATTAACACAAACCTTCATATTTGAATCTTCATGACAAACAACACTTGATTTGCCTTGGCCTTCAGTTTTTGAATCCCAATTCTCTTTGAACTACATATCAAAATAAAATTTTGTTTAACAAAATAGTAACAATTATTATTAAAAAAATATATAAAACATGTAACCAAAAGTACCTTCTTCTTAAGGTCTTCCATTTCAAGTAGAGATGAGAAAAAGGTATCAAACTTGGCATCGTCTTTATCCTATATAATTAAGAATGAAGAAAATAAGGGTGAAAATACAACAAAAAAATATTTATAAAATCAGTTAATTAATTTCCTTATAATATACAGAATTACATTGAACATATCTTCAAAACTTGCCAAATGAAATTTGTCATCTTGACTTTCCACAACAACACCTTCTTCAATGTCAGTTCCAGCATCAATACACTTATCCTTATGTGCGGACTAAATATAAAATTAACAAATAACAATGTGTTAAATGAATTATGTACTTGTAAGATCTACTTTATAAGTAAACAATAGTGTACATTTATAATTCTAACCTCGATAGCAAATTCATCACAATCGTCAACATAGATTGAGTCGTCCAAAACTACTAACTCAACCCTGTTGTTCTGAATTTGAGTACCGGTTTGATGATTAAATACTGAAAGCTCGAAGATTTTATTTCCATGCAATGAGAAAACAAATGTAGATCTCCTGTCTAAGGCAAGTTCGTTTATCATCTCAGAACATCCATGAGTAAAAACACAGCTGTCAGTTAATCCGTCCATGTTAACGTTCCAAAACCTATCTCCTAAATACAGAGTTGATTGACCACCTTTGAACATCTTTCCATAAAATTGCCTCCAAAATTCATCTGTCATTACCTGCATATGATGTGATAATTAGTATTAACAATTAATTTAAATACCAGTATACAGACATAAAAAATTATTCAACATACATATATTATAAGATACTACTTACAATAACATCTTCGTGAGGGTTGATCTTGGATATGAACATGTTTTTATGAACACATGATTTAAACACCATTAGAAAAAATGAGGTTGGTCCATATGACTGAAACATAAGGTAGTCATCTTTTCTAACAGAACTATCCCTAACTACTTTGGTGAATCCATCAGCAAGAACAGGGCCCACATCAGTTTTTTTCACTCGTACAAACCATATATTGTCACCATCAACAATCTTAACTGAATCTTTGTAAGGTGGGTGGTCTCCCCAAACCATTGACGCAAAGTCATTAGGTATTTCCTATGAGTTTAAAAAAAATGAAAAATTTATCAGTTTACAAATCATATAATTATAAAACATTAGAATAACAATAAACGTACCAAAAATATCGGGAAATCTTCATCAATTAACTTTAGAAATGAAGGAGTGTTATGCAAGGGGTCGATACCTGAAATTAATATATTAACATTTATTAAAAACTAAAAAAGGCAATGTATTTATAACAAAACAATGAATATTACCAACAATAATAAGTAGACGTTTTGAAAAAATTTAAAAACAATTTATTTTTAGAAACACATTTAATAATAAGTAGACGTTTTGAAATATAAAAAAATAAAGACAACATCTTTTCAAAAACATTGGATTAGTATTAACGCAAAAAAATATACAACAGCAAAAAAGTTCCAAAAAATAAAGAAAAATAATCAAAAAAATCTGTATTTTTAACAAAAAGAATGATCATCAACATTAAAAAGTAAGATCTGCCGAAAGGGTTATGCCTAAAAAGAAACATAAGATCTAAAAGACAATAAACAGTAAATTTACCTACTATTGTTGACAGATTCGTCATCTAAAAGGATCACCGGCTATAGAATTATCTGCAATTATGTATAAAAAAGTAACAACAATAAACATTATCGTCTGGCAAAAGGGTTTTGCATAAATCAAAATTGATATAACCTATAAACATATAAAGAATACATTTAACTTCGATTGTTGAAATATTGGTCAGTTTTAAGGATTATCGTCTTCAATATTTTGATAATGGGATTTAGGGTTTCTAAGCATCAAGAACGAACATAAAACATACAAAAAAATGGAAAATAAATCAAAAACATCCGAATACACATAAAACAATAAGCAAGGATCAAAGTTTCAATACATACCTGATGATTGTGTAGAACAATCTACAAAAAAAAAAAATATAAAAAATAAATGATTAACATCTGCCGGTTTAGATTTAAAGACAAAAAAACTGGATATGTGATCTTATAACATAAATAAAGAGTATTAAGATTAATCAAGTAGATTTACCGATGAATTTTGAACCGATTCGACACCAAAGATGTAAATCGGATATGGATTTAGAAGAGAGAACAACCGTTCGCAAACAAAGTGAAGAAAGAAAGATTAGGGTTCAATGATTGATAAGAAGTTTATATAGGATCCATATTGTATGTCGGTTTGTTTGGGAAAGAATGAATCCGACCCAAATATTATTCGGATCCCGCGTATAATGGTTTGTGTATGAAGAAGTAGAGATTTTCCCACCCAAAATGAAGGTTCACTAAACAAATGGTTGCCACATCATCAAAATGGCTTCACCATTCAAGGACAAATAGCCCAAATCATCTCCTTTATTAATATATATAGATATAGATATTACTATAAATACTTTTATTTTTAGAACATTTTTACATTTTAGCAATTGCGAACATTTTAATATATTCTTTAGCTCTTTAGAAATTGTCTTAAAACTTTTACATTTTAGATTTTTATAACCTTTTGATATTCTACTATTTTATAGACTATTTGAACATTTTGGCATTTTACAAACTATTATAACTACTAAAAAACCATAATTTTAAATTTTTATAACCTTTTGATAGTCTACTCTTTTATAGACTATTTGAACATTTTGGCATTCTAGAAACTATTATAACTACTAAAAAACATATAAAAAGTTAAACAAAGTATGGAAAATAAATAAATTAGTTAGCTTTGGTGGGGATTGAAAGACTAAAAAGGGGACGCAGCTTTGGGGCAACTTGGGATGCACATGATACCTCCCTACACGGTTCAAGGCGCACAACAAGCATGAGCGGCTAGACTCTCAATGACTTTAAGCGTATGGTTCGTAGGGTTTAACATTTTCTTTGTTTTATTTATGTTAGAATTTGTTTTTGACATTGACAACGTTTTATAAACAATTTGGTCCAAAGAAAATAATGATCTCGTGTTCTTTTAAGCTATTAAAAAAATGTACCCCTAAACAATTGTTTGATCATCTACTAGTTTCAATTCTTTTTTTTTTTAAATCTCAATCAATGTAGTTTCACCGCCTGTTTCGAGTCCTCATCATACTTCATAAGAACTTGTTCGTCTCGAAATTTCATTCTCAATTACCACATTCTTTTTTTACACTTTTTTAAAAACTCAATCATCGTGGTCTTCTCCTTTCTTTCTTTTTTTGTTTACAGAAACACTACTTTGCAAACCTTTTTCATCTAGTCAAAATTGAACCTCCTCACCACTCACCAATTCGTATTTCTATGGATGCACTCTAGGTGTTTGATGAAATGCCAATGCTTAAATTTTGGTTTTTACATCAAAATTTCATTTTTCAACTTGAAGCATGATTTATTTCGCCTTAATGACAACCCCTTCTACACCTTTGAGTGGTTCCTGGCCATGTCCTTTTTGTATGTTTCATTGTTGCCCGAATGGTGAAGTGGGAAATAAGGGGATTTCTCGGTTGATCTCTCATCTCAGGAGGTTGCACCTTTCTAGCGATGAACGTAGAAGTGTGTTGCGTGAGGCTATTTCTACGGACCATGGGTTGTTTATGGACGTAGAAGGTACTTTGAAGTTTTTTGGCCAATGGATGTGTGGGAAGTGTTTGAGTATACATGCATTGAGTCGTGCATGCCATCACCCCGATGGGCTTGTCCGTTTTACTAATCGTGATAATGACATAGATAGCTACATTATAGGGATTTCGAGGCCCTCTTCTAAGGCGTACATGACCAATGTTCATGAGTCATTCATGTTGGATATTGTTCTACTAGATCGTGTCTTTAAAGCACCCTCGTCACCGTGAAGAGCATCCCCCATGGTTGCCGTTTGGCTTTCTCTCAAGCGTTGAAAACCACTCTCTACAAAGTGGTTTGTAACACCCCGAAAACGGGTTTGATAGTCAAACCACATTAATAATAATGAACAGGTGAAATACTGTTAGTGGTAAAAATTAACCCAGTAAATATTAGGATTTAAATAACTAATCCTAATATTAATTAGAAAGAAGAATAAACGCTTTGAGAAGACAAAGTTTATAAGAGGCCCGAGTTAACGGGACTTAAAATAAAACGGGTTAATAGCTCCCTAAACCCACTAAGTTAACTAGGAATAATTAACCTAGTTTGTAATGCGTAATTAAGTGATAAACTATGAGTTATAGCTTCATTTGATCAAAATGAAACATAAGGGACTAATATGGCCAAGTGGGTAAAATTAGTTTTCATAAAAACTAGTGATAAAAACACGACACACACTAAGTGTGTGTGTGTGTGTGTGTGCGTGATCGACCAGGAGCAAGAACAAGGGGTGCAAACCCTAGTTCAACAAAATCTTCAAATTGAAGGGCCAATCGAAGACCAAATTCGGGTTTGAATGTATGTTAACAATCACCAAGTCATGGGGATCATAAGGTATGTCACAAAACCTAGATTGATTAAAGTTGAAATTTGAGACAAGTAGGTTACTTGCAAATAGATTGTTGGATTATGATCCAAAGTTGAAATTGAATGTTTATGTATGCTTAATTTCATTAGTTATGATGAAATTATGAAGTACTTGATGTAAGGTTACTTGTAAGTGATTAACAAGTAAACTAGGAAGTGGGTTTTGACTATATAGTGAAGATGATATACATGTGCTTAAAATCATCATAATTGATAGTTGAAGCGAGATACTTGAACAATTTATAGGTTCGAGAGAATGCTTATACATGACTTGAAATGGGTTTTGTATGTTATGATGAAATTGGTAATTATGTTCATGTAACTAGGTGTATGAAATCATGTTATCTACTAGTTGATATGTAGAACTTGATTATATTAGGTGTTCGGATGAATGCTAGAGATATGATGAAACGGGTTTCACTTATAGATGAGAACCCTTAGTTCTTGCGAAATGAATGAATAAGTTAGCTATGATAATCGCTTGAACTAGTTGAAGTGTTGGAAATATAATGAACTTGGTTAGAATATTAGTTAAAACGATGGCTTAAAATAACGCCTACCGAGTAATTAAGGAATGCCTAAAGTAGTTGATGAACTTGATTGTGCATTTCATATACTAATGGGTATTTGACTTTTAAAAAGTCAAACTGGCCTATAATACGATGAATGATAATTTTGATATAAAATGCGTAAGGTGGAATAATCGTATTAAATTATGCTTAATCTAACCACCTTGTGAATGATGAATGATAGTTCGACGCTTAACAAGCTAGGTGGAAGCTTGGGGAGGAAGCGGGTCAAACGAATCAAGTATGAAAAGAAAAACGTAGTTTGGATGCGAGGTAAGTAAAGCTTACACCCTTTTTATAGAATACCTACTTGTGTGTATTGAAAATGAATAAAGAAATTTCAGTAATTTAAATATGATGTTCCGACGTGAATAATATGGGTCGGAACAAGTGAAAATAGTGAGAAACCATAAATTATGGTAAAAAGGGTAAACCGGTAAATTAGTCATGTGATGATGAACAAATAAGAAATTTTGAAACATTAAGTTATGGTGTAAACCGTGACGGGTAAAAGTGGTAAAATAGTAATCCGGACATGAATTGACGGATGGATAAAGACATTCAAATAGACACCACATGGCATAAGTCATAACGGGTCAAACAAAATAAGAAACAACTTTTAAGTAATATGAACTCAAGGTGTAAACCAGAATAGGTTAAAGGAGTGAGACGGTAATTAAATACCATCTCATAATGATAAATGGTCATTTAGACTAAACGGGTCAAATGGTGTTGTTAACACCATTTGACAATAATAATTGATGACCGCTTGTTGAGTTTTATGATCACAGGAAATAACATATGGTTTGTGTTGCTTTTAACTAGTAATTAAAAGTAAAAGGTATTTAAACGGGTCAATGCTATGACCCAAGCCAGGTACGTGTAAGTAAGACTATGGCTAAAAGGTGTGATTTTAGTCAAATATATAGTTGAA
The DNA here is from genome assembly GCF_002127325.2 of Helianthus annuus. Taxonomy (NCBI): domain Eukaryota; kingdom Viridiplantae; phylum Streptophyta; class Magnoliopsida; order Asterales; family Asteraceae; genus Helianthus; species Helianthus annuus. The sequence goes on from NC_035442.2 coordinate 139,580,955, forward strand.
AGTCCTTCTTCGTAAAATAAGAGACTAAGGTTAACCAAAACACCCATTGAAGGGGTAAGGTCCCAAAAACCTCATAAAAAGGATTTGAGACCGTACCACCAATTGGCCTTTCAACCTTTTAACCTTGCGCGACCGCGCATTGGTCTTACAGAAGGGAAGAAGTAATCAACAAACAATAATCGCGCGCCCAAAGGAAAACATAAAATCCTTGCGCCGCCTCCCATTCAGTAAAGGGTTAAAACCCTGAGATCAACGCTTCCACCCAAATATCCAAACTTGGATATCATTTTACCCAAACTTGGGATTTATTCAAACTGTGTACACACAGTAAGATGCCACACTAGATTACAGCAGTAATCTTCTAGAAAGAATATGATCGTGCACCACCCAGACGGTTATAACCGTCTGGACACGTGTCATTACCACAAACATTCCTGAAATCACAACGATAGCATGTAATTGAAGAATGATCTCCACTTGAATCACTTTCCACGTGGCAATTCCCCAACCGTTGATCAAGTCATGATCCGTGTGCATTCGCATCAGGATCAAAGCAACTTAACGAAGATTAAAAGGACTTAACGGAAGGAAATATAACCGCTACGGCGTTAGCATCTTCCGTTATCTTTTCAACAACAGATTTTCCCTCCCAAACTCCCGGTTATAAATAGGAGAACTCTTCAGGTATAAACCCAGATCACATTCACTACTAAAATACTTTATCTTCTCCATTACAAATACTTATTCTCACACCGGAGTCGGGTCAAGGAGAGAACCCTCTTCTCCCCTTGACGAGGCTAACGGTGCTCTGTTTTGCAGAATCACCGGAGAAGGAACTCGGCTGCAACTGAATCAATTGAGAGAGAACTAACCTTTTATGCGGATTCAAACCCGCTAGATATCTCGGTTCCGACCATTTATCTAGTGTTTCTTCATTGGCGCCCACCGTTTTCTTAGTTTTTCTAGTTTCTATCTCGTTTCGATTCAGTTCATCTCATTTTTCTGTTTTTGCACATGGCAGAAAATTCATCTTCTCACCGACAGCCTGGTCCTCGACCAAATGTCGGAAACAATTTACCAGTAGAAGAAGGGATGGTAGAAGAGGCCTCAGACGATAATGAGGTTCAATCTAATGGAGCAAATAACCCTGTTACTCCAGGGATATTTCCCACAAATCCCGCTCAATCAATTTTACCACCGGGAGAAACTCCGATATCATGGTATGTCCGATCACAAGGGGCATTAAATGCAGTGTACACGCAGTTGTGTGCTCAAACTGCTCCCGTAACACAATCACGAAGGCCAGGATCTAGAGCTCATGCTTCCCAGCGAGAAGAATCAACTTATGATGGTACAAACAGCTACCAGAGACAACACCATGAGTCACAGCCTCGTCAAAGGCAATCGGTTCATGATAGGTTGGGTTCCCAATGGGATGCCCACACCGATGAATCCGATCAAACATATCGTTTGAGTGCAAACACCAGCGTATTCAACAGACTACACCCAAACTCTAACAAATCTAGGCCTCGAGCGGTTTACAACCCTGAGGCAGAGCATAACTATGACTTAGTTTACCGCCCTGCAGAAGCAGCGGAAAACTCGAAGTTTATACTGGAAATAGCTCTGGCTCCGTTAGAAAGGGCAAAATTACCATCCAACGTCGGGAAATTCAATGGGTTAACTGACCCCGACGATCATCTGAGAGTCTTCACCAGCGCAGGGTTGGTTGGCGGTTGGACTCTTCCGCTTTGGTGTCATTTGTTTGTTCAAACGTTAACTGGGCCAGCGCGAATCTGGTTTGATAACCTACCGACGGGGCAAATCGAGTCATGGAAAGACCTGCGCCAAAAATTCTTAACACACTTCAGCCAGCAAAGGCGTTCCATGCGGGATACATCCGATGTCATGAACATATGGCGTCGAGATGACGAGAATCTGGAAGATTTTATAACCAGATATAATAAGGAAGTGTTGGAGATCGGTGGTGTTCACGAACAGCTAATCCGTGCTCAGTTTAAGTACGCGGTTAGATGTGACGACATGGTCAAAGTATTATCCGGGACAGAGGGCCTTCCCAAGAGTTGGGAAAAGATAATGGCGGCGGCCAAGGTTTATGCGCAGACGGAGAAAAACCTTACTACAAATAGGCCACCACCACCACACAGCAGGCCCACAGATTTAAGTGCAACGGGCGAGCGAAGGTTCAAAAAATCATGGCGCGAGTCATCCGGAAGCCGCTCCTCTGAAGATGCTCGCACAACAATTAACAAACTCTCTGCTCAAAGAGAAAACAAGCATGAAAATAGGGAGAGGCAGTGGACCCCCCTAACAAAGACCCCGACGGAGGTTCTGAGTACCGAGGACTATCAGTTCAAACCGCCAATCCCGATGAAGAGTAAACGTGGTCAAGACCTGGCGCAATATTGCGAATATCATAAGGACACTGGGCACACCACAAACAACTGCATTTCCTTGCGCACAGAAATAGAGAAAGCCCTCAAAAATGGGGAGTTTGCGCATCTACTCCAGAATATGCGCAAGGAGATAAAGCAGATTACCCGGGGAGAAGAAACCTCCAGCAAGCGGGCAAAGACTTAAGGGACTCTGTAGAGTTCCCCGCAGGAAAAAACATCAAATATGGCGAAACTATCAGGGAGTAAGTTAAGTTCCATCTAATTATTAAAGACTTTGTAACGCCTCTGAGCTTTATCCATGAATAAAATTACAAAGTTTCTATCATTTGTGTTTACAAAATGCATGCAATTTCTTTTTAGTAAGCGCAAAAACATTATGGTAGTATAAAATAAGCTCCATACGCGGTCAGTGATTACCTCACAAACGACCATAAGCTTCACACATGAGCTTCATACCAACTTTATTCGCCTTACTTAAGTAAAAGCAATTGTACTCATGCAAATATTGTAAAGTCATTCAAACAAATAGAAACATATTACCTTCAGCGTACAAATACGCCCTGAAGAGATTCAAACACGACAGTGTTTCGAGTTTTACACAAACAAGCGCAACAAAACAAGGATCTACATCCCACACACACAAAAAAAAAAAAAAAAAAAAAAAAAAGAGAAGGGGGGAAACACAAATTGTTCAAAAACAATTTCACCCTACTCTAAATCTTCATCCTCATCAGGGAAGATTTCTTTAAGCTGCGTTACCGGATCATCCGACTGCAGCGCCACATTTATCAACTCCATAACTGGAAGTTGTAAATTATTAAACTCTGCCTTCAGAGAAGCAAGCGCAGCGGCAGTATCTACGCCGAAAGCAGCGGACTTGCTATCATCCCAGTTAACCTTCAGCGCGTCATTCACATGATAGGAACATTCCGCATAACCTTGCGCATATCCATCCCGTCGCGCAGCAACCACCAATTCAGCAACAGTTTTATCCAGCTCTTTAGAGTTTAATACAGATTCAGCAACCTATGAAATCAAGCGAAATTGGTAAAAAAAAAAGAGAGAGAAGAAAGGGGGTGAACCCAACCATACCATGATCTCCCTCTGTATACACAGGCTTGTCGTCCCGGTCCATCTTCCAATTCAAGCTCATACCAGCCCCAACAAGGGCTCTCTCCGGCAAAATAATGTTAGGAATTTCCTTCAAATCTTGATGCCAAGTTTCATCAGAAGGGGTCCAGAGTGTTTCAACGGGAACATCTTCTTTCCCCCTTAAAACCATCCTCACCGGAATCACTCTGGCCTTAATAAAGAAAAATTTTTGCTTCCAATCATGGAAAGATTTTGGGGGATGAAGCAAAATTTTCTTTGTAGAAGCTCTCTGAACAAACGAATAGAACCCCTGGGTACAATGCATTTGATGGAAAACCCTAAATCGGGGAACGGTCGGCTCAATATGCATAGTCCGACACACAAACTCAAAATGTCGAACCCTGACCATGCCAATAGGATGCAGTTGAGAAAGATGAATATTGTAAAACTCAAGAATTTCAAGAAAGAACTTCATTACAGGCAAACGAAAGTTGCCATCACAGAAAAAATCCCAAAAAAGGGTAATATACCCGGCCGGGGCATCTGCCGCTGTTTGCCCCTCTTCAGGGAACAGAGCGCCCCAACTTTCTGGAAACTTGAAATTTTAAACTAAACCGTCAAAAGACGCTCTTGACCACTTCAACGGTGGAAGTTCAGTCGACATCTCTTCGGTAAGACCTTCTTGATGTTCTCCGGTTGACATAAGAAGGGGAATAGGGGATTTTCAATAAAAGAAAAGAAGGGGAAAAGTTTTCAACAAAACAATGATGGCACAAAGAGGTTACCCAAACGTTATATACTTATTGCAATAAATAGCATCGGTAACTGTCACAGCGACTTTTCCGGGTATCACAGTCCCCAAAAACAGTAGAAAGGTACACACGCGTCTGCACACGCGCGTGAAAAACACGGATAGTGGCATATACCTGACAGTGTCAGCCTGTCATACAGACCTAGCTGTACCATCCCCTAAAGTCAAAAGATTTCCAGAACCTCCAAACAAAATTAAATCTTCTCATAGAAGATTCCCCATTTTTCGCGCCCAAAAAACATTTCTCTCTCCTAAGTCCAGTGCTCCACTTATTTGCATAAGTACAACACTAGACTGGGGGGACTTGAAGGGGTAAGGTCCCAAAAACCTCATAAAAAGGATTTGAGACCGTACCACCAATTGGCCTTTCAACCTTTTAACCTTGCGCGACCGCGCATTGGTCTTACGGAAGGGAAGAAGTAATCAACAAACAATAATCGCGCGCCCAAAGGAAAACATAAAATCCTTGCGCCGCCTCCCATTCAGTAAAGGGTTAAAACCCTGAGATCAACGCTTCCACCCAAATATCCAAACTTGGATATCATTTTACCCAAACTTGGGATTTATTCAAACTGTGTACACACAGTAAGATGCCACACTAGATTACAGCAGTAATCTTCTAGAAAGAATATGATCGTGCACCACCCAGACGGTTATAACCGTCTGGACACGTGTCATTACCATAAACATTCCTGAAATCACAACGATAGCATGTAATTGAAGAATGATCTCCACTTGAATCACTTTCCACGTGGCAATTCCCCAACCGTTGATCAAGTCATGATCCGTGTGCATTCGCATCAGGATCAAAGCAACTTAACGAAGATTAAAAGGACTTAACGGAAGGAAATATAACCGCTACGGCGTTAGCATCTTCCGTTATCTTTTCAACAACAGATTTTCCCTCCCAAACTCCCGGTTATAAATAGGAGAACTCTTCAGGTATAAACCCAGATCACATTCACTACTAAAATACTTTATCTTCTCCATTACAAATACTTATTCTCACACCGGAGTCGGGTCAAGGAGAGAACCCTCTTCTCCCCTTGACGAGGCTAACGGTGCTCTGTTTTGCAGAATCACCGGAGAAGGAACTCGGCTGCAACTGAATCAATTGAGAGAGAACTAACCTTTTATGCAGATTTAAACCCCCTAGATATCTCGGTTCTGACCATTTATCTAGTGTTTCTTCACCCATGAACGTTAAACCGGGTAAACGATCCTTATGAGTCATTTGGAAATAAGTTTTATGATAAAGTAAGGTTTAGATAAGTGTAAAAGTATAGGTATAAATCCTTTTCGGATCAAATGCCTCAAAATGGTTCCTTGTCGTAAATTAACAATCCGAAAGAGTAAATTAGGAATAAACAATTTACATCATTAAATCCACCACAAAGGTAGTTGCGGTGGAAGATAAGTGAATACCTTAAACGTAGAAAAATGACGTGTGAAAAGAGAGCGCGGGATTTATACTTAAATGTTTAAATCCTCTAAACGGGTCAAAATAAATTTATGCGCATAGCTTGGTTATTGGTCGCATAATTCATGGAAGTTATAATTCACGAGTTAAAGATTTTGAGATAACACGTGTTCCAAGGTTTTATAATGATTTAGACGCAAGTTGTTTAATAAATCATGAAACGGGTCAAAAATCTTATAATTGAATTTCAAGCCGAGGGCTTGAAATTTAGAATTTTCTGAATTCGGATGTCTGGTTTTAACTCCATATGATGGAGAATTAAATTACGATCACATAGGAAGAAACGGATCGTAAAACGGATATGTATATTGAAAGTTATGCAAGTTTTAGTCCATAACAAATTTGAAATGGTAGAGCTGGGAATGTGCAGCACCAACTGCGAACCCCTCTGTGAAAAAGGGGGTGTCGCGTCACACGACAACATGAGTCAAACACCGTCGCGCAGCGCAACGGCTGTCGCGCCCCGTAAGTGCCGGAAGGAAACCTCTTGCGCCCCGTGAGGGGCCAAAAGCTAGCAACTTTGTTATTTGTTTGTTCGTTTCGATTTACGGACATGTTTAGATATGTTATAAATATAATATAACTAAAATTAATTCGTGTTTATGAAATGTAGGTATATTTCGAAGTGCCAAATGACGATCAAGCTCAAGGAAGGACCGAACACGATCAAGATACAAGCTTCCGCACTATGTATCGTCGTCATTTTAAACGACGAACTTATACACATTGTATTGTATAGTTTTAAATCTGAAAATGTTTTAATAAACCCGTATTCTTCAAATGTATGTGTAATCGAAATTACATGTTTATACTCGAAACTTATACGAAAACCGTAAAATAGAAGTAAGGGTATTACATGGTTGTCCAACCTAGATCCATTGAAGCATGGGTTAGGTTGTTCCTTTCTTCTTGCTGCACTTTGCAAGTGGTCAGACCAAAAAATAGGCAAGAAAAAAGGTCTGGGAATAGGAAGGCATTGCAACAAAGATTAATTCTGAATTCTTTAGCCACATAGGAGAAAGAAGATGGTATTTTTCATGTTGGTTAAAAATATATTTGATAGTCCTGTTTGGGGTCTCTAGGTCAAGGAGGTGTTGATAATCCTGAGGAGAGTACTAATATTAATACCAATGTTAGGCATTGTCTTCGGAAGGTTGTTGATGGCCACTTAACAGCTGCAGTGAAGGTGTTATGTTCATCTGGTGTTTCTTCGTACAATGATAATACCATGCAGGCTTTAGAGGCTAAACACCCGTACATGTACTATATATATTCTGAGTCTCCCCTTATAGAAGAGGTGGATAGTGTCCTTGGTTTCATTAAATCTTTTCCTAAAGGGACCTCATGTAGGAGTGATGGCATGAGGGCACAACACATTTGGATGCTTTATGTGGAGAGGGGTTTGCTGTTGCCACTGATCTCTTATGCGCTATCACTGCGGTAGTCAACTTATGGTTAGGGGAAATGCCCATCGAGTTTAGCAGAGTTTGTTGCGTCTGCTCCCCTTACACCGCTGTTAAAACCCGATAATGGGATTAGACCTATTGAAGTGGGTACTATATGGAGTCGTTTGGTTTCCAAGGTTGCTATGAAGGGTGTTGGTAAAAAATGACCAAATACCTTAATGATTTTCAGTTTGGGGTCGGCATGTCGGGTGGTGCTAAGGCCATTTTACACAGCGTCAACAGGGTTTTAAATGAACGTCACACTGATGGGTCTCTTGCAATGCTTATTGTAAATTTTTCTAATGTTTTTAACCAGGTGGATAGATCAGCCTTACTTCGTGAGGTCATGATGAGGTGCCCTTCTATTTCTTTGTGGGTAGAATTTCTATACGGGCAACCAACAAGATTGTATCTTAGAGATGGGCACATTTGGTCTACCACGGGAGTTCAGCAAGGGGACCCATTGGGACCACTTTTTTTCGCTCTTGTTTTGCACCACCTTGTGGATCATATTAGAGACAAATGCAAGCTTCTTCTTCATGTTTGGTAACTTGATGATGGGACTGACATTGGAGGTTCAAAAGAGGTGGCTAGAGTGTTGGACATCCTTAAGTGACAGGTCCAACATTGGGTCTTGAACTTAATAATAAGAAAACTGAGCTATTTTGGCCTTCTTGTGATGGTAGCAAGCTTCGTGAAAGGTTATTTCCTACGGACACCGGGAGGCCATTAGCAGGGGTGAAGCTTCTTGGGGAACCGTTAGTAGAGACGCAAGCTTTATTAGTGGGTTGGCAAAGAAAAGAGCTGCTAAGGCGGCAGATTTGATGCGTTTTCTACCCAAATTAGGTGACCTGTAGAGCGAACTACTCTTACTTCGATCGTGTATAGACATTGCCAAACTTTTCTTTGGCCTGAGAACATGCCAACCTGTACACATGGAAGATGCAGCTTTGTTCTTTGACAAAGATTTGCGTAAGGCGATTGAGGAATTAGTGGTTTGTGGAGGTCCTTTCTTTAGAGACTTCCAGTGGCGACTTGTTTCCTTACCTATTAGGTTTTGGGGTTTGGGGTTGTATTCGGCTGTAGAGGCTTCATCCTATGCTTTTGTGGCCTCTAGGGCCTAATCGTGGGTGCTACAGGACCACATCTTAAGAGACAGTGGCATATGTGGTATAGATTCTGATTATGTTTGTGCTTTGGCTTGTCTTCGTGATACGATTCCAAGCTTTGACTTCAACAGTTTCACTAATAAGGACACTGCCCCCCGAAAGCTCAACATACATTAGCAAGTGCTCTTTTTAGTAAAATTGTCCATGACATCGAAGTACAGTTTGACTTGACCGTTAGACAAAAAGCTGTTTTTGAGTGTCTACGAGCACCACATGCACAAGATTTTCTTCTTCTATACCTATAGATAGGTTAGGCCAGCATATGTCGCCGGTGGAGTATTCTACTATCCATAAGTATCGCCTCATGATTTCTTTATTCACAGTTGATGAGGTATGCCTTGTTTGTCATAAGGCGTGTTTGGATTCTTTTGGGGCGCATGCAGTTCATTGTAGAGAGCTCCCGGGTTCAAATACCGACATGATTTGGTTTGGGATGTCTTTTTGATATATTCAGGTGCGCTGGTATTTCTGCTAAGAAAGATGCACCCGTAATTTCTTAACTGGCACGTTGGAAGGGAGATCTACCCTTCGACCAACCGACATTCTGGTCTTTGGATGGGTAGGAGGAAAACATGCAAGTGTGGATCTAACAGGGGTTTCCCCGCTTGTGGGCTTAAGGGGTAGTACTTTCACGGTGGGTCAGGCTGCTTTAAAGGCTGCTTCGGGTAAAGTGACCAAACACGAGAAAGCGTGCTTTGACAACCAACATGTATTTATCCCATTTGCTTTTGATACTTTTGGTTTCCCGGCGCCAGAGGCTGTGGACCTACTTAGTCGAGTTCAAAGGGTCATGTATACTAATGTTATGACCCCGAGATCTATGGACGTAGTTTTTAAAAGATTTAGTTTTGCTATTTAAAAAGAGGTAATGGCATAGCTTGTTACCCATTTACTATCTATCTCGATGTAAATTAATAACACGAATAATTTAATGGAAATATAACCTGTTAGCAAAGTTTTATAAAACTTAATAAAGTGTTAGCGGAAGGAGCACATAATACAACTTTACACTTTGGAAAGAAAAAAAAAAGGTAAAAAAGAAAAAGAAGAAAGAAAGGAAAGAGCGATATGGTGGTTTTAGATGATACATGATTCGAGAATCGAACGAAGTGGAGTCCAACGGCTATAAGCCAAACCAATCACCCCACGCCGCCTCATCATCACATTTCACTCCACATCGGTGGAGATGTCGCCCCACACACAACGCCGCCTTTCACGCCGTTTGCGGATCGGTGTGCCAGTGTGGAGAAGCCACAACGCTGAATTTTCACGCCCAGTAAGCAGTGGCGGACCTATCCACAGTTGTGGGTGGGCGGCCGCACCCCTTTAAAAAAATTAGTGTATATTTTAGGCAAAAAACCTAACCGCACCCCTTAAAAATATGGTTAAACGCCTCATACGCATCCATCAAATAATTACTGTATCCGCAACTCTCAGTAAGTGTGATCTTATTGTGTGTCCAATCAACAAGGTTATCTATTAAATTGTCAAAACTTATCTTTTAATGCAGTAGTTTACTTATTATTGGTTGTTTTCTTACCTATAGCGAGTTTGTGTTAAATCTTTGTCTTCTTCATCTATTTCAAGTACATCAAATCAACGAGGCATTAAGGTAAGATTTTTGTGATAGAATGTTTATTAGTTGTCCTATGTAACCTTTTAATTTTGTAGTAGTTTTTAATAAAATTCATTGTACTGAGGTAACTTTTAGTCTTCATCAAATGTCTTTTACGGCCATAAAATTGGTCTAATATATTAGCTAAGTATTGCATTCTACAAGCCACAAGTACAAAGAATAAGAAGTATCATACCCAATTGCAAAGTATGAAAGTAAGCAGATAGATGGAATCATGGAACTATGGGATCAACTTCAAGTGTGTTGACCCCTTAAGATCAATGCACATTCATAAATTAACAAAATTGGCAATGTCGACGTCCCAAAAGTTGACTACTTTATTGGATATATAATTTTATTAAATAAAATATTGCAAAATAAATTGGTTGATTTGCATAACCTTATCTGATAAACTGGAAGATTTTCTATTCAAATTATACGTTGGATCACATGACACAGTTAATAAACTTGTTTATTCATTATCAGGTGGTTTTTAACATTGAGCAATGACATTGGTCCGTTTAAGTTATATATATTGTTGTGTCTTCAAGGGCGGATCCATGGGTGTTTTGGGGGGTTTTCGGCAACACCATCGGTTTAGAAAAAATTAGTGAAAACTTTGTATGATTTAGAAAAAATTACTAAGAATTAGTGAAAATCTACTAAACGAAACCCTGTACAAAAATTCCTGAATCCGCCATTGTGTGTCTCCGTTTGACCTGGTAATTAGGGTCACAAAGCTCATTGATATCAGCCATGGCCAACTTGCATTATATAAAATGGATCCGTTTTGAATGCTATCAAATCTCCCACGAGGAACATCTTTTTTTTTTTTTTTTTTTTTTTTGTAGGGTCTTTTTGATCGAATATTCGTTATTTCATATATCTGTGGCTTGGTAACCACTAGATGCTCTAATATTAAATTTGAGGACATTATATTTGAGCCAAGTACATCTCTCTTGGAATTTCAAAAAAATATGAACAGTTTTTATTCATATTTTTATCTATACAAATTAGTTTAATGTTATATAACATACATGTTTGTATATAAGAGTAAAAAAAAGATAAAAAAATATGAACCAATGAAAAAAATTAAACGATTGAGATTTGTTCGTTTTGTTTTTACAATATCTTTGTGTTATTTAACGAATCTCACCACACATATATAGGGAGTGATGTATATAATAACACTAACCAAGTTGAGATAACACACCTAACGCTATAGGGTGTGGTCATGACCACCATGACCCTCCATGTTAGTGTCATGTAACTCATCTCTAATTCACCATCCAAAACCACTATCCTAAGGGTGTGGTCATGACCCAAACCACTAGCCACTTATTTATTTTAATTTATCTTTGTGTAAATGAAAAAGTAAATGATTTGTTGAAAAATGGTAATAAGGACCATGGTTGCCATGGTTTAATCCATGCAAACCATGGTGGATCAATTAAGGGGGTGGTGTAGCATTTCATTCATGTTCCTAGGTAGCAAATCATGTCCCAACCATGACCCCCACACCCTATAGCCTAATAAAATGAGTCATTTACTTTTTCAATCTTACCCATTATCAAACAAAAGAAATAATTAAAATGAAACAAATGAAATATTTATTAAACTTAAAAACATATTGATAAAAGGAGTTTGATAGTTTTTTATATAAACATATTCATGTAAAAAGTACAAAATTTATAAATATATGAATATCTGATAAAAAAAATAAAAGATCTAGGTTTGTTCTTACAATAATTGAATGTTCTATAACTAGTATCGAAGCCCGCGCTTCGTGGTAGGATTGTAAGAGGGTGTTAGCAAGGATGTATTTGTTACATAATATATTGATAGGTTATTATAGGCATGCACACTTTAATATAAACGCCGGTAAAAATAAGCAATCAACAAAGTTAAGTAAACGTGTCGAAAGTTAAAAGTTAGTTTTAACTATAAATAAGGAAAAAAAAATAATTAAATTTGTTACCCGGTATATTGAAAGATTATATAAACCATGCATACTTTAATCTAAACAACAACTATGATCAAATAAACATTTCTAGAGTTAAACATTAGTTTTAGTTATAGTAAATTAAATAAATAATAAATAAAATAAAAGAGACTTAAACTTATGAAAAAGATAAAGGAACATATATTTGTTAAAAAGAAAAAAAAATAAGTTTATCAAACGTCAAAGGCCGTATGATAACTCTATTAAAGTTCGGGGGTCGAAACTTAAATCATTTAGAGAAAACCAATTATTATTAAAGTTCCGTTATTAAAGTACAAGGTTATAAACGAAAATATTATATAAAAAAATTATTATTAAACTTCCGTATGATAAGTTTATTAAAGTACAGGGTTATAAACGGAAATTTTATATAAAAAAAATTATTAGAGTTCAGGCTTTGTATCATTAAAGACATTATTTAAATAATAAGTAAAAAAAACTCAAGTTAAATAACTATAAAAATCAGTATGTTAAATATAAATGAAATATTATTTATAATAATGTGATTATATTATCATTCATTAATGAAAATAATGTATATAATGAATTGTAATAAATCAAATATGAAAAGGAAACGTTGGATTTATTACAAGGCGAATGAGATAATGTAAATAATATTTTGTAACTCCCATCTAATTTTAATCTTAGTGAGATTAAAAAAAATGAATGTGCTAAAAACCAAAGAGAAATAGAGATAAATTGAATTCTCTTTCTTCATTCTATTCAACATTACAATATATAGATAAACAAAACTATAAACCCTAAACCCCATAAGTAATGGGTTGGGCCTAAAATGTCTGGTTTATAACACTCCCCCTCAGACATTTAGAATTATACACAGTTTAACGACATACTTCAGGATGATGTTAAATAGGTACTTCAGGACCTAAATAAATAAACTGATACTACTGGATCAGCTATGCTGCCTCATTAAAAACCTTACTAAGAAAATCCAATGGGACAAAACTTAGTTAAGGGAAAAAGAGTACAGCGTGTATAATTCTCCCACTGAATTCAACAAACATCTTTCAATCTGCAGAGACCGATCTTGTGTGATAGTTACTTGAAACTGCTTCTTGGTAAAGATTTTGTGAACAGGTCAGCTAAATTTTCACTTGACTTGATCTGGCGAACATCAATTTCCCCTTCTTTCTGCAAGTCATATGTTGAGAAGAACTTTGGTGAGATGTGCTTTGTTCGATCACCCTTGATGTAACCTTCTCTGATCTGAGCTATGCAAGCAGCATTGTCTTCATAAAAAATTGTCAGCTCCTTCTTGATCTGTTCTAATCCACATGCTTCTTTCATTGATCTCAACCACACACATTCTCGACCAGCATCATATAGTGCTATCAATTCAGCATGATTTGATGATGTTGATGTAAGTGTTTGCTTAGCTGACTTCCAAGAAATTGTTGTGCCGCCGTATGTGAATACATAACCTGTCTGAGATTTTGCTTTGTGGGGATCTGATAAATATCCAGCATCGGTATACCCAACAAGCTGGGACTTTTGATCTTTCTGATAGAAAAAACCTAAGTCTTGTGTCCCGCAAATATACCGGAATATATGTTTTACGTCATTCTAGTGTCTACGTGTTGGATTCGAACTGTATCTCGCTAGTACATGTACTGCAAATGCAATGTCAGATCTTGTGTTATTTACGAGATACATAAGGACACCGATCGCGCTTAAGTACGGTACTTCTGGACCAAGTACTTCTTCGCCTTCTTCTTGAGGGCGGTAAGGATCCTTATATAGATCTAGCGGTCGGACAACCATGGGTATGCTAAACGTATGTGCTTTATCCATATTGAAACGTATTAACATCTTCTAGATGTAGTTTGATTGATGGACAAATGTACCATTACGCAAATGCTCGAACTGCTGGCCGAGACATAATTTTATTGTACCAACATCTTTCATCTCAAATTCTTTCTTTAATATATTAGCAGTTTTTTCTATCTCTTCAGGAGCTCCGATGATGTTTATATCATCAACATAGACTGCTATTATAGTGATATTTAAGTGTGACTTTTTATAAATACACATGGGCTGATTACATCAGATTTGCATCTTTCTTTTTCGAGATATTCACTTAGTCGATTGTACCACATCCGACCAGATTGTTTGAGACCATATAAAGACCTCTTAAGTTTTATAGAGCACATATCTCGGGGTACTGATTTTAATGCTTCAGGCAATTTTAATCCTTTAGGGATTTTCATGTAGATGTCATTTTCAAGTGTCCCGTACAAGTACGCGGTGACGACATCCATTAGTCTCATATGAAGTCCTTCAGAGATTGTAAGGCCGATTAGGAACCTAAGAGTTATCGCATCCACTACAGGGGAATACGTTTCCTCATAATCAACTCCTGGGATTTGGGAAAACCCTTGTGCTACAAGTCGAGCCTTGTATCGTACAATCTCATTCTTTTCATTTCTTTTTATTGTAAACACCCATTTATAACCTACTGGTTTGACGTCTATGGGCGTTCGAACTACAGGTCCGAAAACATGTCGCTTTTCGAGCGAATTCAATTCGGCGTTTATGGCTTCTTGCCATCTTGGCCAATCATTTTTGTGCATGCACTCTTCTAAAGTTTTTGGTACGTAATCATTTTCATTGGTTACATCCATTGCTATAGCATATGCGAATATATCATCAACACGTGTTTTATTCCGGTTCCACATTGTACTATCTTGTGCATAATTAATAGAGATCTTATTTTCGTTCGGTACCGGTGTTTCTTCTGAAACTTCATTGTCCTCTGGATTCATAGTTGTCTCTTCTGGGACATTTACCTCTACCGGGGTTTCACTTATAATCTTTTGTGAGTTTTCATCAACTGCGTTACTTTGCTCTTTTCGTATCCGTGGGTTCTTGTCTTTGAAACCGATTGGTCTCCCACACTTTCATTGTATAGTAATCGCTTCTGGGATTACTTCAATTCGAGCAGGTGCATTTGATGCTGGTACATGTGACTTTGTCACTCTATTCGTGTCTGTGAATGCATCTGGTACTTCATTCGCTATTCTTTGCAAATGTATGATCTTTTGGACTTCATATTCACATTGACCACTTCGGGGGTCGAGATTTGATAGTGATGATGCATTCCACGGTATTTTTTGTGTTACCAGTCTTTCTTTGTCCTTATCTCCCCCTAAGACTGGGAACATCGTTTAATCAAAATGACAGTCAGCATACCGTGCTGTAAACATGTCTCTCGTCATTGGTTCTAAATATTTAATTATGGACGGGGAGTTAAAACCAATATAGATACCCAGTCTTCTTTGGGGTCCCATTGTAGTACGTTGTGGTGGCGGTATTGGTACATATACTGCACAACCAAAAATTCTAAGGTGGGACAAACTTGGTTCTCGTCCGGAGACCAGTTGCAATGGGGAGTATTCGTGATCAGCAGTTGGTCTCAATCTAATCAGTGCAGCGGCATGCAAAATAGCATGACCCCATGCAGAAGATGGTAATTTACATCTCATTAAGAGTGGTCTAGCGATTATTTGTAATCATTTGATCAGAGATTCAGCTAAACCGTTTTGTGTGTGAACATGAGGTACTAAATGTTCAACATTGATCCTGCGATTGACATACAATAGTCATTAAAAGCTTGAGATGTGAACTCTCCCGCATTATCCATCCGGATGTTTTTAATTTGATTATCGGGGAAATTAGCTCTCAATTGTATGATTCGAGCTAAAAGTCGGGCAAATGCTACATTTCGAGTAGCTAAAAGGCTCACATGTGACTACCTTGAGGATGCGTCTATTAAGACCAAGAAATAGTGGAATGGTCCACACGGAGGATGAATAGGCCCACAAATATCCCCCTGGATTCTTTCTAAAAATGATGGGGTTTCATGAATCAATTTAGTTTATGAGGGCCGAGTTATAAGTTTGGCCAGAGAGTATGCTGCACATGATAAGTCTTGTGGTAGCAAAACTTTTAAGTTTTTGAGAGGGTGCCCGGTTGCACTTTTGATTATTCGTCTCATCATTATGCTACCAGGGTGACCTAGACGGTCATGTCATATATTGAATGTGTCTTTATCTAATAGCTTTTGGTTACTCACCATGTATGATTCGATAGGATTGATATTAGAACAATATAATCCAGAGGATAAGGCTTCTAATTGTTCAACAATTGTTTCTTTGCCATTTTTGTTTGAAGTAATTTGAAGATATTCAATATTATTTTCAGATATTGTTTTTAGGTGGTAACCGTTTTTTCGAATATCTTTAAAGCTGAGTAAATTTCTTCTGGATTTATTAGAATATAATGCATTATCAATACTTAATTGGGTACCCGAAGATAATGTTATGTGTGCTCTACCGGAGGCTTCGATAAGGTTACTGACGCCAGATATAGTACTAATCGGTGTCTCTGCCGGAGACAACTCGGAGAAAAATTTCATATCTTTGAGAATAGTGTTAGTACTACCGCTATCTACCAGACATTCATCACCAATAAGAGCTCTATTGGAGCTAGCATGCATATTTCTAAATGGGTGAACAATCAGTATATAGTGATATTCACTTCAAGGAATGGAATAAAATCAAACAGGATTCATAATTTTTATTATTTTCTCAGATGTGTGAATCTAAAGTCACTTCAAACCTTTCATACTCTTTTTTACTTTTTATGATATTGCTACTTCATGAGCATATCTCACGTATGACAACTAAAAAGAATTTATCAAGTTTTCCTCATAAACAATCTCCTCTTTACATGATATCAATTGAGAAAGCATTGTGTATCTGATTCATACAATGTTTACCGATCTAAAATCTTATGACCTTAATAGATAATGAGATTTATGGAGTATGACACTTTGGGTGTCATATCTAAGCACATGTATACTCTATCATGAGAGTGATAACAAAACAACTAACTTTGGTATTTTAATTGCTTTATACTGTAATCTCTATACAAATATTCAAAAACATCTTGAAGACGTATACAAATACAATAGTGATGATACACAACAAGATTAAGTTATACAGTTTCAAATATTATAAAAACCATCAGATAAACAAATTATATTATAATGCTTTTAAACATAATTACAATGGTCATTACTCTCTAATAAAACACATTGTTGGTCATTACCACTTACAATGAACTTTATATATATAAGTTTATTTAAAACGTAGAGAACTATGAAGTACTCTTAATGAGATGTAAATTACCATCTTCTTCGTTTTGATTTTCTTGATTATTAGTTTATAAAAGAAAACCTATAATTTAATTAGTAAAAATTAAGGAAATTAAACCGGGTTGTATTAACAAATATTTGTGCTAAACAGTTGATGGGCCGAAACCATGTGGATCAGAGGCGGTAATTTTCTAGCCTATCATATTCTTTCCGAAAATTTATAGGGTCTTAAACTTTAAACAAATACCACCCAAAAACACGTTTACGTTTCCGAATCCGTCTGGTATTCAAATAACAAAAGTCAAGTTAGAAAACAATACCTTAAATTCTGTATCCGAAGTCGTAGATGGGACGAACGCTGAACCATATGAATGAAGTGTTGAAGTGTAGATGTATGGTGACGTGTCAAGGTTAAAGCAACAAGATGGCGACCGAAGACATCAACGATTTGGTCCGCTTGTAGTTTTCTGAACCCTTTCTCTTCATGAGTGGACATGGTTTATAAGAGCACTCTCGTGCTGATAACGTGTTAAAAAACCAAAGAGAAATAGAGATAAACTGAATTCTCTTTCTTCATTCTATTCAACATTACAATATATAGATAAACAAAACTATAAACCCTAAAGCCCATAAGTAATGGGTTTGGGCCTAAAATGTCTAGCTTATAACAGAATGAAACTATAATCATATATGCTCACAAAAGTTACAAATAAAAACGAAAGAAAAGGTACAAGGGTCGAAGAGTTGTCCAAATCATTTTTTTTATAAATCAACCAATAAAAATTACCACTGTTCACGTTTGAAATTGTTATTTATACAATATATATGTGAGGAAGCTATCCACAACACCATGTATAATTAGAGATGACAATACTATAATGTGTTTAGGATGTGTATCGGTGAAAACAACCCCATATGGCCATATCTTATTGTAAGAAAATGTTATATACCTGATCTAACACCCATCAGGTATTTAGTATACTTGTATGTTAAAAGTTATTTGTTTAGATTTAAAATACATTTCTTACCATTTTTGCATAATTTTATTTTTATCATCCAACGAAACTCGAAATATACAAACTAAAAATTAGTAAATTATTATCAAGAACACAAAATAATAATAATAATAATAATAATAATAATAATAATAATAACAATAATAATAAAATAAACAAAATTGGAACATGTATACATGTATGGTTTGAGTAAATACGTACATATATTTCGAATAATCGAGTATAGTATCACCTAATACAATGCATGTGTTATCCCATCGAAAATTCTCAAAACTAATTTCACACCATGTTCTATATGTAACAACCTGACCATATGAGAAAGCAATGTAATTGTTATGATATTATATTATAAATAATATGTTATATGTCATATTAGCATTATTATATTATTATTATTATTACACTATAAAGAAGCAATTTTTTTATGCATTAGGAGTTATACCTTAAGTTTGGGGAGTTTTTCAAAAAAAAACTTGATTTTTCACTTTTAACCCAAACATTTCATATTTTGTATTTTAACCCCTTTTAATTTTTTACATTTAACCCAAAGTCCCCCATACTTTTTATCTTTCGCAAGTTTTTCGTTTTACGTTTCGTTCTAAATTTTGCGAGTTAACATGTCGTAGCGTGCATGTGAGGCTCAACGTTCCGTTCTAAATTTACATTAGGAGGTAACGTTTCGTTCTAAATTTACAACTTTAGGAGTTAACGTTTCGTTCTAAATTTACATTAGGAGTTAACGTTTCATTCTAAATTATGCATTAGGAGTTAACATTTCATTCTAAATTTACAACTTTAGTCCTCCATCCTTTTTATCTTTCCCTTTTGAAAAGTTCACCTCAACGGGCGGGTCCAAGATCGACTAAGTTATTATTTTCTACGTTTTACGTTTCTGGTTAATTTCTTTGCATTAACACACTGTAACGGGTGTGCGTGGTTCAATGATTTTAATCTGCTTTTCATTCAGTGTAATTTTTACCATTTTATCTATTTTATTTTTACGATGTTGAGAGTCGATGTTGTTGTGTCACACCCCTAAAATACCACCTAGGGAGTGTCCCTGATAGGCGTGTGACGTACCAGCAATGAGCCACTAATTACATAGAACCCATACATGTTTCTAAAATAAAGTTCTTGATTATTAATAAAACACCATCCAAGTTCAAAAGAAAACCAAAGTATTCAGCGGAAGCGAAATTAAACAAAGTTAAACAGTTTAAAAACCAATATATAGTATCAAGAAATCAATAGCATAAATTCCTCCAGTCGACCCATGAGACTCCAGCTACTCCAGATAGCAAGTTCCAATGCAAACAGCTAACGACCTACAAGCATGCAAACAAGTGTGTCAGACTACGCTGGTGAGTTCAAAGTTTTGTTACCGAGTTTAGTTTACCAGATGTATATACAAAACAGTTTACCAAGTTGATTTGATGTTGTTATTAACTCGATTACCAAAATGGCTACAAGATGTGTTTGCCCAACCCCAATGTCTCTATCAAAACATTGGTCATGCTTTAAGGAAATTAGTTCACGCCCGACCACCCTGGTACGGTGTGAGGGTGCCAAACCTAATAGCGCTATCAACTAATAACCTCGTTGCCTCCTCGGCAACTGTCGGTAGATGTAAGGGGTCTTATGTGATAGAAACTGAGTAATAATAACAAACATCCCAATAACTAGCATTCCTCCCTGGAACGTTACCCGATATCCCTCCCGGGATGCATGCTTGGAAAAAGAGCAGTGAACTCACCTTGGATTGCTCGGTTAGGAAATTTATTTAATCCCTGTTGATCTACCAACCACGTCCTAATAATGGTTATCAATTTAATCAGTTTCGTTCTCACGTCTAGCCCCGTAACTCATCACAAGTTACCCACATAAAATATATACACGTAATGTCACGTAACAAGTAATAGTTGATCACGTAACACACTTGACAATAGCATACATCGTAACCATTATATATACCAGACACTTGGATCATATGGAAATTATATCATACAAGACCTTGTCCACCATACACATTATAACCACTTGTTAGTGTGAACTTATATAACAATTTGGCCCAAACATTAACGGCCCAATCCATCCCGCTTATTCCGCGAGCTAACACTCAACCCACAAGTCAGGTTTAGCCAATTCCCCTACCCGGCTCAACACTAAAACAGTCCTTACGCAAACCTTAATTTATTAGCTTAACATATGTTAATGCTCGGCCCAAACACCAACCATCCCAAGCCCAATCCTAATCATAGCTATTATGCGGCCCAAGATCCCAATGTTCAGCATTCTAGTCCGATTTGCATGAAAGCCAAATATCCCTTTTTTTTCATAACAGTGGACTACCATTACAATTCATCATCACATACAAACGACTTTGTCAGTTTATGTATGCCGCCACAATCATGACAATGCTTAAATAAATAACACTCAAAACCTCACATGTACCCAATCATTATGCAATGGCTCACATCATCATTAGTATTATCAAACAAATAAAGTGGCCGACAACCTATTAATGCATTCAAGTTATTATTGGACCACTTTATGTAGTGGGCTGCAAGTCTATCCACATGATGCATTCATCTCACAGATCACATATATTCATCAAATATCATCAAACAATCTGGTCATGCAAGGGTTGTCGAACATATTATATGCGCATGAAGCAAGATCATCATCATAACAAATTCCCTAACATAAGTATCTTAACTATCATACATGATTCGACCAGTACATCACACTAAACAGTTTAGTGATATCAATTATTCATGCAACGCAACATCAATCTCAAGAAACATAAACAGCGATTCATGGTCACAACAACAACAAACATATTACCAGAATAATTAACCATACTAACCGAATTATAGGATGCTGAAATATAATGATGATGATGATCACGATGGGGCGTTCAACTGTTGCCGTGCACCGTAAATCAGGGAAGAGAGGGGGAGTAGGGTTTATTTATATACACAAAATATGTGGACGTATCCTACAAGTTTGCTCTAAGGGTATACATACATAACAAGGATTCATTGGGCCTTATTATGGCCATACAATAGGCTGTTGATCATAATGTAATTAGGATTTCTTTATTAGGCCGATAACATAATATGGGCCTTAACAAAAAGATAATGTAATACCCGGCCCTATCGTAGATAGTCCGAGTCTCTTGGCCCAAATGCTGAAGTACCAAAGATGGCCTAATCACAAAGGTGGCCCAATGACACACTCGAACATAACCCGGCACGGTTGTGCTAACTAATTAATCGTCGAGACAAAAAAAAATGTGAAAGAGGAATAGCGAAGAGTCAAGATTACAAACTAACCTTGGAAGTCCGAGTTGTCACATCATCTCCAACTTGAAAGAAATTTCGTCCCCGAAATTTGACAAGCAAGCACGAAAGAGTGAAATGAGAAATCAAAAATGTTGCGGATTTTCCTCAGGTGCCACATCATCCCCAACTTGATTGGGAATTTCGTCCCGAAATTCACTAGTTGCATTAGTCTTAGGTTCACCAGGCTTAGACTTGTCCTTTGGGAATAAATGTGGATATTTGAGCTTCATCTGATCCTCGCATTCCCACGTGAACTCCGGTCCACGTCTTGAGTTCCAACGAACTCTCACAATTGGAATACGACTATGTTTACGCACTTTGACCTCTCGATCCATGATCTCAATAGGCTCTTCGACAAATTGCAACTTGTCATCGATCTTTAACTCTTGCAACGGCACAACCAGTGTTTCATCAGACAAACACTTCTTCAACTGCGAAACGTGGAAGACATCGTGAACATTACCCAACTCAGCAGGTAACTCGAGCTTGTAAGCGACTTTACCGATCCGCTCCAGGATTTTAAATGGCCCAACATAACGCGGATTAAGCTTGCCACGCTTCCCGAAGCGTACAACACCCTTCCACGGCGACACTTTCAACATAACACGGTCACCCACTGCAAACTCTAAGGGTTTCCTACGCTTGTCAGCGTAACTTTTCTGATGGTCACGCGCCGCTGCCATACGATTCCTGATCTGAACAATCATTTCTGACGTTTCAAGAACAAGCTCAGGACCTGTGATCTGGCTATCACCCACCTCGGCCCAACAGAGAGGAGAACGACATTTCCGCCCGTATAATGCTTCGAACGGAGCTGCCTGGATACTAGTGTGGTAGTTGTTGTTGTAGGAGAACTCGATCAGTGGCAGATGTTTCTCCCAGCCCTTACCAAAATCAATCACACATGCTCGCAGCATGTCTTCAAGTGTCTGGATGGTCCGCTCACTCTGACCATCCGTCTGTGGGTGATAAGCAGTACTCATATCGAGTTGTGAACCGAATGACTTATGCATTGACTGCCATAACTCAGAGGTGAAACGCGGATCTCGATCCGAGATGATAGATGTTGGCACCCCGTGCCTAGAAACCACCTCCTTAAGATAAACCGCTGCCAGCTGTGAAAACTTATCTGTTTCCTTGATTGCCAGAAAATGCGCTGACTTCGTGAGACGGTCAACAATCACCCATATAGTATCGTTTCCAGCCTGACTCCTTGGTAACCCCGTAACAAAATCCATGGCGATCTGCTCCCACTTCCACGTGGGCATCTTTGGCTGCTGAAGTAGACCCGCGGGCTTCTGATGCTCCACTTTGACTTTAGCACAAGTCAAACATTTGCTAACGTAAGTTGCTATGTGAGCTTTCATGTTAGGCCCCCAATACGTAGTCTTCAGGTCGTGGTACATCTTATCCGAACCAGGATGTACTGAGTAGCGAGACTTATGTGCTTCCTCCATTAAAAGTTCTCGTAAATTGCCATAGAATGGGACCCAGATGCGTCTGGTTACGTAGTAGGCGCCGTCTCCCTTTTGTTCTAACCGTTGCCTTGAGCCGCGTAGAGCTTCAGCCCTGACGTTTTCGGGTTTCAATGCTTCTACTTGAGCATCTCGTATCTGGGAAGGAAGACTAGATTGAATGGTGAGTTGTAATGTTCGCACACGCTTAGGTGCAGTATTCTTTCGACTGAGGGAGTCGGCCACAACATTTGCTTTGCCCGGATGGTACTTGATGGCACACTCATAATCGTTCAAAAGCTCTATCCAACGTCGTTGCCGCATATTCAATTCCTTCTGGTCGAAGATATGCTGGAGACTTCTGTGATCGGTGTAGATGGTGCATTTGGTACCGTACAGATAATGCCTCCAGATCTTCAACGCGAAAACCACAGCTCCTAACTCCAAGTCATGAGTCGTATAATTTTTCTCGTGCGCCTTCAACTGTCGAGAAGCATATGCTATCACTTCGTCGCGCTGCATCAACACGCAACCGAGGCCCTGAATAGAAGCATCACAATAAACCACAAAATCCTCGGTACCCTCTGGTAGAGATAAAATCGGCGCGCTGCATAATTTCTGTTTCGAAAGCTGGAAAGCGTCCCCCTGTTTCGTTCCCCAAAATTAAACAACGTTCTTCTGTGTCAAGGAGGTGAAAGGTTGAGCGATTTTCGAGAAATCCTGAATAAACCGACGATAGTACCCTGCAAGACCAAGAAATTGTCGCACCTCCAAAGGATTCTTAGGTGCTGCCCAATTCCTAATAGCATCGATCTTAGCGGGATCCACGTGTATCCCCTTTTCGTTAACAATATGCCCCAGGAAGTGTACCTCTCGAATAGAGAAGTCACACTTAGAAAACTTCGCGTAAAGTTGCTCCTTCCTCAGGAGCTCCAAGATAAGACGTAGGTGTCGCTCATGGTCCTCCTCGCTCTTGGAATAAATCAAGATGTTGTCGATGAAAACGATAACAAAGTCGTCGAGATACGGTTTGCACAAAAGCTGTCTTTGGTACATCCTCCTCCCTAACTCGTACCTGATGATAGCTCGATCTTAAGTCGATCTTAGAATAAAAACTTGACCCTTGCAACTGGTCAAACAAGTCGTCAATGCGTGGTAAAGGGTAGCGATTTTTGATTGTCACCTTGTTGAGCTCACGATAATCTATGCACATCCGAAAGGACCCATCCTTCTTCTTCACAAACAGTACTGGGGCTCCCCAAGGCGAAGAGGTAGGTCGGATAAAACCCCTATCCAACAGCTCTTGGAGTTGATTCGACAACTCCTGTAACTCTCCTGGCGCAAGACGATAAGGAGCACGAGCAATCGGGGCTGCTCCTGGCGCGAGGTCGATTTGAAATTCCACCTGACGATGTGGAGGTAAACCAGGGAGTTCTTCAGGAAATACATCGGGAAATTCACGAACCACTGGAAGATCCTCGATCCTTCTCTCATCAGACTGCGAGTCGGAAACAAGAGCTAAAAGAGCAGGGTAGCCCTTGCGTAAACACTTCTGAGCCTTCATTGCCGAGATAATACCAACCATGGCACTACTATGATGACCCTGAACCGATAAGGATTCTCCGCTAGGGAGTGGAATACGCACGATTTTCTCCTTGCAAAGAATTTCCGCCTGGTGCTTGGACAACCAATCCATGCCAACGACTACGTCAAAACTTCCAAGAGTAACAGGGAGTAGGTCAATGTCGAACACTTGACCCATGAGATCGAGTTTACAACCAAACAGAACATGAGAAGCCTCTATTGATTTACCATTAGCTAGTTCTACTATATGTTTAGTGACAAGAGGCGTAGGACTCGATCCTAAATGACTACTAAACTCCAAAGATACGTAACTGTAATCGGCACCAGAGTCGAATAAAACAGAAGCAAAGATGTCGTTTATCAAAAACGTACCAGTCACTACGTTGCCATCATTCCTAGCTTCCCCAGCTCCAATAGTGAACACCCTCGCGTGTGCACCATTTCCCCCATTGCCCCCATTGTTGTTGTTCCTGTTGTTATTGTTCCCAGCATTGTTGTCGTTATTGGCATTCTGATTCAGCTGAGGGCAATCCCGCTTAAAGTGGCCCTCGTCCCCGCACTGAAAACACCCTTTCTTAAAACCCTGATTCTGCTGAGGTTGTTCCCTTTGTTGTCGCTGGTGCTGCTGATTCTGTTGTTGCTGCTGCTTTGGCTGTGGGGCGCTATAGTCTTTGGCCTCATGGCCCACCTTCTCGCATCTACGACAAGTTCGGACGCACTGTCCATAGTGATGATAGCCACACTTGTTGCACTGTGGCTTCTTCCCAACATAAGAAACCTGATTCTGATTGCTGCCTTGGCCTTCATTAACTGAAGAAGACTGACTGAAACTACGGTTGTTGCTGTTATCAGACCTTTTCTGAGATTGACTTGCACTGGTTGCTTTATTAGTGTCATTCCACTTGCGTTTATTATCACTAGCAGGTGTGGTGGCTATAGCAGTCGAAGTAGTAGCAGAAACACGTGGCGGCAAGTTGCCACGTTCGACCTCTTGGTCAGTAATCTTATGTGCCAAACGAACGATACGGGGCAGATTGTCTAAGTTTGCAGCAGTAACGTACCCCCTAACAGCTGGTGCTAAGCCCTTGAGATACAACTCGATTCGACGGGGTGGGGGTCGAGACAGGTTAGGGCATAAGGTTGCTAAATCATTGGACCTCCTCGTGTATGCTTCAATCTTAGATCCCTCCATTTTCAGATTATAATATTCGTTCTCCAGCTTCTGAACCTCATCACGAGGACAATACTCCTCCCTCATCAACTCCTTAAAGTCATCCCAAGTGGTGGCATTCGCCATTTCGATACCCAACATCTGAACCTGGGCATTCCACCACGTCAGGGCACCATCCTCGAGCGTGCCCGTAGCATACTTCACTCTGTCCCCAGCAGGACAGTTACACAACGCGAATACCGATTCTGATTTCTCAAACCATCGCAAGAGTCCTACCGCCCCTTCAGTCCCACTGAAGGTCTGTGGCTTATAATCCATAAACATCTTGAACGTACAAGCAGGTGGAGCAGGTGGATTGCTTTGATTCGCAGGTTGACCTAAAACGAAAGAACGTAAAACACACAGATAAGATTCGAGTTTACGACACGAGGATAGAAAATAATTGGCACATATCGTACCAGCCTGGTAAGCCGCTAGGGCTTCAGCTACGCGAGTGTTGATCAGGTTGGTTAATTCGGCCTGCGTCATAGCAATGTGGCCACGTCCACCACCTCGGCCTCCTCCACGTCCACTCATGGTTCTAAATAAGAGAAGGGAACTATCTTAAGGGTCGAAACGAGGTAAAAGTCAAGTTTCACATTAAAATCTACAACTATCAAGTTTACACATAATAGGGCAGAATCCCTCTCACGTTCGTTAAGCCTCACTGGAACTTACATGCACCCCACATTATTATTATGTGTGCACCCATAGTAATAAGGTAATTTGCATGCTCATCTCAGTGCCTCTTAACTTGCGCTAAGAGTTTCCCCCGCATTCAAATAGCCAACAGTGGGTAGTACAGGATTATGATTCACAAAAATCAAAGAGTAGTTTCACACTATCAAGTCACCATAGTAACTAATATATCGTTTCGTGCAAACTGTAAGTGTATGACTACTAAACAACTAATGCATAAAGTAAACAGAAGACGAACCTTGCAATCTGGAGCTGAGTGTCATGGTCGATTTTCGAAGTTGTTCGGTTATAGTCTGGTTTTATAAAAACGTTTTAAAACCAAGTTCACTATAACCAGTGGCTCTGATACCAAACTGTCACACCCCCAAAATACCACCTAGGGAGTGTCCCTGATAGGCGTGTGACATACCAGCAATGAGCCATTAATTACATAGAACCCATACATGTTTCTAAAATAAAGTTCTTGATTATTAATAAAACACCATCCAAGTTCAAAAGAAATCCAAAGTATTCAGCGGAAGCGAAATTAAACAAAGTTAAACAGTTTAAAAACCAATATATAGTATCAAGAAATCAATAGCATAAATTCCTCCAGTCGACCCATGAGACTCCAGCTACTCCAGACAGCAAGTTCCAATGCAAACAGCTAACGACCTACAAGCATGCAAACAGCGATTCATGGTCACAACAACAACAAACATATTACCAGAATAACTAACCATACTAACCGAATTATAGGATGCTGAAATATAATGATGATGATGATCACGATGGGGCGTTCAACTGTTGCCGTGCACCGTAAATCAGGGAAGAGAGGGGGAGTAGGGTTTATTTATATACACAAAATATGTGGACGTATCCTACAAGTTTGCTCTAAGGGTATACATACATAACAAGGATTCATTGGGCCTTATTATGGCCATACAATAGGCTGTTGATCATAATGTAATTAGGATTTCTTTATTAGGCCGATAACATGATATGGGCCTTAACAAAAAGATAATGTAATACCCGGCCCTATCGTAGATAGTCCGAGTCTCTTGGCCCAAATGCTGAAGTACCAAAGATGGCCTAATCACAAAGGTGGCCCAATGACACACTCGAACATAACCCGGCGCGGTTGTGCTAACTAATTAATCGTCGAGACAAAAAAAAAATGTGAAAGAGGAATAGCGAAGAGTCAAGATTACAAACTAACCTTGGAAGTCCGAGTTGTCACATGTTGTGTCATTGGTGCTACTTAACACGGTTTTACGAACGTTTTTAACCTATTAAATTTTTTACTAATATTTTGTTTCGGTTTACCCCTATACTCCTTTACTTAAAAACTAACTTTTATGTGCATATTTTATGTACGGGTATGTATAGATATGATTTGTTATGCATTCCGACATAAAACTTTTTTTATAGACGACTCAGGTCAAAATAACATTTTCGTTTAAAGAAACCATTTTTACGTGCATATTTTTATGTACGTTTTGATATAAATTCAAGTTGTTCTACGTTTCGTCATAATTTTTTTGGGAAATGATTCAGGTCAACTATAATATGTTTTCGTGTTTATTTTATGTATGTTCCGTAAAGTTTGTTTCGAACCTAGTGGAGTTAAATTATGGTTTCTTTTTCTCCCATTTTTTCGAAAGCCCTAATTAATCCCTTTCGATTACATGTGGATATTTTCCTTCATACCCGTTACATTTTATATGTATGAGTTGGGTTACATATAATACGTTATGATTGTTCGATATGAATTTGATTTACTTTACGTTTGATCCAATCACAATGCTTATACAGGTTACATTGAGTTCAAATGGATACGTCGAAATGTGTGTTTTCATATGGTTAATGCATGATATAACGTTTGGACTAATCCATTCAATGTTTACGATGTACCCGCGCTGCAACGCGGGCGGGTCTTAACCCTAGTTTTTTATAATTAGCATATTAGACTGGAAGGTATGGGGGCCGGCTTAGGCCCGACGTAGCCCGGCACCGCACCCCCACACCGTCCCCCGAGCCTCGTCCCGTCTTCCCCGTCCTCCAGCCGACGCCCAAGCCGGACCACTCCTTCACAAACATACCTATACATACATACATACATACATATATATACATATATTTAGCTCCATCCTCCACCCCTTGGTCCTTCCCCTTTAGGCCCATCCTCACTCCCAGTGACGTAGCGGATGATGTAACGGCCCATCCTCTTGCCCCCATACCCTCTAGTCTTAGTTGTCACTTATTTTACCTTGCAAATTTAGAAGAAGTGCCAATATTTTTTCTTTTCTTTACTCAATAATTCAGTTGAATTTATATTGAATTAACAAACGAATTAATCGAACTATTTATAATCAAAACTAAATGACTAGAAAATATTTGAAAAAAACACCGATTATATTCGGTTTTTGCCATAAACAAGCCAACATAACAACCTGTGCTCCTCCGAGACAATCTAATAAAGCATCTAACATCTCAACCCCCCTCTAGTTTTGGTATATTCACCAATTAATTTAGACAAAAACCATTACAAAAGCTTACTATAAAAAGTAAAACCCAATTTAAACCATATAAATATTCATATTTCATATATCACATACGCTTGGTGGTATCTCCCCATGCGGTTGATAATATTCAAACATATTTTCCTTACAATAATAAAAATAAAAACAAAAAACTTAAACTCAAGTTGACAGATTACAATATGTGGTGGGGTCCACATCACCATCATCATCCCCATCATCACCGTTGATCTGATCAAGCACTAGAACCAATCCCATTGCAAATGCACCATCAAACCCTGGCTTCAGAGTTAGCAAGAACACATCCTTCCCTAGCGTTACATTTGTTGTAGCATCCACTTTGCGTCGAATTTCCGCCACTGTTTCCTTCGCCGAATCGTAAATCATACAGTTTCGGTTAGCGAATTGCCCTTCGATCTGGTACTCCTCTGTTTGTTCTCCGAACAACTCCACCGTCATGTTTGATCTCTCGGTTATCGACGATCTCCTCACGCTGAATATCGGCTTCTTTCCTTCCCATCCATCGCCTAATCGTGGCCTCGAGGGCCCAATCGTGGGTGCTACAGGACCACATCTTAAGAGACAGCGGCATATGTGGTATAGATTCTGATTATGTTTGTGCTTTGGCTTGTCTTCGTGATACGATTCCAAGCTTTGACTTCAGCGGTTTCACTAATAAAGACACTGCCCCCTAAAGCCCAACATACATTGGCGAGTGCTCTTTTTAGTAAAATTGTCCATGACATCGAAGTACAGTTTGACTTGACCGTTAGACAAAAAGCTGTTTTTGAGTGTCTACGAGCACCACATGCACAAGATTTTCTTCTTTCTATACCTATAGATAGGTTAGGCGAGCATATGTAGCCGGTGGAGTACCGTACTGTCCTTAATTATCGCCTCATGATTTATTTATTCCCAGTTGATAAGGTATGCCCTGTTTGTCATAAGGCGTGTTTGGATTCTTTTGGGGCGCATGCAGTTCATTGTAGAGAGCTCCCGGGTTCAAATACCGACATGATTTGGTTTGGGATGTCCTTTTTGATATATTCAGGCGCGTTGGTATTTCTGCTAAGAAAGATGCTCCCGTTAATTTCTTTTGATACTTTTGGTTTCCTGGCGCCAGAGGCCGTGGACCTACTTAGTCGAGTTCAAAGGGTCATGCATAGTAATGTTATGACCCCGAGATCTATGGACGTAGTTTTTAAAAGATTTAGTTTTGCTATTCAAAAAGAGGTAGTGGCGCAGCTTGTTGCCCATTTACTATCTATCTCGATGTAAATTTATAACACGAATAATTTAATGGAAATATAACCTGTTAGCAAAGTTTTATAAAACTTAGTAAAGAGTAAACGGATGGAGCACATAATACAACTTTACACTTTCGAAAGAAAAAAAGGTAAAAAAGAAAAAGAAGAAAAAATGACACAGCGAGATAGTGGTTTTAGATGATACATGATTCGAGGATCGAACGAAGTGGAGTCCAACGGCTATAAGTCAAACCAATCACCCCATGCCGCCTCATCATCACATTTCACTCCACGTTGGTGGAGATGTTGTCGCCCCACACACAACGCCGCCCTCCACGCCGTTTACGGATCGGTGTGCCAGTGTGAAGAAGCCACAACGCTGAATTTGCACGCCCAGTATGCAGTGGCGGACCTATCCACAGTTGTGGGTGGGCGACCGCACCCCTTTAAAAAAAATTAGTGTATATTTTAGGCAAAAAAACCTGACTGCACTCCTTGAAAGATTGGTTAAACGCCTCATACGCACCCCCATCAAATAATTACTGTATCCGCAACTGACAATAAGTGTGATCTTATTGTGTGTCCAATCAGCAAGGTTATCTATTAAATTGTCAAAACTTATCTTTTAATGCAGTAGTTTACTTAGACTAAACGGTATGGGGGCTGGCCCTGCCCCGGCGCCCCCCCCCCCCCCCCACACACACACACACACCGCCCCCTTGCCCCATCCCGGCTTCTCCGTCTCCCCAACGACGCATGCGACGGGCCAACTTTCTCTCTCTCTTCTTTCTCTCTCCTCTCTCTCTCTCTCTTAAAAATCAAATCATTTATATTTTTTAATTGTTTTTATAAATAGTGTGAGACCTCATCCTCCACTCCCTTGGTCCATCCCCTTTAGGCCTATTCTCACTCTCGATGACGTGGCAGGTGACGTGACGGCCCATCCTTGGGATGAGCCTCACCATACTGATTAGTCTTATTATTGGTTGTTTTCTTACCTATAGGGAGTTTGTGCTAAATCTTTGTCTTCATCTATTTCAAGTACATCAAACCAACGAGGCATTAAGGTAAGTTTTTTTGTGATAGAAGATTTATTAGATGTCCTAACTATGTAACCTTTTAATTTTGTAGTAGTTTTTAATCAAATTCATTGTACTGAGGTAACTTTTAGTCTTCATCAAATGTCTTTTACAGCCATAAAATTGGTCTAATATATTGGCTAAATATTGTATTCTACAAGCAACAAGTACAAAGAATAAGAACTATCATACGCAATGCACATTCATAAATTAACAAAATTGGCAATGTCGACGTCCCAAAAGTTGACTGCTGATCTGCACAAGTTCACAATGTATTGGATATATAATTTTATTAAATAAAATATTGCAAAATACAGATATTATTGAGATTGCTATAGGCAAGATACAAGGACCTACACCCCACAATCATTATCTATTTTCTAATAGATTGGTTGATTTGAATAACCTTAGCTGATAAACTGGAAGATTTAGGTCTATTAAAATTATACGTTGGATCACATGACACAGTTAGTAAACTTGTTGATCACTATCAGGTGGTTTTTAATATTGAGCAATGACATTGGTTCGTTTAACTTATATATATTGTTGTGTCTTCAAGGGCGGATCCAGGGGTGTTTTGAGGGTTTTCAGGAACCAAATGCGTCTCTGATAATTCACGTACCTTGTTCGAGGTTGAAAAAATGTGCCCATCCGTAATGTTATATTATTGTTATTTTTTTAAAAAAGCAAATTAGTATTAGGCTCAATAAACTTAATGTCATGTGTGCTAAATTCTAAACCATAAAAATGATTTTTGTAAATGGGCCTATATTGGAATTGGAATGTTTTTACTATTTAAAAAAAAAAACAACATATGTATATATATCAGAATTTTTTTAAAAGTCGCGTGCCCCTCGAACTCACGGACCTTGTGCGGAGGTCCTCCCCGCACACCATCAAAGCCACCACTACCGGGAACCCCCTCGGTTTAGAGAAAATAGTGGAAACTTTGTATGTTTGGAAAAAATTACTAAGAATTAGTGAAAATCTACTCAAAAGAACCCGTGCAAAAATTTCTGAATTCGCCATTGTGTGTTTCCGTTTGACATGGTAATTAGGGTCACAAAGCTCATTGGTATCAGCCATGGCCAACTTGCATTATATAAAATGGATCCGTTTTGAATGCTATCACGAGGAATATATTTTTTTTGTGGTGTCTTTATTATCGAATATTCGTTATTTCATATATCTGTGGCTTGGTAACCACTAGCATGCTCTAATATTAAATTTGAGGACATTATATTTGAGCCAAGTAGATCTATGTGAAACACCAACAGAGATTAAATTTGATGAGTGCTCACTTTTCATGCTACATCTCTCTTGGAATTTCAAAAAAATATGAACAGTTTTTATTCATATTTTTATCTATACAAATTGGTTTAATGTTATACAACATACATGTTTGTATATAAGAGTAAAAAAAGATAAATAAATATGAACCATTGATAAAAATTAAACGATTGAGATTTGTTCGTTTTGTTTTTGCAATATGTTAGTGTTATTTAGTGAATCTCACCACACATATATAGGGAGTGATGTATATAACACTAACAAAGTTGAGATAACACACGTAAAATAAGATGAATCATTTACTTTTTCAATCTTACCCGTTATCAAACAAAAGAAATAATTAAAAGGAAAGAAATGAAATATTTATTAAACTTAAAAACATATTGATAAAAGGAGTTTGATAGTTTTTTTAGGGTTATTAGATTTTATCACCCCCAACTATTGGCTATTGGCCGCTGTCACCCCCAAATATCACTTTGACGTCTGTCACCCCCAACTTAACATTTAGTGTGTTCTGTCACCAAGTCGTTAACTGATCACTAACTTTTGATCCTGTTACTATACTTTTGGGGGTTTCATAGGGATCTTAGGAAGGTTTTAGGGATCTTAGGACACCCCAAAAGTATAGTAACATGATCAAAAGTTAGTGAACAGTTAACGATTTGGTGACAGAACACACTAAGTGTTAAGTTAAGAGTGGCGGGCGTCAAAGTGATAGTTGAGGGTGGCAGCGGACAACACCCAATAGTTAGGGGTGATAAAATCCAATAACCCTTTTTTTATATAAACATATTCATGTAAAAAGTACAAAATTTAAAAATATATGAATATTTGATAAAAAAAATAAAAGATCTAGGTATGTTCTTACAATAATTGAATGTTCTATAACTAGCATCGAAGCCCGCGCTTCGTGTCAGGATTGTAGGAGCGTGTTAGCAAGGATGTATTTGTTACATGATATATTGATAGGTTATTATAGGCATGCACACTTTAATATAAACACCGTTAAAAATAAGCAATCAACAAAGTTAAGTAAACGTGTCCAAAGTTAAAAATTAGTTTTAGAGTTAAATGCTTGGTTGGTCCCTGTGATTTGCAAAAATTGCAGACTTGATCCTAGTGGTTTACTAACTACACGCGTGGTACCCATACTTTTCAAAAATGAACTCGGTTGGTCCCCAGCCCTAACATCAGTTAAATTTCTCTGTTAAAACGCCCCATGTGCTTGGCACATGAGGGTAATTTGGTCATTTCAGTTCAACCCATTATAAAAAGAGTTGAATATCTAGTTGGAACTATAAATAAGGAAAACAAAAAATAATTAAATTTGTTACCTGGTATATTGAAAGACTAACATAGACCATGCATGCTTTAATCTAAACAACAACTACGTTCAACTAAACATTTCTAGAGTTTAAAATAGCTTTAGTTATAGTAAATTAAATAAATAATAAGTAAAATAAAAGAGACTTAAACTTGTAAAAAAGATAAAAGAACACATATTTGTTAAAAAGGAAAAAATAACTTTATGAAACTTTAAGGGCCGTATGATAACTCTATTAAAATTCAGCGGTCGAAACTTAAATCGTTTAGAGAAAAACAATAATTATTAAACTTCCGTGTGATAAGTTTATTAAAGTATAGGATTATAAACGAAAATCTTATATTAAAAAAAATTATTAGAGTTCAGTCTTTGCATAATATCTTTATTAAAGACATTATTTAATGAACATAATGTATCTAATCAATTGTAATAATTAAAATATGAAAAGGAAATGTTGGATTTATTAGGCGAATGAGATAATGTAAATAATATTTTGTAACTCCCAGCTAATTTTAATCTTAATGAGATTAAAAAAAAATGAATGAAACTATAATCACATATGCTCACAAAAGTTATCAAATAAAAACGAAAGAAAAGGTATAGGGATGGAAGAGTTTGAAATTGTTATAAATCAACCAATAAAAGATGACCACCGTTCGTTTGAAATTGTTATTTATACATGCCTCATCCGCATTGCGGGGCGCTAAACTGAATATTTCTTAGTTTAATAATATATACGTATGTATTTTAGTTACTTGTGCATACTACTCATAAGACAATCTCAAAAAATTACATTGACTCAACCAATTAAACCAAAACACTGTCATAGTTTTGCTAAGAAAAAAGATGGCAAGCCTGAGCTGGGGGCAAAATAGTAAATTGTCATAAACAATGAGCGAGTGTTAGACATCTGCTTGACAAAAAAGTTAAATTGAGTTAACCAAGTAAAATAAAAACAACTATAGTTTTGAAAACAAAAACTAAAACGATGACAAGAATACAGATTTTAACTGGGGCAAAATCATAAGTTTTTAAAAGAGGGCAAACTCATAATTTTAAAATGAGGGCAAATTCGTAAATTTTAGCTTGGGGGGGGGGGGGGGCAAAACCAGAATTTTGTTTTGAACTGGGGCAAAATCGTAGTTTTGAATTAAGGGCAAAATCGTATTTTTTAGCTGGGGACAAAAGCATGAATTTATTTTGAACTGAGGGCAAAAACGTAATTTTAAACTGGGGACGAAATCGTAATTTTTAAAAGGGGCAATTATAATTATATTATATTATACTAACATTAAAAAAAAGGGCAGCCGCCCATTTTTCATCAATTAGGTGACAGAACTATTCCCGCCTAAGTAAATGTATATGTAAGTAAATTATAAGTACAATATACAATATATATGAAGGAAGCTATCCACAACACCATGTATGATTAGAGATGATTACACTATAACGTGTTTGGGATGAGTATTGGTAATAACAACCCCATATCTTATTGTAAGAACGTGTTACATACTTGATCTAACACTCATCGGGTATTTAGTATACTTGTATGTTAAAAATTATTTGTTGAGATTTAAAATACATATCTTACCATTTTTTGCATAATTTTATCATCCAACGAAACTCGAAATATACAAACTAAAAATTAGTGAATTAGTACATTATCTTCTTATCAAGAACACAAAATAATAATAATAATAATAATAATAATAATAATAATAAATAAACAAAATTGGAACATGTATACATGTACGGTTTAAGTAAACACGTATATATATTTCTAGTAATCGAGTCTAGTATAACCTAATACCATGCATGATTTTTTAAAACTAATTTCACACAATGTATATAGAATAACCTGACCATATAAAAAAGCAATGTAATTGTTATGATATTTTATTATAAATAATATGTTATCTGTAATATTGGTAATATTATATTTTTATAATTAGCATATTAGTTGTCACCTATTTTACCTTGTAAATTTAAAAGAAATGCCAATATTTTTTCTTTTCTTTACTAAAGATTTCAGTTGAATTTTTATTGAATTAACAAACGAATTAAAGAACTATTTATAATCAAAAC
Source organism: Helianthus annuus (assembly GCF_002127325.2). Classification (NCBI taxonomy): domain Eukaryota; kingdom Viridiplantae; phylum Streptophyta; class Magnoliopsida; order Asterales; family Asteraceae; genus Helianthus; species Helianthus annuus. Next base: position 139,617,013 of record NC_035442.2, read on the forward strand.
TATCTGACTAAAAAATATTTGAAAAAAACACGGATTGTATTCGGTTTTTGCCATAATAATCAAAACTAACTGACTAAAAAATATTTGAAAAAAAACACCGATTGTATTCGGTTTTTGCCATAAACAAGCCAACATAACAACCTATATATTTACCAAAATAGGTGATTTGAAAAATATTTACCAAAATGGGTGTTTTTCTTTATTTTCTTTTTTTAGTAATTATATTATAAATCTTCTTTTTTTAGGTCAATCAACCTAATATCACTTTTATACTCTTTTTCTTCAATCAACTATATATATAATTTATTAAAATAATTTCTTATTTTAAATGATCGACCCATGTTAAAACAAATTGAAATTGTTGAGAAATACCTCTCACCTACTTTTTTTTTATTTATTTTTTTGAGGTACTATTTCATTTACTTTTTGGTTTGTGTAAATAATTAACAATTCAATACTCTTGTTAATTTTAATTTTATGGAATTAATAATGAAGAGAGAAAACTTTATATTTGAATTATTTAACTTATGTAAGTATAAAGAAAATAAAAGAAAATTCTTAAAAAAGAAAAAAGAAAAGAGATATAATAAGTTAGTTAAAAGTAAAATAAAAAGCATTTTGAGTTGTTTGAAAAAAAAAACGTGATATTGAATAAAAAATACAGTATATTTGTTTAAATTAATAAAACAAATAAAAATACTCATTTTGGTAAATATTTTTTCTAAATCACCTAGTTTGGTAAATATTTTTTTCCACCACTATCATTTTGGAAAAAAAAACTTAAAAATACCTATTTTAGTAAATATTTTTCAAATCACCTATTTTGGTAAATATTTTTTCCACCACCACCCTTTTAGGAAAAAACTCCTCCTCCGAGACAATCTAATAAAGCATCTAACATCTCAACCCCCCTCTAGTTTTGGTATATTCACCGATTAATTTAGACAAAAAGCATTACAAAAGCTTACTATAAAAAGTGAAACCCAATTTAAACCATATAAATATTCATATTTCATATATCACATACGCTTGGTGATATCTCCCCATGCGGTTGATAATATTCAAACATATTTTCCTTACAATAATAAATAAAAATAAAAACAAAAAACTCAAACTCAAGATGATAGATTACAATCTGTGGTGGGTTCCACATCAACATCATCATCTCCATCATCACCGTTGATCTGATCAAGCACGAGAACCAATCCCATTGCAAATGCACCATCAAACCCTGGTTTCAGAGTTAGCAAGAACACGTCCTTCCCTAGCGTTACATTTGTTGTAGCATCCACTTTGCGTCGAATTTCCGCCATTGTTTCCTTCGCCGAGTCGTAAATCGTACAGTTTCGGTTAGCGAACTGCCCTTCGATCTGGTACTCCTCTGTTCGTTCTCCGAACAACTCCACCGTCATGTTTGATCTTCCGATTATCGACGATCTTCTCACGCTGAATATCGGCTTCTTTCCTTCCCATCCGTCGCCTAAAAATCCCTCCCACCGTTGGTGTAGACTCGGTCTCTGTTGATACAACGTTTAGTTATTTATTAATACAACGTTTTTTTCGGAATCAATAATACGCTGAGAACTCTAGAAACCATAAATCACATAATTCAAAGTTATATAAAATAAAGAAATAAGACAAATCGGCAAAACTGCAAAAGTCTGACAAATCAAAGTTAAAAACATAACGGAAAACTATATTATATATTATGCGGTTCTGACAGACAGTTCTCTGATTTTAAAATTAACTAAAAGATAACATGTTCCGCCATACCTTGCGGCGAACGGTGAGGAGACACCGGCCGTTGGGGTCCATGAGGACGAGCTCGCCCGCATCACGTGAGTCTGGACCGTATGAATCAACGCGGAAAACGATCTGGCCGTGGCTGTCGTAAACGGAAAAGCCGTCGCCGGCGAAGAAGAGAGAGGTTTTCATAACCGTCAGATGCGTTTCCTTTTCGAACACGAAGCCTTCTTCAATAATAACCATATTGCTATGAATTGATTTGATTAGTTAGAATCAATCAATCACCGGTTGTTTACAAACTGAATGATTTTGGAGCTGCCGTGTGAGTGAATAGATTGATAAATTTGTAACGGTTTTGTGACCACGTAAAACGGGGATATAGTAGAGTGGAAGATCGATGAGAGAGAGAGAGAGAGAGACGTTGGAAAAAGGGTGTAGAAATTTAACATATAAGGGACTTGGAGTGCTTTCAGACACATGACCCACACACACATGACGTGACGGTGGCAAAGTCGTAACACAGCTCACACGGTCACAACGCCCCAACGTAAAGGAAATCCAAGCCAGCGCCTCTGTCAATGTTTTTGTAGATTTATTATTATTATTATTATTATTATTATTATTATTATTATTATTATTATTATTATTATTATTATTATTATTATTTTCTTTGTTTTGACTAATTAATGTGAAGGTTTGAAAGTTGGACATAGATGGAAGTGGATTCAAAATTAAAATTGACCGGTAGTAAAATCAGACAGATATTAGTTTGAAAAGTATGATTTTACTAGTTAATTGCATAGGTCTTACACGTCTGAATCAAAGTTTAAAAAGTCAGATATTTTAATTTACGTACTTAAGATTTTTTTAACAAGTTTGTTTTGGACTACTCAGTTTTCAAGAAAGTTAAAAGAGTCGTCTAATACAGATTTGTCGTTTTTAAGACGATGGATATGGTTCTCTTTACCTCATCTTAACATCATCTCCACTTCACCACCTTCTTCCTCCATAAAAAAATCGTTTCCCCATTCATCCCTTTCAATAATATTAAGAGAGAAGCAAGAGAGAGAGAGGTTCAACAGGCAGGGAGGACGAGGATGAATCCCCGATTGCACCGACGAGATGATGGAGGGGGAGGGGTGTTCCCCGACGGGAAGGGGTGCCACCTCACCATCCCGACCACCTTCCCGCTTCCACACCCCACCGTCTAACAGTTGTCAGTGCCAGGGGCGTACTCACCCTAAGCCAAGGGTGGGCGGGCGCATCCCATGAAAAAATATTTTTAGTGTTATTTTTCGTCGGAAACCCCGACCGCACCCCTTGGAAGTTTTCACCCGCGCCCCTTGAAAATTTTCAACCGCCCCATTTAGAAAAAAAAATAATTATTAACCACGTATTCACTTAATTATTTAATCCAATTAAAGCCCAATCTGCAATCAATTTTTATTAACACAAGCCCAAACCCAACCTAAAGAAATTTGAACTAAATAAAATGACCCAAACCCATCCACCATTCCATTTCTATTTCCAAATCCCGCCCCTAAAAAAAACTCCCAGCAACTTGATGCCACTGCTTAGTGCTTACGACCTGGTGGCTTATTTTACTAGAAAAACCAAAATTCTGGTTGGACCCATATTACGTCAGAATTCCAATATAGAACTAGTACGGTTTATTTATTTATTTTGTTTTATGTGATGATTAGGAGAAAATATAGATGTGTAAGGGTTTAATCTTTTTATATTTTTTTGATTTTTTTGTTGTTCTAGACTTGTAGTTAAATGACTTTGTTTTTTTATTTATAGCTTTGTTTGTTTAAATGATTAGTTACAAGTAATCAACATTTAATATTAGGGCTTGAATGTTTAAAAATATAATTGAAAGTTATGGGCTATGGTTGAACATGATTGTTTATTTTGTTTAAGTGTTTAGTGTTCTTTTATGAACTTACGGAGCAAATTATATGTGTTAGGAACAATGAGTAAGAATGTGATGAACTTATGGCGTGTTTAGTATCTTTAGATGATATTTTGGATATATTAAAAAAAAACCTGTAGGGCACAATTTTAAATACGTTTGTAATTTGTAATGACGTTTGACGTGTTTTTGATGATTTATAAATTTTAGTGATTTTCTTTTGTCTTACATGATCCGACCCAACCCGCTATGAACCGATATTTTTATACAGCTAGGGGTCTAAAATCTTTGTAAATATTCCGCACCCCCAGAAAAAAAATCCTGAGTCCACCACTGGTTAATGCTAGAACCTAAATATATTACAAAACAAAAACCACATAACCTAAACATCCAACTTTCAGAAATTAGGCCCCAATAGACAAGAGTCCAACCATATGAACTATTTATATAATTGTTGGGTTTATATATATATATATATATATATATATTTTTGGGACCGGTGATCACCAAACTCAAGTAGGGCTGGAGGGTATGGGCTAGCGCCCTCTCCAGCTCAGCGATTTTTTGTCAATTGCCCCCTCTCATTCAATCCCTAGACGCTATTTGGGGGAGATATCGGTGGTCCACCAAAGTAATAACGAAGGTTAACGAGGATGAGTGGTGGGTCGTGGTTCAAATGACCGTTGACAACAGACATTTTATAGAAAAAATAATTCAAATTATTTTATTTTTCCATATATAATAAACACATGCATACACACACATTTATTATTTCCCTATCTCTACTCTCAAGTTCTATACTCTCAAATTCTCTACTCTCGAAAACTCTACTCTCAAATGGCAAGTCGTTGGACCGAGCAAGAGAATATCGTCGTTGCCACGAGTTGGGTGGATGTGGCTGAGTTAGGGATACCTTCAGATTCACATCAATGTTGAAATAGGGTGTATCCACGTTCTATCAACATGTGGGTGAAAAAGTTTGTAAAAGAAATGAAATTTTAGGAAGGTTTATGGGTATACGAACAAAGTGTACACTTTTGAGATGTGCTATGTCAATACCTGGAACTGTGAGGAGGATTTACTCGAGGATGAAGTGCTAGTCGCGGCACATAGTGAGTTCTAAGCACAACACCAAATTCAGTTTGCTAAAGTTGCGGCTTGGAGAATTTTGAGAAACCGGCTTGAAGAACTTTAAATTTCGTATCTTTATTTCTAATATTTAAAATATTAGTAGTCTATGTTCTATTGCATCCCAACAGTTTTATTGTTTAAATCTTATGTTTTTTTTCAAAGTAATTTTTGTTATTTAGGTTAAACTAGCAAAAAGACCCGCGCGTGTTGCGGCGTGGGTACATCGCAAATTTTGAATGGATTAGTCCAAATGTTATGTGATGCGTTAACTATATGAAAACACACGTTTTGAAGTATCTGACTGAACTCAATGTGACCTATACAAGCATTGTGACTGTATCAAAACGTAAAGTAAATCGAGTTTATATCGTACAATCACAACGTATTATATGTGACCCAACTCATACATAAAAAAATCAACTGGTATAAATTAAAAACCAACGCGTGTAATCAAAAAACGATAACTAGCAGCTTTTGAAAAAAAAGGGGAAAACACAATTTGACTCCACTCGGTTCGAAACAAAATTTACGAAACATACATAAAAAGGCGAAAACATGTTATATTTGACCTGACTCGTTTTCAAAAAAATGTTTACATTGAAACGTAAACCAACTGTAATTTATATCAAAACGTACATAAAACATGCACTTAAAAATCGTTTTTTTAATGAAAACATATTATATCTGGTCTAACATGTTTCCAGAAAAAAGTTTCCGTCGAAACGTAGAGCAAATCGAATTTACTCGTAAAACTAAATAAATAAAAAGGACAAAATAACACCGGACGAAAAGCATACGTAAGATCGTTGAACCACGCACGCCCATTGCAGTGTGTTAATGCGTTGAAATTAGAGCGAAACGTTAAACGTAGAAAAAAATAAATAAGTCGATCTAGGACCTGCGCGTTGCGACGAATCTGTCAAACGGGGAAAGATAGACATTTTGCGATGGGCTTGTCAAAAGGGAAAAAAATAGACGAAAAAACGTTGAACCCCACACGTACTTTGTTGTGTGTTAACTCGCAAAATTTAGAACGAAATGTAAAACGAAAAAACTTGCGAAAGATAAAAAGGGGGATCAAAGTTGAAAATATAAAAGTGTTGGGGTTAAATTGAAAAAGATGAAAAACTTTAGGTTAAAAGTTAAAAAATTAAAGGGGTTAAAATGTAAAAAGTGAAATTCTTTGGGTTAGAAGTGAATTTTTTTTTTTTTGTTTTGTTTTGTTTTTTTTTTTTTTTTTTAGAGAACTCCCAATCCATGGGATACAAACCATTAAGCAACAACTTATTGCTAATTTATAGTATGAAAATGTTATCTTCTTTTTAATGTTATGTTTTTTTTATTTATTTAGCTGTTATACATAAAAAAACATAATGCTGCTGATGATGAGATACACGAATAAGAGATGCTACTAAAGAGTTGTTAGTTATGACAAAATATTTGCCACTTATGGCAAGTTACCACTTATACCTAAACATACCACTGAAGAAAAATTTCTACTGAAGATCAACAAATAGTTGATAGAACTTGTTGGTTATAGTGTAAGAGTGAAGGGAGTGGTTACCTATTCTATTCTAAATGGGTAAATTTCTAATTCACCCAATCACACATTGCCATGTCAATTCATCTAAATAAGTTACCTAATGTTCAAAAACGTTGGCGGTAGTTTACCTAACGGGTTTAGGTAAATTATTTAAAAAAAAATGTGTGATTGGTTGAGAAGTAATGAACCCCACCACACACCCACCCCCCCCCCCTTCCCTCCCTCTCACTGAATCGGTGAAGGTTCACCACATTGCTTAAGTTTGTTCGGTAGACTGGTTGATGGCGGTGGTTTACCGCTTCGGTAAAGGTGTTTACCGAGTGAGCTAGTTTGCCTACCACACCGTTCACCCTAAGTACTTGTACTAATGGGTAACTTACCAGAGGCGTCTCTGAGAATTCACGTACCCTGTTCGAGATTAAAAAAATGTGCCCTTCTGTTATGTTTTGTTATTATTTAAAAAAGATCAAATCATTAGTATTGGGCTTAATAAATCTAATTCCAAGTGGGCTAAATTCTAAACTATAAAAAATGATTTGTAAATGGGCCCATATTGAAAGTGGTATGTATTTACTATTTAAAAAAAATAACATATACATATCAGAGTTTTTTAAATCGCATGTCCCTCAAAATCGTGGGCCTTGTGCGGAGGTCCTCCCCGCACACCATCAAAGCCTCCCATGTAACTTACCACTGATAAACATCATAGAAGTTGCCAACGGTGGCAAGTAACTACTGTTGAAAGGTTTTTCGTCGATGAAGATAAACTGCCATATGGCAAATTTCACTAATGAAGATGTTTGTTGAAATAAAGTTAAATGCCACCGTCAGAGAGCATTCTTATACGTCCGCATATCTATAACTACACGCGTAGGCACATAATTTCATAAGACTGGTAACTATTGTTGAATTTGTTAACGTGCATTTATTACGTGAAACTTCCGTGTGAATTTTTTTTTAACCGTTAATATTTCCCCCTTAAATATTTACACCTCCCAATGATTGAACCTTGGTCTCCCTACAAGAGATAAATTCTCTTGACCAGTAGGCTATATCCTAAGTGACTTGTGTGTGTGATTTTTTTTTTTTTTTGAACGTCCAACATAAGAATCGCGGGTACTCCGTACGCGGCACCCATTGGCCGAAAGGTAGCCCGCGACAGCCCAACCTGCACGCACGGAGCCCCTAGCCCACCATGCCACCAATCCCGGGGAAAACCCGGCCCTGCACCCGCCCGACGGCACGACAATGCAGAGCCGGTAAAACCCGGGTGGATCAGGAATCGAACTCGAGACCATTCGGCCAGGAGTCTTTCCATCATTTTGTCAAAATTTATGGTATCAAAGTGCAAGAATCCAGAATATACCCAAACAGAATGTTATTTAACTGTAAAAATATAAACTGATCAATACACTCAACTGAACCAGATACAAGAACTCGATACTCTCAGAAGATCATTAATACAATGATCTTAAACCAAAAAACGAATACAGGAAACACAAGAACTGAGAATCCGAATGATTCTCAGTTTACAAACCCTAATCGTTTTACAAGAGAGAGAAACAAGTAAGTTGGAAAAAATATCTGATCTAATGGACAACAGGACTTTGATTACACTTATATAGATCCAGATAACCACTTGACCCGACTTGATAGGAATATTGTTATAACCACACGCTCCAAGCCCATCTCCTGCTAAGCCCATCTCCTGCTAAGTCTTTAACGTAGGCCCATCACCAGCAGCTTAGAAACAACCCATAGCTCCAGTGTTATTATATGAAAACATAAAAAAAAAACAATATAAGAACATAATGAGATGACAAATGAAATTGAAACAAATGGATATGTAATATATTTTTAACACGCCCTCTCAATTTTATTTCTTAAAAACGTCAAAAAACTTTAACTCTTTACATAACAGTTGATGTGTTTTTGACTAAAACTCCTTTAGTAAACAAGTCTGCCACTTGATTCTCAGACTTTACACCAACACATCTCAAAGTTCCTTTTGAAATCAAGTCTCTCAAGAAAAATAAATCAACCTCAAAATGTTTGGTCTGATCATGAAAAACTGGATTCGCCGCAATAGAAATTGCAGCGTTATTATCACAAAATAAACTAATAGGAACTGTTATATCTACTTGTAACTCTTTTAACAAATTTTTAAGCCATATTACCTCACATGCAGCTGCACACATAGATCTATATTTAGCTTCAGCTGAAGATCTAGATACTGTGGACTGTTTCTTGCTTTTCCAAGAAACCAAACAATTACCCAAAAATACACAAAACCCGGTAACAGACTTTCTACTAGTCAAACATTTTGCCCAGTCTGAATCTGCAAAAGCTTTTAGTTCAAAACTATCACCTTTGCTAAACAATAACCCTTGACCAGGTGCAGACTTTAAGTATCTTAATAAGTTAAATGCAAGTTTTAAATGACCATCAGTTGGACTATGCATGTACTGACTTAAAACGTGCACTGCATAGGCAATATCTGGCCTAGTGTGAGACAAGTAGATTAATTTTCCTACTAGTTTTTGATAACCAATTATATTCGTTAAAGGACCATTATTACTTTCCAGAAAACTGTTAACTACATGACTTTGATCTATGGGAACACTAAGAGGCTTACAGCCTAACATCCCGTATTCAGTTAACAAATCTGTGCAATATTTTCTCTGAGATAAACAGACCCCATTTGCACAGGACAACACTTCTATTCCTAAAAAATATTGCAAAATCCCAAGGTCTTTAATTAAGAACTTTGTTTTTAAGCTTTGTTTTATTTTTTCAATTTCAGAAACAGAATTACCAGTGATCACTATATCATCTACATATACTAACAGTATGATACACACAGCACTAGTATTTTTAATAAATAAAGAGGTATCACATTTGCTTTGCACAAAACCAACTTCAACTAAGACACTCACAAGCTTCTCATTCGACATCCGAGGAGCTTGTTTCAGACCATATAAAGACTTCTTAAGTTTACACACCTTAGAACTATCACCAAACTGATAACCCTCAGGTATTGACATATAAACTTCCTCGTTTAAATCCCCATATAGGAAAGCATTATTTACGTCTAGTTGAAATAATTGCCAGTTATTTTGAACAGCAAGTGACATAACACATCTAACAGTAACAAGTTTAACAACCGGAGAAAAAGTTTCCTCATAGTCAATCCCCTCTTTTTGGCTAAACCCCTTTGCAACTAGCCTAGCCTTACACCTCTCTATTTCACCATTTGCCTTATATTTGATTTTATATATCCATTTGCAACCTACTATACTTCTATTAGGTGGTTTGTCTACAATATCCCAAATATTATTTCTATGTAAAGCATGTATTTCATCATTCATAGCATTAATCTAATTAGGATCATGCAAAGCCTCTTTATAGGTACTTGGTTCAACACTTTTAGACAAGACCGATGCAAATGACTAGTTCTCAAGAGACAAGTTGGAAAAATTAATAACCTTTTCAATCCCATATTTGACTTTGCTATCAACAACAAACTCATCAAGTTTCTTAGGAAAAACAGAAGACCTTGTAGATCTTCTACGTAACACTGGCAACTCAGAACCTACTGTGTCCCCCTCAGAAGCATTCTGAACTTCATTTGTGATACTCACATGCTCAGCCCTGTCAGGTGATACACTGACCTCACTGGTTTGCTGAGTATTAGCCCTACCAGTCGGAGTATCAGGTAAAACTGACTGCTGAGAATCACATGTTCCCACATCAGACTCACCTAGATCCCTTCTATCATCATCGGGATCATTCACAGTCGAAAAATGTTCATGGTCTGAGTTATCATATAAGTAAAAAAAATTCAGGGCATTTATAGATTTTATTGGATTTGAATCAAAGCTATCAAAAACAAACTGTTCTTTAAAAGGAAATATTGTTTCATAGAATTTTACATCCCTTGAAAACAACACAGATTTTGAATCCAGACTATATACTTTATAACCTTTTTTCTCATGTGAATATCCAATAAAAACACATTTTTCTGCCCTGCTACTTAATTTGTCACTATCATGTAAATTTGTTCAAAAACACAGACACCCAAACACTTTTAAATGATTTAAGAAGGGCTTAAATTTCTAAACTACTTCATAAGGGGTTTTGCCAGCCAGAACAGAGGATGGAGTCCTATTAATAAGATACGCAGCAGTTAAAACACACTCATGCCAAAACCTAACAGGGAGATTACTTTGGAAAAATAAAGCTCTAGTAACATTCAATAGATGCCTATGTTTCCTCTCAACAATACCATTTTGTTGAGGAGTATAGGCACATGTGGTTTGATGAACTATTCCTTTAGACTTACAAAAACTTGACATTTGGTTATTAACAAATTCCGACCCATTGTCACTTCTAAAACACTTTACAACTTGTTTGAACTGTGTTTGTACAATATTAACAAAACTTTGTATATTTTCAAAAACTTCTGTTTTAAATTTCATCATACACACCCACACAGCCCTGGAATAGTCATCAACGATAGTCAGGAAATATTTATGTCCTTCCCTGCTAGCAACCCTATAAGGTCCCCACACATCCAAGTGAACTAACTCCCCTATATGAGTACTTTTATGTTCACTTAAAGGAAAGGGATCCCTGTGTTGCTTAGCCTTATGACACACATCACAAGGACAATGATCAATATCAAATGAGATTTTTAAATTATCTTTAAAAACTTTAACAACTTGATCAGCAGGATGTCCTAACCTAGCATGCCATAGTTTATATAGACTAGTACTATTAAAACACACCTCATTAGACATAACAGTATTTCCACAAACATACAATCCTTCCAATTGATTACCAATCACCGGGACTTTCTTTGTTAACAAATCCTGTATATAACATTTATGTTCATCAAACCCAACATACAATTTATTATCTCTTGTTAGCTTATGAACAGATATTAAATTCACAGAATACTCAGGGACAACAAAGACATCATGTAGAATAACGCCATCAACCAGTTTTAAAGACCCAATTTTAGTTACAAGAGCATTTGTGCCATTTGGATGTTTTACTTGAACTTTCAAATTTGACACATCTACAAAATCTGATAAATATTTTTCAGACTTAACCATATGATTATTTGCCCCTGAATCAATTATCCAACCTGTTCCTTTTCCAATATTATTCCCAAAAGAGTATACGGGTTTGATAAATACATTAGAACAAAAAAACTCACCTGAAACATTGCAACTCTGTGCTGTTTCAGGGACCTTTTCCTTTAACAAACTCAACAACTTAGACACTTGATCAGAAGTCAAAGAAGTAGCAGGCATATCAGACTCTTCTACAAAAGTATTGTTACTAGAACTAGTTTTCCTTTCTGGATTCCCTCTTGGTGGTTTCATCCAAGAAGGATATCCAATCAACTCAAAACACTTATCAATAGTATGACCCACTTTGTACAATGTGAACATTTCAAACTTTGATTTGAACTTTTATTCAGTCTCTTATTAAAAACAGCCCCTTGATTTGACTTAGACGCAAACCCCACAGTTTGATTCTTTTTAAAACTGTTTTTACTAGAATTTCTATGCGACTCTTCTCTGGATACTACAGAAAAACCTTCTTTAACAGTAGGCAAAATCACTTTAGTTAACAAAGTGGTTCTAACAGACTGATAAATGTCATCTAGTCCCATAAGAAACTGCATGAGTTTAATCATATGACTAAAATTATTAAACTCATTTGCAGCTTGACACGTACATGAAGGATGTTGTAAGATCTGATCCAGTTGTTTCCACATAATATTCAATTTGTTATAATACTCAGACACAGATTGACCATTTTGACTAAACGAATTGACTTTTTGATATAAATCAAACACTACAGACCCATCTATCTTATTATACGTTTCTTTCAAGTCCTTCCAAACTTCAGAAGCAAGTTTGGAATAGACTTGACCTAAGAAAAGCTCCTCTGAAACAGAATTAAGTATCCATGTTAACACCACAAAGTTGCATCTTTCCCATTGATTAGCCAAAACCTCATCTATTAAAGATTTCTCACAAGTACCATCAATAAATCCATACTTATTTTTAACTTTCAAAGCCAACGTTAAGGAATTAGCCCAAACAGTATAGTTTTCTGTACCCTTTAACTTTATACTTGTTATAGTTAAATTTGTAGTATCACTAGGATGTAAGTACAATGGATTACTAGGTTCAAGTTTGCTAATCAAAGTGGCAAATGGATTACCCTTAATCTCAGCCATAACACACAAAGAAATTTGCACAAGTCAAACACCAAGTATTACACACAGAACAACTAATCAAAAACAAGAACCAGATAGAAAACAAAATCAAAACCAGCGAAACTGTGCCAGTGTCCAGATGGTAGGATCGTCACTCGAAAGGTGCCTACCCAAGTCTTTGTACTGACGCAGAACCCTATTTCAACTACAAGCAAACAATAAACTGACACTAATCCACTAAAACAGCAAGAACAATCTCAGTCAAACAAAACACAATAACAGCCAGCAAGCACAAAAAATCAGGCAAGCTAAAACAGCTAACAGAAACAAAGAAAACAAACACAGGAAATGCAACAGGAGATGGCCCGTCCTGTGCCAATCAATCAAGCCGGCCCAACTAGTCCGGTAACAAGATGCCTAGATGCAAGACAAAAAAAAAATAAAGAAAGCAATAACAAGAAACAGTCTCACCAAGATAGCAAACCCCAGCAAGGGTTTCTCCAGTTCCGACAAGGATTTTACAACCTCTCTTTATGAAGACATCAGATATGAAATCGGCAAACCTGAGGTCCACCATGACTCCACAACAAGAACAATCGGACAAGATTTGGTACACAAACAAACCCTAAGAGAAGGGATCTTCACAAATCTTCAAGATCTGATGACAACCACAATATCACTACCCAGAAATCAATCAAGAACATGAAGATGAAAAAGCCCCAAAAACGAGAAACCTTAGTTTCAGATAATGACCAAACAAACCGATGAACATCGGAAGCAAATACAACTACCCCAAGAGCTATTGAAGCTCTGATACCATGTCAAAATTTATGGTATCAAAGTGCAAGAATCCAGAATATACCCAAACAGAATGTTATTTAACTCTAAAAATATAAACTAATCAATACACTCAACTGAACCAGATACAAGAACTCGATACTCTCAGAAGATCATTAATACAATGATCTTAAACCAAAACACGAATATAGGAAACACAAGAACTGAGAATCCGAATGATTCTCAGTTTACAAACCCTAATCGTTTTACAAGAGAGAGAAACAAGTAAGTTGGAAAAAATATCTGATCTAATGGACAACAGGACTTTGATTACACTTATATAGATCCAGATAACCACTTGACCCGACTTGATAGGAATATTGTTATAACCACACGCTCCAAGCCCATCTCCTGCTAAGCCCATCTCCTGCTAAGTCTTTAACGTAGGCCCATCACCAGCAGCTTAGAAACAGCACATAGCTCCAGTGTCATTATATGAAAACATAAAAGAAAACAATATAAGAACATAATGAGATGACTAATGAAATTGAAACAAATGGATATGCAATATATTTTTAACACATTTCCATAACCACTGAGTTATAAGCCCAAGAGTCTTTCCATCTTTAGTAGCATCTCTTATTCGTGTATCTCATGTTTCATCGCTAAGTGTTAACTATTGAATTGATGGCTTCTATAAACCCTATTATTACAGCTTTTTGTAACGTTCTTATTGTGCTTACGATTAACGAAACCCTAAAACCTATTAACAGATGACCAATTATCCCACTGCATTTTACTCTAATAATCAATTTAGGGTATTAGCTTATGTGTACTTTTAGAAACAACTGATCCAACGAAGTGGCATTAGGCTTGTTCTTGTACTGGATTGATCTATAACGATTAACGCTTTTGATCCTGTGTTAACAATCAATTTACTCGCAAATTGATATTGATTAACGGAACCACACTAAAGACATACTACATACTAGACGAGTAGTCCTATGCTTTTATGCGTCAGATATTGTCAAGACTGTCACCACCCATAAACCTCCCCTCTCCCCCGAAATATATTTTGTATTTATAGACTTTGATTGTAATGAGTTGTTATAGTTATGAACGTGTTATTTTCATTTATAGAAAATCTACAATATATATTATCTAATTCTTTGTAGTAAAAATTACTTGTCATCGACGGAAAGAACCGCCAATAATCCAACAATGACATTCCAATGATGATCCATCAACGAGTATCCATCGCTAACCTCAAGGTGATTGAGGCAAATGTGTCACACCCTGGCTTTGCGGAAGCGTGGTTAATTTGGTGTGACTTCTTAATACCATAGCTTAATCATAACAAAGCTATATGAATTAAAAACATGCAAGATCATCCATTAAGTTTTAAAAAACCAAATACAATACCATTGTCTTAACGGAAAACATCCTAACAACCATAACATTGTTCAACAACCAAACAAAACATAAACATGGTTTAAGGACTGTGACTTGTCCAGGAAAGAGTCACATTCCCTAAACCCCGGATGACCTCGGAAACTAGTGCAGCGGGAAAACGTGCCATACCGTGCCAGATCTTTTAATTCCCTGAAATACATGTAAGTTAAAAAATCAACAATAATGTTGAGCGAGTTCATGCGAAAGTGAGTAAATAAACCTTTGTATTTATCAAAATCCTGGTATGTAGCAAATAAGGAAAAAGAGATCACCAATGGTTTGCAAGGCCATTGATATGTGTGAAGTGCAAGTAGGAAGACTCAAACCTTGCGATTTTGCGTCGGGGCACAAAGTCACCGCGGGGTCCGTTATGCTGGACCTGGGGTTGGGCTCGCTACACCCAGATAGATCTACCGCTTACGTCCCTCGGTCCTACAATGAGGATTAATGGCCTCCAGTTCCCGCCTACCCACTCACATGATCTAAGTAGTAACCCTCCTTACGCTAACCATACCATGTAAAAAGTACTCGTAATCATAGTAACATGTATTTCACCCTCGCAGTTTAGAAAACTGAAAACAGTTAAGAGAAAAGGGGGACATGAACTCACAGTCGGTGCGTCTCTACCAAGTACTCCAAATCAGGCAGCTGTGCAACGACCTACATGTGCTAATTCTATTAGACGGACGGCCGTGCCTTAGCTTTATAGTTTAAGTTTTTGGAAATAGTTAGACAACTATTCCGTGTTTACTTTTCGTATATACTTGGTAGTTAATCTCCTTCCCAAGGATGGGGGATTTAATACATGTGCGTTCGAATCATATCATTAAGTCTCACTTAATATATATTTATTTCTAATTCCAAAATATAAATATTTTTCTCAAAAATATTATATTTTACTTCACATAATATTCTCCAAAAATGATACGTTGATAAAATACGCGTTCATGAATATTTCCGTATAATGCGTAAGTTACGTTTTAACGTTCGAGTGGTAATAGTAATTACCGGTGTAACTCATATAGTTATTGTAGAGGCGTTCGTATTATTTTGGGTCTGTTAACGTTCGAAAATATTATTTTTACTCTAAAAATAATATTTATGTATTTTTCACAAAATAATCATAAACAGTGTGGTGAAAATATATTTACTAAACATATATTTATCACGTTTAATTTTGTGAAAATCCCACCTCCGGATATTTGTAAATAAATTCGTGGCGAAATATATTTTGAAAACATGTCGAAAAGATTTTTCTAACACTTATAGTGAAAATAATTCTAAGTGTTATGTTTTTAGAAAAATTTCGCCAGAGTTTCCTCTGTAACTGGAGGTGGCCACGCTTTCAAGCGTATCATTTTCTTTTACAAAATCAATTTCAACAACTTCTTTATTCAATCAAACAATTTCCGACACATCAACTAGTCGACAAGTATGTAAATCGCATAAGTATATGAACTTGTAGTTTTTCCGAAACTATAGTGTAAATCCCATTATATTTTGTGGATCTTTATATAAAGTAATTTGATCTCGTAAAAACCTCGTTTTTAGAGTAAATCCATCTTTACAACTTCTCGTCATCTTTTACAAAGATTGTTATTTTGTCGAAACTTTTCATTTAACAAGTGTTTACACACTTGTGGTTTATAAAAATCATGCTTGTAAGTGTAAGATCCATTTTTAGAAAACATGACTTCTGTGATATGTGGTTCTTTGAAAATACCACCCGCAGATACGTAGATCTGCTAGTTTTAGATACTATTTTACAAGTAAAACATTTTTACACAAGTTCATGATTCGCGTGTGGTAGAGTTTCACCTTTTAACCCTTGTTCTATTCAAAACAAGCTTATGTCAAGATCCATGACCTTAACCAAACCGGGTTAAATGATGATCTGAGCTACCACAACATAGATCGGGTCTAAATAATCACAACTTTCAATTACTACATCATTTACACAACTAGTGAGCTTTTAACCATCAATACTTGCATTTTTAGTAGACTTTAATGTTTCATTTTGCAAGATTCCGAGTTTTAACCGTTACAACACATATTAACCGCTTTAGATTAGTTCAAGAGAGTGTTTTAAGCATTATACCTCTAGCTCGAGGCTAGGGAAGAATCTATGCGAAAAATGTGTGGATAAAAGCTAGAGAGTGAGGTCCTTCGTCTTCCGTTTGCTCCAAGCTTCCTAATACGTGACCCTTGACACTTGTATAACCTTGGAATGGAATGATCAAGAACCGAAAATGGATGTAGAGGGGGAGGGGTGTTCGGCCGAGAATTGTAGAGGGAGAGAGAGTAGTTTTTGTGGTGTTGTGTATTGTGATTAACTCAAGTGCCATTAGCTACTACTTATACACAAATGGAAGGATTATTGTCCAATGGATTTGATGTTCATTAGATATTAAACATGTTGATTAAAATAATCAACTCTTGTACAATCATGTCCCCTAGATGGGGACGGTTTCTAAAGGGGGGGGGGGTCTTAGTTAGATGGTAACCATTAGTTAGATTATTTAGTTAGGGTAACTAGGTTAAGTTTAGGGATTAACTCGGTTAGTTGCGCGTTGTGTTTTAACGCGGGTTTTAGGGTGTTCAGGGACCCTAACTGGCTCAGAAAAAGACCAATATTGTTAATGTCAATATTTTTATGTTCCGGGTATAGTCCGGTTGTTCGGTTGGGTAGTAATCCGTTAAAGCGCTTAACAAAGCTTTTAAGTGTCGTAAATACCATTTTTAGTGACACAACTTATTCCTGACACTTTGGAAAGTGTCTAGTAATATTTTTCTCATGTTTTGGCACTTTATTAGCTAGCCAGAAGCTGAAATGTTAATTAAAGTGCTGTGTTTTGTGCTCAGTGTATGTTTTAGGCACATCCAGTCATCGTAACTTATTCCTAGAGACGCAGTTCTACAACCCTTGTATCCCTACACTCGCTATGGGTGTAGTAAAATATTTCTGGCTCATACAGGCCTTAGAGGCAGTATCTGCCTGATGCTGGCTTTGTCAGCATGTTCACTAGGTTATCCGTTCATAGTGCTACTGTGCTTTTGTGCATCATGTTTGTCACTAGAGTTCAGTATGTAAATAATGTAGTGACGGTATGTAAAGTATGATGCAGGAATATACAAGTATCAGAAATCAAGTAGCAGTTCATCAGTAATTTCAAGTAAGCACAGTAATTAAACAGCAATTAATTATTAATTAAATCGTACAGATACCTGGTTTAGTGAGGGTTGTCACATTCTCCCCCCGTTAGAAAAATTTCGTCCCGAAATTTAAGTTCTGCTTGTAGAAACAGGGTTCTAGGGAAATAGATGGGGGTATTTTTCTTTCATTCGGTCCTCACGCTCCCAGGTGAATTCAGGACCTTTGCGGGCATTCCAACGAACTTTGACGAGCTTGACACTGCTCCGGCGGGTCTTGTTCACTTTCCAGTCCGTGACCTCAACGGGTTCTTCAAAGAAGTGGAGTGTGTCGTCAACATGAATTTCGTCGGTAGGGATGACAACGGTATCTTGTGTTGGACTTTTCTTCAGATTGGATACATGAAATGTATCGTGAACACCATTTAGTTCAGCAGGTAAGTCCAGCTTGTATGCTACGGTCCCAATTCTTTCCAAAATCCTGAACGGACCAATATATCGCGGATTCAACGTTCCACGCTTCCCAAAGCGTGCCACACCCTTCCAGGGTGATACCTTCAACAAAACCATATCACCAACCTCAAACTCTAGAGGTTTCCTGCTTCGATCCGCGTAGGCTTTCTGCCGGTCACGAGCCGCACTGATGCGATCTCGTATCTGTGCAATCTTATCTGTAGTTTCCTGGACTACATCAGGACCAACCAACTGTCTATCACCAGCGTCAGACCAACAGAGCGGTGATCTGCATTTGCGCCCATATAAAGCTTCGAATGGCGCGGCACCAATACTGGTATGGTAGCTGTTGTTGTATGAAAACTCAACCAGAGGCAAATGCTTATCCCAGCTACCGCCCAAATCCATAACACATGCTCTCAGCATGTCCTCCAACGTCTGAATCGTCCGCTCGCTTTGACCGTCGGTTTGCGGATGAAAAGCAGTGCTCATATTCAACTTTGAGCCAAAAGCTTCTTGGAAGGATTGCCATATCCTTGATACGAACCTTCCGTCTCTATCGGAAATAATCGAGAGAGGTACTCCATGGTGTGTAACAATTTCTCTCATGTAAATTTCGGCCAATTTGCTCGTATTATCCTTTTCTCGGATAGGTAAGAAGTGTGCTGACTTAGTTAATCGGTCCACTATCACCCAGATAGTGTCATGGCCTTTTGGCGTTCTTGGCAACTTCGTAATAAAATCCATGGAGATTTGTTCCCACTTCCACTTGGGAATCTCTGGTTGTTGCAGAAGTCCTGAAGGCTTCTGGTATTCCGCTTTAACCTTAGCGCAAGTTAAACATTTGCTCACATAAACAGCCACATCGCCTTTCATCCTAGGCCACCAATAATAATCCTTAAGATCCTGGTACATCTTATCCGCTCCAAGGTGGATAGAGTACCGCGACTTGTGAGCTTCATCGAAAATAACCTTTCTTAAGCCTCCAAACAAAGGAACCCAAATCCTTTTCTCAAAACACAGCGTTCCTTCCTTGTTTGGTATCAATAACTTCTCCATCCCACGGAGATACTCTTCTCCAAGGTTTCTTTCCTTGAGAGCTTCTTTCTGCGCGGCACGAATGCGCAGAGGAAAATCGGTTCGAATAACCATCTCCAAAGCCCTAACCATTATGGGCTTGATCCTCTTTTTTCGACTTAGGGCATCGGCGACCACATTCGCCTTCCCTGGATGATACTTTATCTCGCAGTCGTAATCATTCAACAGCTCTATCCATCGTCTTTGCCTCATATTCAACTCCTTCTGGTTGAATATATGCTGCAGGCTCTTGTGATCTGTGAAGATTGTGCACTTCGTACCATAAAGGTAGTGCCTCCAGATCTTTAAAGCAAAAACCATTGCGCCTAGTTCCAAATCATGTGTGGTATAGTTCTTTTCGTGTACCTTCAACTGACGCGATGCGTAGGCAATAACCTTTTGGCGTTGCATCAACACACAACCTAATCCTTGACGCGAAGCGTCGCAGTATACCACAAAATCATCTGTACCTTCCGGTAGGGCTAAGATTGGCGCGTTGCAAAGCTTATCTTTCAATATCTGAAACGCTTCTTCCTGTTTGATTCCCCAATCAAACTTCTTGTCCTTCTGAGTGAGGAGCGTCAATGGTTGAGCGATCTTTGAAAAGTTCTCGATGAATCTTCGGTAATAGCCAGCTAAACCCAAGAATTGCCGAATCTTGGTTGGCGTCTTTAGCGTTTCCCAATCCTTGATCGCCTCGATCTTGGTGGGATCCACGTGGATTCCATCTCCATTCACCACGTTTCCAAGGAATTGCACTTCTCGTAGCCAAAACTCGCACTTAGAGAATTTGGCATACAACTGTTCTTTCTTTAGCAGTTCCAGAATGGCTCTTAAGTGCTGCTCGTGCTCAGCCTTCGTCTTTGAATAAATCAAAATATCATCGATGAATACAATCACGAACTTATCCAAGTACGGCTTGCAAACCCGATTCATCAAGTCCATGAACACTGCAGGTGCGTTTGTCAGACCAAACGGCATAACGAGAAACTCGTAGTGCCCATAACGGGTTCTGAAGGCTGTCTTCGGGATACTCTCCTCTTGTATCCTTAGCTGATGGTAACCAGATCGCAAATCGATCTTCGAATAGAAGCTTGAACCTTGAAGTTGGTCGAACAGATCATCAATCCTTGGCAGAGGATACCTATTCTTGATCGTCAGCTTGTTCAACTCCCGGTAGTCGATGCACATCCGAAAACTACCGTCCTTCTTCTTGACAAACAAAACTGGAGCTCCCCAAGGCGAGAAGCTCGGTCGGATAAATCCCTTGTCTAGCAACTCTTGAAGTTGTGTCGACAGTTCTTGCATCTCAGACGGAGCAAGTCTATAAGGAGCCTTAGCCACAGGCGCGACGCCTGGAACTAAGTCGATGCGAAACTCCACTTGTCTCTGAGGCGGCAATCCAGGCAAGTCCTCTGGGAAGACTTCTGGATATTCCCTCACGACAGGGATGTCTTCGATCCTCGGTTCTTCAGCTTTCTTATCTACAATGTGTGCCAGAAAGGAAGCACATCCTTTCTGCAAACACTTTCTTGCTTTCAGGCAGCTGATAATCCTCAACGGCGTCTACGCTTTTCTCCATGAACAACAATGGTCTCACCATCTTCGGTCGGGATACAAACGACCTTTTCATGACAAACTATCTCGGCCTTGTTACTCGATAACCAATCCATTCCTACTACTACGTCGAAGCTTCCCAACTGGACTGGTAGTAGATCTAGAGCGAACTCACGCTCTCCCAATTCGATTACGCAGCCTCGAATCACTTCATTAGCTTCTACTAACTTCCCATTCGCCAATTCGATCGAGTACGGAACATCTAATTTATTAGCGGCTAAACCAAGCATATTCTTAAATTCTAACGACACGAAGCTATAATCGGCGCCAGTATCAAATAAAACGGATGCATAGCGTTGGTTTACAGGGAATGTACTAGTGACAACATTGGGATCCTGACGCGCTTCCCTTGCTTCTATGTTGAAAACCCTTCCGCGGGCTTGGTTTAATTCCGGGCAATTCCTCTTGTAGTGCCCAAGATCACCACAGTTAAAACATCCGGGTCTCTGCCCATTTCAACCACCGTTTCCAGCTTGATTGTTCCTCTGATTACGATTCATAGTGCCCGCTTGGTTTGCGTTATTGACCCGATTCCCCTCACCTCCATTGTTTCCTTGTGGGCGATTCCCAATACCACCACGATTATTTCTATTCCCAAATCCTCCTTGGCCTCCCCGGCCAGCACTAGCCTAACAGGAATCCTTCAAGTGACCAGTCTTTCCACAAGCTTCACATACTTTTGGCCCGCATCGACCAGAGTGATGGCGTTGGCAAGAGTTACACTTGGGATGTGCACCCATATATCCCTTACCTTTCCTCCTACCAACAGCTGTATCCTGAGCTGGCATACTTGATTCCCCTTTCTTAACCACCACCCCGGTGCCCTGCTTGAAGTTTGAAAACTTCCGCTTGTTACCTCCTGATGACTCCACATGAGTCTCTTTCTTCTTAGGCTCAACTTCATCAAACTTGTTCAAACGAATTGCCTCCTCGGTGAGAGCCACGCTCAAATCAATGGCTTCAGTGATAGTCGCAGGTTTGGAGGAGGTCACCATGCTTATGATTTGAGGAGCTAATCCCCAAATGAAACGTTCAATCCTCTTGAACTCAGGAGTGACCATGTAGGGTACCACATGCGATAAGTCGTGGAACCTCTGAACATACTCTGCTATCTTTGGACCTTCCATTTTCAAATGCCAGAACTCGGTCTCCAATCTCTGGATTTCAGCGCGGGAACAGTACTTTTTGCGCATGAGTTCCTTCAGTTCGGTCCAGGTCAGCGCGTAGGCAGCAGCTTCGCCAAGTGTCTGTACTTGCAAATTCCACCAGGATAGGGCTCCATCCAAAAATAGCCCAGAGATATAGGTGACTTGCTGATCTAGTGCGCATTTGCTCATGCGAAGAACAGATTCAGTTTTCTCAGCCCAGCGGACAAAGGCGACAGCACCTCCTGTGCCATCAAAGTTTACGGGCTTGCAGTCTAAGAACTGCTTGTAGGTGCACCCTGCACATACATTATAACATACATTTGGCATTAGCATTCTCTCTAAGGAAATCCATTTAGGTCATGGTATGTCTTAATGACTTAGGGTTACCATGAGGTGGATTGTTGTTGTTGCCGGTGTTGCCAGAGTTGCTTCCACTCATTCCTCCTTGAGAGGCAGCATATTGAGCAATAGCAGCAGCAATGACTTGCTGTAGTTCGGCCTGAGTCATAGGCATTTGCTGTTGTTGACGTCTTGGCGGCATCTTCTAAAGATGTGTTTACGTTGGTCAGGCCATAGTGAAGCGTACGTATATAGTAATAGTAATAGCACATAACATCTCATGTTATCAATATATCATAAATACCAATCACACAACATCCCATGTCACAAATATTATACTCACAACATCCCATGTCATAAAAATATAAATAAGCAATCAAGCGAATCAAATATGATGAGAATACTGCCATTGCTATATATCGAGACCACGTAGTAAGTGTATCAGTACATCACTGTGTCATACAATCATCAATCAACTAGGGGCTACATCACCCCTGTCCAAAAACTATATCAAGTCAGTGTCAAATGCATCAAATACATCAAATATATGTCAACAAAAGTCAGAATCATCATGTAGTCTCCAAAAATGTTGTGCAGTCAAAAGCAATCGCGGTCCTCTCACCAACGTCTACCCAAACAGCACTGATGAGCTCTATACAGATGGCGGTGGAGGAGGGGGAAAGTGAGTGTAAAACAAACGACGTAACTGGAGCCAGTCCTCCTCCATGGCTCTTTGAGTACGGATGAATGAAGCAACCTGCTGCTCTAAAGCAAAGAGACGTGCAGCATAATCTGGGGGTACAGGTCGAAATGGCTGCAAAGGAGAGTGTGTCTGACCATGGCACTGGCATGGGGGCAGCTGAGCTCTCTCAAGCTCCTGGATGCGCTGCGTGTGTGACTCATGCTGAAAAACGAAAGACATCAAAACGTCCTCTATAGTGTGTCCCTCATGGAATGGATGGTAAGGATCAGTAGGTGGCATGACAGGCGGTGACGGCCAAAGGAATGGCGTACTGGTGGGATCAAAAGGTGCCATATGAAAAGGAGAGACAGGGGGTACAACAGGTGGAAACTGTGGCATAACAGGAACAGATGTCGGTGTATGCCCAAAGGGATGGGCCGACGAACCCTCTCCAGGTCTCGCTGGAGGTACAAACTAAGGAACCTGAAAAGAGAAATCAACATGTCGTGTATCAGTGTGGTGTGGGGGAATAGGTGGAACATCCTCATCAGCAGGAATCCACCCGTGCTGTGCGTGCTCGTCCGGTGGATCCATGTGTGCCGCGAACAGTGCATGCTCGGGCTCTAGTGGAACGGGATCAGGTGGGGGAGCAACAAAAGGGTGAACGGGTGCAATGTGATCGGCATGATGGTCAACGGGTATATCAACAACAAGTGGGGGAACAACAGGGTCGGCAGCAATGACGTGATCACCCTCCAGCAATGGAGCATCCATAAGGTGATCATCGATAGGCGGGTCAGCTAGAACAGGCTCAACAGGGATGCCAGCATGTACGGGGTCATGCTCAGGCATAGGGTCTAGAGCGGCTGCCTGCTCAGGGGCGATGGCAGGCTCGGGATCATCAAAAGCCATCTCGAAATCGAACTCGGGGTCGATAGGATCGACTGGGTCAGCTGGATCCTCCATGGGCTGATCCATCGGTATGAACTCTATATCATGATCCGGGTCGAATCCCGGAGGAAAGATAGGATCCGAATCCTCTATGTCATCATGGTCAAACGCAAAGCTGGGAATAGGAGCAACAGAGGATGCCTGGTCGGGGTCTGAACCATGCGAAAAGTGCTGTGCGCTCACAGTGTGGGAAGGTGCGGATGCCACAGACTCAAAGGAGTCTGGGACCGGGGAATGCGCAGGCGAATCCTCGGCGGGAGCATCAACGATCATCAGAAGATCGCCAGCAGGAAATAGGGCCGCGTCCTGGATCTCATCCTCTAGAAGATCATCATCCTCTATGGGCTCATCGTCATACAGATCAATATCGCCGTCAGCCTCGGCGTCAAGAAGCAAATCATACGCAGGATAAACGGCTAAGGGTATAGGAGCCGGAATCTCTACTAATGGTAGGTACTCAACGGGAGGGCCATCTGCAGGCTCATCAGCACCCTCAGGTAGTGCGAATGGCTGAAAATCGTCCTCGTCAGTGCTGGTATAGTCAGAAGTGTGCACCTCGTGCTCTGAGGATGTGAGGTCATAAGATACTACAGGTATGGGTCCAGTGGTGTCCGAATCGCCTGTACCGGGCGAGTCCATGAGTCTGTAACATAAACACAAATATGCACAAATAATCAGTCATACAATCAGGTAATCACATAAGTCACCAAGTAAGAAACCACACAATTCTCCTAGTCCCACTAGCCTCCCAGTCTCTAAGACTGACATTCCTAGTCCCACTAGCCAAATTCCTCCCAGTCTCTAAGACTGCTCCATCATCCACCTCGACCTCCTAGATCGAGCCTCGGCCTCCATGACCGAGCCTCGGCCTCCATGACCGAGCCTCAGCCTCCAAGACTGAGCCTACTCTTCCTAGTCTCACTAGCCTTCTACCTCGATCTCTAAGATCGAGCCTCGGCCTCCAAGACCGAGCCTCAGCCTCCAAGACTGAGCCTAAAAATAATAAGCATCTACCTCGATCTCTAAGATCGAGCCTCGGCCTCCAAGACCGAGCCTCAGCCTCCAAGACTGAGCCTAAAAATAATAAATGAAATGTGCTCAACATTTGTTTATAAAAAGGTTTTGGATCTGGACTTAAGTGGTATGCAGTAAAAATGTAATGAGTTGTTATAGTTATGAACGTGTTATTTTCATTTATAGAAAATCTACAATATATATTATCTAATTCTTTGTAGTAAAAATTACTTGTCATCGACGGAAAGAACCGCCAATAATCCAACAATGACATTCCAATGATGATCCATCAACGAGTATCCATCGCTAACCTCAAGGTGATTGAGGCAAATGTGTCACACCCTGGCTTTGTGGAAGCGTGGTTAATTTGGTATGACTTCTTAATACCATAGCTTAATCATAACAAAGCTATATGAATTAAAAACATGCAAGATCATCCATTAAGTTTTAAAAAACCAAATACAATACCATTGTCTTAACGGAAAACATCCTAACAACCATAACATTGTTCAACAACCAAACAAAACATAAACATGGTTTAAGGACTGTGACTTGTCCAGGAAAGAGTCACATTCCCTAAACCCCGGATGACCTCGGAAACTAGTGCAGCGGGAAAACGTGCCATACCGTGCCAGATCTTTTAATTCCCTGAAATACATGTAAGTTAAAAAATCAACAATAATGTTGAGCGAGTTCATGCGAAAGTGAGTAAATAAACCTTTGTATTTATCAAAATCCTGGTATGTAGCAAATAAGGAAAAAGAGATCACCAATGGTTTGCAAGGCCATTGATATGTGTGAAGTGCAAGTAGGAAGACTCAAACCTTGCGATTTTGCGTCGGGGCACAAAGTCACCGCGGGGTCCGTTATGCTGGACCTGGGGTTGGGCTCGCTACACCCAGATAGATCTACCGCTTACGTCCCTCGGTCCTACAATGAGGATTAATGGCCTCCAGTTCCCGCCTACCCACTCACATGATCTAAGTAGTAACCCTCCTTACGCTAACCATACCATGTAAAAAGTACTCGTAATCATAGTAACATGTATTTCACCCTCGCAGTTTAGAAAACTGAAAACAGTTAAGAGAAAAGGGGGACATGAACTCACAGTCGGTGCGTCTCTACCAAGTACTCCAAATCAGGCAGCTGTGCAACGACCTACATGTGCTAATTCTATTAGACGGACGGCCGTGCCTTAGCTTTATAGTTTAAGTTTTTGGAAATAGTTAGACAACTATTCCGTGTTTACTTTTCGTATATACTTGGTAGTTAATCTCCTTCCCAAGGATGGGGGATTTAATACATGTGCGTTCGAATCATATCATTAAGTCTCACTTAATATATATTTATTTCTAATTCCAAAATATAAATATTTTTCTCAAAAATATTATATTTTACTTCACATAATATTCTCCAAAAATGATACGTTGATAAAATATGCGTTCATGAATATTTCCGTATAATGCGTAAGTTACGTTTTAACGTTCGAGTGGTAATAGTAATTACCGGTGTAACTCATATAGTTATCGTAGAGGCGTCCGTATTATTTTGGGTCTGTTAACGTTCGAAAATATTATTTTTACTCTAAAAATAATATTTATGTATTTTTCACAAAATAATCATAAACAGTGTGGTGAAAATATATTTACTAAACATATATTTATCACGTTTAATTTTGTGAAAATCCCACCTCCGAATATTTGTAAATAAATTCGTGGCGAAATATATTTTGAAAACATGTCGAAAAGATTTTTCTAACACTTATAGTGAAAATAATTCTAAGTGTTATGTTTTTAGAAAAATTTCGCCAGAGTTTCCTCTGTAACTGGAGGTGGCCACGCTTTCAAGCGTATCATTTTCTTTTACAAAATCAATTTCAACAACTTCTTTATTCAATCAAACAATTTCCGACACATCAACTAGTCGACAAGTATGTAAATCATATAAGTACATGAACTTGTAGTTTTTCCGAAACTATAGTGTAAATCCCATTATATTTTGTGGATCTTTATATAAAGTAATTTGATCTCGTAAAAACCTCGTTTTTAGAGTAAATCCATCTTTACAACTTCTCGTCATCTTTTACAAAGATTGTTATTTTGTCGAAACTTTTCATTTAACAAGTGTTTACACACTTGTGGTTTATAAAAATCATGCTTGTAAGTGTAAGATCCATTTTTAGAAAACATGACTTCTGTGATATGTGGTTCTTTGAAAATACCACCCGCAGATACGTAGATCTGCTAGTTTTAGATACTATTTTACAAGTAAAACATTTTTACACAAGTTCATGATTCGCGTGTGGTAGAGTTTCACCTTTTAACCCTTGTTCTATTCATAACAAGCTTATGTCAAGATCCATGACCTTAACCAAACCGGGTTAAATGATGATCCGAGCTACCAGAACATAGATCGGGTCTAAATAATCACAACTTTCAATTACTACATCATTTACACAACTAGTGAGCTTTTAACCATCAATACTTGCATTTTTAGTAGACTTTAATGTTTCATTTTGCAAGATTCCGAGTTTTAACCGTTACAACACATATTAACCGCTTTAGATTAGTTCAAGAGAGTGTTTTAAGCATTATACCTCTAGCTCGAGGCTAGGGAAGAATCTATGCGAAAAATGCGTGGATAAAAGCTAGAGAGTGAGGTCCTTCGTCTTCCGTTTGCTCCAAGCTTCCTAATACGTGACCCTTGACACTTGTATAACCTTGGAATGGAATGATCAAGAACCGAAAATGGATGTAGAGGGGGACGGGTGTTCGGCCGAGAATTGTAGAGGGAGAGAGAGTAGTTTTTGTGGTGTTGTGTATTGTGATTAACTCAAGTGCCATTAGCTACTACTTATAGACAAATGGAAGGATTATTGTCCAATGGATTTGATGTTCATTAGATATTAAACATGTTGATTAAAATAATCAACTCTTGTACAATCATGTCCCCTAGATGGGGACGGTTTCTAAAGGGGGGGGGGGGTCTTAGTTAGATGGTAACCATTAGTTAGATTATTTAGTTAGGGTAACTAGGTTAAGTTTAGGGATTAACACGGTTAGTTGCGCGTTGTGTTTTAACGCGGGTGTTAGGGTGTTCAGGGACCCTAACTGTCTCAGAAAAAGACCAATATTGTTAATGTCAATATTTTTATGTTCCGGGTATAGTCCGGTTGTTCGGTTGGGTAGTAATCCGTTAAAGCGCTTAACAAAGCTTTTAAGTGTCGTAAATACCATTTTTAGTGACACAACTTATTCCTGACACTTTGGAAAGTGTCTAGTAATATTTTTCTCATGTTTTGGCACTTTATTAGCTAGCCAGAAGCTGAAATGTTAATTAAAGTGCTGTGTTTTGTGCTCAGTGTATGTTTTAGGCACATCCAGTCATCGTAACTTATTCCTAGAGACGCAGTTCTACAACCCTTGTATCCCTACACTCACTATGGGTGTAGTAAAATATTTCTGGCTTATACAGGCCTTAGAGGCAGTATCTGCCTGATGCTGGCTTTGTCAGCATGTTCACTAGGTTATTCGTTCATAGTGCTACTGTGCTTTTGTGCATCATGTTTGTCACTAGAGTTCAGTATGTAAATAATGTAGTGACGGTATGTAAAGTATGATGCAGGAATATACAAGTATCAGAAATCAAGTAGCAGTTCATCAGTAATTTCAAGTAAGCACAGTAATTAAACAGCAATTAATTATTAATTAAATCGTACGGATACCTGGTTTAGTGATGGTTGTCACAAAATGATCTGCCAACAATGCTCGTTGGTTAAAAACTTGATGTTGACAAATCCCTCGTTGTTCTACTGGTGAAGTGTTTATCCACACACGGTTTTTCAATAGATTTTCACCGACGTATCACCCACAAACATTATTCTTCTACCGTGTGATTTTACTCACGAATCCATCTGTGAGTCCCTA
Source organism: Helianthus annuus (assembly GCF_002127325.2). NCBI lineage: Eukaryota > Viridiplantae > Streptophyta > Magnoliopsida > Asterales > Asteraceae > Helianthus > Helianthus annuus. The sequence continues at coordinate 139,646,169 of NC_035442.2, forward strand.
GTTCCTTAGTATTAGGGTGGTGGGAGTGGACACGATAAACTTGATCGGAAAATCGCGTCCAATCGTAGCAATTCGCGACACGTCGGCATGTTGCATTCTTCCACGTGATCAGCGAGTGTGGATCGACAAGCTTCAATCGGCGAGAGAGGTTAAAGGTTTGCCAACCATGGAGGTGTTGGGCGGGTGTCTCCCCAAAATCCAACAAATCACATTTTTTCTAACATTTTTTTTATTTTTGATTTAATTTTAAAATTAGTTCTAGTATGGGAAGTAGTGGCTAAACTTGAACAAAAACTCAGTAGGAGGCTAGACTCTTAAAAAACTAGTATTTTACAATAAAAAAATCAAAAAAATTCTATATAAATTAACATTACGAATGAAAAATGGGTCGGGGCTGAGCCCCATACCCCAATAAAGTTTCACCCTTTTTAGGAAGCATGCGAAACATATAATATTTCCTCTAAGATTTAGCAAGTCATCATAATTCATAAGTAATAAGTAATCCGGTGTGCTCCTGCCGCTGAATTCTCGATCGTTTCTAGCTTTTCAAAGTTGCCACATCGTCGCGTGGAATACCACTCCTAGCACCTTCTTCCACTCTTTTGATCCTGCTAGGCCGTCAATACTTTCCAAAATGTCGTTGCTCGAATTATAAAGTCCGGACATTGGTAATTTTAGCCATGCTGAACACTCCACCATACCGATTTTGCATCAAGCATGTTACCAATAAGTGGTATGTTGTTTCCTGATGTAATCCGCATCTTAAGCAAGTTTGGTTTTGTATTGTAACGTAACGCCCCTCTTACATAGTTCACTCTTTACCGACATCCGATTTTTTATGGCTCTCCAACAAAATAAATTTGCCTTTGGTAGAGCCCAGCCATTCCAATGTCCCCATACCCCATCTTGTTCTGTTACCTCAACCTTTATAAAACAGTTAAATGCGTGTCGCTAAAGTGAAAGATAAAACATGAAAGTCAAGTAGTCCCACCACCCTTCTAATCAAACGTACCAGTGCTCACCTCTTGTCTTATATAATAATAAAGGTAGTAACGTTTATTAAAATTACTCCCAATAATGTCACGACAATCAGCCAAAAGTACAATATACGTGGCATGAGGCGAGCGACAAAAGATAAAGTGGGTGGGTGGCCGCCTTTCTACTTTTCGACCAAAATATCTCCATGGATATGTTTTAATACTTAGTTAGGGAGTTTGTTTATTATCCACATTAAGATATATCATAGTATATTGCTTATCAATACAAAATTTAATAAGTTAGTGACGTACTACTTTAATGTGTTTTATTAACGTGAAAAAAGTGTCGTATTACTTTTAGATCTTTATTTAACATGTTGTGTTGATGTGATAATATATAATTTTCTGACCACTGTGCTTCAGTCTTTTGAAAATTAAAGAAACATATCCAACATTTTTTTTACCAATTAGTGCATGTGATACACCTTCGTCCTTCCTATCATTGTTAGTGTTAATATATGTTTTTTTTTATATAAGTGAAAACTGTGTCATAAAAATCAAATCAATGCTTTTAGTATATGTAAAATGCTTTTTAATGTAAAAATGATACCTAGGATAGGATTTGAATTGTCTTGTGGACGAGATCACGTAAAAATGTAAGAATCTGTCAAATAGAACATGGATTTGGGAATAGTATTCGCTTACGGGAGAGTAAAAGTATTGTACGACGGTCTAACCTTTTTCCTTGTAGAATATCGATATTTATACTCGCGTCCTGCCTGTGAGTCGACATGTCTAGTGTGTCACTATCAAGCGACGCCACATAAATGCCCACCATGTCGTACGTGGTTTGACCTTAGGCCTGACCATGTTTCAATGACTATATAATCATCATGAGACATTACCTCTCCCTATGGCTCACCCGGACTTATAGGTTCCTCATATGGTCCGGAGACTATTCAGTTTGGTTCTTGGGTTGGATCTGGATCAAGTTAGGGTGGTGTTCGGGTACTAATCATGGTTGGATTAGTTTTTTCCCTATCAGGTTATATGAGAATCAAAATGTTTTCTTTTCCGCTTGTATTCGAATCCATGAACAACATGCGGTTAGTATCGCATGTATTTTGTTAAGGTAATGAAGTCACGTAAATGAAATTAAAAACAAAAGGACACCAAACCAAAAGCTAATAACTTAGGTGGATGAAATGTGATCACTTCCAGGCTAGGTTCTAACTTCTAATGTAACATGTCGTCGTCGTCACCATCGTCGTCGTCGTCAGTAAATCCCATCAATAGCAAAGCTAAGGTAGGGTCTGAGTAGGGTAAGATGTAGACAACCTTACCTCTACCCTATAGGAATAGAGAGACTGCTTCCAGTGAGACCCCCAGTTCGATATATAGTAGTTTTGCATCAAGCCTTGGACACAAGGCACATAACACTCAACAATCGGGACAAAGACCGATTAGTGCATGTACCGTTTTGTCTTTCGGCTATCAACGCCACCACATAATGCATGATTAACTAACCACCCCCTTTTAACGTTATTTTCACAAAATTAGTAAAATAACGTTAAAATTAGTGTACTTTCACTTTTTCTCCCCAAACGTCCACACATATATACATTATATGTGTATACCGCAAACGGGGCTGTAATGTAACATGTATAACTCAGTATGAAAAGTCTGATGTTAGTCAACTACATAGACATAATATCTCTTAGCTATGGCATTACTTTGTAGGTATGGTCCATGCAATACTCCCATCAATTGTCATTTTCCTAGCTTATAAGTTATTTAATGATGTATATGGTGCATAATGTGATCACTATGACCTGTTCTCTAAATAACACAATTGGTGCGACTCCTGATCCATCACAATCAAACAATTTGATATGACAAAGCCTGATAAAATTATTGATTCCTTGGCAGTTTCAAGTCCATACTCAAAAGCTTTGAAAACAATTTTGTTCGCAACAATTTGGTGTATCTGGTGAGCAAGAAACGGGAAAATTTGTAATAAGAACCCAACATGTTGCAGCTATGTAATCATTTCTGATGCAGGCCCAAGTGTGGAAGATCAAGCCTTGACATTTCAGGAAGTCCATGATCGAGCTTCCAATGGTGATTTACGAAAAACGACCATAACTTTGGCTTTGAGTCTCCGTTTTAGGTGTTCGACTAGTCAAATCGAAGCTTGAAACGAGGAACACGTTGTGGCAAGGTCCCGGATGGGCCTTGCCCAAGTTTCGGTCCAAAAAACGCATTCTAGTTGGAGTTACGAGCACCTTGCCCAAGTTTGGGTCCAAAAAACGCATTCTAGTTGGAGTTACGAGCAATTTTGTGTTTTTTCATATTTATTTTATGCACTTTGTTCTTGGACTTGTGTTTGGCCGTGGCCTTTTATTTGCCCGTTTCAAATTTTTGATATTATTTATGTTCTTCTCATGTAATTTGGATGGTTATTCATCAATTTTGCAAGGGTCGTATTATTGGCACACATTGGGGATTAAATCGACACCCTCAATACGCATCGTATAGGTCTATACGATGCGTATTGAGGTGGGTTTAAACTTCTATGCCTGCCAAAGGCTGCCATTGTCCCCTACCAAAAAGTAATACGCATCGTATAGGCCTATACGATGCGTATTGAGGGTGTCGATTTAATTTTTTAATTTTTGCAAGGTAGCTTCCTGTCACGCGGTAGCTTTCCGTCACGCGAACGAAAAAGTAACACTTTGGACATTTGTTGGTCTTCAAACATCTAGGAAAACATTATTTGAGAATACCCCTTAATTTATCGAAGCTGTCGAATGAGATCCTCCACTGTTGGGTTATCATCTTTCAACCCCATTTTCCCTAAATTTATCGATTATGTTTTTCAACAGGGATGTAATGCAATGATTCCTCTCAATTGAATTTGCTTCATAGGACTCACTTGAATCGTCTCGGATGTAATAACAATACGTATAGCATTCGTGCCTGATTGAATTGTAGAAAGCAAAGGGTAACGAAGATGAACATTTTATTTATCACGAAAGTACTGAACAACCGAGATAACAGCTCCGGTTTCATCAACTGCAATTGGAATTGATCTTGGAACAACATACTCTTGTTACCATCAATAATCTTGGAATTGATCTTGGAACAACATACTCTTGTTAACAACGGTTCTCCAATTCCAGATCAATAAAGGTTGCGGTTTGCAGATTCAATCTTCATTGCTTCATTAAAATTAACAAGGCGGTCTCTTTGCTTCGTCCACTAGAACTATTTGTGTATGCATTCTTAGGGTTTTTATTATTTGATCAATGGAAGTTGAAATCGGCTTTGAAACCGGACGGAATCTACGAAGAAACTGTTCGATTTCACGGTTTGTTTGAGAACCTGATTCAGATACACAACGGTCTCTTTGCTTCGTCACTAGAACTATTTGTGTATGCATTCTTTTGGTAGTGAACAACGCTGATGGTACTGAACAACAGCTCCGGTTTCATTTGCTTCGTCCACTAAAACTATTTGTGTATCCATTCTGTTGGTACTGAACAATAGAATCAGGTTCTCAAAACAAGGATCGTTCTAATAGATTAAAGAGAACTATTTCAGTTATTTCTGTTGATCCACAAATTACAACAAATTGTGTCTAATGCAAGGATCTTCGAATGCGGTGTGTACGTTAAATACCGTTCACCGCTTGTTTAGTTGCTTCTCCTGTTAAGTTTCTGAACCAACCGAAATCCACAAATTCAAACAGTTTCTCCGTCGCTAATTTCTCCACTCACCATGAAATCGAACAGTTTCTTTGTAGATTCCGTCCAGTTTCAAAGCCGGTTGAGGATTACGAGTGATCTAGACTCGTTCAAGTCATGCAATGTTTCCTCTCAATTGAATAGACCGACACTTGCTTCATAGGACTCAATTGAATCGTCTCGGAAGTGGATTACGGTTGGTTCAGATCTCTTTGGGTATATTCGAAACCAACTAAAATACGTTGAAGTACTGAATCAACAGAAATAACTGAAAGTACTTGAATCGTCTCGGAAGTATTGAACAACAGAAGGATGAGATATCGGCGGTTAGCTCGAAGGAGTTTCTCTCAATCAGGTGTTCCATTAGACATCCCCTTTTATCATGTGTCATACGTTATGAGATTCTTCGAGAATTAGAAAAGGAGAAAATACGGAACGACAAGGGTAGCATGAGTCTGAGTCCATTGTGGTTCGTGTCAGGTTTGTATTTCCCATAGCACCGTTTCCGTAGACAAAATAAGGATCGTTCTAATAGATTAAAGAGAATAAATGAAGTACAAAATCATCTGCTTTCTGAATCTTAATCTAAATGTTAACTTTGACTCATAAACCCTTGAATCCCAACGCTTCTATGATGATATCAGCGTTGTTTATCACCCTGTGTGAGCATTGGCAGCCCGACCACTAGCAGAAGAACCCGACACGTCTTCTTTGATGATTCAGAGGTCGGTCTCGAGTGGGGATAAGATCCGTGGGCCCAATACACGAGCTCACCCTTGTGATGGATGATTACTGGGAAGATTACAATTGTTTTGAGTTTTGTCAGATAATACTTCATTTGTCGAGAAACCATACTGTCAAGAAACTAACATCTTCTAATACTTCATTTGTCGAGAAACCATACTGTAAAGATCTCTACACAAACTCTTCTACATCTTTTAACCAATTGTCCATCACTTACGACCTTGAAAGATTTGTTGAAATCGAATTTGTGTATCTGAATCAGGTTCTCTGCCTTAGATCGGTCATTCCTTGTGATACATGAACGTTTGATTTGAATTTTGAAAGTGACAAATTGATGGATAACGCAACAAAGAGACCGCCTTGGTAATTTTAGAGTATTTTTATCTTTTGTTGATGGATAAGGCAAACAAGTTCTCCACAGTTTGTTATTCAGATCTCTATTCGGTCATCTTTCCAAACTGCAACACACGATAAGTTTAAACTTTATAGTGTGTGATTTGACCAGGAATACGTTAAAATACGCTAAAAAAACGTAAAAATACCCTAAAATACGTCAAAAATACTATTAAATACGCAACAATATGTTAGAATACGTCAAAATATGCAAAAATACGTCAAAGTACGCAACTAACGATATTTCCACACACGTATACATATAATACGGCACTATGGAGTTCAAGTGGATTTCAAACAAAACTGTACGTAATCATAGAATAAGATATTCGCACGCAACCGAACGGCACCGAAACGACTTATGTTGAAGGTATATGTAATAAAACGACAAAATATGCGAAAGTTCGGCAAAAAACGAGACGTATACGCGTCGAACCAAGGGAAACACGATAACACTAAATTTGAAATAATGCCATATACGATCGTATAGGCCTATGTTGTATCGTATATCAGCTTAATACGAATCGTATAGGCCTATACGATTCGTGTTAAACTTTGAATTTTCTCAAAAATACCCCTGAATTTATCAGAAAACTAGGGTTATTTCAGTAAAATCATCGACTTATACGCATCGTATAGGCCTATACGATGCGTATTGAACTATAAATTTCTCAAAAATGTTTTTTCAAATCAAGGGTTCCATCATTACAACCACTTGTTTTCAATGGAGATGTAATGCAATGATTCCTCTCAATTGAATAGACCGACACTTGCTTCATAGGACTCACTTGAGTCGTCTCGGATGTAATAACAGTATCAGGTTCTCAAAACAAGGATCGTTCTAATAGATTAAAGAACGCTGATATCTTGGAATTTGATCTTGGAAGTTTGAACCCACCTCAATACTCTTGTTACCATCAATAATCTTTGGAATTGATCTTGGAACAACATACTTTTGTTAACAAGGCGGTCTCTTTGCTTTGTCCACTAGAACTATTTGTGTATGCATTCTTAGGGTTTTTATTATTTGATCAATGGAAGTTGAAATCGGCTTTGTATTTAGCACATGAAAGTACTGAACAAAAGAATCAGGTTCTCTTTGCTTCGTCCACTAGAACTATTTGTGTATGCATTCTTTTGGTAGTTAACAACGCTAATTAGAAAAAAATCTGTAAAATTAATCATATCGATTACTATAACAGGATGGATGTGACACACATAGATAGATAAGCTGTCACAGTTGTCAAGACTGTTTGTCGGGTTTCCAATGCTCACACAGGGTGATAAACAACGCTGATACGAACACATGTGTTTCGAAATAGGGTTTGTTCTTGGTTTAATGAAGTTACACGTAACATCCAGTTATATTCAGATTTAAACAATGCCCGGCTCAACTAAGATAACGGACATCCATCAAGCTCAAAAAGAAAACTTGTGTTTCCCATAGTCGCAAAAGATTGCGGTTTGTATTTCGCATAGCCACCGTTTCCGTAGTAAAAAACGATTGCAGTTTGTATTTCGCATAGCCACCGTTTCCGTAGAAGAACCCGACACGTCTTCATGTTACGGAGAATGTTCTAGAAATTGAAGGAAAAGGAAAAGATTTGTTGAAATCGAATTTGACAACTATGACAGCTTATTAAACGTAGCAATCACCTCCAATCATTTCCTGGTCAAATCACACACTATAAAGTTTAAAGTTATCGTGTGTTGTAGTTTGGAAAGATGACCGAATAGAGATCTGAATAACAAACTTGGAGAACTTGTTTGTGTCGGGTTCTTCTGCTAGTTACTCGATCAACGGACTGATCGGTAACGTTACTCTACTTGTGCTCCGATTTAAGCGGCGTGCTCTGATTTCGGTTGCTTCATAGGACTCACTTGAATCGTCTCGGAAGTAGATTTCGGTTGGTTCAGATCTCTTTGGGTATATTCGAAACCAACTAAAATACGTTGAATTACTGAATCAACAGAAATAACTGAAATAACTTGAATCGTCTCGGAAGTACTGAACAACAGAAGGATGAGATATCGGCGGTTAGCTCGAAGAAGTTTCTCTCAATCAGGGATCTTCGAATGCGGTGTGTACGTTAAATACCGTTCACCGCTTTTTTAGTTGCTTCTCTTGTTAAGTTTCTGAACCAACCGAAATCCACAAATACAAACAGTTTCTCCGTCGCTAATTTCTCCACTCACCGTGAAATAGAACAGTTTCTTCGTAGATTCCAACAAAGTTAATATTCACTGTGGTGGATGCAAGCATAAAGTTAGAAACTGGTGGTATTGAACCAACATTTCCTTCAAACATTCTAAACACTACAAGGATGTTAGGAATTAAACGCATGTACGTGACAAAACAAGCATCGTTCTAATAGATTAAAAGAGAATAAACCAAGTACAAATCATCTGCTTTCTGAATCTGAATGTTAACTTTGATTCATAAACCCTTGAATCCCAACGCTTCTATGATGATATCAGCGTTGTTTATCACCCTGTGTGAGCATTGGAAGCCCGGCCGCTAGTAGAAGAACCCGACACGTCTTCTATGATGATTCAGAGGTCGGTCTCGGGTGGGCATAAAATCTGTGGGCCCTATTGTCGGATATGTGACTCAAGAAAGTCATTGGACTGCCGCCGATGAAGTCAAATGTGATCAAACTTGGACATCAGACGTAAATCTTGAAGAAACAGAACATAATCCCAGATTGTCTAAAGAAGCGCTTTTATCATGTGTGATCCAAAGAAGAGTATCGGGTGAGTTGTGGTTGATTTATAGGAGGAGGTTATGAAACGAATATATGTTTATGCGAATTTAAAGGACAATACTGACAGAGGTGCTGGTCTTTTCTCTCACTGTGCAAACTTAAAAAATCTCACCATAACACATCTAATATGACAGATGATAAAAGCGCTTCTTTTATCAATCATATCATCGACCAACTGCTCGAAATCCCTTTCGTTTCTCGGGTTCGCATTCGACACAACACAACAAAAAATAAATTCAAAAAAACAGCAGCATGATACGCATCGTATAGGCCTATACGATGCGTATCAGGCCCGCCGCCAGACATAACCTGCACCTGTCAGTCTGCCATGTTTTTTTACTTTAATTCAATACGCATCGTATAGGCCTATACGATGCGTATTGAATTGGAAAAGTGTGCAGATAGACAACGGGTGTGCCATTAGAAAAGCCCTTTTGCAATAAACCATCTTATCATTTCAAATTCTACCTTTCCGGTTTCCCAGTTTTTGTTACCTACATCTGCCGGTCCACCTGTTATCTAGGCTTCCTATGCATCGTCAATTGTCAATTTATAAACAAGGGTAAAATCGAAACGAGGTGACCGGGTATCATGCCGGGACCCTATATTTGTCACTACATGTGATCGGAACCGTCCTTATCGCTGGTGACTGGAATGCAACAACGGTCATAGAGGAAGTTCAGAATAGGTCGGCCAGAACTGTTAACCCTCTCTCTCTAATTCCTGAAATGTGTTATCTGCAATTGCAATCGAAGAAAGCAGGGTTGTAAAGGAAATGTTGCTTTTTATTTTGTTGCTGCAGGAGGTCACGAGGCGAAGACATGATCTGAATAGCTCCATCACTACAAGAAAATGAACCTATTGCAACCCCGGTAAAATGTTGCGTTAGGCCTTGAAAAGGTTGCATTAGGCCTAATGCAACCTTTTATCGAGAGCTGCATTAGAAGCAGTTGCATTAGATCTATTGCAACATTTTCAAGGCCTAATGTAACCTTTGTTGAAAGTGTTGCATTCACTATTCAAATGCAACTTTTTTAGTATGCAACCTTTTTAAATTCTAATGCAACTTTTTTTAATTTGAAATGCAATTTTTTTAACATTCAAATGCAACTTTTATTATAGTTAAGTTACAAAAATGCAACCTTATTCTAGACTAAATGCAACCGTTATTATATTTCAATATAACAAATGCAACCTTTTTTTACAATAGATGCAACTTTGTAGAATTATTGTTCAAGCACTACAATTGCTATTAATATACATTACTATCTCAATTACGTCGTAACGATAATTCAAATGCAACTTTGTAGAAACATTACGTGCCGAACCGGTTTGATTCGAAACGATACGGGTCGAAACCGTCCGCGTCGAAACGTTACGTGTCGAAACGGTTCAGATCGAAATGAGTATGGGTCGAAACGGCACAGGTTAAAACAGTGTGGGTTGAAATGGTCGAAAATTCCGATAAATTTACTTTAATTCCTTCAAATATAACATTTGCTGAGGTTTCATCAAAAGTTTTATAACAATATCATTTTCTTAAAAATATATTTTTCTTAGACTTCATGGGATTTGTTTGTTATTTTTCTAAAAAATATAATTTTTTTTGGTGAGATCTGTCGACAACTTATTTTTCTATATGTTTTATTAAAAACATATTTTAATGTCACCAAATAATAATGGAGTTTCTTTTACTATTTACAAATCAAAACTTTCTATATTTTTATTGTTTTCAATGAATCGTGCAACTTTTTTAACACTAGAGTCTGCATCTAAGTTTTAACAATGCAACTTTTCTTATAAAAAGTCGCAAATCTCAAAAAAAATATGCAACTTTTCTTATAAAAGTTGCAAATCTAAAAAAAAAAATGCAACCTTTCAAGAAAAAAGTTGCATTTTAATAAAAGTTTGTAACTTTTTATGAAAAACGTTGCATTAGATATTTTAATGCAACCTTTATGCTGAGTAAAGTTGCGTTAGAGTAAAATGCAACCCAATTGAAAAAAGTTGCATCTAAAAAGTTACATTAAGCTTATTTTCTAGTAGTGATAAAATTGCAAAAAGAGAAAATAGATATTTGAAGATAGGTGAATGTGGACATGTGGTCATATCTTTAAAAAAAAAAAAAAAAAAAAGTTGAATGTGGTCATAGGAAAGAATGCAAATGATAAAACAAAAGGGTTTTTGGTGAGGGAAAGTGGCTGACAAAAGCAAGAGCACACGTGAACACTCGTTACCGTATTTCATTTTCACGGTTTAATTTTTGAAGTTTTATCAATTTTTCTCTTTACTCTTTCTATTTTTCTTTTTTATAATGGCTTTTTTCTTACACTGTTTTCAAATTAAAAATGCTTTTTTGAGCCAGTTAAATTTCTATTTAATACCCTCTTTGATGATTTAACTGACTACACATATGAATTGGTAGCTAAGTAAAATAGGGTAAAATTCTTAGAAAAAACATAATAGAATACAACTTTATGCTAAAAGGGTGTAAGATAAATATACAAGTTATACTTTAGTTTATCAAAACTATAAAAATTTATCAACTTTAAAGACGAGTCATTAACTTTTTAAACAAAAATAAGTGTTAACAAACATCTAATATTCTAAGAGGCTATCATGTGTTCTTAAATGACTTACATTGGCTTAATATATATTTTAAGCGCATCATGGTACAAATTTTAAAACATACAACAACATTCTTTTTACATGTAATTAATAATACATACATGATTTTAACATAACTCTTATTTTTTATTTGCGGTTAAGGTGGTGACATATTCAAAAAAATAGGTGCCAGTTCAAATCAAACCCATACTCAAGGGCGGACTTATGCAGTGGCGGATCTAGGATTCACGCCAAGCAGGAACGTTTATAAGAAAAGCGGTAACGAAATCGAAAAAACGTCAAATTTTTCCAAAATTTACACTAAAAATGTCAAATTTTTCCCCGCCAAGCGGTAGCGGGCGCTCCCCCTTGTGTCCATATAGGTCCGCCCCTGGACTTATGTACAAAGTACGGGTTCCCGGGAACCCAGTCTTTTTTTAATTTTTAGTGTAAATATATATAAGAAGCTGAAAAGGAACCCATAAGTATATTATAAAAGGAACCCATAAACACAAAAGGCCTTGGTTCCACTGGTTATGCTTGCGCTTTTCTTCCTAACCCACCCGAGTTTGAATCCCGTAATTGCTTTTTTTGTCCGTTTTTTTTAATTTCTCTTTTAATTTTTTTTCTTTAAAGTAATAAAACATTAAAACCCATTTAGGGTTATATCAGAAAACATATACGCCGCACACAAACAAGCAGCGAACAGAGATCAAACAACATCAGCAGGCAGCAGCTCCACCTCCGCCCTCGCCCTCCGGCTGCTCCGCCTCCGGCTCCGGCTGCCGAAACTTTGTTTTTCTTATCTATTTATCATCATCTCAAACCTTTAGGTAGTTTTCTTTAAAGTAATAAAACATTAAAACCCATTTAGGGTTATATCAGAAAACATATACGCCGCACACAAACAAGCAGTGAACAGAGATCAAACAACATCAGCAGGCAGCAGCTCCACCTCTGCCCTCGCCCTCCGGCTGCTCCGCCTCCGCCTCCGGCTGCCGAAACTTTGTTTTTCTTATCTATTTATCATCATCTCAGTGATTAAGGTTAGTTTTATACGATTAATTGATTATCAATTTATCATCATCTCAGTGATTAGAGTTTGTTATACATCTGTTTGTTTTACATCGATGATTACAGCTTTTGATTACATCAATGAATGATTAACTGATTACAATTTATAATCTGTTGATTACATAAAAATTGGGTTTGAAATTGGGTTTTTAAGTTCATATTGCTGCTGAAAGTTTCAGCTTTTGATGTTTTATTGCTGCCGAAACAGTTCGATTAAGTGATTTTTAAGTTAATATTGCTGCTGGCCTGCTGAAAGGTTCATCTGTTTGTTTTACACCAGTGATTACAGCTTTTTTAAGTTAATATTGCTGCTGAAAGTTAATATTGAATCTGTTTGGTATTCCGTTGAGAGTGTAATGCAACGTTTTCAAAAGATGAAAACTCGTCGTCAACAACTTTAGGTAGTTTTTTTTATTTGTAAAGACTATCGTATTTTATATTGTGTTTTTAAATTTCTAATGACGATTTTATTTTCATCATTGTATCGTACTTTTATTATGTGATGAACCTTACCCGATCCAAACTATTGAACCGACCCGAAATTCTTTATATTCAGTTACATGAAATTGGAGTATCTAAAAAAGTGAACCCAGTGAAAAATATTCCTGGATCCGCCACTGCCCATACTAACATTGGTACCGGTACTGATATCACTTTTTATGGTTTCGCACTTTCGCTCGATGTATAAATACGTCGTTATTATTTTGAGCATATCACGGCTTTGTTATTTAGATTTTTTCATTTCATTACTACACCGAGTGTCGGTACTGTAATAGTACCGTAATGAACCGAACCAAACTGTTACAGACCGAAATCCCGCCACGAAACGACGGGGCAATCCAACTAGTTACTAACAAAATAGGTACCGATTTAATTAAGGATGTCATTAAATAGTAATTTAAAAAGTTATAAATGATATGGTTAATTGAAGCATTTAATCTTCTTACTTACTCATTTTCAACTTCTAATCTCTTCTACGATCTGGATTTGAATTTGTATTCTAATCTTCACCAACAATTAACCTACCACAAACAATTTTTTCAATATAATTATTAATTATCTACTACTTTTTGTCCTTATCAAACTTTTCTTTGCATTGTATATACAATGAAATCACTTTCACAAAATATGTAATTTTCAAAACAGTATTTACGAAAATACAAATTATTTATATTACATCATGATATTTATCTTCCTATACTAATAAACAAAAATCTTTTTTACATCTCCTCCCTTCTAATAATAATATTACATATTAATTTTTATACACTAAATATAATATAATATTAATTAATATAGTTAGAAATTCAAATTTAATCAATAATTATCTATAACAAATATAAATGTATCTAATAATATAATAAGTATAATATTATTTAATATAGTTAGAGATCAAACGTATAATTTCAAATTTAATTAATAGTAAATTACTTTTTGAGTTCCTATGTTTTAGTGGTTTTAACCACTTGAATCTAAAATCAAAAAGTTTAACGCCCTGAGTCTCTAACCGCTCATTCACACCCCCCTGTAAAAAATTCAAAAAACTTTTTGTAAGAACGAGTTCTCTAAGTTCTCACAACTTGTAGAAATGTAATAAAGTATCAAATCACATGTACAAGTACTTATAGTATATAACTTAGAAGACTAAAATTACAAGCAGGTTAACTAAATAAAGTACCAAATTATCTTTAAAGCGAACACTAAATGGTTTTTAAAAGACATATTTTTTTGTTATTAAGTATATAACATTATATTTACTTAAATCGTGTAATACACGTGTTCAATATTTTATTCCAATTTTAAATTTATGTTAATATGAATATGTTTTCATCTTAAAAAATGGCTCAACTTCCTAATAACATTGAGTTTTAAATATTAAACATAGTTTCAATCATATTACATAACTAAAAACATTATCATCATGCTAAATAAAGACATTATATAATATTATAAAAATTTTAATTTGAATATTTAAATGTCGACTACCACTTGGTGCAGAGTGAGACACTGATGGGCAATGATAGGAGACCCAGGGAAACCTGGGTTGAATCCTTGAGCCAAACGGGTTTTACTGGTAATTTTACTGTCGTGCCTACGGGCGGGTGGGTTACCGGGTTTTCCCCGGAATTGGTGGTGGACTCGGGTTACTCTCGGAGTACTCCGTTTGTCCAGTGGGTGCCCCGAGAGTGCTCGGGATTGAGTTTGTTGGCCGTTCAAAAAAAAAAAATGTCGACTACTAATTAAAAAGTTATTGTAGACGCTCAAATTTATAGTTTAAAAAACTTTAGTCCTATTTTTTTAAACGTATACTTTATTTTTAGTATGATTTTTTAAATGTAATATTTTCTATACAATGATGATATTCATATATTGTCATCCATATATCTAAAAATAGTATTTATATCAAAGAATTTTTTATATCAGTAATATACATAGTAGAATTTAATTACAATTCATTTACCATAACCTAATAACTTATAATTATTTTTAAAAATACTTACAATTTTATGATTATTATTTTTTTTTAATTTTTTAGTGTTACTTCTTTTTAAGACATAAAATAAAATGGATTGTAGTATCTCAAAAGAGAAGTGAAAACTTAGAAAATTATTTTGAATAGCGAAAATATAACTGTTCTTTTGTTTAACTATTTTATTTAAATAAGTCATTTCATTAATAAGGATTATATATAAGTTTATAATTTATATTTTTTCATCATTTAACCCATGTAATACACGGGGTTGTAAGCTAGTATTACATCATGATAGAAGTGAATGTTAGATAATCACGAGTAATTAATGATACAACATGTAACTAAAAAATTACTACAAGAACAATAATATTCAAAATCTTAAAAAATATATATATCAATGATATAATTCAAATTTTCATTGATTATTTTCCATGCTAGCGAAAGAGTGGCGGTGGTGACAATGACAACCATGATGGTGGTTGCTCCAACAATAAAGATGGTGGTTTTGGTGTGACAGATTATGTTGAAGTAAACGACTCTTTTTTCATTCAATCTTGTACCATTTTTTAAGTCAAGTTAAATTCTAAGAAAATCATAATCATCATATATCCCACAAATAACAAAGCTAAGGTAGGATCTGTGGAGGGTAAAATGTAGACAGACTTACTTTTGCCCCGTAGGAATAGAGAGGCTGCTTCCAATGAGACTCCAGCTCGATAGTAATTTTGCATCAAGCCTTGGACATAAGGCATATAACACTTAGCAATTGAGACAAACGCCTATTAGTGTATGTACCCCGTTATCTTTTGGCTATCAATGCCACCACATGATGCATGATTTACTATCCCCCTCTTTTAACGTTATTTTCACGAAATTAGTAAAATAACGTTAAAATTAGTACACTTTTACTTTTGCCCCCCAAACGCCCCACATATATAATTATATGAGTATACCGTAAGCGGGGATAAAAAGTAAGTTCGGCATCGGCCCAGATTGGTCTCAGCCCAGTTTGCAAGTTTTGACTTGTTTGGATTTCATGCCAATCCATTCCCGGTGGTGAAGTTTTGAACCGGCTTTAACATATAAACAATGGTATTTTGCCTTGGCCCAGGAACAAATACTTGTCAGTGTTTCAGATTTTGGAAAATTGGTCCATTGTAACTTTTTTTTATATAAAAGATTTAAATAACAATATTAAAAAAAGAATTTAAATTTCCTATTTTCCAAATCAATTTAAAAATATATTTTTGAAAGTTGTTTTTCAGGTTTTTTAGAACTTTTTATATTTAGTTAAGGAGTAACTATAAACAATAGTATTATAGTAAGAAAGCTTATGGTTTGTTTTTCATTCTTTTTTTTCTTCTAATAAAGAAATGCAATGGATCATTCCATTCTATATCGTTACTTCATTTCGTTTTATTACTATATTCATTCCCGTTTCCTTCACATTTTGTTCTCTCCATTACATATACACTTACGGAATTTGGTTTGCTCTAACTTTTTTCAATGAAATGGACTCTATCAAGTTAATTGGAATTTATAAGAATTGAATTTGAATTTGTAAAAAAGTTAGAATTTTTCTAAAAAACAGGAATTTATCAAAGTCTTTGAACTTCATGATACATTTGATTGGAAATTAAAAGATCATGAAGGAACAGAATCTATCACCATTACTACTACTTAACGGTTGGTGTCGCCACCACAGCCTCACCACTTGTCGGTTTCAATCACCATCGACGGCGCAACGATGATGGATTTCGAGGGGGAGGGATTATATACTCCTAAGCTACTGTAGTTTTCCTATAAATAAAAAAGAGTTTATTACTTTGATTGTCCCTAGATATGTCCATATTGCAAGTTTGGTCATAAAGTTTAAAAAACTACATGTGATATCCCCACTTTTTAAAACCAAAATACTAACGCTCCTTGAAATGAATAGAGGCTACATTTTTCTGCTAAAATTGAAATACCTCTTTACATATTAAAACTAAGTTAAATAATAAAAATACACGACCCACTTTTAACAAAATACTATAAAGAAATCAAAAGGATGGGACCAACTCCTCCCAAACCCCACCCACCCTCCCCCCCCCCCCATGCGGGTGTTACATAACGATATCAACCATGTTTGTTTGTTTGTCCACAACCTTGTAGACATCAACCAGTTACACTATATAATGTACGACTAAAAGTTTTATAATTTTTACAAAATTGATTGTCTTGTTGATGTTCAACCAACACGTGTTGTGCACACTCCACATCACAAAAAGTGTTAATTCATATTTGTGTCCGAACTGTATGAATAGTCTAGATAGAGTTAGATGTATGAGACATATGTATGAACAGTTCAAGCGAATGAGCCATTTGTTTGAAGCTCCCAAACATATGGGTCATGGCTTCTATATATAGAGGTGCCATGCGTTTGAACTAGATCAGTTTCATTTGAGAGGAGATATCACACTTTTTCTCCTAGAGCTTAAACGATGTAAACTATTTCGATTTCAATACAATTTGTGCCGATTCGTTCCTATCACATTTATCTACACCGTATTGAGTTCTATCTATCGAAACTTCTGTCTTGAACGTGTTTAAACACTAATCGTTAGTTTTCACGGTGCATTTCACGTAATTTATTTGCATCAGAGCTGCAGTACCAATCTAATTGATCTAATAGTTGATTAGATTACGCACGCTCTTGATTAGTGTGCGGATTTTCAAGTTTTTAATGTTTTAGACGTTAAAGTGAGTGCAATATGTTTTTTTTTTGTTAAAATTGAGGGTTAAATCACAGATAAAAAGTCAAACTGAAGCTTAGGATTTGTTTAGTTTTGATTTTCGCACCTATTGGGAGTTGTTTCATCATCTAATTCGAAGAATTGAAGATTTTGGATCGAAAATTGTGTTACATCATTTACAAATGCATGAGAGAGTTGCAGCAACTGCTGGTCAAACACATGAACCATGCTCTTGAAATTTAGACACATGAGCCATTGTAGGTCCGTTAATGGTCTTAGATGTTGACAGGATTGAATATCCAACCAAGAGTGTGGAATCCTCCTGATTAGATTATGACAGAAAACGTGTAGATAATACAAATTCCAAACAAACTGATCTTTATTGATTATTGAACTAGATGTTTACAATCATTTAAGATCACCAAGAACACTTCACAATTCATCTCTCTCTCTCCTACGATTTCTCTCTTTCTAAACTCTCTGTAAATTGTATTTTGAAGTGCTAACCTAAACCCAAATGCAAAGCTTTATTTACATAATACAAGGCATCGAATCTGGGCTAGAGTTACACATGGGCTGCAAATTTGATCAAGCCCAATTCACCAAACACTCCACCTATATGGGGTTAGTAGCCTGAAACTCTGCTACTTTATTATACAAAGCTAAACCCGCTAAACGTTCATCATTTCACTAATTACAAGATATCCAAAGACCTAATTATATGAAGCTGTTGACACAATATGCACCAATAGACTCCACTTTGACAATAGCTTCATAGGGCAACTGTCGCAACCCTCGTCCCCGTGTTACAAACCCGAGAACGGGCGGCCGCGACCAGTTTCGGTGGTATCTTGTTTTTGTCTAAATTGGCAGCGGAATTTACATCAAGATCGTAGTTAGGAAATATTTTATCAGAGTAAAATACCACACTTTAATAATATTAAACACATGGGTAAAACCCAAGTTTTCAGTACACACATTTTCATAGGGATACACCCTATTTTATTTAATAAAACATCTATTTATTTTTAGGTAACTTTATTGCCACTTTTCCAAGCCTTCAGTGCTGTCCAGCTGGCTTCTATTTGGCTTTCACATTTTGTTACCTGAAACGCGTTTTAAAAACATTTTGTCAGTGGGAAATACAGGTGAGTGAATCCCAGTTCAATCAAGTTTTAATAAAAACCATTGTATAGTATTGAAGGTGGTCTCGCAATTACATTTGTTTCCAAGTTATACCAATTATCACCCGTGGTACTGTCAGACCCAACTTTTGGAAATGTTACTCCTTGACCAGGTGGTAACAAATTTTGTATACAAAACCCCAACATACCCACGATAATTGTATTCTTACAAATACTCAATAACTTCTTAATATATAATTAATCATATGAGGTTTTGTAAAAACAGTTAACAAGAGGTTTACAAAAAGCGGATAAACTCACATTGCTGTCTTAGATTATTCTTTAGGGTTTCCTGGTGATAATCTATAAATTACACAAATGCACATGTGTTAGTATAATAACCCATTTTAACATTAGTAATACTCTCCCCGAGACGACATTCCAACGACTACATCGGCCAGAACCACGACAGCCGTTACGGAACCCTAGATCAATCGGGCAGAGTATCTAATACGTCTCTAGGGGTTATAATACTTACATCGGAGCAGAACCTCGCTATTTAGGGGGTATAATACCCGTATGTTATGCCTATTATATGAGAATTCGTTTAGAAAGAAGAGAATTGAGCGACGGAAAATGAAATCCCGAGGCCTCCTAATATAGGGCTGAAAAACGGGTTTCTCGCGGCCCGCGTCGTAGCTGGACTAGGCTCTAGGTGATCCGGGTCATCGACTAGGTTCAACAGGTGTGGGCCACGCGTCAACACCGGAGCTTGCCTGATCTTTAAGTTGTCGCGGCCCGCATAAGACGTACCATGGGCTATGCGGCCCGCGTGTCGCAACCCCCGATCCCTAATTCCCGGGAACGGGCGGCCGCGAGCCAGTTTCGGTGGTACCCTGTTATTGTCTAATTTGGCAGCGGAGTTCTACATCAGGATCGTAGTTAGGAAATATTTTATCAGAATAAAATACCACATTTCCATAACATTAAACACATGGGTAAAACCCAAGTTTTTCATTACACATATTTTCATAGGGATACACCCTATTTTATTTAATAAAAACATCTATTTTATTCTTAGGTAACTTTATTGCCACTTTTCCAAGCCTTCAGTGCTGTCCAGCTGGCTTCTATTTGGCTTTCACATTTTGTTACCTGAAACGCGTTTTAAAAACATTTGTCAGTAGGAAATACTGGTGAGTGAATCCCAGTTTAATCAAGTTTAATTAAAAACCATTGTACAGTATTGAGGGCGCATCCGCAATTACAGTTGTTTCCAAGTTATATCAATTACCACCACACGGTACTGTCGTTTCGACTTATGGTCATGTTACTCCTTTACCAGTGTCACACACTGGCTTTGCGGAAGCGTGGGTTTATTTGGTGTGACTTCTTAATACCATAGCATAATCACAACAATGCTATATGAAAATAAAACCATGATGTTCATCCATTAATTCAAGTTTAAAAAGTTAAACACGACAACATTGTTTTCAAAAGTCGACACATGCAATGGATGGATTACAACATGACATAATAAAAATATTGTTCGCACGACACAACCATAAGACGTGAATTAAAACCACAGTTTAGGACTTGTGACTCGTCCAGGCAAAAGTCACAATTCCTAAACTCGGATGACATCATTTCTCCTATGCAGCTTGATGACATAGCATACCTTGCCAGATCCCTAATTTCCTGAAATACATGTAATTTGAAAAATCAACAAAAAGTTGAGCGAGTTCATGTAAAAGTGAGTATGAGTAAACCTTTAAAGTATGTATAAAAGTCCCTGGTATGTAGCAATAAGGAAAAAGAGATCACCAATGGGTTGCAAAGCCACTAGTATGTGTGAGAAAGTGCAGGGAAACTCAAACCTAGCAAATTTGTACCGGGCTTCGGCTGTAAGACACAGTCACCTCTATGGGCCTCCCTGGCCTCACGGGTGTGGGCTCGCTACACCCAAATAGATCTACCACTCTTGTATCCCTCGGTCCTACAAAGAGGATTAATGGCCTCGAGTGTTGTACCCACCCCTCATATGATCTAGTAGTATAAACCCTCCCTACGCTAACCATACCATGTAATAAATGTTTGTAATAGTTGTCGCATGTATTTCACCCCCGAAGTATAAAACTGAAAACAGTAAAGAGAAAAGGGGGACATGAACTCACAGAAGTGCGTCTCGTGAAACGTCAAACTCCAACTCAATCTACAGCGTGATGACATACACGTACTAATGCCTATTAGACGGACGGCCGTGCCTTGGCTTAAAGTTTTTAACGTTTTTGGGAAATAGTTAGACAACTATTTCGTATTCACACTTCTAAATTATTTTATATTCATATTTTCCTTCCCAATGATGGGGGTAATAATACATGTGTGTTTTATAATTCCGAAAATATATTTTTAAGTCTCACTTGAAAAATATATTTTAATTACTTTGTCTAAAATGCTTTTAATCCCAATATATATATATATATATATATATATATATATATATATATATATATATATATATATATTTTTCCCAAAAATATTATATTTTATTTCATAAGTTTTTCCAAAATAATATTTCACCAACATTATACAAATAGGAGTATTTTTCTGAAAAATACATAAGTTACATTTTTAAAGTTCGCGTTGTATACGCTACTTATATAACTTAAATATTTATTTTGTGAGCGCGTTGGTATTATTTTGGAGAAGTATTTTCACGGTTTTTTCATGTTATATTATTTTTACCCTAAAAATAATATATATCTAGTTCACAAAATAATCACATAATCACACAAGCGTCTTATTTTAAAATATATATTCTAAATATATATTTAACAAGTTTTATTTACGAAAATCCACCTCCGGTACTTGGTATTTTGTAATAAAAATCATGGCGAAGTTTATTTTTGAAAACAACTTAAAAATTATATTTGTAAATATTTGTTAGAAAAATATTTCTAAGTGTTATATTTCTGGAAAAATTTTGACAGAGTTTCCTCTGTAAATCGAGGTGTCCATGCTTTTATGTTAGCGCACTACATCTGTTGATTTCATCTAGGTGTCTAGAATCAGGTCTTACATCGTATTGTATAGCATAGGGCACGAAATACGAGAAAACAGGAGTCTGTATGAGTGTTGTATGCTAGGTCCGCTCATAGGGACATTAGAATGATGGTTCGCTTATAGGTGCAGCATGGTCCGCTTATGTGGACTTGACTGGTCCGCTCTTATGGTCATATGACACATAAGCGGACCCAAATGTCTATATATAGGAGTTGTTCGAGCGGACCTCATAACGTTGATTCTGTATTCCACGCCGAAGCTCTGCCGGTGTGAAGATCGAGCTGTAAAACGTTTCAAATCAATAAAACAAGCAGTTAGGAGGAAGAACAAGCTACTTCTACTTGCATTTCTTATTATTCCGCATCTGAAACGCAAGAGACAACCTTTGAACGACTCGTTCGGGTCAGCAAACGATCCTACAAGTGGTATCAGAGCTTGGGAGGAGGTTTTCTGCAGATTGTAGCTGTTTTTCATCATTTCTTCTTACTTCTACACCTTCTTTTCTCATTTCCAGGAGATTTCACGGTCTAATTTCGTTCAAAAGCTCACAGATTGTGCAAAATTGATCAAAGACAAACCCTTGAAAGTTTCAGGTCGAAATACAGTTTTATGATGGGTCAAATCAGGTTCGAAAGGTGGTCCGCTCGTACTTACGTCATCGAGATTCGCTCTTAGGTCACAGTCTGGTTCGCTTTTCTGGTCGTGGTTGGTTCGCTTATTGGAACAAGTTTGAGTCTGGTTCGCTCCAGATTAGTAGTTTGGTTCGCTCGATTGTACAACTTTGCTTCTGGTCCGCTCCAAAGTACATTCCAGGTCCGCTTATCAGGTCACATTCAGGTTCGCTCCAGTGTATATTTCTGGTCCGCTCCAAAGACAGTTATCCAAAGAGGTTCGCTCCAAAGATTCATTCTGGTTCGCTCCAAAGAACATAGTGTGGTTCGCTTGTGTGGTCAATATCAGTTCGCTTATTTGAAACTTTCAGTTCGCTTTTCTGTCACTTGCTTTGAAAAACGTGCCAAGTCAATATGGATTCCGATTTCTACAACGCGTTTGCATCATCGACTACTCCAGCTGCAATTGCTCAAGCAATGAACTTAGAAAATGAGACGGGAACGACTCAAAAGCCCCCTAGGTTGATGAGTATCGAGGAATATTATCGATGGAAGGATTGGTTTGAAAACTGGGTTCAGGCAAACCATCTCAGATCGTGGGAGTGCATATTGAAGAAGTACACTTTGCCTCGAACAGATTTGCAAGTTATTAAAGAGATATCCGAATTCACTGATTAAGAACGAGCGATGTATAGAGCCGAGAAAATGATGATCAGTTTGTTGCAGCAGGCGATAAAGGAAGATATATTCATCTTGTTACAGCACGACAAAACTGCTAAGTCAATATGGGATGCTCTTAGGGTTAAATTCGAGGGAAGTGAGAACATGATCAAGAGCAAGAAAGCTTTATTAAAGAAAGAATTTGATCTGTTTAGCAGTTTGCCAGGAGAGGATACTAAAAAACTGATCGAGAGATACTGTCACTTGGTGCGATCACTGTCTATGTTGGGAGTGGAAAAAGGTCGTGAGGAGTGGGTGGATAAGTTGGCGGACGCGTTACCTCAGAAAGAGTGGGGAACATATTTGATGATCTTGAAGAATACTGGTGTGTATGATGGGTTAACAATCTCACCGTTTATTGAGAAAATTGAAAGTCAGGATCTTGAACAGCAAAAGATCACGAGGATGAATAGTCCGAGTGGTCAACAGGATGTGAAGATGTACTACAGGGGTAGTAATCCAGCCACTGAGTCTGAAAGAAGTCCGAAGATTCAAACCGCTTTCAGTGCTGGAGATTCATCAGATAAAGCTGATCAGGGCTCGAATAAGAGTAGCAGCGGGTTTTCATCATTTCCAAGTGTGAATCCGAAAGAGACAAACACGAGTTTTCAGTCTCAAAGTACAAAGACCGGAAATGGATACGTGATTCAATGCAACATAGCTCTCAACCTTCCAGAAGGTCAAAGCTTGTCCGAAGACATTGCAAAAGACCACATGGCTCTTCTGGGTTCTGTTCTGTTGTCCTATGAAGGTCTGGTTGCTGGTCGGATCGGAAATCCTATGCTTACCAAAGAGGATTACGATCAAATAGACGCCGAGGAAATGGAACTCATGGATATCAAATGGTGTCTTGCAAGTGTTCTTCGACGGGCTGAGAAATTCAAAACCATTACCGGGAGAAATGACTTTCTAGATGCTCATGTATCTACTTTAGGTTTTGATAAATCTAAAGTTACTTGTTTTCGATGCAGGGAGAAAGGCCATTTCAAACGGGAGTGCAAAGGAAGAGAAGCTAGCGGAGCACAGAATCCATTCGG
This sequence comes from Helianthus annuus, assembly GCF_002127325.2. NCBI lineage: Eukaryota > Viridiplantae > Streptophyta > Magnoliopsida > Asterales > Asteraceae > Helianthus > Helianthus annuus. The sequence goes on from NC_035442.2 coordinate 139,670,238, forward strand.
GAAAGATGATTACTACCGCAAAGCTATCTATCAGCAAGTCGGTCAATCCCAAGAACCACAGACAGCTCACGGGAGAGAGATTAAAGATCCCAAAAGAGCATGTTTGGTAGATTTCAGCTGGAGTGATTACATATCATCTGAAGGCAAAGCAGCACGCATTATTTATCAAGATGATGAGAAACTACCAGTAGGTTTCAGTTGGGATATGTTTGTGGATGAGAAGGGAGAGTTCAAAGCCTTCATTGCCAAGATTGTCCGAGAGCCAGATCTGTTTGCTACTTGGATGAAATCTATTGGAGAGATAGTGAAGAGTGAAGATGAAAGGTCTGTGTCATCTGATGAAGGTTCAGATAGTACTGATAAACCTTTAGAAAGATCTGGAGAAATTTCAGAAGGTTCAGATGAAAGTTTACAGAGTTCAGATGAAGATGTACAGAATGAGAATGTTTCAGAAAAAGCAGTTGTTTTTGATAAAACACCGTCTGATTCTAGTGAATCAGATGATGATTCTGATAAATCTGTAAAATTTGATCAATCACCAGATCACAGTAGCAGTGATGATGAGGAAGAGAAACATATAAATGTTGCTAAATCTCATCTTTCTCCTGAAAGTTTTCATTTTTATTTTGCAGATCGGATAGAGAAACTAAAGGAGAAAAGAGCTGCTAAAGAACAACAGAAGGAATCTGAAGGTGATGTTCAAAATGCTGAGAATGTTGCTGAGAAGATTACTATGATTGAAAAAGAAGAAGAAAAGGTGATTGAAGTAGAAAAAGTGGTTGAAGTTGTTAAAACAATCGAAGTTGAGAAGATTGTTGAAGTCGTCAAGCCGTGTGAGAAGTGCTTGGAAGCTTGCAAGAATTGTGCAGCTAAAGACGACATCATAGCTGAGTACGAGAAGAAAAAGGAGCAGTTACTGTTTAATCTCAATTATGTGAAAGAATCATATGATGTCTTGAATAAAACAGTAACTGGTCTCCAAAAGACAAACTCAGAAAGAGAACAAGCACTGACAATGTTGAATGCAGTTTTAATGACAAAACAAAAAGCAATAAACTTCTACATCGAAGAGAGTGCTAAGTGGAAGCAAGAGTTGGAGACGGAAAAGATAGAGAATGAGAGAACTAGACGCTTATTGCAAAGTTACTCTAGTTCTGATTATCTCATTGACCGTATTTACCCAACTGTTGCAGGAATGGAAGCTTTTAAAGATGAGAAGCTAAAAGACAAGAAAGATTGTGGTAAGAAATCGACTGTTAGTTATAACAAATGTCCGCCTCCGATTTGGGATGGTTATTCACCTAGGAGACCAAATGAGGAGCAATTGGAAAAGGCAGTCAATATAAAGCTTAAAACCGACAGAACTGACGTTTTACCAGATAATATTGATGTCACGTATACCTCGTCCGATACTGATCATGAGTCTGAACTAATCAAAAAGGTGGTCGATCAGGTGTTGGATACTGATGAGGAGTCTGAGTCAAAATCTGGGTCTGGAAAGTCAAAGCCAGTCAACAGAGAAAATTCGTCGGTTAAACAGTCTTATAGTAAAGAATTTTTATTGTCAAAGGCAGATTTGAATGATGAAACATTCGAAGTTATGTATACTTTGAATGGTTCGGACAAATTATATTACAATAAAGAGTTCCCAATAATGAGTATTAAAACGGAACTAATAAACAAAACTTTCAAACTAATAGAGATTAATATTCCAGAATTAAAAGTTTTGAAAAGTTTTGAAAAATCTAAAAAATACACTTCTAGAGTTCAGCAACGTTTAAATAAGAAAAAGGGCAACAATTCTGGTCCTGGTTTTCAAAAGAAACCTAACCAAAATCGTAGCTATAAAAAGAAAGGTTTAGGTTTTGTTCCACCAGAAAACTATAAAAATGATAAAAATTCTAAAACAAAAACAGAATTTGTGTCAGGTGGAAGCTCAGATGAAGAACAGAAGAAACCATTCTGGAGACAGTCAAACCAAGAGTTTCTTGCTGAGAGAAAGAAGAATGGAGCTGATATTTGTTATCAAAGAGAGACTAGAACCTGTTATAGATGCAATGAAACTGGTCATATTGCATGGAATTGCTCGTAGAGTGCCAAATCAAAACAGGGAGTTTCTCAGAAGTTGAAAGAGAAAGTTGTTGATGTTGAAAAACCAACCAATAGACCTAAAATTTTTGAGAATTCAAAATTTGAGGTTGGTGAGTGTTCAAAGAAGAACAGATATGAAAAGAAAGGAAAAGACAACCAAGTGTGGGTTGCAAAGAAAGGAGATGTGAATGTCGGCGATGAATCTGGTTCTACAAAGCCAGAAGAGCCACAGGTTGAGAAGAAGATTTCAGTGAATGATGAGGAGTTTCCATCATTGAAGTTTGAGGAAGTGAAAAAGAAAGTTGGCAAAACTGAGATTTCGAATCAGTTTTATAAAGAAAAAGATGAATTTGATGTCGAGAAAACATTCAACGGGAATGTTAAAAAGATATTTGGGAAAATGTTGAGTGGGAGAGCAAAGGGAGTAAAAGACTTTTATGCAACTAAAAAGGCAACATACTCTCCTACTGCTCAAGAGCTGAAGGCTATCAAGTCTGAAAAGACTTGGATGGAAGTTTGTTTCCCATGATAGTCTCAGGACTATGCCGGAGATCCCAAGTTTATATCGTGGATCATGAATCGGCATCTTTCTAGTGTTTGAAAAGTTTGTTTGTAAGATTTCGAAATGTGTTTACTGTTTGCAGGTTGAAGGACTACGCCGGAGCTTCCAGGTTGGTAATTGAGAAGCAGGAATCGGCATCTTTCTGGTCAATTCGACAAGTGGTAAAAAGGTTTCTGTAGACATTTCATTTCTACAGCATAACCTATAAATGGTAATTTTTGGATATCTACAAGTGGTAATCTTGATCTTACAAGTGGTATTTGTGGTTATATTTTGAGATGTTTGTATTTTTACAAGTGGTACAGAAGGTTCTGAAATGCAAATGGTAAATCAGGGACATTAAATTGTACTTGATTTACTATATCTGGCAAGAAATGAACAAGATGATGAACCACATCCCCGTTTTTAAAATGATAGACCTACAAGTGGTTTTTATCAACACAAATTCATTTTCCGGAAAAATCATTTTGATTAAAACAAACTTAAGTGTTTTGAGATCTAAAATGAGAAAATGGTTTGTGATAGGGGGAGTTCTGATTGTTTATGCCTAGTGAATGGAGATTTGATGTGATTCGATATCAGTTGTCAAGTTTCTGTACAGTTTGTATTGTTTTCTATGTTTTCAAGTGGGTCAAGAGTCTAGTAGTTTTCAAATTTCCTTTGAAATGTGTTTGCATTTTAGGGGGAGTAGAAAATTTCAGAAAATCCAAAAACATTAGAAAATTTGAAAAAGACAAAAACATGATAAAATTCAAAAATGAGTCTCGTTGTGAAAAGAGGAAATGATAGTACATCAGTGAGCTGTCACAACATGCTAAAGAAATGTAAAGATAAAATGTGATAAACAATCTTACTGTGGATATGTCAGTAGGTTTTCGCACATTTAGTAAATTAAAACGAGATATAAACCTAAAATTCAAACTTGCTTGTTCTGTGGGTTAACACAAACTTGGATATATAGGTAACCCCTGAAATCTTGTTTGAAAGGTCCCTTATTCTGAGATACTAGGTCTTTATGCTCAGTGATATCTGGGGTATTATCCCGGGACTTCTGCTGTATCGAAGTACTGACCTAGTCCCCGGATAATGCTTTTCGCAAAAAGCTTGAAACATAGCTTCACCCTCAGCATGCTGATGAAACAATAAAATTGATAGTCGCTGCTGTTGAAATTAAAAGATCCTCTAAAGGGGATACACCAAAAGTCGAGCCGTCATCTCTCTGCTGAACGGAAGTTCTGACCTGAGCTCTCACGGTTTCGCACCTAACCCCTATACAGATATCAGCTGTGGTATACTCACCTGTAAGACTGAATATTGGGATCTGGATACGGGAGTATATTCAAGAAGTGGGACACACGGATAAGTTTAAGTTCTTAAGACATTAATATCGTATCTCGGATCAATTAAACTTTGTGTGAAAATTTCAGTGGACCGATATACTGACAATCTAGGTGAATTGTTTTGAACTAAAAATGCAATCAACCTTAACGGTGTTAGTGACATGTCTCATAAACTGATATGATCCTCTTACACGAACTCACAAAAATATTGTCTGTAAATATTTTCTGTTATTGCATTTCAAGTTTCTTTATTTCAAAATCCAAAAAAAATTTTAGTGTGTTTTAGCATAAATTTTGGAAAAGTCAAAAAGATTTTCGACAACTGATGTTGGAAAACTGATTTTCAAAATTCCGAGTGCTAAACATGATGAGCAGAATTTGAGGGGGAGTGTTTGTGTAAATCTAACTATTTTTGTTAATCTAACCTTCTTCAAGTGGTTCATCATAGATAGTTGAGAGAAAGATTGTGTTGGTGCACAGTTATATGTTAGTTGGTGCTTATGAGGGGAGTCATGTGTTGGTACACAGGTATTTGATATGTGATAAATTTAGAAAATTTATTTCTGGGTTAAGATAGTGCAGGTAGCCAGGTTTCGATTCCTGAAGATCTCTGTTGGAGCCAGGTTGATCGATCCTGAAAGCATGAGTAGAGCCAGAGTTTCTGATCCTGAAGATTACTTCAACTGCTGATGCTGATGATCTTAAGGAATCAAGAGGTCTGATCAAGAGAATTAGATTGTTTTAAAGCCAGACAACGATCCTGAAGATATTATTGAAGAACAAATGAATGCCAGTAAATCGAGAGGGGAAGTCTGAAGATTGAGAGAAGAAAAGGCCCAGAGACTGATCTAGACTGAAGATGTGAAGATACAGTTTTGCAGTCAGGGTGTGTTGACGACTCCATCAACATCTGAGGGGGAGTCTGTTAGTGCACTACATCTGTTGATTTCATCTAGGTGTCTAGAATCAGGTCTTACATCGTATTGTATAGCATAGGGCACGAAATACGAGAAAACAGGAGTCTGTATGAGTGTTGTATGCTAGGTCCGCTCATAGGGACATTAGAATGATGGTTCGCTTATAGGTGCAGCATGGTCCGCTTATGTGGACTTGACTGGTCCGCTCTTATGGTCATATGACACATAAGCGGACACAAATGTCTATATATAGGAGTTGTTCGAGCGGACCTCATAACGTTGATTCTGTATTCCACGCCGAAGCTCTGCCGGTGTGAAGATCGAGCTGTAAAACGTTTCAAATCAATAAAACAAGCAGTTAGGAGGAAGAACAAGCTACTTCTACTTGCATTTCTTATTATTCCGCATCTGAAACGCAAGAGACAACCTCTGAACGACTCGTTCGGGTCAGCAAACGATCCTACATTTTAGCATATCATTTTCTTTTCAAAAACCAATCAACAATCATCAATTAACAATGTATACAATATTTAACCACTAATCTTGACAAAATAAGACTAAATCATAAACTCATGAACTTGAAGGTTTTGTAAAAATATGTAGTAAATCACTAACACATTTAGTAGGTTTTGTTATCTTTAAAAATAAGTTTAGTTTCTTGAAAACTTTATTTTTAAAGAATTTGAAGTTTAACAACTTCTAGTCAAGATTCACAAAAATGTTTCTTTATGAAATTTCCTTGTTACACAAGCGTTACACACTTGTTTAGTTACTATAAATGCTTCTAGTTCATAAAATATCCGGGTTTTAACAAAACTAGTATCTTCCGCTTGGTTTTTCCGAAAAACCACTTGTAGATCTTTAGATCTACAAGTTTACAACTTCATTTTACAAGAAAAATTATGTTTATTCAAGTTTCAAGTTCATGGTGGATGGTTTCATCATCTTTCATATTTCTAACACTAACATCCTACTAGTTCATGTTCTTGAACATGATCTAGTATGTCTAGATGATGATCCATCCTACTTTTAGTAACAAACAACATCAAATAATCATAACTACACAAGATTTACATGATTTACACATATATCTTCTCTTTATCCACCCCATTCACCTTATGTTCAAGACTTTAATGTAAGTTCTTTAGTGTTTCTTAATTTTTAACCATTAAATCAACTATTAACCACCATAAACAAGATCAAGATGATGATTAGAAGCACTTACTACTAGCACAAGGCTAGGGAAGAAACAAGGCGTAAAGCGGTGGATAAAAGAAAACTAGAGTGGTTCTTGAACTTCCGAGTGCACCGAGCTTGTTTGTATGACCTCTTGCACCTTTGAGAGTATGGAAAATGGCTAGAACCAAGCTTGATGGTGGTGGTATGGTGGTTCAGGGTGGCGGACAAGAATGGAGATGGAGGGAGGAGAGAGTGTTGGTGTTTAGTGGGTGTTGAAGTGAGAAGGTGATTAACCTTTGAGTTTATTTATAATCTAATCTCAACATTACCCAACATGTATTATGTCTCTTTATCCTACAACAAGTAAATAAAATAAGGAAAAGAATGGTGAGGGGTGTCCCACCATTTGTAACCGTCAAAAGGGGGGGGGGGCAGGGGTTAGGTGGTGATGATATAGTTAGGATTTAGTTGAAATCTAATGGTACTTAGTTAGGATATTTGTGTGTTTATTAATATAAAGGGTGTTTGGGTGTTCGGTGACCATAACTAGCTCAGAAAAGTAAAAACAATGTTTTTGGCAATATTTTTATGTTCCGGGTAAAGTTCGGTTGTTCGGTTGGATGTTGATCCGTTAAAGTGCTAAATAAAGCTTTTATGTGTCTTTTATATTGTTTTTAGTGACACATTAAATTCTCAACAATTTGGAAAGTGTCTAGGACTATTTCACCAAGTTTTTGCACCTTAGTAGCATTGTTAAATGCTGAATTTTTGTGTTTAGTGCAGAATTTTGTAATTGAAGCATGTTTTAGGCACTTCCGGTCACTATAACTATCACCTAGTGACACAGTTCTATGATCCTCACCTCCCTACACTCACTACTAGTGTAGTAATCTATTCCCGGCTCATACTGGACTCAGAAACAATATCTGTCTAGTGCTGGCAATGTCAGCATATGTTTACTGGGTTATCCGCTCACTGTGCTAACTGTGCTTTCGTGCATCAAGTTTGTCACTATTGTTTGTGTGTAATAGATGGAGTGACAGTAATGAAGTATGATGCATGAGTATGTATGTATGAGAAATCAGAAAGCAGTTTAATCATAATTGTAATCAAGCACAGTAATTAAGCACTAATTAAACATTAATTAATTTGTACGGATACCTGGATTTGTGAGGGTTGTCACATTCTCCCCCTGTTAAGAAAATTTCGTCCCGAAATTTTAGGCTCTGCTTCTAGTTGTAGGGGTCTTAGGAAATAAATGGGGGTACTTTTCTTTCATGCGATCCTCATGTTCCCATGTGTATTCTGGACCATGTCTTGCATTCCAACGAACTTTGACGAGCTTGACACTACTCCTGCGTGTTTTGTTCACCTTCTAATCCGTTACCTCAACGGGTTCTTCCAGAAAGTGGAGCGTGTCGTCGATATGAATTTCATCGGCAGGAATGACAACTATCTCTTGTGTTGGACTCTTCTTCAAGTTTGATACATGGAATGTATCATGAACACCGTTAAGCTCAGCAGGCAAGTCCAACTTGTATGCTACTAAACCAACCCTCTTCAGAATCTTGAATGGACCAATATAGCGCGGATTCAACTTTCCACGCTTTCCGAAGCGTGCCACACCCTTCCAGGGTGATACCTTCAACAAAACCATGTCTCCTACCTCGAATTCCAGAGGTTTCCTTCTTCGGTCCGCATAACACTTTTGTCGATCGCGAGCTGCCTTGATGCGATCTCGAATCTGTGCAATCTTGTCCGTGGTTTCCTGGACCACTTCCGGACCAACTAACTGCCTATCACCTGCATCAGACCAACAAATCGGTGATCGACATTTGCGTTCGTAAAGAGCCTCGAACGGTGCGGCTTGAATACTTGCATGATAACTGTTGTCGTATGAAAATTCGACCAATGGTAGGTGAGTATCCCAACTTCCACCTGAATCCATTACGCAAGCTCTCAGCATATCTTCTAGAGTCTGAATTGTTCGTTCGTTCTGTCCATCGGTTTGTGGGTGAAAAGCTGTATCAGGTTCAACTGAGATCCAAATACTTCTTGAAAGGATTGCCAAATCCTTGACACAAACCTTCCATCTCTATCAGAGATGATTAAAAGAGGCACTCCGTGACGTGCAACGATCTCTCTCATGTATATCTCAGCTAATTTGCTCGTGTTATCTTTCTCTCTGATTGGCAAGAAATGCGCAGATTTCATTAACTGGTCCAGTATTACCCAAATAGTGTCATGACCTTTGGGCGTTCTTGGCAACTTTGTTATGAAATCCATTGAAATTTGTTCCCATTTCCATTTTGATGTCTCAGGTTGCTGCAGTAGACCTGAAGGCTTCTGGTACTCGGCTTTTACCTTGGCGCACGTTAAACACTTGCCAACATAAACTGCAACATCGCCTTTCATCCTAGGACACCAATAGAAGTCCTTAAGATCTTGGTACATCTTATCCGCTCCTGGATGGATAGAGTACCGTGACTTGTGAGCTTCATCGAAAATAACCTTTCTCAAGCCACCAAACAGAGGAACCCAAATCCGTTTCATGAAACATAAAGTTCCTTCCTCGTTTGGTACTAACTGCTTCTCCATCCCATGGAGATATTCCTCGTCAATGTTCCTTTCTTTAAGAGCTTCTTTCTGTGCGGCACGGATGCGCAATGAAAGATCTGTCTGGATAATCATCTCCATAGCCCGAACCCTTATAGGCTTGATCCTTTCTTTACGACTTTGGGCATCGGAGACCACATTCGCCTTCCCTGGATGATACTTGATCTCGCAGTCGTAGTCGTTTAATAATTCGGCCCAGCGTCTTTGTCTCATGTTTAGCTCCTTCTGTGTGACAACTCGTAATTTAGAACTTTTCGTGTGCTTCGATGTAACTTGTTGAACTATACGTGACTAATGGACGTGTTTGATTGTATTGTAATATTATGTATTATGTGCTATGTGATGATATATGAATGTTATAAGTTGGATGCGAACACTTGCTCGGTCGCACAAGCCTTTGGGCCGTGCACTTCTCTCTCTCTCTCGGCTCACTCTATTTGGACTCGAGACCTTAAGGGCAGCCCAATGCTGGGTTCGGCCCACTTCTCTTGTTCACCTACACTTAGTAGCATTGGGGTTAATTCCTCATAATTTACAAAACACTAACACACACAAAAACCCTAAGCTCTCTTCCTCTCTCTTTGTGCGACGGCAACAATCCTCCATCACCGAACCAGGTGGTAGTTGAAGGCCATCTCGATCAATTTAGTCACATCGCACACTTCTGGTTAGTGCTTCGTTATCTCCTTTGGTTGTATGTGTGACAACCCTCACTAAACCAGGTATCCGTACGACTTAATTAATAACTAATTGCTGCTTAATTACTGTGCTTACCTGCAATTGTGGATACAATGCTACTTGACTGTTGATACTTGTACATACTTGCATCATACTCTAATTACCGTCACTACATTATTTACATGCTAAACCTTAGTGACAAACATGATGCACAAAAAGCACAGTAGCACTACAAACGGATAACCTATTGAACATGCTGATAAAGCCAGCATCAGGCAGACACTGCCTCTAAGGCCTGTATGAGCCAGAAATAATTTACTACACCAATAGTGAGTGTAGGGATACAAGGGTTGTAGAACTGCGTCTCTAGGAATAAGATACAATGACAGGATGTGCCTAGGACATACACTAAGCACAAAACTCAGCACTTTAATAAACAATCCAGCTTTTAGCTAACTAATAAAGTGCCAAAACATGAGAAAAATATTACTAGACACTTTCCAAAGTGTCGGGAATAAGTTGTGTCACTAAAAATGGTATTAACGACACTTTAAAGCTTTGTTAAACGCTTTAACGGATTACTATCCAACCGAACAACCGGACTATACCCGGAATATGAAAATATTGTTAATAACATTATTTGTCTTTTTCTGAGCCAGTTGGGATCCCTGAATGCCCTAACACCCGCCATAAAGCACAACGCACAACTAACCGGGTTAATCCCTAACTTAACTAATCTAACCTAACTCGGTCACATTGTGACCATAACTTGTACCATTTTGAATATTATATTTCCTCTTGTCCCATATCTAAATGACATTGAATCCAATGGACCATGAACTTAACATTGTCTATAAGATCACACTTGTGCACACATGTTCTTTCACTCAACATTTCACACAAACACTCCATCTCTCTCTCTCTCAAAGGCTTCGGCCGAAACCCCCCTTCAACACTCATCATATTTTCGGTTTTGATCATCACATTCCAAGCTCACACAAGTATTAAGGATCCCGTATAAGAAGGCTTGGTGCACTCGGAGCTTAAAGGACCTCACTCTATTGCTTTTATCCTCTCATTTTGCGCCTAGATTCTTCCCTAGCCTCGAGCTAGTAGTAAGTTGCTTAAATCACCCTCTCGAACTATTTTGAAGTGGTTAAAACGATTTGTAATGGTTAAAACTAGTAATCTTACAAGATGACACACTAAAGTCTACTAAAAACACTAAAAAGATGGTTAAAAGCTTATACGTTGTGTAAATCTTGTAGTATTTGATTTGTGTGATTATTTGGACCCGATCTATGTTGTGGTAGCTCGGATCATCATTTAACCCGGATTGGTCATGATCATAGATCATGACATAAGGATGTTTTGGAAGTAACAAGGGTTAAAAGATGAAACTCTACCACACACGAATCATGAACTTGTGTAAAAGTGATTTTACTCACAAAATAGTGTTTAAAACTAGTAGATCTACGGATCTACAAGTGGTATTTTCAAAGGACCGAGTGTCAAGAAAATTATGTTTTCTAAAGAACGGATCTTACACTAACAAGAATGATTTTTAGAACACACAAGTGTGTAAACACTTGTGTAGCACAAAGTTTCGACAAAATAACAATTTTTGCAAAAGATGACGAGAAGATGTAAAGACGGGATTTCTTTAAAAGCAAGGTTTTTACGAAATCGGATTGATTTATATAAAGATCCGCTAAAAGTGACGGGATTTACTTCATAATTTTAGAAAACTACAAGTTCATGTGATTTATGCGATTTACATATTTATTAACTAGTTTGTTGTGTTGAATATTGTTTGGTTAAATAAGAAAATGGTTGATTTGATTTATAAAAGAAAATGATACGCTTGAAAACGTGGCCACCTCAGTTACAGAGGAAACTCTGGCGAAATTTTTCCAAAAACCTAACACTTAGAATTATTTTCACTATAAGTGTTAGAAATACTTTTCGACAAGTTTTCAAAATATAAGTTTCGCCACGACTTTATTTACAAAATATCGGAGGTGGGATTTTCACAAAATAAAACGTGATAAATATATATTTAGTAAATATATTTTTCACAACGTTACTTGTTAATTATTTGTGAAGATACTTAAGTATTATTTTTAGGGTGAAATAATATTATCGAATGTTAACGAACCCAAAATAATACAAACGCTTTCACGATAAACATATAAGTTACACCGGTAATTATTATTACCACTTGATCGTTAAAACGTAACTTACGCAATTTAAAGAAATATTTATGAACGCGTAATTTTGACAAAGTATTGTTTTGGGAAAATTATGTGAAATAAGAATATAATATTTTTGAGAAAAATATTTATATTTTGAAGTTAGAAATAAGATATATTTTAAGTGAGACTTAATAATATATTTCGAACACACATGTATTAAATCCCACATCCTTGGGAAGGAAAATAATTACCAAGTATGCACAGAATGTAAACACGAAATAGTTGTCTAATTATTTCCCAAAACTTAAACCATAAAGCTAAGGCACGGCCGTCCGTCTAATAGAGTTAGTACATGTAGGTCGTTGCACAGCTGCTTGACTTGGAGACATACTTGGTAGAGACGCACCGCAGTGAGTTCATGTCCCCCTTTTCTCTTAACTGTTTTCAGTTTTCTAAAATGCGGGGGTGAAATACATGTTACTTTGATTACGAATATTTCTTACATGGTATGGTTAGCGTAAGGAGGGTTATTATTTAGATCATGTGAATAGGTAGGCGGAAACTTGAGGTCATTAATCCTCAGGGTAGGACCGAGGGGCAGGAGCGGTAGATCTATATGGGTGTAGCGAGCCCAGCCCCAGGCCCAGCATAACGGACCTCGGGGTGACTTTGTTCCCAACGCATAAATCTGCTAGGTTTGAGCCTTCCTACTTGCATTTCACACATATCAATGGCCTTGCAAACCATTGGTGATCTCTTTTTCCTTATTTGCTACATACCAGGGTTTTATACAAACAAAGGTTTATTTGCTCACTTACACATGAACTCGCTCAACATTATTGTTGATTTTTCAACTTACATGTATTTCAGGGAATTAAAGGATCTGGCACGGTATGGCACGTTTTCCCGCTGCACTAGTCACGAGGTCATCCAAGTTTAAAGGATGTGACTTTTTCCTGGACGAGTCACAGTTCTTAAACTGTGTTTATGTCATGATGATGTTTGTGTCTGTTGAACACTGTTTATGTTGTTAGGATGTGTTTCCGCTGAGACAATGTTATGGTATTTTACTTTTCGAACCTAAATTAATGGATGATCTTGCATGGTTTTTAAATTCATATAGCTTGTTATGGTTAAGCTATGGTATTAAGAAGTCACACCAAATTAACCACGCTTCCGCAAAGCCAGGGTGTGACAGCTTGGTATCAGAGCTCTGATCATAGCGAACTAGGATTCCTTCTCGAGTCTAGACTATGATCACTAGGGCTCTCACGAAAACATTTTTACTGCATACCACTTAAGTCCAGATCCAAAACGTTTTTACAAACAAATGTTGAGCACATTTTATATATTATTTTTAGGCTCAGTCTTGGAGGCTGAGGCTCGGTCTTGGAGACCGAGGCTCGATCTAAGAGATCGAGGTAGATGGCTAGTGAGACTAGGAAGAGTAGGCTCAGTCTTGGAGGCTGAGGCTCGGTCTTGGAGACCGAGGCTCGATCTAAGAGATCGAGGTAGATGGCTAGTGAGACTAGGAAGAGTAGGCTCAGTCTTGGAGGCTGAGGCTCGGTCTTGGAGACCGAGGCTCGATCTAAGAGATCAAGGTAGATGGCTAGTAAGACTAGGAAGAGTAGGCTCAGTCTTGGAGGCTAAGGCTCGGTCTTGGAGGCCGAGGCTCGATCTAAGAGATCGAGGTAGATGATAGAGCAGTCTTAGAGGCTGGGAGAATTTGGCTAGTGGGACTAGGAGTATCAGTCTAGGAGACTGGAAGGCTAGTGGGACTAGGAGAATTATTTGATTGCTTATTGACTAACATGTTTATATGATTATATGATTGATTATTATACGTATATGTGTTTGTGTTACAAACGTCATGCTTTCATTATGTACTAGAAAGATGGACACTACGAATCCCATGGCCATAGTATCAGACGACATAGTTTCATCGAAGCACGAGGTGTACATTTCCGATACTACCGGCACAGACAATGACGACTTTCAGCCCTTTTGCGCTGCCTGAAGTCGTAGCAGAGCCTACTGATGGCCATCTTGTTGGGAATTTGCCACTCGCGGTGATCCCTGCTCCTGTGCCCCTTGCCGCTTATCCTGTTGTTGATATGCCCCCCCCCCTGACGTGGCCTCTGACGACGATAACGATCTACTAGAGGAGGACCCATTCGAGGGCGAGGCCCTATTGCTGCTGGTATTAGCCTACTGCTTGCGGACGCTCATGCAGGGGAAAACTCATGCCCATTCCCCTGTCCCAGACTCATTTGAGTTTCTGACATCCGCATTTTCGCATATACAGGGAGTGCAACACCATTCACACGACGCCGACCCTGATACGGCATCATCAGCTGCACCGGTTCCCGCACACAGCTTTGAGTTTGATCACAGTATTGAGGGTGATCTTGTTCTTCCACCTGGTTTTGATCCAGACCATGACCTTGAGTTCATACACTTAGACCAGCCCTTGGAGGATCCTGTAACCCCCTGTGATGATTGATCCAGCTGATTTAGAGATGGAGTTTGTTGATCCGGAGCCAGCCGTGGCCCCTGAGCCAGGCGTTGCTCCTAACACCGCATTGGAGCATGACCCTGTTCATGCCGATGCACCTGCTGTTGCTCCTTGATTGATCATCCGCTTGGATGAGAGAAAATTTGGAGTAACTGTGCAAGACAATTTATTATTACGGGGGCCCATGTAATAACGACTTGTAGTGCACAGAAATCCTGATGGACTCCGCGGGTCAAGCTAATGAAAACCAATGTAGCAGGAAATAACTCGAACACGAATGACCAAGGCGATGAAGCCTCGAGTTCATTCTATTTCAAGCAACAAGCCATTGGCAAGCCTATGTGAAGACTCAGAAATTTATTTCCCCCACCCATACATTGAGTATATTTACGTGTAAAATTGGGTGATTACATGATGGCTTATGGTGCTATGTATCTCGTAGACAATTGGAATGTTGTCTAACCCACTTCATGCCCTTTTCGGCAGAAGAGAATGCCACCCAGGCGTGACACAAACACCGGTACGTTGCCAAGAATAGAAGCCGAGCTGCGAAAACGCATCCCACAGGCAATTGCACGAACATAAAGCCATCCGCTCTAAGCACAGCGATGGCACTACTGGAAATAACCCCCCAACTGACCGCACCTATAAGCAGTTCCTGAACTGCAAGCCTTTGAACTTCGACGAAACAGGAAGCGCCATTGCATTTGTTCGTTGGTCCGAAAAGATTGACTCCATTCTAAGAATGACTAACTGTTCTCCCCAACAGAGTGTTACCTTTACCTCGGGGTCATTTCTAGATGGCACACTCTCATGATAGGATCTTCGGATTCAGACCCTTGGTACAGATGCTGCTTATGCACTGAGCTGGGACGAGCTCAAGGAAATGATTGAGGAGAAATGTTGTTCTAGGACTGGAATAACAGAAGCTTGAGATGGAGTCCTGGAATTTGAAAATGGACGAACCAGAGATTCCTGAACATGTCCAGCGATCGCACGACTTGCCTAGGGTCGTCCCCTACTAAGTCATTGATGTTGTATGATACAGTTGGGTACCTGTAAACCTTACATTCTGGTCTCGATTTGTGGCAATGCAATCGCAGTGATCTATTGTGTATGTTCTATGACATTGGATGTTATGTGGCTGGTTTATTTATAACATGAGATGTTATGTGCTGATATTGTTGAATACATACGTACGTTTCACCTGCTATGACCTAACCTACGTGAAACATCTTTTAGAAGATGCCACCAAGACGCGAAATGCACATGCCCACCTCAGAGGTGGAACTTCAAAAGATAATTGCTGCAGCTATAGCACAGCACGAGGCCCTACGCTCCGAACCTAGCAGAGGCACCTCAGAAAATAACGGTTGTTCCTACTGGCACTTCCTCAATTACAAGCCTCCGAAGTTCGATGGCACTGGGGGTGCCATAGCTTTTGTGAAATAGATTGAGAGTATGGAATCCATCTTTCAAATGAGTGGTTGTACGCCAGAACAACAAGTCCCATACGTTACTGAGTTGTTTCAAGATGGAGCTCGATTATGGTGGAATCTTCAGGTTCGAATAATGGGCCTAACTACAGCATACGCGTTAACTTGGGATGAGTTGAAGGGAATAATGCGTAAGAAGTATTGCACCCAAACAGAAACACAAAGGTTGGAAGGTGAATTCCAGAGCCTGATAATGGAAGGTCCGAAAATGTTGGAATTCATGCAAAGACTTCATGATTTGGCACGAGTCGTTCCGTACTTGGTAGAACCAGAATTGAGGAAATTAGGACATTTCATTTGGGAATTGGCACCTCAAGTCCTGAGCTTAATGACAGCATCCACGCCACCAACATCTATGGCTGCAAGTATGATGGGCTTGGCACTCGTTACGGAAGTCATTAGACTAGAAAAACTTGCAAACCCTGGCAAGGAGACTCACGTCGAGTCATCCGGAGGTAACAAACGGAAGTTCTCGAACTTCAAGCAAGGCACTAGTGGGGTTTTTAAGAAAGGAGAATCAAGCGCGCCAGCTCTGGTTACAGCTGGTAGTAGAAAGAAAGGAAAGGGATATATGGGCACTCAGCCCAAGTGCAACACCTGCTAGCGTCACCATTCTGGCTGGTGTAGTTTGAAAGTGTGTGAAGCGTGTGGAAAACCTGGCCACTTGAAGGATTCTTGTTGGGCCACTGTTGGCCAGGGAGGATTTGGAAATAGAAACAATAACCGGGGTGGTAATGGAAATCGCCCACAAGGAAACATTGGAGGAGATGGGAATCAAGGCAACAATGCGAATCAAGCGGGCACTGTAAATCATAACCAGAGGAATAATCAAGCTGGAAATGGTGGTGGAAACAGGCAAAGACCTGGATGCTTTAACTGTGGTAATGATGGGCACTACAAGAGGAACTGCCCAGAGTTGAACCAAACCCGGGGAAGAGTGTTTGATATCGAAGCAAGGGAAGCGCGCCAGGACCCTAATGTCGTTACTGGTACGTTCCCTGTAAACCAACGCTGTGCATCCATTTTATTTGATACTGGTGCCGACTATAGCTTCGTATCATTAGAGTTTAAGAATATGCTTGGGTTAGCCGCTAGTAAGTTAGATATTCCGTACACAATCGAATTGGCTAATGGAAAGTTGGTAGAAGCCAATGAAGTTGTCAGAGGCTGTGTGATCGAATTGGGAGAGCGTGAGTTTGCTCTGGATCTACTACCAGTCCAGCTGGGGAGCTTCGACGTGGTGGTAGGAATGGATTGGTTATCAGGCAGCAAGGCTGAAATAGTTTGTCATGAAAAGGTAGTTCGTATCCCAACCGAAGATGGTGATACAATTGTGGTTCACGGAGAGAAGCGTGATACGCCGTTAAGAATTATCAGCTGCCTCAAAGCGCGAAAGTGTTTACAGAAGGGATGTGCTGCCTTTCTGGCACACATTGTGGATAAGAAAGCTGAAGAACCGAAGATCGAAGACATCCCTGTCGTGAGGGAATATCCAGAAGTCTTCCCAGAAGACTTGCCTGGATTGCCGCCTCAGAGGCAAGTAGAGTTTCACATCGACTTAGTTCCAGGCGCCGCGCCTGTGGCTAAGGCACCTTATAGACTTGCCCCTTCTGAGATGCAAGAACTGTCGACACAACTTCAAGAGTTGTTAGACAAGGGATTTATCCGACCAAGCTTCTCGCCTTGGGGAGCTCCAGTTTTGTTTGTCAAGAAGAAGGACGGTAGTTTTCGAATGTGTATCGACTACCGGGAGTTGAATAAACTGACGATCAAGAATAGATACCCTCTGCCAAGGATTGATGATCTGTTTGACCAACTGCAAGGTTCAAGCTTTTATTCAAAGATCGATCTTCGATCTGGATACCATCAGTTAAGAATACAAGAGGAGAGTATCCCGAAGACAGCCTTCAGAACTCGTTATGGACACTACGAGTTCCTAGTTATGCCGTTTGGGTTAACAAACGCACCTGCAGTCTTTATAGATTTGATGAATAGAGTTTGCAAGCCGTACTTGGATAAGTTCGTGATTGTGTTCATCGACGACATTCTGATTTATTCAAAGACGAAAGCTGAGCACGAACAGCACCTAAGAGCTATTTTGGAGCTGCTGAAGAAAGAACAGTTGTACACCAAGTTCTCTAAGTGCGAGTTTTGGCTACGAGAAGTACAATTCCTTGGGCACGTGGTGAATAGAGATGGAATCCACGTGGATCCCACCAAGATCGAAGCGATTAAGAATTGGGAAACGCCAAACACGCCAACCGAGATTCGACAATTCTTGGGTTTGGCTGGCTATTACCGAAGGTTCATTGAGGATTTTTTTCAAAAATCGCTCAACCATTGACGCTCCTCACGCAGAAAGATAAGAAGTTTGATTGGGGAATCAAACAGGAAGAAGCGTTCCAGATATTGAAGGATAATCTCTGCAATGCGCCAATCTTAGCACTACCAGAAGGTATAGATGATTTCGTGGTATACTGTGACGCCTCACGTCAAGGATTGGGTTGCGTGTTGATGCAACGCCAGAAAGTTATTGACGCATCGCGCCAGCTGAAAGTGCATGAAAAGAACTATACCACACACGACTTGGAACTTGGTGCAGTAATTTTTGCATTAAAGATCTGGAGACACTACCTTTATGGTACAAAGTGTACAATCTTCACAGATCACAAGAGCCTCCAGCATATATTCAACCAGAAGGAGTTGAATATGAGGCAAAGACGATGGGTTGAGTTGTTGAATGATTACGACTGCGAGATTAAGTATCACCCAGGGAAGGTGAATGTGGTCGCCGACGCCCTAAGTCGAAAAGAAAGGATCAAGCCCATAAGGGTTAGGGCTTTGGAGATGATTATTCAGACCGATCTTTCCTTGCGCATTCGTGCCGCACAGAAAGAGGCTCTCAAGGAAAGAAACCTTGAAGAAGAATATCTCCGTGGGATGGAGAAGCTATTGGTACCAAACAAGGAAGGAACGTTATGTTTTGAGAAAAGGATTTGGGTTCCTTTGTTTGGAGGTTTAAGGAAGGTTATTTTCGATGAAGCTCACAAGTCGCGGTACTCTATCCACCCTGGAGCGGATAAGATGTACCATGATCTTAAAGATTATTATTGGTGGCCTAGGATGAAAGGCGATGTTGCTGTTTATGTGAGCAAATGTTTAACATGCGCTAAGGTTAAAGCGGAATACCAGAAGCCTTCAGGACTTCTGCAACAACCAGAGATTCCCAAGTGGAAATGGGAACAAATCTCAATGGATTTTGTTACAAAGTTGCCAAGAACGCCAAGAGGCCATGACACTATTTGGGTAATAGTGGATCGATTAACGAAGTCAGCGCACTTCTTACCTATCAGAGAGAAGGATAATACGAGCAAGTTGGCCGAAATTTACATAAGAGAAATTGTTACGCGCCATGGAGTACGTCTCTCGATCATCTCTGATAGAGACGGAAGGTTCGTATCAAGGATTTGGCAATCCTTCCAAGAAGCTTTTGGCTCGCAATTGAATATGAGCACCGCGTTTCACCCGCAGACCGACGGGCAAAGCGAATGGACGATACAAACTTTGGAAGACATGCTGAGAGCATGTGTTATGGATTTGGGCGGTAGCTGGGATAAGCATTTGCCTCTGGTCGAATTTTCATACAACAACAGCTACCACGCCAGTATTGGTGCCGCGACATTCGAACCTTTATATGGACGTAAGTGCAGGTCACCGCTTTGTTGGTCTGACGCAGGTGATAGACAGTTGGTTGGTCCTGATATGGTCCAGGAAACCACAGACAAGATTGCACAGATCCGAGATCGCATCAGTGCGGCTCGTGACCGTCAGAAAGTCTACGCGGATCGAAAAAGGAAGCCTCTGGAATTTGAGGTAGGAGATATGGTTTTGTTGAAGGTATCATCACCCTGGAAGGGTGTGGCACGCTTCGGGAAGCGTGGGAAGTTGAATCCGCGGTATATTGGCCCGTTCAGAATTCTGGAAAGAATTGGGTCCGTAGCATACAAGTTGGATCTACCTGCCGAACTGAATGGCGTTCACGATACGTTCCACGTATCAAATTTGAGGAAAAGTCCAACTCAAGATACCGTTGTCATTCCTACCGACGAAATTCACGTTGAAGACACGCTCCACTTCGTTGAAGAACCTGTTGAGGTTACGGATTGGAAAGTGAACAAGACCTGCCGGAGCAGTGTCAAGCTCGTCAAGGTTCGTTGGAATGCCAGACATGGTCCTGAATACACCTGGGAGCCTGAGGACCGGATGAAAGAGAAATACCCCCACTTATTTCCCAAGAACCCTGCGACTGGAAGCAGAACTTAAAATTTCGGGACGAAATTTTTCTAACGGGGGGAGAATGTGACAACCCTCACTAAACCAGGTATCCGTACGACTTAATTAATAATTAATTGCTGCTTAATTACTGTGCTTACCTGCAATTGTGGATACAATGCTACTTGACTGTTGATACTTGTACATACTTGCATCATACTCTAATTACCGTCACTACATTATTTACATGCTAAACCTTAGTGACAAACATGATGCACAAAAAGCATAGTAGCACTACAAACGGATAACCTATTGAACATGCTGATAAAGCCAGCATCAGGCAGACACTGCCTCTAAGGCCTGTATGAGCCAGAAATAATTTACTACACCAATAGTGAGTGTAGGGATACAAGGGTTGTAGAACTGCGTCTCTAGGAATAAGATACAATGACAGGATGTGCCTAGGACATACACTAAGCACAAAACTCAGCACTTTAATAAACAATCCAGCTTTTAGCTAACTAATAAAGTGCCAAAACATGAGAAAAATGTTACTAGACACTTTCAAAAGTGTCGGGAATAAGTTGTGTTACTAAAAATGGTATTAACGACACTTTAAAGCTTTGTTAAACGCTTTAACGGATTACTATCCAACCGAACAACCGGACTATACCCGGAACATGAAAATATTGTTAATAACATTATTTGTCTTTTTCTGAGCCAGTTGGGATCCCTGAATGCCCTAACACCCGCCATAAAGCACAACGCACAACTAACCGGGTTAATCCCTAACTTAACTAATCTAACCTAACTATTATCTAACTAACACTTGAAATCCAACCCAGAACCCCCCCCCCCTTTGGCCGAACTCGGTCACATTGTGACCATAACTTGTACCATTTTGAATATTATATTTCCTCTTGTCCCATATCTAAATGACATCGAATCCACTGGACCATGAACTTAACATTGTCTATAAGATCACACTTGTGCACACATGTTCTTTCACTCAACATTTCACACAAACACTCCATCTCTCTCTCTCTCAAAGGCTTCGGCCGAAACCCCCCTTCAACACTCATCATATTTTCGGTTTTGATCATCACATTCCAAGCTCACACAAGTATTAAGGATCCCGTATAAGAAGGCTTGGTGCACTCGGAGCTTAAAGGACCTTACTCTATTGCTTTTATCCTCTCATTTTGCGCCTAGATTCTTCCCTAGCCTCGAGCTAGTAGTAAGTTGCTTAAATCACCCTATCGAACTATTTTGAAGTGGTTAAAACGATTTGTAATGGTTAAAACTAGTAATCTTACAAGATGACACACTAAAGTCTACTAAAAACACTAAAAAGATGGTTAAAAGCTTATACGTTGTGTAAATCTTGTAGTATTTGATTTGTGTGATTATTTGGACCCGATCTATGTTGTGGTAGCTCGGATCATCATTTAACCCGGATTGGTCATGATCATAGATCATGACATAAGGATGTTTTGGAAGTAACAAGGGTTAAAAAATGAAACTCTACCACACACGAATCATGAACTTGTGTAAAAGTGATTTTACTCACAAAATAGTGTTTAAAACTAGTAGATCTACGGATCTACAAGTGGTATTTTCAAAGGACCGAGTGTCAAGAAAATTATGTTTTCTAAAGAACGGATCTTACACTAACAAGAATGATTTTTAGAACACACAAGTGTGTAAACACTTGTGTAGCACAAAGTTTCGACAAAATAACAATTTTTGCAAAAGATGACGAGAAGATGTAAAGACGGGATTTCTTTAAAAGCAAGGTTTTTACGAAATCGTATTGATTTATATAAAGATCCGCTAAAAGTGACGGGATTTACTTCATAATTTTAGAAAACTACAAGTTCATGTGATTTATGCGATTTACATATTTATTAACTAGTTTGTTGTGTTGAATATTGTTTGGTTAAATAAGAAAATGGTTGATTTGATTTATAAAAGAAAATGATACGCTTGAAAACGTGGCCACCTCCAGTTACAGAGGAAACTCTGGCGAAATTTTTCCAAAAACCTAACACTTAGAATTATTTTCACTATAAGTGTTAGAAATACTTTTCGACATGTTTTCAAAATATAAGTTTCGCCACGACTTTATTTACAAAATATCGGAGGTGAGATTTTCACAAAATAAAATTTGATAAATATATATTTAGTAAATATATTTTTCACAACGTTACTTGTTAATTATTTGTGAAGATACTTAAATATTATTTTTAGGGTGAAAATAATATTATCGAATGTTAACGAACCCAAAATAATACAAACGCTTTCACGATAAACATATAAGTTACACCGGTAATTATTATTACCACTTGATCGTTAAAACGTAACTTACGCAATTTAAAGAAATATTTATGAACGCGTAATTTTGACAAAGTATTGTTTTGGGAAAATTATGTGAAATAAGAATATAATATTTTTGAGAAAAAATATTTATATTTTGAAGTTAGAAATAAGATATATATTTAAGTGAGACTTAATAATATATTTCGAACACACATGTATTAAATCCCATCCTTGGGAAGGAAAATAATTACCAAGTATGCACAGAATGTAAACACGAAATAGTTGTCTAACTATTTCCCAAAACTTAAACCATAAAGCTAAGGCACGGTCGTCCGTCTAATAGAGTTAGTACATGTAGGTCGTTGCACAGCTGCTGACTTGGAGACATACTTGGTAGAGACGCACCGCAGTGAGTTCATGTCCCCCTTTTCTCTTAACTGTTTTCAGTTTTCTAAACTGCGGGGGTGAAATACATGTTACTTTGATTACGGATATTTCTTACATGGTATGGGTAGGCGGAAACTTGAGGTCATTAATCCTCAGGGTAGGACCGAGGGGCAGGAGCGGTAGATCTATCTGGGTGTAGCGAGCCCAGCCCCAGGCCCAGCATAACGGACCTCGGGGTGACTTTGTTCCCAACGCATAAATCTGCTAGGTTTGAGCCTTCCTACTTGCATTTCACACATATCAATG
Source organism: Helianthus annuus (assembly GCF_002127325.2). Classification (NCBI taxonomy): domain Eukaryota; kingdom Viridiplantae; phylum Streptophyta; class Magnoliopsida; order Asterales; family Asteraceae; genus Helianthus; species Helianthus annuus. Next base: position 139,693,111 of record NC_035442.2, read on the forward strand.
GCCTTGCAAACCATTGGTGATCTCTTTTTCCTTATTTGCTACATACCAGGGTTTTATACAAACAAAGGTTTATTTGCTCACTTACACATGAACTCGCTCAACATTATTGTTGATTTTTCAACTTACATGTATTTCTGGGAATTAAAAGATCTGGCACGGTATGGCACGTTTTCCCGCTGCACTAGTCACGAGGTCATCCAAGTTTAAGGGATGTGACTTTATCCTGGACGAGTCACAGTTCTTAAACTGTGTTTATGTCATGATGATGTTTGTGTCTGTTGAACACTGTTTATGTTGTTAGGATGTGTTTCCGCTGAGACAATGTTATGGTGTTTTACTTTTCGAACCTAAATTAGTGGATGATCTTGCATGGTTTTTAAATTCATATAGCTTGTTAGGTTAAGCTATGGTATTAAGAAGTCACACCAAATTAACCACGCTTCCGTAAAGCCAGGGTGTGACAGTATGATCATGGTGTTGTGGTTGCTATAATCATATGTGATAACTAGGGTTTCATGCTAGTGATGTTTACTAATGAGATTATATTGTGAAATCGGAATATGTGTTTAGATGAATAGATGGTATACAAGCAGCTTTGGTTCGAGTATTGCATGATGTTCGTGTGGCTAGGTTTGGTGCCATAATCGATGATTGTATGTTGTGTGATGATTGGTTTTGTGACCAACTGATGATTGTTTGATCTAGCTCAATGATTTCAGGATTAATTGATTGGCCATGATGTAGGGTTACATGCTAGTCCTTGAATTTGTTAATCAGATGATTCAATTGAATGTGTAACGGTTGTTCATGATTAGAGAAATATTTAGGGTGTATGATTGTTGAATAATTGTGATTTGATCTGATTTGTGAAACTGCCAAAGTTGTTACTGATGTTACGGAAATAAACGAGCTGTGAATAAGGAAGTTTGTTACACCTTTTGATCTCGACAAGGGTTACGAGTCGAGAACCCACAGTCTCGACTCGAGACCACGCATCATCAGCACAAACATCATAACTCGAGACCATGGTTGCGGGTCCGGTTGCGACTCGAGACCGTCTAGTCTCGACTAGTGCATGCATGACTCGAGACCTCCTCAGTTGCGACTCGAGAACTCGTAGGTTACAACTTGAGACCGCACAGTCTCGACTCGGGATCTCTAGTCTCGACTCGAGACCATATACTCGTGCACACTGTTTTGGACTTGCACACTATTACGAGCCCAACTATTTGGGTCGCATACTTGGACTTCGTTTATTTATGTGACTGTACTGATTGAACTCGTACTATGGTTGAACTGCCATGATCAATACTTGTATACGACTAGATGGAATATGTGTAGAAAACATATGTGCACTACTTGAATATGAACTTGACTTGTATGGTAACCATGGTAGGACGTGGTTGACCACCAAATAGCTTGATTGACTTTTCTGTGTATCTGCCGAGCAAACCAAGGTGAGTTCACACTCTTACCAAGGCATGGGATTCCCGGTGGGTAGGGAATGGGATTAAAGGAATGGGATTGAACAATTACTTGTACTTACACAGTTACTAGACTATCTACCATCGTCCTCGGATGCGAAGGACCCATACTTAAAGCCTACGTATACTTGTACTTATCACTGTCCTCAGGTTGCGAAGGACAGTTACGTAAAACCTACATAAACTTATACTCACTACTGCCTCGGGTTGTGAAGAGCACTTACGTAAAACCTACGTAAACCCCCGCGTACCACTGTCCTCGGGTTGAGAAGGACACTTATGTAAAACCTACGTAAATCTCGTACGTACTACTGTTCTCGGGATTAGAAGAACACTTATGGTGACATCCAGTCTAGTACATACACACATGGGAAGCCCCCACTAACTGAACATGCACACATGGGAAGCCCCCACTAAATGAACATACAATTGACTTAGTTACTAACGCATGATGATGCAACAACCTTACTATTACGAACTTGCTTACTGTGAACTCGCTCAACTAGTTGTTGACTCTCTGTTACATGCCTTGCAGGACCATAGGTACTCATGGAGCTTGCACGGGAGGCACGGTCGTTGTGAGCACGGATTGTGGATGTTTTGATGAAAACATTGTGACTCTTTAAACTTAATACTTATGTTGGGTTTTTACATTATTGCTTCCACTACACATTTGACTATGTTTGGTTTTGAAAACACCTTTCGTATTGATGAGTGACTTTTTACTATTTACTTATATGTTCAATATGATTGGTGGCTTGATCCTGGTCATGTCACTTCTCCAAGCGGTGGTACTCCGCATGTGGATTTTGGGGGTGTGACAGATTGGTATCAGAGCCATTGGTTATAGCAAACTTGGTTTTAATATGGGGAAAACGTTTTTATTAAAACCGGACTATAACCAGAACAGTGCTCAACGATCCACAACGACGCCTCGCTCCACGTGCAAGACTCAACATCCTAGGTAATATGGTTTATGTATTATTGCCTACTTGTTAGATTACATAGAACTTTACTCATGGTATGCTTAGATACACATAACCCCTATTGCGTGAGAATACTTGTGTGCTTACTCACTTCTGTTATCGCACTTTTCGCGAACCTCTCTCACTTATGTTCCCTTTGATATGAAGATCATGAGTGGACGCGTTAACATGACTCAAGCCCAGTTGACGGCTCTCATTAACGAACAAGTTGCTACGGCACTTGCAGCCGCACAAGCAGGAGGTATACCCTGTAGTTGCAAACTCACTCTAGGATCATTAGATCCTACACTCCTAAACCAATTCTTGTGTTAAACCTTGTCCTGTTCTTATACACAACAGGTCAACACGTTCAGCAACCTGTTTGCACTTTCAAGAATTTCATGGACTGTCGTCCTAGCACGTTCAGTGGCACTGAAGGAGCAGTCGGACTCCTCCATTGGTTTGAAAAGCTCGAGTCCATATTTGAGATGTGTGAATGCCCTGAGGCTCGCAGGGTGAAGTACGCCACTGGTACTCTAGAAGGCATTGCGCTGACTTGGTGGAATGCGCAAGTTCAGATTTTAGGGCTGGCAGCTGCTAACGCCACCCCTTGGAATGATTTCAAGGAACTCATCAAACGAGAATACTGCACACGTGATGACATCCACAAGTTGGAAGTGGAGCTCTTTCATCTGAAAATGATAGGGTTGGAAATTGAAGCTTATACGAAACGGTCAAACGAGCTGGCCATCTTGTGTCCAACTATGGTGGACCCTCCAATCAAGCGCATTGAGTTGTATCTCAAGGGGCTAGCGCCAGAAATTCAGAGCCATGTGACATCGGCTAACCTTGATAACATCCAGGATATTCAGCGTCTTGCTTATCGCCTCACGGATCAGGCAGTGGAACAGAACAGACTACCTAAACGTATCAGCGCTACTGCTATCGCTACCACTTCAGCTACTCCTGCTACTCCCAGTGACAACAAGTGAAAATGGGAGAGGGATTCCAGCAAAGGTTCAGCCACAGTTCAGTCTCAGGTGCAGCAACGAAAGACTGACAACTATCAGAGCCCTGGTCAGCAATCTTCGAGCAATCAAAGACAGGGTGGATATCGAGGAAATCACCCAAGGTGCAACAATTGTAACAGACACCACAGTGGCCAGTGTAACAAGGGTCGTTGCCAGAGGTGTCTAAAGATAGGTCATGAGGCCAAGGATTGTAGGAACCCACGGCCTGTAACTCAGAATCAGCAGCAGCAGCAAACGCCGCAAAATCAGCAACAGGGCAACAAGGAATGTTTTCAGTGTGGCGCTGAAGGTCACTTCAAGAGACACTGCCCCCAGTTAAACCGAAACCAGCACAACAACAACAATAATAATAACCAAGGTAATGGGAACAACAACGGGGGAAATAACAATGATGGGAACAACGGCGCAAGGGGTTGTGCATTTGTGCTGGGGCAGGGAGATGCCAGGAATGATCCTAACGTAGTGATAGGTAAGTTTCTTCTCGACGACTTTTATGTTACTATATTATTTGATTCGGGTGCGGATACCAGTTATATGTCTCTGAAAGTTAGTCAAATGCTCAAACGTACACCCACACTTTTGAACACCAAACATGTCGTAGAGTTAGCTAACGGTAAAAGTGTAGAGGCCACACACATAGTTCATGGTTGTAATCTTATCCTCGCTGGCCAGACCTTCTCCATCGATCTTATCCCTATAGTTCTGGGTAGTTTCGACATCGTTATTGGTATGGATTGGTTATCCCAACAGCAAGCAGAGATCTTATGCAAGGAGGAGATCGTTCGTATTCCCCGCTCTGGTAAAGAACCTCTCGAAGTTCAAGGCGACAAGAGTGGTGCAGTGGTTGGCATCATCTCCTTCCTGAAGGCTCAAAAGTGTTTGCGAAAGGGCCACACCGCTATTTTAGCGCTTGTTACTGACGCATCAACGAAGGAAAAGAGATTGGAGGAAATTCCAGTAGTACGCGACTTTCCTCAGGTGTTTCCTGAAGAGTTACCTGGGCTACCGCCTCATCGCCATGTCGAATTCCAGATTGAACAAGCTCCTAGAGCAGCACCAATAGCTCGTACACCATATCTCTTAGCTCCAACTGAGCTGGAAGAACTGTCTAAGCAACTACAAAAACTCTTGGATAAGGGTGTTATTCGTCCTAGCTCTTCTCCTTGGGGAGCTCCAGTTTTATTTGTGAAAAAGAAGGACGGTACCTTCAGGATGTGCATAGATTATCGTGAACTCAACAAGGTGACAGTGAAGAACTGCTATCCTCTTCCACATATTGATGACTTGTTCGACCAGCTGCAAGGGTCGAGCCACTACTCCAAGATTGATCTAAGGTCAGGCTACCATCAGCTGAGAGCCCGGGATGAGGACGTCTCCAAAACAGCTTTCAGAACTCGCTACGGCCACTACGAGTTTCAAGTCATGCCATTCGCGCTAACGAACGCACCGGCAGTCTTCATGGATCTTATGAACAGAGTGTGCAAGCCTTATTTGGACAAGTTTGTGATTGTCTTCATCGATGACATCCTGATCTACTCTAAGAGTCAGGAGGAACACGAACAGCATTTGCGACTCATTCTGAAGCTCCTTGGAACAGAACAGTTGTATGCCAAGTTTTCGAAATGCGACTTCTGGCTTCGTGAAGTCCACTTTCTAGGCCACGTGGTAAACAAGGACGGGATTCATGTGGATCCATCCAAGGTAGACTCGATCAGAAACTGGCCTGCACCACATACACCAACGGAAATACGCCAATTCTTGGGTTTGGCAGGTTACTACAGAAGGTTCATTAAAGACTTCTCAAAAATTGCGCAGCCGCTTACACTACTGACACAGAAGGGTGTCACCTACCGTTGGGGTAGTACACATGAAACAGCTTTTCAGCACTTAAAGGACAAACTATGCAGCGCACCTATTCTTTCATTGCCAGAGGGCACAGATGATTTTGTGGTATATTGTGATGCATCCATTCAGGGTCTTGGATGTGTGTTAATGCAATGTGACAAGGTCATTGCTTACGCTTCGCGCCAACTTAAGGTTCATGAACGAAACTATACTACGCACGATTTAGAGCTAGGAGCTGTTGTTTTTGCACTTAAGATATGGTGACACTACCTGTACGGTACCAAGTGCACTATCTACACCGATCATAGGAGTCTCGAGAATATCTTCAAGCAGATGGAATTGAACATGCGTCAACGTCGATGGGTTGAGCTACTTAATGATTACGAATGTGCCATCAAGTACCATCCGGGCAAAGCCAATGTTGTGGCTGACGCCCTCAGTCGAAAGGATACTACGCCTAGGCGCGTACGAGCACTACAACTTACTATTCAGTCTGGTCTTCCTGTTCAGATACGAGATGCTCAAGTAGAAGCATTGAAACCAGAAAACGCCAGGGCTGAAGCCTTGCGTGGCTCAAGGAAACGATTAGAACAGAAGGAAGACGACGCCTATTATGTAACGGGGTGTATTTGGGTCCCACTATATGGCAACTTACGCGAGCTGGTAATGGACGAAGAACATAAGTCTCGCTACTCGGTACATCCAGGTTCGGATAAAATGTACCACGATCTCAGAACTACATATTGGTGGCCTAGCATGAAAGCTCACATAGCAACATACGTTAGCAAGTGCTTGACTTGTGCGAGAGTCAAGTCGGAATACCAGAAACCATCAGGCTTACTTCAGCAACCCAAGATACCACAGTGGAAATGGGAGGAAATTTCCATGGATTTTGTTACTGGACTGCCTAGATCTCAACGTGGGAATGATACTATTTGGGTGATCGTGGATCGACTCACAAAGTCTGCACACTTCCTGGCTATTAAGGAAACGGATAAGTTCTCCACCCTAGTAGACGTATATCTCAAGGAAGTTGTCTCAAGGCACGGAGTGCCGACCTCTATTATCTCTGATCGAGATGCATGATTTACTTCAGAACTGTGGCAAGCAATGCACAAATCTTTTGGCTCCCGATTAGACATGAGCACAGCTTACCACCCTCAGACGGATGGGCAGTCTGAGCACACTATCCAGACTCTAGAAGACATGCTTCGGGCATGTGTTATCGATTTCGGCAACAGCTGGGAAAAGCATCTCCCGTTAGTAGAGTTTTCATACAATAACAGTTACCACACCAGCATTCAAGCCGCTCCATTCGAGGCATTATACGGACGTAAATGCCGGTCACCTCTCTGTTGGGCAGAGGTGGGGGATAGTCAAATCACAGGTCCAGAAATGGTAGTTGATACTACTGAACGGATTGCACAGATACGGCAACGCATGGCGGCGGCCCGTGACCATCAGAAAAGTTACGCTGATAAGCGTAGGAAACCACTCGAGTTCCAAGTTGGGGATCGAGTGCTACTCAAAGTCTCACCCTGGAAGGGTGTGGTTCGTTTTGGCAAACGGGGTAAACTTAATCCACGGTATGTCGGACCGTTCGAGATCATAGAAATAATAGGCAAAGTGGCCTACAAACTAAACCTACCAACAGAACTCGGTGCAGTTCACAACGTTTTCCACATGTCGAATCTGAAGAAGTGTCTGTCAGATGAGACCCTCATAGTTCCTTTGAAGGAGCTCACTATCGACGAACAGTTGCGATTCGTCGAGGAACCAGTTGAAATCATAGACCGGGATGTCAAGGTCCTCAAGAACACTAGAATACCTCTTGTTCGAGTTCGTTGGAACTCCCGTCGTGGCCTAGAGTTCACCTGGGAACGCGAAGATCAGATGAGACAAAAGTATCCCCAATTGTTCGCGAACAGTACAACCACTACTGAGGCTGAAGCTACCACAGAATTTCGGGACGAAATTCCAGATCAACGGGGGGAGGATGTGACACCCCAGGAAAACCATGCAACTTAACTAGCTTCCTCAGTGAGTACGTACCAAATTTTGGGACGAAATTTCTTTCAACTTGGGGATAATGTGACAACTGGTAATTTAGAACTTTTCGTGTGCTTCGATGTAACTTGTTGAACTATACGTGACTAATGGACGTGTTTGATTGTAATGTAATATTATGTATTATGTGCTACGTGATGATATGTGAATGTTATAAGTTGGATGCGTAACACTTGCTCGGTCGCACAAGCCTTTGGGCCGTGCACTTCTCTCTCTCTCGGCTCACTCTATTTGGACTCCAGACCTTAAGGGCAGCCCAATACTGGGTTCGGCCCACTTCTCTTGTTCACCTACACTTAGTAGCATTGGGGTTTAATTCCTCATAATTTACAAAACACTAACACACACAAAAACCCTAAGCTCTCTTCCTCTCTCTTTGTGCGACGGCAACAATCCTCCATCACCGAACCCGGTGGTAGTTGAAGGCCATCTCGATCAATTTAGTCACATCGCACACTTCCGGTTAGTGCTTCGTTATCTCCTTTGGTTGTATGATCATGGTGTTGTGGTTGCTATAATCATATGTGATAACTAGGGTTTCATGCTAGTGATGTTTACTAATGAGATTATATTGTGAAATCGGAATATGTGTTTAGATGAATAGATGGTATACAAGCAGCTTTGGTTCGAGTATTGCATGATGTTCGTGTGGCTAGGTTTGGTGCCATAATCGATGATTGTATGTTGTGTGATGATTGGTTTTGTGACCAACTGATGATTGTTTGATCTAACTCAATGATTTCAGGATTAATTGATTGGCCATGATGTAGGGTTACATGCTAGTCCTTGAATTTGTTAATCAGATGATTCAATTGAATGTGTAACGGTTGTTCATGATTAGAGAAATATTTAGGGTGCATGATTGTTGAATAATTGTGATTTGATCTGATTTGTGAAGCTGCCAAAGTTGTTACTGACGTTACGGAAATAAATGAGCTGTGAATAAGGAAGTTTGTTACACCTTCTGATCTCGACAAGGGTTACGAGTCGAGAACCCACAGTCTCGACTCGAGACCACGCATCATCAGCACAAACATCATAACTCGAGACCATGGTTGCGACTCGAGACCGTCTAGTCTCGACTAGTACATGCATGACTCGAGACCTCCTCAGTTGCGACTCGAGAACTCATAGGTTACAACTCGTGACCGCACAGTCTCGACTCGGGATCTCTAGTCTCGACTCGAGACCATATACTCGTGCACAATGTTTTGGACTTGCACACTATTACGAGCCCAACTATTTGGGCCGCATACTTGGACTTCGTTTACTTACGTGACTGTACTGATTGAACTCGTACTATGGTTGAACTGCCATGATCAATACTTGTATACAACCAGATGGAATATGTGTAGAAAACATATGTGCACTACTTGAATATGAACCTGACTTGTATGGTAACCATGGTAGGACGTGGTTGACCACCAAATAGCTTGATTGACTTTTCTGTGTATCTGCCGAGCAAACCAAGGTGAGTTCACACTCTTACCAAGGCATCGGATTCCCGGTGGGTAGGGAATGGGATTAAAGGAATGGGATTGAACAATTACTTGTACTTACACTGTTACTAGACTATCTACCATCGTCCTCGGATGCGAAGGACCCATACGTAAAGCCTACGTATACTTGTACTTATCACTGTCCTCAGGTTGCGAAGGACACTTGCGTAAAACCTACGTAAACTTATACTCACTACTGCCTCGGGTTGTGAAGAGCACATACATAAAACCTACGTAAACCCCCGCGTACCACTGTCCTCGGGTTGAGAAGGACACTTACGTAAAACCTACGTAAATCTCGTACGTACTACTGTTCTCGGGATTAGAAGAACACTTATGGTGACATCCAGTCTAGTACATACACACATGGGAAGCCCCCACTAACTGAACATGCACACATGGGAAGCCCCCACTAAATGAACATACAATTGACTTAGTTACTAACGCATGATGATGCAACAACCTTACTATTACGAACTTGCTTACTGTGAACTCGCTCAACTAGTTGTTGACTCTTTGTTACATGCCTTGCAGGACCATAGGTACTCATGGAGCTTGCACGGGAGGCGCGGTCGTTGTGGGCACGGATTGTGGATGTTTTGATGAAAACATTGTGACTCTTTAAACTTAATACTTATGTTGGGTTTTTACATTATTGCTTCCGCTACACATTTGACTATGTTTGGTTTTGAAAACACCTTTCGTATTGATGAGTGACTTTTTACTATTTACTTATATGTTCAATATGATTGGTGGCTTGATCCTGGTCATGTCACTCCTCCAAGCGGTGGTACTCCGTGTGTGGATTTTGGGGGTGTGACATTCTAGTCGAATATGTGTTGCAGACTCTTATGATCCGTGAAACTTGTACACTTCATACCATATAAATAATGTCTCCAAATTTTTAGCGCGAACACCACTGCGCCTAGCTCCAAATCGTGTGTGGTATAATTCTTTTCATGAACCTTCAACTGGCGTGACGCGTAAGCTATGACTTTCTGGCGCTGCATCAACACGCAACCCAAACCTTGACGCGAGGCGTCACAATATACCATGAAATCATCTGTTCCTTTTGGTTGCGATAAGATCGACGCATTACAAAGCTTGTCCTTCAATCAAATTTCTTGTCCTTCTGGGTGAGAGAAGTCAAGGGTTTAGCGGTTTTTGAAAAATTCTCAATGAATCTTCGATAATAACCAGCCAAACCTAAGAATTGCCGAATCTCGGTTGGCGTCTTTGGAGTCTCCCAATTCTTTATTGCTTCAATCTTGGTGGGATCCACATAGATTCCATCTCCATTAACCACATGTCCAAGAAATTGGACTTCGCGTAGCCAAAACTCGCACTTCGAGAACTTGACATACAAATTTTCCTTCTTAAGTAGCTCCAAGACAGCTCTTAAATGCTGTTCGTGCTCATCCTTCGTCTTTGAATAGATCAAGATATCATCAATGAATACGATTACAAACTTATCGAGGTATGGCTTGCAAACTCTGTTCATCAAATCCATAAAAACAGCTGGCACGTTTGTCAACCCGAATGGCATCACCAGAAACTCGTAATGTCCATATCGAGTTCTAAAAGCAGTCTTTGGAATACTTTCCTCTTGAATTCTCAGCTGATGATAACCTGATCGCAAATCGATCTTCGAGTAGAAACTTAAACCTTGAAGCTGATCGAACAGGTCATCAATCCTTGGCAGGGGATATCTATTCTTGATTGTCAATTTGTTCAACTCTCGGTAGTCAATACACATACGGAAACTACCATCCTTTTTCTTAACAAACAAAACTGGAGCTCCCCAAGGCGAGAAGCTTGGTCTGATGAATCCTTTGTCTAACAACTCTTGAAGTTGTGTCGACAATTCCTGCATCTCTGAAGGTGCAAGTCGATAAGGTGCCTTAGCCACAGGCGCGGCGCCTGGAACTAAGTCAATGTGGAACTCCACTTGCCTTTGGGGTGGCAATCCTGGCAAGTCCTCTGGAAAGACCTCAGGATATTCCTTTACCACTGGGATGTCTTCAATCTTCGGCTCAGCAGCTTCTTTATCATGTGTGCCAAAAAGGCAACACATCCCTTCTGTAAACACTTTCGAGCTTTCAGACAGCTGATGATTCTCAGAGGCGTATCGCGCTTCTCTCCGTGAACCACGATCGTCTCCCCATCTTCTGTTGGGATGCGAATGATCTTTTCGTGACAAATAATCTCAGCCTTGTTTCTTGACAACCAATCCATCCATACTACCACGTCGAAGCTTCCCAACTTGACTGGTAGTAGATCCAAAATGAACTCGCGTTCTCCCAGCTCAATTACCCAACCTCTGACAACTTCATTGGCTTCAACTAGCTTTCCATTAGCCAGTTCAATTGAGTACGGAATATCTAACTTACTAGCAGCTAACCCAAGCATACTCTTAAATTCTAATGACACAAAGCTATAGTCGGCACCAGTATCAAACAGAACAGATGCAAAGCGTTGATTTATAGGGAACGTACCAGTGACAACGTTGGGATCCTGGCGCGCTTCCCTTGCTCCAATGTTAAACACTCTCCCACAGGCCTGGTTCAGCTTTGGGCATTCCTTCTTAAAGTTCCCAACTTCTCCACAATTAAAACAGCCTGGTCCGTGACCATTACCACCTCCGTTCCCAGCTTGAGCGTTGTGTTGGTTGCGATTCACATTCTCAGCTTGATTTGCATTGTTCCCACGGTTTCTATTTCCACTGTTTCCTCCTTGCTGGCGGTTTCCGTTACCATTCCCATAACCTCGATTCCCAGTACGCCTAGCACCAGTTCCGGCCCAGCACGTATCCTTCGTGTGTCCGTTCCTTCCACATGCTTCACACTTCCTCAATCTACATTGTCCATGATGATGGCGCTGGCACGTATTGCACTTGGGCAAAGTACCCATATAACCCTTCCCATTATTTTCAACACCGGTTGCAGCTTTGGCCGGTGTGCTTGATTCACCTTTCTTGTTCACGTTGCTCGTACCCTCCTTGAAGTTCGAAAATTTCCTTTTACTTTCACCAGACGACTCCACGTGAGTCTCTTTCTTCTTCTGCTCAGTAACGGAAAACTTGTTCAATCAAATAGCTTCCTCAGTAAGAGCCACACTGAGATCAATGGCTTCTGTGATTGTCACAGGCTTGGAAGTAGTAACCATACTCATGATCTGAGGTGCCAATCCCCAGATAAAGCGCTCAATTCGTTTGAACTCCGGTGTGACCATGTATGGCACTACATGGGACAAATCGTGGAATCTCTGAACATACTCCGCAATCTTGGGACCTTCCATTTTTAGATGCCAGAACTCGGTCTCTAGCTTCTGAATTTCGGCACGCGAGCAGTACTTCCTTCTCATGAGCTCTTTCAGCTCATTCCATGACAACGCATAAGCAGCAGCTTCACCCAGGGTTTGCACTTGCAAATTCCACCAAGATAGGGCTCCATCCAGAAATAGCCCTGAGATGTAGGTCACTTGTTGCTCGGGAGCACACTTGCTCATTCTAAGAACAGACTCAGTCTTCTCTGCCCATCTTATAAACGCAACAGCACCTCCTGTGCCATCGAAATTCACGGGCTTGCAATTGAGAAATTGCTTGTAAGTGCACCCTGCACATACGTTAGAATTTACAAATGGTATTAGCGAACGTGCTATAAATATCCAAATGTATCAAGGTATATCTCAAACGACTTAACATTACCATTCGGTGGATTGTTATTGTCGTGGTTTTGAGAGATATTTCCACTGGTTTCTGCATGAGAAGCAGCGTATTGCGCGATAGTAGCGGCAATGATTCCTTGAAGTTCTGCCTCATTAGTGGGCATGCGCGGATCATGTCTTGGTGGCATCTTCTAAAAGATGTTTCACGTTGGTCAGGTCATAGTAAGTAAATGGTATACGTATGCAACAACAATATCAAGCACATAACATCTCATGTTACAAATAATTCAAGCACATAACATCTCATGTTATAAAATTGAAAACAGTAAATCCAACATCACATATAATGAGAATACTGCGATTGCGCTATCATAGATCAAGACCACGATGTAATGTTTACAAGTTCATAACTGTATCGTACATCATCACTGACTAAGGGCCACATCGCCCTAGTCCAAACTATCTAATCAGTGACAACAACAACCAAAATACAAAACATCCAAAGTCATAATATCAAAATGCGGTCTTCCAAAAAGCTGTATAATCTGCACAATCGCGGTCGTCTCACCAAAAGTCTACCTGCATCGAATCAAAACGCCTATGCTGATGGCGGAGGAGGAGGAGGAGGAAAATGAGAGTAATACAGGCGACGCATATGTAACCAATCCTGCTCTAAAGCACGACAGACGCGCAGCACATATGCTATCTGCTGCTCGGAAGTCCAAAAACGAGCGTCTGAGTCGGGGGAAAGTGGACGCGGAGGGTGTGATGCTGCAAACGGGGTCTGGCAATGATAGGATGGACGTGGAGCTCTCTCCAAATCCTGAATACGACGTGTCAATGCCTCCTGTTGTATCATCAGAGAAGTAAGGATGTCCTTTGTAGAGTATCCAACATGGTATGGGTGATACGGATCAGACAGTGGCATGATAGGGGGCGTAGTCCATAGAAATGGCTCGCTCGACAGAGTGAAGGACGGTGTAGTAGGTGGTGTAACAGTGGGAAACTGAGACGCGAATGGAAAAGGGGATGACATCATGGGTGGAACAGGGACAGGCGGCTGCCTAGATGACCCCTCTCCAGGACGCGGTGGCGGTATGTCCTAAAGAAACGTAACAGGAAGATCTGTGCGATGAGCATCTGTGATGTGTGGGGGAATCAGTGGGATATCAGTGGGTGCAGGAATGTGACACTCTAGGTTTTTCCGAACGAACACCTTGTAATATTTTTGTGTATATATATGTTATTAAATGAAAACGTGATCTTTTTGCATGATATGTGTTGTGTATGTATTATATATATATAAGTATACGCGTATAAACTAGTGAGTCGAGACCATGACTCGCAACCACTCGGTTGCGAGTGGGCCACTCGGTCTCGAGTGGGCCTCTTGGGCCGTAACCGGTTTGGGCCGAAACCCCTTAGCCTACTTCGAAACCTTGCATATAAATCCCCACTTTCCCCACTTCCCTTCATTTTACACAAACACATACACTTCTATTCTCTCTCACTAGAAAACCCCAAACAACACCCCAATCTCTTCCAAACTTTCGGTTCAAGCTCAAGGATCTCGGACAAGAAACTCGGTCAAGACCATCATCACTCGGACACTTCATCTTCTCGGTTTCTTCCTTCTATTCGGTGCCTCTTTCACAAACCGGTTAGTTTTGAGATTTACTAAATGTTTTATGAACTATGATGCCTACTTTGAATGCTAGAAAGATGAGAGTTAGTAGTGTTATGCATGATTTTTGGGTGATTTGTGAAGTTTGACTATATGTGTAAAACCTTATGTATGAATACTTGCTAACATGCTTAAAGATGGCTAGATAATGGTAGTTTAAGAGTATTCATGGCTAACCATACTATGCTTCATTGTTTCTTGCAAAATGATGTTGTTAAACATAAGATTTCGGCTACAAAATGTATGTTTCTTTGTTCTTGCATGATGATCTTGATGAAATATGTGATTTTCGGTTCAAAAATGTATGATTATGATAAGATGAAAACCCTAGAAATCTATGAACTTGTGATGAACTTGTTGAATATGGTTTGAAGATTTCAAAAAGGGCAATGTTTGATCCATGTTTACTAATGTTCAGATTAGGAAAAAGTGTTAGTGAAACCTTATTGGCTATTACTTGATTTGGGCCTGATTACATAGTACATTTTGGACTGATGTATCTGAATCTACACGTGAACATGAAAAGGACAGCATTACGACTCGCAACCACACAGTTGCGACTCGCAACCACAGCGTGATAACTCGAGACCACACGGTTGCGACTCGCAACAACAGCGTGACAACTCGAGACCTCCTGGTTGCGACTCGCAACCACAGCATGACAAGCCGAGACCTCCTGGTTGCGACTCGAGCACTTTGGTTATTGGGCCAGAATGTGTTAATATGGGCTAACTGTTAACTGGACTATGTGTTGCTGAAGTTCTGTGTGAATGTGTGAATGTTAAGGCCGGCCCAATAACCCACTGTCTGATTGCATGCGTGATACGTGTTAGTTATGTGTAAGTTTTTACGTGAATGCTTGTACACCAAACCTGACCTATACCGGTAACCATGTTAGGACGAGGTGACCAACGTGTTTGACAAGTAACATAATCTACCGAGCAACCCAAGGTGAGTTCACAACTTAAAAGCATGCGTCCCGGTGGTTTGGGACACGAGACTAAAACAACCCTATCCCCTTGTAAAGGGGATACCATTTACATTCCTTCCCTAGTTACTGGGAACAAACTTACTTTTCCTTCCCTTGTATTGGGAAACCTTT
This sequence comes from Helianthus annuus, assembly GCF_002127325.2. Lineage (NCBI taxonomy): Eukaryota > Viridiplantae > Streptophyta > Magnoliopsida > Asterales > Asteraceae > Helianthus > Helianthus annuus. The sequence continues at coordinate 139,708,454 of NC_035442.2, forward strand.
TAGTTAATTACTGTTTATACGGAATGCAACCAAACGGCACTAAACGCAACTCTATCACTCAAGTCCCTACTACATAATACCGATTAGTCGCCGGGGCCAGGCGAACGGGTTATTAGTTGATAGCGCTATTTAGGTTTTACCAACCTCACACCGTGCCATGGTATGGGATCGGTCGTGAACTAATGTACTCAGGCATCCGTCAATGATGATAGAACATTGACATCGGGGCATCCTGCGGAAACGCAAACGGTTACCTAGTGTTCGGTATTGGAAAAACAGTTTAGTCGCTAACTTTTGGGGTAGCTCCCCATGGCATGTATAAACGGATAAATTAACTGGTGAAACGAGTTTTTGGTAATTAAAACTGGACAACTAGTGAACTCACTCAGCATTATTGTTGACCCCCTTACTGCATGCTTTGCAGGTAACCAGAGACTGAGGAGCTGCTGCTTGGGAACGTGTAGTGATCGTCAAAAACCCGTGTGTTGGGTTTTATTTATCTTGAACCATGAACTGTCTTTTAAAACTATTTGGTTTATGCTTCCGCTGTTTTGCTTAAACTTACAACCGAACTTAAACTAAGTTGTTGCTAAACTACTTTAGATAGTAATTACTTTACTATTAACCAATGCTTAGTATAATTGGTGGCTAGATCCTGGTCAGTCACGCCCTCGAAGCGGGTGTTATCCGCAGGTGGATTTTGGGGGTGTGACAGATTGGTATCAGAGCCATTGGTTATAGTGAACTTGGTTTTAAAAAGGGGGAAATCTTTTTGGGAAAAACCAGACTATAACCTGTGACTCGCGACGACACTACACTCCAAGTGCAAGGCTCAACACACCTGACCTCATAGCTCGGACCAGTGTTTACTTGTTTGCTTACCTTATGTTTCCTGTTTTGCTATACATACTAGTGTGCCTAATTAGATAGATACACCTCTCTCTTCTATCTCATTCTCGCTACAGTACGACACCACACTCATACTGCGTTTTCTGATTTTGAAGACAATGAGTGGACGTGGAAGAGGAAACATCAACATGACTCAGGCTCAATTCACTAATCTGCTTAACACGGTGGCTGCAGCTTTCGCAGCTCACCCTGGAGGTCAGCATGCACCTGCGCAACCACCCGTGTGTACTTTCAAAACATTCATGGATTGCAAGCCTCTCCCTTTCAACGGCACTGAGGGTGCCATAGGTCTTCTACATTGGATTGAGAAAGTTGAAGCTGTCTTTGCTGTCTGTGAGTGTCCCCCTGCGAATTGGGTGAAGTTTGCTACTGCTACGCTTGAAGGAAACGCGCTTTCTTGGTGGAAGGCGCAAATTCAGATGTTTGGATTGGAAACTGCTAATGCTACTGCGTGGGAGGATTTCAAGGACATGATTAAGGAGGAGTACTGTCACCGGGATGACATCCACAAGCTTGAGAACGAGTACTATGCGCTTAAGATGGTTGGGTGAGAGATTGAAACCTACACCAAGCTGTCCAATGACTATGCTGCACTTTGCCCAAACATGTCTCGACCTATGTATCGAAGGATCGAATTGTACGTCAAGGGTTTGGCCCCAGAAATTCGAAGCCATGTAACTTCAGCCAACCTCACTACCATTCAGCCGATCGTTCGACTTGCTCACAAACTTACTGATCAGGTCGTAGAAGAGGGCAGGTTGCCCAAAAGGATCAGTGCTACTGTCGGAACTTCTAGTGACAACAAGCGTAAGTGGGAAGGAAATCAATGCAAGGATGCTAACCCCACTCAGGCCCCAGCGCAGCAAAGGAAAACTGAAAACAACAAGGGCACTCAGCAACAGGGTGGCTACCGGGGAAGCTACCCTAAGTGCAACAAGTGTAACAGGCACCACAATGGGGCGTGTAACAAAGGTCAGTGTCAGCGGTGCCACAAGATGGGGCACGAAGCCAAGGATTGTAGAAGTCAGTTCCCAGCAAGGCAGAATCAGCAACAACCCCAACAGCAACAGCAGCAGGGAAACAACCGGGCATGTTTTAAATGTGGGGCAACAGGGCACATGCGAAAGGATTGCCCTGAACTGAATCAGAATCGCAACAACAATCAGGGAGCTGGGAACAATGAGCAAAACAACAATGCTGGGAATGGTGCAAGGGGAAGAGCTTTCGTGATTGGAGCTGGAGAAGCAAGGAACGACCCCAACGTCGTGGCGGGTAAGTTCCTACTTGATGATCGTTATGTTTCTGTGTTATTTGATTCCGGTGCCGATGCCAGTTATGTATCCCTTCGCATTAGTAAGAAACTTAAGCACCCGCCTGCATTATTAAGTTCTAAGCACGTCGTCGAGATAGCTAATGGTAGGAACATCGAGGCCACGCATGTGATCCACGACTGCACACTAGAATTGTCTGGCCACACGTTTAGTATCGATCTTTTCCCTGTCAAGCTTGGAAGCTTCGACGTCGTCATTGGTATGGATTGGTTATCCAAACATCGCGCTGAGATCCTCTGTCAAGAGAAAGCGGTCCGCATTCCTCGCCGTTCTGGCCAACCCCTCATTGTTCAAGGCAACAAAGGTGGAGAAGTCACAGGCATTATCTCGCTTTTAAAAGCCCAGAAGTGTTTACAAAAAGGGCACACCGCTATCCTAGCACTCGTCACCGACACCCACGAAAAGAAAAAGAGGATTGAAGATTTTCCTGTAGTACGCGACTATCCCGAGGTATTTCCTGAGGAACTACCTGGACTCCCTCCCCACCGTCAGGTCGAATTCCAAATCGAGCTGGCTCCCGGAGCAGCACCCATAGCTCGTGCACCTTACCGTCTAGCCCCTGCAGAACTGAAGGAACTCTCGACACAACTACAAGAACTATTGGATAAAGGATTTATCCGTCCTAGTTCGTCACCCTGGGGAGCACCAGTACTCTTTGTTAAGAAGAAGGATGGCACGTTCCGAATGTGCATCGACTATCGTGAGCTGAACAAGGTTACCATCAAGAATCGTTACCCTCTCCCGCGCATCGACGACCTATTCGATCAGCTGCAAGGATCGAGCTACTATTCTAAGATCGACCTACGGTCAGGTTATCATCAGTTGAGAGTACGTGACGAAGATATCTCCAAAACTGCATTCAGGACTCGTTATGGTCATTATGAATTCCTTGTTATGCCCTTTGGAATGACCAACGCGCCCGCGGTATTCATGGATCTCATGAACCGAGTGTGCAAACCTTACCTCGACAAATTTGTGATCGTGTTTATAGACGACATCCTGATCTACTCGAAAAGTCAAGCAGAGCATGAACAACACCTACGCCTTATCCTCGAACTCCTTCGCAATGAGCAACTGTATGCCAAGTTCTCGAAATGCGACTTCTGGCTTCGAGAAGTCCATTTCCTTGGGCACGTGGTTAACAAGGATGGAATCCACGTCGACCCAGCTAAGATCGACTCTATAAAGAATTGGCCTACCCCTAAGACTCCGACCGAAGTCCGCCAATTCTTGGGACTAGCGGGATACTATCGAAGATTTATCATGGGATTTTCAAAGATCGCTCAGCCTCTCACGACTCTTACTCAGAAGGGTATGGTTTATAAATGGGGTGAAGCTCAGGAAACCGCATTTCAGAAACTAAAGGATAACCTCTGTAGTGCTCCTATTCTCTCGTTGCCTGAAGGCACTGACGACTTTGTGGTTTACTTCGATGCATCCATCCATGGGCTCGGTTGTGTGTTAATGCAACGCGACAAAGTTATTGCTTACGCCTCTCGACAACTTAAGACGCACGAAAGGAATTATACTACGCACGACTTGGAACTGGGAGCAGTGATCTTTGCGCTTAAGATATGGAGACATTACCTGTACGGTACCAAGTGCACCATTTACACCGATCACAGGAGTCTCGAGCATATCTTCAAGCAAAAGGAATTAAACATGCGACAACGTCGATGGGTCGAACTTCTGAATGATTATGAATGCGCCATCAAGTACCATCCGGGCAAGGCCAATGTCGTGGCAGACGCCCTCAGCCGAAAAGACACTACGCCCAAGCGCGTGCGAGCATTACAACTTACCATCCAGTCTAATCTCCCTACCCAGATTCGAAATGCTCAGACTGAAGCTCTGAAACCGGAAAACATCAGGGCTGAGTCCCTGCGAGGATCGAGACAACGACTAGAGCAAAAAGAAGACGGCGCCTACTATGTGGCAGGACGCATTTGGGTCCCACTTTACGGAGATCTACGAGAGCTTGTGATGGACGAAGCCCATAAGTCTCGTTATTCAGTACATCCTGGTTCAGATAAGATGTACCACGACTTAAGGACCACTTACTGGTGGCCTGGCATGAAAGCCCACATAGCTGCATACGTTAGCAAATGTTTGACCTGCGCAAGAGTCAAGACTGAGTATCAGAAACCAGCAGGCCTACTCCAGCAACCCGAAATCCCGAAGTGGAAATGGGAACAAATTTCCATGGATTTTGTTACGGGGCTACCTAGATCCCAACGCGGGAATGACACTATTTGGGTGATAGTAGATCGATTGACTAAGTCTGCACACTTTCTGGCCATTAAGGAAACAGACAAGTTTTCTACCTTGGCAGAAATCTATTTAAAGGAAATAGTCTCGAGGCACGGGGTGCCAACTTCTATTATTTCCGACCGAGACGCTCGTTTTACTTCCGAGTTGTGGCAAGCTATGCACAAATCCTTTGGCTCACGTTTGGACATGAGCACCGCTTACCACCCACAAACGGATGGGCAGTCTGAACGCACCATCCAAACCCTGGAGGACATGCTGAGGGCATGTGTGATCGATTTTGGCAAGAACTGGGAGAAGCATCTACCGCTGGTGGAATTCTCCTACAACAACAGCTACCACACTAGCATTCAGGCGGCACCTTTTGAGGCATTGTACGGTCGTAAATGCCGATCACCTCTTTGCTGGGCGGAAATAGGTGACAGTCAACTCACAGGCCCAGAACTGGTGGTAGACACAACGGAAAAGATTACCCAGATCAGACAACGCATGGCGGCAGCTCGTGACCGTCAGAAAAGCTACGTTGATAAGCGTAGGAAACCGCTAGAATTCCAGGTCGGGGACCGGGTTCTACTTAAAGTCTCACCCTGGAAGGGTGTGGTTCGTTTCGGTAAACGAGGCAAGCTGAATCCGCGATATGTTGGACCATTCGAAATTACCGAGAAAATCGGTAAGGTTGCTTATAGATTGAACCTGCCTGCAGAGCTGAGTGCAGTGCACAATGTCTTTCACGTGTCTAATCTGAAGAAGTGTCTGTCAGATGAAACACTCATAATTCCTTTCAAGGAACTCACTATTGATGAACAGCTACACTTTACTAAGGAACCAATTGAGATCACGGATCGAGAGATCAAAACCCTCAAACGTAGCCAAATACCTCTCGTGCGAGTTCGTTGGAACTCACGACGTGGCCCAGAGTTTACCTGGGAGCGGGAAGACCAGATGAAGTCCAAGTATCCCCAGTTGTTCCCTAACGAAAACCCCAGCACTGAAGCTACAACCGAATTTCGGGACGAAATTCCAAACTAACGGGGGGATGATGTGACACCCCGTTGAAACACGCTAGCTTGGCAGTGGCTGCCTTAACTTTCGGGACGAAAGTTCTTAAAACTTGGGGATAATGTGACACTCTAGGTTTTTCCGAACGAACACCTTGTAATATTTTTGTGTATATATATGTTATTAAATGAAACGTGATCTTTTTGCATGATATGTGTTGTGTATGTATTATATATATATAAGTATACGCGTATAAACTAGTGAGTCGAGACCATGACTCGCAACCACTCGGTTGCGAGTGGGCCACTCGGTCTCGAGTGGGCCTCTTGGGCCGTAACCGGTTTGGGCCGAAACCCCTTAGCCTACTTCGAAACCTTGCATATAAATCCCCACTTTCCCCACTTCCCTTCATTTTACACAAACACATACACTTCTATTCTCTCTCACTAGAAAACCCCAAACAACACCCCAATCTCTTCCAAACTTTCGGTTCAAGCTCAAGGATCTCGGACAAGAAACTCGGTCAAGACCATCATCACTCGGACACTTCATCTTCTCGGTTTCTTCCTTCTATTCGGTGCCTCTTTCACAAACCGGTTAGTTTTGAGATTTACTAAATGTTTTATGAACTATGATGCCTACTTTGAATGCTAGAAAGATGAGAGTTAGTAGTGTTATGCATGATTTTTGGGTGATTTGTGAAGTTTGACTATATGTGTAAAACCTTATGTATGAATACTTGCTAACATGCTTAAAGATGGCTAGATAATGGTAGTTTAAGAGTATTCATGGCTAACCATACTATGCTTCATTGTTTCTTGCAAAATGATGTTGTTAAACATAAGATTTCGGCTACAAAATGTATGTTTCTTTGTTCTTGCATGATGATCTTGATGAAATATGTGATTTTCGGTTCAAAAATGTATGATTATGATAAGATGAAAACCCTAGAAATCTATGAACTTGTGATGAACTTGTTGAATATGGTTTGAAGATTTCAAAAAGGGCAATGTTTGATCCATGTTTACTAATGTTCAGATTAGGAAAAAGTGTTAGTGAAACCTTATTGGCTATTACTTGATTTGGGCCTGATTACATAGTACATTTTGGACTGATGTATCTGAATCTACACGTGAACATGAAAAGGACAGCATTACGACTCGCAACCACACAGTTGCGACTCGCAACCACAGCGTGATAACTCGAGACCACACGGTTGCGACTCGCAACAACAGCGTGACAACTCGAGACCTCCTGGTTGCGACTCGCAACCACAGCATGACAAGCCGAGACCTCCTGGTTGCGACTCGAGCACTTTGGTTATTGGGCCAGAATGTGTTAATATGGGCTAACTGTTAACTGGACTATGTGTTGCTGAAGTTCTGTGTGAATGTGTGAATGTTAAGGCCGGCCCAATAACCCACTGTCTGATTGCATGCGTGATACGTGTTAGTTATGTGTAAGTTTTTACGTGAATGCTTGTACACCAAACCTGACCTATACCGGTAACCATGTTAGGACGAGGTGACCAACGTGTTTGACAAGTAACATAATCTACCGAGCAACCCAAGGTGAGTTCACAACTTAAAAGCATGCGTCCCGGTGGTTTGGGACACGAGACTAAAACAACCCTATCCCCTTGTAAAGGGGATACCATTTACATTCCTTCCCTAGTTACTGGGAACAAACTTACTTTTCCTTCCCTTGTATTGGGAAACCTTTTAGTTAATTACTGTTTATACGGAATGCAACCAAACGGCACTAAACGCAACTCTATCACTCAAGTCCCTACTACATAATACCGATTAGTCGCCGGGGCCAGGCGAACGGGTTATTAGTTGATAGCGCTATTTAGGTTTTACCAACCTCACACCGTGCCATGGTATGGGATCGGTCGTGAACTAATGTACTCAGGCATCCGTCAATGATGATAGAACATTGACATCGGGGCATCCTGCGGAAACGCAAACGGTTACCTAGTGTTCGGTATTGGAAAAACAGTTTAGTCGCTAACTTTTGGGGTAGCTCCCCATGGCATGTATAAACGGATAAATTAACTGGTGAAACGAGTTTTTGGTAATTAAAACTGGACAACTAGTGAACTCACTCAGCATTATTGTTGACCCCCTTACTGCATGCTTTGCAGGTAACCAGAGACTGAGGAGCTGCTGCTTGGGAACGTGTAGTGATCGTCAAAAACCCGTGTGTTGGGTTTTATTTATCTTGAACCATGAACTGTCTTTTAAAACTATTTGGTTTATGCTTCCGCTGTTTTGCTTAAACTTACAACCGAACTTAAACTAAGTTGTTGCTAAACTACTTTAGATAGCAATTACTTTACTATTAACCAATGCTTAGTATAATTGGTGGCTGGATCCTGGTCAGTCACGCCCTCGAAGCGGGTGTTATCCGCAGGTGGATTTTGGGGGTGTGACAAGGAATGGGTGCTGAAACGGGGGCTACTAGAGGTGTAACAGGTCGCACAAAAGGTGGGTAATCGTCATCGTCATCGATCCACCTGTTACGGGTGTTGGCATAACGTGGATCTATATGAGTAGCAAAAGGTGCACGGTCGAACAGCACCGGCACAGGATCAGGAAATGGCGCAACAACAGGATCCTCTATCAAGAGTGGAGTGTCAGCAGGCGCGTCAGCAGTGGGTACGTCATCAACAAAGGGTGCAATGGCTGGTGCATCATCATGAACAGGGTCATGCTCTAATGCAGGGTCAGGAGCAACTAAAGGCTCTGGGGCCACAACAAGCTCTGGGTCAACAAAATCCATATCAAAATCAGTTGGATCATCAAACAAAGGATCGGTAGGGGCTACAGGCTCCTCTAGGGGCTAGTCTAAGTGAATGAACTCGATATCCTGGTCAGGATCAAAACCAGTGGGAAAGACAGGATCAAAATCAACATCGTGATCAAACTCGAACTCAGGAAAAAAAAAGAGGGAGCAGGTGCAGTTGATAATGCCATGTCTGGGTCGGCGTCTGCAGAGTGATGTTGCACTCCCTGAGTGTGTACGGACGCAGATGCCACAGACTCGAAGGAATCTGGGACAGGTGAATCAGCTGGAAGCTCCTCTGCAGGGGCCTCAGCGATGGGAAGAATGACGTCAGCAACAATAGGGGCCCCGCCCTCATGGTTAGCCTCAGGTGGGTCCTCCTAAAACAGATCGATGTCGTTGTCAGAAATGACATCGAGGGGCATATCTACAACTGGATAAGCAGTAAGCGGTATAGGAGCAGGGATCACCGCAAGTGGTAAGTCCCCGACAGGAAGGCCATCAGCAGGCTCAGCTCCGACGTCAGGCAGCGCAAAGGCCGGAAATCGTCGTCATCGGTACTGGTGGTGTCGGAAGTGTAGACCTCTCGCTCTGATGAAACTCTATCATCTGATACTATCGCCATGGGATCTAAGGTGTCCGAAACTCCTGTGTCTGAGGATGATGGCATGATGTCTGTAACACAATCACATATATGCACAAATAATCAACATATAATCAAATTAACATGTTAGTCATCATAAAGCAAACAAGTAATCCTCCTAGTCTCACTAGACTACCCTCCCAGCCTCTCAGACTGAACCTCCTAGTCTCTCAGACTAACTCCCTGGCCTCACAGACCAAAACCTCCCCAATCTCAAAGATTGCCCCCTCAGTCTACATGACTGAACCTCCCCAGCTTTTAGGGCTGAACTCCCGCAGTCTCCTGGACTGAACCATAAATTTGGAAAAGTGCTCATACTTTTTGTTTGTAAAAATGTTTTGTATCCTAGATCTGGATGTTTAGTGTATGCAATGTACAAATGTTTTCGTGTGAGTCCTAGTGATCATAGTCTAGACTCGAGAAGGAATACTAGTTCGCTATGATCAATGCTCTGATACCAAGCTATCACACCCTGGCTTTGCGGAAGCGTGGGTTTATATGGTGTGACTTCTTAATACCATAGCATAATCACAACAATGCTATATGAAAATAAAACCTTGATGTTCATCCATTAATTCAAGTTTAATAAGTAAAACACGACAACATTGTTTTCAAAAGTCGACACATGCAACAGATTACAACATGACATAATAAAAATATTGTTCGTACGACACAACCATAAGACATGAATTAAAAACACAATTTAAGACTTGTGACTCATCCAGGAAAAAGTCACAATCCCTAAACTCGGATGACATCATTTCTCCTATGCAGCTTGATGACATAGCATACCTTGCCAGATCCCTAATTTCCTGAAATACATGTAATTTGAAAAATCAACAAAAAGTTGAGCGAGTTCATGTAAAAGTGAGTATGAGTAAACCTTTAAAGTATGTATAAAAGTCCCTGGTATGTAGCAATAAGGAAAAAGAGATCACCAATGGGTTGCAAAGCCACTAGTATGTGTGAGAAAGTGCAGGGAAACTCAAACCTAGCAAATTTGTACCGGGCTTCGGCTGTAAGACACAGTCACCTCTATGGGCCTCCCTGGCCTCACGGGTGTGGGCTCGCTACACCCAAATAGATCTATCACTCTTGTATCCCTTGGTCCTACAAAGAGGATTAATGGCCTCGAGTGTTGTACCCACCCCTCATATGATCTAGTAGTATAAACCCTCCCTACGCTAACCATACCATGTAATAAATGTTTGTAATAGTTGTCGCATGTATTTCACCCCCGAAGTATAAAACTGAAAACAGTAAAGAGAAACGGGGGACATGAACTCACAGAAGTGCGTCTCGTGAAACGTCAAACTCCAACTCAATCTACAGCGTGACGACATACACGTACTAATGCCTATTAGACGGACGGCCGTGCCTTAGCTTAAAGTTTTTAACGTTTTTGGGAAATAGTTAGACAAATATTTCGTATTCACACTTCTAAATTATTTTATATTCATATTTTCCTTCCCAAGGATGGGGGTAATAATACATGTGTGTTTTATAATTCCGAAAATATATTTTTAAGTCTCACTTGAAAAATATATTTTAATTACTTTGTCTAAAATGCTTTTAATCCCAATATATATATATATATATATATATATATATATATATATATATTTTCCCAAAAATATTATATTTTATTTCATAAGTTTTTCCAAAATAATATTTCACCAACATTATACAAATAGGAGTATTTTTCTGAAAAATACATAAGTTACATTTTTAAAGTTCGCGTTGTATACGATACTTATATAACTTAAATATTTATTTTGTGAGCGCGTTGGTATTATTTTGGAGAAGTATTTTCACGGTTTTTTCATGTTATATTATTTTTACCCTAAAAATAATATATATCTAGTTCACAAAATAATCACATAATCACACAAGCGTCATATTATAAAATATATATTCTAAAGATATATTTAACAAGTCTTATTTACGAAAATCCACCTCCGGTACTTGGTATTTTGTAATAAAAATCATGACGAAGTTTATTTTTGAAAACAAGTTAAAAATTATATTTGTAAATATTTGTTAGAAAAAAATTTCTAAGTGTTATATTTCTGGAAAAATTTTGCCAGAATTTCCTCTGTAAATGGAGGTGTCCATGCTTTTAGCATATAATTTTCTTTTCAAAAAGCAATCAATAATCATCAATCAACAAGGTATACAATATTTAACCACTAATCTTGACAAAATAAGACTAAATCATAAACTCATGAACTTGAAGGTTCTGTAAAAATATGTAGTAAATCACCAACACATTTAGTAGGTTTTGTTATCTTTAAAAATAAGTTTAGTTTCTTGAAAACTTTATTTTTTAATAATTTGAAGTTTAACAACTTCTAGTCAAGATTCACAAAAATATTACTTTATGAAATTAACTTGTTACACAAGCGTTTACACACTTGTTTTGTTACTATAAATGCTTCTAGTTCATAAAATATCCGGGTTTTAACAAAACTAGTATCTTCCGCTTGGTTTTTCGAAAAACCACTAGTAGATCTTTAGATCTGCAAGTTTACAACTTCATTTTACAAGAAAAATTATGTTTATTCAAGTTTCAAGTTCATGGTGGATGGTTTCATCATCTTTCATATTTCTAACACTAACATCCTACTAGTTCATGTTCTTGAACATGATCTAGTATGTCTAGATGATGATCCATTCTACTTCTAGTAACAAACAACATCAAATAATCATAACTACACAAGATTTACATAATTTACACACATATCTTCTCTTTATCCACCCCATTCACCTTATGTTCAAGACTTTAATGTAAGTTCTTTAGTGTTTCTTAATTTTTAACCATTAAATGAACTATTAACCACCATAAACAAGATCAAGATGATGATTAGAAGCACTTACTACTAGCACAAGGCTAGGGAAGAATCAAGGCGTAAAAGCGGTGGATAAAAGAAAACTAGAGTGGTTCTTGAAACTCCGAGTGCACCGAGCTTGTTTGTATGACCTCTTGCACCTTTGAGAGTATCGAAAATGGCTAGAACCAAGCTTGATGGTGGTGGTATGGTGGTTGAGGGTGGCGGCCGAGAATGGAGATGGAGGGAGGAGAGAGTGTTGGTGTTTAGTGGGTGTTGAAGTGAGAAGGTGATTAACCTTTGAGTTTATTTATAATCTAATCTCAACATTACCCAACATGTATTATGTCTCTTTATCCTACAACAAGTAAATAAAATAAGGAAAAGAATGGTGGGGGGTGTTCCACCATTTGCAACCGTCAAAGGGGAGGGGGGGTAGGGGTTGGGTGGTGATGATATAGTTAGGATTTAGTTGAAATCTAATGGTACTTAGTTAGGATATTTGTGTGTTTATTAATATAAAGGGTGTTGCGGTGTTCGGGGACCCTAACTAGCTCAGAAAAGTAAAAACAATGTTTTTGGCAATATTTTTATGTTCCGGGTAAAGTCCGGTTGTTCGGTTGGATGTTGATCCATTAAAGTGCTAAATAAAGCTTTTAAGTGTCTTTTATATTGTTTTTAGTGACACATTAAATTTTCAACAATTTGGAAAGTGTCTTTCACCAAGTTTTTGCACCTTAGTAGCATTGTTAAATGCTGAATTTTTGTGTTTAGTGCAGAATTTTGTAATTAAAGCATGTTTTAGGCACTTCCGGTCACTATAACTATCACCTAGTGACACACTTCTATGATCCTCACCTCCCTACACTCACTACTAGTGTAGTAATCTATTCCCGGCTCATACTGGCCTCAGAAACAATATCTGTCTAGTGCTGGCAATGTCAGCATGTTTACTGGGTTGTCCGCTCACTGTGCTAACTGTGCTTTCGTGCATCAAGTTTGTCACTATTGTTTGTGTGTAATAGATGGAGTGACAGTAATAAAGTATGATGCATGAGTATGTATGAATGAGAAATCAGAAAGCAGTTTAATCATAATTGTAATCAAGCACAGTAATTAAGCACTAATTAAACATTCATTAATTTGTACGGATACCTGGATTTGTGAGGGTTGTCACAACCAAGTGGTAACAAATTTTGTATACAAAACCCCAAATTTACCGACTGTAATTGTATTCTTACAAATACTCAATAACTGCTATTCGCATGGAAAAATATTTAAGGTTTTGTAAAAAACAATTCATAAAATAGGTTTACAAAAAGAGGATTAACTCACATTGCTGTCTTAGGGTTTTCAGTAAGGATTTCCTAGGAATAATCTATAAATTACACAAATGCACGTGTGTTAGTATAATAACCCATTTTAACATTAGTAATACCCTCCCCGAGACAGCATTCCAACGACTACGTCGGGCAGAACCACGACAGCCGTTACGGAACCCTAGATCAATCGGGCAGAGTATCTAATACGTCTCCAAGGGTTATGATACTTACATCGTAGCAGAACCTCGCTATTTACAGGGGGTATTAGACCCGAGTATAATGCCTATAATTCAGAAATTGAGATTGAAAAACGTTTGTGAGCGATCGGAACTGAAAGTCGATGCCCTTCTTATATAGGGTCTGATTCTGGTCCTCACGCGGCCCGCGAAAAACAAAGACAACGGTTACGTGGCCCGCGTCAACCATGGTCAAACATGTAGCTAGTCCGAGTCAGCGAGTAGGGTCAACACGCGTCGGCCACGTGGCCACACCGGGCTGCGCTAGGTTTCTGATCTTACGCGGCCCGCGTAAGTGTAAGCTAAGGCTTACGCGGCCCACCTAAACTTATAATTCAACGAATTCAGGCTTTAGCCTTAATACCGCCGGCGTAAAGGGTTGGGGTGGGTCTACGCGGCCCGCCTCAACTTAAGTTTCAGATTTTTAATTATTTTTAATATTATTTATTATATTTGAGGCCCGTTTTCGCGTATGGGGTGTATTTTGGGACATATCGGGATATTTTAAATATTTTTAAGGTGTCGGAAAAATTATGAGGGTGTCGGTTTACGTTAGGGTTGTTATATCCTCCCCACCTTGTTTTAGAGCTCGTCCTCGAGATCTACTGGAATAAGTGCGGATATTTCTTTTGCATTTCAGATTCAAGCTCCCATGTGTACTCAGGTCCTCTTTTGGAGTCCCACTTTACTTTGACCAGAACTAATCTCTTATGCTTGAGGTTCTTGACTTTCCTGTCTTCGATCTGTAGAGGCCTCTCTACAAACTTGTGTTGTTCATTTATCTCTATATCCTTAAGAGGCACTACGAGTGATTCATCAGCTAAGCATTTCTTGAGATTAGATACATGAAATACATCATGTATTCCTGCCATTTCCTCTGGCAGTTGTAGTTGATAGGCTACAGGTCCTATTCTTCTAATAATCTTAAAAGGTCCAACATACCAGGGACTTAACTTTCCTCGTTTGATGAATCTTACCAATCCTTTCCAAGGAGAAACTTTAAACAATACCTTGTCACCTACCTGGAATTCTAACGGCTTCCGCCTTTTATCGGCATAACTCTTCTGTCGGTCACGTGCTGCTTTCAGTCGTTCCTTGACTTGAATGATCTTATAGGTTGTTTCCTGCACAATCTCAGGTCCAGATAGTTGCTTTTCCCCAATTTATGCCCAACAGACTGGGGTTCTGCACTTTCGTCCATAAAGTGCTTGAATGGTGCAACATTGATACTTGTGTGATAACTGTTATTATAAGACAATTCTATTAAAGGTAAGTGATCATCCCAATTACCTCCGAAATCAATTACACAAGCTCTAAGCATGTCCTCCATCGTCTGAATTGTCCTTTCGCTTTGTCCGTCCGTTTGAGGATGGTAAGCTGTGCTTAGATTCAGCTTGGTTCCAATTGCTTTTTGGAAACTTGCCCAAAAATGAGAGGTAAAACGGCTATCCCTATCAGAAACAATTGATAAAGGTATTCCATGTCATGAAACAATTTCATTTACATATAATTTGGCTAACTGTTCCATACTGAAGGTTTCCTTCATTGGTAGGAAATGAGCTGACTTGGTTAGTCTATCTACAATCACCCAGATTGTATCATTACCTTTTCTTGTTTTGGGTAACTTGGTAACAAAATCCATTGTTATCAATTCCCATTTCCACACTGGCATTTCTAACTGTTGCAGCAATCCTGAGGGTTTCTGATGTTCAGCTTTAACTTGTGAACAGGTTAAACATTTAGAAACGTAGGCTGCTATATCCTTTTTCATTCCTATCCACCAGAAATTTTTCCTTAAATCCTGTTACATCTTACCACTTCCTGGATGCATCGTATACTTAGACTTATGGGCTTCTTCTAATATGCGATGGCGTAGGTTTCCTAATTAAGTATCCATATTCTCTTTTCATGGAATCTCCAAATTCCATCTGTTCCTTGTTCTAATTCTTTAATCATTCCTTTTAATTTTTTTGTATCATTCTTGATTACTAATTCTTGTGCTTCTCTTATTTGATCATTTAAATCTACTTGTAGATTTAACTTAAGAGAACGTACCCTTTTTGGCTTTTCATGATACTTTCGACTTAAAGCATCAGCCACTACATTGGCTTTCCCTGCATGATACTGGATATCACAATCATAATCACTAAGAATCTCCATCCAGCGTCTTTGTCTCATATTCAACTCTTTTTGACCAAAAACATACCTTAAACTCTTATGATCTGTGAATATGGTAAACTTACTACCATAAAGATAATGTCTCCAAATCTTAAGGGAAACAATTATAGCTCCTAATTCCAAGTCATGGGTTGAATAATTTTCTTCATGATTCTTAAGTTGTCTAGATGCGTAAGCTATAACCTTTTGACGTTGCATCAATACACATCCATAACCTAACTTAGAAGCGTCACAATAGACTACAAAGTCTTCAGTTCCTTCTGGTTACGCTAATATGGGTGCATGGGTTAATCTTTGCTTAAGGATTCTAAATGCTTCTTCTTGTTTTGGTCCCATTCAAACTTAATGGATTTACAGGTTAACTTAGTCAAAGGAATGGCTATTCTAGAGAAATCTCGAATAAATCTTCTTTAATAACCGGCCAATCCTAAGAAACTTCTAACCTCGGTTGGTGATTCAGGGGGTTTCCATTTGGTAATTGCTTCGATCTTTGTTGGGTCCACATGAATTCATTTATGATCGACTAAATGTCCAAGAAATTGTACCTGCTCTAACTAAAACTCACACTTGGAAAACTTAGCGTAAAGCTTTTCCTTTCTTAATAAACTTAAAAGTAAGTGCAAATGCTTTGCATGATCCTCTTTACTTTTAGAGTAAATGAGAATATCATCAATAAAAACAATTATGAATTTATCCAAATATGGCTTACATATTCGGTTCATCATATCCATAAATGCGGCTGGGGCATTGGTTAAACCAAATGGAATGACAGTAGATTCATAATGGCCATATCTTGTTCTGAATGCGGTCTTAGGAATGTCCTCTTCCTGTACCTTTAATTGATGATATCCCGATCTTAAATCGATTTTAGAGAAAATCGAGCTCCTTGCAGTTGATCGAACAGATCATCGATCCTCAGTAATGGGTACCGATTCTTAATCGTGACTTTGTTCAATTCACGGTAGTCAATGCACATACACATTGATCCGTCCTTCTTTTTAACGAATAAAATCGGCGCTCCCCATGGCGATGAGCTTGGCTGTATGAATCCTTTTTCTAGCAATTCGTCTAACTGTTTCTTCAATTCCTGCATTTCAGCGGGTCCCAAACGATAAGGTGCTTTGAAAATCGGTGCTGTTCCTGGTAGCAGATGGATTCTGAATTCAACTTCTCTGTCTGGCGGTAGTCCTGGCAATTCTTCTGGAAATACTTCTATAAACTGGGAAACTACTGGAATGTCTTTTAGTTCTTTTCCTTTAGTGTTAGTGATTATAGAAATCAAATACACTATAGATCCTTTTCTTATATAACTTGCAGTTTTCATCACAGAGATGAATTTAATAGATCTAGATGGTTTATCTCCTTTAATTGTGATCTTGTCACCCCTTGGTGAATTTACTTGAATTGAATTTTGATCACATAAAATACTGGCTTTATTGGCTACTAACCAATCCATTCCTAATACAACATCAAATCCTGCCAGATTCATTGGGTAAAGGTTTGCAATAAATTTTTGATTAAAAATTTATATTCTTGCTCCCTGCAAGATTTCGTATGGTCCTTGGTCGCCCATCATTATTAGGTTAATCGTTTTTATAACAACCCTAACGTAAACCGACACCCTCATAATTTTTCTAACACCTTCAAAATATTTAAAATATCCCTATATGTCCCAAAATACACCCCATACGCAAAAACGGGCCTCAAATATATTAAATAATATTAAAAATAATTAAAAATCTGAAACTTAAGCTAAGGCGGGCCGCGTAAGCCTTAGCTTACACTTACGCGGGCCGCGTAAGATCAGAAACCTGGCGCAGCCCGGTGTGGCCACATGGCTGACGCGTGTTGACCCTACTCGCTGACTCGGACTAGCTATATGTTTGACCAAGGTTGACGCGGGCCGCGTAAGCCTTGTCTTTGTTTACGTGGGCCGCGTAAGCCTTGTCTTTGTTTACGTGGGCCGCGGGAAGACCAGAATCAGGCCCTATATAAGAAGGGCATCGGCTTTCAGTTCCGATCGCTCACAAACTTTTCTCAATCTCAATTTCTGAATTATAGGGATTATACTCGGGTCTAATACCCCCCTAAATAGCGAGGTTCTGGTACGATGTAAGTATCATAACCCCTGGAGACGTATTAGATACTCCGCTTGATTGATCTAGGGTTCTGTAACGGCTGTCGTGGTTCTGCCCGACGTAGTCGTTGGAATGCCATCTCGGGGAGGGTATTACTAATGTTAAAATGGGTTATTATACTAGCACACATGCATTTGTGTAATTTATAAATTATTCCCAGGAAATCCTTGCTGAAAACCCTAAAACAACAATGTGAGTTAATCCTCTTTTTGTAAACCTATTTTGTGAATTGTTTTACAAAACCTTAAATATTTTTCCATGCGAATAGCAATTATTGAGTATTTGTAAGAATACAATTACAGTCGGTAAATTTGGGGTTTTGTATTCAAAAGTTGTTACCACCTGGTAAAGGAGTAACATGACCATATGTCGGAACGACAGTACCGTGTGGTGGTAATTGATATAACTTGGAAACAAATGTAATTGCGGATGCGCCCTAAATACTGTACAATGGTTTTTAATTAAACCTGATTAAACTGGGATTCACTCACCAATATTTCCCACTGACAAATGTTTTTAAAACGCGTTTCAGGTAACAAAATGTGAAAGCAAAATAGAAGCCAGTTGGACAGCACTGAAGGCTTGGAAAAGTGGCAATAAAGTTACCTAAGAATAAAATAGATGTTTTTATTAAATAAAATAGGGTGTATCCCTATGAAAATATGTGTACTGAAAAACTTGGGTTTTACCCATGTGTTTAATGTTATGGAAATGTGGTATATTACTTTGATAAAATATTTCCTAACTACGATGCTGATGTAAAACTCCGCTGCCAAATTAGACAATAACATGATACCACCGAAACTGGCTCGTGGCCGCCCGTTCCCGGGAATTAGGGATCGGGGGTTGCGACAGAAGGTGGTATCAGATCTATGCCACTGATTCAGCCACATAAGTGTTCTGCTGACATCAAAATTCAAAGTGTTAGGAAATAAATAACGGGAATACATGCATAATTGTATTTTCTTGTTATGTGTTATCTGAGTATTTGTTAGTTTCCAGTATGAGCGACCAAGGACCATCTGACGCGTATCGCAATTGTCTGGTTCGCCTAGCAGCGAAGGTGCCTCTTCTCAGTCTGCCCTCTCGGGGTACTCTGCTGATACAGAAGAAGGAATATTCGTATTTAAGGCTCAATCTGAAGAGCCATTTCCTCAGAAAAAGAGGGGATGGTTCAGTAGGGGAGCACACGAGTGTAGAAAACGTATGAAAAAGTTACAAAACCAAAGAGCACTAGCCGCAGCCAAAAGAGAAACCGATGCATATGCCCAGGATATGCTTAATAGGGGTATAACCAATATCCATATTTTAGCAACCATTGCAGCTGACCCAAACCTGGAGCAAATGTTAGCACCCCAACCATAACCACAAATTCCTGACCAACCAATGGAGATAGAAAACCCTGAAAACCAAGTAGAAATGCATGATTTCAACCCGGAAGAAATACCTAGGGTACCTGCACCAAATCCCCTAGACCCAAATTACGACCCATGGTGGGATGACGTTAGGGACTATGTGCAACGCTACCCGATACATGAAGATTTGCCCATGCCCAATCTAGGATCCTACCTAGGGTTAGATCCTCTAGATCCTTATTTCGATAATGATGCGTACATTAGGGAGATCTTAGAGAATCCTTACCCATACCAGGCCCCGTACCAGGAACCCGCACCCCAGATTCCGAACCCAGTCCTAGAACCTGCACCCCCAATGAGTGCAGAAAACGTACAAGAACTTAGGACTTTCGGTGAGGAAATTTTAGAAAGTAGTGAATGAATGAGACAGGTGGGAGAGCGTCTCGTATGGAAATACGATGAACGCAATATGGATTTTTGGATGAATCCATATCCTTGAATCGATGATGGAGATGATAAAATAATAATAATATAATATAATAATAATAATAATATATGTGTGTATGTGTATAAAAAAAACTACAGATGCCTATTACTAGTAGTGTAGTTTTAAATTTCAGTCGGTATTGTAATTTTTATTTCAGTACTAGTGTGTAATAGACGCATAGTATATGAATAGAGTAAAGTCGCAATGCTCGACGCTTTTGACCAAAGTGCGTGTCATGTGATTGGCTATATTCAATTATTATTGGTGATATTAATATGTGGTAAATGTTTAAAATTCAGATGGACAACGAAGTAAATCAAGAAAACCAGAATGATAACCACTCGAATAATGATAATCTGAATCACGAGAATCCTAACAACAATAACAATGGAAATCAAGTGGATAATGCAATCCAACACATAGTGGCACAAGGAATCATAGATACGATGCCATTTATTATCCAAACTGTTAAGGAAGCAGATAATAAAAGTAAGCATAGCAGTAAGCAACCAATTGAACCGGGACACAGCGTGAACAATGGACCCTTACTTCAAGTGCCCATTCCCAAAAGAAGAAGAACCATGCCATATGGTTGTTCTTACAAAGAATTCTGGTCCTGCAACCCAATAGAATTCTCAGGCAATGAAGGACCCATTGCAGCTCTACGCTGGATAGAATAGACTGAGGCTGTTCTAAAAATAAGCAAATGTGCTGAAGCAGATAAGATAATATTTGCTTCTAATCTATTTAAAAACTCAGCCCTAGAATGGTGGAACACTATCCTCCAGTCAAGAGGAAGTGATAGGGTATATAATATGGAATGGGAGGAATTTAAAAATATGGTAGAAAGGAAGTTCTGCCCTCCCAATGAAAAGGAGCAGATAGCAAATAAGTTTCTGAACCTTAGAATGACCGGGGTAGATAGTAAGGGATATACTACCACATTCTTTGAATATGCTAGAATAGTACCAACCCTTGCATCACCTGAACCGGTATTAATCTCCCGTTACATCTGGGGATTCATTGGAGAGATTAGACATGTAGTCCAGGCAGCTAGACCCCAAACTATAGAAGAAACTGTAGAACTAGCCAATACCTTGACTGATGAACTGGTACGTACTAGAGAAGAAGATCAGAGGAGAAGCCTAATTCAAAGGCTTACTCAAGAATTCCGTTCTGGGAATTCCAACCGTAGGAATGTAGGTTCTACCTCTGCACCATACTGCAAAATTTGCAGAAAGAAGCATTCTGGAAGATGCTCCACTCACTGTAATTTCTGCAAAGTACCAGGACACAAGGAAGAAACATGCAGAAGGAAACCAACTAATGGATTGTGCTTCAACAGTGGAGAAAAAGGTATCAAGCCAAACTGTCCGAAATTGGCTCCAACTGAAAACAATAAGAACACTAAAAATGCTAGAGCATTCGTTCTAACTGCAGATGAAGCCAAGATGATTCCAGACGTTATAGCTGGTACGTTTTTAGTTAATGATATTTTTGCTAAAGTATTATTTGACTCTGGTGCAAACCAAAGTTTTATCAATATTTCGTTTTGCAAACTTCTAAATTAGTCATTAACTAAACTACCACAAGAATGTCTAGTAGAGACCGCAAATGGAGAAACCGTTAGGATTTCTAAAATCTTGCAGGGAGCAAGAATAGAAATTTTTAATCAAAAATTTATTGCAAACCTTTACCCAATGAATCTGGCAGGATTTGATGTTGTGTTAGGAATGGATTGGTTAATAGCCAATAAAGCCAGTATTTTATGTGATCAAAAGTCAATTCAAGTAAATTCACCAAGGAGTGACAAGATCACAATTAAAGGAGACAAACCATCTAGATCCACTAAATTCATCTCTGTGATGAAAACTACAAGTTATATAAGAAAAGGATCTATAGTGTATTTGATTTCTATAATCACTAACACTAAAGGAAAAGAACTAAAAGACATTCCAGTACTTTCCCAGTTTATAGATGTATTTCCAGAAGAATTGCCAGGCCTACCGCTAGACAGAGAAGTTGAATTTAGAATCCATCTGCTACCAGGAACAGCACCGATTGTCAAAGCACCTTATCGTTTGGCACCCGCTGAAATGCAGGAATTGAAGAAACAGTTAGACGAATTGCTAGAAAAAGGATTCATACAGCCAAGCTCATCGCCATGGGGAGCGCCGATTTTATTCGTTAAAAAGAAGGACGGATCAATGCGTATGTGCATTGCTACCGTGAATTGAACAAAGTCATGATTAAGAATCGGTACCCATTACCGAGGATCGATGATCTTTTTGATCAACTACAAGGAGCTCGATTTTCTCTAAAATCGATTTAAGATCAGGATATCATCAATTAAAGGTACAGGAAGAGGACATTCCTAAGACCACATTCAGAACAAGATCTGACCATTGTGAATTTACTGTCATGCCATTTGGTTTAACCAATGCCCCAGCCACATTTATGGACATGATGAACCGAATATGTAAGCCATATTTGGATAAATTCATAATTGTTTTTATTGATGATATTCTCATTTACTCTAAAAGTAAAGAGGATCATGCAAAGCAGTTGCACTTACTTTTAAGTTTATTAAGAAAGGAAAAGCTTTACGCTAAGTTTTCCAAGTGTGAGTTTTGGTTAGAGCAGGTACAATTTCTTGGACATTTAGTTGATCATGAAGAAATTCATGTGGATCCAACAAAGATTGGAGCAATTACCAAATGGAAAGCCCCTGAATCACCAACCAAGGTTAGAAGTTTCTTAGGATTCGCCGGTTATTATAGAAGATTTATTCGAGATTTCTCTAGAATAGCCATTCCTTTGACTAAGTTAACCTGTAAATCCATTAAGTTTGAATGGGGATCAAAACAAGAAGAAACATTTAGAATCCTTAAGCAAAGATTAACCCATGCACCCATATTAGCATTACCAGAAGGAACTGAAGACTTTGTAGTCTATTGTGACGCTTCTAAGTTAGGTTATGGATGAGTATTGATGCAACGTCAAAAGGTTATAGCTTACGCATCTAGACAACTTAAGAATCATGAAGAAAATTATTCAACCCATGACATGGAATTAGGAGCTATAATTTTTGCCCGACCACGTAAAACAGCAAAACGTGGCGGAAACGTCGGGGAGTGTTGTAACAGAATTATTGTTCCACAACCATGGTAATTAAAATAACATTTTATTCATAACCAAAGGTGGAATTTCATTGTCTCAAAACAAGAACCAAAAGGGTTATACTATTTTAAAATAAAAGAAATAAGAGTTCATAATTAAACTAAGTCTATCTTCATTTTATGTCACTAAGGCCCAAGTCCACCCTAGCGTGTCATGATCAACATCCTAAGCAACAGCTCCTGAAAACACATGTGAAAATAGGTACGTCAGCATAAAAATGCCTGTGAGTAACATAGGTTTTGTGAAAATAGGTTTCATGACTTAGGTTTTAGAAAAGTGTTTAATAAAAGATTGTCATGAACCTTGTAAAATGTTTTGTTTGTAAATCATTTGAAAAGCAATAAAAATGATACGTATAAATAAAGAGTAATGTATGGTTAAATGAATAACCAAGTAAAAATAAGTTGTATAAACAAGTTGTTTTTGTAAAACAAAGTCTTGTGAAAAATATGTTATTTGTTTAAAATGTATAAGTCCAAACTAAATGATTTAAGTAACGCTACGACATGTTATATAATACAAGCACTTATATATAGGAAGTACCAATGGCGTATCCACCATGCTTGTATCATACTACACCCGTCTCGCTACTTAAGTCACTCAAACAAACCACCAAAGTATAATGTTCATGTTTAATCCAATCATTAAATGTTCATGTATAAACCAATGTCAAATTTTTAAAAGTCCAAAAATGTAGTCATGTATGTGTAACAAATGTTATGTATGTTAAGTAAAATGTATTCACTTAAACCAAATGTAAAAATGTACAACACATAGTATTTTGAGTATATCAAAAGTTATGTTTTGCAAAGTAAAAGCATGTTTTAATGATACAAACATTTATGTGGTAAGTTAACGCATACATTCAAGCCTTGAGACAGACGGATAACCCTAAGTAAAGGTTATCAAAAGAAATGTTTTCGGATTCAGTCATTCCTTTCATCCAAACAAACCTAGGATGTCAGGAACGGGATTTGTCAAGTCCTATGGTACCATTACTTACTACCGAGCGGCGTAGCTAATGTTAATGAATGTATATAAGTCCCGTTTATGCAAACCAAATGTTATACCAAATGTAAACATGTTATATGAAAACAATGTACTAAGTATGCTAAATTAACATACGAAGCAGAAAAGTCATGTAAATCAATGTGCTAGCATGCTCAGTAAACATACATAGCAAAAATGTAATGTAAAACGATGTGCTAATATGCCAAGTAAACATATGTAGCAAAACAATGTAATGAAATCAAGTACTATAAGTGTACTAAAGAACATAGCAAGCATATGATGTGAAACAAGAAAGCACGAAAGTAACAAGTAGGCACATGTGTTTCACCCCAAAATGTTTGGAAAACAGTAAAAGAGGGGTCTATGTACTCACTTGAGATTGCTCAATAGACTTTAGATATCCACCAAGCAAGCTAGAAGATCACGGATTCAAACGACACCTAATATAGGTATCTACATTAGTAAACGGACCTATCGGAGGATCGGGTAGTACGAGGGTTTGTAAACCAAATAAGTGTGGGAACTTATGTAATATGGTTTAACAAAGCCTACATACTAAAACGAAACCTATCCTAAGTGCCTTTGACCCGTTACGACCCGTTTAGATAGCTTATGCTACTTTAACGCGTCGTTCGCGTAAAACGCGTTCGGAACGCCTAACTAGCCCTATGACAAGTGAAATATGCCTTAACATGTTTAATATTGTTGCTAAATCAGTTTAGGTGTCAAAAGTTATATTACATAGGCTTAAAATGAATTTTGGCGCAAAAGGGTATTTTGGTAATTTTCCTAAGGCATAAGAACTACTTATCATACAACTACTTAAATGACGTGACCATAAGGTATAACCTCGGAAAGTTATTCCCTATACAACTGTGGTCACCTAAAGTGTTTGGTCGGATCCTAATGATCGACCAAATGGGTCGGGTTCGAAAGCATAAGCGATTGATTAGAGCGCTTACCTTTACGACCCTAAACAAGCACAAATCTAAAAGCGACGAGCTAAACATGCTAGAACACGTTTAGTAAAGTTAGAAAACAGGTTTGGTATTAAAACAAACGGTTTTAATACCCTAGAGTAGTTTGGTTACAAAATACGCGAGAAAACGCATTTTGGCCGAAACTACGACTCGTCACTGAGCCTAGATAACGTGGTAATCAGTAGGTATAGTCACTAGGGACTATAACCATCGTGATTACGCTCACGTTATGAAGTTCAAACGAACTTTGTATTGACCATAAACTGGTCAATGCAGAAAGTCAAACATAGTTTGACTTTAATGCTAAAACGAATGAAAAACGCAAAAGAATACTTACAGAAGGTCCCCGCAAGATTTGACCCGATTCGCTCTCAGGTAGGAAGCATATACATCCACTTAGAAAGCTTTGAATCAGATCAAATGTGAGGAATGAATGAAATGGGTTGGGTTTATATAGGCATGGCACAACCGTTAGGATTGTTCATCGAGAAACGTGCTTCGATCTAGGTCGTCCATGTGTACCCCTAGTTTTGAAAAACCATTAGAGCCCATAGATTCAGCCCATGGTTTGAGAAATACCATTTGCAAGAGGTTTTTGGGGGATTAACAGCTGTAAACAGCTATTTGCAACAATTCTGCAGAGCTGTGGGGTCCTCGCACCCAGCGTAAGGTGTAACAAAACCTTACGCGCCCCGCCTGGGGGTCTGATCAGCAAATAACTTTCAAAAATGACAGTTTCAGTCCCTGTTATGCAATAAGCTCATTTTCGACACGTTTAAGGCCCGTCAAGCCTACTTTAAGGCCCTAAAATGATACTTAAACATTGTGGACATGAAACATGCTCAAAAATATGCCGGAAGTCGGTTCGTTTGGTCGTACGATCGCGATGTTTGCTTAATTACGACGGAATGCGCATAAGCGCGAAAAACGATCCAAATTGTGCGACGAATGGATTTTTCTCATGCCAAACACTAAAATAAAATATTTTAATGCTTGCATAACTTTTTGGATGTCCGGAAGTATTCAGAACGTAAGTTATGCGCGAAAATGCAAACTTATGCACTTTTTGACGCTTTTAGTCCCTGAATGAGCATAAAGTTTATTTTGGCACACTGAACCCCTCAAAGCCTATTTCTAAGCTATGTAAAGGATATTTAAGGTGTGTTTAACTTATGGCCATGTTCCGGAATGTTCGTTACAGTTCAGATTGGCATACTTTCACAGTTTGTCAATTTTAGTCCCTGTAAGCGAATAAACTTGATTTTGCCATACCAAAGCCTTCAAAACTTATTTCTAAGTTATGTAAAGGTTATTTAAGGTATGTTAAGAATAAATTGATGTTTCTGAGTATTTATCGCTTTTAACTGATTACGTTCACGCACCAGTTTGCGTATAATTCTCCAGAAAGCGATATAGAGTTTGAAATTGGATAAAAGTCAAAATATGAAAAACATCAAACATAAACAAACAAACATTGGGATCAAATAACTTTATTTCATTGATAACTAAATTGTTCACAATGATTAGAAGCACAAATGTCACAGTCTCCCCTACTTGCGGAAATTTCGTCCCGAAATTTGTTTAGAGGAAACTCGTGAGAATAGATGCGGATACTTCGCCTTCATTTGATCTTCACGTTCCCAAGTAAACTCAGGTCCACGTTTAGATTCCCAGCGAACTTTAACCAAAGGAATGCGCTTGCGCTTAAGCCATTTGACTTCACGATCGATAATTTCCACAGGTTTCTCAACAAAATGCAGTGTTTTATCAACACGAATCTCGTCAAGCGGTATGTGGAGGTTCTCATCAGCTAGACACTTCTTGAGATTGGATACGTGGAAGGTTGGATGAACATTACTAAGTTCAGGAGGTAATTCAAGTCTGTAGGCTACCTGACCGATTCTTTCGACGATCTTGAATGGTCCAACGTATCTAGGTGCAAGTTTTCCTTTCTTTCCAAATCTGATCACACCTTTCCAAGGTGAGACCTTAAGTAATACACGATCACCGACTTGAAATTCCAAGGGCTTGCATCATCAGTCCGCGTAACTCTTTTGACGGCTTCAAGCTGTCTGAAGGTTATCACGAACTTTCTTAACCTTGTCAGTTGTCTCTAGAATGAGGTCAGGTCCAGTAAGCTGAGCCTCACCTATTTCATTCCAGCAGACTGGTGAACGACATTTTCGACCATAGAGAGCCTCGAAAGGAGCCATGTTGATGCTGGAGTGATAACTGTTGTTGTAGGAGAATTCAATCAATGGGAGATGTGAATCCTAACTACCACCAAAGTCGATCACACAAGCTCTAAGCATATCCTCCAAAGTCTGGATTGTTCTTTCAGTTTGGCCATCTGTTTGTGGATGATAAGCTATGCTCAGATTAAGTTGGGTCCCCAAAGCAGATTGCATGGTTCTCCAAAAACAAGAAGAGAAGCGAGCATCTCTATCAGAAATAATGTTCAAAGGAACACCATGTCGAGATACGATTTCATCCACATAGATTTTAGCCAGCCTTCCAGCAGAAAAATCCTCACGGATTGGCAAGAAATGCGCTGACTTAGTAAGATGATCAACAACTACCCAGATGGCATCATGACCTTTCTTAGTGCGCAGAAGTTTAGTAATGAGATCCATAGCGATGTTTTCCCATTTCCAAACTGGAATCTCTGGTTGCTCCAAAAGACCAGAAGGATGTTGGTGTTCAGCCTTGACCTTAAGACAAGTAAGGCATTTTGAAACGTACAAGGCAATGTCCTTTTTCATACCAAGACAGCAATACTGAGTACGAAGATCCTTATGAATTTTGTCTGAACCAGGATGAACAGAGTAACGAGACTTATGGGCCTCATCCATAAGCAAAGCGCGGAGATCATCTTGGCTTGGAACCCTCAAACGGTCCATGAAATAATATGATCCATCATCTTTTAGCACAAGATCAGGCTTAATGTGATAGGGTAATTCCTTACCCATCAAGTCTTGTGAAACACAAGCATGTTGAGCCTGAGAAATGCGTGCTTGAATATCGGATCGAGCTTGAATATCAAATTTAACACGAACACAATGAAGCTTAGTACGTTCATTACGACTCAATGCGTCAGCCACAACATTCGCTTTACCAGAATGGTAGCGAATTTCGCAATCATAGTCGTTTAGGAGTTCAACCCAACGTCTCTGCCTCATGTTGAGTTCTTTACGATTGAAGATATGCTGAAGACTTTTGTGGTCAGTGAAAACCACACATTTTGTGCCATACAAATAATGTCTCCAGATTTTGAGAGCGAAGACAACTGCACCCAACTCAAGATCATGAGTGGTGTAGTTTCTCTCATGCACCTTCAACTGCCTTGATGCGTAGGCTATGACTTTGTTCCTTTGCATCAGAACACAGCCAAGACCTAATTTCGATGCATCACAATAAACAACGAAATCATCATTACCCTCAGGCAAAGTCAGAATAGGTGCATCACAAAGCTTCTGCTTCAAGGTCTGAAACGCTTCTTCTTGCTTAGAACCCCATTCAAAAGGTTTGTTCTTCTGAGTTAGAGCAGTTAGAGGAACTGCAATCTTCGAGAAGTTCTCAATGAAGCGACGGTAATAACCCTCAAGACCAAGAAAAGAACGAACCTCAGTAGGAGTAGTAGGCGTATCCCAATCCTTAATCGCACTGATCTTGGAGGGATCTACGTGAATACCTTGTTCGTTGACAATATGTCCCAAGAATTGAACTTCCTTAAGCCAAATATTCGCACTTGGAGAATTTGGCAAAAAGTTGCTCTTTCTTTAGGAGTTCCAGAGTAAGACGAAGATGTTGCTCATGATCAGCTCGCGTCTTAGAGTAAATCAAGATGTCATCAATAAAAATGATGATGAACTTGTCCAAATAAGGCTTGCAGACCCTATTCATTAAGTCCATGAAAACAACAGGAGCATTGGTCAAACCAAATGGCATGACTGTGAACTCATAATGCCCATATCGAAAGCGGAATGCTGTCTTGGGGATATCCTCTTCATGCACACGAAGCTGATGATACCCAGAACGAAGATCGATCTTTGAAAAGCAAGTAGCACCCTGTAACTGGTCAAAGAGATCATCAATGCGAGGTAGGGGATATCGATTCTTGATGGTAAGATTATTCAGATCACGATAATCGATACACATTCTGAAGGATCCATCCTTCTTTTTGACAAAAAGAACGGGAGCACCCCAAGGTGAAAGGCTCGGACGGATAAAACCTTTGTCAGAAAGCTCCTGAAGTTGTTTAGACAGCTCTTGCATCTCAGACGGTGCAAGATGATATGGAGCTCTGGCAATAGGATTTGCACCAGGTACGAGGTCAATACGAAACTCGACTTGGCGTGGTGGGGGTAGACCAGGTAACTCTTCAGGAAACAGCTCCGGATAATCCCGAAAAACTGGGATATCTTGAATAGACTTATCTTTGCTCTTATCTGCTGTAACATGTGCCAAGAAGGCCACATAGTTCTTTCGCAGATACTTCCGAGCTTGAAAACAAGACATAAGCTTGAGGCTACTAGCCGGTTTCTCACCACGAAACTGTAGTATCTCACTTGACGAAAACGGCACACGAACGATCTTCTCAAAACAAACTACCTCTGCGCTATGCTTGGCTAACCAATCCATACCCACAATAATGTCAAAGCTTCCAAGTTGCATAGGCGTGAGGTCAATAGGAAAGAGATGATTGCTAAGGTTCAACTGGCAGTTGCGAAGAACAGAATCAAGAATAACGGGTTCACCACTCGCAACTTCGACAGTCAAAGGCTTACCTAGTTTCGTTCTAGACACGCGAAGCAAGGGCTCAAAAGACAACGACACAAAACTCTTATCGGCCCCTGAATCAAAAAGAACAGACGCAGGTTGATTATTAAAAAAGAACGTACCGTTCACCACATCATTGTCTGCTTGCGCCTCTTGTGCATTCATGTTGAAAGCTCGTCCACGAGCCTGAGCCTGAACTGGATTTGCATTTACCAATCTTGGACACTGGTTACGGTAGTGGGTCAGATCCCCACAGTTGTAACAAGAGCCTGGTGGGAAGTGAGGTCATGCTGCTTGACCTTGTTGCTAAGCAGGAGGCTAAGCAACTTGTTGAGTCGGGTTCTGAGCTGCCCGATTCTGATTGGCAGGAATACGGCGGATGGCAACAAGATGATCAGGTCTACCACAGTTGGTGCATTGACGACATTGGAGGTGTGGCTGATGATGACCGTTACACATGTTGCACAAAGGTGCATTATCAAGATAAGGCCTCTTGGCAGGTTGTTGCGCAGGCTGATTTTGTGCAGCTTGAGCCTGTACAGTAACGGCATAGTTTGGGAAGCCTTTCGCTTCCTAGAACCCTTTGAGGAACCCGCATCATTTCCCTTCTTGATTTTACCTTTCTTGCTATCCTTCTTGTCAGACTCCTGCTTCTTACCCTTCCTATCACCCTTTCTGTGCAACTTACCCTTTCGAATCTGCGACTCAGTCAATGTCGCAGATAACTCGATCGCCTGACGGACGGTGGTCGGATTACTACCAGTAACGATGTCTTGCATGGATTCAGGTAGACCATCGATGTACCTCTCGATAGCCTTATCGAGTGGGGTAACCATTGTTGGGCAAAGTAAGCTTAACTCCTCATACCTGTCAGTATACGCCCTGTGCTCACCACTTTCTTGTTTCAAATCATCAAACTCCATCTCCAACGCTCGCAGCTCATGACGAGGACAAAACTCCCTCATCATAAGAGTTCTAAGTTCAGCCTATGTTTGTGCTAAAGCAACTTCAGCACCACGATCTCTCATAACCCCGTTCTACCATGTAAGCGCCCTCTTCTGAAACACGCTTGAAGGAAACTCGACCTTCCGATTCTCAGGACACAGAACATGGCGGAAAGTACTCTCAATGCTCTCGAACCATTGAAGGAGCCCAGTTGCCCCTTCGATACCACTGAACTTGAGTGGTTTAGCCGAATTGAAACTCTTGAAGTTACAAGGAGCATTCTGATTGTTGTTGGCTTGGTTCACATGAGCGATAATGTTTGGGAGTGCGGCAGCCATGTGCTATGCCAGAATATCTGCCATTTCGGCATTGGTTAACGGGTTTTCACGTCGAGGAGGCATGCTAAAAAATAGGGGAAACATGAGAGGAAACGAGTGAGATGATTAGATGAAAAGAGCGAGAGGAAATACAATCAACAAAAGCAAAGATGGTGGTCATTCGTCTGTATCACAAAGCAAACAAACGACACACAGTGACTAATCAAAGTAAATGGGTCCAAAAATAATGATTAGCGAAGACATGCTCGCCTATAAGTGAACACTCACCCCAGGAGTTCCCAGGTAAGAGTGACTGGTCCGATTATGTGGATTTGTACGAACACTCTTGCCTTAGACAGAAAACCCAGGGTACATGCATTCACCCTTCCAGTTTGTTCACACTATTTAGAACCCAAAACTTTGACGAGATTTTTGAAAACTTGGAAGGCACAAGGCCAAAAGAATCATTCAAAAACAAATGATAAATTTTCAAAATCAATTTGAAAAATCAAAAAAAAAAGGTTCAAAACCATATAATAAATCATTTAAAAACAGAAGATTGTTTTCAAAAATCATTTCAGAAAATTGGGTTCACGTTTTGGTGATCACCTAAGGATAGGTGAAGTGCATGTTTTAAGATCTAAACACAAGACAACTTGTGTTGGGGTCCTAGAAAGGTTATAGTCTAGATCAAAGAATTACTAATAACCTAATTCCCTATAACCATTGGCTCTGATACCAACTCTTCTGTCACACCCCGACCACGTAAAACAGCAAAACGTGGCAGAAACGTCGGGGAGTGTTGTAACAGAATTATTGTTGTAACAGAATTATTGTTCCACAACCATGGTAATTAAAATAACATTTTATTCATAACCAAAGGTGGAATTTCATTGTCTCAAAACAAGAACCAAAAGGGTTATACTGTCTTAAAATAAAAGAAACAAGAGTTCATAATTAAACTAAGTCTATCTTCATTTTATGTCACTAAGGCCCAAGTCCACCCTAGCGTGTGACGATCAACATCCTAAGCAACAGCTCCTGAAAACACATGTGAAAATAGGTACGTCAGCATAAAAATGCCTGTGAGTAACATAGGTTTTGTGAAAATAGGTTTCATGACTTAGGTTTTAGAAAAGTGTTTAATAAAAGATTGTCATGAACCTTGTAAAATGTTTTGTTTTGTAAATCATTTAAAAAGCGATAAAAATGATACGTATAAATAAAAAGTAATGTATGGTTAAATGAAAAACCAAGTAAAAATTAGTTGTATAAACAAGTTGTTTTTGTAAAACAAAGTGTAACACCCCCAAAATTCCACCTGCGGAAACCCCGCGAGGCGTGTTACGCATCAGAGTTCGAGCCACCAATCACATTGAACCAATGATAAGTATTTAAGTAAGTCATGACATTAATTATCAAAATAAGATGTCAACATGATATCAATTCTCAAATGTTGTGTAGCGGAAGCATAAATCATTTAGCAATAGTTTCATGATGATAATCAAAATCAATGTAACGTTTATAAGTCAATCCAAGAGTCTCGATCCATGACCACTCCAGCACTCCCAGATAGCAAGTCCGTGTTCCAAGGTTAACGACCTACAAGCATGCAAACAAGTGTGTCAGACTACGCTGGTGAGTTCAAGGTTTTGTTAACGTGTTTTGTTACCAGATGTATGTTAATGCGATTCAATGTTGTGATACGATGTCGTTCACGTTAGATACCCTAGGGAGTGTGCCCATATGTATCCGGGGAGTGAGTACCCCTTAACGACCGATACTATGTTGTCTTCGCTAGATACCCTAGGGAGTGTGCCCATATGTATCCGAGGAGTGTGCCTCTAACAACCATAGCGATACCCAGATAATTAGTTCACGCCCGTCCTTACGGCCCGGTGTGAGGTTTCCCACCTAATAGCGCTATCAACTAATTACCCCATTGCCCTCCAGGCAATCCGATGATGGATTCCATGTTCAATAACCAAAACCGATTAAGTTGTTTACCCAAGGTTTCCCTTCCAAATGTTTACCAGTTGTCCCAAACCACCGGGACGCATGCTTGAGAAAATGCAATGAACTCACCTGGGGTTGCTCGGTATGATACACGAAAAGGTTCAGTTAAGCTACAATGTGATCAACCACGTCCTAGCATGTTTATCATACAAGTCAGGTTTGTATTCAAGTATTGCACGTATGTTCTACACGTATCGTAACAATTTGTGTACAAGTATTGACCATTGTATTCACGTATAAGCATAGCAGTTCAACAGTAACCTCCATAAACAAAGTCCAAATATGCGGCCCAATCAGATGGGCTCGTGACAGTGTGCAAGTCCAACAGTGTGTACGTGTATATGGTCTCGAGTCGAGACCAGAGATCTCGAGTCGAGACTAGACGGTCTCGGGTTGTACTGGTTTCGGGTTCTTGAGTCGCAACAAGGAGGTCTTGGGTCATCATGTTCTAGTCGAGATCACAACCGGACCCGCAACCGTGGTCTCGGTTTGTGCTGTTTTGTGTCGGTGTGTTGGTCTCGAGTCGAGACAGTGAGTTCTCGACTCGCAATCCATGCTGTAACTGATTGCCTTAGTTGCCGTTTATGATTTCCGTGATATCAGCTAACATCTTTGGCAGTTTCACCAATCAGATCAAACACAATTATTTCAATATTCAAACATTCATATCAATTCCAAAAATCACTAATCAATAATCTATGAACATGTAACCAGATCATGCGATTAACGGATTCAAGAACTATCATGCACACTAATCTGATCAACGTGAACAAACACAATCACAATTAACACTCGGTTCATGATCCTGATTTTCTAGCATGCATCCTAATCAACAACAACAGCATCCGGTCATGAACATATAACGGGTTAACATCTATGTCAAAACCGATTCATATGGACTTTATATCATCTTACAAATGTGTCCGATTAACCTATCATCACATCATTAGCTTATCATGCAATCAATCCGAAACAATACGTCATAGCCGATTAACATAGACATATAGCCGATTTAACAAGCATTCGGTTTAAAATCAACTTAACAAGAATCCGAACAACATATTGCAAGACATCCGATTATCATGTAAACATACATATATATCGCACATCATACAATCTATCGAACACCAAGCATAAAACATACAAGAATCAAGCAAGATATGACACTATCCGATTAAGTAAAGGGAATAATCCGAACAAGAAGTTCTTCGATAGTGGAGGGTGTTCGGTTGCCTTGGTTCCGGTTGAGAGAGAGAGAGCTAGGGTTTCTTTGTGTGTGTAAAGTGTTTTGGTAACAATGGATGGTGGTTACAAACACCCTAATTGTTAAACAATCAAAGAGGGATGGGCCGAACCCCACTTGGGTTGCCCATTGGTTCCGGTTACAAGGAATACGGCCCAAATGGCCTTGTGCGTTCAAGTAAGTGTTGTGCGTTCGTGAGTCTTGTGCGGTCGGGTCACTTGTATAAACACACATTCACATAAAAATAAACATAACATTCAATCAACATAGTTCACGTAAGCACGTAACGTTACACAAAGTAGGTTCAAATTACGAGTTGTCACAGTATCCCCAACTAAAAAGAAATTTCGTCCCGAAATTTGGTACGCACTTACTGAGAAAGCTAGATAAGTTAAAGCTAGGTAAGTTATATCGTTTGCTGGTTTTCCTGGGGTGTCACACAAAGTCTTGTGAAAAATATATTATTTGTTTAAAATGTATAAGTCCAAACTAAATGATTTAAGTAAAGCTACGGCATGTAATATAATACAAGCACTTATATATAGGAAGTACCAGCGGCGTATCCACCATGCTTGTATCATACTACACCCGTCTCATTACTTAAGTCACTCAAACAAACCACCAAAGTATAATGTTCATGTTTAATCCAATCATTAAATGTTCATGTATAAACCAATGTAAAATGTTTAAAAGTCCAAAAATGTAGTCATGTATGTGTAACAAATGTTATGTATGTTAAGTAAAATGTATTCACTTAAACCAAATGTAAAAATGTACAAAACAAAGTATTTTGAGTATATCAAAAGTTATGTTTTGCAAAATAAAAGCATGTTTTAGTGATACAAACATTTATATGGTAAGTTAACGCATACATTCAAGCCTTGAGACAGACGGATAACCCTAAGTAAAGGTTATCAAAAAAATGTTTTCGGATTCAGTCATTCCTTTCATCCAAACAAACCTAGGATGTCAGGAACGGGATTTGTCAAGTCCTATGGTACCATTACTTACTACCGAGCGGCGTAGCTAATGTTAATGAATGTATATAAGTCCCGTTTATGCAAACCAAATGTTATACCAAATGTAAACATGTTATATGAAAACAATGTACTAAGTATGCTAAGTTAACATACGAAGCAGAAAAGTCATGTAAATCAATGTGCTAGCATGCTCAGTAAACATACATAGCAAAATGTAATGTAAAACGATGTGCTAATATGCCAAGTAAACATATGTAGCAAAACAATGTAATGAAATCAAGTACTATAAGTGTACTAAAGAACATAGCAAGCATATGATGTGAAACAAGAAAGCACGAAAGTAACAAGTAGGCACATGTGGTTCACCCCAAAATGTTTGGAAAATAGTAAAACAAGGGTCTATGTACTCACTTGAGATTGCTCAATAGACTTTAGATATCCACCAAGCAAGCCAGAAGATCACGGATTCAAACGACACCTAATATAGGTATCTACATTAATAAACGGACCTATCGGAGGATCGGGTAGTACGAGGGTTTGTAAACCAAATAAGTGTGGGAACTTATGTAATATGGTTTAACAAAGCCTACATACTAAAACGAAACCTATCCAAAGTGCTTTTGACCCGTTACGACCCGTTAGGTAGCTTATGCTACTTTAACGCGTCGTTCGCGTAAAACGCGTTCGGAACGCCTAACTAGCCCTATGACAAGTGAAATATGCCTTAACATGTTTAATATTGGTGCTAAATCAGTTTAGATGTCAAAAGTTATATTACATAGGCTTAAAATGAGTTTTGGCGCAAAAAGGGTATTTTGGTAATTTTCCTAAGGCATAAGAACTACTTATCACACAACTACTTAAACGACGTGACCATAAGGTATAACCTCGGAAGGTTATTCCCTATACAACTATGGTCACCTAAAGTGTTTGGTCGGATCCTAATGATCAACCAAATGGGTCAGATTCGAAAGCATAAGCGATTGATTAGATCACTTACCTTTACGACCCTAAACAAGCACAAATCTAAAAGCGACGAGCTAAACATGCTAGAACATGTTTAGTAAAGTTAGAAAACAGGTTTGGTATTAAAACAAACGGTTTTAATACCCTAGAGTAGTTTGGTTACAAAATACGCGAGAAAACGCATTTTGGCCGAAACTACGACTCGTCACTGAGCCTAGATAACGTGGTAATCAGTAGGTATAGTCACTAGGGACTATAACCATCGTGATTACGCTCACGTTATGAAGTTCAAACGAACTTTGTATTGACCATAAACTGGTCAATGCAGAAAGTCAAACACAGTTTGACTTTAATGCTAAAACGAACGAAAAATGCAAAAGAATACTTACAGAAGGTCCCCGCAAGATTTGACCCGATTCGCTCTCAGGTAGGAAGCATATACATCCACTTAGAAAGCTTTGAATCAGATCAAATGTGAGGAATGAATGAAATGGGTTGGGTTTATATAGGCATGGCACAACCGTTAGGATCGTTCGTCGAGAAACGTGCTTCGATCTAGGCCGTCCATGTGTACCCCTAGTTTTGCAAAACCATTAGAGCCCATAGATTCAGCCCATGGTTTGAGAAATACCATTTGCAAGAGGTTTCTGGGGGATTAACAGTTGTAAACAGCTATTTGCAACAATTCTGCAGATCTGGGGGGTCCTCGCGCCCCGCGTAAGGTGTAACAAAACCTTACGCGCCCCGCCTGGGGGTTTGATCAGCAAATAACTTTCAAAAATGACAGTTTCAGTCCCTGTTATGCAATAAGCTCATTTTCGAAATGTTTAAGGCCCGTCAAGCCAACTTTAAGGCACTAAAATGATGCTTAAACATTGTGGACATGAAACATGCTCAAAAATATGCCGTATGTCGGTTCGTTTGGTCGTAAGATCGCGATGTTTGCTTAATTACGACGGAATGCGCATAAGCGCGAAAAACGATCCAAATTGTGCGACGAATGGATTTTTCTCATGCCAAACACTAAAATAAAATATTTTAATGCTTGCATAAATTTTTGATGTCCGGAAGTATTCAGAACGTGGGTTATGCGCGAAAATGCAAACTTATGCACTTTTTGACGCTTTTAGTCCCTGAATGAGCATAAAGTTTATTTTAGCACACCGAACCCCTCAAAGCCTATTTCTAAGCTATGTAAAGGATATTTAAGGTGTGTTTAACTTATGGCCATGTTCCGGAATGTTCGTTACAGTTCAGATTGGCATACTTTCGCAGTTTGTCAATTTTAGTCCCTGTAAGCGAATAAACTTGATTTTGCCATACCAAAGCCTTCAAAACTTATTTCTAAGTTATGTAAAGGTTATTTAAGGTATGTTAAGCATAAATTGATGTTTTGGAGTATTTGTCGCATTTAACTGATTACGTTCACGCACCAGTTTGCGTATAATTCTCCAGAAAGCGATATAGAGTTTGAAATTGGATAAAAGTCAAAATATGAAAAACATCAAACATAAACAAACAAACATTGGGATCAAATAACTTTATTTCATTGATAACTGAATTGTTCACAATGATTACAAGCACAAATGTCACACCTGTGTCACCACGAACACCAAACAAATGCCAAACCAATGAAATATTTTGTTTCATATTTGGGATTTGTATAAATATGTGTATCTTTTGCACATATCAATTCTTGTTCAATTCCGAGCTTCAAATCGCTTTCTAGAAAGTTATACGTGCACTGGTGCGTAAACGTAATCAGTTTAACGCGACAAACACTACGGAATAGTGAAATAGGCTTAACATACCTTAAATGACCTTTACATTACTTAGAAATAAGTTTTGGAAGGTTTGGTATGGCAAAAGCAAGTTTATTCGATCGCAGGGACTATTTGCGTCAAACTGCGAAACTTTACCGATTCGTAAGGAAACGTACATGATCTTATAGGGGCTAAAAGTGTCAAAAACGGCGTAAGTTTGCCAATCTAAACTGTAACGAACATGATCTTATAGGGGCTAAACATACCCCATATAACCTAAACATAGTTTAGAAATAAGCTTTGAGTGGTTTGGTGTGCGACAATATGCTTACATGATCTTACAGGGGCTAAAAGTGTCAAAAACGACGTAAGTTTGCATTTTCGCGCACATCTTATGTTCTGGCCACATCTGGACATCCAAAATTTTTGTACACACTAAAATATTTTTATTTTAGTGATCAGCATGCAAAAATACCATTCGTCGCTTAATTTGGTTCGTTTTCGCGTCCGTTTGAGTTTCGTCGTAACTTAACGAACAACGCGACCATACGACCAAACGAGCCGACATCCGAGAGTTTTCCGAGCACATTTTGAGTCCTCTAAACCTTATTGACCTTGTAGTGTCTTGAAAATGGCTTAACGTGGGTCAAAAGGGCCTAAAATGAGCTTAAACCAAGTGCAGGGACCTGAAGTGTCAATTTTGAAACTTTTGCTGATCTGGGGAGGCTAGGCGGGGCGCGTAAGGATCCCCCCTATCCTTACGCGGGCCGGGTGAAGTGCCCAGCGAACAGAAAGTTGTTTTTCAGCAACTGTTTGATAATTCAGGGGCTGTTTATGCATTTTCTTGGTGTGATGAGCAAGTTAACACCTCCCCAAAGCTTTGAACTTGCATTCAACAAGTGTATGGCCATGATTTTATGCTTGGGGAATATACAAACACTTGGAGTGATCTTGTTCTTCACCAACAAGTATAAATAACCAAGCCTTTTCACTCATTCTTTGCTCATTCCTCTCTTCTCTTCTCTATCTCTGATTTCGGAGCTCTCTCTCAAGCATTTGGAAGCTTTTTCTTTGTAGAAAAGATAGCAAGGACCTTTAGTGAGCCTTCTTTCATTCTTTTATTGCTTTCCTAGTTTAAAAAGTCAAACAGTGTTTGACTTTCAGTTTGACCAGTCTTTGGTCAACGCAAAGTTCGGTTGAACTTTGCAACGTGATTGTAATCACGTTGGTTATAATCCTTAGTGATTATACCCGTTGATTACCACGTTAACTAGGTGTAGTGACGAGTCAAAGTTTCGGTCAAAATGCGTTTTAGCACGCATTTTGCCTCGGAACTACTTTTAGGTATCAAAACACTTTGTTTTGATACCAAATCAGTAGGTTAAACATGTTTTGACATGTTTAACTCGTCATTATTAGTTTAGTGCTTGTTTAGGGTCGTGAGTTAAGCGGTCTAAACCACCGCTTAGACTTTCGAACCCGACGCGTTTGGTCGATCTTTAGG
This sequence comes from Helianthus annuus, assembly GCF_002127325.2. Lineage (NCBI taxonomy): Eukaryota > Viridiplantae > Streptophyta > Magnoliopsida > Asterales > Asteraceae > Helianthus > Helianthus annuus. The sequence goes on from NC_035442.2 coordinate 139,747,619, forward strand.
ATCCGACCAAGCTTAGTTAGTGATCATAGTTGCATAGGGAATAACCACTGAGGTTATACCTTATGATCACATAGGATTGGTTAGTCGTATGCTAGTTAGCTTGTATGCCCATAGGAAATGACCAAAATGCCCTTTTGAAGCATAAATCCGTATTTTGACTATGTGAACATATTTTTGACATATAATCTGAGTTAGTAACATGTTTAGGGATAATTGGGCATGTAAGACTTGACATAGCACATAGTTAACCATCCGAACATAGTTTTACGCAAACGACACATTATAGTGGCTTACACTACCATAATGGGTCGAAACAGGTCAAAAGCACTTAGGTAGACTTCCAAATCAGAATGTTAGGTCCATTAAATCATGCCATATGAGTTCCAGTACTCATTTGATTTATAGAACTTCATTCTATCCTATCTCCCGATTTAGGATCCGATTGTTTAACTTAGTGATTCCATACTAGATGCCACTTGATTCCTTGATTTCCCGAGCTTTGTTAGGACACTTAATCAAGGATACTTGCAATCTCAAGTGAGTACATAGTCCCCTCTTTTACTGTTTTCAATTGTTTTGGGGTGAAACATATATGCATATCTGTTATTTTTCATGATTTTAAACTATTTGATTTCACATGCTTAATACATATTCTTTCGACAAATTAAACGATTACCTATGGTTTAAACACTGATTTTCAAAACTTATAAAACTAATTGTTGGATTGTACCTATTTTTATACATTCACCCAGCCGATTGGTAGTATGATATAGCGCTATAGGACTAGACACCCCATTCCTGTTGTATGGAATGTCAGAAACCAAATTTTAACCAAATAGAAATTGCCTTCGTGGTATTTCTATAGTCTCCAAAGTGTAGTTTGATACACTAAGGCTTGATTGAATACCAAATCACACCTTCTTTGTATATGTTGATATACTACAAAAGTACAGTTTGATGTGCTCTCAAATGTGATCTACCAAAGTGTATTTTGATATACTAAGTACAAAATCCAACATATGTTTTAACATACTACTTTGTTATTTACCAAAGCATAGTTTGATATGCTACTGTATACCAAAGTATAGTTTGAGATACTACCTACTTTGTTATTTTAAACTAAAGTATATTTTGATATACTAACCAAAGCATAGTTTGATATGCTACTGTATACTAAAGTATAATTTGATATACTACCAAAGGCATAGTTGATATGCTATTTTTAAACTAAAGCATGGTTGATATGCTATTTTCAAACCAATGTATAATTTGATATACTACCAATACTTTTATCCTTAAACCAAAGTATATTTGAGATATACTACCAAAACTATTATTTTAATTACTAAAGTATATTTCAATATGCTATCCATTTAACTATTTCGAAACTAAAGTATACTTTGTTATACTATTTATACAAACTTTTCAAAAACCGAAGTATATTTTTGTCTATACTATAAACCCTTTTTCCAAAACGACACGTTTTCAGAAACAAAACTTTTACATTGGATTCATGGCTATTTTGAAAACATAAAACCTTTTTCCTCCATTATCCAAAGCCATGAATCTAATACATAAAATCCTATGTTACTCACATGTATTTTTATGCTGACGTACCTATTTTCATATATGTTTCAGGTACTGCTACGTGATGATTGTTGATGCATGCTACACATAGGATGGACTTGTGCCTTAGCAACTTTAAAACTGAGAAACAATTATTTGTATTTATCTGATTTGTAACAAAACATTGAGTTCAATAATTCAATAAAACAAAACTATTTGATCCATGGTTGTAAAACAATGAATCTGTTACAACACTCCCCGACGTTTCCGCCACAATTTGTTGTTTTGCGTGGTCGGGGTGTGACAACATTATCTTTATGGTAGTAAGTTTACCATATTCACAGATCATAAGAGTTTAAGGTATGTTTTTGGGCAAAAAGAGTTGAATATGAGACAAAGACGTTGGATGGAGATTCTTAGTGATTATGATTATGATTGTGATATCCAGTATCATGCAGGGAAAGCCAATGTAGTGGCTGATGCTTTAAGTCAAAAGTATCATGAAAAGCCAAAAAGGGTACGTTATCTTAAATTAAATCTACAAGTAGATTTAAATGATCAAATAAGAGAAGGACAAGAATCAGTAATCAAGAATGATACTAAAAAATTAAAAGGAATGATTAAAGAATTAGAACAAGGAACAGATGGAATTTGGAGATTCCATGAAAAGAGAATATGGATACGTAAATTAGGAAACCTACGCCATTGCATATTAGAAGAAGCCTATAAGTCTAAGTATACAATGCATCCAGGAAGTGATAAGATGTACCCGGATTTAAGGAAAAATTTCTGGTGGATAGGAATGAAAAAGGATATAGCAGCCTATGTTTCTAAATGTTTAACCTGTTCACAAGTTAAAGCTGAACATCAGAAACCCTCAGGATTGCTGCAACAGTTAGAAATGCCAGTGTGGAAATGGGAATTGATAACATTGGATTTTGTTACCAAGTTACCCAAAACAAGAAAACGTAATGATACAATCTGGGTGATTGTAGATAGACTAACCAAGTCAGCTCATTTCCTACCAATGAAGGAAACCTTCAGTATGGAACAGTTAGCCAAATTATATGTAAATGAAATTGTTTCATTACATGGAATACCTTTATCAATTGTTTCTGATAGGGATAGCCGTTTTACCTCTCATTTTTGGGCAAGTTTCCAAAAAGCAATGGGAACCAAGCTGAATCTAAGCACAGCTTACCATCCTCAAACGGACGGACAAAGCGAAAGGACAATTCAGACGATGGAGGACATGCTTAGAGCTTGTGTAATTGATTTCGGAGGTAATTGGGACGATCACTTACCTTTAATAGAATTTTCTTATAGTAACAGTTATCACACAAGTATCAATGTTGCACTATTCGAAGCACTTTATGGACGAGATAGTGCAGGAAACAACCGATAAGATCATTCAAGTCAAGCAACGACTGAAAGCAGCACGTGATCGACAGAAAAGTTATGCCGATAACAGGCGGAAGCCGTTAGAATTCCAGGTAGGTGACAAGGTATTGTTAAAAGTCTCTCCTTGGAAAGGAGTGGTAAGATTCATCAAACGAGGAAAGTTAAGTCCCAGGTATGTTGGACCTTTTAAGATTATTAGAAGAATAGGACCTGTAGCCTATCAGCTACAACTACCAGAAGAAATGGCAGGAATACATGATGTATTTCATGTATCTAATCTCAAGAAATGCTTAGCTGATGAATCACTCGTAGTGCCTTTTAAGGATATAGAGGTAAATGAACAACTCAAGTTTATAGAGAGGCCTCTACAGATCAAAGACAGGAAAGTCAAGAACCTCAAGCATAAGTCTGGTCAAAGTAAAATGGGACTCCAAAAGAGGACCTGAGTACACATGGGAGCTTGAATCTGAAATGCAAAAGAAATATCCGCACTTATTCCAGTAGATCTCGAGGACGAGCTCTAAAACAAGGTGGGGAGGATATAACAACCCTAACGTAAACCGACACCCTTATAATTTTTCCGACACCTTAAAAATATTTAAAATATCCCGATATGTCCCAAAATACACCCCATACGCGAAAACGAGCCTCAAATATATTAAATAATATTAAAAACAATTAAAAATCTGAAACTTAAGCTGAGGCGGGCCCCGTAGACCCACCCCAACCCTTTACGCGGGCGGTATTATGGCTAAAGCCTGAATTCGTTGAATTATAAGTTTAGGCGGGCCGCGTAAGCCTTAGCTTACACTTACGCGGGCCGCGCAAGATCAGAAACCTGGCGCAGCCCGGTGTGGCCACGTGGCCGACGCGTGTTGACCCTACTCGCTGACTCGGACTAGCTATATGTTTGACCAGGGTTGACGCGGGCCGCGTAACCCTTGTCTTTGTTTGACGCAGGCCACGTGAGGACCAGAATCATGCCCTATATAAGAAGGGCATCGGCTTTCAGTTCCGATCGCTCACAAACGTTTCTCAATCTCAATTTCTGAATTATAGGCATTATCCTCGGGTCTAACTCCCCCCTAAATAACGAGGTTCTGCTACGATGTAAGTATCATAACCCCTGGAGACGTATTAGATACTCCGTACGATTGATCTAGGGTTCCGTAACGGCTGTCGTGGTTCTGCGCGACGTAGTCGTTGGAATGCCGTCTCGGGGAGGGTATTACTAATGTTAAAATGGGTTATTATACTAACACACGTGCATTTGTGTAATTTATAGATTACTCCCAGGTAATCTTTACTAAAAACCCTAAGACAGCAATGTGAGTTAATCCTCTTTTTGTAAACCTATTTTGTGAATTGTTTTACAAAACCTTAAATATTTTTTCATGCGAATAATAGTTATTGAGTATTTGTAAGAATACAATTACAGTCGGTAAATTTGGGGTTTTGTATACAAAATTTGTTACCACCTGGTAAAGGAGTAACATGACCATAAGTCGGAACGACAGTACCGTGTGGTGGTAATTGATATAACTTGGAAACAAATGTAATTGCGGATGCACCCTCAATACTGTACAATGGTTTTTAATTAAACTTGATTAAACTAGGATTCACTCACCAGTTTTTCCCACTGACAAATGTTTCTAAAACGCGTTTCAGGTAACAAGATGTGAATAGAAGCCAGCTGGACAGCACTGAAGGCTTGGAAAAGTGCCAATAAAGTTACCTAAGAATAAAATAGATGTTTTTATTAAATAAATAGGGTGTATCCCTATGAAAATATGTGTACTGAAAAACTTGGGTTTTATCCATGTGTTTAATGTTATGGAAATGTGATATTTTACTCTGATAAAATATTTCACTACAAGAAAATGAACCTAATGCAACCCCTATAAAATGTTACATTAAGCCCTAAAAAGGTTGCATTAGGCCTAATGCAACCTTTTATGTGGGGCTGCATTAGAATCAGTTGCATTAGACCTAATGCAACCTTTTATAAGGCTAATGCAACTTTTTACCAAAGTGTTGCATGTACTATTCAAATGCAACTTTTTTAGCATGCAACCTTTTTACATTCTAATGCAACTTTTTAACTTTGAAATGCAACTTTTTTAATACTTAAATGCAACTTTTACTATATTTTAGTTACAAAAAATGCAACCTTTTTTACAGTTACATGCAACTTTTATTATAATTTAGTTACAAAAATGCAACCTTTTTCTAGACTTAATGCAACCACTTTTATAATTTTAATAGAAAGCATGCAACCCTTCTATACATTAATTGCAACATTTTTTTTTACCAATTTTAGATCCAGCAAATGCAACTTTTGTTATACCAAATGCAACTTTTTAACATAAATTTAATTGTTATTAGTTATTATGCATTGAATCGCGATTACACCAAAACAATAATAACATAGATATCATTGTTAAGTCAAATTGTGTACATACTTGTTCAAACTCAAATAGCAATATAGTTAACACAAAGTGCCAATTACAAGGATAAAGAGTAATGAAAACATTCTACTCATCCCAATCTCCAACTTATAGTTGTTACATAACCTTTTGTATCAATGAGCTCGGCTTTTTCTCCTTTCATGATCCTCTTCAATCTCTCTATGTATTTCCTTCCAGCAACTGGTTTTTCTCAACTTCCACATTTGCTTTGAATGATTCCATTAGCCCCTACCATAATCATGTATGATGAACAAGCACCATCCATTTTTATATCAATGTATTTGTAACGTCTCTATCATAAAGTATGCAATATCCGTAATTCTCTTTGTTCATTACAACCAAAAAGGATCTACCGTAGGGTTGCTATCCACTATAGGTTTGTAGTTCTTCATTTGTTGATGCAGCATTGTTCAAAATATATTAAGAAAATACTGTCAAAATTCAGAAGTCAAAATTTAGAAAGTCAAACTTGAATAAAAGTTGTATATGTATATATGTATCTATTATCAAAACCACCAGCCAATGGGTAATACTATAAAATCAACTCTTTTTGCAAATTTATTCAACATTTAGCATTATTAAATCAAAGTTGTTTAACAAATGTAGGTAATATTATTAATAAAGTTATAGACTGACGCAAATAGAAGTTACAGCTAATTCGCAACTGAAACATGAAACAGCATCTACTTGAAGTGAAAACTAAAACGTGTTGGGTAACATCTCTAGTTTCGTTTGGGCATAAATAGATAGATGATTTTAGTATAGACTAAAAATATAACAAATAAAAGTACTAAAACTTCTAAAAACCGTACCAAGATATACCACATCATCTAGTGTATCCCTTGCAAAACAGGCAAGATCAGGAGCGACCATGTAGTGGTTTTGTAGTCCAGTTAACCAAGAATAATATGTGCTTGGTGGTACTTGGTGTACTGCATTAAATTTGCAGTCTATCCTAACATCTGCCCCTGAAATCAATAACCAAAGAATCCAAAGTATGAATAGTAATGGTCTTGTAATTACAAAAATATTAATAAATAGCAGATTGGATTAACCTGATAATAAAAAGGTGTGGATGTTTATGAACTAAGTCAAGGTCTGAGCTAATTTTGTTATATGAAACAACCATTGCGATGTAAGATTTATAATTGTGAATCACATAAATCATTAACAACATGCAAACAAGTGCAATAAACAAAAATGAACGATGTTAACATGGTCATTAAATTCAAGGGGAATCTAAAATTGCCACTATTTGGGATTTAGAACAACCTCACAACTCTATAACATGTAATTCCATAGTGTTGTCTAGGTTAACTTAAAGCTAAATGTATACCTAAAATAAAATAAAAAAGAGTTCCACTTATCTTTTAATATTTTGACTTGTTAGAGACTTTTTATAAAGTACACGAGTCAATATTACCACCGCAAGCAAATACAAAAAAAAAATGTCATATGAATTTGAAGATTAGAGTTACCTGAATGTAGAGGGCATTAGGTTCAGGAATGATCCATACAGGTGTCTTCAGCAATTGAAACCAGTGGCGGAGCCAGGATTTATTTCCACCGGTGTAGGTTTTTTCGTTGCCTATTTCAACCAATAACAACTAAAAACACTAAAGTTTCACACCTTATTGAAGTAACAAAGTGTAAAAGTTGAAAAAAGAAAGCACCCTAACCTGACGGGTGCGAGTAGCAGATTTGCATGTAGATCTACTTTCGTTATAAAACAAGCATAAAACGCTTTGTAGATAAGGATACCTATCATATTTCAGGGAAAGATGATGACCAAATTACATATGTTATTATGTTGCGTAATAACAATTGAATTAACTAGCATATTTGAACTACCTGTTCACCAGCTTCAACAATGGCAAAAATATTAGAGCTAAAAAGCAGTTAAGCAATAACAATGCTTCAATAAATAAAGAATAAAATACTAGGTCATCTTAAAACTGATACAAATTGAATAACAAATACAACATAACCAAAATACTATTCTTATCAAAAAGTAATGTAAGTTAATATATATTGTAATCACACACACAACTAACGTATAATCCATTGAAAGTCGTATTAACCTAATTGGGGGTTTCTAACTGAATCCTTCCAATAAAACACATAAAACTGAATAAGTCGACCCTTTTGTAAAACCCAAAAGCCAAAAAACTAGAGAAAATGCTTTGAACAGGTAGTCAGGTAGAAATCAAACATGGCATCAATCAATCGACCGATTTGTAAAACCCTGCAAACTGAAAACGAACTGTCAAGTATTATCGGTTCTTGGAGGTGATGAAAATTACCGGTTTTGCAAGATTAAATGAGAGAAACAGATTTAGTGATAGAGAGAGAATAGACGAAACTTATGGTTTGTGATTTGTGTATTCAGAAATTGAGATATTAATATATTTTTTTAAAAACTAAAACATTATTAGTTTTTTTATAATGGCCAACAAGATTAAAGCCCGGTTACCCGGTGTAACCCAATAACAAAAAGGCAAACCTATACGCTCGGGACTGCATATAGCGATGGGTAGCCAAAGCACATCATCTCAAATATCGGGGAAAATCTGTCGAAGGCCCACTATGAGAAAACCCACTTAGGAGCGGATTCGAACTTGAGACCTATAGGCTCAAAACCAAATCTTCGTTTCCCCTTCAATGCCAATTGAAAAAAAAAAAGTTTTCATATTAGATTTTAGTATATTTAATTTAAATAAATCAATTTTATTTATTTTTCTTGCAACTCTTGATTACAAAATCTTTTTTATGGGATAAAATCTCAATTTTAAACCATAGGATGTTAAAGACTTTACCATTGGTTGTAGTACACAACTCGACATCAAGTACACAACGTACCAACCATCCTTGAATATTAATTGAATAACCTTAACAATACAAACTTTTAAAATAAGAGTAACATTTATGTTTTCACAATGCAACCTTTAGAAAAAGGGTTGCAATTTTAGTAAAATTTGTAACTTTTAAATAAAAAGGTTGCAAGCTCAATATACGTTTGTAACTTATTGTGAAAAAAGGTTGCATTAGATTTTCTAATGCAACCTTTATGTTTAACGAAGTTGCATTAGACTCAAATGCAACTAATCTGAAAAAAGTTGCTTTTAAAAAGTTGCATTAGACTTATTTTCTAGTAGTGTTTCCTAACTACGATCCTGATGTAAAACTCCGCTGCTTATTTAGACAATAACAGGATACCACCGAAACTTGTTCGCGGCCGCCCGTTTCCGGGAATTAGGGATCGGGGGTTGCGACAGTTTTGGGGTAGCATAACTTGTACAGATGGAGCTTATCAATCGCATGCAAGTTTTGTTCAATAATCATCGGTGTTCATCTTATTGTTATCTATTTTTGAATCAATCTTGATTGTGTGATTCCGCCATACATTTAAGGTCTTGTTGATATCATATTAAAATGATCCAGATCAGGGACTTACAAGTAGTATCAGAGCAATTAGAACCTACTTCTAGGCTCAGTTTATGATATAAATCGATTCGATCAGTTTTCTTAGTTTTTTGGTACAGATTGAAGTTGTTTAAGTGATTTTAGCAATTTCGGGAAGGCTGCTTGTTTGCTGTTTTTGATTGTTCATCAAAATCACCATATTCTGCTTTGAAGATCTACAATAATTTGTTCTTGGAAGATTTGGTGCTGTTTCAAGTTCTGTGAAAGAGATTTCGAAAAATTTGTTGCAGATTTTCTGAAATCTTCAATTCCTTAAGTTTTCGGGATTTTGTTATCATCTCATTGTTTCTGTTTTGCAGGATTTCGAAGTGTAGGTTTCGACAATAAGGTTTTCGACAACTAGATTTCGAGCTGTTGTGCTTTTGAGAATCATTGAGTCAGAGTTTTTGAGCTGCTGAGTTTTCGAGACAACACTGTCTTTTCGACAGTCACTCTATTTTCCACAACATCCAGTTTTCAACAATCTCTATTCTTTACCCTTTCATCCCCCACCTTGATGATTAAAGAAGCTACAATTGCAACTCGAGTTAGTCCGGCTTTTTTATTTTAATAAGTTGAAATGTTAGCTCGAACTCAACTCATTTACAAACTAGACAATTTTGAATGAGTATTTGTGAGTAAGTCTTGAGTCACGAATCAACATATTGATGATGATACCTATGAATACTCACCCAATATATTGGATCCCTCTACATGTGTAAAAAAAAAGCCATCGAGTCTTTTGTTAGAATTACAAGCCAATGTACAATAACATATATCCAAATGAAGGGCCCAAAAACATTAACATTAGAAAATCGAATAAAAAATGGATTAAATCAGACCTGGATAGCTTGAACTCCTAAATAAGTACACGTGTATTCGAGCCATTTGGGTAGCTTGAGACTATGGTGCGCTAGAACCCTATGGTAACACATGGTAACACCCAACATTCCAGTTAAAAAATAAAACAATATTGCATACCAAAAAGCATCCCAACTGAACGTAGATGGAGCAAAAAGTGCCAAAACATATAGAGAGAAAATCCCAGAGGCCATTCTAACGTCGAGGGTCCTCCATTTTCGTCCCAGAAGAGGTTTCTTTTTCTTGTTATCATCACATCAGAGAAAATAATTCTCTCCGGCTCTGATTCGTTTGCAGCATTTAACAGCATTTAAACCCGAATTAAATTTGGATCTTTTTAACCAGATAATATATTACACACCTGCTTGTATGTGCGAAGTGCAACTATTCATATATGATAATAATGAAACAGAATGAACAGTTGTCATTTATTATTAAATTAAATTTAGAATTATAATAATTTAAAATTAGAATTAAGAGATGAGTAAATGGTATCGGGTGTAGGTACTGATCTCAAATTTACCAAACCGGTGTATTTTCGGTACCGGTTCTGCACAAGTATTCACCGGTTTTTACCCTCAAATACTGGTGCTGTACCAGTACCGACCGGTACCGAACCGTACCATAATGAACAATAGTGATTTATTATTAAATTAAAATTAGAATTAGAATTATTTAAAATTAGAATTAAGAGATGAGCAAATGGTATCGGGTATAGGTACCGGTCTCAAATTTACCAAACCGGTGTATTTTCGGTACCGGTTCTGCACAGGTATTCACCGGTTTTTACCCTCAAATACCGGTGCCGTACCAGTACCGACCGGTACCGAACCGTACCATACTAGGTATATTCGGTACGGTACCAACTTTTGGGGATTTTGGTAATGGTATTTTCGGTACCGGTTGGTACCGAGCTCATCAGTCGCCACAATTGCGGAATTTGCTCCTTGCAAATTTTTATTCCCGTAGCAATGCAGCAATGTAAGTGATTACACCGTTTAGATTACTTTTCATACACATAGTAAGTAAACTGTATTTCGTTTGAATGAGGTTTTATATACACAATAACTTATTTTTCTTACTTTTTTTGTTTTTTTTTTCTGTAATGAATGAATTTAGCATGTAAAATTAACTTGAATATTTAGAATATTGATGAGCAAATTGTATCAAATCCTGTAAACGAACCGGTATCGTATCGGTACCAAATTTAATATACCAAATCAATTTCGGTACCAATTTGGTACCAACCTTTTGGTGTTTTCAGAATCATTACTTTAGGTTCGACACCGGTCTAGCACCAACCTGTATTTATTGATTTTTACCTTCAAATACCATACGTATTGTACCGAGAATTTTCGGTGCCGGTACCTAATTTCGATGATTTTCCATATCGGTACTTTCGTTTCCGTTACCGGTACCGAACTCATCCATATTTTAACGTGCTAGCACCATTATAACTGAACTGAAAACAACTGAATTTCCAACGTGTAGGACGTGCGGGTCCTATTATTATATAGTAGGTTATTTAAAATCGTTTTTTTATGACGGAGTGATTATCCTTACCACGTAATTTTATTTATGTTTTAATATTCGGTATCTGTTTGCCGTTGCTGACACATCTTTTGTAGTCATTGGTCCCGTCGCAACGCGCGGGAGGAAAATAACTAGTTTATATAGGAGTTCAAGCATGAAGTATGTACAATTAAATATGTGTACATTTCGGTCGGTGAGCGAAGTTAAGGAGGAAGTAATTAGGAATGGCATTTGTCACTTGCCTCTTATGGTAAACGAAATGATGTTCCATTGGGAGTTGTGATGCTATATATTTGTTCACTTTAAATATGATTCGTGTTTATAAAATATGTTATTTTTTTCTATATTTAGAGTTACGACTTCGGTAGAAAATCAACAACTTTTAACTAAAGCCATAAATTCTATTTATCCAATTACTTTTCTCAATCGGTAAATAGTAAATCATGTTAATCGTTTCAATTATTTTTCTCAATCGGTAAATAGTAAATCATGTTAATCCTTCTTGTAATATTAACGTCGCCGATTTTTTTTTCTGTTTTCAGTTTTAGCCTTATTTATTTTCCCTTATTTATCCATACTATATTAGAATAGATGAGTGAAGCGTATTTTAAGATATTTAAAAGATAAGAAGTTTTTTTTAGTTTAGTGTATAAGTTACAATCCTAAAATAAGGTTAAATTAGTCTTTCGCAACCCCTTTTGATTTCTTAATTCATCCGACATATTATGTTATTCAATCTTGAATTTTTGTGGGTATTGTTTTGGAAATTTGCAGGGTGTTGTCAAATTTTGTGTTTTCTTTTTCGATTGATAACAACATTGTATAATAGTGGGTTGAGGTTTGGTGGGCCTATTGTGTTCGTGTATGGATAGTTGGTTGCTGGTGTGTTCACCATGGCTGTGGGTTTGTCTATTGCTGAAATTTGTTTATCTTATTATAGGTAGAACAAGTTTCCTTTAGAATAGAGAAAAAGATGGGCAAATGCATGTAAAATGATATGGTCACGAAACCCAAGTTTCTGTATGCTTGTAATGTTGCATCGATGTATTGTATCTAACAACCCATCATCATTGAAACTTGATTCCGGCATGCTTTTTGATCTTTTCATTAAGTTATTGGACAAACATCCAAGCTCCCAAGCGGAATTCGAGTGATAAAAAACCGACATATTACCAAGATTTTGAACATCATCTTCTTGATCATCTTTTTCCGAAAACCAGTAGTACCCATATCATGAAAAATTTCTGATTTTCGTTTGTTGCAGCCAGCTTTGAAGCTTTGAATCTTGGATCAATTCCATTGACACTGAAGAAACACTGAACTAATTAAGGGAACTAATCAGTTTGGTTTATGTTTCTACCATAATGGTTAATCTTCCTATGAATATTTGAGCTCCGACTTGAGGTTCAATCCTGCAAAACAGAATACCGTTACTCATTAAGAGGGGAATGTGGGGGTTTCCCTCTTAACCGGGCTCCGGCGTGAGAATAAGCGACTGCTTTGGGAGGATAATTAAGTGTTAAGAGTGAGAGTAGAGGGAATAGAATGTTTAACCTGTGGAAGGAGGTCTCTATTTATAGCCGGAGAAGTGTAAAAGGATATGGGCTGATAGGCCTTGGGCCGGAAATGGACAACACAACGGATGTGCTCTTTGTCTCACTAGTGTCGACCGTTTAGTGGCTTCTAGAAGTTCTCCGATGCTGGCACACCTTGATTAGAGCCACGTGTCATTGTTGTCGGCCCTGCTGCTCTTCTGCCATCAGCAGACAAGTGGAGATCGTGGGACAGATGTCTCCGTCCCCTGATTGGTGCCACGTAGGCGTCCTTACGTACTTCTCGTCAGACGATCGTGGCGCACGATTGACCAGAGCCTGCTGGACGCTCATTGGCTCTTTTCACTGCCACTTGTACCTTGTGTACCACTGGAGGTAGCCTTGCGCTGCCTTCCTATGCGGTTCTTGTTGAGCATCTAACTAACCCGCGCGGGCTAGTATGCCCATGTGTTCTTTTAGTATGCTAAGTGTTGATATCAGAACTTCTTGTGGGCGAGACCTCGCGCGACGTAGAGCAGAAAGTGGTGTATCTCGCGCGAGACTCTTGGTAGGAAGTTTATTAATATAAGGAGTATGGTCCCACGCGCAACCTTGATGGAGGTTTGCGCGGCTTTTTTGGGACCATACCCCTTCAAGTCCCCCCCAGTCCAGTGCTGTACCATGCGCGACGCAAATGGTTGGAGCTCTGGACTTAGAAAAAATAAAAGTTGAAGGGAATGTGTCTTGCTTTTGGTTGGTGTGGCGCGACGCGAAGTGTTGATGAGGTGATGTTACCTTGCGCGCCCTTGATAGCTTTTCTCTGAAGCTACTTGTAACTTTATGGCGGGGAAAAACTTCGAATTTTGAACTCTGGCAAGTTGGTGAGATAAGTCGCTGATTGCGACGTCTGAGTTGACCCCTGGCACGGATGTCATCATGCCGACTGCGACGGTTGCACTTCGTGTCAGGAGAGTGAGGCCCACGCGCGCGTGATAACCGTCACCCCTGCTTTTCCGCGTGACGTGGCAGCCTCTCGTTGGTTAGCCTAGCGGTGAAAACGGCACGTTTACCCATCGCATTAAATGCGATGGGTATATATATCCGAAGGGATGTGAGAGGTTCTCACTTCTCTTCTTTGCTTTCCCACTTTCTCTCGTTACTTCTCTTTGAATCTACAAGATTTTCTTCAAATCTTCAAGTTAATTCTTCAAATCTTCAAGTTTTCTTCAGAAACTTGCATCATTCATCACGATGACTGAAGAACAACAGGAGGGTGTTTCTACAGAGGAGGGTCCTGTTCCGGTTCTCCGGTTGGATCTTGGACTTTTCGAGCAGATTGTGAGGAGCTTCCGGTTTCCACCGGAGTAGGATGCTCGGTACCCGGCTCAGAACCAGACTGCCGCCGACGCACCGCCGGGTTACATTACACTATTTGAAGATTTTTTTCCTTCAAGGTAACTTTAGGTTACCAGCAACGAACTTCATGGGGCATATATTGCACCATTACAACTTTCATCTTTCTCAGATGAGCCCTCCTGGAATGGTTAGTGTTCGTCATTTTGAGTTTTTATGCCGAGCCCATGGCATCGAGCCAACCGTCGAGAAGTTCCGGGCTTTTTACCAACTTCAACGGACGATGGGCTTCTTTTCCTTTGCTAGCCGTGGTGCTGCAAAGAAGATTTTGTTAAACCCACCCAAGAGTTTCCATGATTGGAAACCCAAATTCTTTTTATCCGGGAAGAGGTACTTCCGATTGCCATGCCTTTCAGAGATTGGAATGAGGCAGTGCTGAAGGAGGACCTTCCAATCCCAAAGAATGCAGGTTGGTATCAACAGTTAACCCCTACCCCGAATCGGGTATTTGGGGAAAATGTGCTGGTGGCGGCGCGGATGAGTGACCAGTGGTCACCAGACAGCAAGGAGGTGCCGGTTTTGAAGATTGGTGATCAAGGTCAGTGATTTTACTACTTTTCGTTGTTTCTTGTTTTTGTTGTATTGTTACTTTATGTATTTTGATGTGTAGAGGCGCAACTATATCAAGCGGCTTTCGCTACGTTCGGTGGGTCTATGGGCGTGCGCCCACTGCGCGAGGATGAGGAGAGCTGGTATGAGCAAATTAGAAGCAATTTTATGTACCATGTTGCTGACGCGTTTGCCTCGCCGCCTACCACGACCGAAGGTGCGCAATTCCCTAAACCTCGTCCTTTGCGCTCTGTGACTTCTGCTGGGAAAGAGGTTGTCTATCTTTCCAGCGAGGAGTCTGTAGGGTCTTCAAACGGCGAGCTAAGTCCGTGGTCTAACATCTTTGCAGGTGTGTTGCGCGACCTGGGGTTTGACCCAGAAGAGAAGAAGAAGAAACCTTTGAAGAAGAAGAAAAAGATAGTTAAGAAACCAGGAGCCATTGAGAGATTGAAGTTTGTTTTAGGGTTTTTTCTGTTGGAAGTTTAGAACAGACTCCAAAAGGCTCTGGCCAAACCAAAAGCATAGTGATGTGCACTTAAATAGGCAAATTGTTCTTGGTTTTGTCGATTTAAAAAAACATTAATTGACATGATTTGTGACTTACACTTTTGTCTTTTCGAAGGATATTACATGCTCGCATTGTTCAATGATATTGCGTGTCCACAAGGTATAGGAGTCACAAGTATGGGTGAAACAAAAAAACGTTATAGTCTATTGAAAGCCAGACCCCGATTCGCTTTATCGCAAGCTTCTTTAAGGTCATTATCTTCTCCTTTAACCTCAATAATAATAATTGATATACAGATTTTAAATCTATATGAATCATTTAGTTTGTTTGGTTGAGTTTAAACTTTGTTTGAAATCTTGCAACCAAATAAAGCCAATGGCTGCAGCTGTAGCCCAAGCCCTGTGTGCGAACAAATACCTTGGTTGACCATGATGGCAGTGCAACTCAGGGTAGCCCGGTTGATGAAGATAGTCCAGTTAGTTATCGAATGAAGTCCAGTCGATGGTGATGAAGAAAACTGATAAGTACGCAAATGTGTCTTTTGGTTCTAAGTACTCAAAAGTAAGACTTTGAAAACTATCGTTTATGGTAACGTGTTTTGTTGTTGGGGAACGCTTTAATTCTGTTGGTTAGCAAGTTTTTGGTATCATGCCTTGAGTTCATTAACCAAACTTTAGTTCATTCTTTGTAGCTAGAATAGTAGATGTGGTCGCAACAAACAATATGCTTTATGTAACAAACGTACGACTTTATGGATATATGAAATTAACACCCGCCGCATTGCGACATGTACTAATTCTAGTTTATAAATAAATACTACATATATGCGACATTAAAAATCTTAACCGAAGACGAATTGATGCATATCGCTTGTGAAGTGTTGAAAGATCATTTTAATTTGCTATCACAAGCAATCGATTTCTTAAGCTTCTGAGCTTGAGTCGGCAACTTCACACTGGTGGCTAATCTCACTGATTTAAGAAAGCAAATTAAATACCAAGTTAGATCAATTTGCCACCATTTCAAACCATGTCAAGCTGAGTATTCAAAAGCATGATGATTATTATGCCACCCTTCTCCAAAGGTAACCATTGCCACCCACCTAAATTCAGCATGTTTCCATTAAATAAACCAACATTTTGAAGAGTTTTTGTCTATAACATATTTGAAATAAATACCAATTATTTCTAGACAAATCATTGGTGTTCCAAGCTCGATTTCCCCAAATATGGCATGCTGAATTTACTAGAAAAGTCATGTGGTAAACCAATGTGGTCCTCACACCCTGCATGCATGGGTATGAAAAATGGGTAATGATAGGATATCCGGATTTCATAAAATATTTATAAAAATATGAGAAGTTATTTCAAGTTTTACCAAAATCCAAACAAGGTATGGGAAACCACCCCAAGCATAAATGAATATGCCAAATCCAAATATATGCCACATGTACGTCCTTTTGATGAATCTATAGAACGCTTGGCTTTTTAAATCTTCTACATTCTTACGCTTGTTGTACTGAAAGTCATACGGTTATAAATTTATAGCGTGAAAGAATTTAGATTAGTTATATATAAACGACATGAAGTTGTATAACATTATAAGTATTTACCTTCTCCATGATATAGCCGCTGTCAAATAACCAACCCATATGACTAAACCAAAATCCGTAAGTGGGGGTATGTGGATCTTTCTCCGAATCAACATATTGATGATGATACCTATGAATACTCACCCAATATATTGGATCCCTCTACATGTGTAAAAAAAAGCCATCGAGTCTTTTGTTAGAATTACAAGCCAATGTACAATAACATATATCCAAATGAAGGGCCCAGAAACATTAACCTTAGAAAATCGAATAAAAAGTGGATTAAATCAGGCCTGGATAGATTGAACTCCTAAATAAGCACACGTGTATTCGAGCCATTTGGGTAGCTTGAGACTATGGTGCGCTAAAACCCTATGGTAACACATGGTAACACCCAACATTCCAGTTAAAAAATAAAACAATATTGCATACCGAAAAGCATCCCAACTGAACGTAGATGGAGCAAAAAGTGCCAAAACATGTAGAGAGAAAATCCCAGAGGCCATTCTAACGTCGAGGGTCCTCCATTTTCGTCCCCAGAAGAGGTTTCTTTTTCTTGTTATCATCACATCAGAGAAAATAATTCTCTCATGCTCTGATTCGTTTGCAGCATTTAACAGCATTTAAACCCGAATTAAATTTGGATCTTTTTAACCAGATAATATATTACTCACATGCTTGTATGTGCGAAGTGCTACTATTTATATAGGAGTTCAAGCATGAAGTATGGACAATTAAATATGTGTACATTTCGGTCGGTGAGCGAAGTTAAGGAGGAAGTAATTAGCAATGGCATTTGTCACTTGCCTCTTATGGTAAACGAAATGATGTTCCATTGGGAGTTGTGATGCTATATATTTGTTCACTTTAAATATGATTCGTGTTTATAAAATATGTTATTTTTTTCTATATTTAGAGGTACGACATCGGTAGAAAATCAACAACTTTTAACTAAAGCCATAAATTCTATTTATCCAATTACTTTTCTCAATCGGTAAATAGTAAATCATGTTAATCGTTTCAATTACTTTTCTCAATCGGTAAATAGTAAATGTTAATCCTTCTTGTAATATTAATGATGCCGATTTTTTTTTCTGTTTTCAGTTTTAGTCTTATTTATTTTCCCTTATTTATCCATACTATATTAGAATAGATGAGTGAAGCGTATTTTAAGATATTTAAAAGATAAGAAGTTTTTTTTTTAGTTTAGTGTATAAGTTACAATCCTAAAATAAGGTTAAATTAGTCTTTCAATCACTAATTACATTTTAATCTTTCATCGTAATTACACTTTAATTACTTCATCTTTAACCAAATTATGTTTAATTAATTAGTGGTTACATTTTATTCCCCATCAAAAATAACTACCCCACGTTTTTTAAATAACCTTAACTTTTACGTGCGTTAATATTTTCTTTTTAAAAAAATTACACCATAGAACATCTTATTCTCTTTAATTTAAGTATAGCATTGCTATAATTGTTTTAATTAAAAAAATGATATATTACGTGATTCAGTGTTTAGGGATGTGCAAAAAATATAGTTAACCAAAATGGAACCGAAAATAGAGGAAACCGAACCGAAATCAAACAAAAACTGAATTAACTGAAAACCAATTAACCGAAGACCAAATTAACCAAAAACCAATTATCGTAACCGGTATTTTCGGTACCAATACCGATTCGGTATCAGTTGGTACCGAGCTCATCCCTACCCCTGAAACTAAAAAAAAGTTGTACGATACCATTGTTGTTCGTACGGTACCCGTGATTAGGGATTAGCAAATGGTACTGTGTAGTAGTACCAAATTAATCGAACTAAAAGATTATCAAACTCAATCTGGTACCGACTTTTGGCGTTTTATGTACCAAGCTGGTGCTGTTTTTTAACTTCATGTATCTATAACTTACCGATATTTTCGATACAAATACTGGTTAACACCAAACTTATCAAACTTTAAAAGTAAAAAAGATAATAATTATTTTAATGTGAAAATAATAAAACCATAAAAAACTGTATTTAATATTTTATTATATTACAATTACAATTCACTGTTCATTTCGTTCAACTGTTCATTTCGTTCAACTATTAATATATAGGAGAATTACAATTCACTGTTCATTTCGTTCAACTATTAATAATAACTAGGTTGTACAACCTGCGCGCGTTGCGGCGCGCTAAATTGTGTTATATAATAACGGTGCATTAAGCGAAAAAAGGAAAACTACAAACCCATTCGGCTCATATTAAAAGT
Source organism: Helianthus annuus (assembly GCF_002127325.2). Taxonomy (NCBI): domain Eukaryota; kingdom Viridiplantae; phylum Streptophyta; class Magnoliopsida; order Asterales; family Asteraceae; genus Helianthus; species Helianthus annuus. Next base: position 139,766,757 of record NC_035442.2, read on the forward strand.
TATTATCATTGTTATCACAAAGTGAAATAGGCTCAGAATGATACATCATCATCGCCGGTAACAACAAAATACGGCTCAGTGCCGCTACGGCTGCAACCGGAGTTACCATGCCAAGTAGCAAGCTAACATCATCGCCGGAAAACACTTTAAATCCACAATAAATCGACATACAGAGTCTATGATTTTCACCACCAACATAAAAAAGCATGGCATGTCATAACTACTGTCAATACTCAATACCACAATCACTAAGATAAAAAGCTACTTTTTCATCAAATATCCTCTTCTCGGATTTTTTCCAACCGTGCTTCACAGCGGGTTTAATCGGCCTTTAATAAAAAGGCAACAACCACCACGAACGTGATATCATGCTTTGAACCGTCAAACTCAATCCAAAAAGATGTACATTAAGCGGAAAAAAAGGAAAACTAAGCACCCATTCAGCACATATTAAAAGTTATTATCATTGTTGTCACAAAGTGAAATAGGCTTAGAGTGATACATCATCATCGCCGGTAACAACAAAATACGGCTCAGTGCCGCTACGGCTGCAATCGGAATTACCACGCCAAGTAGCAAGCTAACATCATCGCCGGAAAACACTTCAAATCCACAATAAATCAACATACACAGTCTATTTTTTTTAGCACCAACATAAAAAAACATGACATTTCATAACTACTGTCAATACCACAATCACTAAGATAAAAAAAACTGCATTTTCATGAAACCTTCACAAAAGCCAATACACCATTGGAACTTCAAAGAAGCAAAAGGCAGTAAAGAAGCTAACCACAAATTGACCAAATATCCGCTTCAAGTGCAACAACTAACAACCGTATCATTCAAAATTGCAGAAGCAAAAACTACAAACAAATTGATTTAAAAAACACATCGAACTATATAAATCGACTCGGATCTGAAAAGACCATCATCGTCGTTGAACCCGCTTAGTGCCGCTATGGCAAGCCAACATCATTGTTGGGTTTGAAAATCCTCGCAACTAAAGAGGTCTCAAGATGCAATGATCACCCAAATAGGTCACCAAGAACAAAAACATTGTTCATGTCCCAATCGTCGGGAGAGATAACAGAGATTTATAGAGAGAGAAAGAGCGATGGTCGTACGGAGGTTAAGAACCCCCAACAAAACAGAAAACATGATGGTTATCGAGGTGGTGGCGAGACGGTGGTGACCCTCCGGTTACCGCCCCTCACCCTCATCTCTCCCTTTTTTCCTTTCTCTCTCTCCTGAGGTAAAAACCCCAAAAAAGAGAGACACCACAACGACGCCATTACCGTGGTGGTGGTTTAACGGTGGTGACAGGTGACCTTCCGGCCACCGCCCGTCTCTCTTCTCTCTGCCAATTTCCCTTTCTCTCTTCAAGCTCTCTCTCTCTCTTGTTGGGCAAAGTGACTGCGGTGGTAGTCACGGTTGTGGAGACACGGTGTCGTCACGGCGGTGGAGAAACGGTGGTGACCCTCTGGTCACCGCCACACCTTCTTTTTCCCCTGTTTTCTCTTTTGAGATGGTTATAAAGGGGTAAGGGCCAGACGATACACCTGTCAAAATTAAAATAGATGAAGTGATGAATCAGCAGGTAATTACTGTTCATTCCCACGGTTTATTATCATATATTAATTAATTAATTAATAATTAATTAATTAATAATTAATTAATTAATAATTAATTAATTAATTAATTAACTAGTACTTTTAAATGACGCGCGTTGCGCGAAAGGCATTGGTGTTTTCGGCCGTGGGGTATGGTGGGGCGGGGGTTGGGGCATGGGTTGACACGTGGACTTCGAACCCCACGCTGGTAAGTGACGTGTTGGGTTGGTATGGGTATGGCGAGGCATGGCTAGCCCGCATGGGTTGGCCAGTTTTATAAAAATTTAAAAAAAAACCTAAAATTAAAAAATACACACAAAATTAAAAAAAAGCCTAAAATTATTATTAAAAGTTCCTAAAAATTACAAAATTCTACAAAAAAAAAAAGATTATAAAATAAAAAAAAAGCCTAAAGTGTTAGGTAGATTTCGAACAGGGCAAGCTTGTCAAACAGCTTCCGCTCCTTGCCTCGGAACTGGATGTTGGCCACCACCACCCGGTCTTCGTGACTTATATCACCGCCCGGGACGCTATCGTAGTACGCTTTAAAATGGTCGAGCTTCGGTCGTAGCTCGCGCCATTTGTATTGGCACGCGTTTAAATTGTGCGAGGGCGTTCCCCACGTTGTGCCGGTAGCTAGCGAAAGCTTCCGGCCAGTAACGGGTTTCATCGGGTTGCGGCCCTTCATCGCGTTGTGCCGGTATCAAGTGTGGGTAGCGGGTTCGGATAGGTGGAGTGAAGGTTTGGGTTAGCGATGTGGACAGGCGGTGGGGTTGGGGGGTTTTGTAGTGACTTGGGTGAACCGTTTGGCTTGGCCAAACGGTCATTTTTTAAAATTTAAACCTAGCCGCTATGGCCTAGCCAACCCAGTCAATGAGAGCCGGCCATGGAGGACCGCTAGGCATGCCCAACGCCCGGACTGAAACTCCCGCCCAAGAGGCTACACCGAAACCCACGCCCCATATCCCATAGTCTAATAAATGAATATAAAGTATTGTTTAATATAAAAAAAATCACGAATTATGTAATCACTGTTTAATATAAAAAAATCACGAATTATGTACTGTTCATTCCCTTTTACTTTTATCATATATAGATTAATTAATAATAATAATTAATAATAATAATAATTAATATATAGGAGAATAATTTGTAATTAATATATAGGAGAATAATTTGTAAATTGTCTAAATCGACACATGATTTAATATTACATGAAATACATGTGTCATGTGTAATTTTGTATGTGTTGTGATTATTTAATATATGGTTAACCATAGTTATTAAAAGCCATCGCCTCTTGCGTCTAGGTCCATTTTTCAGGCGAGGCGAGGCAGTTGCGCTTTAAGTCGAGTAAATTGCGCTTTAACTCTCTAGGTGATGGTTCAGGCGCACATTCCGGCAAGATTCCTAGATTCCGGCTAAATTCCGACAAGATTCTAACCAAATTTCTATTTTTAATCAAGGAAAACTACTTTTTTTTACACTAATATTTTGGTACTAATTAGATGATATAAAGTCTTACATAATAGACTTTGTTTATTTTATTTGAAGAATAGTATTCTTTTTCTAATACATAATATATTTTTCAAAATTTTTCATTATGCGCTTTATTTTTCTCAGGCCCTCGTTTTTTTTGCGCTTTGCGCCTAGGCCCCAGGCGAGGCCTATGCGCCTTGAGTGCGCCTAATGCCTTTAATAACTATGTGGTTAACTACATTGAATATTAGAAAATGCAAGTCATTTGTTTCGTTAAGAAGCATTTCTAAATTAATTTAACAAATAATTATCAAATCAACTCATTTATAAGTAAATACTACATATATGCAACATTAAAAATCTTAACCGAAGACGAACTGATGCATATCGCTTGTGAACTGTTGAAACATCATTTTAATTTGCTATCACAAGCAATCGATTTCTTAAGCTTCTGAGCTTGAGTCGGCAACTTCACACTGGTGGCTAAACTCACTGATTTAAGAAAGCAAATTAAATACCAAGTTTGAACAATTTGCCACCATTCCAAATCGTGACGAGGTGAATACTCAAAAGCATGAAGATTATTATGCCACCCTTTTCCAAAGGTAACTATTGTCACCTACCTAAATTCAGCATGTTTCCATTAAATAAACCAGCATTTTGAAGAGGTTTTTATCTACAACATATTGAAATATAAATACCAATTATTTCAAGATAAATCATCGGTGTTCCAAGCTCGATTTCCCCAAATATGGCATGCTGAATTTACTAGAAAAGTCATGTGGTAAACCCATGTGGTCCTAACACCTTGCATGCATGGGTATGAGTATGGGTAATGTTAGGATATCCGGATTTCATAAAATATTATATATTATAAATTAGCAACTGCTTTGTGCAGTTGCTGATTGATGCGGGCCCAAGCGTGGAAGAGCGGGCCATCCTGTATTTGGAGGCCCATGATCGCGTCACAAAAGGGGCTTCACTGAAATGGCTCTAACTTGGGCTACGGGGGTCCGTTTTGGGCGTGTGACCAGTCAAAACGAACGGGAGAACGAGCTCTATCTTGTTGCAAACAGCCTACGGCGGTTTGGGTCATCGTCCGGGCCGAAAAAACGCTTATTTCTATTAGTTTTTTCCATTTTTATGTTTTTTCAAGTATTTTGGGCATTTTGTTTTTGGGCTTGTGTTTGGCCCGTTGTCTTTTTTAGGCCCGTTTCGAATTTCTGTCTCTATTTATGTATTGCCCTAGTCATTTGATCAATCAGAATTGAATTTTGAGAAAACACTTTTTTCACTTCAAATTCCGTGGCCTTTGGGGTTACAATTTGGGGGTTGGGGAAGAATTACACGGGTATTCGCAGAATCAACGTGTAATCTTCATTTTTCCGTTTCCCGCGCTACATAAGTTGGTATCAGAGCGAATTCCTGGCTCAAAATGCCTCCGAGGAGAAACAACAACAGGCCTCTCGATGAAGTGTATGAACGAGAGTTGGAGCAGCGACTTATGGCGAGAGTGGATGAGCGGTTGGATCAAGTGGTCGATTAGTTGACTGACCGAATGGCCGACTTGATCAATCGTAGGAGGCAGAGACCCAATGACGGGTATGGTTCTGAACTTAGTAACCCATTTGGTGATGATTCGACTTCCGAAGACGAACGGGAGGGGCAACCAAGGGGTGAACGTGGAGGGGGTAACAGGCGTTGGGATTCTGGGATAAGAGTTGATATTCCGGAATTTGATGGGTTTAGTTTGAATCCGGAGGGGTTCATCGATTGGTTGGCTACCGTAGAGGAGGTGTTCGAGTACAAGGAGGTGCCTGAAAACAAGCGGGTGGCCTTGATCGCTACCAGGTTACATGGTATGGCCTCTGCGTGGTGGCAACAATTGAAATTAACACGGAATAGACTCGGGAAGTCAAGGATCGTGACGTGGGCCAAGATGAAAAAGTGCTTGCGGTCCAATTTTTTGCCTCATAATTTTCAAAGGTTGATGTACCAGCGTCTGCAGAATTTGAAACAGGGGGCTAAACGGTTGATGATTATACCACAGAGTTTTACCAGTTGATTGCGAGGAATGATATTCAAGAACCGGAGGAGCAACATATTTCCCGGTATATTGGGGGTCTAAGGGTTCAAATCATGGAGGCCGTGAATCGTTTTGATCCGTTAACCATTCCTGAGGCACACCAACGGGCGTTGGCCTTTGAGAAGCAAAACCGTCGGGTGGGCGGTTCATTTACCCCTGCTGGGGGAAACGTTGGGTCAGGCAGTGGGACACCACGTGGCGGGCCTAGTCAAGGGAAGCCGGGGGGTAGTAATACCGGGCCTACTTCTAAGGGGGCTAGCAGTAGTGGTCCGAGATGTTTCAGTTGTGGTGAAACAGGCCATCGTCAAGCTGAGTGCAAAAAGGCTGGTAAAAGACACTTATTTGCTGAGTCTGGGGATGATCAGTATGAAGAGTATGAGAATAACCCAGTGTACGATGAAGAAACTGAATATGAAGAGGAGGTTGTGACCGGTGATGTTGGGGTGAACTTGGTGGTTAGGCGTTCTTGCTATACACCAAAGGCAGATGGGGATGACTGGCTGAAACACAACATCTTCCACTCAACATGTACCATTTTGGGGAAGGTTTGCACGTTTGTCATTGATTCGGGGAGTTGTGACAATCTGATTTCTGAAGAGGCAGTTCAAAAGTTGGCCTTGAAGACAGAGAGTCACCCGAAACCGTACAAGCATCAATGGCTGAAAAAGGGAGGTGAAGTGACGGTATCTAAAAGGGCACTTGTTTCAATTTCCATTGGGTCCACGTACAAGGATGATGTCGTGTGTGATGTGGTCCCTATGGACGCGTGTCACTTATTGTTGGGCAGGCCTTGGGAGTACGAGCGTAATATAGAACATAACGGGCGGTCCAATACGTATAGTTTTCTGTTTGGTGGTGTGAAGATCACTCTTGTTCCTAGCAAGCCTAAGCAGTTAACCATGAAACAGTCGGGTACTCTATTGACCATTAGTCAGTTTCAAGATGAGTTGGAGGAAGCAGACAACGTTTTTATTTTGATTGGGAAGCCTGTGGCCGAGGAAGTCGACATTCCTGAATGTATGGTTCCGTTATTCGAGGAGTTTGTTGACATTTTCCAGATGATTTACCTGCCGGGTTGCCACCCCTACGAGACATCCAACATCACATTGATTTGGAACCGGGTCCCAGCTACCCAATAAGCCCCATTACAGAATGAGTCCAAAGGAGCATGAGGAATTACGTCGGCAGGTTGAAGATTTAATTTCTAAAGGGTATGTTCGGGAAAGCATGAGTCCTTGTGCTGTTCCTGCTCTGTTGACTCCAAAGAAGGATGGGACATGGCGGATGTGTGTTGACAGTCGTGCAGTCAACAAGATCACTGTAAGGTACCGATTTCCGATTCCCCGACTTGATGATTTACTTGATCAAATTAGCGTTGCCGCTATTTTCACGAAACTAGATTTGAAGAGTGGGTATTACCAGATCCGACTCAGGCCTGGGGATGAGTGGAAAACCGCCTTCAAGACTCGTGAGGGGTTGTATGAATGGTTAGTGATGCCTTTTGGCTTGTCCAATGCCCCTAGTACGTTTATGCGGGTCATGAACCAGTTGTTTAGGCCCTTTATTGGCAAGTTGGTGGTGGTTTATTTTGATGATGTTCTTATTTATAGCCCTAATTTTGATGAGCATGTGAAGCATGTACGGCAGGTTTTGACCTTGCTCCGAAGGGATAACTTGTATGCAGCCAAAAAGAAGTGTGTCTTTATGGTCCCTAAGGTCCTGTTTTTGGGGTATGTTGTTTCTGGTGACGGAATACAGGTGGATGAATCCAAGGTAGCGGCTGTTAAGCAGTGGCCAACCCCCACTACAATAACTGAAGTACGTAGCTTCCATGGTCTTGCTTCATTTTATAGACGATTCATTCGAAATTTCAGTTCCCTTATGGCACCAGTGACTGACTGCATGAAGGGAAAGACCTTTATATGGACTGAGGAGGCAGAATCAACTTTTCAGTTAATCAAGGAAAAGCTTACATCAGCACCAATTCTTATTTTGCCAGATTTTTCTCGGGTTTTTGAGTTGCACACAGATGCCTCGCAGGGTGGTATTGGGGCAGTCCTGAGTCAAGGGGGGCGTCCAGTTTCTTTTTTCAGTGAGAAGTTGACTGGGCCAAAGTTACGTTATAGCACTTATGATCTTGAATTTTATGCAGTGGTCCAGGCTGTGAAACATTGGCGTCACTATTTGTTTCACAAGGAGTTTGTTTTATTTACAGACCATGATTCGCTGAGGCATATCCGCAGTCAAGATAAAGTGTCACATAAGCATGCCCGGTGGATGGCTTTCTTGGAAAAGTTTACCTTTTTTGTGAAGCATAAGTCTGGAATTTCGAATCGTGTGGCAGATGCCTTGAGCAGGAGGAGTAGCCTGCTTGTTTCTATGAGAGTTGTTGTACCCGGGCTAGACAATCTCATGGAACAGCTTACAGCAGATCCATATTTTTCTGTCATTTTGCAGGATGTGCAGTTTGGGAAGAGGGCAGATTTTCTTGTGCATGATGGCTTTCTTTTTAAGGAAAATCAATTGTGTATTCCCAATTCCAGCCTCCGACTTCAAATAATTAAAGAACTGCATGGAGAAGGGCACGTGGGGAGAGACCGTACTTTACGACTGGTGCAGTCTTCTTATTTTTGGCCTACTATGCGGAGGGATGTTGACCGGTTTGTTAGACGTTGCAGGACCTGTCAAGTTTCAAAAGGCACAGCTACCAATGCAGGGCTTTATATGCCTCTACCCATTCCTCAGCAACCTTGGGTAGATATTAGCATGGATTTTGTGTTGGGGTTACCCCGTACTCAGCGTGGTAATGATTCGATCTTCTTCGTGGTGGACCGGTTTTCTAAAATGGTGCACTTTATTCCTTGCAAGAAGACAACAGATGCAGTTAATGTGGCGCAGTTGTTCTTTCGAGATATCTATCGTTTGCATGGTTTGCCATCTTCTATAGTTTCTGATCGGGATACTCGTTTCTTGAGTCACTTTTGGCGCAGTTTATGGAAAATGGTGAACACTCAGCTCAATTTTAGCAGTGCTTACCACCCACAAACTGATGGGCAGACAGAGGTTGTTAATCGATCACTTGGTAATCTTTTGCGGTGTCTTGTGGGTGATCATGTGAAGTCGTGGGATCAAAAGCTTTGTCAAGCTGAGTTTGCTCATAATCATGTTGTTAATAGAAGTACTGGGTTTAGTCCGTTTGAGGTGGTCTATTCTGCTAAGCCTCGGGGTCCTCTTGATTTGATGTCACTTCCTTCACCAGGTTCTGTTCCCAAGAAGGTGCAAGATTTTGTGGTTGGGTTACATGATGTTCATAAAGCTGTGCAGGATAACTTGGCCAACGCTAATTCAAAGTACAAGCAAGCTGCAGATCAAAAGCGTAGGCAAGTTGATTTTGAAGAGGGTGATTTTGTTTGGGCCATTTTGACTAAGGATCGCTTCTCAGTGGGGGAGTATAATAAGTTGTCAGCCAAGAAGATTGGGCCAGTAGAGATTGTGCAGAAGATAAATTCTAATGCCTATCGTCTGAAGTTACCAAGCCATATTCGTTGTTCTGATGTTTTCAATGTCAAACATTTGCTGCCTTTTCATGGGGATTCGTCTGATGATGAGGTTGCTGCGGATTCGAGGTCGAATTTTGTCTACCCAGGAGGGAATGATGCGGGCCCAAGCGTGGAAGAGCGGGCCATCCTGTATTTGGAGGCCCAAGATCGCGTCACAAAAGGGGCTTCACTGAAATGGCTCTAACTTGGGCTACGGGGCTCCGTTTTGGGCGTGTGACCAGTCAAAACGAACGGGAGAACGAGCTCTATCTTGCTGCAAATGGCCTACGGTGGTTTGGGTCATCGTCCGGGCCGAAAAAACGCTTATTTCTATTAGTTTTTTCCATTTTTATGTTTTTTCAAGTATTTTGGGCATTTTGTTTTTGGGCTTGTGTTTGGCCCGTTTTCTTTTTTAGGCCCGTTTCGAATTTCTGTCTCTATTTATGTATTGCCCTAGTCATTTGATCAATCAGAATTGAATTTTGAGAAAACAGTTTTTTCACTTCAAATTCCGTGGCCTTTGGGGTTACAATTTGGGGGTTGGGAAAGAACTACACGGGTATTCGCAGAATCAACGTGTAATCTTCATTTTTCCGTTTCACGCGCTACATCACTGATTGTACTCTTTGCATTAAGAGTGTTTTGTGTTGTCTTATGTGCCTGCTTATTGGCTTCAGTTGGCGGTGGGTGGCGGTGGGTTACGCATGTAAAGAGAGAGAAAGGGTCGGTCTTTTAACTCTTCTTTGTTCCTTCTTACCTAGAAAGTGGAGAGGATATGGAAAGCTATATGGAGAGAATAGCTGGTTTCTCAGACATTTCTTCTTCATCCCCACCATCTGTGTCTTTCTCAACAATGATTCCCTCCCGTCTGTCATTCTCCAACAAAGCCTTCACTTCTCCCCCAAAATTCCATTCACCGGGCGAATTGAACCACCGCACGAATACCTGCCGCCTATGAACTGCGAACACCACCACCAAAGTTCCCAACCGTTCACCTGAGCACCTCTAGCCATTCACCTAGGTATGGGATTTGTTATTCTTATATTGCTTGCAGAGGCTAAGGTTTGTTTTTGGGTGGATGTTGTGGTTTACATACATAAGATGATCTTCACACATTCTTTGGGTTTGATTTTGTGGAGGGTTGATTTTATATTGTTTTTGAAGAGTTAGGGTTCTTAGTATTTTTGATTTTTTTTAATACTTTTAGTTTCATGATGAAAGTAAGAAGCTGATGATTAGGGTTCTTGAGTTGGTGTGATATAATAGATAACCTTGCTTTCATGAATTTGGTATAAGTGAAGTAATATAAAAATATAATCCAGTTACCTATTTCATTGTTGTTTTTTGAGGATTGATTGGTGAGGTATAAAGGACTGAATTGGTTTTCTTTACTTAATCTGTACTGTTTTTTTTACAATGGGCTGCAGCGAAGCAGTAGCAGACTTGAGTGACAACACTCACTTTGATCCAGTCAATGGTTATTGATAAGGAACTGTGGCTATACATCATGTTAATGTAAGATTGTTTCTTTTGATTTGTTTTTCGATTATAGGACTTCAACATGATGTATGATACTAGACTTTTGTAATGGTTATCATTAAGGAACCGTGACTATTCACGGTGGTTGTCAGTGTCAGGAACTGATCTGAACTACCATAGCAGTGTTGGTGGATGCTCAGGAGGTGATTGGTAGCAACCCAGGTCTGATATGAAGTTGTTTGGAAGATAGAATGGTTGACCATTATACACTTATACTTTTTCAATAATCAATATAAATATATGTATACTGCTGTCACCATCCCTTCAAAGAATTGGCCTCTTTTGACCCAGTTACATATAATCAGGTCGATTTGGGTTACTATTATCTAAAAGAGGTCAAAATTAATAATCGCTAAAACTAAAAGGGGGACAATTGTTAGTAATGCATACAACTTCCTAAGTAGTTTATTTTCCTCAAAACTTAAGATTTTTAATATAATATTGCTGTTTTTATGAACATAAGTAGCACGTTATCTGTGTACAGAAAATCAAAGAACATGTCTGTGGGCCAACTCGAGTAGAACCGTTTTGACCCATTATGACGATTAAAACACAAGTTCAAATTGACTCTAAGAAGAGTTAGAATTGAGATCAATTGTTTGATGTTTGTGAAGAATTTTTTTGAATAAGTTGGTGAATTTTGGTTGACTCAGGCTTGAGGTGGTGAACCTAAAGAGTATTCACAGCCAAGCCAAAGTAGTTGGAGCCAAGCCAAAAGTAGTTAGAACAATTACTGCTGTTGCAGGAGCCACACTTAACAAAAAGGGTGTTATTATGATCGTAATGGGGTAGATTCACATCATTCCCTCAGGGTGTTATTATGATTACAATGGGATGTTTCGACTGGTCTGGCTTCATGGTTTTGCAAGTAAGAATTTACATTTTTTTGATAGATATGTCTTGGCTGGTCTGGCTTCATAGCTTCATGTTTTTTAAGACAATATTATGATAGGGCATACTTCCATGGGTCATTTTGTTAGTCTGTTAATGTTCTTGGTGTTGTTATTTGATGAGTTGTAAGAATCCACATACTGGCAATTCGCCATCCATATACCTAGATGTCACAAAATTGGCAAGTGGGGCAGTTAACTGATCAACAGACGCTTTTGGGAGAATGCCCAAATTTCCTTAGAAACATGTGTATAAAGGCGAGCGACTAGGATGTTGTGTGTTTTTAAATCTTGGTTACGATGGTGTGCATATGGCTCTTCAATCAGCCTTTAGGGAACTGATGGTTCATAACAGTTTGGGCCCTCATCAACAGACTTCAATGCAAGTTGATAGTTTAGACTTTAATACACAAAAACTAAGAACAATGCTGCATCACTACTTACTTCGTACGATGTTTCTTTTATCTATATTGAAGTTGGAAATTTAGTAAAATGATGACAGAAGTCAAACCCTTCATTTTACAATCTCATCCAAAGTTGCAAGAATCAACCTTAGTTGTACATTTCCATGATTTTTTATAGGTGTGAGGTGAAGCTTCTACCCATTTATTTCGGTCTCGCCTTGCGATTGAGGTAACCAGTTAACCACTCTTGATAATTATTATTTTGAAAGCTCAGATGTTGAATGTGTCATTTGGCTAAACTCATCTCCAGAAAGGGACTGTTTGGGTTAGGAATGCTCATTGGTATGGGTCACAAAAGCCTACTAACTTGAGATATCACTCTATCGATTATTGTGATAAGTATTTACGAGATATTTACTTTTTAGGAAATGGCGGAGGCTCGATCGAGAGCAAAAGCATCTTTGGTTTTAAAAAGCGCACCTGAGGCGCAACGCGTCATCAGGAGCAGGCTGCTGTGATTAAACCCTAGGCGAATGTTTTTCAATGCAACCAATCATGCTTGATTACATATTTGATCTTGGCTATTCTAAAATTTGTTTACACGTGTTACTGTTTGAAATTTGATGAAGCACAAGTGTATGGATTACATACTTTGTATGATAAACTGCGTATTTACGCCGCCGCAACGCGCGGTGGGTAAAAGTTCTAGTTTATAAAAAATACGAGAAGTTATTTCGAGTTTGACCAAAATCCAAACAAGGTATGGGAAACCACCCCAAGCATAAATGAATATGCCAAATCCAAATATATGCCACATGTACGTTCATAAAATATTCTATACTAACCAATAGAATGATTGGCTTTTTAAATCTTCTACATTTTTATTTTCTTTGTACTAAAAGTCATACGATTATCAATTTATAGCATGAAAGAGTTTAGATTAATGATGTATAAACGACATGAACTTTTATAACATTATAAGTATTCACCTTCTCCATAATGTAGGGGGTGTTTATTTTTTCTTCAAACATATTCAAGGGGGCTGATGTCTGCAGGCGCAGACGTTACCCTTGAAGACTGTTTGTTTTTTTTGTTTAAACAGATCTGAACTCAGCTTTTTTCATCTTAAAAAAATAATCTATGGACCCCTTTCTTAAAACATCTTCACACTTCCCTTCTTCTCCTCCCTTAAACATCAGCCCCTCCATCCGCCGTTCATCCTCCTTCTCTGACCTCCTTCTTTCTCCTCCGGCGACCTACCTCCTCCTCCGGCGACCTCCCACTTCTCCTCCGGCGACCTACCTCTTTTCCGGCCTCCCTCCTCCTCCGGCGAACTACCTCCTTCTCCGGCGACCTCACTCCTCCTCCGGTGATCAGCTTCTTCTCCGACCTCCCTCTTCTCCTCCGCTGGATCGAAGCGGAATGTGAATGTTCCGTCATTGTTTGATGCGCTTCAGACCGGTATCAACTTATAAAAACAAACAGTCTTATAGTTCGGATTCGGATATTTTTGAACACCCCTACCCCCCAACAACCAATTTTATGACTATAAGCATACACTTTGGTTTCTACGAATCATCGGCCATAACCCGTCATGAATCGAGGTGAGTTTTGGTGGCTACGGTGATATCATAGTTAGAAAACGAATTTTACAGGTTGGTTTTACAAGCACCGTTGTTGAAACCTTGTGGATTAGGTCAAAGATCGGATCAGACCTCTCTCTGATTTTTGAACTAAGCACCGCCATTATAATCCTCAATATCCATCATAGGACTAGAACTCATACCACTTGAAGGAATGGGGTAATGCCTTACTATACTACTTGGTACTACCAGTTACAAATCCTTTGGTAAATTAAATATGTATTTCTGCAATTACCCTTTCAACTTATTTGACTTTTTTTTTTCTAACAAGAAAACTTTTACAACTATTAAAAGGTAAAAATAATAATAATAAAAATAATAATAATAATAATAATAATAATAATAATAATAATAATAATAATAATAATAATACAAACATCAATGTAATAATAAGTAAATTGTCTAAATCGACACATGAATTAATATTACATGAAATACATGTGTAATTTTGTATGCCGTGTGATTATTTAATATATGGTTAAGTACATTGAAAATTAGAAAATGCAAGTCATTTGTTTCGTTAAGAAGCATTTCTAAATTAATTTAACAAATAATTATCAAATCAACTCATTATATTATATTATATTATATTATATTATATTATATTATATTATATTATATTATATTATATTATATTATATTATATTATATTATATTATATTATATTATATTATATTATATTATATTATATTATATTATATTATATTATATTATATTATATTATAATTATATTATATTATAATTATAATAATCTATAAATTTGCAACATATTGTTGCATTGTTAGTGATACTCTATGCATAAACTCTTTATATGCTTATTTATGTTGTACTGCATCTAATATTGTTTGTACACTCTTTAAGGTCATTATCTTCTCCTTTAACCTCAATAATAATAATTGATATACAGATTTTAAATCTATATGAATCATTTAGTTTGTTTGGTCGAGTTTAAACTTTGTTTGAAATCTTGCAACCAAATAAAGCCAATGGCTGCAGCTGTAGCCCAAGCCCTGTGTGCGAACAAATACCTTGGTTGACCATGATGGCGGTGCAACTCAGGGTAGCCCGGTTGATGAAGATAGTCCAGTTAGTTATCGAATGAAGTCCAGTCGATGGCTATGAAGAAAACTGATAAGTACGCAAATGTGTCTTTTGGTTCTAAGTAGTCAAAAGTAAGACTTTGAAAACTATCGTTTATGGTAATGTGTTTTGTTGTTGGGGAACGCTTTAATTCTGTTGGTTAGCAAGTTTTTGGTATCATGCCTTGAGTTCATTAACCAAACTTTAGTTCATTCTTTGTAGCTAGAATAGTAGATGTGGTCGCAACAAACAATATGCTTTATGTAACAAACGTACGACTTTATTGATATATGAAACTAACACCCGCCGCATTGCGGCATGTACTAATTCTAGTTTATAAATAAATACTACATATATGCGACATTAAAAATCTTAACCGAAGACGAATTGATGCATATCGCTTGTGAAATGTTGAAAGATCATTTTAATTTGCTATCACAAGCAATCGATTTCTTAAGCTTCTGAGCTTGAGTCGGCAACTTCACACTGGTGGCTAATCTCACTGATTTAAGAAAGCAAATTAAATACCAAGTTAGATCAATTTGCCACCATTCCAAACCATGTCGAGCCGAGTACTCAAAAGCATGATGATTATTATGCCACCCTTCTCCAAAGGTAACCATTGCCACCCACCTAAATTCAGCATGTTTCCATTAAATAAACCAACATTTTGAAGAGTTTTTATCTATAACATATTTGAAATAAATACCAATTATTTCTAGACAAATCATTGGTGTTCCAAGCTCGATTTCCCCAAATATGGCATGCTGAATTTACTAGGAAAGTCATGTGGTAAACCAATGTGGTCCTCACACCCTGCATGCATGGGTATGAATATGGGTAATGTTAGGATATCCGGATTTCATAAAATATTTATAAAAATATGAGAAGTTATTTCAAGTTTTACCAAAATCCAAACAAGGTATGGGAAACCACCCCAAGCATAAATGAATATGCCAAATCCAAATATATGCCACATGTACGTCCTTTTGATGAATCTATAGAACGCTTGGCTTTTTAAATCTTCTACATTCTTACGCTTGTTGTACTGAAAGTCATACGGTTATAAATTTATAGCATGAAAGAATTTAGATTAGTGATATATAAACGACATGAAGTTGTATAACATTATAAGTATTTACCTTCTCCATGATATAGCCGCTGTCAAATAACCAACCCATATGACTAAACCAAAATCCGTAAGTGGGGGTATGTGGATCTTTCTCCGAATCAACATATTGATGATGATACCTATGAATACTCACCCAATATATTGGATCCCTCTACATGTGTAAAAAAAAAAAAGCCATCGAGTCTTTTGTTAGAATTACAAGCCAATGTACAATAACATATATTCAAATGAAGGGCCCAAAAACATTAACATTAGAAAATGGAATAAAAAACGGATTAGCTCGGACCTGGATAGCTTGAACTCCTAAATAAGCACACGTGTATTCGAGCCATTTGGGTAGCTTGAGACTATGGTGCGCTAGAACCCTATGGTAACACATGGTAACACCCAACATTCCAGTTAAAAAATAAAACAATATTGCATACCAAAAAGCATCCCAACTGAATGTAGATGGAGCAAAAAGTGCCAAAACATGTAGAGAGAAAATCCCAGAGGCCATTCTAACGTCGAGGGTCCTCCATTTTCGTCCCCAGAAGAGGTTTCTTTTTCTTGTTATCAACACATCAGAGAAAATAATTCTCTCATGCTCTGATTCGTTTGCAGCAGTTAACAGCATTTTAACCCGAATTAGATTTGGATCTTTTTAACCTGATGATATATTACACACATGCTGGTATGTGCGAAGAGCAACTATTTATATAGGAGTTCAAGCATGAAGTATGTACAATTACATATGTATACTTAAAAAATTCCCATTTTGGTCGGTGAGCGAAGTTAAGGAGGAAGTAGTTGGTAATGAATGGCATTTGTCACTTGCCTCTTATGGTATGGTAAACGAAATGATGCTCCATTGGGAGTTGTGATGCTATATATTTGTTCACTTTAAATATGATTCGAGTTTATAAAATATGTTTTTTTTTTCTATAATACGACTTCGGTAAAAAATCAACAACTTTTAACTAAAGCCATAAATTCTATTTATCCAGTTACTTTTCTCAATCGGTAAATAGTAAATCACGTTAATCGTTTCAATTACCTTTCTCAATCGGTAAATAGTAAATCATGTTAATCGTTCTTGTAATATTGACGACGCCGAATTTTTTTTTTCTGTTTTAAGTTTTAGTCTTATTTATTTTCCCTTATTTATCCATATTATATTAGAATACATGAGTGAAGCGTATTTTAAGATACTCAAAAGATAAGAACCCTTTTTTTAGTTTAATGTATAAGTTACAATCCTAAAATAAGGTTAAATTAGTCTTTCAAACACTAATTACATTTTAATCTCTCATCGTAATTACACTTTAATTCCTTCATCTTTAACCAAATTATGTATAATTAATTAGTGGTTACATTTTATTCCCCGTTAAAAATAACTACCCCACGTTTTTTAAATGACCTTAACTTTTACGTGCGTTAATATTTTGTTTAAAAAAAATTACATCATAGAACATCTTATTCTCTTTAATCACACATTAAGAGTGCAGGAGTCAGTATTGGATACGGTTCGAAATCGCCTTCAATCTTGGAAATCTAAGCTGTTGTCTATAGGATGAGGCTTACTCTTATTAAATCGGTGCTTGCTAGTATACCGGTGTATTACTTGTCTTTATATAGGGCCCCGGTTGCTGTTATTGATAGTATTGAAAGAATGATCAGGGACTTTCTTTGGTCGGGCGGTAGAGACGATAAAAGTATGAGTTGGGTTTCTTGGGATGTTGTCACTAGACCGAAAAAGCTTGGGGGGTTGGGAATTTCTAAATTATCGGATGTTAACACGGCTCTATTGGTTAAATGGGCGTGGAGATTTAAAAATGATCAAAATGGTTTATGGAGGTGTGTGGTTGAGAGTATTCATGGTAAGCGTAAGCAGTGGGTGTTCTTATCGATTAAAAGGCAATTCCCGGGTGTTGGAAGTCTATTGCGATGTTTTTGGACAAGTTAAGGATACATGGTAAAGGGCTCATGTATTTTTTTAGATGCAAACTTGGGAATGGAGAGATAGTAAGATTTTGGAATAATATTTGGCATGGTACAGTTCCGTTATTGGAGCGATGGCCGACTTTATATGCTATGGAGAATAACAAGAACTGCTTCGTTTGGGAGAGGATCACAGCGAGTGATGGAAAGATGGTGTTGGCCAATACTTGGGGGATAAGTACGTGTACGGTGGAGTTTATATCCGAGATGCAGGACTTGACTTTTGTTCTATCCCAGATGTGTTTTTCGGGCCTGAAAGATCGGTGGGTTTGGGGGATCGATACCTCCGAGAGTTTTACTGTTGCAGATGTTAAAGTTCGATTGAAAAAGAATAGGTACGGCAGCAGCTGACTCAGTTTATGCGGTGGGAATCGTGGGTTCCGGCGAAAGTTAATATACTGATGTGGAGAGGATTGAGAAAGATCGGATTCCGACCTGTTTGGCTTTGGTCAAGAGGCGAATTGAAATTCCAGATACCTTATGTCCGTTGTGTGAAGCTTATGATGAGTCTGTTAGTCATCTATTTATTGATTGTGGTTTCGCATATGGCATGTGGGCTTCGATTTTCAAATGGGTCAAGGTTGACTTTGTTAGTTTGATGAGTATGGAAGAGTTACTGCAGGTTCAAGATGTGAAGCACGATTCCAAGTGGGCCAAGAAGCTTATCCGGGGCATTATAATGATTTCATGTTGGGCGCTATGGAAGGAGCGGAATAAGAAGGTCTTTCAAGGGATTACGCCTAGAGTTATAGAGGTGGTAGCGACTATAAAGTGTATGTCGTCTTTTTGGTTTAAACATCGCTATAGGTTCAAGTCTATTGAGTGGAATAGTTGGATAAAATATCTGTTGTATATATTGTAAAGTTTTTTTGGCGGGCCTTATGTTGAGGTTCCGTCCGTTTTAATGAAGTTTACCGTTCAAAAAAAAGTATAGCATTGCTATAATTGTTTTAATTAAAAAAAAGATATAATACGTGATTGACAGTGTCTAGGGATGAGCAAAAAATATAGTTAACCAAAATCGAACCGAAAATAGAGGAAACCGAACCGAAATCAAACAAAAACTAAATTAACTGAAAACTAATTAACCGAAGACCAAATTAACCAAAAACCAATTATCGTTTTTTTGTTCCCCCCGTTTAACCAAAACTAATTGAACCAAACCGACCAATTCAAATTTTTACATATTTCTAGCTTTTATACCTCTACTTCATGTATTTCATATTTTATTCCTCCATTTCATATATTTATACTTCCATTTCATTTATTTATATATCTATTTCATGTATTATACCTCAATTTCATGTATAATAATAATAATAATAATAATAATAATAATAATAATAATAATAATAATAATAATAATACAAACATCAATATAATAATAAGTAAATTGTCTAAATCGACACATGATTTAATATTACATGAGATACATGTGTCATGTGTAATTTTGTATGTGTTGTGATTATTTAATATATGGTTAATTACATTGAAAATTAGAAAACGCAAGTCATTTGTTTCGTTAAGAAGCATTTCTAAATTAATTTAACAAATAATTATCAAATCAACTCCTTTATAAATAAATACTACATATATGCGACATCAAAAATCTTAACCGAAGACGAAGTGATGCATATCGCTTGTGAACTGTTGAAAGATCATTTTAATTTGCTATCACAAGCAATCCATTTCTTAAGCTTCTGAGCTTGAGTCGGCAACTTCACACGGTTGCTAATCTCACTGATTTAAGAAAGCAAATTAAATACCAAGTTAGATCAATTTGTCACCATTCTAAACCATGAACTGAGTACTCAAAAGCATGATGATTATTATGCCACCCATTGCCACCCACCTAAATTCAGCGTGTTTCCATTAAATAAACCAACATTTTGAAAAGTTTTTATCTATAACATATTTGAAATATAAATACCAATTATTTCTAGACAAATCATTGGTGTTCCCAGCTCGATTTCCCCAAATATGGCATGCTGAATTTACTAGAAAAGTCATGTGGTAAACCCACGTGGTCCTAACACCCCACATGCATGGGTATGAGTATGGGTAATGTTAGGATATCCGGATTTCATAAAATATTTATAAAAATACGAGAATTTATTTCGAGTTTTACCAAAATTCAAACAAGGTATGGGAAACCACCCCAAGCATTACCAAAATCCAAACAAGGTATGGGAAACCACCCTAAGCATAAATGAATATGCTAAATCCAAATATATGCCACACGTATGTCCTTTAATGCTTGGCTTTTTAAATCATTTACATTCTTACGTTCCTTGTACTGAAAGTCATACGGTTATAAATTTATAGCATGAAAGAGTTGAGATTAATGATGTATAAACGACATGAGGTTGTATAACATTATAAGTATTCACCTTCTCCATAATGTAGCCGCTGTCAAATAACTAGGAGTGGCAAAAGTGATGGGTTGGGCAGGTTTGGATCATGGGTTAGGATGGTTTGGGTTAGTATGAGTTTTTTAATAAAAAGTTTAGGATGAGTATGAGTTAGGATGAATTTGGGTAAAAATGGGTTTAAAAACTAAAAAATTAAAAATTAAAAAAAACACACAAAATTTTTTTTTTGGATATTTTGATTTTTCAAACTTTTTTTATGTTTCTGGTTTTTTTGATTTTTTAACATTTTTTTGATTTTTTCTATTTTTTTTAATTTTCTGAATTTTTTTATTTTTTGGGATTTTTAATTTTTTTTTTATTTTTTAACTTTTTTTTAAATTTTTTCTGATTTTTTATTTTATTTTTTATTTTTAAAATTTTTTTTGATTTTCTTTTGGAATTTTTAATTTTTTTATTTTTTTTAATTTTTAATTTTTTCTGATTTTTTTAATTTTTAATTTTTTAATTTTTCTGATTTTTTTTAATTTTTAATCTTTTAATTATTAATTTTTTAATTTTTCTGATTTTTTTTATTTTTTTTAGCTTTTTTCTATCTTTTTTAATTTTTTTTTCTTTTTTGTTTTTTTTTCTTTTTGAAGTCAACGTCTACCATGGAATAGGATGAAGAATCTGCCTGTGATCCTCTTTTTAGAGTTAACCATTTACCCAACGTAATACCCATCCTGACCCATCCTTAATTATTTTCTTAACTCATCCTGACATATCCTCATTTTTAGAATGACTCAAAATAACCCAAAAAACCTAAATGAGTTTTTATTACCATGCCTACAAATAACCAACCCATGTGACTAAACCAAAATCCATAAATGGGGGTATGTGGATCTTCCTCCAAATCAACATATTAATGGTGATGCCTATGAATACTCACCCAATATATTGGATCCCTTTATATGTGTAAAAAAAGCCATCGAGTCTTTTGTTAGAATTACAAGCCAACGTACGATAACATATATCCAAATGAAGGGCCCAAAAACATTAACATTAGAAAATCGAACAAAAAACGGATTTGATTTGACCTGGATAGCTTGAACTCCTAAATAAGCACATGTTTATTCGAGCCATTTGGGTAGCTTGAGACTATGGTACGCTAGAACCCTATGGTAACACATGGTAACACCCAACATTCCATTTAAAAATAAAACAATATTGCATACCAAAAAACATCCCAACTGAATGTAGATGGAGCAAAAAGTGCCAAAACATGTAGAGAGAAAATCCAAGAGGCCATTCTAACGTCGAGGGTCCTCCATTTTCGTCCCCGTAAGAAGTTTCTTTTTCTTGTTATCATCAACTTAGAGAAAATTTTTGCTAACCGAATGAGGGTGGTATTGGATGGAGTAATTTCGGATTCGCAATCGGCTTTCCTCAAAGGAAGGTATATATTGGATGGTCCACTTATAGAGGTGATCTCTAAAGTTCTTGCTGACCGTATGAGTGTGGTATTGGATGGGGTAATTTCGGATTCGCAATCGGCTTTCCTCAAAGGAAGGTATATATTGGATGGTCCACTTATAGTCAATGAACTTATTTATTGGATCAAAAAGAAGAAATCTAAGGCTTTCATTCTAAAAATTGATTTCGATAAGGTGTATGATAACATTAATCGGAAATTCGTAGTGAGCATCCTTCAACAATGGGAATTCACAATAAGTGGTGCAATTGGATTATGGGTATTCTTAAGTCGGCCAATTCCTCCGTGTTGGTCATTGGATCGCCCACTTACACTTTCAAATTCGAGAAAGGTATGAGGCAAGGGGATCCCTTATCTCCGTTTCTTTCTTGGTAGTTATGGAGGCCCTCTCTTGAATGAACGACAATGCTAAAGAAGTGGGAGTCATCAAAGGTATTTCTACACCTAACAACGGGCCGAATATTGCTCATCTCTTGTATGCGGACGATGCAATCTTGATGGGAGAGTGGTCAAGAAATGAAGTGGTGAATATTGTGAGAATCCTTTGGTGCTTCCATTTATGCTCGGGTCTTAAAATTAACATCGACAAGTCGAATCTTTATGGTATTGGAGTAGGATTGGAAGAAATAGGGGTAATGGCCAATGTGGTGGGATATAAACCGGAGTGTCCCCCCTTCAAGTATCTCGGTCTTAAAGTAGGAGCCAACATGAATCGAGTTTCCAATTGGCAACCGGTCATCGATATTTTTCGTGCTCGTCTCGCTAGTTGGAAGTCTCATCTCCTTTCTATCGGGGGAAGGGTATTGGAAAGTTTGCCATCTTACTATTTCTCTCTCTACAAAGCGCCAAAAAAGGTCATCTTTGATCTTGAATCTATGATAAAAAAGTTCTTGTGGGGTGGCCCTTCGGAAGAAAGAAAAATGCATTGGGTCTCATGGGAAAAGGTTTCTCGTCCTAAGAAAAAAGGAGGTTTGGGTTTATACAAAATTACACGTCGTGAACACGTCCCTTTTATCTAAATGGGGATGGAGATATAAGACGGAAAAAAGGAACCTTTGGAAGAAAGTTATCGATGCGCTCCATTCGAATAGGATGGGGTGGGAGTGTATTCCACACGAAAAATCGCTCAACGGGGTTTGGAATAATATAGCTAAAAACTTTATTAGCACAAAAGCGGGCGGTCGTCCTCTTCGGATTTACTTGAAAGGTTCGGTTGGTAACGGAGAAGACATCACTTTTTGGCTCGATTCTTGGCTCTTCAACGAACATCTCAAGAATACGTTCCTAGATCTTTTTAGAATGGAAGCCGACAAGAAGTGCAAGGTGGTCGATAGGATTAAGAAGGCCGATAGGATTAAGAATCATGGCAGCGAGGTTCATTTCAACTGGTGCTGGAAATCGGTTATGTCCGGTGTAAGTTTGCTTGCCAGCTTCGATATGTTATTATCTTCGGTAAATGGTGTCAAAGTTTCTTCTAAGATGGATCGATGGAAATGGAGCACGGATTCAGCGGGTTTGTTCATAGTAAAGGCGGTCAAGAAGTTGCTGATAGAGGAAGAGGTTCAGGGCAATAGTTTTGTTTTGGATTGGTGCAAATGGATCCCCGCAAAAATCAATATCCACGCTTGGAGAATGGAGATGGGTAGAGTGCCTACGGCTGAAGCTCTAAAGAAAAGGAATATAGCCATTGGAGATTATTCGTGCCTTCTGTGCAATTCGGAAGAGGAAACAGGCGACCACTTGTTTATTGCCTGCTATATCGCTTCGAACGTGTGGCTCGGTATTAGTTCTTGGTGTAATATTCCCAATATCTTCGCTTTTTCTCTGAAAGACCTCCTCACCTTCCATAAAGATCTTAGAAGGAGAAGAAGAAGGATGCTGTGCAAGGCATTATTATGATCGCTTGCTGGAGTTTATGGCGTGCTAGGAACAACGCCTTATTTTCTAATACTCCGGTTAGAGTAGAAATTATTTTTAGCGAGATTAAGGCTTGGGTTTTCTTTGGTTTTCCAATAGATCGAAACACGAAGAGATAGAATGGAGGGAGTGGTGCTCCTTTGTAGATATGTAATCTTGTTATGTGTTGTTTTTTGTCGGCCCAGCTTGGGTCGGCTTTCGTGTTAATGAAGTTTACCTTTCAAAAAAAATCAAATTAGAGAAAATAATTCGCTCATATTCTGATTCGTTTGCAACATTTAATAGCATTTATTATCGAATTAGGATAAGTCATGATAAAGACATATTAGTCCATTAAACTTCCATCATAATTTAATGTTGTAATATTATCTTCATCACTTGTTTTTGTAGCTAACCACAAATTCATGTTTTGCCACTATATTTTAACTAAGACTAGAAGGTATGGGGGCCGGCTTGGCCCGGCGCCGGACCCCCACACCGCCCCCTGGCCCGGCAATCATCACAACCGGCAAGCACAAGACGGGTGTGCCGCCCCAAATTTCAAAATCCAACCGTTGAGTAACGGCTACATTATTAAAAAAAAAAAAAAATTCAATTTCCTTTTAAATAAATACCATAATCCCAATCCATTTTATACCATTTTCTCTCATTCTACTCCCATTCTTCTCCATTTCTCATCCTTTTTTATAAAAAATACTCTATATTTTTTATACCATTCTCTACCAAACATGAATCCATTCAACCCAAACAACCCCAACCCAAACAACCCCAACCCGAATAATCCCAATCCGAACCAACCTAATTTTTTTTCGAGTCCCGCTTACACTCCGACTATGGATCCTTCGTGGGGGACTTCGCAATTTCCGTTTTCGGGTTTCCAACAAGTTCAACAAACACCCAACGCCTTCTCACAAATGTCTCAACTTCAACAAGTTCAACAATATCAAGCGCTCCAACAATTCATGCAACGCAACACGTTTGAACAACTCCAATCGCAATCGCAACCCCCGGTTCAACTTGAAGATGATGATGAAGAAGTCGTCCCCGAATCACCACCGCAAGAGCTCACGCGAAAAAAAAAAACAAGGGGAAGGGAAAGAAGGTTGTTGAACCCGAAACCGCGGAAAAACCGAAACGAAGTGGGAGACCTTGGACGAAAGTAGAAGAGGAGGCGCTAGCTATGGCGTATGTTAAGGCTTCTACTTGCCCGATAGTCGGTATAATTTTTTTTATTTTTATTTTCGGTTTCTATTTTTTTATTTTTATTTTCGGTTTCTATTTTTTTACTAATGCACTATTTTTTAAAATTTAGGAAACAACCAATCGGGTACTAGTTTTTGGAGGAAGACAACGGAGAGATTTAACGCGATTATGGAGCATGGTCCGGCTCGTGATATCGAATCCGTCTCGGCCAAGTGGCGAAAAATGATCAAGGTCGTCAACGCCTTTAATCAAATTTATAACCAAATTTACCTTAATCCTCCAAGCGGGAGTAACGAGGCGGACATTCTTAACCTTGCTATCGCCAAGTGGGACTCTGAAAATTCAACGCCTTTCCCGCACTTCCGAGCATGGAAAGTTGTAAGTAAAGAACAAAAATGGAAGCCGATTCCAAATGAGGTGAAAAAAAAATGGACGTCGTAGGTTTTAGGAAACGTAATTTTTTTTATTTTTTATATTCGGTTTCTTTTTTTTTTTTAGGAAATGTAATTGTTTTTATTTTTTTATTTTCGGTTTCTTTTTTTTAGGGAATGTAATTTTTTTTTATGTTATGAAATGAAATTATTTATGTTGTTTTATGTTGTGTTTTTTAAATTTTATAAAGTTTATTAACTTGGTTATTAAATTAAACAATAAAAAATATGTGGTGGGGCCCCATCCTCCATCCCCCTCCATCTTCATTTTGGCTCATCCCATGCTAGCCGCCTACGTGGCGCTTACGTGGAGGCTCATCCCCACGGGGATGAGCCAAACCATACCTTCTAGCCTAAGTTGAAACTTGAGTAAGGTTATTTTGCAATCTGAACCTGCTAGGATGCAAAGGAACCTGCAATTTTAAAACTCAGAGACACGTCATTTGAAACAAGACAATCCCGTTGTGATAGGTTTTTTCCAACCATTTCAAAAAATAATGGTGAATATCGGTTTTTCATTGAAAAGTTATAAAAAAACATCAATTTCTCCATTTAGAGTAACTCCAGATACTTTGTTATTTACGTGTTACTCTATACATAACCATTCAAAAAACAAAAGTCCAAAGATCTCTAACATAAATTAGCATAAATCGCCATTTGCATTGGAGTGTACTAGAAGTCTCCATTGTGAATGGAGTGTGTATCAGAAATCTCCATTGTGAATGTAGTGTGTACCAGAAATCGTCATTCCCTGCGGAGTCTTTTGCAGAAATCACCATTGTGAATGGAAACTTGTAAGAAATTTATTAAAAATTGCCATTTGCATTTGACATGTACCTGAAATCGCCATTCACAATGAATTTTGTACTAGAAACCAATGATTAAATCTTACATTCCCTGCATATTCCCTGGCATAGCCTACTTCTCCTAAAAATTGCCATTTTCATTGACATTAGCATTATTTGTGAAATTTTTTTTAGCATGGCATTAGTTGTGAATTTTTTTTTGAAAGTGTCACTATTTCTGCCAAAGAAACTCCATGCATGCAGGTAATTTTCAGGAGTAGGCCGGAATGTAGGATAAGTCATGATAAAGACATATAAGTCCATTAAATTTCCATCATAATTTAATGTTGTAATTTTATCTTCATCATTTATTTTTGTAGCTAGTAACAAATTCATGTTTTCCCACTATATTTTAACTCAGTTGAAACTTGAGGAAGGTTATTCTAAAGAAACGTTAAAATTTATTCATTCCAAACTACTTATCACTTATGTATTTAGGCGGTACAAATAAGCAAAGTTATAATAATCTAAAGAAATAGTTTTTTTGGTGAAAGTGTACAATACAAATACACAATTTTAGATACTTTAAATATTTACGTTCTTCACGTCTACGAAGAAACCGGTTTCTGTCAGACCCACTTGATTGTCCCACTTGATTGAAATAATACCTCATTTTACAAAATCATAACCCTGTAAATTACAAAATTTAAAGGGTGATATGAAAAAAAAAAAAAAAAAAAACAGAAAAAAAGAAGTAAATATATAATATATAGCATTGATTGTATATAGTATTGATTGTTCAAACCAAACGGTTAATCGGCATCTCCTTTCACTATCTTTGGAACCATGCTTCTGAGATTCAATCCTTATCCCCAATCTTCCAAATATTTAATACCTGACCGGCCTGTGATCACGACCTGTGTTTAGACGTACATGCTGTTACTTTTTTTTTAAACCGGAACAGATTCTCTAAGAACATTCATAACTTGGTTAAACAAGTCCGAAAACCCAAAGAAGCATACCTCACGGTCCTTCCCCGTGTTGTGTGGTTGGTCCGGCCACGAGTCTGGCTAGGTTGTTCCGTGAACAGGACCTAGTCCGCATGCCATTGGGTGGACCGTTTGAGGTTTGAAAAAAAAGCCCAACGATTAAATGTTTAAGATAAAAAAATATTATTTGAATTAAGAACCTAGACACTCTCATCTCAAACCATTTCAATCTCAACTCAACCTACACACTCTCATTCAAACCATTTCACTCTCAAACATATCACTCTTATCTCATCTCAACCAATTTTTTTTTTAATTTTTTATAGAAACCATGGATGATCAAATCTCATTCGAACAATTGTTAAACGATGACAGAAATCAGAACCCTGACGAAACCAAACCGAACCACAGGTCTCACAACACCAAAACAACAAACTTTTGGTAACAACAAAGTGGTTTCTTACCATACCGAAGACCTTCAAATCTATTCATTCCAAACTACTTATCACTTATGTATTTAAGCGGTATAAATAAGCATATATCATATATGCAATACAAATTCACACTTGATTGAAAATAATCTTCATTTTACAAAATCATGCCCTGTAAATTAGTTAAATCCAAGTGTTCGAAGTTACAAAATTTTAAAGGGTGAAATGAAAAAAAAAAAAAAAACAGAAAAGAAAGAAGTAAAATATAATATATAACTAGAAGGATGTTGGGATTAAACCCTACAAAGGAACAAATGATATATAGCCAAAACTGGTTCAAAGCAGGGGATCATCATAATCAATGCTTATACAATGACTTTCCCCTTGACAGTGGTCTAACAACTGATAGTCTCCAAACATTGATCATCTCAACCACTGTTAGGCCAAGCACTGATGAAGATTTAAGAACTGAAGCTCTATCTACTGATGTCTCCTAAGTACTGTTGAAGACTAAAGTACTGCCCATTCAAGGACTGATCACCTTTGAAGATAGCATTGATGCTCAACATCAGTGCTTAGACTACATCAGTGGAAAGTGAAACAACAGTTTATAGAAACAGTGTCTATGTAATTAGTAGATTGGTAATCAGTGGTCCTTAGAGTTTGTTAGGTTGTTAGATGTCACTTTCATGGTGACGTCAGCTTTGATTCTCAGTGGTTTGATTTGTACTATAAATAGAACAGTTTGTACTGTTCTATTTAAGGAGTTTTCTCCTTCAATCCAAGCATCTTGTACGATTAACCATTGAGCTCAGACTGAGGGGGAGTTTTAGTATGCAAGCATGCTTGTAATCTTATGACTAATGAAATACATGTGTTTACTGAAAACTGTTTCTCCTTGATTGTGTTGCAAAGTTTGTTTCCATTTCCGCTGCATTTTGTCTATATCTTATGTTCATCCATTTGCTCAAATTTCATCAAACAAACACAATTTTAGCAAACTCAGATTCTAACAATTGGTATCAGAGCAAGGACTGTCAAATTCGATCTAACAATCATACACACATAACAGTTCAGCTCAAAATTCATTTATACTAAGGTTGATCGTATTTGTTGAAAAACAAAAGTAAAGGATAATCACGTTCAAAGTTGATTATTCGAAAAACTTTTGTAAAACAATCAAGATGTTATCTATCGCATAGGATTCACGTAACACTGATAATATGATATAAACTACAGATGATTGTTAAAGTTAGTAAAATTTAATAATCTCGGATTGGTTATAGTCATTCATAGATTTATGAGTGTTTATGAAGAAGACTATGTTGGTTCCATGATTGACTGCTGCTAAGGGTTTATCTCATGTCATTAAAGACCTATGTTCAGAAAAATGGCATTTATGCCCTTGGTAACATATGAGAGATGAAGAAAACCTTAGGAACAAGATCTTATATGTGAACAACAATTTTGAAAAACCTTCAAAAGTTAAAAACAAAATTGTTTAAAATTAAGATAAAAATCAGTAGTTTCAAAAATATGCATCAGATATAACCATGGATCAACTCAAAACTATGATAGTAAAATATCAGTGTTGTAAAGACTTTGAAATTGACCCAAATCTTTTGTGAGAAAAAGGGTGAAATCCTACAAAAGTTATATGTTTGATGCTTAGTAAACCAGATCATGAGTAATGTGAAATTTGGCATAAGCATATGCAAAAAATGTCCAAATCTCTCAAAACATTGCTGAAAATGATTTTGGATTGAGTATTCTTTTCTTAAAAACCTTCCGGTGAAAGTTTAATATTTACCTATGGAAAGGGCAAAAAGGGAAAGAAGAAAATTACAAAAACTCAAAAGTGTGTTTATCTCAAAACTTTTGAAATCAAAAGAAAAAGAGTATAAATCTTAAAACACTTAAGAGTCCACAGGTTAGTCCTACAAAAGGAAAACCAAAAATAAACATACATCCTTAGTCAAACATATACCTTCAAGCAACCATATACAACCACTGTATCAAGGAAGTTCAGGTAACAAAGGTATCATAAGATAATTATCATGGAAATGATTAGGCCAAATTCTTGAAATTCTTCACATAGTGATAAGGTTCACAAAGAACTTTCAAAACCATTGTGAACAGGCTACTTCATAGTTACAATCATCTGACAAGGAAATGGCATCAAACCGTCGTTATGAAATTTTGTTTCAAATCACTGACCATTTTTCTAGGCTTGAGAGTGAAGTGACGCTGACCCTATTCAAAGTTATTTTGACCTTGGAAACTCAGCCGACCCAGTTGATTTTGTTATCAGAAAACCTTTATTTGATTTTTGTTTGTAAAGGTTTCTTAAATAAAACAGGATATGTTATTCTTCATTTATCTTAAGAATGATATATTTTGCATTTTTACTTATTTTTAATAGTAAAAGTCCAAATACCTGTCAGGGTGTAAAAACCTTTTATTTTTGCCTAGGGTAATATACTCCTTGATAATGAGTCAAGAGGAGATGGTGTTGGAGCCTGGGTCATTTCATTCATAAACTCAAGACTAAATCAGTAATAAAAGTTGATTGTTAACAAAATTCAAATATTTGGCTGCATATGTTTTACTCTAAATTCTCAAAATATTAAAACACAAAATGTGTGGTCAAAGTAAAATGTGGTAATCATCTGGGATACTCAACCACTGTCAAAATCTATAGAATGTTTAAAACATGAAATAGATGTGTGGGAAAACCTAGAATACAAAAATCAATAAATTTTCTGCATTAAAATCCCTGTAAACCCCGCTGTTATGTTAATTCTGATAAATTTGCATCTAAAATGTGTTTATCAAGTATTTGGTTCTGCAGGTAACTCACAATCACCATTAACAGATGCTAGATATGATATTGTGATATCACAAGTCAAAAATCATGTCTTTCATCGAGTAACAGATGTTCAAAACAACTGTTAAAGCTCATCCACAGACGAATAAACAATGTTTGACCAAAGAAACCTTCTATGTCTCTGCCACTACCTCACCCCTAACCACTGTTGAAGAAAATTCATCAAAATGGATAAAAATCAGTGTGTCACACATACCTTTCAAAACCTTCTGTCTCTATTTCAAACAGCTGTTGGGTCATTTAAAGTCACCAACAGTTGTTAGCTCAGATGAATCACATCTACAGCCTCATCTTTTAAAACATCAATTCTTTTTAAAACTCATCCACTTTACCAATCACTTGGCAACATCTGTGAAAAGGGATTCCTACAAAAGGCCTATCCTAAAACATTTGTCCTCTAATTGACATTCTACCATTTCATCAACAAGTCATGTACTATGGTGCACTAAAAGACAGAAAGTTTGGTATCTGTCATGAAAGAGGGGCTTCAGCAGTTTAGTGAAAACAAGCATGAAAATCTTGTGTCACAGCCAAAGGATGAGAATCTATTTGGCAAAAAGTGGGTCTTCAATGAAAATAGCATATGATAGGAGCATGGTTGTCAAGTTTTATCATATTCAAACAAGTACAAACACCAAGGGTTTGAGAGTTTACATCAGAAGGATGTCAATTCCTAAGCAATAAGCTTAGTGTTCTGACTGTACACATGCACGCAGATGTTTCCACAACCACTGATTAAAAGAATATTGTGATGCTGCTGCTATTGATTAAGTTGTCCAACTGTTTGTAACATTCATATGTGATTGAATTTTGAT
Organism: Helianthus annuus; assembly: GCF_002127325.2. Lineage (NCBI taxonomy): Eukaryota > Viridiplantae > Streptophyta > Magnoliopsida > Asterales > Asteraceae > Helianthus > Helianthus annuus. Next base: position 139,797,443 of record NC_035442.2, read on the forward strand.
ATAATTTCTCAAAAGACCACTTTTATGCAAGACAGTCAAGCAGCTGAAATATATCATCAAAAATTCAATATCACATTCAACTACCAAGCACATTGACATCAGACATCACTTTGTGAGGGATTGCTATGAAAAAGGTTTGATCTCCCTGCACCATGTTCCAACTAAAGATTAGCTGGCAAATGTGCTAACAAAAGCTTTAGACACATCCACCTTTCAAAGCTTGATCTCTAGGATTGGCATGCTGAACATGGAATAACAGGCAAAATCCTGTTTTTCTATGAATAAAAGCATTAAAATGATTTCAGAAAATCAAAAATTTATCCTTAAAAATAGCTAAAAATGAAAATTTTCATTAATCCTTAAAAGTCTGCCATAACCACTGTTTGGTTCAAACATCTGTTCTGCTGAATGTTTTCCACTGCTGAAAGTCAACCTCTGTTCCTTCATTATCTTTGTTAAAAAACTGTTGTCAAACATCAGTGTTTTAATCCACTGATAAGGCTATCCACTGATAGTTATAGTCAGCCACTGTTTTTCATATTCACCACTGTAAACCACTGATATTGTTCCATCAGTGGTTTCCTAACAACTGTCATCCATTATTCATCAGAGGTTGTCACGTGGAGAGTACTTAGCCGTCAGATCTTTTGTAACCGTTGCCATGTCAGCATACACTTTTTCATCCTATAAAACCCTGATCAAAACCCCAAACAGGGTTTTTACTGTCGAATCGAATTCAAAATTCCTTTCTAAAGTAGTTACCATCAAAATCCTTCAAATCACTTATTTTCTTCTTCTTTCGAACTACCTGCAAATCACCATGACTCTCAATCTCAAAAATCCTCATAATTATTTGTGTACTCTTGAGAAAACAGATCAAAACTCAGAGTTTCATTCTATCATTGACGCCCTTTCTTCTTCAAAGTACAAAACTTTGTTGACTTGCAACTCTCTAATCTATCAAGAAACCCTACGAGAATTCTGGAAAAATACTAATGTTCAAGTTCAGGACAAAAAGCCCTGGGGAATTACATCTGAAGTAGGCAAAATTCTTGTATCCAACACTCCACAAACAATCTCTGAGGTTTTTGAGATGAATGACCAGACAGGTAGTACTTCTTTCCCTAAACATGAGTATCAGACTGATCTGATCTGACCAAAAGGGGGTATGAGGGACAAATGGATAAAGCAACTTTGCAAAAAGGGAATTTCCCACCTCTCATGAAATTTTTATTTCATACTCTACTCATGTGTGTTTCAAATAAAACCACAGTTTTCAATGACATCCCATTAGACATTCAATATCTGGGATATGCTATCATGACGAAAAGCTGATTTTAATTACTCTCGAAAAATTTTCAATGACATAGTTCAAAATGTTAACAATATAAAAATAAAAAAGAAAGCATTTTTGTTATTTCCTAGACTTTTGAGTTATTATTTGCAAAAGAGAATACCTGAGGATAGTGCACAAGTGCTCATCCAAGGTGCTCCATGTTAAATAAACAGTCTGTCCTCTGAAACCTTTACAAGAATGTCTTAGTCAAAAGATTTGAAAACACAAACAGAGGAACCTGAGAAGCATTTAGCTAAGACAACCTCTGCTCCTCAGGCTCCTGCTGTTGAGCCCACTGCTCCTGGTGATCACAGCAGCACAACCCCTGCTGTGAAACCCACACCAAAAATCACCAAAAAGCCCATCAAGAAAAAATCCCAAAACCCCCCCAAACCCTCCAAAAAGATAACTCTGGAAGATAAGATCCCAGAGATAATACCTGTGACAACACAAAAGTCACCAGAAACTGTAACACCCCGAAATTTTAAATATCATATTTTTAAGCTAAACAGCGGTAATAGTCAAGATGAATGTAACACCCCGAAATATAAAACCTTATATTTCCAATATAAAGTATTAATCAAACAAGAACCAACTAACTAGAAATTTGTAACCCAGTTAGTTATGAGTCTTGAAGTGACTTAAAATAAGGTTAAACACCTAAACTATAGCAAAATAAAAGTGAGGGGACCAAACTTGTAAAAAAATTGAAACTCTAGTGTTTAAAGTAACAAATAACACACCAAACACACACACATGTGTGTGTCTAGTCGAACAAGAACCCAGGGGCGATCAAGGGTTTCTTTTCAAACCCTAATTTTCACCAAATCTCACAAATTGGAAGCCTAAATCAAGTCTGAATCAAAAACTGAATACATATTAGCGATCACCTCGACGAAGGGATCGTAAAGTATGTGAAATTTTGATATTTGGTTCTTCTTCAAATTTTAGATGAACTCATGAGTTTTGAATTTGAACTTGCATGATTGTTGTTTAGTTGAAATTAGAGGTGATATGATGTCTAAGGATAAACCCTAGATGATTTCTTGTAAAAACCTTGCATCATACTTGTAGGGTTTATAATCACCATTGTAGGTGATCAATGGGTTTGTAGAAATTAGATGAACACTAGGATCATAATGCTTGTTTTAGTGAAATTTGAATTTATGAAGTAATTTCTGGAATTTTGATGTTAAAATCAAGTGTTGATGTGCTTAATTGAAGTTGATAGCAATGGAAATAACAAGACATGAACTTAGTATGGATTATGTAAAATCTGAACCACTAGGTGTTTGTTAAAACGCCTAAATGAGGATTAAAATGTTAAAGATTGGAAAAAAATGCAGATTTAAATATCATAATGAATTGTGCGTAATTAATTATGAAAGAGTTCTAAATTGATTGTGAATGGAACTCTTTAGGTAAAGAATCCGGATCGTCAAGCGGACAAGCCGGAGGTGATACACATTTGAAGGGTGTGCTTTAAAGGTACGTGACTTGTTGTCTCGTTACATTTATATAGATAAACTTAGTCGTAGAATATGTTTAATATTGATATGGCGAAAATGATGGCGTTTGGTATGTCAATGAAGTGGTGTAACTCACTCGACAACCAAACGGGTCAAACTAGTTAAATAAGTATGTTGTTTATGTCATTGTTTAAAATAGCCGTGTTGGAATGTCAATGAAGCGATGTAACTCACTCGACAAAAACCCAACGGGCTAAATAAAGGTCGAATTGTTAGTGCTTGAAGCAATTTAAACATCATTCGTTAAGTTTGGGTTCTAAAGCTTAAACCTTGGAATGGAAGTGATACGCTAAGGTTGACAAGCCCGGGAATGGGTAATTATGTTAAGAAACCAACATTAATGAATTATGTAAGTACGCGACTTATAATTTCGCCACATCATGATTAATTGTTGGTCTTACTTTGTTATATTAAAATTTGGTAAACAAGGAAAACCGTTAAGTCACAGTAGAGACAAAGTGACTTAGACAAGTAATGGGTCAAAACAAGTTGAGTTGTAAAAACATGAAACTTTGTAGAAGGATCAAAGTTCGGAATATTTGCTTGTCAAATGATTTCGAGAAGCATGGTTAAATACTTGGAATTAAGCATGATAGTTATTACATAAGCACCCTCGGGAGGGGAGCGAAAAGCCATAATTGGTAAACACGAAAACGGGTGAAGTGCCTAAAACAAGAGATGTCAATAATACAAGTTGTGGAACTTGTAAACAAATGGGTCAAATAAACAAGAGACAAATTATAGGACAACTATTTTTGAAATGATATTTTTATGCAAAACGTGTTGACAAACGCGTCCGTAATTAAATTACGGTCGCGTAGGAAAAAGAATCGGCTAAAATGGATGCCCGAGTCAAAAGTTATGTCGATTTAAAGTTTGGAATTGAGAAAAAGAGTGCTGGGCTGAATTGCAGCTCCAACAAACAAACAATCTGTCAAAATCAGACCGTGGCGCTACGCCACGACCAAACATAAAACCCATCGCGTAGCGCGACGGGTGGTGGCGTCACGCGACCGTCCCAAACACATGGAAATTGTTGTTTTTTGCATTATTTTAAGCATGGAACCTAACTAGACTTTATTTAAGACGTCAAAACTAATAATTTTCATGGTTTTGACCGTAGGTGAGGTCGGATAAAGTCCAGATGGTGATCAAGCAAATGTCAAGAACCGAACGCACTAGCTAAAGCTTCCGCACTTGATCTATTTTGTTTTTAAGTAATATGTAAACACTTGAAGTCATATTTTGAATGTTTAATTAGTAGCGTTATAACTTGAATAGTATAATCATGTATGGTCTTAAAACTAGAACATTTTGTAAACTCGGAATTTTTGTACTAAATGCATGTTATCTATCTTTAATCCTGTTATTCTAAGTTGGGTCTTACAGAAACCACTGCTGCTACTTCCTCACAGCAATTGAATGAAAGATCTCAACCTGAGCCTAAAACTCCTCCTGCATCCTCTCAAAAGGATCAGGTTGTATCCACAGGGACACCACATTATGAAGCTCTGGAATCACTTGATTCCATCTTCCACAGCCCTCCTCCCGTGGCAAATTCTCTTTCTACCCCTATCCTCACTACACAACTTCCACCATCAATGTTACATCTGTTGGATGCACTTGATATAGCCCAGACACAAATCAGTTCTTATCAATCACCTGTCAATGAAAATATACCACAACAAGTGACTGAGTCTGGTGCCTCTATCATTGCTAACCCACCAACAGTTGAGGAGGCTACACTACAGGCATTACAAGTAATTCCTGTCAGTAGTTCAAGTGGAGCAGCTACTGCAGGTGCTGAACCTACTAGTTTACACCTGGACAGTAGTTTCATTAGTGAGACTCCCTTGAAGGCAATTTCTTCTTTGGGAACCACAGTGTCTACTGGTGTGTATCCTTTATACACTGGTAACCTTAAAATGGTAACCTCTACTGAAGAAAGAAGTCCCCAGTACCAAGAAAAAGGGGCATCAGTGGATGATTTTTGGGTAACTTTTCCTAAGTCAACCACTGATACAACCACCACTGGTGGGAAATCAGATGATCCCATTAACTTGGGTGATGGTTTAAAATACAAAGAATAGACGGAGAGGGTTGATAAACTTGACACATCTGTTGCAGAAATCAAAACTATGTTGCAACAATTGTTACAAGCTCAAAAGGCTACACCCACTGCTGCAACATCTGCAATATCTGCTCCATCCCCTGCTGAGCTATGGCATCTGTTTCAACCTCTGCTTCACAAACAAAGACAGTATGCAGATCAACAGCATGAAGTTCAACTTCAAATGGTCAGAAATTTCATGGAAGCTAGGTACAAAGATACTCAAGTAGATATCAAAGCCATAAAAGCTCATTTGCTTCAAACCACTGTCATTGCTCCTCCTTCAATCATCTTTGTTGAAACCCTTGATGATGCCAAAAAGGGGGAGAAGGGTAAAAAGGGAAAAGATGGTCTATACATTAAACCAGATCCAATGTCTAAACTGGTTGTAGAAATCCTAAGGCCAGATGGTTCCAAAAAGGTTGATGAGACTCAAAATGCATTTGCTGAATTAAAAGCAAACATGAAAGAGTCAATGGAAATAAAAGGGTCAAAAAGGTTTGCTCAGGAGAAGAAAGTTTTGATGGAAAAGGAAGAGTAGGTTACTTTTCTAAGCCTAAAAGAAGACAGCCTACCAAAAAAGTAAGCCAACCCAAAACCACACCTTCCAAAACCACCAAAGAAACTCCTAAAATCCCTAAAAGTTCCTCACATCAAACCTCTAAACCAATAGTGGTGTCAACAAATGTTGTGTCAACCACTGCCATCATTACTTCATCAACCAACACTCAACCCACTGCCACACCAAAAACAAAACCATCATTACAAACACCACCTGCTAAAGTGCAGAAGACAACTGTTGATACATCAACAATTGTAATGACAACAGTGGTTGAGACACCAGTTGTTTCAACAACTGTTAGTCAGTCACCCATCACCACAAACACTACTACTCAATCCATAATTCTCTATGCTCCAAAAGTTCAAACAAAATCACCTTCTCCTAAAAAGGTGTATACAAGAAAAAGAAAGTTCCAGGTGCATGATGATGACATACCAGCACCAATTCCAATATCATCCAAACCATACAATGTGATCAAACCTCAACCATTCATTCCACCAACCTTAGCCAACGCAATCAAAGATCCAATAGCACTTCAAGGATTTGATCCTGCTGATGTTGTACCATTAGCTGCCACCTATCCATTAGAACTGCATGCAGTGAAGAATGAAATGAAACAGTTCTACACAGTGGATGACCCTTCAAAGAGAAAATTCCCATCTCTTGTAGGTTTTAGAGATCCTAAAAACATGGGTGAATATCTAAAACTCAAAGCAAAGCAAGCTGAATGGAGAGCCAAATATGAATGCAAAGGGCAGGGTGATAATGCCATCTCATGTCAAATGCAGTTTTTGCTCACCAAGGTCAAACAATTAGAAGACTATGCAAGAGACCTGAGTAAAGAGATGTCCAACCTGCCTCCAGATGCTGACTTACAAGTAGATCTGAAAGAAGATCTCATAAAATCAATTGATCATGAGTGAAAAATTTTACCCTGCAAAAGCTGAACAATTCCAAGACTGGCCACTCGTTGCTCTCAAAGCTGAACTTAAAAGAATTGAAAGAATCAAGAGTGATCCAGGTATGAAAAGATCAGCACCAAATTGGAGCAAATACAAAATGACAATTGCTGACCTTACCTTGGAGTATAAAAGAAAGAAGCAAGAGTTGGTTGCTGTAAAGGTTGGTACAACCAATGCCATAGCACAATGGACAAGGCAATTCACTAATGAGGCTTATGAAAGGCTGAGAAAAAGGAGAGAAATAGATCCTAGCCTTCCAAAGAAGCCTAAATACAAAGACAAGAAAACTGATGATCCACAGCAGCAGGCACTTTCCTTGAAGACCTTGTTTACATCTTCTGATACATCTATCATTGAGTTAAACCAAAGAAAGAGGCAAAAACTGACTGATGCAGAAGAGAAAGAACAAGAAGCTGTGTATTTTTAAGAGGCTATCAAAAGAATGGCTGTAGAGGATGCTGACTCAGCAAAACTTCAAGATATAGCCAAAAAGGTTCTGAGTAGGCCTTCATCTCCAAACTCATCTAAAATAAAAACTCTCCTAAGAAACCCAATGAACTCAAAGATACTAAAGTGGATGTCTGATCAAAAGACCCACGTATTGACTCTGCTCAAGTCCAGTGGTGAAGTGAAGCATATATCAAGGGAAGAAGCACTTGGCCTAAATGTAGAAGATTTACAAGATCTCCTTGAGCTTACACTGTGCAGGGATGAGGATGATGAGGATTCCATGAACTTTGAATTACAATTCAGAGGACAAGTTAGGGAACTCCCGATGAGACAATAAAGATCCTGAATAATGAAGTGTTTTGGCATCATCTGTTCTAGGGGGAGATTGTTGGGATTGAACCCTACAAAGGAACAGATGATATTAGCCAAAACTGGTTCAAAGCAGGGGATCATCATAATCAATGCTTATACAAAGACTTTCCCCTTGACAGTGGATCTAACAACTGATAGTCTCCAAACACTGATCATTTCAACCACTTCAGGCCAAGCACTGATGAAGATTTAAGGACTGAAGCTCTATCTACTGATGTCTCCTAAGTACTGTTGAAGACTAAAGTACTGCCCATTCAAGGACTGATCACCTTTGAAGAAAGCATTGATGCTCAACATCAGTGCTTAGACTACATCTAAGGAAAGTGAAACATCAGTTTATAGAAACAGTGTCTATGTAATCAGTAGATTGGTAATCAATGGTTATATGTAACAGTCCTTAGAGTTTGTTAGGTTGTTAGATGTCATTTTCATGGTGATGTCATCTTTGATTCTCAGTGGTTTGATTTGTACTATAAATAGAACAGTTTGTATTGTTCTATTTAAGGAGTTTTCTCCTTCAATCCAAGCATCTTGTACTATCATCCACTGAGCTCAGGCTGAGGGGGAGTTTTAGTATGTAAGCATGCATATAATCATTTGCTTGTAATCTTATGACTTATGAAATATATGTGTTTACTGAAAACTATTTCTCCTTGATTGTGTTGCAAAGTTTGTTTCCATTTCCGCTGCATTTAGTCTATGTCTTATGTTCATCCATTTGCTCAAATTTCATCAAACAAACACAATTTTAGCAAACTCAGATCCTAACAGAGGATGCCTGCGTAATGCAGCGTGAACGACACAGCGCATTGCGATACTCGTTTCTTGTAGTCTTCTTATTCATATGGTATTTATTGTAGCATTATTATTATAGATACACATCAAAAGTGAAGTAATCGGGTAATCCGTTTCATTGTATTGTACAAGGGTCAGTTGGTTCGGTTATTATCCTCAATCGAATCCGAAACCAAAGTCATCGATTAGTCTATTTTATTAACCAATCAGTTTTCGGTTAACACTTGGGTTTATTCGGTTAAATTGACGGTTTTGGTTTGGTTCATTTAATAGCGAAAAGCAAACATGAGTTAAAACTTTTGCTTAGAAATATAGGAAATTGATGTATATAAACATGAAATGAAAGTATAAATATATGATATGGAGATATAAAATATGATATATGAACTTGAGTATAAAATCTAGAAATGTATGAAAATATGAATGATTCAGTTCGTTTCAAGTAATTTTGGTTAAACGTGAGTACAAAAAAATTGATAACCGGTTTTTGGTTAATTTGGTTTTCAGCGTTTTCATTTGCATTCGGTTTAGTTTAGGTTAACGATTTAGTTATTGCTCACCGATAACTAGTTTTGGTTAATAACCGATAGTTGAGCGCGCGATGCGCGAGAAACACAAACATTGCCACGGTGTGCATTGTTCGGTTGGTTAGATTATTATATTCAACCAAAATCGAGGTAATCGATTAGTCTACTTTATTTACTAATCTGTTTTCAGTTAATCAGTTTGGTTTATTCAGTTAGATTGATGGTTTTAGGTTTGATTCATCTAATTTCAGTTAATAGCCAAAATCAAAATGAACTAAAATTTTTTGATTAGAAATACATGAAATTAGGTATAAATACATGAATGGATGTATTAGTACATGAAATGGAGGTATAAATACATAAAATGAAGGTATAAATATGAAATACATGAACTAAAGGTATATATGAATGGTTCGGTTCAGTTAATTTTGGTTAAAGAAGGGTACAAAAAAATCGATAACCGTTTTTTGGTTAATTCGGGTTTTGGTTAATCAGTTTTCAGTTAATTCAGTTTTTGGTGATTTCGGTTAACGATTCAGTTACAATTACCCTTAGACATTGTTAATCATGTAACATTTCAATTTTTTAAATTATAAAAACTATAGCAATACTATACTCAAAGTAAAGAGAATAAAATATTCGTTTATATGGTGTAATTTAAAAAAAAAATATATTAGCATACCAAAAATATGACCGTTTAAAAATCGGGAAGGGGGAGTTAGTTTTTTTATAAAAGGGACAAAATATAACTACTAACTAATTATCTATAATTTTGTTAAAGATGAGAATTTAAAGTGTAATCTAGATGAGATAATTAAATTGGAGGTATTTAATCACCTGACATTCGGTAGCTATTAAACATTCTGTGATAATGACTAAGTACATTGGGCTTAATCGCTTGTACACTAAGGCATCATCTACTTGTAACTTTTAATCCACACATCAATACTGACCAAGACAACTATCAAAACTTCGACAAAAATGAGTAGGTCGTCACGGTAATTTTGGATTTTTTTAAAACCTTATAGTTTATAAGATATGATAAGAATACGTAAAACAATTATAAGTTTGTTGTGGATGAGGGGAAATGTAACTAATTACTTATAATACGTTAAAATTCAATGATTTAAATGTAATAAGATTGGGGGGGGGCCTAAGATATAATTATTGTTTAGATAGCTAATTTACCCTTATTTTAGGGGTGTATTTATAAATTAAAAAGGGAAAAGTTCTTATTTTTTTGGTTATCATAAAATACTATACTCAAAGTAAGAGAATAAAATATTCGTTTATATGGTGTAATTTAAAAAATATATATTAACATACCAAAAATATGACCATTTAAAAATCAGGGAGGTGGGAGTTAGTTTTTTTATAAAAGGGACAAAATATAACTACTAACTAATTATCTATAATTTTGTTAAAGATCAGAATTTAAAGTGTAATCTAGATGAGAGGATTAAATTAGAGGTATTTAATCACTTGACATTCGGTAGCTATTAAACATTCTCTGATAATGACTAAGTACGTTGGGCTTAATCACTTGTACACTAAGGCATCATCTACTTGTAACTTTTAATCAACACATTAATACTGACCAAGACAACTATCGAAACGTCGACAAAAATGAGTAGATAGTCACGGTAATTTTGGATTTTTTTTAAAACCTTATAGTTTATAAGATATGATAAGAATACGTAAAACAATTATAAGTTTGTTGTGGATGGGGGAAAATGTAACTAATTACTTATAATTACGTTAAAACTCAATGATTTAAATGTAATAAGATGGGGGGGGGGGGTAAAATATAATTATTGTTTAAAAAGCTAATTTACCCTTATTTTAGGGGTGTATTTATAAATTAAAAAGGGAAAAGTTCTTATTTTTTGGTTATCATAAAATACTCCCCCACCCTCATCTATCCTATCTAATAAATGAAGAACTTGGGTTGCCATGTGGCACCCTTGACAATCTAACATTTTGGAGGGAAAGTTTTCTACAATTTAGAGATTTATTATAATTAATAACTAGGTTAATGCCCGCGTAATACATCATTCAAAGGACCAATTTTATTCTTTTTTAATAATACCACCACCTCAGCAATCTTTCCCCTGCCCTTAGTCCAATCACTGCATATGTAACCATCATCTAACTTTCTCTGCTTGCAAGATATAACATCATTCAAATAACACTTTAACTTAAGATTACTAAACAATGATATTGCTGGAATATCGCTACTAATTTCTTGCATGTTACAACCCTAAGATTCATGGCAAAGAGAAAGACATAGATTGTTGATTTTGAAAACTTTAATATTAAAAAATCACTGCTACTTCTAGTAATAAAATGAGAAGAATAACAATTTAGGTGTTTTGAATGTCAATCCCCGTTTTAAGTTCAATTGGCATAAGTTGTAAATCCTGAAAGGCCATTTACAATGGTTAAGTGAAAAAAGAGTCACTTGATAAACTTTCACAAACTCTGAATCAAAACCTTTAAAATCCTCAACTTCCTTCTCATTCTTTCCTCGATTCCATATGTTTTTTACAATATTCAATAACCATCGACGGGATCTTACTGATGACATGTTGACTCCCTATAGTCATCATCTTCGTTAATACATTAGCCGAACGGAATTTGTCAACAGTTTTATCATATTAGAACTGTTGACAAACAAACTTTGATCAATATGACAATTCGTTCTTGGTAATGCAAGACATATTGATTTTAGGGCAAATCAAACACGACGCCTTCTTCATTACAAACAACAATCGTTTCATTTAGAACCCAATTAATCCATGATTCCATAATGCCCAGATTTCAATTCCTAGATAAGAAATGCCTATAAAGCAACAATAGATTAATACTATGAGAAATTAATTACAAAGAAAGTACGAACCTTTACTGTTGGTGTCAATTAAAACCTCATGAATCCATCATGCTCGTATTTGAGCATAGCGAAATCAAATAACGAAAATATGAAAATACACAAAAACAATCAACATGAGATAATTCCTGAAAAACAAAAATGGCTAATTAGATAAATCATAAACATGAAAATGGTCAATCAAACAATAAAATACAAAATAATAATATAAGATTCGAAAATAGTTCTAACCTTCAATCGTTGTGTCAGTAGAGAGAGATCTATGGTTTGCGAGTGTTAAAATGGAGAAGATGAATTAGATATGGATCTGGGATGAGAGAAAATACGAAGGTTAAAGATTAGGGTTTGTTCATCAATCGAGCCTATTCATCAATTGAAAGTCATTGTACAAAGCATAAAAATAAAAAAGATTTGAAGGTTATGAATAAATCAAAAAGAAGAAGAATAGATCGAATTACCGCTTGAATGTTGATGCTTCAATGATTGGAAGAAGGAATGGTAGGAATGAGAGAAGATCAATGAACGAGAGATTAGGAGAGAGAGAGTAACAGAAACGTACGTAATAAGCTTCTCCAATCCTAGCCTTAGAGGTATGCCACATGTATGCTTATGTGGCTGCTTATTTGGTATCAACCATAGGGTAACATATGTCCCCCAATGGTTTGCTTTATTAGAGATATAGATTCATTAAGTAAACAAAACAATATAGTTATTCCGCAATTTCTGTTCCATTTAGATTTTTAGAAACGTAAAGGTTAAATTGAATCCCGCATATTGCTTGATTTCTTCCTAATATGGCGTCGTCCCTTTTCAATTCCTTCTCGATTGCATATCAAAACCCGTTCGCGAAACACTTGATTCGTCCCGATTTTGTATCGTTTCTCTGGTTTGTGATCTATTTGAGATTTCAATTTCAAATAAACTATATTCATTTTCTCATTTACTTCTTACTGTCACTCTCAGTTATGGATTAGAAATTGAATTCAATTTGGTTGTGATTTGCATTTTTGGATCGTTTTCACCAATACACCTCACGATAGTATTCTTAGTTTTTTGTGTGAATTGCTATTTAAGGGGTTATACTTGATTGAAATCTATCAATACAATTGCAAAATAAGTATTTTTTTTCTGGCTTATTTATTCATATCCTTTGCAATTGTGATTCAACTTCAAATAGATACAGATGTTACTATGTTAGATGAAAAGTCTTTTGCATTTAACACACAGAAAATTTTATTCAACAATTCTTAAGTATCATTCAGCAATGGAACATTGTGATATAACTCAATTTTCCTTCTTCTGAAACATGAGTGACGTGATTACTTGTAATTTGTTGTCTCATAATATAAACAATCATAGTTTTTTTTATTTTTTATGATCTATTTTTTCTTTTTGTTTCATTGTGTTATGAACCTGCAACATCTAACGACAGTCCACTCACGACACTTTTCCTGGACTTCATCCTTGATCTACTTAAAGTTTGTTGTGTTCTTCATTGCTGGCTCTTATTTATGTGAACAAAACCATTTTGCGGACTTATAAAGTTCTCATCCGCCATGGATATCTTGGTTATCAAGATGCAAACAAGAGAGGGCGTTATTATTTATTAGCTTTTTAATTTATTTTTGTTTTTAATGAAAACAAATTGGAGTTTTGGAGAAGACTGAATATTCAAATAGTAGGCATTGAGAATTACTATACGAATTGGAGTTTTAGAGCCGTGAACCTTAGATTTTTATATTTTCTTGTGTTTTTTTTTCTTTTATCATACTAGAAGGTAGGCACTGTAACTTTCATATACTCCCAATCTTTGTTTCTGGTAATAAACTTATATGTGTCTACTTTTCAACTTGTGCAGTGACCAATGTTTTATTATTATGCAAAAGGTTATAGTAATTTTGATTGATAACTCTTTTAAGAAATAACAAATTGGTGGATGTGATAAATTTGCCCGTTAGGACTATGTTCATGGGTGGTTTTTAGTGATTAAAGTATAATAGTTTAAACATAACCACCTTGGATTAGAATTAACGGTTAACATTATAAGGCTATACGTAGTGGGGCGTCATGTGTGGGGTTTTTTGGGTGATAGCATCCCATAGCGCCCGCCACACCACGACAGACGGCGCTATGGGGGTCAAATTTGGATGAAGCGCTATGGCTATAGTGGCGTTTTGAGAGGATGATTTTGAAAAAAAAAGGACCGTTGAACGGTCATAAACTTAAAAAAATTAATTCAATTTCCAATCTATAAATACATCCCACATCTCCCATTTTTTTTTACAATTCATCACACGATGGTGACGACGAAGAAGATTCCGAAGAAGAAGAACTTGGGGAATTCGAAGCCGGAAACTTTGAAAACATAGGTTTGGATGCTAGAGAAAACGATGAGGAAGAAGAAGAGAACGGCGATGAAGATGAAGAATAAATGTATTTTTTTAATGTAATGTTTTTTTTTATTTTAATGAATTAATGATCTAAGCATGAAAATAGTGTAAGTTAACTCTTACACGTAGGACTAAGTGCTCTATTATCAAAGGTGTTACCATGTTCAATTTATAGAAAACCAAATGTTGTTTACAAAGAAGTATTTAAAATCATAACCGTAACATTTCAATTTCCATATTATATGCAATATGTGAATTCAATCATAGAAGTATTTAGATATTTATAAACTATATCATTTTTTATACTCCACCCGAGTAATACACGGGTTTCTACCCTAGTGCATTATAATATAGTATAGATTGAATATATAACATTAACTAGTCTAAGAACCCGCGAGTTTCGCGGATGACTTAACACAAACATATAATATCTATTAGCATTGAGATAAACTTTGTAATGAAAGAATTTTTCAATATAAATGTATAAAAATGATACTAAAAAAAATTGTAGATAAATGAGTACATGAAAATCACAAATCACTAAATACTTCTTTATAAACTATATTTGTGGTTTTTTTAGTAACCATTGAAGTCCAGCCCCGGCGTGCTTTACTTTGTGGGAGTTTCTACGAATTGGTAACCATTGAGAAGTCCATCCCCGGGATCAACATCAGTTGGAGCTGAAACTGCACATGTTCCAACATCACCGATAGTTCCATACGGTTCCATGTTAATTCAGTTTGGGATTGAGGATTATGCACATCTCCACTCCCGAGTGCTTGTTTAATCATCTTTATACCAACATTAAGAACTGCATGAAATTACTGATCTAAACCTCTCCCACTAATAGTAGCAAGCAAAACTCTACCCTGTTAACCATTAAAAAAATGATTAATTTATATAGTTTGCTAAAGAAACTCAGTAGTAACACCTTAACATTAGACTAACATAGTACTGAGCTCCAAGTCTCTAACATCAATTCTTTCCTACCTGGTGCAATCACTAAATGAATAAAAATAATACCACACAAAAAGCAATATTAAAACTTGGTGTCTCACCTATAACTAAATGAATAAGTAATACCACACAAAACCCTCCAAATCATCTAATTCAGTTGCCCGGTTTTTTATATGGTTTATAGATACAAACACAATACCTCGCCAACAGATTATCTATTGAACTTTTGGAATTCATATAAATTTGCTTTAAGAAGTTCAGATACAATTAACAAATGGTCCTGAAGTACATGAAGATATAAATATATTAAAGCAAGAATCGTACCAAACAATGATGAAACAATATAAGCCAGTAGAAACAATATGTTCACTTACTCTGAGGAGATGAAACAAAAAAATTATAGATAAATGAGTAGCCCAAGCCCACTATCAAAAGGCCGCCCGAAGGCCCACTACGACAAAACTCGTTTGGATTAGATTCGAACTTGAGCCCTCTTGACATAGACTTCAATGCGAGTAAAGCGCTATGGTTGTTGTTTCCTGATAATTTAAAGAAGTAACACATAATACAATGGTAAACTAAACATAAAGATATATAATAAAACGTTTAAAGACTATAGCATGGCCTTGGTAACCCAAATTTGTATCAGCTATTATTTTGACCCTAAAAGGTTATCCAAACCATAGTAATTGATTATATCCACACCCCCCCCCCCCCACAATGTAATATAACTTGTTAACTGAGATAAGAAATAAGATAAAGTGGCACTTACACACCTGCATCCTCTCTCCCAATTAGCTTCACCGGAGTACCCGTTCTTCTAGGTAATGCCAAACCACTTTCCGGTAACTCATCGGGCCCCAATATCTGCCTCGTTGTTTCTCCGCCGGACCCAAACCAACCCACCCACTGTTGAGTCAATGCTTTGGCCACCTGCTTCACAAGAACTCACAAGAACTCCCGATTCCCCTAAACCACTACTCTAAACTCCTATAAAAAACTTAACCCAATCTCAACCTATCCACCCTCTAAACATGAAGAAACAACATATGTTACGTCTAATAACATAGACATAAATGTAATATGAATACAAAACCCATTATTACCTCTGCTTACCGGTCAATGTCAATAGAAGGTATTGGAAGTATGCTGACTTGGCGGATGTTCTGAATCCAACTTGAAGATTTCCCATTTCCAATTGATGGTAAAAATCTAGAGGACTTCGACCTAGTACTTATCAGTGTACAACATTGTCATCATGGTTAGATAAAAAATAAAAATAAAAATCTGAAGTTAAGAACGCACATTGAACCATCACATGTACTTCATACCTCTGTTGTCAAGGCTCACCTAGGCACATTTTTAAGTCCCATCGAAGCCTTCTCGGTTCGCTTGAAAACCCCTAGGGCCCTTAGATGCACCTTTATAAGGTCCAAAATAATCTTTTCGGATCGGTTTTAGATCCACGAGCAACAACATCCAAGTCGAACGTGGATGAAATATCATACAATTGGCGCTCAAATATCAATTATCTGGCCAAAACCTATGCCACATCATGGCCAAAACCCCTATTGGCGCTCAAATATCAATTGGTCAAAGCTATTTTGCTTTAATATAGTACTTATCAGTGTACAACATCGTCATCATGATTAGATAAAAAATAAAAATAAAAATATGAAGTTAAGAACGCACATTGAACCATCACATGTACTTCATAACTCTGTTGTCAAGGCTCACCTAGGCACATTTTTAAGTCCCATCGAAACCTTCTCGGTTGCTTCAAAACCCCTAGGGCCCTTAGATGCACCTTTATAAGGTCCAAAATAATCTTTTCGGATCGGTTTTAGATCCGCGAGCAACAACATCCAAGTCGAACGTGGATGAAATTCGCAATTATAAATTTAACACAAACAAAAAACTGCAACCCCAAAAATCACAAAAAATCAAACTATATTAAAGGTAAGAAACACTTACCTTCTTAAGTTCTTCATCATTGAGCGCATCTTCATACGTATACGTCTGATCCTTCGACACCGCAGAAACTTCTTCTGATTCCGTCTATGATGCTCAGGTTCAACTAAGAAAATACAGGAAATTCTAAGAAACTGATGTAATTGTGCACCCATAGAGGCTAGCATAACTAAAATTTAGATCTTATTTGAGGCATTAATGAACTAAATTAGCAATGTCTAATGTCCATAGTAGACAGATGAAAAAATCTTTGATAACTTTCAGGCAAGACCCTTCTTCATAAGAATCATAACCAGAGTAACAATCATAAATCCTACTTCCTAACTAAAAACCTGTAAATCCATTAACATTATTACTGTATATGCGGTCTGGCAACTGTTGTCAGATGAAAAATCAGTCGATATAACAATATCCATGTAATGTGACCGCTTCGGTAAGTACACATGCTTAATCCAAAAACTCAAACAATGCTCTAATCTAAAACCTCTCTCTACTGTTCCAATCATTTTACTACTTCCTCAACTCCTTAAATAAAGCCTCACTTTGCAACAAAATGAAAGATATGTTGCTGCCAAATTACAATTTCAGTACCAAAAAAAAAACATTTCAATTTCAGTGCACCTTCCAACACAACAATCTGTTGAAGCAATGGCACATCATTTTTGAACATACCACCCTGCACATATGCCTTCGTCCCCGGTGTAGTGTACAGGGGATCTTTATCCCCTACTACAAATATCACTGGTACTCGTATTTTTACCGCAGTCCATGGCGCTGTAAGCTCCCAGTTCCTGCATCGACGTACAAAATATTAGTTAATATATTGTTGTAGTGCTACGCCAATGTAAAGTGGTGTTGAGTGGTACGCACAGATCTAAGGCACGATAGTAGTTTAATGGTCCTGTGAAGCCTTTCTGTTGAAATTTTTGAAGGTTGTAGTTAAGGTCTTCCTGGGTTAACCATTGTGGCAATGGGCAAGGGGAGCTTTTAGGACCGAATGGCTCGGACTTGGGAAAACGAAGAGGGCCGGGTCTGGATTCTATAAGGATGCGTTTAAGCACATGTTCAGTTCCATAGCTCTCTATCTCGGCTTCCATTACTCCAGGTTCCTGCAAAATGTTTACATCCCCAATTCAAAAGATAAATGACGAAAATAACATCATTTTCAGCTTCACGTTAATGTTTTGATGTATTCATATCGTCTTTAAAAAGTTAGGCACACGGATTAGAAGCATTGTGGTTTTAGTACTTTTCTTCGAAGAACGTTGCTTCCTATGAATTTAGATAATAATAATTTATTGAGGAACAAAGATATGTAAACTTGCATATCAAATGTTTCTAATTAGAATAAATAAAGTATCATGACAATTCATTTTTTAAAATGAATTCCATTACATTTTTACCTTTTTAGTCTTATAAACTGCATAATATGAAACGTGTAACAATAAAATATAACAAAATTATCAAAAAAAAAAAAGAACTTAAGTTTTCAAAATTGTTGTATGACCGAAAGGTTTCTAAAATAGTCAAGTTATCCCCTGCTAATCATCTAGTCATAAGCAAAACACCAAAGAAAAGCCTTAGCTGCGGGCTAAACAATAAAAATAAGCCTTTAGCCGGCGACTAAGTTATAAGTGTCTTTGCTAACAGAGCTGATGTGGTGAGTTCTAATTGATTTAAATAATTTTGAGAAAAAAAACTAAAAAGCAATGTTTAAAAACCGGTTTTTAATATAGTTAAAAGGGCCGTTATTCCACACCGTGTAAGTTAGCGATAAAGCCCCCTGCTTACATGGCGCTTATGTGGCGTAATAAAGCCCCTAGGGCTTTAAACCACACCCTCTAGCCTAACACAGACAAATTACAAATCCAGTACAAAAAAAATTCTACATGTATAGGCATAAAAGTTAGAATGGTTGAAATTAAAGTATATGATATATTTATGTAATAACCTAAAATTGAAATATAATAACATAACATTAACATTTCAAATACACTATGTATATTTTACATGTATAGGCATAAAAGTTAGAATGGTTGAAATTAAAGTACCAACCTGCCAACGGACTTACCCGTGAAGATGCAACAGCTAATCCAGGAATCAGCGTATTGTCATCGATTTCTATCCCCAGTAAATCCATATCCAGATTTGCACCAAAGGCAAAGGATTTTTCTAGCGTCTCTAGCTCCTTCTTAACATCTGAACATATTCAACTAATAAAAACCATAATACAATAGTTTAATGGGAAAATGAAACAGAAGGTCTCAGATAAAAAAATTGGGATAAGATGCAAAAGTTTTATGAAGGAAAAACATACAGAAGTGAAATTCACCACTGGATAAGAGGCCATGGCCGATGCTCTAATCGGATTACATCATAAAAATCAAAGAAAACATACCTAGATGAGAGTTCGAATGATTGAGTTTTAGGGATTTATGAAGTGGGTATGGCCAGGTACAATCGCTACATATGAAGCCGTAGATGAGATTTAGGGTTTTTAAAATTGAATGTGGGTGAAAGATGATAGCTAGGAGAAATCAATTTGATTAGGTTTGGAGATTTAAAGAGAAATCAATTTGTCTGGAGAATGATTTGAACTGATTGAGAGAATTGATTAGGTTTCCAAATTGAAGAAAGCGTAGGTAGAAAGAAGGAAATACAATTGGCGCTCAAATATCAATTCTCTGGCCAAAGAGCATTGCCACATCAAGGTCAAATAGTCAACATTATTTTGCTTTAGTATAAGAGATTGATTGTTCAAACCAAACCGGTTAATGAGCATCTCCTTTCCCTTTCTTTCGGAACATGCTTCTGAGATTCAATCCTTATCCCCAATCCTCCAAATACTTAACTAGTACAAAAATGAACAAAGGATGCTATGGGTGTTTTCAAAAGATGCGGTTAGTAAGTTGCAACCGCATCTTTTGATTCATCTGATAAAGTCATGTATTCATTTTGAAAAAAAGCATCGCCCAAAAGATGCGGTTCTAATGTTACCGCATCTTTTGCATCTTTCAATTTTGCAAAAGATGCGGTTCTAATGTAACCGCATTTTTTGCATCTTTCAATTTCGCCCATAAGATGCGGTTCTAATGTAACCGCATTTTTTGCATTCTTTCAAGTCATCTGATCAAGCATTCAAAGCATCGCCCAAAAGATGCGGTTCTAATGTAACCGCATCTTATGTATGAAAAATGAATATCTTTTGAGATTTCAAAATTTGTTTTTATATGGATATAATACACAAGTTGTTTGCTAAACAGAACTGACATCCACTACAAGAAACTGGTAAAAATAAAGCATGTGCGATTATTAAAGAAATTACAAATATACACACACACATTAGTGTTATTTTACAATATCATAATTTGTTTTTTTCATAGGCTATATGGAGGGTGTCGACAGTGTTGGTGTTTCAGTAACTCTTCATTCGGGTCGGCTTCTGGGTCAGGCAGTAATTGGTATAAAAAAAACAATGCCACAACGAAAAGATGTGCAAGATGCACATTTAGTGGTCCTAAAACACGTGACATGTAACGCCCTGCGTCCCTGAACTTTTAGCTTTTGTCAACTTTAGTCCTTATACTATGTGACTCTTGACACTTTTGATACTTGTGAATCTTTAAGCTATGATACTTATTGATACTTGATACTTAATTCTATGAAGCTAGATTCTTAAAACTTGATTCTTAACACTAGATTCTTGATGCTTAATCTAGATACTTAATTTTTTAAGACTTGATTCTTGATACTTGGAAAGTAGATTCTTGACTCTTGATACTTGGTGCTTGACTCTTGAGACTCGTGAAACTTGAGACTTGGTTGAACGAGATACTGGAGACTTGTCACTGACGGAAGCTATGAAACGTAGAAACTTTGTGTTAATGATGTAATCTAGTTATGTGTACAGGGGATCTTTATCCCCTACTACAAATATCACTTGTCACTGCAGTTTTTACTGTATACTAAATGTTTGGAATATATAAATTATGGATTCCGTCGTTTGAAATATAAAACAATTATATTTGTAAATATAAACGACATTTGAAATAAATATAAATAATTATATTTATTTTAAAAAAATATATTATACGAATAACGACGTTTAAACGAAATATAACTAATTATGGTTTTGTTGTGAAAGTTTCCGAGGTTTGGGCGTTTGAAACAAATATAAATAATTATATCTATTTTAGATTAAATATCGGTTTTCGTTAACTTATAGCGTCGTAAAAATAAATACGTCTTCTTATTTATGCTATAAGAGAAGCTCGAATTTCAATAAGTGTTGTTTAAACAATAGAATTAAGTTTTGTATTTTGGAGTTTTACCGAAAAAACGAACAGAGTTTCATCTTGTTTTTGGACGATCCCAACAATCTGAGTGTCGATATATTTTTCAAAAGTCAACAATATTTCAACAATATAACACTATATGCATAATTTTTCGTCAAACGTATCAAAAGTAACTAAATTATAAAAGAGTTGGTTCGAGCTCGGTCGTGAATAAATCTAAAATCTAAAATCTTTAAAATCTAATCTAAATTTCGAAAAAAGTTAAAATGTTACCGGATCTTCATTTGACTAAGTTTTGAATGCGTTGACCGTCTGTTGACCCGAGTTGGCTCGGGTGTTGACTGAGTCGACTCGGTTTGCCCTGACGTTGATCGGGGTCTGACCCGCTAACTCGAACCCGTATCTCGACCCGTGACTGAAACTGAAACCAAACATCACACTTGAACCGATGAGTTTAAAACCGACTCCAATCCAAACGAAACCCGTACTAGAATAGAATCGAATCTGAACGCGAACCAGACCCGAACATTTTGACCATGAATACCCACCACCACTGCCATCACGTCACGCCACCACTGTCGTTAATTTCCGCCCACTGCCGCCTACTGTCGTCACCATCGACACCCCCCGGTCGCACAACACTACCACCTACAACGAAACCAACACGGCCCAGAGATGGTGGTTCTACAAAGCATTTGAAGAAAGAAAAAAATGAGAAGTTGGAACTTTACCAGAACTCCGGCGGCTACTGTCGCCTCCGTCGGACATGCGTCACCAGTCACCCACTATCACTGTCACCTTTCACCCTCAATCAACATCCTCATCCTCATCTGTACAGCATCACATCATCGTCACCGTTGTAGTCGCCGGAAAATAAGGAACGAGAGAGAGAGTGGTGTTTTTCGTCGGTTTGAAAACCAGCGCCGGAAAGTCAGCGGTCTCTCTCTCCTTTCTGATCTATTTGTCGCGCCGTACGCCACCGTGAGCCACCACCCGAGGGTGGTGGTTGGCCGTATAATCGAGAGCAGGGGGTGTTGTGTGGGCGGTGTGAGGGTTAGAGGTGTAACAGGTGGTTGTGGCGTGGGGGGTGCTTGTCGGAGAACGGAGAGCACCGGTGAAACCGGCCGGACGTTAACTCCGGTGACCGGAGTTGAGTGAGGGAAGGCAGAGAACCCGTGAGGGGGTGTGGCTGAAGAAAGATTGAGGGGGTTAGGGTTTTGAGGTTATAATATGCTTTATATACGGTTTTGTTTAATGGGTTGGGCCCAGGGCCGGTTAGCTTTTTTTAACGGCCCAATACGCTCACGAGGCCCAATTTTTTGAACCCGAACGTCGTAATATGTCACAAAATAATAGATTAAGTCGAAAACACTCCGAAACTACGTCGGAAATCGATATTGGGCGCGTATATCTTGTCGATTGTTAAAAATGCGTAAATTGACTCGTTCGTCGTTTCTTGTCTGTTTTGCAATCCGTTTTCAACTATGGATAATAAAATTGGAAAACAAAGCTAAATATGTCATAATATTTCGTCTTTTAAGTTAATACGCATGTTTGATGCTCCCGTTTTGTTGCCGGTGCGTTCCTGCAGTCGCGTTGTGATCCATTAAGGCCCA
The DNA here is from genome assembly GCF_002127325.2 of Helianthus annuus. Taxonomy (NCBI): domain Eukaryota; kingdom Viridiplantae; phylum Streptophyta; class Magnoliopsida; order Asterales; family Asteraceae; genus Helianthus; species Helianthus annuus. The sequence continues at coordinate 139,820,202 of NC_035442.2, forward strand.
ATACGGTTCATTAAGACATATATGATCTACTATCGGCCATTGTGATCCATTAAAGCCCAATATGGTCCATTAAAACATATATGAACTTTTATTGACCATTGTGATCCATTAAGGCTCAATATGTTTCATTAATACATGTTTAATCTACTAGTGTCCGTGTGATTCATCAGTGGTCCATTTAACACATATATGATATAGTATTGGTTATTATGATCCATTGAGGCCTTATACGGTCCATTAAGACATATATGATCTACTATTGGGCATTGTAATCCATTTAGCCCCAATATAGTCTATTAAGACATGTTTCTACTAGTGTCCATTGTGATCCGTATAGGCCCAATATGGTTGATTAAGACATCTATGATCTATTATTGGCCATTGTGATCTATTAAGGCCCAATTTGGTCCGTTAAGACATGTATGATCCATTACTGGCCATTGTTATTCATTTAGACCTAATATGGGCAATTAACACATTTTGATCTACAGGTGTCCATTGTGATCCATTAAGACCCAATATGGTCAATTAAGACATCTATCATCTACTATTGTCCATTATGACCCATTAAATCGTAATATGGTTCATTAACGCATATATGATCCCTATTTGTCATTATGATCCAATAAGACCCATATAGTCTTTTAAGACATGTATGATCCAGTATTAGCCATTGTGATTCACTAAGGCTCAATAAGGTTCATTAAAACATGTATGATCCACTATTGGCCATTGTGATCCATTTAGGCCCCATATTATCCACTAAGGCATGTTTGATCTACTATTATCAGTTGTGATCCATTAAGGCTCAACATGGTTCATTAATACATATATGACCCAATATTGGCCATTATGATCTATTAAGGCCCAATATGGTATATTAACACATCTGTGATTAGGGATGAGCTTGGTACCTGTACCGAACATTCTGGTACCGAAAATACCGATACCGAAATGGGTACAAGTACTGGTATCGAAAATGTTTGGTACGATACTGTATGGTACTTTTATTTGAAAGTAAAATTCGGTAAGTAACGAACCGATCGAAAGTACCGTACTCAAAACGCCAAAAAATGGGTACAAAAAACAAGTCCGTACAAGAAATTCGACACCCATGCTAATATGCATACATTACAAACGTATATAAACGTAACTAATATGCATACATTAACATATTATTTAGAAGAAAACAAATATGGTTTACAATCTATAATATTTAATTTTTTAATTTTAAATATGTAATAAATTTTTTTGTTTTCTAATATTAAATAATGTGATTTTTTAAACGAGAATACTATTTGAGAGGGAAATTTTGAATGAGATATTTTGGGGGGAAATTTAAGTTTAATACTATTTGAGAGGGAAATTTTGAATGAGATATTTTGGGGGGAAATTTAAGTTTTGGAGGAAATATTTTAGGGGGGAAATTTAAGTTTTGGAATGAATTGTTTTTTGGAGAAGTTTTAGGACGAATATTTTGGGGTTAAGTCTATGTTTTAGGATAAAATATTTTGGTGGAAATTTTTAAAGATGTAATAAGTTTAACCTTTGGTCACACATTTTTAAGTTATATTATAATAAAACTCTAACGAATAAGCGTCCTATAAAACTAATGTTTTATGACTCAAATATCAAGTGTCCTATTACGGTGTATTATAATAACACCACAATGGTTAAGCGTCCTATAAAGTTTAAAGTTATAAGACTCAACTGTCAAGTGTCCTATTAAGTTAAGTTCTAATATGACTTCGACTAGAAAGGGTCCTATAACACGAACATTTATGACTTAATTACAACGTGTCCTATTGATTTATATTATAATAGGACCCCAGATGATCAAGTGTTCTAATATAGTACCATATAATAGGACACTAACAATTAAATGTCTTATAAAGTACTTTATTAGGATCTACATTTTAAGTGTCCTATTAAATTATATGATAATAGGACCCCAAAAAATCATACATCCTATTAAATAGTTTTTTAGGACACCGGTTTAGTAGAGTATATTATAAAAGGACCCGAAAGTTCACTAGTCCTATAAAATAGTTTTTTAGGACCCTCTTTTACAAGCGTCCCACCGAAAAGGTCCTAAAAAGCCATTTTTGTTGTAGTGTCTGGATTCTATAAGGATGCGTTTAAGCACATGTTCAGTTCCATAGCTCTCTATCTCGGCTTCCATTACTCCAGGTTCCTGCAAAATGTTTACATCCCCAATTCAAAAGATAAATGACGAAAATAACATCATTTTCAGCTTCACGTTAATGTTTTGATGTATTCATATCGTCTTTAAAAAGTTAGGCACACGGATTAGAAGCATTGTGGTTTTAGTACTTTTCTTCGAAGAACGTTGCTCCTATGAATTTAGATAATAATAATTTATTGAGGAACAAAGATATGTAAACTTGCATATCAAATGTTTCTAATTAGAATAAATAAAGTATCATGACAATTCATTTTTTAAAATGAATTCCATTACATTTTTACCTTTTTAGTCTTATAAACTGCATAATATGAAACGTGTAACAATAAAATATAACAAAATTATCAAAAAAAAAAAAAAGAACTTAAGTTTTCAAAATTGTTGTATGACCGAAAGGTTTCTAAAATAGTCAAGTTATCCCCTGCTAATCATCTAGTCATAAGCAAAACACCAAAGAAAAGCCTTAGCTGCGGGCTAAACAATAAAAATAAGCCTTTAGCCGGCGACTAAGTTATAAGTGTCTTTGCTAACAGAGCTGATGTGGTGAGTTCTAATTGATTTAAATAATTTTGAGAAAAAAAACTAAAAAGCAATGTTTAAAAACCGGTTTTTAATATAGTTAAAAGGGCCGTTATTCCACACCGTGTAAGTTAGCGATAAAGCCCCCTGCTTACATGGCGCTTATGTGGCGTAATAAAGCCCCTAGGGCTTTAAACCACACCCTCTAGCCTAACACAGACAAATTACAAATCCAGTACAAAAAAAATTCTACATGTATAGGCATAAAAGTTAGAATGGTTGAAATTAAAGTATATGATATATTTATGTAATAACCTAAAATTGAAATATAATAACATAACATTAACATTTCAAATACACTATGTATATTTTACATGTATAGGCATAAAAGTTAGAATGGTTGAAATTAAAGTACCAACCTGCCAACGGACTTACCCGTGAAGATGCAACAGCTAATCCAGGAATCAGCGTATTGTCATCGATTTCTATCCCCAGTAAATCCATATCCAGATTTGCACCAAAGGCAAATGATTTTTCTAGCGTCTCTAGCTCCTTCTTAACATCTGAACATATTCAACTAATAAAAACCATAATACAATAGTTTAATGGGAAAATGAAACAGAAGGTCTCAGATAAAAAAATTGGGATAAGATGCAAAAGTTTTATGAAGGAAAAACATACAGAAGTGAAATTCACCACTGGATAAGAGGCCATGGCCGATGCTCTAATCGGATTACATCATAAAAATCAAAGAAAACATACCTAGATGAGAGTTCGAATGATTGAGTTTTAGGGATTTATGAAGTGGGTATGGCCAGGTACAATCGCTACATATGAAGCCGTAGATGAGATTTAGGGTTTTTAAAATTGAATGTGGGTGAAAGATGATAGCTAGGAGAAATCAATTTGATTAGGTTTGGAGATTTAAAGAGAAATCAATTTGTCTGGAGAATGATTTGAACTGATTGAGAGAATTGATTAGGTTTCCAAATTGAAGAAAGCGTAGGTAGAAAGAAGGAAATACAATTGGCGCTCAAATATCAATTCTCTGGCCAAAGAGCATTGCCACATCAAGGTCAAATAGTCAACATTATTTTGCTTTAGTATAAGAGATTGATTGTTCAAACCAAACCGGTTAATGAGCATCTCCTTTCCCTTTCTTTCGGAACATGCTTCTGAGATTCAATCCTTATCCCCAATCCTCCAAATACTTAACTAGTACAAAAATGAACAAAGGATGCTATGGGTGTTTTCAAAAGATGCGGTTAGTAAGTTGCAACCGCATCTTTTGATTCATCTGATAAAGTCATGTATTCATTTTGAAAAAAAGCATCGCCCAAAAGATGCGGTTCTAATGTTACCGCATCTTTTGCATCTTTCAATTTTGCAAAAGATGCGGTTCTAATGTAACCGCATTTTTTGCATCTTTCAATTTCGCCCATAAGATGCGGTTCTAATGTAACCGCATTTTTTGCATTCTTTCAAGTCATCTGATCAAGCATTCAAAGCATCGCCCAAAAGATGCGGTTCTAATGTAACCGCATCTTATGTATGAAAAATGAATATCTTTTGAGATTTCAAAATTTGTTTTTATATGGATATAATACACAAGTTGTTTGCTAAACAGAACTGACATCCACTACAAGAAACTGGTAAAAATAAAGCATGTGCGATTATTAAAGAAATTACAAATATACACACACACATTAGTGTTATTTTACAATATCATAATTTGTTTTTTTCATAGGCTATATGGAGGGTGTCGACAGTGTTGGTGTTTCAGTAACTCTTCATTCGGGTCGGCTTCTGGGTCAGGCAGTAATTGGTATAAAAAAAACAATGCCACAACGAAAAGATGTGCAAGATGCACATTTAGTGGTCCTAAAACACGTGACATGTAACGCCCTGCGTCCCTGAACTTTTAGCTTTTGTCAACTTTAGTCCTTATACTATGTGACTCTTGACACTTTTGATACTTGTGAATCTTTAAGCTATGATACTTATTGATACTTGATACTTAATTCTATGAAGCTAGATTCTTAAAACTTGATTCTTAACACTAGATTCTTGATGCTTAATCTAGATACTTAATTTTTTAAGACTTGATTCTTGATACTTGGAAAGTAGATTCTTGACTCTTGATACTTGGTGCTTGACTCTTGAGACTCGTGAAACTTGAGACTTGGTTGAACGAGATACTGGAGACTTGTCACTGACGGAAGCTATGAAACGTAGAAACTTTGTGTTAATGATGTAATCTAGTTATGTGATACTACTACACAATAATACGCAACGCAACGCTTAATCTAACTCGCAAAACGAATCAACAACGGTGAAACTGGAAGGATGGGATTGACCGAATGGCAATCCGATCGGATGACCATCCGATCGGAGGGCCACTCGATCTAAGTGCCATCCTGTAACACCTCGAAAAATTTCGTCCAATAATGTCTTGACACGTGTCATAAGGTTCCGGTATGTGAAAACAAACTTTAGAGGGACTAAAAGTGACAAACAGTGAAAACTATGGAACGTAAGGGTCCAAAGTGTCAACAATAGATAAATAGACTTTATGATAACCCTACATAATGTTCATAACCTTAAACGGATGGTTCATGGATCATACGAAGCGGAAAATGCCCAAAAGTGAGGAATTACAAACTATAGGGGCCAAAAGTGTCAACATGTTGAATTTATACCTCTGATTGAACTTTTGGCAGACCCGAAGCTTTATAATGCTAAAATATATCACTAGAATATGTGGTAAAAATTTCGTGAAGTTTCGATAATGTATGAGAAAGTTATGGCCAAAACCGTACTTGAGGGGTTAAAAGCGTCAACGTCGAATTTCATGGCTTTTCGGTTGAGCGCAAAGTTATCCGAGGACATTACCATGTTGGTAAATGTCCCAAGGTTCTTAGAAACCAAGTTTGGGGGTTTACGAGTCAAGATAAGTAGCCGAAACATCGCGTACAAGAACAGGGACCAAAGCTGCCAAGTGTGAAAGTTGTTTGGCTGACCAGCAGGCCAGGCGACCCGCCTGGACATGCCCAAGCGGGCCGCGTGAGACTATCAGATGCTGAGTTCGCGAATTATTTGCATTCTGGTCCGTTTTTGAAGTGTAAAACAGCTCATACCACCTCCTAATTGCTCCAATGGATGGTCTTGCATGCCTAGGCTACTGAGAAGCTATCTATAACATCTGAAATCCCCTTTTAAGCAGATCATTCACCACTTTTGTTGAGCACTTGTGATAGTAAGAAGAACATTCAACTTGCAAAGATTCTCAGAGCATTCCAGGAGCATTTCTGAACGACAAGGCCACCTCCTAGTGTTAACTAAGCATCAATAGGACCTTTGTAAGCTTCTAATTCAGTCTCAAATTCGTTCTAGCATAGTTTAATTGCTAAAAGTCAAACTGTTGTTCTTATACTTTGACTTTCTGATTAAAAGAGTTTTACTATGTCATTTCTCAAATTGAAACCAGATATATGTTGGTATTTATGTGGGAAACAAACCCTCAAAAGGGTATTCTCTGATTCCCACCATATGCATGCTAATTGTCGAGTCAAACTTGTTTCTAAAAAGTCAACAGAAGTTGTTTTTGCAAAAATAAGCTTAGATGATAATGTAAAGGACATGCAATCTGTTTGATCATTATAAACAACTTATAATACATGTAAGAATATGTTTTATCATAATAAACTCGACAAATCTTTAGTATAAATACGAATCGGAACCGAAAGTCTTGTAAAACGACTATTGCGTAGACTATCGATTCGGATTCGTACATGCATGTTGAGATCTGTATTGGAGAGTATTTTTGACCATTTTTATTTTGGTAAAACTCTTTGGAAATTTTTGTTGCTTGAGTCTATACTTAGCCGATTCATTTGCATGTTTCCGATTATGCTTAAAAGTTGACTATTTTGCCCTTTTTGATATAAAACGTGATTTTTGGAAAAGTGAAAGAGTAGAAATCTTTATTTCTAATATATAAACTTGCACCGAAAATTTCGGATCAGTTGGTGGTCCAGATTTTGAGTTATGGCCATTAGCGTAAAACTATGTTCTTAAGTTACATAAACGGCCCTTTTCGCGTATAACCCATTTCAGGCCACGTTTTGATACAAAACTTTTTACCCACTGATGTTATATAATATTTTGGGATTTTAGATGATTTTTATTTAATTTTTGGCTGGTCGTATCTTAGATCACTTAGTTATGTCGGTTTATGTCGGTTTTGACTATTTAAGTCATAAAATGAGTTTTACACATCCTTTTGACCCGAAACCTTTTTCTACTGATTTTATATGATAAGTAAATCATTTTGAGCATTCTGGGAATATAAAAATCTCAGCTTTCTTTTGAAAACTCGGAAACGGCTCTAAATCGTATTTTAAGCGTTTTTAACGCATAGTAAGCGTTATACTCATTTTGAACATATAAGACTCATACCCACTGATGTATTTGGTATATTTTTATATAATAACAGAAAGTACAAATGTTTGAACTCAGATTTCCAGTTTTGGCAGTTTTAGCCCTTGTGAAATTACTAAAATACCCCTACGGTGCATAGTTTGATTTTAAATGTTAAGTTTGGTATATGGGTCATACCCTACTGTTATAATATGTTAAATGAAGTATATTTACTGTATAAACCAGACCCGAAACTCAGATTTCTAATTTGACTCTTTTATAATCTTTTAAATGACCAAAATGCCCTTCTAAGGCATAAATTGAGTTTAAAATTATTTCGGGCAATATAGAACATAACTTACTGATGTTATATCATATATAAAGCATATTATCTCAGGGAACTTGCATTTGACTCTTTTGGCTACCCGTAACGCCCTTTTTGCGTTCGGTTCGGTTTACGTAACTAGTTTGCGTAAATTGACCGAAACGGGTCAAACGTTATCATTTTTATCTCAAAATCCAGAATGTATTTAGTATACCCATATTATACAAGTATTCAAACTTGTCGGGTCTAAATCACATTCTATCCGGTCTTTCGCTTAGTCGTGCGTAAACCGTATCATCCTTAAAACTAACCGGTCAAAGCTTAGGCTTAAATAAAAGACCCGTTAGGAATCTAATAGGTTATTATAAACCTTTGTTCCAGATTAGGAGGCCCAGTAAAAGCTACCAACACTTATCATTTGTGACTTATACTTGCTCAGGTAAATACATTTTGACTTATTTTCCCTATACGGGCTTGGGGTACGGTATATAGTATACCGCTTGATCGGGCGCACAAGTCCTGCACCTTATGGGTGTACAGTCTTGAATAGCTTGTGCGACTCGTTTAAACAGTCTTGTCTTACTTTAGGCTTTGGGGGGTTATTGACCGTGTCCCGGATATCCTTGGCATTATCTTACGAGATGACCACGACCAGAGCACGGGGTGTAGGCGTACACCCGGCGTGTATAACTCTTTAATGTGGTGTGTTATTTAACCTTTAGCCCGGACAGCAGATCCCGGGCCACCATAAGTACGGGTACATGTAAATCGTTCACAAGTTATAATGCATAAATATCCCAAGTTAATAAAATATTTATGCCATATGCATTTAAATCAATTTTCAATCATTTTCAAAATGAGTCAGTCGATTTGTATTTACCAGTGTAAACTGACGTATTTTTCCCAAAAGGTTAAGTGCAGGTACTATACGAAATAGGCTGGCTGTTTCCTAAGTGCGTCCACTATAGTCTCGCAAGCTCGGACGACAAATAACTGTTGAACAATTTTATCTTATTTTATTTGATCCGCCTGTGGATCCGTTTCAACTACTTATGATGTTTATTATGTCATTTTAATTAAAGTTGAAATGTATCTATTCTGCTTCCGCTGTGCATTATTATATTGTGTTGTTTGTCTATGACAATGCCAACTACGTCACTGTACCCCACACCGGGCCCACCGGTGACACGTGGAAATCGGGGTGTGACACATCCGATCCACTTGCCACATCGCCTTAACCTCACTCTTGCACTATAAATAGGTCTGTCACATCATTCCTCACTGATGTGACAGCCTCACTCGACCAGACGCACGCCCTCTCCCATTTCTTCCATTTCCCGGCGATTTCGGTATGTTTTACACTAGATCCTTGTACATCTTTGATCTACGCACTATTCTCCACATGATTCTTCTTTGAAATCACACTTTTCACCATGAAATCTCTCGGATTTGAGCTCTTGAGGATGACGTCATCATGGCGGCTTGTACAACTATTGTGTGATGTCATTCTAGTCAAGATCTAGCTTAGATCTAAGGAATTTCATGAGTTCTTATACCGAATCTGTCACACCCCAACTGATGGCGGAATCATCGGGGCATGGCACTGAGCGAAACAGATTGTCCAGAAGTTTCCATAACAATTACTATTACTATTCAATTTAAATTAATACGTCCCATACCGTATCTCAAACAGTACATAAATTATTACAGACAAAATCCAGGAAAATATTTCTATTCTGACAACTCAAATTTTAATTACAGCAATTGTTTATCTGCTTCTAGAGACCCATAATTTGACCACTACAGACAACTATTTGTTGGGCTCTAAAGCTTTATTCTAGCCTCGCTTTCCTAGCAGATAAGCATCTTAAACACATGTCACATACGTTAAAATAAAGTCAATACATAAAATGTAAAGGTGAGCATACAAGTTTGATAGTAGCATATAGAGTTCGAAATAGTTTATGCATAACCAGCACGTACACAGAGGTAAACGAAGCATGTTAATTATCGACATGGATCTATCGATACCAATGACTGCGGGTTGACTGCCCGAGGCAGTTCGCAATACATGATTACCACCGTAATCCATGCAAGTAATTGTCCTTAACAACTCCGTGTGAACGGGTGCTGAGTCCAAACTATAGTACTATCGTCGTTAAGGCAGGTAGACAGCATTCCACGTGTAAACATAACAACAAGCACTCATTTAGTAATGTAATACATGCCGTAATGAGCGTTTAAAGTAATTGCGTAGTGTGTTCGATTGTGATTTAGAATAAGTAATGTATGTAACACCCAAAAGTGCTAAAGCAAAAAGGGTTCGAGTATACTCACAGCGGTTGATGAATTGAAGGGAGTGCTTGAGAGTAGGGTTAGCCTGAATAGTTCGATAGCATAATGATTAGCAACGCGTAAAACGAAAACAAGTGTTGGAGGGTCGGACAGCTGGTCGATCAGACGGTAGTCCGATCGGACGGCTGACCGTTCGGTTGACAGTCCGCTCGGACAACTGTCCGGTCGGGCGGTAGGCCGATCGGGAGGCTGTTCGAGTGGATTGTTTCTTCCTTTGAGTAAGATGTGTTTGTGTATGATGGTTTGACTTTTTGCAGTATTTGAAAACATTGAAGTATCTTTACCTTTTAGGTCGGTCGATCGGACGGTCGTTCGATCAGCCGGCAACCCGATCGGCTAGGTACCTCAGCAAAAACAAGTTCTCAGCAGGGTGTCAACTGATCGAACGGCTGTTCGATCGGGTGGCACTCCTAGTGCGTCAAACATGTTGAAAAATCGTTTAAGTGTTGAAGTATAGTATCTCATGATCCGAAGAGTAATCCAATCGGACGGTAGTCCGATCGAACAGCAGTTCGTTCCATACTCCACTTCAAATAAATTGGTTAAGTGTGGGACCATGTGCTAGCCGATCGGCTAGCCAGTCGATCGGCTGACTGTCCGATCGGTCAGCACCCTGACCTGATCAGCCTATTCGTCTAACACTTGGTTGTTCTGATTGTTTGTCATTTTATCGAGGTATTTTGAGAACGAGCCAAACAACAGAAAACTCGTCTTTACTTGGTTCCCCTGATCAGACAGGAATCACCCAAACCTGGCCAGTGAACTGTTCGGGATGGCTGTTTAACGTTTAACCCGAAATCGGTGAACCTCGTGGATAGAATCCAGATCTTTGAGCCATGCAACCACCGGAATGATTAGCAAGTCGGCACAAGCTCCGTTTCTAACGGTCTTGAAGGCATTGAGTGCAGTCCGATCAGCTGGCTGTTCGATCGGCTGGTAGCCTGATCGTTCAGCTGCCTGATTCGAGTGTTTGGTGAGACGATTTTTTATATTTCGATTTTGATTTCGAACGATGCGAGGACGATAGAGTTTCCTATTCAAATTACTTTTTAATCCTAATCACTCATATCTCGCGCTATCCTTTCTCCACTAATTATCGTAATTCGATTTCGATTGAGTTCGATTGAGTTTCGATTGCGATTCTAATTTCGATTGATTACCACACATAACATAAAGTAAACATGCACAAGTAACACATAAGGCACACACACACGTATAATAACACCAAAGTTGCATAATTCGAGTTTCGAGTTCGATGATGATTAGATTAGTTTGATTATTGATTAATTGACTTTATCGCATTGATACTTCCTTTCATTCACAGTCGTAAAGCTTTTCGCAGCGAAAAACATTCGATTACTTCGACTTTAGCAATTACTCAACATAATACAACTAACGTAAACATAAAATAGACTAACTACAGTCAAAGAAGTCAAAACAGCAGTTGAGCAAAGAGTGATAGTTCACAATTAGCGATCTTTTCTTCCTTTGACTTCAATCTTGACTTTGACTTTGACTTTCGAAAACACGAGGTGTTACAGAATCTTTACTAAATCTAGACTTTTTCGACTAAAACTCATGTTTCGTTCATCTTTTCTTAAACTTTTACTTAAAACGGTGAAATCCGGGTCTAAACGGGCTGTAGACTTGATGATTAGTCTGGAGTCGGCTTGGAAATGGATTGTTGCCGGAGAAGATGGCTGGATTATGGATTCAAACTTGAACACTGTCAAGAACAGACACCTGATCGGATGGGGTGATTCTCATCCGATCAGACAGGCTGAGCTACGATGTGTACACCATTAAGCACACCAAATACCTACGTGATGACACCGATGGGATTTACGTTGATTAAGGTATGATATACTCAATACACTATTATACCTTATTCTTGTTTTTCTAATATAGTAAACATTTTATTAATATAACTTATTCTTATTTTATGCAGGATAAACGAAAATAATGAAGTAAAAAAGACGTGTTTGATTATTTGTGCTAACTAAGGAGACATTGTCGATTGTTTGTGTTCTTTCATTTAAAACTTTTACATTGGATGGGCCAGCGTTTTCCTTGATTGAAAATACACCTTTTCACTTTATTATTATTATTATTATTATTATTATTATTATTATTATTATTATTATTATTATTATTATTATTATTATTATTATTATTATTATGAAATCTAAATTCATTCAAAACTCTTAATTAGTGGGGAACATCTAAACACACTTGGATAATTATTGTTCATGTTTGCAAAAGACCCGATATCAACTAAGCAATTGCCGATGGGTAATTATTGTTGATGTTCGGGTCGGGACGAGTTTCATACCGTTTCGACCAGTACCATTTCGACCCGTACTGTTTTGACCCAAACCGTCTCGAATCGAACCGTTTCGACCAGTACTGTTTCGAACCCAACAAAATTTCCCCTTGATGTACAATCTCATTAAAAAAACATTTTTAACCAAACCGACCCGAAACCCGTTCTGACCCGAACCAAAACAACCCCTTTTTTAATTGACCCATTTTAACATATGACCCGACCCAACCCGTTTGCCAGGTCTACGTAATATTGTTATCATCCTTATCCTTAGTCTAAGGATAATTATTATTTTTTTTAAACCGTAAGCGCAAACCTCCTTCCCCAAAATTCTCCCCCCAAAACTCAAACCCCTACAATCTAACCCCACGACTTCCCACCTCCATTTTCACCACTTCCCACATTCAATCTGCCATTTGCCACACTCCATCGCAACCCTAATTCTCCAAAAAATTCACCTCCAAACGACCCTCTCCAGCCAATTGTTCCAACGCCCCCAAAACCCCACAGCGCCATCTCTCCAGCCAACTGTTCCGACGCCTCAACCCCTCAGACGCGGGTCTTCGTCACCCCTCAAACGACACCTCCAGTTCCGAAACCACATCTAAGAGGTGATGAAACCCTTAACCTTCTGATAAATTTCATTATTTATATGTTTGGGTTTAACATTTGATGTGGTTGAGGGTATAAACATATATATAGTTTGTGGTCCAGATTCTTGTTTGTATTACACGTGTAGTTTATTCGGAATATGATTCTTATATATTCGAGCAACGCGGGCTCGACTTGTGGCTCGGCTCGACTCGTGTCTATGCTTGACGACTCGACTACATTACTTTTAACAGATCTTTGTTGAATCTTCATTACTTTTAGTCGACTACTCTTCTTGATTTAAGGTACCAATGTTAGTTCTTTCTGTAACATCATATTTTACTGAAGTAGAAATCTGTACCATCATATTTTATTAAAGTTGAAACAAATATGTAACTATGTTCTGCACATGGATGAAAATGAAGTGGAAGAACGGTTAAACCAATGATATAGTTGTTATGAGGAATGATAGCTTAGATGCTTATAATGTACACACACAACTTTTCATTCTTCGGTTTGGCCTATCTAAACTTAACACAAAATTAGTAAGTTTATTCGGAATATGATTTTTAGTGTATTGCACGTGTAGTTTATTCGTAAAAAATATATATATTCGAGCAACGAGGGCTCGACTTGTGGCTCAGCTCGACTCGTGGTCAGCAATCTGTATAAAGAACACAGTTAGTTGTTAATGAAGGTATGCAAAAATTTAATTTAATTCTTCTCCTCTTTAAGTTCTTTTAGTTTTTTCTTTCTATCAAATTTGTGTATAACTAACACAGTTAGTTATGAAGGTTATGCAGACATTGAAATCAATTCTTCCCGACTTTTAGTTCTTTTCTTTCTTTTTGTTATCAGATTTTTTAATTAGTTTAAAATTGTGTGTTAGTTTCCCAGTTTCTTAATTTTCTAATAAAACCATGAATTAAGTGAACGTTCAATTCTTTAATATCCTCTTAGGTTAGAAATTGTTGATATGATTCTATGAATATTGTTAATTTGCTAATGCCTAATGGAATATGTGATTATGTATTTGTGTGAAGAACCTTACCTGACCCGAATTGTGGAACCGACCCGAAAATTTTATATCCGGTTATATAGTATTATACACTTTTCTTGCACCTTATCATGACAAGTAATATACACTTTTCTTCAATATATAGACATACACATACGCATACACATACGCATACGCATACGCATACACATACACATACACATACACATACACATACACATACACATACACATACACATACACATACACATACACATACACATACACATACACGTACACATACACATACACATACACATACATATACACATACACATACACATACACATACACATACACATATATATTAAATTGTTCTATATATTTTATTTTTTAGCCATCACCGGAAGCTTTTAATATTTGAACCAACCACTTCAAGCGCATTTATTGTTGATTCAATAAAAAAGGGAAAGTTGGAGGAAAGTTACCTCATTTCAGAGCTAATTCCCGGTGGTTTCGAGAGAAATTTTACATGGACAGTTATCAATGTAAGTTTTCTTTTTTTTTTAATGTTTTTTTCTGGTGTTTAAAATAATTAATGGGGAAAGTGAATACGGCGCTGTTACACACATAAGCTTAAACCCGCCTCCCCTAAGAAGGCCACGAGAAGAATCGTAGGCATGGACTCAATGATGTAATTAAACTGAATAATAGTTAGGAAATTTTTAATCAAAACTGCGTAGTTTTGATGGGTTTTCCGTGTAAGCTTAGGTGTATAACAACACCGTATTCACTTTCCCCATAATTAATTGTGGAGTAACTGTAGTGCTACCAACAACCGGGCTCATGGGAATGCGGTTATATGTTGATAAAACATATGTGGGAGTTTGTTGAAACAATTCAACATGACTTTATTAATCGTGTAAGTGTATTTCATATATTTGGGATACATCAGCCTTTTAATTTATTTGTATACATTTATATACTGTGTTTTGTTTGTTTTTCATAAATGGAATACACAAGAGAAGACTTCGGGTGAAGAAATTGAATCTATGGTCGTAGACTTGATTGAGCGTTGTATTAAGGAGGTGTTTGGGGTTCGGACATGAACTCCGTAAAGGTGTCTCAAGGTTAGCTCAAATTCCACCATTTAATGTTCATTTATATCTAACGGATAACAAAAAATTTGCTTTTAGTATAAAGATATGTATTGATATACAACGATCTTTACGGTTCTAAAGTCTTTTATTACGGTTCTAAAGCCTTTTCTTACGGTTCCTAATGTATATAATATATATTTCCATATCCATAGTTGTTGTTTAATGTCTTCATATGGTAATCGCAGGAACTGAGTGAGATTGTTTTTGCACAAGAAAAGCAGATAATTGTCAAAAGCCATCAGTGAGGTTACAAGCATGGATTGAAGACATTGGTTTGGGTTAAAAATATGAAGACATCGGTCGGTTCAGGAACTTATTGTATGTCAATTTCATCTTTAGAGTTATATGTATTGTTGTGTTACTAGAAAACTTTTGTAATATTGTGTTACTTTGAAACCTCAGTATTTTATATTCTTGGGTTGTATTATATTTGTTTTAATTAATTTTGTTTTTTTATATATTTTATTTTAACTTTTAGAGAATTTGTTAAGGGAATTTATTGGAAATTTTTAATAAAATTTCCGAAAAATTATATATATATTATTTTACTCTAAACGCCAATAGATGCGGGTCTACAACCCCATCTCTTGATTATACTAGGGATAACTTTTTTGTTAATATATCAAAAGATGCGGTTCTAGAACCGCATCTCTAAAGCATATTATGGAAAAGTAGTTTTTTTGTTAATATACCAAAAGAAGCGGTTCTATCAAAAAATGCGGTTCTAGAACCGCATCTTTTGGAACCGCATCTCTTGGCATATAGCCAAAAGATGCCTTGCCATAAGATGCGGGTCTAAAACCACATCTCATAGCCAATTTAACCGCATCTTTTGATTAAATCTGTACTTTTTTAAACGGGAAGACATTCTCTAAAACATTCATAACGTGGTTAAAAAAGTCCCAAAACACAAACCACACCTCATGGTCCTTCCCCGTGTTGTGAGGTTGGTCTGACTAGGTTGTTCCGCGAACATGGACCTAGTTTGCATGGCATTGGGTGGGGTCCCTTTCAACCATTTGAGCTTTGAGAAAAAAAACACAAGCCCAACGACTATATGTTTAAGACAAAAAAATATTTGAATTTAAAACCTACACACTTACATCTTAAACCATTTTACTCTCAACTGAACTTGCACACTCTCGTTCAAATCATTTCACACTCAAACATATCACTCTCATCTCATCTCAACCAATTTTTGTTTTTTTTTTTAATTTTTTATAAAAAGCATGGATGATCAAATCTCATTCCAACAATTATTAAACACGATGACACAAATCAGAACCCTGACGAAATCAAACTCGATGATGAATCTGAAATAGTTCCCTCGTTCAATCAGGAAAAGGCGAGGTAGAAAGCAAAAGCAAAACAGAAGTTGATACCGGAACTAGACGATGAGCTGAAGGAGCATTGTCAAGATAAATGGACCAAACGAGAGGAAACAATGGACATGTGAAAACGTCAAATGCAATAATTTCTATATAATCAAGGCATCTCCATAATAATATAGACTACTCATACATAGATCTGGATCTCGAACGACTTAAAACGTGTGACACGATGTGTGAAATAATAAATAAACGACATAACTTATTCTAATTTCTTTTAGTTTGTTATGTGTTTTTATTTTAATTTTATGTATGTTTTTATTAATATTTCATGTATATTTTTAATTTAATGTGTAATTTTTTGTTTAGTTAAATTAAGTTTAAATAATATTCTATTATTAAAATATATACTAAATATAAAAAATAAATTATTATAAATGTAATTTGGTTTTAATTCTTTAATTGTAAAAGTAAGTGATGATGTGGAGTGTGAGGTTGATGATTGTAGAAGTTTGGTGTAGTGAGAAAAATGAAGGGTTTTAAAGGGAGTTAATAATCCCACATGGTAAAATCTTATTCTCACATAGTGTATACATGTCGTATAAGGTTATACGGCCAGTATAGAATAAAGTCAACTGATAGTAACTCGACTAACGAGTCAAATCAGGAGAGTCATCAAAACAATCAAAATAACAATCCGGGTTCGTTTAATCTAAATGTTCCGTTCTATGTCAACCTTGCGTCTGATGCATGTTAGGATCCTTGGGGTTTGGATGCCTTTCAAGTTAATTATGCTAGTTATTATCCACCGCCGCCCGTTGGTTTTCAATCCCCTCCTGCTAGTGGTGAACCGCTGGCCGGTAGTTTTCAATCTCCTCCTGGTAGTGGTGGACCGTCTAAGGGTCCAAATGGTGATTAGGAACCTAGTGAGTTTACAACCAATAAGGTTCATTATTTATACGTTTATTTGCCCACTACACCACCCAAAACCTAAAAATACCTTTTTTTTTTTATAAAAAATCGCTAATTTTCGTCTAAAAAAATGAAATAAAAATTATTAACTTAAAGTAGCGATTTTTAATAAAAATATTATTTTTTTGTGTGTTTTTAGAAATTTTTATGTATTTTTGGTTGTGTTCAAATTGGTTCTCGCGGTTCTCGCAATAAAGGGTGGTTCCTAACATATGATGCGTACGTGATGAAAATATAACATGTGGATTTTAATCTACAAACTCGGAAGACTCACAAACTCGAAGATTCACCATGCGGATTTCACAAACTCGAAAAATATAACATGCGGACTTCACAACTCGGAAAATATAACGTGCGGAATACTCATTGTGTACGCTCGTACGTTAAGGCCAATTGTACAATACACACTCTCTCTATATATAAAAGAGAAAACAACTATTAACCGGTCAATTTCTTTTAATTAAAATAAACTAGAAAATCATCCCGCGCGTTGCGTCGCGAGCAACGAAATTGACTACAACAGTGTGTTTAAACTAAAATTCAAGCACATGTTATTTAACCCAAAGCTTGAGTTCTTACTATTGAACTAAAATAAGGTAAGGCGTCAAGCATTTAGAAAACAAAATAGTACTTCTGGCTATACGCTTAGACAATCAACTAATATCCGAATGATTACAAAGCCTTCATATGTGATCAAACATCATCTTTTCGAGTAGCATCTGCTCAAAATGGCAAACTCCTGAGATTTAAAGAATATTATATATTCAATATCAAGTGACAAATTAGCTAAGAATACGCTACCATGTCCTTACTAAAATCAAATAATGAAAAGTCAGTAAATATATCATGTTAGCATCGGAACATACCTTGAATTCACGATTAACCTTTGTAAGCCCAACCTTGGTGGAGTCTTTCACAGCGCCCCGAGCGCCCCTGAAGCGTTTAAATGCACCCATCGACCTGCAAACGATTACATTTTCCATCATGAACTTTTATATTAGTTAATTGATCGATTTATAAGAAAAGAACACAGATTCGAACACCAAGCTTAATTTTTGAAAAAAAAAAGATGTTTTATTGTTCTCCTTATTTTTTTTAGTTTTCTGGTTTGATTCCAAGTATGTATCTCTCCACCGCCTATTATGGTTGCCAAGATATCCGGGAGGGCGGCAGTCGGCTGTTGCACAACCTTCATAACAAATAAAATATATCTATAGAGTATAGATGTATAAATTTTAAATTAGAAATGCAAAATTGAAAATACATTCATTTGATGATAAAAGCACTTAAAAATTGTTCTAGAAAGTTAAAGCATGAACTATATATAACTTAGCAGGTGGGGATAATGAATATTTTGTCTCTTGTTCCATAGCATCTAATCTGTTAGGTTTGCTAAATTATATTATTTAACCCAAAGATTCTAATTTGTTAGGTTTGCTAAAAGTTTTTTCATGTGATACTAAATCGTAATAGAACTCCTTCATTCCATAAATACCATCATAAACTTAGAGCAAGGCTTGTTAACGTAATGATGAAGAAGTGGAGAATAACCAAGCTTACCAAGGACTTGTTGATGAATTAAACAACAAACATGACCACACTATAAAAAAATGCACCAGTCAACACAAAAGCAATCTTAACTTAAAAAATTCTCAGTAAAAACCAAAGAGATCTAGGCATTATGTGCACCTTTATTCCAGCTATAATCATTCTCCACCAAAACCTACTACTTGGTTCAAACGAACGGTGCTTGAGTGCTTCACAAACGCCCTTTCTCCAACCAACGACAACCACGACCTGTAAAATTCAAATCCATTATCACTTCATTTTACGCACTAATTAACCATTCAATCAATTAACTACTCAACCAGGACCTCTAGGGATCCATTATTGGATATGGTGGGGAATAATCAATACGTACCGTATTGTTGCCGATGTATACGAAGATGTCACATGCAGGGTGACGACCGGTGGTCAGAGCAACTGGAATCTGATCGGAAAAGTTGTCGAAGCCATAACCATTGCTTTCATCAGTCGTTGCGTCTGTGATGATGACAATCTAAAAAAATTAGTTAATAATGCTAACTAAAAGAAGTTCACATATTTCAACTATAACTAAAATACACTTCATAAGATAGCCTGTTAAAAATTTAGTTAACAATGGTAACTAAAAGTTCTAAATGTTCCGGCTTCATATATAAAAGCAAAACGTTACCTGATAAAAACTTCTGTTGTAACCCCTACTTCAGACACAAACCAATATATATCCACTACGTGAAAATAAAGAAATAATTTAGGAGTAGCTTTTGGTCAGAATCGAAACATAGCTCAGTTGTTCAGATGATCCATTGATTCCACTTCCTTGTGCTAAAACGCAACCGTCAACTGTGTTCGTTCAATATCTAATCCAAGTGAACATCATTGAGTGCCCGATAAGGGCTCTTAATTATATTGATGGCCAAAAAGATAAAGTCAATGAATGGAATATGTGAGAAACATGTTGACCACTCTGTATTGTTGTGCTAGACCCTACCCGGCGACCCAAGATGCAGGACAGAAACACCCAAAATAGAAGAGCATATCTGGGTAAAAGGAAAATATCAGTTAACCTCAGCTAGCAATTAGAGAACCCCAAAATATAGCAAAGGAGGATCACAGGGAGGGTGACTGCTTCGAATTTTTAACTCAATTCCAGCCATACCAATCTGTTAAGAGGATCTTAAGAACCCAACATAATATCCTATTCGAATCATAAACACACATAGTCAGTCATTCATATATCCATGCTAGTTTAAGATACTTGTTATCAATTTCTCCCTTGTATTTACCTTCAGGCGTCGTGACCTCAGCTCCGTATCCGACTATCCTTCATCCCCATGAGTCTCGTCATCTCAATTAGTGTTTTTAAATCCCTTAGGGGATTGTAACCTATACCGAAAACTTTAAACACGCTTTAAAGAATATCATCAATATCAACTGAACTGGTGGATTATGCCCCCCTTAGACCATGTGCAGTGGGGCTTGAAACTAATGCCCCTCCCTTGGGCATGAAGCGACAGCCGACACGTGACAGTCCAGTCAGCATTGGGGCATTAGTTTAAAATGGGTGTAGTGATATAATGCCCAATAATGCCCCCATCCATTTCTATTTCTATTTTCTAATTTCCTATTGGCAATTCAATTAACTTTTTGATCAACAGGTGTTTTAAATGAAACGCCCAAACCACTTTTTGAAAGAAAACGCCTAGGGGCGATGTGGTGGGTGTGGTTTGGCATTATGGGGCAAAAAGCGCCCAATTCCTTTGCCACTACACATGGTCTTAGCAACTGTATCGAGGAACTGCACTCAAGATTAGCCAAAAAAAACCGTGTCACCAACATCTATTTTCAATTTGTGGAAAATTAAACCAATCCGGTGGAGATAATCTAGACAAAAATTGGGGATTAAGAACACCACACATAAGGTGGCTTCAATTCATCATACAGAATCAAATAAGATTAAAAAAGTTTCACAAATTCACATGTTATTTTTCTTAGGAGCTGGTTCATTTTATTAATTCATGGCAAATGAAGCATCACAATCTAACATACTCATCTCTGCCTTCAAACAACCAAAATCACAAAATCAGCAAAGAACCGAGCTACTAAAATCAAACAACCAACAACACAAAATCATGCCACTTGATCAAGAAGATAAAAGGTAAAAAACGTAACAAAGCCAGGTTAAGGAACCGTGGAAACCTAGCGATGCTGAAACTCTAAGTAGCACTGGATCGGGGTACGGGGATGATACGGGAACGAGGAAAGGCAAAACTCAAAATTCCAAGATACGGCAATAAGAAATATAAAAAAATAAAAATACATTAAACAAATTCCAAAAATACTACATCTTCCAAAGGTAATTAATTATCAATAATCAAATCATTTTCAAATTCCAGTTCATCTAGTGAGAGATCAGCAATCGATAGAGAATTAGAGATGATGAGACTTGAGAGTTTAGAGATTAGAGAAGCCGAATATGATAGATCTATTTATTTAATGGCCGGTTGTGGAATTTGAAATGGTAAAAACCCTAAAAATAAATGGAAACGGGCTGGATACTTCTACCAGATACGTCCCCAACATTGGAAACGTTTAGGAAACGTCCCCGATGAGTACCCATGGTGTTTCCGTCCCCGACAAGTACCCGAGACGGGTATGGCCACATAAATGGAGTCCCCGTGCTACATAGCTGAAACTCATAAAATTGTGAAATAAAAGAAGGAAACTTACCCCAATTGCCTATATGTTGCTCCCTACAGTGTCGATTGAACCATCACTGCTTTACAATCTGGGAAACAAACACCACCATGAGGATTGCCTTCCTATGTACCGATGTTTAGCACGACCCGGATAACTTCCCAAAGGCTCAACTGATGCCTTTTCTGTGAGTTATAAACCCTAGTCTCTCTCTATAAACAGTTAAACACCAACAATATTAACAAACCCTAAAAATCTCCATGAAAGATTATAAGATTGATTAAAGTATCACAACTCACAATAACAATAAAACTGTATGACGAACCTGGGACCGGCGTCGTCGCCATCGCTGGAAAACCAATGAAAATTGGTTGTTCAATTGTTGATTTGGTGGTAGGATTTATGTGATTGCTTGAGACTGATCGAGTGATTGTTTGAGACTTATGTCTTTTGACAGAGAGAGAGTAAATGTGAAGGTTTAGGGTTTTACACGTTGCAACTTGCAAGGATACGTGGCAAAGGGACACGCAAGATACCAAATGTACACATACCACATGTGAAGGTTTAGGGTTTTACACGCGGCTTCCAAATACCAAATGTACACATAACATTACTCAAGATACAACACAAATATGCACATAACACACTTTAAGCATGTAGTACAACCAGATAATGCCCATTTGTGTTACAAATTTATAATATATAATTGGTTAGTATTATAAAAAAATAAAAAATATATTTAGTTTGCAAAACTATATATTTATCTTTCGAGTCTCTTCAAGTCTTGTATAGAAATAACCAAATAATGATTCTTGGCAACAGGTAATGCTATATGCGAATGCTTTAAGTAGTGTCTTCAATTCTCACATAGAACTAACCAAGAATATATTTTTCTTTTGGTATTTATATAGCTATAGTGTGTCCTTTTTCAATATTATTATTTTTAACCGACCCAACCCATTTTAGCTCGCCCCGTTTTTGACTCATTCAAAAAGATTTATTTTTTTAATAGCGTACGGTTAGAATGTCACTAACCAAGTTAGTATTAAAATTCCCCTTTGCCTGAATTTAAACCCAGGAAGCAGGAACTTCAAGAGAAGCAAAGCTTCCCACCAAACCCTTTAACACCAAAGAGATTCAAAAAGATACCAGGGCAGAGCCCAGTGAGATGGGAAGAAACATAAACAAAGATAAATAATGATGTAAACCTAACACAAGTTACAGAGAACACAGAAACTTTATTGTTCGTTAACAACTTACCATAGGAAAGAACAAGTATACAAGCTAGAATCAAACAAAGAGTCTTTAAAGCTTAAGCAAATACAAATATATAAGGTAGTATAGAAGTATATTTTCTGAGCACCGATGCTTCTCTATTCGCTTGCAAGTTGCAACATATTGCATGATCATTTGAATTTGCAATCAGAAGCAAACGATTTCTTAAGCTTGTGAGCTTGAGTTGGCAATTTCACGTTGGTGGCCAATCCCACTGATTTAAGAAAGCTAATCAAGTACCAAGAGAAATCAATTTGCCACCATTCCAACCCATGTCTAGCTGAGTACTCGAAAGCATGGTGATTGTTATGCCACCCTTCCCCAAAAGTAACCATTGCCACCCACCTTCATTAAATGTAAATAACAGGGTTAAAACAACAATATATATTGTTTTTTTTATATAAGATTTTTGAAATATACCAATTATTTCTAGACAAATCGTCGGTGTTCCAAGCTCGTTTTCCCCATATATGGCAAACCGAGTTCACAAAGAAAGTGATGTGGTGAAAGCAGGACATCCTAACACCCTGCATGCATATATGCAATCTTGTGATACCCTTGTATATGCTTTAATCAAATGATAGGAAAAATAATATTTTCAACATTACCATAATCCAAACAAAGTAGGGGAAACCGCCCCAAGCATAAACAAGTGCCCCAAATCCAAATATATGCCACATGTAAGTTCTTTTGATAAACCTATAGAATGCTTGACTTTTTAAATCTTCTACATTGTTGCGTTCCTGATACTAAAAATCATAAACACTATATAATTAATAACATGAAAGAGCTTATATGGATGTATAAAAACAACATGAAATTGTAAAAGTATCCACCTTCTCCATAATGTAGCCGCTGTCAAATAACCAACCCATATGACTAAACCAAAATCCATAAGTGGGACTGTGTGGGTCTTTCTCTGTATCAACATATTGATGATGATACCTATGGATGCTCACCCAATATATTGGATCCCTCTATATGTTAAAAGAAACACAATGAAATATTTTCTTAGAGTTACATGCCAATTTATGACGATGAATATCCAAGTAAAAGTAAACAAAGATGCTAATTAATAGAAAATCAAATGAAAGATGGGTTAGATTAAACCTGCAAAGCATGAACCCCTAGATAAGCACATGTGTATTCCATCCATTTGGGTAGCTTCAGACTATGGTGCGCTAGAAGCCTGTGGTAACATATGCTTATACCCAACATTCCAGTAAAGACGTAAACCAAAAATGCGGACCAAAAAACACTCCAACTGAATGTAGACGGTGCAAAAAGTGCCAAAACATGTAGAAAAAACATTCCAGAGGCCATTTTTATGTCTACTGGCCTCCATCTTCGTCCCCATATGAGGTTCCTTTTTCTTGATACCACTACATTAGATAAAAAGATTCTTTGATGCTCTAATTCCTTTGCATCATTTGACGACATTACTGTATTGGATCAAATTTGATATTTTTAAGAATAACAGCCTTTTTCTCTTAGTAGTATCCCACACACTTGCAACTAAGTGGGTGGTGAAAGCAATTATTTATAGACGTGAAGCATGAACTATGTGCATTCATACACATACCATACGTAACACATGTGTATATGCATTTATGTAGGCATGTAGGTATGTAACGCTATGTATGTATGTATCATGAATGCATGTATATATAACTGAACATAGTAGGAAAAGGTCAAGTCATATCAGAAAATTTGTATCTGGGCGTTTAAATGAGCTTTTAGGTGATTATTAGAACTTCACAAACTGATTAACCAAATGATTATTTTGTTTATCCGTTGATAGATTCACCTTTATCCAAGAAATCCAGGTCTAAAAGTCTACCCATGTATTCGTTTCAAGGTTTAAGATCAAATACAAAGACTCCTAAAAATAAAAGTCGAACAAAGGGGATCAAACGGACTACAATTGACCTCATTCAAGCGGCATTGGAACCTCTCATCGAACTCCACGATGTGAGATTTTAGGTTTTCATTATTGGATTTATAAGTTGTAGATTTTAGATTTTTTGTTTATTGTCATTGTGTCTTTCATTTATCACTGTATCTTTTCTACATTTGCGTCATTGTGTCTTTTTTGCACCTCATTGTGTCTTTTTTTCTAGACATTTTGTTATATTTTTCGGGATTGTGTTATATTTTGCTTGACAATGTGTCATCTTGTATGATCCATTGTGTATTTATACACTTATTATTTATAGGAGCCTTTGTTTCAATTAGCTAGGACCGTTTACTACATATTTTTAGGGAAAATTATAAAATGGTCAAAGTTCATCATTTTTTTTTTCCAAAATACACATGGAAATTTAGTCTTCGCCAAAGTACCCAACCTCCAGTGGCGTGGCGGATCCAATATTTTTTTCTATCCGGTTTCTTTTGGTAATTCTCCATATTTTTCACTATTTTTTTTTTCAAATCATACAAGGTTTCCACTATTTTTTTTTTCTTTTTTTCCAAACTGAGGGGTTTCCCGTGAACCCCAAAACACCCCTGGATCCGTCCCTACCAGCCTCATTAATTTCCTCCAATCAGAAGCTACCACACAAACTCTACAATCTGAGACGAATAGAATTCAGCCTATATTTATGGCTTAGACGTCTAGAAAGCTCCTGCTTAGGCCTAGTTTTTTTTTGGCAAAAGTGCAGACTAACCCGCACTTTTGGATGCCGGCTATGACTACTTCGGAAAATGTTGAAAATCATTGTCTATTTGAATTTTTTTTTTTTTTTTTTTTTTTTGTCAAATGTATCTATTTTGATAAATTTCCCATTTTTAGCCATGCTAAAGCCCATTTCCATTTTAAGAAAACGACTTGAAAGACATAGATACGCATGTCACGGTGAAATATCTTCAAAAACATTGACAAAATTGTATAATCAAACATCGTTGGTATATAGAAATGAACATCAGCCGTTCAACAAAAAAATGAACATCATAAAGAGCTACGAGGTTTCTTATAACGCATTGTACGATTACGTTTCATTGTCAGAACGGTCAAATTATACGGCACGTGTCACCCATAATTATACATGGCCTCAAGTAGTGACAAATCTTGAGATTTCCTAACGGGGGTGGAAGTCACCGGACCCAAATACTTACTCTCCATTAGTGAGCGAAAAGTTCGGAGGGTCGGCCGCCCCCTCCCGACCCTTAAAAGCTTCACGACCTCAAGTATTAACATATGTTCAAGAGAACGAAGCTAAATGTGAATCAAGATTTTTAAATTTGATCAATAATGAAGGAGAACATGCACTAGCATAGGGGTAGTTGTAGAACAACATACTTGCCATGCCTCATGATTATGGGTGACATAAAAGCAATCCAATTTTGGGTTGGCCAATATAAGGTCAGCTCAACCACAACCCGCGTCCATATTATCTTAGACTACATGGTATGGTGATGGACCATCCTTGGAGGATGATCCGCCACGTAGGCGCTACATCATAGTCCTCCCAAGGATGGATCATCCTCCAAAACTAGGGGGCATGGGAGGATGGTCCTAGTCATCATCCTCCACCACTCTTATATATATTTTTTTTAAATCTCCATCTTTTTTTAAACATTTAACAAATAAAGTAATAAAATATTTTAATTAATATTATAAAACATTACATAAACATAAAAAAAAAATTAAACTTAAAAAAAATAAACTAAAAAAAACATAAACTTAAAAACCTAAAGTTAAAAAAAAAACGTAAAAATATCCTAACATACTAAAATAAGCTACTAGTCGTCGTCTTCCATGTGGTGGGCGGGTTCGTTTTCAGCGTTGTTCCAAATATGCTCCACCAAGTCCGCTTGTAGGTTGTGATGTGTGTACTCGTTACGTAGAGCGAAGGCGTTCAAATCTTGTTCTTCCTCACTAACTGGAACAGAATTTCCAGTAGACGCGTTTTCGTCGTAATCGCATATCGCTCTCCCTTCGTCTTCAATGATCATGTTATGAAGGATGATACAAGCGTACATAATGTGTCGTAACCTCCTTGGTGTTTGCGAACGTGCTGGAATAGAAATGATGTGCCATTTTTTTTGTAGAACACCAAAAGCCCGTTCAATATCTTTTCTTGCGCCCTCCTGAAACTTTGCAAATTTTTTCCTTTTGTCGTCGGTCGGGTGCGGGACAGTTTTAACAATTGTCGAGTACGTTGGGTATATCCCATCGGCTAGGTAGTAACCTCGCCTGTACTCCACCCCTGAAACCGTAAAGCTTGTGTCTGGACCTGTACCCGCCACTACATCATCAAAAATCTGGGACTGGTATATGATGTTGAGGTCGTTGAGTGACCTGGGTAGACCAAAAAAAGCATGCCATATCCAGAGATCCTGTGACGCAACAGCCTCTAGAATGATAGTCGGATGTCCCTGATCTCCCCTAGTATACTGACCTTGCCATGCAACCGGGCAGCTCTGCCACTGCCAGTGCATGCAATCAATGCTCCCGAGCATTCCTGGGAAACCATGTCTCTGTTCGTGTGCCTGATATAATTTTTGTACGTCGTTTGCGTTCGGTTTCCGCAGGTATCGCTTGCTATACAATTTGACAACCCATTGGCAAAACTTGTACAAACATCGACGTGCGGTTCTGTCAGACATCCTAATGTACTCGTCTAATGCATCTGGTGCGTAACCGTACGCAAGTTGGCGAATGGCCGACGTACATTTTTGTAAATTGCTGAACCCCCTTTGCCCTCTAGCATCGTTTCGCAATGTAAAAAACGGATCAGACTGGGCCATGTCACCTGCAATACGTAAGAACAGTTGACGACTCATGCGGAAACGACGTCGAAAAATCTCGGCTGGGTACACGGGTTCGTCGGCAAAATAATCGGCTACTAGTTTATCGTGGCCGGCTATAAATTTAGAACAAAAAATAAATGAAACTAATTAAAACATACATTTTAAAATCTACATAAAACATAAGGAAAAAAAAATTAAAATACCTTCTTGGTCTCGATTATATTTTGCTCGTCTGGTTAGCGGTTGGGACGACCCTTCAGCGGCCGACATGAACACCTGAGCCGCGTTCATAATCATGTTGTGCATAATAACATCCTCTTCCGAAGATGATGAATACCACTCGGACGAAGACGATGAAGACATAGAAGAAATTGAAGAAATGGAAGAAACGGGTGAAGCCATGATAATTTTTTAGCGAGAGATGGGGTGGAAGCGGGTAAAAAATGATACAAAATATGATGAGTTTTTATAAAAAAGGAAGAGTGGTTTATAAAATTTGAGAGAGATGGGGTGGTAGTGGGTGAAAAGTTGTGAAAATTGGAGTTAAAGATGTGAATATATATATAAAATGGAAGTGAAATGGGTGTAATTTAAATATATAGCCGTTGGGGGGTTTTTTTTTTATTAAAATTCAAACGGTCAAAAGTGGGGGGCCCACATTTATTGCATCGTCGCCAACGTCTACTTTTGGACGCTCAGGACGGGAACGGTAGGGGGCGGCACGGTGTTTGGACCGTCGCCGACCCGCGACGGGCCGGGGCCGACCCCATACCGTGTAGCCTTAAAATATATGTAGTTTGTCATTTAATTTCGCAAGCATGGCACATTTCACAATGCTATTATAATATATAAACACCTCTAAGTAAGAGACGATTCATTAGTTCTCTGACTACAAAATCTTCACACTTCGATTGGTGTAAAGAAAAGTTGTTTATTTATTTTTTTTTAACTGTGAATTACATTAACACCAAAGATCAACAACACAGCAACAACCCCAAACAAAAAAGAGGGGCAAAAAAAAAAAGGAGAGACAAAAACTAAGAAACACTACATTATCTCAAATTTACACATCTCTCCTAATCTATATACTTAAACTTAGGCCTGTTACTAAATCAAAAGAAGGTCATGTGCTCAACTTCTTCAATAATGCCTCCGATCCTAAAATATTTACCCGGCAAGAGCTTAAAAGTTTTATCCCTCCAAAATCCAAATACCCCGGCATGTAACAATGATGATATCATGGAACAGTTCCTTCTCTTGATCCCTCAAACCCGAATGCATCAATAAATCAAACAAGTAACTGAAAATCCTAAAATGGTATGGACTTTACACCAAACACTCACATCACTACTAGAAAATTAGGTAATTGCGACCAATGTTTGCAATTAAAATAAATGGTCACAGAATTAGCAACGTATTTGCAAGCAAAATTAAAACTGTCGCAAACAATTATGATTAACCTACACTTGGTCACAAAACAGTCACTAATTTTGTAACGGATTTGTTTCGGCCGCAAATCAGTCTCAGAAATAGTTAAAAATTAATAAAAGTTAAATTATAAATACCGGTCCCAAAATGGTTGCAATGTAAATGTTGCAACCGACTCAAGGCGGTCGCAAACAAATGTCAAAAAATGTAAATTAATTTTTAAGGGAAATGTAAATATCACCTCCACCCAAATTTTCATTCCCTGCTCCTACCTCTTAGTTACTTTCATTTCGCTCCTCTCCAAACCCTAAATCGGCCGATTAATCAATAGTATCCCTAAATCAAACATCCAAATAAAAACTTGCAGTATTTGATGTTTTAAGTAAAATGGTTAATATAAGTTTATAAATTCGACAGATGCTTAATTTAAAAAATATGACATTATAAATAGGTGAAATTACAAATGGCTAAGAAAAGTTAAAAAATAAATAACAAGAACGTTTTGCGACCACCAAAATAGTCGCAAGTTTGTAAAAGGCAAATTGTTGCAAGGCAGGCAGTCACAACACAGTTGCAAGGAAGACGCTCACAAAAAATTGGCAGGTTAGCAAGAGGCATGCGGTCGCAAAGACGTTGCTACAACAACGTCACAAACAAAGTCTTACAAAACTAGAAATGGTCGCAATATTTGCAACTACTCTTAGAGTCACAAAATTCGTGTCGCAAAAACTTAGAAGTGGTCGCAATAGGGCAACTGCGACAAGTGTTTATCTGACCACATTTCTTATCATAAACTGGTCGTAACAGGGAATTGCGACGGGAAAGACCGTTGGAAAAACCCAATTTTCTAGTAGCAAAACAACTAAGGCAACAAAGCACCCTAAGTACACATGATCTACCATCTCAGTATCACCCCGCACAAAACATAGCTGACCTAATGAATACAAAACATAGCTCACCTAATGAATGAACCTGAATATTCCTATTGCTAAGAGCTTCTGGCATCGCTAACCTATTCATCTCCACCCTCCAAGCAAAAATGTTGCATTTATTCGGCGCCCACTTGCACCATTTAAAAATATAGAAGCTGCTCACATTTATTGATTACGTTGACTAAAATGTGTCCCTAATATCTAAACAATCTCAACTGTGCGGAAGGAGAGGGACTAAAAATCTTTTGAGCTATATAGCTAACTATAAATGAAAGCCCTTTACCAGCTACGGTAAGTGAGGCTAGTGAATTTAATATGTATAAATCTACAAGATCTAATGCAAATAAATTGATTTGCTATTGAGTTCTCAAAATCTTACTGATGGCTATATAGTTTTCAGTTAAACTTATGACAAGCCTAAATATTGGCGAAGCAAGTAAGAAAAACGGTGGTGATGACTTAGAGCACCAAAACCGTAAGGACGAAGTGAATAATCTTCTATCCCTGATTGCCGATGAAGTCGGTATAGCCCTGGCTGGATTTATGGCCACACTTAAAGGGCCAGAACCATCAGTACAAAAACAAGTCTCTGTTTCTAAACCCCGTTCTACTACTCAAAAGACTGAAAAGTCTCATTGCTCCTCAACTAAGAGTGAGCAAAGTATCAAAAGTATCGTTAAAACTGAGCCTTGTGACTCTAAGAAGGGGTGTACTTATAAGTACTTTGTTTCTTGTAAACCCCATGACTTTACGGGTGAGAATGGAGCCATTGATGCTCTAAAGTGGCTAGATAAAATGGAAACTGTTATTGATATGAACGGTTGTGCCACTAAGAACAACTATTAAGTACGTGTCCCATCCCTTCAAGGAGGATGCTCTAACTTGGTGGAAGGCACTGATCTAATCCACTAGCAAGGTTGCATTGTACAACCTAAGTTGGTCTAAGTTCGTGGAACGGATCTGCGAGACCTACTGCCCACCTCACGAGGTGGGGAAAGTTGAATCTGACTTTCTGAAGCTGACTATGAAAGGCCTTGATTGTCGATCCTACGTATCTGAATAAAACTCTTTATCGAGACTTGTAACTTATCTAATAACCCCTGAGTACAAGCGCATTGCGCGATATATTAGAGGACTTACTCCAGAAATTAAGGGGATGGTTAAATCCTCCGAACCTACAACTTTTAGATCCGCTGTGGATCTAGCTTTATTTCTTACTGAAGATGAGATAAGAGTAAAAACGACTAACGCCGAGGAGGATTGTTAGGAAACTTTATTGTATTTGTTGTTAAAAATAGTTTAAGTTACTTAGAATTAATTCCGTCAACACGAACCGACCGACGAACCATCCTAGAAGCACTAAATATGAAGACCGAAAAAGAAAAAAAATCAAGCTTCTAATTCTTTGATTAAAGATCTCGACAAGGTTACAAGACTACAAAATGTTAGCGGGACATTATGGAGTTTACTAAATACAAAGTCAAAGAATTGTGTTAATAAGATAATATATCTTATTAACACATAATATCTTTCTAAAAAAATGATTCCATAAGAAAAAGAAAAAGGAATCTTTTTTTCTTATGAAAAGAAATCAACAGAAAAGAAAAGGAATCTTTCCTTTACAAAAGCAAATCATCAGAAACGGAAAAGAAATCTTTTCCTTTTGATAAAGCATTTTATCAGAAAGATATTTTAATATCTCAAATGTGAAGACTACATCAGAAAAGAAAGAAGCAAGTTGGTGAATAAAGTAAGATAAGGCTTTGGGCACACATACCAACTTCATATCAACCAATCACAATTGAGATAGGCATATGAAAAACTCTATAAATACATAATTCCTACGAAGGAAATAGAAGTGTCTTGTAAAGTATTATTGTTCATATAGAGTTTTTTCTTGTGAATTTACCCCCTGGTTTGGTCCAGGGGATGACATTTAGATTCGAGTTTATTCTCAGATCGACCCCTTCTTCTTTGTTTAATAAGAATTAATCATTGAAGATATATCATTCCCATTGTCTCTATTTATTTTCTTTGAATGTTTATATACTTCACAAACACCCGTCTCGACGAGAGAAGAAAGTTGCATCATGTTAGGATCTGAGTTTGGATTGATTGTTATTTGTGTTTGAATTTAGATGGACAAATGAAAGAGTAGTGCAGCGGAATTTAATGGAACCAAACTTTTCACAATCAAACAGAAGAAATGCTATCAATCATAAATTTTCTAACACTGAATCAAATGATTAAATTTATTTTTAAACTCTGATTACAATGTGCGTATGATATGCAAACTCCCCCTCAGCCTGAGCTCAGTGTTTGTTCGTGCAGAAAGAAGATGGTGAATGAGCTAAACAGAACAGTATAGAGTACTGTTCTATTTATAGGCACTTGCAAACCCCTGAGCATCTAAGCTGACGTCACCATGAAAGTGACATCTAACCTCCTAACAAACTCTAACAACTGATCTATACAAATACTGCTTATGCTAACTACTGATATTACATTACAATGCATAAACCAAATATAAACTACTGCTGCTGCATCCTTCCCCTGCTGTGAGCCCAGCAGATGTTGTTATGATCAGCAGTGCTTGATCCAAGGCAGTAGATTGAGCAGCAGAGCTTTAGTTCTTCTATCAGACTTTGTCTTGGTCAGTAGTTGTAGGTCAGCAAATTGCATGATCAGCGGATAGGAGGTCAGCAGATGTTGAAACCACTTTCAAGGGGAGAGACTTGCAACCAAACATCTGCTTATTTTGAATCTACTGTTGTGATCCAGTTTTGGCTTTTATTATCTGTTCCTTTGGTAGGGTTCATTCCCAACAATCTCCCCCTGGAACAGATAATGCCAAAACTCTCCATTATTGTAGATTTTTATTGCCTCAACAACAATTCCCTTATTTGCCCTTTGAATTGTAGTTCAAAGGTTAAGGCATCTGTATCATCTTCAACCCTGCTAAGTGGAAGATCAAGGAGATCCTTCAAATCTTCAAGTCTTAGGCCAAGAGCTTGTTCCCTTGTAAATTTCTTCACTTCGCCATCTGCCCTGACCATAGTCAATACGTGGTTCTGTTTGTCAGTTTTCCACTCTTGTATTTTTAGGCGAGATGGGTTTCTTGGGAGATTTTTATTTGTTGAGGAGTTTGGTGAGGCTGGCCTATTCATAACTGGCTGAGCAGTATGTGCAGATTTTTCCAGTTCAAATTCTTCTTTCAACATTACCAACACGCCCGTTTGCATAATGGCTTTTCCAGTAAGAATTTCTTGAACTGTTTCAGAACCTAACTGGCTTTGTCTCCTTCTTTTGTAGATGGCAGTACCAGCAGGAGCAGTGGTTCTTTTGAGATGTGGCTTTGATGATCCTTTCGAAACCTCTGCTATGGAGTAGTCAGGCTTTTGTGGAGCTTTTGGATCTTTCTTCCTTAGCTCTTCCAAACTCTTGTAGGTGGCCCTGACCCTCGCTTCTCCCCACTTAGACACAGAGTTCTTTGACCCATATTCAGCAATTATCAGCTCCTCTTTCATTCTCTTCAGCTCTAAAGCTTTATCAGCTTCAACCCTTTTGAATTTTTCTGGGGGAGTCTGCTTGACTTTATTTTTGATCATTTCATGAATCCTGGCTACTTCCTTTTCAAGCTCAGGAATAGTCCAGTTTCTGAACATGTGCTAACCCCCCTTGTATGTCTTGTAGGTCATGATGTTTTCAATGTAGTCTTTTCTCAAGGACTCATCTGCCTTTTCTGAGATTTGCTGACATACATTCTTTGCAAACTGTTCCAAAGCTTTGACTTGTGTAAGTAGAAAGTGATAGTTTTGTTGATACTCTCTATCAGATTTCCCTTGTTTGTTTCTTATTGAGATATCCTCTGCTTGCTCGGCCTTGATTTTCAAGTATTCTTAAATATTGGTTGGCCTGGGATATCCTTCAATCGATGGCAAACTCCTTTTGGCAGGGTCATCCTCATAGTAGAAGGACTTAATCTCTTCTCTGACTATTACAAGTTCAAGAGGAAATTGAACACCTGCAGGAGGTAAGGGTTTGTATAGTTGAGCTGAAGAGAGAGGAATGGGTTTTGAAACTGTGACAAGTGCTTGGGATTTTGAAGCTTTTGGTGGTGGAGATGGAGAATCATCATCTGATATGACAACCCTTTTCATTTTTATTTTAGGAAGGGTAGATGATGTTTTAGGTGGATCAGTGGTTTGTGTTTGACTAACAGCTGTTGAAACAACTAGTGTTTCAACCACTGTTGTCATTACAGCAGATGTTTTGTCATCTGCTGTCTTCTGCTTTAGGGCAGGGACAGATGGTGATGGTAAGGCAGTGGTGGTGGTGTGTGTTGAAGTGGTGTGTGTTTGAATGGGAGCAGTTGTTGTAACAACTGTTTGGGTGGAGGTTTGATGTAGGTGGCTTTTGGACAGTGTTTTTGGAGAGTGCTTTGAAAGGCTGGATGGTGTGGATTTGGGTTTCCTTACTTTTCTAGTAAGCTTTCCTTTTGGAATCGGATTTTGATCATCCTTTTCACCAGAACAACCCTGCGCATTCAGCTTCATGAAAGCTTTCTTCTCCTCATTCCACCTTGACAAGGCCTTTGCCATTCTATCCCTTTTTACACTTATGACAGCATCATCAAGTGCATTTTGGGTAACATCAACCTTTTTACTACCATCTGGCAAAGGAATATCTCTGAGCATTGCACCTGTTGTTGTATCAAGATACAGCCCATTATCAATCCCATTCTTTACCCACTCCTTAATTTTCTCCCCCTTTTTGGCATTATCTGCAGGGAGGTCATCAATATAAAGTACAATCAGAGGAGCAGTGCCAGTGGTTGTTAGCAATTGGGCCTTAAGAGCCTTGATGTCATCATTTATATCCCGGAACCTAGACTCCATTGCCTTTTTGAGCTCTTGAACATGTTTTTCATGTTGTTGCTCGGCCAATTGAAATTGTTGATGGAGAAAAGGTTGAAAGAGGTTCCATAGCTCATTTGTAACATCTGCTGGTGGTGGAGCAGGTGTTTGAGATGGAACAGCAGTGGATGGTACCTTTTGAATTGTTAACAACTGTTGCAGCATTTCTTTAATTTCTGCAACAGATGTGTCCAATTTTTCAACACGTGCCATCAATTCTTCGTACTTTAAACCATCACCCAATTTAATGGGATCATCTGATTTCCCACTAGCAGTGGTTTTATCAGAAGTTGAGGTAGGGAGTGTACTCCAAACATCAACAACTGATGCCCCTTTTTCTTGGTACTGGGGTCTTCTTCCTTCAACACTTGATAATCTTTTGATGTTACCAGTGGTTAGTACAAACTCACTGGCAGATAACAGAGGTGTTATAGAAGGAATTGCCTCCAAGGAAGTCTTATTGATGTAACCACTGTCCAAGTGTAAACCTATAGGTTCAACACTTGTAGTGGCTGCTTCACTTGGAATACCACCAAGAGTTACTTGTAACTCAAGGGGTGTAACCTCCTCAGGTTGTGTTGGTGGGTTAGCAAAGATTGATACATCAAGCCCAGTCTCTTGTTGAGGTATTTTCTCATAAATAGGTGATTGAGAAGGACTGGTTTGTGCTAGGTTCAAATCAATTGCATCCAACAGTAGTTTGGTGTTTGGTGGAAATGGGGATGTGAGGGTAGGCTTAGAAAGCGGAATTGCCTCGGGTATTGGGCTGTGGAGGATGGAAACGAGTGCTTCCAGAGCCTCATGATGTGGTGACCCTGTTTGTACAACCTGTTCTTGTTGTGAAGAGACAGGAGGAGTTTCAGGTATGGGTGGAGATATTTCTACCAACTGCTGTGAGGAACTAGCAGCAGTGGTTTGTTGTGATTTTTGTGCAATCACAGGCAGTTGCTCTGGTATCTCATCCTACAGAGTTGCCTTTTTGATGGGTTTGGTGGGTTTTTGATTTTTCTTTTTCTGTGGCTGTTTGGTGATTTTAGGTGTGGGTTTCAAGACAGTTGTTTGACTGCCTTGATCACCTTGAGCAGTGGGCTCAGCAGCAGATACCTAAGGAGCAGTGTTTGCTGCTAAAATCTGCTCAGGCACATCTGCTCGTGTTTTACAAGGTGTTGACATTCTTGAAAAAGTTTCAGCAGTTAAGCTGTTCATTTGAAAAGAGTCACCTTGGTTTATTACCGCAATATCATCCTGACTGAACTTTTTCTCAAAATAATAACTTAAAAATCTTGGGAACAGCAAGAATGATTTTGTTTCAACATTTTTAACCAAATCATTGAAAATTGCCTTGGAGTAGTTAAGATTTTCGCCTTGTAAGATAGTATACCCCAAATTTTGAATTTTCATTGGTATTTCATTAAAAGAGGTGGTTTTGTTTGAAACACACATGAGAAGGGTATGAAATAAAAATCTGGTTGCAGAAGGGAAGAAACCTTTTTCTAAGGTATCCCTCTTCATCATTGTGTCTGCATACCCTCTCTCAATAAAGTCAATTTTTAACTCGTTTTTAGGGAAAGAGTCTTTACCTTGCAAATCATCGAGTTGAAAGACTTCAGATATGGATTGCGGTGTTATTCGGACTGCTTTCTTCTGCAGAGAAGAGTTAATGGCTATGACATCTTTTCCTTGTTTTTCAAGGATGCAATTTTTCCAAAACTCTCTCTGAGTTTGCAGGTAAATTGGTGCATCAGCGGTCAACAAAGTTTTGTACTTTGAAGCGTTGATAATATCGAGGATGGAATCAAATGTATCGATATTGCCGGGTTTTGTGAGAAGACCCAGTAGATTGTGAGATGGTTTGTGTGGGATGTCGGTGGAGGTAGCCTTTTGAGAGGCACCTTTTGAAGCGGAAGATTTCGATTTTGTCATTTTGAAGATGAGAATCGAAGATGAGATTGTGGAGTGATTTGAAGAAATGTGATGAAAACTGCTTTGAGAAGAGAATTTTTGAGAATTCAATTCGACAGTGAAACCTTGTTTGGGTGTAGAAAGGGGGTTTTATAGAGGAAGAGTGAATGCTGACGTGGCAGCAGTTACAAAAGGTCTGACCACTAAGTACTGTCCGCATGCCATCCCCTGGTGAAGTGAAGGACGGTACTTTTGAATAGTACTTTTTTTGTGAAAACAACTGGTGAAAGCAGTAGTTACAATAGGAATGGAGGACAGTGGATGCTTTTCACTATCAGTAGATAGCTCAGCAGTGGATGCAACACTGATTATGATCGTCAGTGGTTATCAAGAGAAAT
Organism: Helianthus annuus; assembly: GCF_002127325.2. Classification (NCBI taxonomy): domain Eukaryota; kingdom Viridiplantae; phylum Streptophyta; class Magnoliopsida; order Asterales; family Asteraceae; genus Helianthus; species Helianthus annuus. The sequence goes on from NC_035442.2 coordinate 139,857,236, forward strand.
GAGAACAGGGGTTGACTTGCAGCAGTGGACAGACTTTTGTAGTAGCACAGACTTTTGAACCCAATCAGTGGATATGGCAGACTTTTAGGATTTTAATGAAAATTCATTTTTAGCTATTTTTAAGGATGGATTTTTGATTTTCTGAAAACATTTTGATGCCTTTATTCATAGAAAAACAGGATTTTGCCTGTTATTCCATGTTGAGCATACCAATCCTAGAGATCAAGCTTTCAAAGGTAGATGTGTCTAATGCTTTGGTTAGCACATCTGCCAGCTGATCTTTAGTTGGAACATGATGCAGAGAAATCAAACCTTTTTCATAGCAATCCCTCACAAAGTGATGTCTGATGTCGATATGTTTGGTGGTTGAATGGGAAACTGGATTTTTGATGATATTTTCTGCTGCCTGGCTGTCCAACATGAGTGGTGTCTTCAAGGCAGTGATACCAAAATCCAGTAACTGATTCTGAAGCCAGAGCAGTTGGGCTGTACAGCTTGCAGCAGCTATGTATTCTGCCTCAGCAGTGGATGTGGAAACAACTGCTTGCTTTTTTGCTTTGCCAAGACACTAAGCAATTGCCTAGGAATTGGCACCCTCCTAAAGTGGACTTCCTTGTGTTATCACATCCAGCAAAGTCACTATCTGAAAAACCTGAAAGCTCAATTTTACCATCAGCTGGATACCAAATACCAAGTGTGAGAGCACCTTTGAGGTATCTGAATATCCTTTTTACAGCAATAAGGTTTGACTTTCTAGGGGCTGATTGGGATCTTGCACAGACACATGTTGCAAACATGATATCTGGTCTAGATGCAGTTAGGTACAATAAAGACCCAATCATGCTTCTATATAAGGTCTGATCAACCAAATCATCCTTGTCTTCAGACATGACCAATTTGTTGGTTGCAATGGGTGTACTACATGGCTTACAATCATCCATATCAAATTTCTTTAAGAGCTCTTTGGCATATTTGCCTTGATGGATGAAAGTTCCATTTTGCAGCTGCCTTACTTAGAGACCAAGAAAGCACTGAATTTCACCCATTGCACTCATTTCAAACTCAGTTGTCATGAGTTGTCTGAACTCTTCACACATTTCATTACATGTGCTTCCAAAAATGATGTCATCCACATAAATCTGGACAATCATCAAATCCTTTCCTCTCCATTTTAAAAACAGTGTTTTATCAATCCTGCCTCTGGTGAAACCAATGGAGAGTAAGAAGGTGGAGAGAGTTTCATACCAGGCTCTGGGTGCTTGTTTCAAGCCATACAAAGCTTTGTTTAGCTTGTAGACATGATCTGGATAAAATGGATCCTCAAAACCTGGAGGTTGACAGACATATACCTCTTCTTGAATCTTACCATAGAGGAATGCACTTTTTATATCCATTTGATACACCTTGATATTGTGGTTGACAGCAAAGGCCAGAAAGAGTCTGATTGCTTCAAGTCTTGCAACAGGAGCAAAAGTTTCATCATAATCAATTCCCTCTTCTTGTCTATAGCCTTGAACCACAAGCCTGGCTTTGTTCTTGACAACAATACCCCTTTCATCAGTTTTGTTTTTGAAGACCCACTTTGTGCCAATAGGACTTACATTCTCTGGCAGTGGTACAAGCTCCCATACTTGTTGTCTTCTGAACTGTTGGAGTTCTTCTAGCATGGCCTCTACCCAGCTGTTGTCTTTCAGTGCCTCTTGGTACTTGACTGGCTGATGGAGTGATAGAAAGCCAGCAAAAAGACAAATGTTTTGGGACTGCTTTCTTGTGAGCACCCCTTCATTGATGATGCCAATGATTTGATCTGGTGGATGAGATTTCAAGAAGATTAGCTCTCCTTGATAGGGAATGATGGCATTTTGTGGTGAAGGCTGCAGATGTGTATCATCTGAGCTAACCACTGCTGGTGACTTTGATGACCCAGCAGTGGCTTCAAAAGGTGGAGGCATTGGAGGTAAAGGTGTGAACATCTGCTGACTTTGATCTACTGTTTGAGGACTTTTGTCAGCAGTGTTTGATGAGGTGGAAGCAGTGGTTAAGGGGCTACTTTGGTCAACAACTGTTGAGGTAGCAGTGGTTGAGCTTTGACAACTGTTTTGAACAACTGATGCTCCCCCTCTTGAGGTAGACTTTTGAGGAATGATGATTTCATATCCATAGTCTGGTGATGAATCCTCTGATGGACCTGCAGTGGTAGTCTTGACAACAGTATTTTCAAAGGTGAATTTTTCAAGATCAAACAATTCTGCAGGATTTGTAGGGATTTTCAGTGATGAAAGTTCATTGAACTTTACATTCAAAGTCTCTTCCACTGCTTTGGTCCGTGTATTAAACACTTTGTAGGCCTTAGCAGTGGATGAGTATCCCAAGTGATATCCCATATTGATTTTGGCTGCAAATTTTGATATAGAATCTTTTAAGTTAAAAATGAAGCATGGGCAACCAAAAACTTTGAAATATGAGATTAATGGCTTTATTTTATACAGAATTTCATAAGCAGTCTTTTTTGCCTGGAGTTGATTAACACTCTATTTTGGACATAGCAAGCAGTGTTTACTGCCTCTCCCCAAAAAGTTAATGGCAAATCTGAATCTGCAAGCATGGTTCTGGCAGCTTCAATCAATGTTCTGTTTTTTCTTTCAACAACTCCATTTTGCTCTGGTGTTCTAGGGATGCTATACTGCCTTACAATCCCTTTCTTCACACAGAAGGCATCCAACTCCTTATTTTTGAATTCTGTGCCACTGTCACTCTTGAAGACTTTTACTGGAAGGTCAAATTGCTTTTCAACCTGTATCACAAAGTCTTGCAAAATGCCTGCAGTCTCATCTTTAGAGTGTAAAAAGAAGGTCCATGTAAACCTAGAGAAGTCATCAACAATAACCAAACAATATGTAGGATCGTTTTATGACCTGACGAGTCGATCAGAAGAGTGCTTAGACTGAATCAGAGGTGGAATTCATTGATTCAGTCTTTGTTCAGCTTGATTTCACTACTTAACGTCTCTTTTATTGATCTGTTGACAATATACAAGTTCTGGAGACAAAATGGCAGGGCTTCGCCTTTACATACACACCTGACCTACTAGAACCGCTCATAATGACCCCTATATATAGGCTTATGGGTTCGCTTATATGGACATGTCCATATAAGCGGACCTATCAACATGTCAGATGAGCGAACCTAGATACGTGTCATATAAGCGGACCTCCTGATATGACACATAAGCGATCCTATCTATTACATGATTTCTCGATTTCCGTTCACTATACAATCAGCTCTAACCTAAGACTCGAACCAAGATGTAGTCGACAGACAACTGCACCAACAGACTCCCCCTTGAATGTTGACGGAATCTTCAGTGAGAGTCTTCAAACATTGACAGCTCTTCACTCTTAATCGGTCTTCTTCAGGAACTCTTCCTGGAATAAAGTACCTGGATCTTTCTCTGGCTCTAACTTTCATCAGACTCCCCCTATCATCATGCTGGGATCGCCGTCTGGAAATCGTTATCACCATTGAAATCAACTCCTGGCTTTATCAATTTAAACTTCTTCTCAGGTTCTGATGTATCTCCTGGCTTTCCGTAGCAACAGGATCAGAAACCTGCACAACTCAAACACTCTATCACAAACCAATATAATTGTGATTCAACTTAATGAATCAACTAATCATTTAAGAATATTCAAGAATTTTTCACATTTAACAATTTATTAAACTTTCCAAAATCTGATTAACCATTTCAAATCAATTTAACCAAACCAACTGTTCATCTTGTTTAGCCTTTGAGATTTTGAATTTCAGCTCTCCAACTTCAGTTGTCGAAAATCTTTTTGGATTTTTCAAAAAAATAAAACATAAATGCAAAAATTAAATGCAGAAAATGAAACATGTACAAACGTATTTTTGTGAGTTCGTGCAAGAGGATCATATCAGCTGCCGACTAGACACTAGCACCGTTAAGTTGTTAATTCATTTTAAGCTTTTAAACAGTTCGCGTTGATTGCCGATATTCTGATCCACTTAAATTTTCATAAAACTTTCAACCTGTTCGGGATACTGAATTAGTGTTTTAGAACTTAAACATCTACATGTGTCCCACCTCAGTATATACTCCCGTATCCAGACCCCAGTATTCAGTCTTACAGGTGAGTATACCACAGCTGATATCTGTAAAGGGGTAATGTGCGAGGGCCGTGAGAGCTCAGGTCGATACTTCCGTATATGCAGAGAGATGACGGCTTCAACTTTAGGTGGGTCCCCTTTAGAGGATCTTTTATTACAACAGCAAAGATTATCAATTTTATTGTTTAATCAAATTGTTGAGGGCGAGCTTGTATTTCAAAGCTTTTTGCAGAAAGTATTATCCGGAGACTAGGTCAGTACTTCCATACAGCAGAAGTCTCAGGATAATACCCCAGATATCACTGAGCATAAAGACCTAGTATCTCAGAATACGGGACCCTTCAAACAGGATTTCAGGGGTTACCTATATATCCTGGAGGTGTTCCCCACGTAGACGCAAGTGAAATTTATGTTTATATCCCAAACTGATCTACTAATTCTGTGAAAACCTATCGACACATCTTTAGCGAGACTGCTTAATTGCATTTATACATTACAAATCTTTAGCGTACTGTGCCAGTCTAGCTGATGTACTATCATTTCCCCTATTCGCACCAAAACTCATTTTTTATTTTTTTGATGTTTTTGACATTTTCAAATTTTCTAATTTTTTTTTAAATTTTACTCCCCCTAAAATCAAAATATGTTTCAATTTTGATTTTGTGGGAAAATTTGAAACAAACTGTACAAATTTGACAACTTGATGAGAATCGCATCAATTCTCCATCCACATGGCGTAAACAATCAGAACTCCCCCTCACAACAAACTATTTTCCCATAATGATTTCAAAATACTTAAGTTTGTTTTAATTAAAATGGTTTTTCCGGAAAAAATTAGTTTGTTTACCAATCATTTGTAGGTTCGGGGTTATCTCATCATCTTGTTCTATTCAAACATTTAAAAAATTTAACATTTCCAGATTTACCATAAACCATATGTAGAAAATCAAGTATAATTTAATGTCCCTGATTTACCACATTTAAAGAGAAAAATCACCAAAGTGAAATTTCTCAAGAAATGTGCCGATTCATGTTCCACTTTTACCAACCTGGGAACTCCGGCAAGTCAGGTTTTTCTATTTAAACAGATTCACCCAAGCCTGACGGTTCTTGGGTGATTTTGAATTCTTGTTCAACAATGGTGGAAAATTTGCATCATCCATTGTTAAACCTGAATTCTCCTTTTTTACCTCAACCACTGGCTCCTCTGGCTTTGACGAACCAGAATCATTGCCTGAGTGTGGCTTATCTGACTTAGATGAGCCAGATTCATCGCCGACACCTTTCATCTTCTTCTTTTCCTCTTTTGTCCTCAGATTTGTATCTGATGAATTTGCCTGGCTGGACTTTGCATTCGAGGGAGTCGATTCATCAGAAATCTTATTATTATCAACAGATGAACCCGAGGAGAAAATCTTCTCGAGATACTCTCTCGCCTTCTTCCTCTTTTTCCTCAGTCTGTCTTTCTGCCCCTGTGAAAGTTTAACTTTCTTTTCTTGAATTGTCTGTTCTTGAACTTTAGGTTTCAGAACCTTCTGTTCATGGGGCTTGACTTTGACTGGAATCTTTGCCAATTTCTGAGACTTAGCCCTCAATCTGTCATTCGATCTCCTTGGGCAATCCCTGGCAATGTAACCTTTGATTTGACAGTTAAAGCATCTTCTTGTCTCATAACTCCAACCTTGGCAGTTAACAGCAATGTGTCCTTGATAGCCGCATCGGTAACACACTCTATTATCGTACCATGTACCACCTTTTTCACACCAAATGCTCAGATCATAACATTGTTTGGCTTGGTGGTGTTCCTTCCTCAAGTTTGCTGGTTTTGATTTTTGAGCACTGTGGTCCGACCTGCACCACTTATTACCAACAATTTTTGAGTTTTCATTTTTTACTTTTTGTAATTTTACATTGCGATTGGATGATCGATCTGATGAACTTTTATTATCTTTTTGAACATTTTTCTCATTTTTAATTTTTTGTTTCTGTTCCACTTTCTTCTTCAAAGGTTTTTGCTTAGAGCATTCTCCCTTTTCAGTCGATTGCAGAACAGTTTTCTGAAATTTTTCTTTTAATTTCAAAAACAATTTTTGTTTTTCTAATTTTTCATTTACATCATCAGATTTTTCATCGTAATCTTCAACTTTGACATTGTCAAAGTTTGTGACATTGTCACTTATTGGAACTGAATTGATCGGTTTTGGACAGGGAATATTCAAAAACTCAGATGATGTCAAAAAACCTTTCAATTTCTTTTCAAGTTCCTCAATTTTGTTCCTCGGATTCTCAGCTTCACTTTCAAACTGAGATATTCTCACAAAATGAGACTTGATTGTTTCTTCATTTTCCCTCTTAAGTTTTTCAAGAACAGACTTTTCATTTTTCAAAACATTTATCTGTTCTTGAAAGTTAGTCTCGTTAGCTTTCAAATTTTTATTCTCAAGCTTTATCCAGAAATCCAAATCTTCTGAAGATTTCTGTTTACTTTCAAGCTCTTTTTCCAACTCTTTGATTTTCTTTTGAGCACTTTCACCTTCTTTTTCCAATTTTATAATTTTCTGAAGATGGGAATTTATCATTTTCTGTTTTTCAATGTTGTTTTTGCTAAACACATCTCTCCCATCTTCAAGAATTTTCATTTGATTTTGAAAATCTTTTTCAATTCTTGATTTTTCAATTTAAAAACTTTTAAACTTATCTTCAAACTTCTGGTTTTTCAATGTCAAACTGTTAAAATTATTTAACAGTTTGTCATTTTCAGCTTTTAACTTCTCACAATTTCTTTTCAGAATAAGAATCTGCTTATCATCAGTCTGTTTCTCATCTTTCAACTTCTTGATCTCTAATGCCAAACTTTCCGCATCTTTGACAAGTTTGTCATTATCAGTCTTCAAGTTGTCACATTTGAAACACACTGGTAAAGAACTTGAAGAGTCATCCTTCACAGATTCTTCAATCTTTGAATCTTGTTCTTTTTCCATCTTGTATGTTCCTGCATCAAAGAGTTTAACAAAATCAAAAGGATTCATACTTTCATCAATATAACATTTCCTTTTAATATCATATTTCAGAATACTCTTTGTTGCAAGACATATCCGAACTCTTTTATCAATTTCTGTAATCACATCCAATTCCAATTTTTGTAAATTCTTTTCTATTTCGTACAAAAATTCCTTTCTTTTCTTTTCTTCCTTACGACACTCTGCATTAACCTCATTAAAGAACTGATGTGGATAAAGCTCTTGAAAAAAATCTTTCTTTTTTAGCTCAACCATGAATTCATCCCATTTAGCAGGTAATGCAGTTGTCAATTTCGATAGTTGTTCATCATTTGACATTCTAATACCCTTTCTCCACAAATTGTCCGTTAAAATTTTAAACCGTGTTTCCATTTCATTCAACGTTTCATCCTTTTGACATATGAAAAGTTCAAAACTTTTAACTCAAATGTCCGTACTCACATTTCTATAATTGGTATCCACAGTTCTTATATACCAATTATTCAAGCTTTCAAGCTTATTGTTTTCTTGTTCATCAAAAACCATTTCCATTTTAATCACAACAGTGAATTTTACACACAGCAAGTTAGAAAAGCGGATCTGACAAGGACCAAATAAGCGAACCAAACTTTGTAACAATAAGCGAACCACAATTAGTCCAATGAGCGGACCAGATCAACAACTATGAGCGAACCAGACCAATACCCAATAAGCGGACCAGTTCAACAACCCAAGAGCGAACCAGATGATAACCTCACGAGCGAACCTGATCACAATCCAATGAGCGAACCACTTAGATGTACTCTCAAGCGAACCTGAAGAGCGAACCTTAGAGCAATTTGGAGCGGACCTAAACACAATATGTATCTAAAAGCGGATCTATTGAGCGAACCTAGGTGCAATTTGGAGCGAACCTACTAAAATGTGTCTGAATAAGCGAACTTATCCACTGTCCGAATAAGCGGACCTAAGTTCGAAGCTATTTTGACCCATTTTTAGTCCGTAATTTGGTCCGAAACTTTCAAGGGTTTGTCTATGTCCAATAATACACAATCTGTGAAATTTTGATTCAATTTTGACCGGTAAAACTCCCTGAACTGATAAAAGAAGGTGTAGAAATCAGAATTTTTGAGCGAAAACGAGCTAAACGGTAAGAACTCTTCCTCCTGAGCTCTGATACCACTTGTAGGATCGTTTTACGACCTGACGAGTCGATCAGAAGAGTGCTTAGACTGAATCAGAGGCGGAATTCATTGATTCAGTCTTTGTTCAGCTTGATTTCACTACTTAACGTCTCTTTTATTGATCTGTTGACAATATTCAAGTTCTGGAGACAAAATGGCAGGGCTTCGCCTTTACATACACACCTGACCTACTAGAACCGCTCATAATGACCCCTATATATAGGCTTATGGGTTCGCTTATATGGACATGTCCATATAAGCGGACCTATCAACATGTCAGATGAGCGAACCTAGATAAGTGTCATATAAGCGGACCTCCTGATATGACACATAAGCGATCCTATCTATTACATGATTTCTCGATTTCCGTTCACAATACAATCAGCCCTAACCTAAGACTCGAACTAAGATGTAGTCGACAGACAACTGCACCAACAAAATATCTTTTCTTTTTGAGACTCATGACTTGCACTGGGCCAAACAAATCCATGTGCAGCATCTGCAAGCACTGGGTTGTTTTGGACTCTTCAATGGACTTAAAAGAGCTCTTGTGCTGTTTTCCTTTTAAACAGGAAACACAGTGTTCAGGACATGAAAACATTTTTTGTGGCAAGCCTCTTACTAAGCCATTTTTTTTTAATTTCATTGATTGTTTTGAGATTTGTGTGACCCAGTCTTTTGTGCCATAGCTCTGCCTCTTTGTTAGAGGCAGCTGAGAACAGACAGGCATCAGCTCTGGGACACTCTCTTGACATGTCAACAACATAAACATTGCCACTTCTTTGAGCAACAAGTTTTGTTGAGCCTTTCTTGATTATTGCTTCATTCTTACTAACCATTTCTTGTCCGACAATCCTACAACAATCCTTTGTGAAGAATGATCCAAACCCTTTATCACTCATTTGAGACACACTCAGGAGGTTGAATTTCAGATTATCAATAAGATTGACATTTTCAAATTTTACATTTCCAGACTTTACAGTACCAGACCCCAGAACCTTCCCCTTACTATTATTACCAAAGGATATATCACCCCCTCCATGGATTTTGAAATCTTGAAGAAGGGCTTTACATCCTGTCATGTGCCTGGAGCCTCCACTATCTACATACCAAAGACTATCTAAGCATGCAGAAGCTCCCTGCACATGAAGTAAAGGATTAGTTCAAAAAGGTTTCCAAAGCCAACAGGGCTTTGGATGGGGTCTCAACAGTGTCTGGGATAGAGGCAGATGCATGGACAGTGGTTAGCTCAGGGGTTTGTACATTTTTGGGAATGTATTTCTCAAACCACTGTTGGGGGTCTTGACCTATCATCTGTTGATAACCAAAAGGATGCCTGTTCACTTTTGGTTTAGAGGGCTTTTTGTAAGTCTCATAAACGTGTGGAATCCTTTGGTATGATGCTTTTTCCTTGCCTTTTCTGAATTGATTGGCTGGAGGTGCATCTGTCACCTGTACATCCCTTTGAACAGATGTTTGGTTCAGCTGTTTTGTGACAGCAGTTTGGACAGGGATGAACAGTGGTTGTTTCTTGGTGAACTTAACAGATAATGCTGATGAACTTAAGGATGTTTTTGCAATGTACTCTTTCTTCTTTTCATCAAAGTTTTTGAGATACACACATTCCTTAGTTTTGTGGTTATTTTTACCACAGATGGTGCAGCTGGCAGCAAGTGAAATGTTGCTTGTTTTGTTTATATAATATGCTTTTAGATGAAAACAATCTTTTGTTAGATGATTCTTCTTTTCACAGAATTCACAAAACAAGTTTTTGATCTTTTCTCTTTTCCTCCTTTTCTCAGATTCCTTTGCAACAGAGTTTTGAACCTCTGTTGGGATATCTTTGATAGGAATGACTCTTGCTTTTGGAGCTTTGACACCATCAGTGGTTGTGAAATCCATTGGTTTGAAATTTTCAAGGATATCACACTCATCAGACCATGTGGGTTTAAATTGGTATTTCTCAATTTCCTCAAAAGTTGAGGATCCCACAGATCTTTCCAGAGTAATTTTGTTACCAAGTTTGTCGGTTATTTTAACCTCTTGGCCATTTTTGTTGGTTGGTATGATTTCAGAAGAAACAGCTTGCATTGCAGCAGTGCTTGCAATGTCATCATATTTTCTATGACCTATACCAAACTTGACATTGCTTTTAAGCTGTTTCTCAAGCATAACCTCATACCCTTTGCAAGACTCCACCCACCTTTCACAGGTGATCTGGGTAGACTCTAACTCCTTTTTGCAAACTTGGTATTTTTCTACCATAGTTTGGAGTTGAGTTTTGGTTATGCTTTGTTCCTCTTTCAAACTGCTGATCTCTTTATCTTTTTCAGTCAATTTGTTTTTCAGTTCTTTCAATGACTTTTCAAATTTGACCTCATCAGACAAGATTTTATCTCTAAGGTTTTCATTCACCTCTTTAATGTTAGCAAATGCAATAATACAGTTGTCTGAACACAGTTTTTCAAGAACTTGAGGTGATACCTTAGCAGCAGCCATCATGGCACAATCACATCGATGATTATCTTCTTCATCAGCTCTCTCTTCTTCTTCACCAGCTTCCTTTGGTTCTTCTTCCTCTTTGTCTTCTTTGGACCAGGGGTCGGTCAGTGGTTCAATCAGGATTTCTGAATTTTCTTCCAGCAGTAGTTCACCAGCAACTGCAGTAACCACTGCTTCAGCAACTTCATCCACTGTTTCAGCACTTAGCTGTTCACCTTCAGCTTCATCCCCTTCTGATATTGACTCTAATGCCATCAAACAAAATTCATCATTACAAGCATCATTAGAAGCATATAGAGCAAAATTTTCATCACTAAGCTCCTTAGGCATGCTGCTCCAATCAACAAAGCCTTGTGTGAAAAAGCTTTGCTGATCTGGTTGTGTCACAGTTGGAGCAGTTGTTTGAGGTGCAGCAGGTTGCACTTGTGCCTGAGGGACAGGGGCTTGAACATAGTGAATTTGTGGAACAGTGGTTTGAACATAATGCACCGGCACAGTGGTTGTAGCATAATAAGCAGTGTTAACATGTGCTGCAGGGGCATATTGGGTATAGTGCACAGTGTTTTGTTGTTGTGGTCTAGGATTTGTGCTAGGGTGAGTTATTATGGGACCAGTAGTTTGACTCCTACATTCTCTAGCAAAGTGACCTAGCCTACTACACTTGTAACACTTGATTTTAGATTTATCCAACCCCACCCTTAAATCTCCATGAAGCCCTGGAAATTTTCTCCCTGTTCTTTTATAGAACTTGCTTGTTCTTACACTAAGCAAGGCCAACTGATGCAATATGTCCATCTCCTCTAAGTCAGTGGGATCAAAATGTTGCAAATCATTCAGCTCAAACACAAATTATCTGACATCTGGTTCTCAGTATTTGCTGTGAAAGCATAATTTGTAGAGTGAGAATCAGAGTTGACGAAGTTTCCCCCAGCTGTTATGTCAATAAAATGATCATAACTCTGATCCTTACTACTACTGCCAGATTCTTCCTGACCAAACAGAGTTGTGCTGCCGAATGAATAATCATCAGCAACTTTACCAGACTCTTGCAACCTCCTTTTTTGGTTCAACTCCCTTTCGTAGCTCAGGAGTCTACCATGGAGTTGGGTCATGGTCAGATCTTTGAATTCAGTTGAATTCCTGGTGACAAAAACGATTGTGTCCCATTTTTCTGGCAGTGATCTAAGGAACCTGCTATTTTGGGTTGCATTTGGAAATGTAACCTTAACAAGCCTTAGTTCACTGATGAGACAGCTGAAACGTTCAAATTGTTGGGTTAGTGATTCCCCTTTGATGTGACAAAACGTTTCATATTGCTGATTCAGAATTACCCTATTGTTTTCGATAACTTCCTCTGTTCCTCCGAACTGTTCCTTCAATGCATCCCACAATTCTTTTGCACTGTCACAATGTAACAGTCCAGCATAGATTTCGTTGGGGAGTGCAGAGGCTATGATGCTAAACACTTTGGCATCCAGTTCAAACTTCTGAAAATCCAATTCAGTGTAATTTTCAGATGGTTTAGGAACGGATTTTTTGGCATCCTCTGCGCTTGGCACCATAGGAACATGAGGACTGAAAACGACAGACCACCAACATCCAGTGTTTTGTTGAGCGAGGATGTGACGCATCCTTCGCTCCCAGATGTTGTACTCATTTCTTTTCAGCATAGGTGGTTTAAACAAAGAGCCAATGTTATTTTTATCATCTTGAGATTGCGACATCTTTCCGGTTGTTTTACAGGTACTGATTAATCAACTTTATCGGTGATTAAACCTTACTCTGTTTTTCAACACAACGAACAAACGATCAGTATCAACAATTTCGAGCTGAACTATTTACGTCAAAATGATTGTTAGATCAAGTTTGACTGTCCTAGCTCTGATACCAATTGTTAGGATCTGAGTTTGGATTGATTGTGATTTGTGTTTGAATTTAGATGGACAAATGAAAGAGTAGTGCAGCGGAATTTAATGGAACCAAACTTTTCACAATCAAACAGAAGAAATGCTATCAATCATACATTTTCTAACACTGAATCAAATGATTAAATTTATTTTTAAACTCTGATTACAATGTGTGTATGATATACAAACTCCCCCTCAGCCTGAGCTCAGTGTTTGTTCGTGCAGAAAGAAGATGGTGAATGAGCTAAACAGAACAGTACAGAGTACTGTTCTATTTATAGGCACTTGCAAACCCCTGAGCATCTAAGCTGACGTCACCATGAAAGTGACATCTAACCTCCTAACAAACTCTAACAACTGATCTATACAAATACTGCTTATGCTAACTACTGATATTACATTACAATGCATAAACCAAATATAAACTACTGCTTCTGCATCCTTCCACTGCTGTGAGCCCAGCAGATGTTGTTATGATCAGCAGTGCTTGATCCAAGGCAGTAGATTGAGCAGCAGAGCTTTAGTTCTTCTATCAGACTTTGTCTTGGTCAGTAGTTGTAGGTCAGCAGATTGCATGATCAGCGGATAGGAGGTCAGCAGATGTTGAAACCACTTTCAAGGGGAGAGACTTGCAACCAAACATCTGTTTATTTTGAATCTACTGTTGTGATCCAGTTTTGGCTTTTATTATCTGTTCCTTTGGTAGGGTTCAATCCCAACACATCGTTCTAACAGGGCCGCCAAAGGGGACCAACAATTGGTAAGAGATACGTATATTCATGATCTGCCAAAGGTAAAAAGAAATTTTTTTTGCAGATCTAAATAAAAAAAATAAAGTATGTAGTACAGTTATTATTTTTTTCAGATTTTCTGATTTTTTTATCAGATTTTCATCAGAATCCATCAGAAAATTCTGATAAAAAAATGCTGATTCAATATCTGTAAATGAATTGAATGCATTCTGATGATATATAAAGAAAATCCAACTCTCAAAAGTATTTTATGATATATATCATCAAGAGGAAAACTTGGGAAGATACACAATCTCAGAAAAGGTTTTTATTGGACCTTTTTGAAACAAAAGGTGTCCCACATGGAGAAAAGGTGCAAGTTGGACATTAGTGTTTATCTGCTAAATCCTTGGTATCTCTGACTTTCATTAAAAGATTTATATTAAATTAGAGATAAACCAAAGGTTTTTCAAAAACGGTTGTTTCCTAAACGGATTAAAACATCATTAACGTGTCATTAACCACCTTGAATACAAACAACCTACGAAAAAACTCAAAAATCTCTATCTCTATTCACTATAAATATATCATTCGAAAACAGAGACTTCCATCTTCAGCCTTCAAACTCAAAACCCTAAAACCCTTTTCCGAAACAAAAACTCAAATTCTCAATGGCAGCTATCAACATCAACATACCACCAATCGAACACTCTGTTCCCTTCATCACCGAAGCTGAATTTCTTCCATTAAAGAGCAACAATGAAGCAATGAATGATAACATTGAAGAATATGATATAAAGTGTCAAATTCTCATTGAATTTCTGATCAGATGCCCGATAGCTCAAGCTCTTACAAAGGCCAGAGAGGTACCAGAAAAACTCATACAACAAGCTGTAAGAACTCTCAAGGTCTCAAATCAAACAGAGCTAACAACACATGTTTGGGGAGATATCTTCATTACAATCTCACCGGAGAAAATAAGGGAATGTTTGGAACTACCCTTAAGCCAAAGCTATGAGGAAGCACCAGAAAAAGAAGATATGTTTTCACTACTTGATGCTGTAATGGGTTACAAGACAAAGATTTCAAAGATCAGTGAATTCAAGATAAATAAGCTACCTGCCTTCGGGCAAGTATTAATGGAGATTCTAAACAAGTGTTTGTCATAAAAAATTGGAGGTACAGATCAGATAAATATGAATGTTCTGACAATCATGTTCAGTCTCATTAGTGGGTTGAACATTGATTTTGGGATAGAAATATTTAATCTGATCAGAAGATCAATTCTGACTCACACTGGAAGGATAGATTCACATCTACCCTTTCCCAGAATTCTGTCAATCATAATTTCTGATCATTTTCTGAAAGGAACCTAGAAATTCCAGCATCAGGAAAAAATGTGGAAAACAGAAATCATGAGACCTTGGACTGTTGTAGGGTCTTGGAAGTTAGATTAGGATGTACATGTTCTGTCAAAAAGAATGATGTATCTGATACCAGAAGATTCACCATACAGAGCAGAATACCTGAAGATGTTAAGTAAAAAGCCAGAAAACAAAGAAGTTTTTGAAAGTGTGTCCCCCATGGAGCATGATGCACAAGAGTCAAGCACACCAAGAATGGAGCAGCAGGGTGAATTTGATCCTCATCCAGCTGATGAAGATGTGAATATGAGTCCTGTGGCAGAAAAACATCATGCTGAAATCTCACATATGGGAGAAACAGGTGCACAACACTCTAAACTCAATATATTTCATAATTCCGAGAGTGATTCTGATGATTCAATTCAAGGAAAGTATGAAATTTTACATAGAGGCACTATTTCTACAAAACAAAATGTGAGTGAAACCAAAGACCCATTTTCTGAATCAGATTCTAAGGAGGAAAATGTGGTGGCAATAGGTGGAGATCAGTCTACTAATCAAGGAAACCTGGATGAGATAACTAAGAGTTTCTCAACAACTCATGGAGAACCTAAAAGGGTTCAAGGATATGAGGAAAACCAGGACTTGAATATGTTTCAGTTTTCTGGTGAGGGAATAGAGAATATGGAATATTTCCATCCTCTTAACCTCAGAACAGCAGAGAATGTGTTTTCTGCTGGTGTTAGAGGTGGAACATCTGTTGTTTCTCCTATTTACCAAGGACATCAATCTATGTCCACTGAACAACTTCATAAGGAACTTGAAGATACAACTGCTACTGAGGAAACAACCGCAGAAAGAAAACTTGATCTAATACTGGAAGAAATCAGAAATAAAAAATCAGAGATCAAAGTTTTATCAGAAACTATCAAAGCTGTGCAGAAGCAGACAGAAGACAACACTGCAGCTCTCAACAAACTACAAGAGTCATCAGAAAATAGAGAGAGCTCATCAGAATTCAAGAAAGCTCTTAATGAACTACAAGATATCAAGAAACAGATGGCTGGAGTTGCAACTGCAGGAGAAAGCTCAAATTCAGGAAGAATTCTTGAAGAAATACAGTTCCTCAGAGCCAACAACAGCAGCATGGCTGAGGCTTTTGAGAAGCTGTTGGTGGAATTAACTGCACAAAGAAATCAAGAAAACCAAGAGTTTCAGAAAATGAAGGAACAAGAAGAAACAAATACTCAAACTCTTACTAATGTTCATTTATTAGCAAAGAGATTGCAGTATAATGTTGCCAGACTAGCAAAAGTTGATCTTCATGAACTGAAAGCCCCAATTCCACAAGAAAGACAAGCAAGAGGATCAGAAACTCCTCAACAACAACCAGAAACCTTTCAACAAGATTAAACCAAACAAACAGAAACTCCAACAACTCAAAAACAGAAGCAGCCCATGGGTCCACCTCCAGATAAACAAAGGTTACTCATGGGTCCTCCACCAAACATCCCAAAGCTAGATAGTTCAAGGGTCCAACAGAAAGAACATGTTCCAATTCAGTCTTCTTCCACAGCTCTCACAGGAGAAACATAGTTTAGCATAAAGATGGATACAAAAGAGAAGAAAAGAATGGAACATGAAGTGACCTCTTCAGAAAGGCCAAGAAAAGTAATGAGAGAAGATTCAGAAGGAAACATCAAAGAAATAGAAGTGCTGAAAGGTGATTTACACACAATTATGTACCCTGAAGAACATCTAAAGCACTACTACTGGAAAGGTCCAGAAGACAACCCAAAAAGGCCACTCTCCCCATTGAGTAAAGGTATTGTTGAAATCAGAAACAATGGAGGCTGGGAATTTCCGCACAAACACATGACCAATCCAATAGAATCTATAAAAAGAATCGATACTTTGACCACTGGAGGAGGCATCTTAGGTAATGAAGGACAAAACAAGTATACCTTGATTAGAAAATATAAAAGTGAACAAAAGGTTACTAATGCAAATCTGGCTGATGATATTCACCCATTGGGAATTGTCAAAATGAAGAATATCATTGATAGAGAGAAAAGCAGTTCAGTCGTGATCAGAAGAGCCCTTGATAGTCTCAAAAGTGCAGGAGCAAAGCTATACAACAGGGCTGCACTGGCAGACTTTGATCTATGTATCAATTTTGAGTATAGCAACAAAGTGCTAATACCTCCTCCCAATACCACAATTCCAGCTGAAATTCCTTCTAAACTGGTGAGAACTGGAGCAATCTTTGACAGAAATGTGTGTAGTCTTCAAAGATGCTCATGATGAGAAAGCTCTGTTCAGAATCAGTGAAATATGCAGGTATTCAAATCAAACTCTGAAATATATAAGGAACTGCATGAATGTGAAACAAGAGCAGCTCAAAAAGAATGGAAAGAATAATGAACAGCTGAGAAAAACAATTGAAGATTGCATTGAAAACTGGATGGAGTCAAGAGGATGGTACAAAGAAATGTACAAGGAAACTCAAAAGGCAATTGATCACAAGAAAAGGCTGAAACCAGGGGACAAATACATAAGTGGAGTAAAGATCAATTAATGAATTGATGAGATTAAATTTCTGTTTTTGAACAATATTTTATTTTTGTCTGTTTTGAACAATGGTTGGTTTGATTATGTTTTATGTTTCTGAACTTAGTTGTTTGATTTTTCTTTTCAAGGATTAGTTGAAAGTTGTTTATGTTTGATATAGATAGTTCATTTTCTTACAATACTTAGGGGGAAACTGTTAGGAAACTTTATTTGTAAGTATTGAAGAAAATCACAATTAACTGGATCTATGAAGAGATAACAGTCCTGAAGATCACAACAAGAAGAAGAATACCAGATAGGACAACTGAAATGCACAGCATCTACTTCAAAGAATCACAAGTTGATCAAGAGCTGATTTGGATTATCAGAGAAGGTCATTTCTGATCGATCTGATTATATTTGTTTCTGACGATTCTGATCATCAGATTTTCTGATGATTTGTTCACCAGAATTTCTGATGAAGTGGTTTATCAAAAATTCTGATGAATACCCCACTTATCTAAAACTCAGCTCTATCCTTCCACAATGACCGAAGCAACTTGACATTATTGGATATCATGATTACAAAGGTACTTGAACGTTGGATTCAATGAATATGTCAAATTCCTACTTTTTGCAGGACTTATTGCATGAATAAACTATTGTTTATTCATGTACCCGGCCTTCTATAAATAGAAAGCTCAACCAGCAGAAGACAATTGAGTTTGAAGCTTAGCATTCATACATACCACATAAACTCCATTGCCCTCTCACCCACAGAATTCAAGATTTATTTGGTATTAGATAATAATCTTACAATCACCTTGTAAACTATTTTGTTTCAAAGTGATATAAACTTGATAATTCTGTAGGTCTTGTTTCTAAAAGTCTGATTTCCATTTCCGCACATCTTTTTCACATCTACTGAAATCACTTGCCATATTACGTAAAAAGAAGTTGTTAAGGCCATACTGGGTCCAACAATTGGTATCAGAGCAGATTGGATAAATTATTTCCAAGATCCCTTGCTCCTGTAAGAGAGACGTATATTCATGATCTGCCAAAGGTAAAAAGAAATTTTTTTTGCAGATCTAAATAAAAAAAAACAAAGTATGTAGTACACTTATTATTTTTTTCTGTTATTTTCATTACTGTTGCTTTTATTACTATTATTGTCTCTATTAGTATTTTTTTGTATAAAAAGAGGTGTATAAAAAGTATATTAAAACACAAAAAAAAGGGAGTTAAACAAAGATAAATGAACTTTAGTTTATCAGAAAGAAAATTTTTGACATCTAAAAAGAAAGTTTCTGATAAAAGAAAACTTGTTCGTATCTTATTTAATGAAATAACTCCAAATTCTGGTTAGTTAATTTTCAAAAAAAAGGAATGATAATGATAAAAAGAGATTAAAATAAAACTGTGTGAAACTTTAGAAAACATGCTCATAATTATTATCTTTTAAAAAAAAAGTTTGCACAAAAATTCCTTAAAGAAAAGAACAAGTACTTAGATTTTCAACAGAAAAATATGTGTAAGTAATATCTCTGGTTTCTACTTATTCCCTCTTATCTTAAAAAAATTGAGTTTACTAAGATTTTCTAGTGAATTCTGATGAATTTATTAGAATTTCTGGTGAAAAAAAAGGGATTTCTGATGAGGTAATCAACATTTCTGATGATGTTATCAGATATGATGTCACCAGAATTTATGATGATGTCATCAGATTCTGATGAGGTCATCAGAATTTCTGATGAGGTCATCAGAATTTCTGATGATGTCATCAGATTTCTGATGATGTCATCAGAATTCATGATGATGTCATCAGATTTTCTGTAAAAAAAAAATTTCAGATTTTCTGATTTTTTTATCATATTTTCATCAGAATCCATCAAATTCCATCAGAAAATTTTGTTAAAAAAAACAAAACTTTATCAGATTTTCTGAATATTTTATCAGAAATTTCATCAGATTTATCAGATTCCATCAGAAATTCTATTTAAAAAAACATTTTTTCGGTTTTCTGATTATTTTATCAAAAATTTTATCAGATTCATCAGATATTCTGATCCGAAAAAAAAGAAAAAAAACCTCGACGGTTCAAGATCATTTTTTATAGCTTGCATGATTCGTTATTTTTTGAAGCCTCATCAATCAATAGCCTAAACACTTATCCTATATTGGATAGAAGATACTTATATCCTATGTTGTAGGGATACAAGATATAATGCTTACATTTAGGTGAAATTATAAATCGAGGTGAAGAATTATAACAAGAAATGAAATATAATCAGATGATCATCCATAAAAAGTAGGACGTTTGCCAAATAAACTTTCATGCCAATGAAGATACAGTCAACGAATATCACTAAAAAGGTGCCTACATGATAACGTGACAAGAAGAAAAGAAAGATACATCTTCAGCAAGTTTATTTGTTATTTCTAAGTATAAATGCATTGTTTGTATTTTTAACAACAAATAGGGGGTGACTGTTAGGAAACTTTTATTGTATTTGTTGTTAAAAATAGTTTAAGTTACTTAGAATTAATTCCGTCAACACGAACCGACCGACGAACCGTCCCAGAAGCACTAAATATGAAGACCGAAAAAGAAAAAAAAAATCAAGCTTCTAATTCTTTGATTAAAGATCTCGACAAGGTTACAAGACTACAAAATGTTAGCGGGACATTATGGAGTTTACTAGATATAAAGTCAAAGAATTGTGTTAATAAGATAATATATCTTATTAACACATAATATCTTTCTAAAAAAATGCTTCCATAAGAAAAAGAAAAAGGAATCTTTTTCTTATGAAAAGAAATCAACAGAAAAGAAAAGGAATCTTTCCTTTTGATAAAGCATTTCATCAGAAAGATATTTTAATATCTCAAATGTGAAGACTACATCAGAAAAGAAAGAAGCAAGTTGGTGAATAAAGTAAGATAAGGCTTTGGGCACACATACCAACTTCATATCAACCAATCACAATTGAGATAGGCATATGAAAAACTCTATAAATACATAATTCATACAATGGAATTAGGAGTGTCTTGTAAAGTATTATTTTTCATATAGAGTTTTTCTTGTGAGTTTACCCCCTGGTTTGGCCCAGGGGTGACATTTAGATTCGAGTTTATTCTCGGATCGACCCCTTCTTCTTTGTTTAATAAGAATTAATCATTGAAGATATATCACTCCCATTGTCTCTATTTATTTTCTTTGAATGTTTATATACTTCACAAACACCCGTCTCAACGAGAGAAGAAAGTTGCATCGTTCTAACAGGGCCGCCAAAGGGGACCAACAAGGATCATAAGCGAAAGCGTGATGATATCTCTAGTAAGGATAATAAAAAGGGTAAGACTGGTTTAAGTTATCACCAGTCCAAGCCGAATGAGGCAAAACCCAAATGTAAAACCCGTGGGAAGAAACACTTTGGAAAATGTTTCCATGAGCAACCCAAAGGTTGTGGCATCTATAAACAGATGAACCACAAGTCTCATGAATGCAAGAACTTGAAGGACCCCACCTGCTATGGATTTGGTGAGAAAGGGCACATAAAAACCCACTGCCCGAAGAAGGTGATTGATGGGAAGAACAAGGCCACTAAGGGAAAGAAAGGCAATGCTTAAGCCTTTCAATTAGCTGCAGTTGAAGCAGTTCAAGACATAAGTATCATTACAGATCTGTTTCCCATAAATAATTCATTTACTAGAAACTTGTTTTAAACTTTGGAGCTAGTAAAAACATCAACTATAAATCTAATAAATTCTAAATCTGCCATTTTTAGACTTAAATATTGTTTATAAGGTTAAAATTGCCAATGGAAATGGTTTCCACAAATTCTAGAAGAATACATTATACTCACTAAGAACCAATCTATCTATGATAAGCTTTTATTTATAAATCTTGTGGGATTCGATATAGTTTTAGGCATGGATTGATTAGTTCATAACCAAGTCCGTATTGCTTGTGATAAGAAACTTATCGAAATTAAATCCCCATCTGGTGATATACTCACCATTCATGGAAAATCAACACTATGGATTGCCGAGAAAGCTTTTATGCTTAAGGCATCCAAGTCCTTGAAAGGAGAATGTATCATCTACATGACACAAGTACTATTGACGAACTAGAGCCGAAGGTGGAAGACCTTTTGTGGATGGACATAAAAGTCCACAGCCACCTATGAAGCAAAATGCATAACATGATTGCAAGTGAGTCGAACATCATAGACCATCTGGTCTGCATCGATAAACTGGAAATTCCCACATAGATATGGAAAATGGTAACAATGGATCTAATTTCCAAGTTACCTAAGATTAATCGTGGCAATGACGCGATGTGAGTTATAGTTGATAGACTAACTAAGTCGGCGCTTCTTGTCAATTAAGGAAAACTTATAATTCCGACAAGTTAAGATATATAAAGACAACATTGAGTCTCCTTATGGAGTACCGTTGTCTATAGTATCGGATTAAGATACTAAATATATTCTTATTTCTGGAAAATTTCCACCAAAGCGCTTAGTACACTCTTAAATTCAAGTACGGCTTACCGCCCAAACTAATGGGTAGAGTGAGCATACCATCCAAAATCTAGAAAACATGTTATGTGCATGCATGTATAATACACAAGAAAGTGTAGAACAGCCGTCTATTGGGCTAAAGTTAGTAGAAACCAACTCTCTGGAGCATAGATTGTCCTAACTAAAAGAATCTTACAAATCTGAGATATACTCAAGGCTACCCATGATAGGCAGAAGAGTTATAATGATAAAAGGCGGAAGCCTCAAAGACAATATACTACTAAAGGTCTTACCTTGGAAAGACATAATAAGGGCAACTGAGCCCTAGATATATTGACCATTTGAGATAACATAATGTGTCGCTGTGTTAGCATATAAACCTAAGCCACCAATAGAACTAAGTGGAATCCATAATGTATTCCATACCTCTAATCCGAAAAGTGCTTAGCTAATAGCACTAGTCATGTTTTGTCATGGCATTCAAACATGAGCTTAAGGTTTATTGAAAAACCTTGTCTATTAAGGACCATGAAGTTTAAAAGCTCCGTAGAAAATAAGTTTCCCTCGTCAAAGTGAAACGGGATTCCCTTTGTGGCCCAGAATACACTTAAGAGGTTGAAATTTGAAATGAAACGTGACTAACCGTATTACTTTGAACAAATCTCGAGGACGAGATTTCCTTTAAGGGGGTGAGGATATAACACCCGTAAATTTTTGTCAAACTATGAGACGACACATGTTCCGAATCTCCAACTAAGGAGAGGGAATTTATCGTTCAACTATGTAACGATACATATTTAAACCTCTGATTATTCCCGACTACGTGGAAGGAGGAAGAAATTATATTCTACGTTCATTGAAACTTGTTCTGTATCTCCGACTGATCCCGATTCTGGGAATGAGAGAAATTATTATTATGCATTAACTAAAATGCGTCCTGAATCTCCGATTAATTTTGACTCAGGGAAGGAGAGGGACTAATTGCCATATGGTAAATGAATCAAAGTCCAAGGACTAAATTGTAAAAATCTCAAATTTATAATTCTGGAGGTCCCTTACGGACCGCAAGGCTTAGTCCTTACAGTTCACAAGGGTGTTGGGTTAATTTTGGTGCGCTAAGGTCCTTACGGACCGTAAGCGGTGAACCCATATGGTCCGTAAGGGGTCGCTCTGGCAGTTTTATGCTTGGTCTCCGAGCATCACACTACAACTTGACATCTAGCTCGATTTTGCCACACATTCCATGATCTTGGCACATCATTGCACACCTGCTAACATTCTAGAACATCTCCTAACACATGGCATCATCCTATGATCCATGCTCAACTATAAATAGCAACTAGTTCAACCATCCTCATTGCTCATTTCCTTCAATCTTTCTCTCTATCTCCATTGGAGTTGTTTCCTAATTCAAGGAAGCCTCCTACTAAAGTTCATCTTCTCCTAGAACACAAGTAAGTGTTCTTTCATTTTGTAGGCTAGTTATTAGCCAAAAGTCAAACAGTTTGACTTTCTGTTTGACTTTCGGTTATGACCATTATGGTCAAGCCACTGCTCGATTAGAACATGGCTATGTGATCATAATAATGAAGGTTATAATCCCCTGGGATTAAACCTTCTAAAGATCACGTTAAGTAGGCGAAATGACGAGTCAACTTTATATTAAATAAACGGTCAAAAACGTAAACTTTGCAAATTACATGAATCAAGCTTCTAACTGTTAAAACTTGAAGTTTTGACATTGTATCAGTTTATAAAACATATTAGGACACGTCTAAACATGTCCAACTCGTCATTTCTTGTTTAGAGCTTAATTCTATATCGAAAGTCAAGCAGTTTGAGTTTTGCTTGGACTTTCGATTCGGACCCGTTTGGTCAATGTTTAGGCCTGTTTTAAACTAGTTTTAGGACCATGATATTGTTGAGTATAACTCCTTAAGGTTATACCACATGGTCAGCCAGGTTGATGGGTTAAACGACAAGTCTTGAAATTATTATCGAAAATGACTACAATGCCCTTGTATGGTCAAAGTAGCTAATTGAATGATTTTAAACTAAAACAAACTTATAATCTGACTTTAAGTTAGTAGATACTTCAACTAAAAATGTAATTTACTACTTGGACTTGTCGTATGCCCTTCCGACTTTCAAAACCTGTCTTTATGCGCATTACTAGTTATGCGAACCTAGTTAACTAGGCATAACTCGTCAAAACTTTATTAAACCATTCCAAATTAGAATGCATGGTTTACCTTTATCCAATGAGTCATTGCATTAGGATAGGTATAAACCGCATTCTATTCGATTTACGCTTAATCTAGCGAACCTATTCTCAAGTAACGGGTCATATCTAAAGGGACTAACCTTTGACCCATATACATTCTAACAGATAATAAATCTGTTCATTCTAGACGATAGAACCTCCCAGATAATCAGACTTGCGTCAATAATACTTAGACTTGCGGCTTTTTGCTAAATTATAATCATATTGATTGGAAGCTAGCAAAAAGGTAAATACTATTAACTTATTTTAGTTTTTAAACTTGGGATGACAAATAAGCCACTTGGAGCGGGTTTTACATAAAAGGGTCGTTAATGTTGCAAATAAATGTCAGAATCCGGTTTAATCCGTTTTACTTAATAACTTAAACGATTGGGGGTTATTGGTATCGTGTCCGGACGTTCCGACTCATGAACTATTATGGCCATACGGAAAGGGTTAGGCAGATCGACTGTAAGACACGTTTTATTCAACTTTGGTGTGTACCATTAATCATTATAGCACTGAAAATGACCGGCTCTGATCTCTGGTTCCCGGTTGTATGACAAGTATGTAAATCTAGTGACAAGAATAAATCCCAAGAAATATTAAAAGATTACCTACGAGTTTTCGCTATGTACAAAACTCTTTTTGAAAAATTGTTTTCAGAACGAGTCAGTTAATTGTATTTACCAGCGAAAGCTGACGTATTTTCAAAAGATTGAACCGCAGGTATCGAACCATATTATAGGCTGGGAATCCGGGTCGGCTAGAATGAAGGCTAAGGAATTTGCACTCCTGAAGCTTAAGGCCTATGATGTCTAAAGATTTGTTTAATATGACAACCCTCATAATTACATGTATTCGTACGATGTATTAATGTTAATTAAAGTGCTTGATGACTGTGTGGAATTACTTAACTGCTTTCTGATTACTGCATCATACTTACATGTGCTTGTTAACATACTAGTCTTGTGCAGAAAAGTTACTAAATGGTCTTGTAAGCTTTCCTGAGTGTCGGGAATTAAAAGTGTTACGAAAATATATATAAAAGACACTTTACGGAATAATTAAACACTTTAACGGAACGGTATCTAACCGAACAACCGGACATTACCCGGAACACTAAATTTTGTCAAATACATTGTTTTAATATTTCTTGGCTAGTCATGATCCCCGAACACCCTAACAACCACTAACTTCTCTAATAAATAACACATATAAGCATACACTTGAGATCTAACTTGGAATTACAACTTAGTTACAAAACTTGCAACCAACCCCCCCGCCCCCCAACCGAATTCGGTCACCCCAAGGGGACCCACCATATTTTTACACCATGCCTCAATCTTGCCTTAGATTATATCCTAATTGTTTATTAGATGGTTGCTTGATCATGTACACAAAATATATGAACATATCTTATATAAGCATGGCCCTAAGATTTCTACCATACTTCTCATACTTCACACCCTCACCTTCACTCTCTTCTCTCTCTTTCTCGGCTCCCCACAACCGCCCCCATCACCACCATTAAACCACCATCATCCTCCATTATTCAAGTTCCATTCAAGCAACTAAGGTGATTCAAGGAAGTGCAAACTTGTGGAGCTTCAAAAGGGCTTTGTTCTTGCTTGATTCATCATCATTTTCTCATCATCTTCTTCACTAGATTCTACCCTAGCCTTGTGCTAGTAGTAAGTTCCTTGTGCACCCTTGTTCATCTTGTTTCTTAGCTAAAAATTGTAGTATGATGGTTATATTTAGAACACTAAAAGAACTAGAACACTAAAGGGGTTAAAAGAAGAATCATGAACATAAAAGTCTACATGAAAGTGAAAAGTTATTAGTAAAATGTTGTAGTAAGCATGTTGTTGGTTTATTATTGATTCTTGGTTATGTGGTATTGATCACCATGTGAATCTTGTTAAATGATGTATAGAAGTATGATCTAACAAGAATAGGAAGTGGTTATGTGTTACGAAAAATAACTACCTCCTAGTTAGACATGAACTTGATAAAAATGATTTTTCACCAAATATAAATTAACTAGTAAGTTGATGAGTTGGTAAATCCAAGAGTTTACAAAGGATTTTTGTAAGAAACCAAGTTAGAAAAGCGGTTTTTGGAAAACCATGACGATTACAAACACTTACGCTATTTTTAGAGATACGACAAGTATGAAAAGGTTTTATTTACAAGAAGAGTTCAAGAGCTTAAATTTTTGTAAAAATTAATTACAAGTTGTAAACACTAAATTATTTTATGAGAATGATTTTTAAAGAAATAAATACGTTTCGGAAGGTAACTAAGTCCACTAAAAGCTTTACCGAGTTACTACGCGTTTTCGAAATATATCAAGTTCATGATTAGTGTAAAACGCATATATTTTTGCTCTTGGAAATGTAAAGATTGATTCTTGATGATTGTTGATTGATTTTGAAAAGAAAACGATATGCTAGTAAGCATGGACACCTCCGTTTTTAGGGGAAACTCTGGCGAAATTTTCTAAAAATTTCAAGACTTAGAAAATATTTTTCCAAACAAGTGTTACAAGTATACTTTATAACTTGTGTTTTGAATATAAACTTCGCCATAATTTTTGTATCAAGATACGAGTGTCGGAGGTTGATTTTCTTAAATAAAAATGGAAAAATATGTATTTAGAATGTATATTTTAATACTAAGATGCTTGTGTGATTATTTGCTTATGTTGTGAACTAGTATTATATTATTTAGGGTAAAATAATGTAACTTAACGGTATGACTTGCAATTGGAATTGTGTGGTATGTGATAATGAGTAGATAAACCGTACGTGGGATACGTGTTACGCATGAGAAACTGATTGTTATCTGTACCTTATTAGGACGTGCTTGATTTCCTGATTATTTGAGTAATTAATCTAACCGAGCAAACCGAGGTGAGTTCACACACTTTTTAAGGCATGGGACTCCCGGTGGATTGGGAATGGGTTAAAGAATTAAAACGGAATCTGCATATCCTCCTTGGGTAGGATATGTACGGCCATCCTCCTTGGGTAGGATGCCAATATAATCCTGCGTATTCTCCTTGGGTAGAATACGTACGTTCGTCCTCCTTGGGTAGGACACCAACCTTAAAACTTACTAGACAAAACTCTATCATGAAGTCCCTCAATTTATATCGACTTAATCGCCGAGGCCAATGGCGAGCGGGTCATTAGTTAATAGCGCTATTATGTTTAACAAACCTCACACCGTGCCGTTCGGACGGGCGTGTACTTATGGACTATGGCAAACTGTCAGTGATGATAGACACTGATGTAGGGCACAACTTATTTGCGTTAGTAGTCGATATGGTACGGTCTAGTGGTTCACATGGGGAAGCCCCCACTGATCATGGATATGGTTCGGGTAATAAAGAATGAACTGGTTAATCATACTTTCAACTACGGGGTAACCCCCACGGCAATTACGCCAACGAAAGACAAACCACGTTTTCAGAAACAACTTAAAACTAATCAACCAACCGTGAAATCACTCAACTTTGTTGTTGACTCGTTGTTACATGCCTTACAGGTCGTTAAATGCTTATGGAGCTTGCACGAGGAGGCAGTTGTTGTGGAATATGGATTGTCATGTTCCGTGTTAAACATTAAATCCTTATGAACTTATAAACCTACGTTTTGGACTTTAAACTTATGAACTATGAACTTATGTTTTGGACTTACGTTTTATGCTTTCGTTGTTAACTGAAAGTCAGTTTACTTTCTTATGGTCACCAATCGTATTGTGGTTGGCTTTATATACTTAATTACGTAGTTCAATATGATTGGTGGCTCGATCCTGGTAATGTCACGCCTCCAAGCGGTGATACTCCGCATGGTGGATTTTGGGGGTGTGACATATTAGATCCCACATGTGGGCTTGAATTTAATATTTTTACTTCAATACTTCCGCTGCATATTATTATATTGTGATACTGTTATCCAACCGTCACGACCCATTCGGGCCCACCGGGAATTGGGGTGTGACATATCTGAGACTAGACACAAAAGGCTAGTGTCTAATTCACTCAAATTGTGGCTCTGATACCAACCTGTCACACCCCGATTCCCGATGGGCCCGGATGGGTCGTAACGATTGGATAACAATATCACAATTTAATAATATGCAACGGAAGTATTGAAGTAAAAAATATTCATTTAATGAAAGCTTGAATATATAGTAAAAGTCGTACAAGAGTTCTACTATAAGCCCATAGGCAGGATCTAATAAAAGAGTTTTTAGACTACTAGGCATCTTGCATGGAGTTGCAAATTCCACTTAAGCAATTACCGGGCAGCTTCCAGCCTATTTACGTACTTTGCAACCTGCGTTTAGTCTTTTGAAGATACATCACTTTTCACTGGTAAATACAAATAACTGACAAATTTTGAAAATATTTCAAAATCATTTTCATGTACACAATGGTACATATATTTTCAGAAATAACTTAGGACAAACTATATCTCTTATTATCAGTATTACATGCTTGTCAATACATATAGGGCCCGAAAACTATGCCGAGATCATGATTAACTAACACACAACTAATTCCCTTAATGGGAATACCCTTATTGGGCAAACCCGTATTGGGTTATAAAAATATTTTATCATAGCATTAGCATCTTTCAGGTGTATGCTTACACCCCGTGCATAGGTCGTGGGCATTTGCAATTAAATGAGTAAGGATATCCATGACACGGTCGAATTAATCCCAGTGTTTAAGTTATCAAGCAATACGAATTAAAACGGGTTATTTGAATTCCAGACACATAGGTCATTGATTCCATACCCGACCAAGCGGTAATAATATACTGTATCCCAAGCCCGTATAGGGAAAATAGGTTAAGAGTATTTACCTGGCTTAAATCTTTACAATCCAAAGATATATATAAGCACAACTATTCAAACAAAACAACTAACAAGGTTGCAGTTTACTAGATGCCCTAGTCTGGAATGAACAGAATTATTTAACTGTTAAAATGTAAACGGGTCAAAGGTCAGTTCCTTTAGACATGACCCGTTACTTAAGAATAGGTTCGCTAGATTAAGCGTAGATCATATAGAAAGTGGTTTATACCTATCTGAGTGCAATGACTCATTGGATAAAGGTTATTTAACCAAACATTCAGATTTGGAGTGGTTTTGAAATATCTAGACCCGTTACACCTAAATTACATGAACTATGTTCATATAACTAGTTATGTGCGTATATGCGGGTTCGGAAGGTTAGATAGGTCTTATGACAAGCCTAAAGTGTCGAAACACATTTTATAACATTTATACATTCTTTTTAAACTCAGAATGTTAGCTATTTGGTTTACAAACCGTTTCTTTAGCTTTTAGGATAAAAAGGGCATAGTCGTCCTTTTGAAAATATAAGATCTAGACTTATCATATAACCTATCAACAACATGACGAAGAGGAATAACTTCTAAGGGTTATACCTTATGCTAACATGGTCTTAATATCAGTTCTAAAAAGCCCTAACGTTAACCAAACGGGTCAGAATTTAAATTCAAAGCAAAAGTCAAACTCTTTGACTTTCGATATAGAATTGAACTCTAAACAAGAAAATAACGAGTTCGACATGCTTAGATATGTCCTAATATGTTTTATAAACTGATATGATGTCAAAACTTCAAGTTTTAATAATTAGAAACTTGATTACAGTAATTTGCAAAGTCTACGTTTTTTACCATTTATTTAATATAAATGCGACTCGTCATTTCGTCTACTTAACGTGATCTTTAGAAGGTATGATCCCAGGGGATTATAACCTTCGTTATTACGATCACGTAGCCATGTTCGGATCGAACATCAGCTTGACCATAATGGTCATAACTGAAAGTCAAACTGTTTAACTTTTGCCTAATAACTAGCCTATAAAATGAAATAGACTATGAGAAAACACTTACAAGTGTTCAAGGCAAAGACTAAGCGACTGTAGGAGGTCTCTATAGATCAGAAGCACTCTAGAAATGATAGAGAGGCAGAAATGGAAATGAGCAAGGAACAAAGGTGCAACCATGGGGCTATTTATAGTTGCTAAATGATCATATGATCATGCCATGTGTTTCAATGGTTCTTTAGATGCCCATTGAGGTGTTTACACCAGGTGAAATGTGGCACATTCAAGAAA
This sequence comes from Helianthus annuus, assembly GCF_002127325.2. NCBI lineage: Eukaryota > Viridiplantae > Streptophyta > Magnoliopsida > Asterales > Asteraceae > Helianthus > Helianthus annuus. The sequence goes on from NC_035442.2 coordinate 139,887,556, forward strand.
TAGGTGGCAGGTTATACAGGCTACCTTGGAGGGTAAGAATAAATCTGCCAGCATGGTCCCTTACGGACCGTAAGGGTTGACCGCTTACAGCCCGTAAGCACCTCAGCGCATCAGTTAATATTTCAGCTTACGGTCCGTAAGCTTAAATAGCTTACGGTTCGTAAGCTTAAATAGCTTACGGTCCGTATAGGGTTGCCAGGAATTTTATTTTGAGATTTTTACATCTCTAGCCCCTGGACTTTGATTCTTTTTGCCATCGGCAATTATAGTCCCTCTCTTTCCCAGAGTCGGGTTCAGTCGGAGATACGGGACACGTTTTAATGAACATATATTATGGATCCTTCCTCCTTCCACAAAGTCGGAATAAATTGGAGGATTGAATATGTATCGTTATATAGTTGAACGATAAATTCCCTCTCCTTAGTTGGAAATTCGGGACACGTGTCCTCTCATAGTTGGACGAAAATTTTACGGGTGTTACACGAACCAATTAAACGATGCACATCATTACAGTGTCCGTGTTTCCCACCAAATCACACAAGCACCCTTCCAGCTCTATATGTAACAAAAAAAAAGTTATCAAAGTAATCATTCATAATAGAAACTCAAAATAATGCATCTTATTCTAAGAACACAACTTGATAGTCATTCATAAACACAAACATTGATTAACAAACAACTGTCAATTACATTCTCGACAACGATGCACACGATGAACACTATTTCAATTTATCATTATCGCAATCTGAAAACGTGGTATTCCGGTGTCGTTTAAACCATTGGAGGAGAAGGAACCGAAGAGTCATTCATTTGTAGCGCGTATTTTGAACCTGGCATTCTGATGATCTTTTGTGTAGATTATAAAGGATCTTTTAGTTTTGAAAGGGGTAATTTAGTCATTTTATTAAAGAGGGGATATAGGTAATTTTAATTTGGGATTTGGGTAAATATACAATTAAGAAGCTAAAGAACAGAAAATATAAAATTCTCCCTTGTTTTTTATGACTTGTATCCTTAAATATAATTTTTTGATTGTTTATTATGACTTGTATCAATAAGGATTATATATATGCTAAGGGGGTTGATCCACCAAAAAGTGAGTTTTGTCTAAGTAGCTTAGACACTCCTTATAAGTAGGATGGAATGACATTTTGATACTAAAACATTTTGGTCCTTAGAGCATTCACATCCAATCCATCAAATTATACATACATTCCACTAAAAAACAACTCCTATATCAATATATTTCCACTAAAAACAAATACTTTTTCTCTCTCCTTTCAATTAAATAATATTATCATTACATTTTTCTCTAACTTTCACTCACAACCACTTTCAAAATATATTAAAAAATTATAACGGGTGAACAGTGTCCCCCTAAATATACAGATGAACAGTAACATTTTCTCTCTCTTCTACTCACAACCACTTTTTATACCCTTTATAATATAAAAACCCCTCCTCACATAATTTGATGGTTAGAATGTGAATGCTCTTATAAGTAGGAGTGTAAGATTAGATGTGACACCTATTTTTTTTCTAAAAAAATACAGCAAAAAAAAAATCCGGTACAAAATATCTAGCACAGAATATAAAGTACAAAAAATCTAGTACACAAAATGTAGCATAAAAAAATCTAGTTCAAAAAATCCAGCACAAAAAAAAATTAGTACAAAAAATTCCAGCACAAAAATTCAACAAAAAAAAAAATTAAGACGAAAAAATTAGCACAAAAATGTATTATAAAAATCTAACACAAAAAAATGCACACACAAAAATGTATTACAAAAATTTAGCACAAAAAAAAAAAAAATGCTATACAACTTAGAAATACAACACATTTTTATGAATTTTTTTAGTTGTGGGTATTTTATATAGCAATATGTTACTCAAATTGAAGATAAAAAGACACTCAATTTTATGAAAAAAATAATGTCATATAAAAATGTTATAAACGTTTAAAAAACAAGGTTGAAATATACAAGTGCCTTGTACGCACATAGAGAAAATTAATAAGTAGGATTTTCCAAATATACATTAAAACTCCTATTTTTTCCTACATTTCATCTTAATTATTAATTTAAAAAATAAAAGTTTAAGATTGTTTCTCATTCTACTTAGGTAAAATAAGTTTTTTATTTAATTCAACCCCTATATACTAATAACTTGGTAGTTGCTTTTGTATATTGCGTAAAAAGGTAATGGTTTTGAAGTCGCCGGTTATTAAAAAATCTTCTTTCGTTATTGAATCACATATGAAGTTACTAGGTTATAACCCCGTGTATTACACGGGGTTGAATAAATAAATTTTATATACTAAATAATAAAACAATATATCTTTAAAAACCTCATTTATTGTACGGGTTGAATAAATATAATTTTATATATTAAATAATAAAAAGTTATATCTATAAGAACCATATTGTATGGGTTGAATAAATGTAATTTTATATACCAAATAAAAAAGTTAAATCTTTAAAACCACGTGTATTACACGGGTTGAATAAATGTAATATTGTTTACCAAATAATAAAATAATACACCTTTAAAAAACCTCATTTATAACACGGGTTGAATAAATGTAATTTTATATACCAAATAATAAAAAAATTACATCTTTAAAAATATGCGCATTACACAGTTTGAATAAATGTAATTTTCTGTACTAAATAATAAAAAATATATATCCTTAAAACCCCCATGTATTGTACGAATTGAATAAATCTAATTTTATATATCAAAGAATAAAAAGTTATATTTTAAAAAACCTCATGTATTACATGGGTCGAGTAAATGTAATTTTGTATAGTGAAAATAAAAATATTTAATATATTAATACAAAGTTTCGTTTTCGTGATAAAAATAGATTATTCTGTTGTTGCAAAATTTGTTAACGAACTCTCAATAAATTTAACCCTTTATTTAAAACTCCGAAAATGTATAAATGATAAATAATATTAGTTAATCTTATTTTATGTTTCGTAAAATCTATTTGATACCAAACTAAACAAAACGTTCAAATATAATTAATTCAAATAAATAATATTATAAATGAGAAGGAGATTAAACTAAATAATAATTATCCATATGATATTAAACTAATAATATTTAGTAGGAGGATTATCTATAATATAAGATATTAAACTAAATAATATTTAGTAGGAGGGTTATCTATAATTAATTAGAAGGAGATTAAACTAAAATTATAATTATAATTATAGTCTCTTATAACCACCTTGTAAGTTTTTGTTTACGATTTTTCTAAAAGTATACCTTTTAAAAATAATTAAATAATTTTTTTAAAAAAAGTATAAAAGTAGACCTCTACATATTTTCAAGCAACTCATTTGTATTTTTTTTTAATTATGTTGTTAGTCTCACACTCAAAGAATGTCAAAGATATAACTTATATAGTATTACCGTGTTAACATATACAAATTTGGTGTACATTTGACGATTTTTTTTATATAAGGGTGTAGTTGAGAAACTTATTTATCAAATGGCTTGTTTGGTTGTTTGGTTGTTTTTGGTTGTTTTCTTTTTTCTCTGGTCTTGGCATGTCAAGTCTAGAGGGGGTGTAACACTTCAGTTGCACTATTGTGCTTATTGTTTTTTTTATAAAATTCACCGGGGTAACCCTTTACCAAAAAAAAAATAAAATAAAATAAATAAAAGTATTTACCAAAATGGTTCTTTTATAAAAATAATAATAATAAAGAAACATTGAAAAATCCCCTAACCATCCCATCTTCTTCCTTGTCAAATATGTGGACACCATGGTTATCGCCACCAAATCACTACACCCTTTTATAAAAAAAAGGAAAAAAAAACCTCTACATTTGGCATATATTGTTTTTTACTACGCATTTCTTGTTTATTGTGAGACTTAAACCCAAAACCTTTCATAAGTGTTTTAAAATGTATTACCTTGTCATTAGACCACAACCCATTGGTCAAGATTTGGTATAGTTCTTGCATGCATAAAAGACAATGACGAACTATGGAACTCAAAGGGAGAAGGTGGGTGTAGCCATATATGTCGAAAATTATAAAATCCATTAATTTTGTTGCACTGCTTTTTACATTTTTACAATGATATTTAACCGCGATGTTTTTTTTTTCTTTTTTTGATAGTTTGCTTTTTCAAGATGGTAGTAGGGGCGTAGCACGCACAAGGTTCAAACCTAGGGCTGCAAACGAACTGAACTTTCAGCGAACAGTTCATGAACTGTTCGGCGGGAAGTTCGTTTGTGTTCGTTCGTTTAATAAATGAACGAACACGAACAAAAAATTTCGTTCGTTTAGTTAAATGAACGAACATGAACAAAGGCCGTGTTCGTTCATTTGTGTTCGTGAACGTTCGGTAACGTGTTCGTTTACGTTCGTTTGTGTTCGTTTGTTTATGTTCGTTTGTGTATAGGAATATATATAAATATAAATCCTATAGATACATACATATATATATATATATATATATGTGTGTGTGTGTGTGTTAAATGGAGAATTGAAGTTTAAGATGAAGTTTTTGAGACACTATTTTGTGTTAGTTATGTTTATAAAAATGATATGTTAACCTACTCAAGTTTGGATAACTAGCTTGGTATATTTTGGGTGGATCTACTTAGTGTTTTTTTTTGTTATGATCATCTTCGAAAGTAAATATATGTTCATTTGTGTTTGTTTATGTTCATTAACGTTTCTTTGTGTTCGTTTGCGTCCATGTGCGTTCATGAACGTTCGTTTGTGTTCGGTACCTAAATTAACAAACGAACACAAACGAACACGAACAAGTTCATTTCTTTAACAAACGAACACGAACAAAAAAACCCGTTCGGTAAGTGTTCGTGAACTGTTCGTGAACACATGAAATCCTTAACAAACGAACATGAACAAGGCCGTGTTCGTGTTCGTTCGGTTCGTTTGCAGCCCTATTCAAACCCCTTACATTGCCCAATACAATCCATACTTTTTAAACTTATAAAAAATTACATCTATAATATAAGATATTAAACTAAATAATATTTTGTAGAAGAGTTATCTATAATTAATTAGAAGAAATTAAACTAAAATTATAATTATCTATAAGAGATGGCCTAATATGATGACAAGTGTCCCCAAAATGGTTTCTTTTATTATATAGTATAGAAGATTTCTTTTAGGGCTTAAAATATTTTAATGAGTTAATAGCCAAAATGGTCCCTGAGGTTTGCTTACTTTTGCCACTTTAGTCTAAAATCCAAAATTTTTAAATCTGGGTCCCTGAGGTTTGCATTTTGTTGTCATTTTAGTCCAAATTTTAAAAACCCCCTTTTTTTACTGTTCCAACCAGCCTATTTTGTCCTTTTCGCAGGGGTATTCTGGGTTCTTGATCTGAGTTTGTTATAATAACTCATAAAAATGACCAAAATACCCCTACACAAAAGGACAAAATAGGCTGGTTGCAACATTCAAAAAAGGGAGTTTTTGAAATTTGGACTAAAATGGCAATAAAATGCAAACCTCAGGGACCCAGATTTAAAAATTTTGGATTTTGGACTAAAGTGGCAAAAATGAGCAAACCTCAGAGACCATTTTGGCTATTAACTCTATTTTAATTTTCGAAAAGTTTTTCGTTCCTTTAGAAAAATGGCTAAAGTTCTCTAATAAACAACAGAAAAATGGTTAAAGTTCTCTAATAAACAACCACAATAATACTTATTACCTATCTATAATTTATCAAAAAGGTTTTGTGAGGTGAATTCACTATTCAACTTTTTACAAGTTTTAAAGCTAACATTACATGTTGGTGATGCACAACTTACTTTGTATACTAACTATCAATACATATAAAAAAAATTTACATGTAAAATTGTCCTAAAAAGGTTGCTTCATAAACATTTATAAATTGACTAAAAAGGTTGCTTCTTCCTTGAAGTTAATTTGATTCGTTGTTGCCAAAGATTTGACGAACTGTGTTGGGTGGTGGCGACAATTGTGTCGTGGTAGTGCAGTGACGACGTCAGTATCAGTCAGTATGAGTTGTCTGACGGTGTTGTGTGGTTCCAATTAGGTAGAAAGAGAGAGCGAGAGTAGGGAGAACTTTGTTAGCACTAAACTTTAATAAAGCTACGGTAGGGCACCAGAACTTTATTAAAGTTACTTTTCTACTTATTTTTTTACGTGGGTGTTGTTATCGTTTCAATTTAGTTAATCTTTTTTCACGATACTGTCTTACGTTTTAGTTTAAATTTGGCGAGTTAACACTGCGCAACACGCGTACATGATTCAACGTTTTTGCGCCTACGTTTTGTCGGTTTTACAGTCCCTTCGCAACGCACGGATCCTAAAAACTCGTTATTTATATTTCCCAGTGTCCATTGTCTGTATTAATCCGTACCTATAAATATTTATTGATTATTTTATTTAGTGTTTTAATCTATCAAAATTCGTAAGTCGTAAAATCAGATGAAACCAAATTAGTTATTCAGACATGGTTTGGTTTTACTTCTGTAACTAATTGATTTTGGTTTAGAAAATTTATAAATCAATATAAATGGGGCGTTTAAGATCAAATTATCCGGTTTTCTATAGTGAATTTTAATTAAAATACAAATTCGTATCCGAAATTTCAGATACGGATTTAAATATTATTAAACGGATACGTATTTATAAAAAAAATCAAAAAATCCGTTTTGTGCACAGATTAAAACTTAATATATATTTGATTTTTCAAATTCCCAACATTGAAAACAAAAGCATTCATAAAATCCACATCTTAATCTGATTATTTACTATTTTTTTACTACATTTCAAACTATATATAGTGCTCATATAATATATATTTACTCTTATTTTTAGTTTTCGGATATATCCGATTATCACGAATTTTTACATATCAATATCCGATTTTGGGGTATTTCGGATTTTCGGACATTTCGGATTCGATTTCGGATCAAGATTTTTTTTATTAGTTTACAATTTAACCTCAAAAGCTATTAAAACGTGACATTTAACACCCATATTATGTAGTGTAACTATCTATATGTACACATGTAATTAATTGTCTTTATTGTCTCGCAAGCAGGACAAGCTTTCTTGCCCTTTATACATGCTAAAAAATCACTTATAGTGCAAATCATGGCCTGCAATTGAAAGTGTTCTTTCATATAAGCACCATATATATTTCGATACACTCCAAAGAGTTTTCAAGTTATCAATCAAAGGAGACAAATACATATCAATTTCATTTGTTCGGACCCTAACTTAACAATGACATCATAATGTATTTGCATTTCATTCATAACTACAGTGTAAGATTATAGATACATAAGTGACATTTTATAATCATACAATACATAAAGAAATCACTATAAATATAATAAAATTAAAATTTTCGTACCTTAAAGTGATGGTTGAATGAATATTTAAAAAAAACTTGAATAATTCCACGTTTAGCTGACATAAAACAATTTATATTAAATTAAAACATAAAAAAATGTAATATAAATCAAAACATATCATCAATAAAATAACTTTAATTGGAATAGCTTATTTTCGTGATATTATAGATTGAAGGAGATTTGAGGGCTGAAAGGATTTTTATGAGATTTGAATGAAAACAAAAGGGTTTAAAATGAGTTGTAGGTTAACAGGTTAATAAACAACAAGAAGTCGATTTTGTATTTGAATTTTAGCCACTAAGATGAGTATTTTGATGCGACGAGCGTAAAAAATATATATTAAATGATTATTTACAATTTTCAGCATTAAAAAGTCAATTTTATGGTGTTATATAACTTGTTACCATCACAAAATATTTAATGGTGACGCACAATCTATTTCATGGTTTTATATTTATTTATAATGTACTAGTCTAAGTACCCGTGTATTACACGGATAGTCTTAAAGTAAATTATATTCTTTAATAATGTTACTTTTAAATGAAAGAAACATTTCATTAGTTATTAATCATGTATATTTTTAAGTATAACGGCTTATATTGTTGTAGTTCCATTAGCTCTTGCTCTTGGTGGCCAGTTCCTCAAATCTTCGCTTTTTCCCGTTAAAAACAAACTTCATCATATTCGTTTAGATGATTATTAAAAGAATATTAAATTATTGGAACCCAACTTCTTGCTTAACACATGCAACACGTTCTTGAGGACGAATCAATGCTTATTGTGAAGTGAAAACTCTCATATCAAACTTTGACTAAGAAATCATATCAAATACAATAAAGTAGCCATCTTTGATTGAAATGTCTTGTTTTGATACAATCCCATCCTGTAGTAGTGATGTAAATATTTTGATTATCTAACTATTTAAACGATAAATTAATCAAGATTGGATAATCAAGATCGGATAATCAGTTTTTTTATCAAAAGGTAAACTAAAATAATCACTTTAGACTTTCTTCTAACCAAAATTGACGGATGTTATTTCAAAAACTTATCTCACTTTAGACTTTCTTTAACCAAATTTGACGGATGTTATTTCAAAAATTTGTCTCTGTTATTTCTATAAAATGTCATTATTGATCATTTTAATTGTTACATTCTTAAACAATAAAATTAAAAGTAATTCTTAAATAATTAAAATTTAAAGTAGTCTAGAATTCAAATATAAGTCCTTCGTGACACAATTTTCTACCATATTTCTATAACAACTACTTATCTTATTTTAGTTATAGATGAGATAATCATATTCCAATGGCTAAGGTAGTTTAAGTTCATTGTAAGATCTTTAACTTTATGTATGAATCCAATGACTAAGGTAGTTTTAGTTATTTGTAAAAAGATCTTTAACTTTTAAGTATAAAGGCTGTGCCATTAAAGAACAACAACAAAATATAAAAGTAGTTGCAGCAAATGCTATAACATTGGACACATTATCTAAAAGAAATAAAGAGAAAATCTTATAACCAACAATATGTAAGCTACATAACATTTAGAGGATCACCAATAGAATCGGTGCCCAGATGACAACCAACATGTCATCCAAAACAATAAATTTTGACTTTACAGTTTGACTCACCTACCATATACTTGTAGCAGAGAGTTATTTGTAATCAATATCAACAAATAACCCAAAAACGCCAATTAGACGAACATCCTGCTACCAGTTAGGTCTGGAAAACATCAGGTCGATGTAATGGGTCCATATGAGTATGAACAATATTGATCATTGTAATCTTACATCCTTCAATTAGAAGACACTTATGTAACATCAAACTCCCAGAACAGCATAATTGGACTTCACCACAAAGCTACACATTTAAACTACCTAAAATAATAAAATTTGATCGATGAATCGACCAAATTGCAAGTCAAGATCAATTAAACAAACAACAGTAACCATAGAATACAATAAAACTTATGAGCAACACTAAATTGGTATTACAGTAAGAATGAGGCCAACTTATGAGCAATACTAACAGACTGTGAATCTTCAATCTCTTTTATAGTTATAAATCCTTCCAACACGTCACAAAGAATTCACCTTGTCGAAGACATTCTTTGAAGGAGCTATCAAACAACTACATTCAAAGTTAAGTCACAGTTATATATGCGTCACACGCTTTTTAAATAAAGAAATTGACTTGTACTATAGAATGATTTAAAATTGACTCGTACTATATAATATAATGAATAAACCATGGATAAATAAAGTGGTTTTAAGTCTCTCTTCTATCTTACTTTGGCCAAAATAATGGCATTTGGATAAAAACCAACTATGGTTATTGTTGGTGATTTTAGTATCATCATCTATATCACAATAACTGAGATTCACATTGAGACCCGAAGGATTTTAGTTAAGTTATAACATGTGTTGGGAAGTGTCGGATGCACTCTACAAACTTATCAAAATCTCGGGCACTCGAAAGTCGAAAGAGACGACTAAAAGAGATAAACATTAAGAGTCTTGTTTGTAAAAGTTTACCTTGTACAAATCTACCTTAAATAAATTTCTTTTGAAAACAAACAGCAAGTTTTTTTTAATAGAACAAAAAGTGGTAGCAAATTTACCTTACTTATTACGCATTATTGATGTACTTGACCATGTATCTTAAGTATCCGGTCCGCATAGCAGATTAGTCGTTCATACCACCAACCTGGTCCTCAACTAAATTTAAGAGTAGAAATCAAAACCTTCACATGGTTGTTCTCCTTGACTCACAAGATGACAAAGTTGATAATATGATGCATCAGCCTCTCTAAGTTTCTTTCGTATCCCCATCATTTCAGTATGTATATATATATATATATATATGTCTTCCTAAGCTACAAATAGCTTTAAAATAAAACACCTCGTATAGACTCCACCCCTTAATCAACCCTGCAACTATTATTGTTGATCTTGCATTTTATAAAATAGTGAGTATACCAAATCTGATGACAAACGGGTCAAAAAAATGTAGTGTATACCTGAAGTAAGCATCTCTTAGATAGACTCCCTCTAGACTTTACATGAACATGCTTGATCGAGCAGATGCATTTATAAACTGTTGAATAAAAGTTCAACACTACTTACTGATCATGAAGATGAAGAATTGAAGAGTGATCAAATCTTGAAACGCCTTGAAACTTGAAAGGACCCTATAATATAGAAAACCATATTGGACGAAAATTAAATTTCTATGTACCTCAATGGTGTTTTTATATATAGGAAAAATCACCAAACTACACAAGTTGACCGTCAAAGTTAAAAAAAATAGCTACTAGTTAACTTTCAGCTTATGTAAAAACAGACACTTACAAAAAGGGCCTATCATAACATGACAATTAGGACCGGCTAGCTAGACTGGCTAGCTTTCAATCGGCACAGAAAGTCATATGACTCATATCCATGTACAATAGGATCCACATACGAGCGACCAAAAACCAAACGTTTGGTACCACCGACTTCGCAATATAAGCCAACAGTTTTCAAGATTAGCCCTTTGCAAGTTAAGTCGTTATATTTGTGTCGTGTGCGACCGCCTACTGAATACAAGCCGACCATTTTCTCATCCATTCTACATTAGGCTAGCTTGTATTCAGCCAGTGGTCACACATGGCAACAAATTTCTGTAGCCATGTTCATTACAAAGTCTTACAAAGTCTGAAAGTGCAAGAAATTTATTAATTGTTATTAGTCAACCCGTTCTGACACGCCCATTTTCCCGCCAACCCGTAGACAAAAAATATAAGCACCCGCTTCAAGTTCCAATGGTTGGCACAATACCGAAGACATAAGGCAATTATCCACCAATAAGAGAGCACCATTGTTACGAGCGATCTTCGTTATTTTCTGAAATAAAACAAAAATATAGTAAATGCAATTGGTGAAGGAGTCTATGACCATATATTATGTGCATATGGTTTCATTATTTACAAACGTACACGAATATCAAAAATTTGCTGTTGCGAATTGGTTGGAGACTCTAACCACACAACTTTGTTTCGGCCATAACAGCAGACGCAACCATGTCTAAGTTGGTTGTATCCACTCGCCTATAGATTGAAAACCGAAAATTAAAATTCAAAATTGTGTTTAAATGAAAAAAGATATTAAATATTCATGTGGTTAATTATATTAAAAAGTTAAGATTTTGTACTAACTTAACCACAATTCCTCTCTTTGGAATGACTTGTGACAGTAATTGGTCTGAACCGCCATATATGTCTTTTCCGGCAACAATCTCTTCACCTGCAATTATGGTGATTGTATAACATGCCAAGATGAATTGAGCTAATTTGAAATATTTTATGAACATATTATTCATTAAGAAACCGCAAATTCTCAAAAAATGTACAGGAAACTGGAAAATAGGGGGTTCACTTTTCGACTTTGATTATCGAGAGCTATGACAAAATAAGTTCATTTTGTTTGAATCATACAATTAATAATCTCAAAATTAATAATCTATTTCAGCAGCCGAAGCTCTTAATGGTGTTGCAGACCGGATAATCAGTACCACCAGAAGGAGGAGAGAAGAAGCCTGGTAGGTGGTGAACAGAAGATGGATTGCCGATTTAAGGTTGTTGTCGTTAGTCATCAGATGAGACTTGATAGAGCTAGAGAGCCGATTTAGAAGTTCAGTGTGATTTCGGATAACTCAAAAACAGAAACACTTATTTTACAACAATCAGCCACATAGTACATTAGTTTCTAATCAATGAAGAGAAAACATATTTCAAACAATGAAGAGAAAACTTAGTTCAACAGAATCTTAGAATTAAAAACTTACGGTTCAAAATAAACTTCTAAAGATTTGAAGCAGCTTTAAGGCTTCTTGTTTCCAGTTGACACCCACGCACTAAAACAAAGGCTCTTCACTATAGAGCCAAACTAAAGAAATGTTTCATTGAGTTTAAGCATCTTATTTTATATGATAATTTTCTAGTTTTTCCCACATGAATACAAAAATAAAAGCTTAACATAAGTATTTCATAATCAAAATATAAAAAAACACGAATGTTGTTTGAGACCGTAATGATAAGCGAAAGAAGTCGATACCTCAATATGGTCATATTCTCCAGCATCAGTCATGTAACCACACATAGGGTTCTCGGCCGCCGATCATCGCCAGCCGGAACCATAGAAACTCTGATCTCTAACCACACATAAATAATAAACCAACAATTATACAACTTTTTGCAATAACAATATTAACACACACACACACACTGAATCAATGAATTGTTTACCTTAAAAACTTGGGGAGAGAGAGACGAATCAAGGAGGCGATGATGAGAATGAAATCCACAACAGCAAACAAAGTAGATCACAAAGTGATGCCAGAAGAATAGCAATTTTGTCCTCCATGTATCTCTGGCGACCTTTGTAACACCCTAAAAATGCATAAAAGCTTATTGTAATTGTAATGTTTAAATGCTTCAAATGATTAATTAAGTTTTAGATATATAAGGGAAGTTTATAAACATTGAAAGATATACAAAAATGACAACAAAAGTAATTTGGAGGGGTTGAACATGTAAATTATGATATTAATCATAATTAAAAATTAAAACCAAGCTTTGTGGGTGTGGGGTGCGACGCAGAGAAGGCCAGGAGAGGGAAGAACCCTACTTCTCCAAGTTAGCAAGAATTTAACAAATTGGATGCGTTTTTGGATGGAAGTCGAATGCATGTGATCAATTCCTCATTCATCTAAGGGTTTCCAACATGGGGTAAGTCGAATTATGTGATTTGATGCTAGTTAATGATAAGGGTTTTGATTAATCCATGAAATAGTATGAAATTGAACTTATATATGAATTAGAATCATCAATTAAAAGATGATTATTGCTTGAATTTGATGGTATTGAAGGTTGGAAAGAAAACCCACTTAAACTAGTAGTATGATGATTCTATAGCCACATAAATTGAGCAATTTTGATGGATAAATGTATATGTACTAGGATATTGATGGATTATTATGTTGTAGAATGAATGAGTTATGTGAATTTAGTTGATTAAATGAGTTCTGAAGATTACTAGTGAAATTGTGCATTGAATACTTGTACATAGTGCTTACAATGTTATATGCACACCAAGTGTTCAATTAAATGCTTGAATAGTTGATTTTTGTAATTTTGAATGAATTAGGAAGTCTTGCATTGTATGTGGAAAATATGGAATTGATCTTTTGTGAAAAGTGTTATGGAATGCGAATTAAATGTGAATGCAATAGTTATGTAAGTGAATGACATAATTTAGAATGAGAGTGGATTATGTATAGGATTGAAGTTAAAAGGTAAAAGTTATATGCAATAAACTATTGCGTTATGAACTAGCTAGTTGATGTGTCATGTACGGTAATAATAAAGTATGATGATACATATCCCTTATATGCGCTAATAAAATAACGAAAGACAAATATTGCATGATTTGAAAGCCGAATGAATGAATTATGTAAGCTAACCGTGTTATAATTATGACGACATGTACGGATAGGAGTCATGTCAATAGGGGCACAAACATGGAAGCGCCACGGGTCGAAGGTAAACACGGAAGCTATGTGTAAATTCGGACGCACGAGGTAAGTATTTCCCGGACTCCCTCTTTAGTAGTAAAGAGATTCCTTACATAATAATGTTAGTAGTTGTGTCGAAACGTGAATTCGATGATAATATCAAGTATTAGTACCAAGTGAGTGATTATCCGGAATCACTCCTTATGGTAGTAAAGTACGGTTATGTAATAGTTATTTAAGTATGCTATTGTAAATTAGAAAGGTATGGGTATGTAGAAGGAAAGGTTTCCGCTAAGTCGATCAAACGGTTCAAAATGAGAGTTTACTCATTTTGGTATAATTTGCATAAGTGACGATAAAGTATAATAATTGTTAGAAGATAAGTGAATTTTGTTGTTGATGATAATATTAAGTAAGTAGTATTAAGTAAGTGATTTTCCGGAATCACTTCTTAGTTTATTTGAGCAAGTTTATGCGCTAGTTATTTAAGTATGATAATCGGAGTCTAATAAGGTTTGGTTATATAGAAGTGAAGGTTTCCGTTAAGTAGACCAAACGGGTCAAACTAAAGTAAAACGCAAACTGGGTAACGAGAGCGTAAAATTAATGAACTATGGATCCGGCTAATGGATTACAGTTTAGATATGTTAAGAAATGAACCCCAAGCGATTAAAATAAGTTTGGATAGGTTTGGATGTAAAATGGGTAAAAAATAAACGTGAAGAGCTGACACGGCCGGGTGAACACTTGACACTGTCGGGTGAAGGTTCTGTGAAAAATATATGTTTACTTGACACGGCCGGGTGGACACTTGACACGGCCGGGTGAAGGGGCTGAATAAGAAAGAAGAAAAAAAATATAATTTCTTGTGTTTAATTCTTTTGTTCAAATGCTTGGATTTCTAATCGTTTGAATGAAATTGCATGATAGGTAACGATGTACTTTAGACCCCGGAGGTGTAAGGAAATTTTACTAATAAAATTTCACTTCGTATAGTTGATTTAAATGAATGAGTTTAATGTATACCGGAAATCATGTTCATAAACCCCATGTACGGAACTCCGGATAATGTAAAACTTATATAGTTATAATGTTCATATGAGTATTGAGTATAAACAAATGAGTTGTTTGGTAAAAATATGAACGGGGCAATAATTAGTAAATGAATATTAAGTCGAAGACATATAAGTCGTAAACATGCGAATGGATGGGACTTGTTTATAAGTAGGTCTATTATCGGATGATATAATAGTATAAGTACATGAGCATAAAGTGGTAAGTAAGAGCTTGTAGGTGCGTGTGTATACAGGAATGTATGCGTGTATAAATGTAATTTGCTATGAATGTATGTGGTTATGGTTTTCAATATTTATGAGTATCGATGAATACTAATAATGTGCCTTGAGATTGGAAGGTAATGCAGGAATGAGAACGTCAGGTTCATAAGGAATTGAAGCCGAACTTGGAACAAGAGACTTAAAGAGGATGATTGAGTGAATCCAAGCTTATATTGTGAAATGTTAAATGATTTTCGACTATATAGAATTATGTTGTATGGTGTACCCAGTGACTAACGGTTAAGTTGTTTATGATGTTCACAGGAATTACACGGATCTCCTTTGTTGCTAACAAATACAAGCGGGTGTAGATCGAGTCAAAGAACAAGGATTGTACAGAAAGAACGGTCACATAGCTTTAATTATGTAATGCCTTAAAATGATACCTGGAAGTGAATGTTGTAAATTCATTTTAGTAAATGTTTAACAGTTTTGTATTTGGGCCTTCATGTAAGTAATGTCTAATAAAGAAAGAAATTTTAAGGCTCTTTTTCCGCTGCGTCGTTTTTAAGGTTAAACATGTTTGGGTGTAACAAGTTGGTATCAGGCTGGTTTGAGAGAAATCAAGTATGTGGAGATAAATACTTGAACTCAAACCCGTGTGCTCTTGTGACCAAGAACCTGTATAATCCAAGACTCGATCAAGAACTAAAGGTAGAAGCGAATGTAAGTATGTACTCGAATATGCGTATAAAGAAAACTAACAGTATGTTGTGTGTAAGGTAACCATGATTATTTGGAGAGGATGATCCGCGAATGCGGTCTAGGACCGACACCAAGGCGTGTAATAAGACAAATTTGAACCCAGGTACGTAAATTCATATGTGGGTACATGTAATAGTAAAACCTATTAAAGGAAGGATAATGATGGAATAGTAATGAAGTTTTGAAATGTTACACGTGCCGAAACCTAATTCTTCGGACATAAGGCGATGATTACATGAAGGCACGAAACTAGTATGTGGATTGCGTACCTGGCCAGTACGCAAGAAATATTTGATGTTCGTGAGACCGTGATAATTGTTGAAGGTATGTCCGAAAGGATTGGGTATTAGGTGGACGTGTGGGTGAGAATATTAAGACTCTCAAGAAAATTTAAAGCACCTCATATAAATGGAAAGTATGAATTATATGTTTGAACCCGCGAGACGGATTCAAACATAGAAGTAATGGAACGTACGAATGATATGTTTGAACCCGCGAGACGGATTCAAACATAGAGGTAATGGAATGTACGAATGATATGTTTGAACCCGCGAGACGGATTCAAACATAGAAGTAATGGAATGTATGAATGATATGTATGAATCCACGAGACAGATTTGAGAATGAAAGAATGTCCATAGATGGCACGCGAACCTAAATTTGAGTTAAGGAAAGAATTTTTGATTAAGTTACATGTTAGATGTGTTGGTAAATGACCCTTGGGGGTCGGAATGAATGACGGGCTACGACTTGAATAATAACCTAAATATGGACGGGAAGGGGAAGTTTTTGCAAAAAAAAAAAGTACTGAAATGATGTATTAAAGTCTTCGAATGTAAGAATGAATAGAGAGAAGTACGAATGTGTACTAACTTACATCCATGATAATTAAGAAACGCCAGTTTGACCCTGAAAAGTCAAACTGCAAAAAGGTTAACGAAATAATTATCAGAATGAAAGAATTGTGAGTATTTAAAACACCGAATAGAATAAATTTGGAGAGAAAGTAATAATAACAAGTACCGATGGAAAATGCTAACTTTGATGCTAGGCTTGTTGGCCATGTTCATCTGAACAAGGTACTGTTGGAAGGATGCTCATGAGTGGAAGCCCATTTCATGAAAGGAAAGGATCGAACCGACTTGACACGGACTCATTCAAAAGCGGGCAGATCCAGTTTGCAGATCGCTAGTCTACGCAATGAAACCGAGGTTAGTAAAATGATTAATCCATGTTGGATAGATACGATATGTATGAAATGTTGATTTTTAACAGTTGACATAGGAAGAAAAATTTTGTCACTAAAAAGAAAGTTTCAAAATCTTGAGTGAAAGTTTCGGGTAATGATTAAGCTCTAGTATGATAAACTTGCACAACATGTCTACTCATACAGAATAAGTAATGCATGAAGTGAGAGAGCTATAGTTTAGTGATATGAATGAGCCTAACGTAAAAGTATGCTTGGTAAAAGTAACTATAAAAACGTAGAATAAAGCTTAACCTTGGAATTTAATACGAACGTGTGAGTATGAAGTAGTAGTTTCATTGCGATTACGAGAAAGAACTGGTTATTGAATGTCTTTGGTGCGAGTGGGATACTAGCGACCCCCCATACGAGTACAAAAAATGATTAGAAGGCATGTTAGTAATAGAAATGTTGGGATTTATTTATGGTGATCGAAATGAAATATCATAGATGATATATGAAATGAATGAAATGAATTGAAATATTTAGAATAAGCAGAAACATGAGGGTATTATGATTACTTAGAAGGATAGGAACGAGCCATAAACTTAGACTTGTACGACCAATGGTGTACATTTGGAATACATTTCAAGGAACGAACCACTAGTGATGATGTGTGCTTGGAACTAGCATTATAAAGTGAAAACGACACTAATAAGAGCTCTGACATATCATGAGTTTATGTAGAATGTGTTTTTTCACAATCTGTACAATGAGATTGTGCTCCGACATGAGACTCCGACGTTTATTTTGATTATGAAAGTATATTGCTCAACTTAAGAAAGTAGGTACAATACCTGCCATTATGTTTATTTAAGAATAAGACCGTTAGCCAAGAGCCCGAATGTATGCGTGTTGTAGGATGCCCTTTGAATGAATACAATGAAATGGTAGGAGTACAAATGTGAAAGGTTTCGGGGACGAAACCCCCTTTAAGGGGGTAAATTTCTAACACCCCAAAAATGCATAAAAGCTTATTGTAATGTTTAAATGCTTCAAATGATTAATTAAGTTTTAAATATATAAGGGAAATTTTATAAACTTTGAAAGATATACAAAAAAAAAAAAGATAAAAAAAGCAACTTGGAGGGGTTGAACATGTGAATTATGATATTAATCATAATTAAAAATAAAAACCCAGCTTTGTGGGTATGGGGTGCGACACAGAGAAGGCCAGGAGAGGGAAGAACCCTACTTCTCCAAGTTAGCAAGAATTTAACAAATTGGATGCGTTTTTGGATGGAAATCGAATGCATGTAGGGGTGTTCATCGAATCGAATATCGAATTTTCGAATTATTCGAATAATTTTTGTTTTCCCTTGAATTCAAATTCGATTCGTATTCGATTAAAACCTACCCAATTCGATTCGAATTCGTATTCGAATAAAAAACCCAATTCGTATTCGATTAAAAATTAGAATTCGAATCGAATTCGAATAAATTCGATTTGATTAAGATTCTTTTAAAACATGTAAAAACTATTAAAATGAATCATAATTTTTAAAGCAGCAATAAAGCACGATATCACGTTAAAAGATCGAAATAAAGTACCATAAACATAACATTCAAAACGAGAAGTAGGGAATAACCACTCCACATTACAAGTTAATATTTTTAGGGTTAGAAATCTATTGATAGATTTGTAACTTCGGTTTTAGTTATGGGCCATGTAGTGGGTTTCGTAATGGGTATTTCTAATACTTGGAATAAATTTTTAAAATAATTTATAGTATAGCCCAATAAAAGTTATATATGTATTATATATAAAAATAATATATAAGAGGTATAATTTTCATTCGAATTTCGAATCGAATTTGAAAATATAAATTCGTATTCGATTCGTATTCGATTTACTTGACTCGAATTGAATCGAATTCGAATTTGAATTATAATAATCAAACGAATTCTTGATAATCGAATCAAATTTAATCGAATTTCCAATTATTAGAATTCAAAACGAATTCTGAATACCCCTAATGAATTGAGCTAATTTGATATATTTTATGAACATATTATTCATTAAGAAACCGCAAAATCTCAAAAAATGTACAGGAAACTGGAAAATAGGGGGTTCACTTTTCGACTTTGATTATCTAGAGCTATGACAAAATGAGTTCATTTTGTTTGAATAATACAATTAATAATCTCAAAATTAATAATCTATTTCAACAGCCGAACCTCTTAATGGTGTTGCGGACCGGATAATCAGTACCACCAGAAGGAGGAGAGCAGAAGCCTCGTATGTCACACCCTGGCTTTTGCGGAAGCGTGGGTTTATTTGGTGTGACTTCTTAATACCATAGCAACAATTATAACAATGCTATATGATAAAAACATGAGATATTCATCCATTAATAAAGTTTAGAAAAATCTCATTTTCAACAATCACAAAATAAGTTACAAAACTTAACTTGATTTAATGGAGTTCATAAAGACTTAGCAAGAGACTTTAAAACAATACTAGGTTTAGGGATATGTAACCCGTCCAGGAAGAGGTTACACCTTCTAAACCCTGGATGACTTCTTTATTCAAACGTAGCTTGAAAATACGTGCATACCGTGCCATATCCGTTAGTTTCCTGAAATACATGTAGTTTGAAAAGTCAACATAAAGTTGAGCGAGTTCATGTGTAAGTGAGTAGGTATAAACCTTTGTAAAATGTCTGTGTGTATGAAAATTCCTGGTATGTAGCAAATAAGGAAAAAGAGATCACCATTGGGTTGCAAAGCCAATGATATGTGTGAAGTGCTGTAGGAAGACTCAAACCTAGTAGATTTTTACGTCGGGCTCAAAGTCACCACCTGGCTCATTCAGCGAACTCAGGGGTTGGGCTCGCTACACCCAGATAGATCTACCGCTAATGACCCTCGGTCCTACAATGAGGATTAATGGCCTCCAGTTCCCGCCTACCCACTCACATGATCTAAGTAGTAACCCTCCTTACGCTAACCATACCATGTAAAAAGTATTCGTAATCATAGTAACATGTATTTCACCCCCGAAGTAGAAAAACTAAAAACAGTTAAGAGAAAAGGGGGACATGAACTCGCAGTATTGCGTCTTCGTACTCGTAACCCAAATCTCCGCGGCAATCACGACTACCTACAATCGTCTATTGTCTATTAGACGAACGGGTAGTGCCTTGTCTTAGTATTTGTGTTTTTGAGTTACGATTCTGGTATTATTCCAAGTTATAATAATTGTATTTAGTTCTGGAATAATAGTTAGACAACTATTTTAGAGTTATACTTCTCAAGTATCGTATATGCGTATTTCCTTCCCAAGGACGGGGGTATTTATACATGTGCGTTCTTATAATTCCCAAAAATATATTATTAAGTCTCACTTAAATAAATATATTTTAATTCGTTTATCTAGAATATTCCATCTCCAAAATATACATATTTTCCCAAAAATATTATATTTTACTTCATACAATTCCCAAAATATATATATATTTTATCAAAATACGCATTTAGAGTATTTTCCGAAAATGCATGAGTTACATTTCAAGGTTCGTGTGATAATAATAATACCAGTGTAACTTAAATATTTATTTGTGAGGGCGTTGGTATTATTTTGGAGTCGTAACTTCTCAGTGTATTCGGGTTATATTATTTTTACTCTAAAAATAATATATATAGTTCACAAAATAATCGTAAACTCACACAAGCGTCTCACTATGAGATATATATTCCAAATATATATTTAACAAGTTTTCATTTACGAAAATCCACCTCCGACACTTGGTTACTTTATAATAAAAATCATGGCGAAATTTATATTTTGAAAACAAGTTAAAAATATATTTATAAACACTTGTCACCAAAAATATTTTTAAGTGTTATATTTCTGGAAAAATTTCGCCAGAGTTTCCTCTGTAACTGGAGGTATCCACGCTTACAAACATATCATTTTCTTTTGTAAAATCATGTTAGCTCGTTCTCAAATAACCATCCCAATATTTAGACATGCTAAATACTACTTATATCGTTACAGTTTTAATATACAAAACTGGGCTGTTTTCGGGTAATTTATTAAAATAGTTATCTTATTCCGAAAATTCCCAAATTTTTACAGAATGACTTTTACCATACATATATTAGTGTGTAAAAATATCGTGGTCCAAATCATCACCAATATTTTAAAGAAAATCATTTTCCGGACTGCATTCAGATCTACCTTTTTCTGACTGTAGTGCACGGAAAATTTCATTAAAAATTCATTGTAAGTCCGTTTGATGTAATTCAAGTTGGAGGATCACGGCGACAATAGTGACCATCTACATTATAAATTTTATGATCTAACTCTACACAAAATTCAAGTTATGACTGAAAATATGACTCTCATTTACTGCTGTAAAAATGCCGCTTTAGCTGCTATTACAAATCGACGGTTTAAAAATAGTAAACGAAGTCCAAAAATTATGATTTCGGTGCCATTAGAACCGTATTTCATAGTACATAAACCTAGACTTCAGAAAACACATTTTTCATTAAGTTATGACCTGTTTACAGCCAGTTAAAGTCGGCTGAATGTGCAAATCAGCATGCTGTTTCAAGGTTAAATGTTACTAAAACGCACACATACGATCGTCATCCTTTCTAGTACGATTTCTCTCATAATATAGGTTATTTACAGCAGATTTTTGTTCATTTATTTCAGATCTATCATGTATTATCACCTTTCTTCTCATGACCTTCATGTAAAGTTCTTATGTCCATGATCTTGTTTATGTTTTTAGAGTTTCTTATGTTTTTGATCTTTAAACATCATTAACCACTTAAATAACAACTAAAATACAAGGATCTAAGTGCTTACCACTAGCACAAGGCTAGGAGAGTTCAAGTGAAGAAATGTGGTGGTTAAAAGAAAACGAGAGAGGTCCTTGAGATTCCGAGTGCACCGAGCTTGTTTGTAGTACACCTTGCACCTTGTATGTATGAAGAAATGGTTGAACAAGAAGCAAAAATGGTGGTGGTGTGGTAGGGTGGTGGCGGCTGAATGGTGGTGTAGGGGAGAGAGTTTGAGTGCTTTGTTGATGTGTTTGAGTGAAAGATAATGGTTAACCCAAGTGCTTACTTATAGACCATGTTTTCCTAATACCTAATATGCAATGTGTCTACTAGATATCCAACCATAACAATATAATAATCAAGATAAATGAAGTGGGTCACCCCTTGGGGAACCGTTCGTGGAAAGGGGGGGGGGGTATATAGTCGAATTTCAAGTCTTTAGTTAGTTCTTAGTTAGTTTAGTTAGGATATCAATTAGGTTGTTAGTGTGTAGTATAATATAACGGGTGTTAGGGTATTCGGGGACCCTAACTGGCTCAGAAAAGGATAGACAATGTTATTGACAATATTTTTATGTTCCGGGTAAAGTCCGGTTGTTCGGTTGGATATTAATCCGTTAAAGTGCTAACTAAGCATTTAAAGTGCCTTTAATATTATTTTTAGTGACACAATGAACTCCCGACACTTTGGAAAGTGTCTAGTATTATTTTGCCCCGTTTTTGCACTATACTAGCATATTTAAATGCTGAATTTTATTTAAAAGTGCAGAATTTTGTAGTTAAAGTATGTTTTAGGCACTTCCCGGTACTATAACTTTCACCTAGTGACGCAGTTTTATGATTCTCACTTCCCTACACTCCCTATCAGTGTAGTAATCTATTCCCGGCTCATACTGGCCTCAGAGACAATGTCTGTCTAGTGCTGGCAATGTCAGCACGTTTATTGGGTTATCCGCTCACTGTACTAACTGTGCTTTTGTGCATCAAGTTTGTCACTATTGTTTCGTGTGTAATAAATGAAGTGACAGTAATAAAGTATGATGCATGTATATGTATGTATCAGAAATCAAGTAGCAGTTTAATCACAATTGTAAGCAAGCACAGTAATTAAGCATTAATTAAATATAAATTAATTGTACGGATACCAGTAACTTTTAGGGTTGTCACATTCTCCCCCCGTTAGAAAAATTTCGTCCTCGAAATTTGTACTACCGTAACCCCCTTATGGTTTCGTCACACGTGTATGTATATGAATAATATCAAGGTAGATAATCTTCAATCCGAATCAAAACTTACTCACATTTGGTGCGTCCAAGAATATATATATCAACCCGAATTCTAGGGTTAAAAGGTGTGTGCTCATAGCAGTTGATGTCATGGGTGTAAGACGTACTTGACGTATAGCCTAGTGTAATCCAGCTAGTAGGGGGGGTTCCACAAAGAGGAGCCTTGACTAATAAGACTCTCAAACGATCGATCGCAATATGCAAGCGAGTTTTCACGAAACGTAGCACCCGCTATATAAATTCAAAAATCAACAACTCAAATGATATAGTAAATTGATCTGTCAACTCCCGAGTAGATGAATGGTAAAGTTTAGTGTGTTGAAAATTTTGAACTGCGAGAATACGCCGAGTGAAAACAAGCGAATCTGGTGTATCCTCTCCTTATTTAGTAGTTGCATCAGGAATGTTTTAATGATGAATCAAGCAAAAGTATATGTAGTCATGTGTGAAATGGTTGACCATGATTAGCACAAGCTACAAGTTTGTAATGACATCACAAGGTGTCGCAATGACATAATTCCATAATAGCGGTGACTGAACAAGTTCACCGTGTTTGAGACCAGATGAAAGTGTACCGAAACAAGCCGGAAGATTTGATTTACACAATGTCAAAAAGTTTTCGGTTGAATACGGAATCATCGAAGAGTCACTGTTTGATCGAATATGAAAAAGTAATATGTATCGCAAGGCATTCGATTGATTATGAAAGAGCGTTAGGAGGTACATTGCGGTATGAAATGAATATATGTACCATTGCCTCAACACACAATTGTGTTACAACTGCTTTGATCGTGGATATCAAAATGGATTGTTAACAAATAAATAGGCAATTAAATCCGTGTACGAAGTGAGTAACCAAATAAGCGCAAACTTCAATTTTGTGGAAGTATCCCATAAGGTATCGAAATCAATCAACGATTTAGTGGAGTCATAGACCAAACAAGTCTACTACGACTCGAAACAAAAGAATCTTTGCCAAAGCATTAGAATATGATGCTTTCAATACATCATATGGCGTCTCAAATCAAACATGTGAACTGGATAAGTTCAAGCAATCGAACTTAGTTTCAGCGTAACCCGACAAGAAACGTACGTATCAACAAGGGAATCTTGGCATGGTAGCAAACATAAACCTTAAACGTAGCTTGAAAGAAAGCGGTTTCAATAAAGTGTGTTGACTTGATAACAAAAGAGTCAACAATAACAATAATGTAGGTCGTTCAAATCACGAATCAACAATTAGGCTTGGCAAGGTAATATTTAAATTTCAATGAAGTGTTTGTTTGAAACAAAACCACATGCGTAGCAAATGATGCATGTGTGTCATGAAAGTTTCCGAGTACTGAAACAATGAGTACTTGCTAAAATGAAGGAATGACCAATTATCGAAACAGGTGTGTGTCCGCTCTCAGCGAAGAAAATTAACGTGATGCAACTACTTTGCGGGAGTAGAGATGCAATATCTACTCGTTAGAAGTAAAAGTTAAGACTTCAATGGAAGCAAATTTAAGTACTTTCGGTTTGTTAACTGAAGTGACAAGTTCGTCAAGTTAATGATGTTTGATTGAGTTGACAGATATGGTTCCTAAGTAAAACCCTTACGAGTTTGGTCCTGGGTTCCCAAAGGTCCTAGATATAAATTTTCTAGATTTTCCAGATTTCGTATCCCGTGTAGATCTGGTTTGTACATTGTGTAGGAAACGCCATTTTGCCCACGTCTAAGAACAAGTCATTGTCCCACAATTTCACCCTGGTATACTTTCTCCCTGAATTTCATCGTTAACGACGCTCGATTGTCGACCAGTCGTGTAGTAATAGTTGGGTCCTCATAGTCAGTTACGTAAGAGGTTCGTTAACCCTTAATAAGAGTCACCGACTCTCGTATGTTAACCCGTTCGGCTCCTGGTAGTTGATGTTTATTTGAAAATCATCATCCTCATTTTTGACGAGCAGAAACGGGGTTACCCAAAAGGAACATCTTGGTCTGTTATCTTCCTTCTCTATCCACTGCTAAAACTTCACTGTCAATCCTTGCATTTCCGAAGGTGTAAGTCGCTCAGGGTGCATTGACTACAGTCGTGACGCCTGGAATCAAATCGATACAAAAATTCGACTCGTCGTTGAGGAGATGATTCTGGCTAGTCTCCGAGGAAGACTTCAGGGTATTCTCCGATCACGGGAGTATCGTTAGGTTTTAGTTCTTCGGCTCCCTTGTCCCCGACACGAGCCAGAAAACAACACATCCTTTCCGCAACAGCTTTCGAGCCCTCAAGCAATTCGTGATCTGTAGAGGCGTATCGTGCTTTGTGAGCCGAGATCGTTCCTTCATTCATCATTGGGATGCAAACATCAATCTTTGCTCGATCGCTTGGCCACTAATCCATCCAATTACCACGTTGAAGCTTCCCAACTCAACTGGCAATAGATCTAGCGTAAACTTATGCTCTCCGGGTTCTATCTTGCCATTTCCAAATACTTCGTTGGCTTCCACTAGCTTCCCACTAGCTAGTTCCATCGTTCACGTGTTATCAAACTCATTTGTTACTCATCCAAGTATATTTTTAAACTCTATAGAGGCGAAACTAAAATTTGCAACCGTAACTAGCAGTACAGATGTATAACATTGAGTAATTTGGGACATATCGATATCCATGCTTGAATCCCTAGCGTGTCTCCCTAGCTCCGGTGGGGAGCTTTCATCCTTGTGCCTGATTGTTTTTAGGGCAATATTTTCTGAAATGCTTCTTGCTTCCATAGTTAAAACAACCTCGAGCACGTTTCTGTTTATCACTCATTCTGCCTCGACAATTGTCATTGTCGTTGTCCCCTTTGTGATTCTCACTACCGTCTTGGCCCCCATTACCACGTTCAGTATCTTGCCAACAAGTTTCTTTAGGATGCCCCCTCTTTCCACAATTAGCACATTTTCCATATCTACATCGCCCGACATGATAACGTAAACAATTGTGGCACTTAGGTAGGATACCCATGTAGTCTTTTCCCTTTTTGGCCTTCTTCTTGCTAATTCCTGGAGTAACCATCTTGAAATTTGCGAGCTTTCTCTTGTTACCCCCAGATGCCTCTGTAGCAGTCTTCTTTTTCTCCTCCGCGGTGGAAAATTCTCCTCGTCTAACTGCTTCTTCCGTGAGCGCCACACTTATGTTGATAGCCTCGGTGATCGTTGAAGGTTTAGATGTTGTTACCAGGCTTAGAATCTGGGGTGCTAGTCCCCTTATGAACTGTTCAATTCTCTTAAACTCTGGTCCCCCCAGGAGCAAAGCAACTTGTGTTAATTCGTTAAATCTTTGCACATACTCCGCTATCTTTGGTCCTTCCATTTTCAAGTTCCATAGTTCGGTTTCCAATTTCTGGACTTCCGCCCTAGAGCAATATTTCTTACGCATCAGCTCTTTCAGCTCGTCCCATGTCAAAGCCTTTACAGCAGTCTCGCCCATTGTCCCAACTTGATGGTTCCACCATGACAGAGCCTCATCCACCAATAGTCCAGCTATATACGTGACGTGATGTTCGGGGTCACATTTGCTCAATCGTAAAACAGAATCCGTCTTTTCAATCCAGCGCACGAAGGCTAAGGCACCCCCAGTGCCGTCGAACTCTCGAGGTTTGTGGTCCAAGAACTGCTTGTAGGTGCAGCCGTTAGGGGGGTTATTTCCTGAGGTACCTCCGCTGCAATCGGAAAGATGGGCCTCATACCGTGCGATGGCCTGTAAGAGGCGCTCTCGCATTTCCGCCTCTGTTGTAGGTAGAGGGTGGTTGATATCGGTGTTCCCTTGAGTCGACATCTTCCTAGAAGAAAGTCGGTTAGGTCAGGTCTTGTGAAGGATGCGAGCACACAAGTCTCTATTCGACGAGTAAGACCTCAGGGGTGTATCACATATATGCGTATACACAGTTGAACATTCAATCACATATTATCACATGTATTGCACAACTTGTAAATAGGAATTTAGCATGTAAGCAGGTAGCATTATAGTTATAGCACAAATATGTAGATCAACAGCGCGCTTAGTGACGACATAGCGACGGAGTTTTTCGTTAGTCATTAGTCATAAGTATTGTCGCGTGTTTAAAGATGATTGGGCTTTCATTATCCTCCGGCCGCAATCACTGTGTCTTACAAAATGCATCACAGCAGAAGGGACACAGGGTTACCCTACCCTTGTCCAACAAGTATATTACTGCATCAAAATTACATAGTCAGAAGTGGTCCTCACAAGTCTCCGCAATCTCGGCTTATCATTAGTGTCTCTACCCAAGCATAATGCAATCTGCATAATACAGAAACCAACTATACTGGTGACTGTGGTGGGGGAGGAAAGAAAAGTAAACCGTCGACATGCGTGAATCCCTCCTCGAGCTTATATACGTCGAAGTAACTAGCTGATCTGTTGTTTGACAGTAAAGAAACGAGCATCAGCATCTTGGGAACGATGTAATAGTAACGGTCAAGTGCGCAAAAGGAATCTTGAGGTATGTGGTAGATCCAGGTATGCTGGTAATAGACAGGGTGGAGGACGTGGTGTTTTACATAAACTTTTCAGACAATATGCTGTCTTGTGATGTAGACACTCAAATCATGTTTTCGGTTAGGTAATGTTTTGTACTTGAAGTTGCCAATTGTTGCGTCAGTTCAAGCTCTAACATTCTGCGACTCATATCCTTAAACTGTAGTTGACGTTACAGGAGCACTCATCCTGTGTATAGCCTCCATAATGAGAGGGATGGCAAGGGTCTAAAATTAGTATAGCGTGTTATAAGATCCATCAAAATTGCTCGTCCGGCGTTGTAGAGGTGAATGTAGCAAATGATGCGACCTGTGCAGTTGGGAAAATGCTGTTGTAGCAGATGAATCGTTATGCGAGTGCTGACCTGAAGTACTTTCCCGGGGTGCGGGTATATTCTGTAAGAGAGATATAGGCACCTTGGCGCAATGGACTTCGGTCTTCATAGGGGAAATGAGTAATGTCGGCGGTTGCGGGTGTAAAAACAAACATCTCAACAAATGAGGAGATTGCCCGATGCAGGTAGATATAAGGGGTGCAATGTCTGGCAGACCAAAAAGAAACAGGATCGTGATCACGTAAAGGTGTAGGTTCAGCAGGCGCAACATCAAGCTGACCCAGAGGGTGTAGAAGCTAGCTCAAGAGCAGGCTCTGGGTCGTGTAACGGTGTGGTGTCTCGAGCAGGTGATAGAGCAGCAGCCATGTCATCGTCGTCTTGTGTCAGTAGCAGAATGCTGTAATCCAGCCGTTTGTAAGGTTGCAGGTATCACAAACTCAAAGGAGTCTGAATGCATGCTAGAATCAGATGATGGCTTGTTAACAGGGGTCTTAAGAAGTAAAGTTAGTAACAGTGTTCTCGTCTAATTTTCTATCATCATGGGCGTCGGCAGGAGGACCATCGATAAGCATGTCAATCGTAGTCATATATTGTTTGTCGAGTAGCCAGCCTTCAGTAGAAACGTCCGCAGGAGGCGCATCATCGTGGATCGGAGCCATGGTGTGTCCATCATCGGGATGACTAGTGATGGAGTGGTCATGGGTTGAAACAAGAGTGACAGAAAGATTCCTGTCAGAGAAACCATCAGCAAAGATGAAGTATCACCAAAATCTGGTAGCACAGACTGTTAGAAGTCGTCCTCGTCCTTAGCATATCAGGATCACTCTCAGTATCTGGCGTAATTGTCTCTGGCGCAGATGTAGTCTCACTATCTGTGGCGGTGGTCACAGGGTTATCGATGTCTGATAACTCGTGACATGTGTGCCGGTGCGTAGCATGTGTATCCATAGTAATCATTAACAATTAGTATATGCGAACCATTATCACATATGTACGTACATCAACCTTAAATCAAACAAGCATGTAAGTCTTAATTAATGCAAGTAAGTAATCATCCTAGTCTTCCCCAGACTATCCTCCCAGCCTCTCAGACTGAACCTCCTAGTCCCACTAGACCAACCTCCCAGCCTCTCAGACTAACTCCCTCAGTCTCCCTGACTGAATCCCTGGTCTCCCCGACCATCCTCCCAGCCTTTAGGGCTGAACTCCCTCAGTCTCCCTGACTAAATCCCTGGTCTCTAAGATCAACTCCCCCAGTCTCTCTGATTGGACTCCCTCAGTCTCCCCGACTGAACTTCCTCAGTCTCCCCGACTGAGCTCTCTCAGTCTCCCCGACTGAGCTCTCTCAGTCTCACCAACTGAGCTCTCTCAGTCTCCCCGACTGAACTCCCTCAGTCTCCCCGACTGAACTCCCTCAGTCTCCCCGACTGAATTTTAAATTTTTGAAAAGTGTACTTGTGCCTTTTTGTTTGTAAAAATGTTTGTTCCCTGGATCTGGATGTTTTGTGTATGCAATGAAAACTTGTTGTGAAAACATTTTCGTGAGAGCCCTAGTGATCGTAGTCTAGACCCAAGAAAGAATCCTAGTTCGCTACGACCGAAGCTCTGATACCAAGCTGTCACACCCTGGCTTTTGTGGAAGCGTGGGTTTATTTGGTGTGACTTCTTAATACCATAGCAACAATCATAACAATGCTATATGATAAAAACATGAGATATTCATCCATTAATAAAGTTTAGAAAAATCCCATTTTCAACAATCACAAAATAAGTTACAAACCTTAACTTGATTTAATTGAGTTCATAAAGACTTAGCAAGAGACTTTAAAACAATACTAGGTTTAGGGATATGTAACCCGTCCAGGAAGAGGTTACACCTTCTAAACCCTGAATGACTTCTTTATTCAAACGCAGCTTGAAAATACGTGCATACCGTGCCAGATCCGTTAGTTTCCTGAAATACATGTAGTTTGAAAAGTCAACATAAAGTTGAGCGAGTTCATGTGTAAGTGAGTAGGTATAAACCTTTGTAAAATGTCTGTATGTATGAAAATTCATGGTATGTAGCAAATAAGGAAAAAGAGATCACCATTGGGTTGCAATGCCAATGATATGTGTGAAGTGCTGTAGGAAGACTCAAACCTAACAGATTTTTGCGTCGGGCTCAAAGTCACCACCTGGCTCATTCACCGAACTCAGGGGTTGGGCTCGCTACACCCAGATAGATCTACCGCTAATGACCCTCGGTCCTACAATGAGGATTAATGGCCTCCAGTTCCCGCTTACCCACTCACATGATCTAAGTAGTAACCCTCCTTACGCTAACCATACCATGTAAAAAGTATTCGTAATCATAGTAACATGTATTTCACCCCCGAAGTATAAAAACTAAAAACAGTTAAGAGAAAAGGGGGACATGAACTCACAGTATTGCGTCTTCGTACTCGTAACCCAAATCTCCGCGGCAATCACGACTACCTACAATGGTCTATTGTCTATTAGACGAACGGGTAGTGACTTGTCTTAGTATTTGTGTTTTTGAGTTACGATTCTGGTATTATTCCAAGTTATAATAATTGTATTTAGTTCTGGAATAATAGTTAGACAACTATTTTAGAGTTATACTTCTCAAGTATCGTATATGCGTATTTCCTTCCCAAGGACGGGGGTATTTATACATGTGCGTTCTTATAATTCCTAAAAATATATTATTAAGCCTCACTTAAATAAATATAATTTAATTCATTTATCTAGAATATTCCATCTCCAAAATATACATATTTTTCCCAAAAATATTATATTTTACTTCATACAATTCCCAATATATATATATATATTTTATCAAAATACGCATTTAGAGTATTTTCCGAAAATACATGAGTTACATTTCAAGGTTCGTGTGGTAATAATAATACCGGTGTAACTTAAATATTTATTTGTGAGGGCGCTGGTATTATTTTGGAGTCGTTACTTCTCAGTGTATTCGGGTTATATTATTTTTACTCTAAAAATACTATATATAGTTCACAAAATAATCGTAAACTCACACAAGCGTCTCAGTATGAAATATATATTCCAAATATATATTTAACAAGTTTTCATTTACGAAAATCCACCTCCGACAATTGGTTACTTTGTAATAAAAATCATGGCGAAATTTATATTTTGAAAACAAGTTAAAAATATATTTATAAACACTTGTCACCAAAAATATTTCTAAGTGTTATATTTCTGGAAAAATTTTGCTAGAGTTTCCTCTATAACTGGAGGTGTCCACGCTTACAAGCGTATCATTTTCTTTTGTAAAATCATGTTAGCTCGTTCTCAAATAACCATCCCGATATTTAGACATGCTAAATACTACTTATATCGTTACAGTTTTAATATACAAAACTGGGCTGTTTTCGGGTAATTTATTAAAATAGTTATCTTATTCCGAAAATTCCCAAATTTTTGCAGAATGATTTATATGATCCATATATTATTGTGTAAAAATATCGTGGTCCAAATCATCACCAATATTTTATAGAAAATCATTTTCCGGACTGCATTCGGATCTACCTTTTTCTGACTGCAGTGCATGGAATATTTCATTTAAAATTCATTGTAAGTCCGTTTGATATAATTCTAGTTGGAGGATCACGGCGAGAACAGTGACCATCTACAGTATAAATTTCATGATCTAACTCTACACAGAATTCAAGTTATGACTGATAATATGACTCTCATTTACTGCTGTAAAAATGCAGCTTTAGCTGCTATTACAAATCAACGCTTCAAAAATAGTAAACGAAGTCCAAAAATTATGATTCCGGTGCCATTAGAACTGTATTTCATAGTACATAAACCTAGACTTCAGAAAGCACATTTTTCGTTAAGTTATGACCTGTTTACAGCCAGTTAAAGTCGGCTGAATGTGCAAATCAGCATGCTGTTTCAAGGTTAAATGTTACTAAAACACACACATACGATCGTCATCCTTTCTAATACGATTTCTCTCATAACATAGGTTATTACAGCAGATTTTTGTTCGTTTATTTCAGATCTATCATGTATTATCACCTTTCTTCTCATGACCTTCATGTAAAGTTCTTATGTTCATGATCTTATTTATGTTTTTAGAGTTTCTTATGTTTTTGATCTTTAAACATCATTAACCACTTAAATAACAAGTAAAATACAAGGATCTAAGTGCTTACCACTAGCACAAGGCTAGGAGAGTTCAAGTGGAGAAATGTGGTGGTTAAAAGAAAACGAGAGAGGTCCTTGAGATTCCGAGTGCACCGAGCTTGTTTGTAGTACACCTTGCACCTTGTATGTATGAAGAAATGGTTGAACAAGAATCAAAAATGGTGGTGGTGTGGTAGTGTGGTGGCGGCTGAATGGTGGTGTAGGGGAGAGAGTTTGAGTGCTTTGTTGATGTGTTTGAGAGAAAGATAATGGTTAACCCAAGTGCTTACTTATAGACCATGTTTTCCTAATACCCAATATGCAATATGTCTACTAGATATCCAACCATAACAATATAATAATCAAGATAAATGAAGTGGGTCACCCCTTGGGGAACCGTTCGTGGAAAGGGGGGGGGGTATATAGTCGAATTTCAAGTCTTTAGTAAGTTCTTAGTTAGTTTAGTTAGGATATCAATTAGGTTGTTAGTGTGTAGTATAATATAACGGGTGTTAGGGTATTCGGGGACCCTAACTGGCTCAGAAAAGGATAGACAATGTTATTGACAATATTTTTATGTTCCGGGTAAAGTACGGTTGTTCGATTGGATATTATTCCGTTAAAGTGCTAACTAAGCATTTAAAGTGCCTTTAATATTATTTTTAGTGACACAATGAACTCCCGACACTTTGGAAAGTGTCTAGTATTATTTTACCCCGTTTTTGCACTATACTAGCATATTTAAATGCTAAATTTTATTTAAAAGTGCAGAATTTTGCAGTTAAAGTATGTTTTAGGCACTTCCCGGTACTATAACTTTCACCTAGTGACGCAGTTTTATGATTCTCACTTCCCTACACTCCCTATCAGTGTAGTAATCTATTCCCGGCTCATACTGGTCTCAGAGACAATGTCTGTCTAGTTCTGGCCAATGTCAGCACGTTTATTGGGTTATCCGCTTACTGTACTAACTGTGCTTTTGTGTATCAAGTTTGTCACTATTGTTTCGTGTGTAATAAATGAAGTGACAGTAATAAAGGATGATGCATGTATATGTATGTATCAGAAATCAAGTAGCAGTTTAATCACAATTGTAAGCAAGCACAATAATTAAGCATTAATTAAATATAAATTAATTGTACGGATACCTGTAATTTTTAGGGTTGTCACATGGTAGGTGGTGAACAGAAGATGGATTGCCGATTTAAGGTTGTTGTCGTTAGTCATCAGATGAGACTTGATAGAGCTGGAGAGCCGATTTAGAAGTTCAGTGTGATTTGGGATAACTCAAAAACATAAACACTTATTTTACAACAATCAGCCACATAGTACATCACTTTCTAATCAATGAAGAGAAAACTTATTTCAAACAATGAAGAGAAAACTTAGTTCAACAGAATCTTAGAATTAAAAACTTACGGTTCAAAATAAACTTCTAAAGATTTGAAGCAGCTTTAAGCCTTCTTGTTTCCAGTTGACACCCACGCACTAAAACAAAGACTCTTCATTATAGAGCCAAACCAAAGAAATGTTTCATTGAGTTTAAGCATCTTATTTTATATGATAATTTTCTAGTTTTTCCCACATGAATACAAAAATAAAAGCTTAACATAAGTATTTCATAATCAAAATATAAAAAAACACGAATGTTGTTTGAGACCGTAATGATAAGCGAAAGAAGTCGATACCTCAATATGGTCATATTCACCAGCATCAGTCATGTAACCACACATAGGGTTCTCGACCGCCGATCATCGCCAGCCGGAACCATAGAAACTCTGATCTCTAACCACACATAAATAATAAACCAACAATTATACAACTTTTTGCAATAACAATATTAACACACACACACACACACACACACTGAATCAATGAATTGTTTACCTTAAAAACTTGGGGAGAGAGAGAGACGAATCAAGGAGGCGATGATGAGAATGAAATCCACAACAGCAAACAAAGTAGATCAAAAAGTGATGCCAGAAGAATAGCAATTTTGTCCTCCATGTATCTCTGGCGACCTTTATAACACCCAAAAAATGCATAAAAGCTTATTGTAATGTTTAAATGCTTCAAATGATTAATTAAGTTTTAAATATATAAGGGAAGTTTATAAACATTGAAAGATATACAAAAAAAAATGATAACAAAAGCAACTTGGAGGGGTTGAACATGTAAATTATGATATTAATCATAATTAAAAATAAAAACCCAGCTTTGTGGGTGTGGGGTGCGACACAGGGAAGGCCAGGAGAGGGAAGAACCCTACTTCTCCAAGTTAGCAAGAATTTAACAAATTGGATGCGTTTTTGGATGGAAATCGAATGCATGTGATCAATTCCTCATTCATCTAAGGGTTTCCAACATGGGGTAAGTCGAATTATGTGATTTGATGCTAGTTAATGATAAGGGTTTTGATTAATCCATGAAATAGTATGAAATTGAACTTATATATGAATTAGAATCATCAATTAGAAGATGATTATTGCTTGAATTTGATGGTATTGAAGGTTTGAAAGAAAACCCACTTAAACTAGTAGTATGATGAATCTATAGCCACATAAATTGAGCAATTTTGATGGATAAATGTATATGTACTAGGATATTGATGGATTATTATGTTGTAGAATGAATGAGTTACGTGAATTTAGTTGATTAAATGAGTTGTGAAGATTACTAGTGAAATTATGCATTGAATACTTGTACATAGTGCTCACAATGTTATATGCACACCAAGTGTTCGATTAAATGCTTGAATAGTTGATTTTTGTAATTTTGAATGAATAAGGAAGTCTTGCATTGTATGTGGAAAATATGGAATTGATCTTTTGTGAAAAGTGTTATGGAATGCGAAGTAAATATGAATGCAGAAGTTATGTAACTGAATGACATAATTTAGAATGAGAGTGGATTATGTATATGATTGAAGTTAAAAGGTAAAAGTTGTATGCAAGAAACTATTGCGTTATGAACTAGCTAGTTGATGTGTCATGTACGGTAGTAATAAAGTATGATGATACTTATCCCTTATATGCGCTAATAAACTAACGAAAGACAAATATTGCATGATTTGAAAGCCGAATGAATGAATGCATGTAAGCTAACCGTGTTATAATTATGACAACATGTACAGATAGGAGTCATGTCAATAGGGGCACAAACATGGAAGCGCCACGGGTCGAAGGTAAACACGGAAGCTATGTGTAAATTCGGACGCACGAGGTAAGTATTTCCCGGACTCCCTCTTTAGTATTAAAGAGATTCCTTACATAATAATGTTAGTAGTTGTGTCGAAACGTGAATTTGATGATAATATCAAGTATTAGTACCAAGTGAGTGATTATCCGGAATCACTCCATAAGGTAGTAAAGTACGGTTATATAATAGTTATTTAATTATGCTATTGGAAATTAGAAAGGTATGGGTATGTAGAAGTAAAGGTTTCCGCTAAGTCGATCAAGCAGGTCAAAATGAGAGTTTACTCATTTTGGTATAATTTGCATAAGTGACGATAAAGTATAATAATTGTTAGAAGATAAGTGAATTTTGTTGTTGATGATAATATCAAGTAGTATTAAGTAAGTGATTTTCCGGAATCGCTTCTTAGTTTATTTGAGCAAGTTTATGCGCTAGTTATTTAAGTATGATAATCAGAGTCTAATAAGTTTTGGTTATATAGAAGTGAAGGTTTCCGTTAAGTAGACCAAACGGGTCAAAATAAAGTATAACGCAAACCGGGTAACGGGAGCGTAAAATAAATGAATTATGGATCCGGGTAATGGATTACAGCTTAGATATGTTAAGAAATGAACCCCAAGCGATTAAAATAAGTTTGGATAGGTTTGGATGTAAAATGGGCGAAAAATAAACGTGCAGAGCTGACACGGCCGGGTGAACACTTAACACGGCCGGGTGAAGGTTCTGTGAAAAATATATTTTTACTTGACACGGCCGGGTGAAGGGGCTGAAAAAGAAAGAAGAAAAAAATATATAATTTCTTGTGTTTAATTATTTTGTTTAAATGCTTTGATTTCTAATCGTTTGAATGAAATTGTATGATAGGTAACGATGTACTTTAGACCTCGAAGGTGTAAGGAAATTTTACTAATAAAATTTCACTTCGTATAGTTCATTTAAATGAATGAGTTTAATGTATACCGGGAATCGGGTTCATAAACCCCATGTACGGAACTCCGGATAATGTAAAACTTATATAGTTATAATGTTCATATGAGTATTGAGTATAAACAAATGAGTTGTTTGGTAAAAACATGAACAGTTCAATAATTAGTAAATGAATAGTAAGTCGAAAACATATAAGTCGTAAACATGCGAATGGATGGGACTTGTTTATAAGTAGGTCTATTATCGGATGATATGATAGTATAAGTACATGAGCATAAAGTGGTAAGTAAGAGCTTGTAGGTTCGTGTGTATGTAGGAATGTATGCGTGTATAAATGTAATTTGCTATGAATGTACGTGGTTATGGTTTTCAATATGTATGAGTATCGATGAATACTAATAATGTGCCTTAAGATTGGAAGGTAATGCAGGAATGAGAACGTCAGATTCATAAGGAATTGAAGCCGAACTTGGAACAAGAGACTTAAAGAGGATGATTGAGTGAATCCAAGCTTATATTGTGAAATGTTAAATGATTTTCGACTATATAGAATTATGTTGTATGGTGTTTCCAGTGACTAACGGTTAAGTTGTTTATGATGTTCACAGGAATTACACGGATCTCCTCTGTTGCTAACACAGACAAGCGGGCGTAGATCGATTCAAAGAGCAAGGATTGTACGGAAAGAACGGTCACATAGCTTTAATTATGTAACGCCTTAAAATGATACCTGGAAGTGAATGTTGTAAATTCATTTTAGTAAATGTTTAACAGTTTTGTATTTGGGCCTTCATGTAAGTAATGTGTCTGTTTTGGTCAAAAATTACCAAAGAAATTAAGTGATCAAATTAGTTAAGTGAGGTAGTGTGCTAAAAAGTGTGTTGAAAATATGTTGGTTAAGTTGTTTAGAAAAACAGTATTCAGGATACGGCTCAGGATATTGAGTTGTATCTACGATCAAACAATGAGCAAAAAGTAAAGGGGTTGATAAGAGATGTACGAGGAAAGCCCTTGATCAATCTAGATCTCCGGCATAAAACCTCGGGAGCTGACAATCGCAGCTGCCTTGTTCTTCTTATTGCTTTCAACTTCAGGATACAGTGCAGGATATGATGCGGATCAACTAGGTGTTACAATGAAATTTGATTACAAGTGTTCGTGTTTAGTGAT
Organism: Helianthus annuus; assembly: GCF_002127325.2. NCBI lineage: Eukaryota > Viridiplantae > Streptophyta > Magnoliopsida > Asterales > Asteraceae > Helianthus > Helianthus annuus. Next base: position 139,925,187 of record NC_035442.2, read on the forward strand.
TGCTAGAAGCTAGAGAGTAAAGTGTGCGAGTGAAAGTGTGTGGAAAAAGTTGTGTCTACCTATGATCCGATCAATCCCTTTTATAGTAAAAGAAACTAACAAACTATCCTATTATTCCGGGATACTTTGGAATATTCCATTCTGAACGTTGGGGGCTGCTTCCACTCGTTTTCCACGCGCATATTAACCATAATTCCGGGATTTAAGCCTCCATGACCGTTGGAACATTAATATCTTTGACCAGCTCCCATGAAACATGCCTTTCTTCAATGACGACCGTTACAAGAGCTATTCTTCCGCCATCAACGTCCTTATCCTGACTAATTTGAGCGGTCTTCAGGATAACTTGGTCCTCATGAACGTTAGTCCCTTGTAACCAACGTTTACAAGCAAATCATTAGTAATAGTCAGGATACTGCCCCAGAATGTTACCAATATCCTGGCCTGGTATCCTAATCCGGTATATCCTGATCCTGTATCCTGATCCGGTATCCTGATCATATACAACTAATAAAAAATCAAGATACAAAGTCAGGATATAGGCTCAGAATTTCACCCATAACAATTGTCCCCAAAAATATAACTGTTGGATATCCTGATTCCAACGGATATATTTTTTAGTCATTCCAACATGTCTGGTAAGGATATCTGTTTTAAATATTCCTGCATAGATTTGGTTACTTCAGAATACTATCATGTAATGAAATTAAAACTACACCCTTTTACGCAGATTCCATCAAGGACCCTGCTACTTTTGATCTAGAGGAGCTTGACAGCTTTTCTAAGCCTGCCTTGGTGAAAAAGGAGCCATATGTTGCCATCAGCTCTAAGCCCTCTGCTGCTGCTGCCGAAGGTTTCTGACCTTGGCTTCATGGAATCCATCGAGCCCATGATCTCCTTCCCTAATAAGGTAAGTATCCAGATCCTGTATCCCGTGCACATATACTGAACCTGTATCCTGGTTAGTTTGTCTTTAATGATACCTGTGTTTTGTAGGGTCTAAATCATCTGGTCGTCCTGCACTTAGAACAATTTTAATTTCCTGCAAGTAGAATAGTTTGATGACTAAAGGTGGAGGGATCCTGTGTTTCCAGGATGGAGCCTTCAACTGTTTATGTAAATATGCTTTTAAAAACTTAATTGTGTTCTTGGTGGATGGGTCTCTTTTTGAGACGAAACCAAGAATACAATCTTTTGGGCTAATAATTGTTTTGGTCAAAAATCAGATGAGAATAATGCAACCAAACTCTTTGTTACGGGGTAAGATGCTTGAATTGGTGAACAACAATAAGGATCACTTAGTAGTGAATTGCACAAGTGACACAAAGATTTATACGAGGAAAAAGCCCTTGATCAATGAATGATCTCCGGCATAAAAAACCTCGGGTGATGGAAACTACCGATCACCAACTTCAAATTGAACAATAATTCTTTACAACTTTGGATAATAGCGAGCTAGGTACAAAGATCACTATGGTGTAACGTGCTGAAATGTGCAAAAAATGCTAAGTGTTTTGCTGTATGCTCAAGAGTGCTGCTGTACGAATGTGTGTAGCCAAAATTAGCCAAGTGTGTCTAAAACTAGCTCGATACCCCTTTAAAAAATAGAAGTTAACTCAGCTAACTAACATTCCGCAATTCATGCCTTGCTCCCACGTTCTCCACAACGTCCATTTTCAGTCAAACACGTGCGAAATAACCGTGGAATATTCCTTAGTAACGTTGCCAAGACCAAGTCCAACTTGTTACTCCTGCAAAACAATACGAAATTCAAAGTGAACAATCGTTAGTATAAGGATCCTTAGGGTGATCCATGATCCTGATCCTGAAGCACTTCTGAGGATCACTATCTGTCATAGAAGTTAGGATCACTAAAAGGATAACACATGAGGATCACGGGCTACTAGAAAATCCTCCCCTAACAATTGCCCCAAAAATATAAGGAGTAATTATGTAAATAAACGAGTTGTATTTTGTTGATCTTATCCGCAACTAACTTACGGATATATAGCCGTTTGTTGGATCTGAGTTTGTTTTGATTGTATTTTATGTTTGTAAATAAGATGAAGATGGATGAGTGTGCAGCGGAAATCTTTTTATCGAAGGATCAGAAAAAATAGGGTCCGGATTTCCTGCGGGATTGGATAGCCGGCAGATAATTTAACTACTGGTTGGAGGGATGATTCCGTACTACAGTTCGGTGGAGGAACTTTAGGGCACCCTTGGGGTAATGCACCTGGTTTAAGATGAAAACAAACTTTGCATACAATCAAACGAGAGTAATACTTTTATCAAACATCTTTACACAATGAACCGAAAGATTGAATTTATTTCAAACACGATTACAATGATTGATGAATGAATGCAAACTCCCCCTCAGCCAGAGCTCAGTAGTTTGTTCGTGGAAAGAAGACGAATGATGCAAAGAGCTAATAGAACAATACAAAGTACTGAACTATTTATAGGCACTTGCAAACTACTGAGCATCTTAGCTGACGTCACCATGAAAGTGACATCTAACCTCCTAACAAACTCTAACCTCTGATCTATACAGACACTGCTTGTGTTAACTACTGCTAATACATTCTATTACAAAACAGACTTTAGAACAGCTGCTGCAACCTTCTACTGCTGTGAACCCAGCAGCACTTGTCCGGATCAGCAGTGCTTGACTCAAGGCAGTAGATTGAACCAGCAGGACTTTAGTCTTCCATCAGATCTTTAGTTGAGCAGCAGTTATGGGTCAGCAGTTTAGCAAGATCAGCAGATAGGAGGTCATCAGTAGTTGTAATCACTTTCAAGGGGAGAGATTTGTATATCAACATCTGCTTATTCAGGGTCCACTGCTCTGATCCAGTTTTGGATTTAATTATCTGTTCCTCTGATAGGGTTCAATCCAACAATCTCCCCCTGGAACAGATAATGCCAAAACCCTTCATTATTTGTGGACATTTTATTGCCTCATTAACAGCTCCCTTATCTGACCTTTAAATTGTAATTCAAAGTCAAGGGCATATGTATCTTCATCATCCCTGCCAAGTGGAAGATCAAGGAGATCCTGCAAATCTTCAAGACTCAGGCCAAGAGCTTGTTCCCTTGATATTTTCTCCACTTCTCCACCAGACCTGAGCAAAGTCAATACGCAGGTCTGTTTGTCAGTTTCCCACTTTTGTATTTTTGAGCCTGGTGGGTTTCTTGGGAGATGCTTATTTGCAGAAGTATTTGGTGAGGCTGGCCTGTTCATCACTGGCTGAGCAGTGGTAGCAGAGTTTTCCTGTTTAAGTTCTTCTTTTAACTTTCTTAACAAGCCTTCTTTTACCACAGCATTTCCAGTAAGAATTTCTTGAACTGTTTCAGCTCCTAACTGGCTTTGTTTCCTTCTTTTGTAAAAGGCAGTACCAGTAGGAGCAGTGGCTTTCCTGGTGTGCAACTTTGTTGGCCTTTTTGAAACCTCTGCTTCAGGATAGTCAGGTTTTTGAGGAATTTTTGGATCTTTCTTTCTTAATTCCTCCAACCTTTTGTAGGTTGACCTGACCACATCTTCTTTCCATCTAGCAATTTGTCTTTTTGTACCAAAATCAGCAACAACCAGTTCTTCTTTCATTCTCTTCAGTTCCATTTGCTTATCAGGTACATTCTTTCTGAACTTTGCCCAATCAGGAGGAGTGTGAGTGACTTTCCTTTTTATCATGTCTTGAATTCTTGCAGCTTCAACTTCAAGCTCAGGAACAGTCCACTCTTTGTATATGTGTCTCTCTCCTTTGTATCTTTTGTGAAACATAATGCTTTCAATGTAGTCTTTCTTCAAAGTTTCAGCTGCTCTTTCTGAAATTTGTTGACTGACATTCTTTGCAAAACGTTCTAAGGAACTGACTTGTGTGAGCAGATATTGGTAGTATCTTGATACTTCTTTGTCAGATTTCCCTTGTGTGTTTCTTTTTGAGATATCCTCTGCTTGCTTGGCCTTTATCTTCAAATATTCATCAATATTTTTAGGCCAGGGATATCCTTTGATTGAAGGCAAACTCCTTTTGGCAGGGTCATCCTTAGTATAAAAAGATTTTATTTCTTCTCTAACAGCTTCTAGTTCAAGAGGAAATTGAACACCTGCAGGAGGTAAGGGCTTGTGCATTGGAACAGAAGAGAGTGGGACTGGTTTTGGTATATTGACAAGAGCTAAAGGTTTTGAAGATGTTTGGGATGGTGAAGTGACATCATCTTTAGGAATTAGCCTTCTCCTCTTTATTTGAGGAGAGACTGATGATGTTTTAGATGGAAAGGTGGTTGTAGTGGCAGTGGTTTGTGATAGACTAACAGTTGTTGAAACAACTGGTGTTCCAACCACTGTTGTCTTTACAGCAGAAGTTATAACAACTGCTGTCTTCTGCCTTTTGACAGGAGGTGATTTTGATTTTGGTGGTAATGGTGGTAGAACAGTGGATGTAGTGTGTGTTGAGATGGTATGTGTTGAAGTGGGAGCAGATGTTGAAACTACTGAAGTACCAACAGCAGCTGATACAACAGGAGTTACAACAACTGTTTTAGGTGGTGGTTTTTGAGCAGACTTTGAACGTCTGACTGGAATGGATTTGGGTAGCCTTACTTTTCTTGTAGGCTTCTTCTTTTCATCAATAAGATTTTCATCATCTCTTGACCCTGAAGTACCCTGATCCGGATAATCCACCCTGGCTTTCTTTTTGGCCTCTCTATCCCTTTTCACACATGCAAGTGCTTCTGTAAGTGCATTTGTGGTCACATCAATTTTCTTACTCCCATCTGGCAAAGGAATCTGTTTAGTCATATTTGAATTTTCTGGTGCAAGGTAGAGACCATCTGTTATTCCTTTCCTTCTCCACTCCTGAATTTTCTCCCCCTTTTTGGCATTATCTTCGGGGAGTTGATCAATGAAGAACACTGGTGGAGGAGCAGTGCCAGAGTTGTGCAGGATCTGAGTTTTGAGAGCCTTGAGATCAGCCTGAGTGTCTTTGAACCTAGACTGCATAGCATTTCTCAGCTCTTGAACATGTTTTTCATGTTGCTGATCTGCTACTTGTGCTTGATGATGGAGAAAAGGTTGAAAGAGATTCCCGAGCTCATTTGTAGCAGGTGCCTGTTGGAGAGCAGGTGCTTGAGGTGGAACAGCAGTGGATTGTACCTTTTGTACCTGTAACAACTGTTGGAGCATATCTTTGAGCTCTGCAACAGAGTTATCAAGTTTTTCAACATGAGCCGTCAATTTCTGGTACTTTAAATCATCACCCAATTGAATGGGATCATCTTATTTCCCACTAACAGTGGTTTTCTCAGTGGTAGAGCTAGGGAGTTTACTCCAAACATTAACCACTGATGCCCCTTTTTCTTGGTACTGGGGTCTTCTTCCTTCCTTCAACACTTGACAACCTTTTGATGTTGCCAGTAGGATAAATAAATCCACTGGTGGTTGGCAGAGGTGCTATAAAAGGAATTGCCTCCAAGGAAGTCTTATTGATGTAACCACTGTCCAACTGTAAACCAGTGGGTTCAACAGTTGTAGTGGCTGCTTCACTTGGATTACCACAAAGAGTTACTTGTAACTCAATGGGTGTAACCTCCTCAGGTTGTGTTGGTGGGTTAGCAATGAATGATACAGCAGGCTCAGTCATTTGTTGAGGTATATTCTCATTGACAGGTGATTGAGAAGGACTGAGTAATGCCTGGTTCAAATCAATTGCATCCAACAGCAGTTGTGTTTTTGGTGGAATTGAGGATGTGATGGTGGGTGTAGAAAGTGGATTTGCTCCGGGCATTGAGCTGTGGATGATGGAAACGAGTGTATCCAGAGCATCATAATATGGTGGCCCTTTGTGTACAACCTGTTCTTTTTGTGAAGAAGCAGGAGGAGTTATGGTTATGGGTTGAGATATTTGTACCAACTGCTGTGAGGAAGAAGCAGCAGTGGTTTCTTGTGGCATTTGTGTTGTCATAGGCATTAACTCTGGTATCTCATCCTCCAGAGTTGCCGTTTTGATTGGTGTTGGGGGTTTTTGATTGTTCTTTTTGTATAGCCTTTTGGGATTGGTAGGTGTGGGTTTCAAAACAGTTGGTCTGCTGCTTTGATCACCTAGAGCAGTAGGCTCAACAGCAGATACCTGAGGAGCAGTGGTACCTGCTAAATTCTGCTCAGGCACCCCTGCTTGTGTTTTGCAAGGTGCTAACATTCGTGAAAAAGTTTCAGATGTTAGGCAGTTTATTACAGTTATTTCACCTTGGTTTATTAAAGCTAAATCATCCTTACTGAATTTCTTTTCAAAATAGTAACTTAAAAACCTTGGAAACAGTAAGAATGATTTGGTTTCAACACTATTAACCAAATCTTTAAAGATTTCCCGAGAATAGTTAAAATTTTCTTCTTGAGGAATTGCATATCCCAGATTTTGAATCTTTATAGGGATCTCATTAAAAGAAGTGGTTTTGTTTGAAACACACAGTAGGAGGGTATGAAATAGGAATCTGGGTGCCGGAGGAAAATAACCTTTTTCTAAGGTTAGTTTCTTCATCATTGTGGCTTCATACCCTCGTTCAATGAAGTCAATGTGCAACTCGTTTTTAGTGAAGGAAGTTTTACCTACCTGGTCATCGAGTTGAAAGACTTCGGAGATGGATTGTGGCGTGATTTGGACAGTTTTACCCTTTATAGAAGAGTGAATGGCGGTTGCAATGTCTCCTTGTTTTTCAAGAATTGCATTCTTCCAAAACTCCCTGGGGGTCGCCAAATATATTGGTGCATCGGTGGTGAGCAAAGTTTTGTACTTTGATTTTGCCATGATGTTAACAATGGAGTCGAAAACATCTGTGGTTACTTGTTTTGTGAGAAGACCCATGAGATTGTGAGATTTTTTGTATGGAATTTCAGTGGAAGTTGCCTTTTGAGAGGCTGTTTTCGATGATTTTGATGTGGGTTTTGCAGATGACTTCGATTTTGTCATTTTTGAAACGAATGATCGAAGGAATTTGTGAGAGATGAGAAGAAAAACTGCTTTGAGAAGAGAATTTTTTAAGAATTCAATTCGACAGTAAAACCATGTTTTGATGGTGAGTGGGGAATTTTATAGGAAAGAGAATGAATGCTGACGTGGCAGCCATTACAAAATGTCTGACAGCTATGTACTGCCCACGTGACAAGCACTAGTGAAAATGAAGGACAGTACTTTTGATGAAAGCAACTGATGAAAGCAGTGGAAAGGGGGCAGTGGATGATTTTCACTATCAGTGGATAGCATATCAGTGGATAAGACACTGCTTTTGAACAACAGAGGTTATCAAGAAATGAGAGAATAGAGGTTGCCTTTCAGCAGTGGGCAGGCTTTTTGAAGTAGAGCAGACTTTTGAACAATCAGTGGTTATGGCAGACTTTTAAGGATTTTAATGAAATTTTCATTTTTAGCTATTTTTAAGGATGGATTTTTGATTTTCTGAAAACATTTTGTTGCTTTTATTCATAGAAAAACAAGATGTTGCTTGTTATTCCATGTTTAGCATCCCAATCCTAGAGACCAAGCTTTCAAAAGTGGCTGTATCAAGTGCTTTTGTGAGCACATCTGCCAGCTGGTCTTTAGTTGGGACATGATGCAGAGAAATCAAACCTTTTTCATAGCAATCCCTCACAAAGTGATGTCTGATGTCGATGTGCTTTGTGGTAGAATGGGAAACTGGATTTTTGATGATATTTTCTGCTGCCTGGCTATCCAACATGAGTGGTGTCTTTAAGGCAGTGATACCAAAATCCAGCAACTGATTTTGAAGCCACATGAGTTGGGCTGTACAGCTTGCAGCAGCAATGTATTCAGCCTCAGCAGTGGATGTTGAAACTGCTGCTTGCTTTTTACTTTGCCAAGAGACTAAGAAATCACCTAGAAACTGGCACCCTCCTGAAGTGGACTTCCTTGTGGTGTGACATCCAGCAAAGTCACTGTCTGAAAAACCTGAAAGCTTGATATTCCCATTAGCTGGATACCAGATACCAAGTGTGGGAGCACCTTTTATGTATCTGAGAATCCTTTTTACAGCAATGAGATTAGATTTTCTGGGAGCTGATTGACTTCTTGCACAGACACATGTTGCAAACATGATGTCTGGTCTAGATTTAGTTAGGTACAATAAAGACCCAATCATGCTTCTATAAAGTGTTTGGTCAATCAGCTCATCCTTTTCATCAGACATGACCAGCTTATTTGTGGCCATGGGTGTGCTGCATGGTTTACAATCATTCATATCAAATTTGGTTAAAAGTTCTTTAGCATATTTGCTTTGATGAATGAAGGTTCCATTTTGCAATTGCTGTACTTGGAGACCAAGAAAGCATTGCAGCTCACCCATTGCACTCATTTCAAACTCAGCTGTCATGAGTTCTCTAAACTCTTCACACATTTTGGTACATGTGCTTCCAAAAATAATGTCATCCACATAAATTTGGACAATCATTAAATCTTTCCCTCTCCATTTAAGAAACAGTGTTTTATCAATGGTACCTCTTTTGAAACCATTTGAGAGTAGAAAGTTGGAAAGAGTTTCATACCAGGCCCTTGGTGCTTGTTTCAGGCCATACAAGGCTTTGTTTAGCCTGTAGACATGATCAGGATAAAATGGATCCTCAAAGCCTGGAGGTTGACATACATACACCTCTTCTTGCAATGTACCATAGAGGAAAGCACTTTTGATATCCATCTGAAACACCTTCATGTTGTGGTTGACAGCAAGGGCCAGGAACAGTCTGATAGCTTCCAATCTTGCAACAGGGGCGAATGTTTCATCATAATCAATCCCCTCTTCCTGTCTGTAACCTTGAACCACAAGCCTGGCTTTGTTCTTGACAATAATGCCCCTTTCATCTGTTTTGTTCTTGAAGACCCACTTTGTGCCAATGGGACTAACCTCTTTTGGCAGTGGTACAAGCTCCCATACTTGTTGTCTTTTAAACTGTTGGAGCTCCTCTTGCATGGCTTCTACCCAGCTATTGTCTTTTAGTGCCTCTTGGTACTTGACTGGCTGATGGAGTGATAGAAAACCAGCAAAAAGACAAATATTTTAGGTTTGGCTTCTTGTGAGCACCCCTTCATTTATGTTGCCAATGATTTGATCAGGTGGATGAGATCTCAAGAAGATTAAGTCTCCTTGGTATGGTATGATGGCATTTGTTGGTGAAGGCTGCGAATGTGTATCATCTGAGCTAACCACTGCTGGAGACTTTGATGACCCAGCAGTGGCTACAAAAGGTGGTGGAATGGGTGGTAATGAAGTGGACCACTGCTGACTTTTATCCACTGTTTGAGGACTTTTGTCAGCAGTGTTTGAGGATGTGGAAGCAGTGGTAGATGGGCTACTTTGGTCAACAACTGTTGAGGTAGCAGTGGTTGAGCCTTGGCAGCTGTTTTGAACAACTGGTGCTTTTCCCTTTGTGGCAGACCTTTGAGGGATGATGATTTCATACCCATAGTCTGGTGATGTATCCTCTGATGGACCTGCACTGTTAGTCTTGATAGCAGTATTTTCAAAAGTGAATTTTTCAAGATCAAACAGATCAGCAGGATTTGCTGGGATTTTCATTGATGAAAGTTCATTGAACTTAACATCCAAAGTCTCCTCCACTACCTTGGTCCGTGCATTGAACATTTTGTAGGCCTTGGCAGTGGTTGAGTATCCCAGAAAATAACCACAATCAATTTTGGCTGCAAATTTTGAAATGGAATCTTTTAAGTTCAAAATAAAGCATGGGCAGCCAAACACCTTGAAGTGTGAGATCAGTGGTTTGATTTTATACAGAATTTCATAGGCAGTCTTTTTGTGCCTGGGGTTTATTAAAACTCTGTTCTGGACATAGCAAGCAGTGTTTACTGCCTCTGCCCAGAAAGTTAATGGCAAACCTGAATCTGCAAGCATAGTTCTGGCAGCCTCAATCGAAGTTCTGTTCTTTCTTTCAACAACCCCATTTTGCTCTGGTGTTCTAGGGATGCTGTACTGCCTTACAATCCCTTTCTTCACACAGAAGGCATCCAACTCCTTATTTTTAAATTCTGTGCCATTGTCACTCCTAAAAGCTTTTTACTGGAAGATCAAATTGCTTTTCAACCTGTGTCACAAAGTCTTGCAAAATGCCTGCAGTTTCATCTTTACTTGACTTGAACTGGGCCTGACAAATCCATGTGTAGCATTTGCAAACACTGGGTTGTTTTGGACTCTTCAATGGACTTGTAAGAACTTTTATGCTGTTTTCCTTTTAAACAGGAAATGCAATGTTCAGGACATGAAAACAATTTTTGTGGTAGGCCTCTCACCAAACCATTTTTTGAAATTTCTGTTATTATCTTAAGATTTGTGTGCCCCAGTCTTCTGTGCCAAAGTTCTGTCTCTTTGTTAGAGGCAGCTGAGAACAGACAGGCATCAGCTCTGGGACACTCTTTAGACATGTCAACAACATAAACATTGCCACTTCTTTGAGCAACAAGTTTAGTTTGACCATTTTTGATTATTGCTTCAATCTTTTTGACCATTTCTGGTCCAACAATCCTACAACAGTCTTTTGTGAAGAATGACCCAAACCCTTTGTCACTCATTTGAGATACACTCAGAAGGTTGAATTTCAGATTGTCTATTAGATTGACATTTTCAAATTTTACATTACCAGATTGCACTGTTCCAGACCCCAGAACTTTCCCTTTACTATTATTTCCAAAGGATATATCACCCCCTCCATGGATTTTAAAGTCTTTGAGGAGGGCTTTACATCCTGTCATGTGCCTGGAGCCTCCACTATCTACATACCAAAGGCTATCAAAGCATGCAGAAGCTCCCTGCACATGAAGTAAAAGGATTAGTTCATTAAGGACTCCAAAGCCAACAGGGATTTGGATGGAGTCTCAACAGTGTCTGGTATGGATGCAGTGTGATGAACAGTGGTTAAGTCAGGGGTTTGGACAGTTTTAGTACTGTTTCTTGCTAACCACTATTGAGGGTCTTGCCCAATCACCTGCTGAACCCAAAAGGATGCCTATTCACTCTGGGTTTAGAGGGCTTTTTGTAGACCTCATAAACGTGTGGAATCCTTTGGTAAGACTGTTTTTCCTTGCCTTTTCTGAACTGATTGGCAGGAGGTGCATCAGTAACCTGAACATCTCTTTTGACAGATGTTTGGTTCAGCTGTTTTGTGACAGCTGTTTGAACTGGCACAAACAGTGGTTGTTTCTTTGTGAATTTGACAGATGGTGATGATGCTGATGAACTCAAAGATGTTTTAGCCATGTACTCGTTCTTCTTCTCATTAAAGTTTTTGAGATACACACATGCCTGAGTTTTATGTTTTGTTTTACCACAAACACTGCAACTTTCAGCTGAAGTAGTGACACTTGTTTTAGTTAAATCATAAGCTTTTAAGTGGAAGCAATCTTTTGTTAGATGGTTCCTCTTCTCACAGAATTCACAAAACAAGTTATCAAATTTTTCTTTCTTCTTCCTCTTTTCAGATTCCTTTGCAGCAGAGGTTTTGACCACTGCTGGGATGTCCTTAAGAGGAATGACTTTAGCTTTTGGAGCTTTAACACCATCAGTTGATGTAAAGTCCATTGGCTTGAAATTTTCAAGAATATCACACTCATCAGACCATTTTGGTTTAAATTGATGATTTTCAATCTCCTCAAAAACAGAGGGGCCTATAGGTCTGTCAAGTGTGATTTTGTTACCAAGTTTGTCAGTGATTTTCACTTCTTGGCCATTCTTGTTTGTGGGGATGAACTCAGCAGTTACATCAGTGGTTGAAACAGATTTTTCAAAAGCAGTGTTTTCATCATCATGTTTTCTATAACCAACCCCAAATTTCACATTGCTTTTTATCTGTTTCTCAAGCATAACTTCATACCCTTTGCATGATTCCACCCATCTCTCACATGTGATCTGGGTGGATTCTAACTCCTTTTTACAACCTTGGTATTTTTCTACCAAGGTTTGAAGTTGGGTTTTGGTTATGCTTTGCTCTTCTTTCATGTTGCAAATCTCTTTTTCTTTTTCAGCCAATTTGTTTTTAAGTTCTTTTAGAGACCTTTCAAATATGACTTCATCAGATAAGATTTTATCACGAAGGTTTTCATTCACCTCTTTGATGTTAGCAAAAGCAATAATGCAATTGTCAGAACACAGTTTTTCAAGAACTTGAGGTGATACCTTTGCAGCAGCCATCATTGCACAATCACATTTAGGATTTTCCTCATCTTCAGCTCTCTCTTCTATCTCACCTGTCTTTTCTTCTTCGGACCATGGATCTGTCAGTGGTTCAATCAGGGTGCCTGAACTTTCTTCCAACAGTACTTCATTAGCCACAGCAGTAACCACTTCTTCAATTACCTCATCCACTGTTTCAGAGACCAGCTGTTCCTCTTCAGATTCAACACCCTCTTGTATTGACTCTAATGCCATCAAACAAAATTCATCATGAGAAGAAACATTAGAAGCATAGAGTGCAAAATTTTCATCACTGAGGTCTTCAGGCATACTGCTCCAGTCAACAAATTCATGAGTAAAGAAACTTTGTTGATCTGGTTGTGTTGCTACTGGAGCAGTGGTTTGTGGTGCAGGTTGCACTTGTGCCTGAGGAGCAGGGGTTTGAACATATTGGATCTGTGGAGCAGCTGTTTGGACATAATGCACTGGCACAGGAGCAACAGGATAGTGAGCAGTGTTCACATGTGCTGCTGGGGCATATTGGGCATAGTGCACAGTGTTTTGATTTTGAGGTCTAGGATTTGAACTAGGGTGAGTGATTATGGGACCAGTTGTTTGACTCCTACACTCTCTAGCAAAATGTCCTAACCTGTTACACTTATAACACTTGATTTTCGATTTATCCAACCCAACCCTTAGATTCCCATGCAACCCTGGGAATTTTCGCCCTATTCTTTTATAAAACTTGCTAGTTCTAACACTTAGCAAGGCTAGTTGGTGCAGGATGTCCATTTCCTCTAGATCAGTGGGGTCGAAATGCTGTAGATCATTGAGTTCAAAGCTTAAATTGTCTGACATCTGGTTTTCATTTGCAGTGAATGCATAACCTGTAGAGTGAGGATCAGGGTTGTTAAAATTTGCACCAGCAGTTATGTCAATGAAATGATCATAACCTTGATCCTTACCACTACCACCAGATTCTTCTTGACCCAGAAGAGCAGTGTTACCGAATGAATAATCATCAACGGTTTTCCCTGACTCTTGTAACTTCCTTTTCTGGTTCAACTCCTTTTCGTAGGTCAGGAGTCGACCATGGAGTTAGGTCAAGGTCAGATCCTTGAACTCAGGTGAATTTCGGGTGACAAAAGCTATGGTGTCCCATTTTTCTGGTAGTGACCTGAGGAACCTGCTATTTTGAGTTGAGTTTGTAAAAGTGGTTTTAACAAGCCTCAGTTCACTGATGAGACAACTGAAACGCTCAAATTGTTGCGTCAGTGATTCACCTTTAACATGACAAAATGTTTCATACTGTTGGTTCAGGATTCCCCTATTGTTTTCTATGACTTCTTCGGTACCCCCAAACTGTTCCTTAAGCGCGTCCCACAACTCTTTGGCACTGTCACAATGTAACAGTCCAGCATATATTTCGTTGGGCAGCGCTGATGCTATGATACTAAACGCTTTAGCATCTAGTTCAAATTTTTGATAATCTGTTTTGTGACAACTCGAGTTTTTGACTTTCACTTTCGCATTTAATGCGCGTTGACTTTGACTTTGACTGCTTAGTTGTTGGATTGTGGACTTGATTTATACGAGTTGTGTGTTAATGAAAATATATATACGTTTTGATTGTTTGATCGTGCATAGTTGTTTGCTACATTGTGAAACTTGTAAACTAGTTAGCATGAAACACATTACATTACACAAGCAACCTTCGAAGGATGTCCACGAAACATGGTGCATGAATCGAAGGATGACGAAACACATCCTTCGATCCAGAAGATCATCCTTCGGATTGATAAGTCTCGAAACATATCATTTGGGCCATGAAGGAATCCTTCGACATCTTTCGGCCCAGTCTTTCTATGGGCTTGGCCCATAACTGTGATAAGTATTTAGACGTGAATGCATGTAGTTGGCAGTCATTTTTTTTTACAAACCCTAGACGGCCATCTCTCCCTCTCTCGCTCTTTCGTTCAAACCGGACGGCAAAGCAACCGGAGACCGCCTTCTTGATCGGATCATCCTTGTTTCCCTTTTATCGGTTAGTGCTTGATATCGAATTGCTTGATAAATTGATTATCGGACTGCTTGAAGTTTTATGTTAGTTGGTGTGTTAACCGGCCGGATATCGTGTCTTAGTAGTTTAATGATGTTATATGTGCCTGTGATTAACCGAGTATGTTATGTGTTTAATCGAACTGATTTGAATGATTGTTAAGATGTTATTGTGTATCGGTTAGTTTTGTAATCGGCCGAACAAGTTAGTTAATCGGCCACCATATAACCGGACTTGTTGTATGATGATCTAGGGTTTCGAATAAATGTAATTGATTATGTCGTAATTGATAAGCGAGTCATAGGGTTCATGATGGTTGGTAAATACACAGTCGGATTGCACGGCTTAGAGCTAAAACCGAACAACCCGTGATCGGCCGTTATATGCTCAAATGTTTGAATATTGATCATGCTTTGATTTGATTAGGGTTCATGAGAAAACCGATGGATAATTGACTGTTTGATCGATTGCATGCTAAACTAAAAGTTGGAAATTATGTTAATTGATCTGTTTCCGAAACTGTTTGATCTATTTGCTGATATTACGGAATGTTAGTTGGAAACTGATAATTGATAATCACAGCAAAACTTGGAAACTTGTAACGTAACTGATATCCATCGAAAGATATCAGTTACTCGAAACATGGTAGTAACCGTAAGATACCGAAAGATACTAGATGTTCGAAACATAGTGTTGACCGAAGGATAGCAATGACCGAATGATAACATTAAGTTCGAAACATAACATTCTGTTCGAAAGATAGCTATGGTACCTGTTAGTCGAAAGATCTCTAATGTGTCGAAAGATGACCATGAATCGAATGATAGCTGATGTGCTACTGTGAAATAATACGTGTTGTGTCGATATGCAAACTGACTGTTATGTGAACATTAAATTGCATGCGTATCGTTATGAACATGAACTGATTTGTTATACGTGCATACGATAGGACGTGAATAAATTACTTGTGAGTGCATAACCTAGCATACCGAGCAAACCAAGGTGAGTTCACACAGCCAAGGCATGGGTTCCCAGGGTGGGAATGGGTTGGATGATTACTTGTGCATACTTTGATACTGTAACGAACGATTAAACTGTTGATGCTTACGAACTACTCAACTGCCTTCGCACCCACCCTGGTCGGTAAAGACTATGGTCGCGAACGAACTGATAAATTGCCTTCGCACACACCCTGGTCGGTAAGGACTATGGTCGCGAACTAACGAACATAATCTTCGCACACATGCCTGTGAGGCCGCGATGGAATTGATACGATACGAAACTTAATTGAACAAACGCACTATTACCCAAACTCAACTATAAACTGTGAACTCGCTCAACTAGTTTGTTGATTATCTGCTGCATGCCTTGCAGGACCTTAGGTACTTATGGAGCTTGCACTGGAGGAGCGGGACGTTGTGGGCAGTGGGTTAAGAACGTTATGTTTAAACATTTCGAATAATTGAACTTATGGTTTAATTGGGTTATTTACTTATGCTTCCGCTACTGATACTATGATTGTTTTGAAACGTCAATTGTATTGAACGGGGTTTTACGAATTACTTTATTTATATTATGCTATGTTCAATATGATTGATGGCTTGATCCTGGTCAGTCACGCTCCCAAGCGGTGATACTCCGCAGGTGGATTTTGGGGGTGTGACAGATTGGTATCAGAGCCATTGGTTATAGAGAACTTGGTTTTAATATGTGAAAAACGTTTTTATTAAAACCAGACTATAACCAGAACAGTGCTCTCAACGATCCACAACGACGCTTCGCTCCACGTGCAAGACTCGACATCCTAGGTAATAAGGTTTATGTTTATTACCTGCTTGCTAGAATTTGCACAGAACTTTGCTCGTAGTATGCTTACATTACCTTGCTCACAACATGTCATTGCATGAGAATATTTATGTGCTTACACTCTTCTGTCATCGCACTATTCGCGAACCTTTCTCACTTATGTTGCCTTTGATGTGAAGATCAATGGCCGCACGAATTACCATGACTCAAGCCCAGCTAGAGGCTCTCGTTGCTGCGGCAGTTGCAGCCGCCCAAGCAGGTAGTGTACCCTGCAGTATAAACACTAGGATCTTTAGATCCTACATTAATTCTCGTACTTAACTTTGCCCTATTCGTACACAATAGGTCAACCCGCTCAGCAACAACCTGGGTGCACCTTCAAGAATTTCATGGAATGTCGTCCTAGTTCGTTCAGTGGCACGGAAGGAGCAGTTGGACTCCTCCACTGGTTTGAAAAGCTCGAGTCGGTTTTCGAAATGTGTGAATGCCCTGAGGCTCGCAGGGTGAAGTTCGCCACTGGCACACTTGAAGGGATTGCGCTCACTTGGTGGAACGCACAAGTGCAGATCTTAGGGTTGGCAGCTGCTAACGCCACACCCTGGAATGAATTCAAAGAACTGATCAAGAGAGAATACTGCACTAGAGAAGACATTCACAAGTTGGAGGATGAGTTGTACAACTTGAAGATGGTGGGTTCAGAAATTGAAGCTTACACCAAGAGGTCGAACGAGTTGGCTGTGCTATGTCCAACCATGGTAGACCCACCATACAAGCGCATTGAGTTGTATCTCAAGGGGCTTGTACCAGAGATTCAGAGCCACGTTACCTCGGCTAACCTCAACAACATTCAGGAGATCCAGCGTCTCGCTCATCGCATCACTGATCAGGCAGTGGATCAGAATAAACTGCCAAAGCGTGTCGGCGCTACTGCTACAGCTGTTACTTCAGTCACTCCAACAGCTGCTACTTCTGCCACACCCAGCGAGAATAAAAGAAAGTGGGACGGGGATTCCAGCAGGGGATCAGCGTCTGTTCAATCCCAAACTCAGCAACGTCGCACCAACGATTACCAGAGTCCGAGTCAGCAGTCATCGGGCAGTCAGGGACATAGTGGTTATAAGGGAAATCACCCGTGGTGTAACAGGTGCAACAAACACCACAGTGGAAGATGTCGCAGGAGTCAATGTCAAAGATGCCACAAGATGGGCCATGAGGCCAAAGATTGTAGAAGCGCGCGACCAGTGAGTCAGAACCAGCAACTTCCACCGCCAGCTCCACAGAATCAGCAGCAGCAGCCACAGCGTGGAAACCGGGGGTGTTTCCAGTGTGGGGCTGAAGGTCACTACAAACGCGATTGTCCCCAGTTGAACCAGAATCGCAATAACAACAACAACCAGGGCAACGGGAATAACAACAATAATCAGAACAACGGGGGAAACAACAACAACAACGGCAATGAAGCTCGTGGTCGTGCTTTTGTGTTGGGTCGAGGAGATGCAGTGAATGATCCCAATGTGGTTATGGGTAAGTTTCTTCTCGACGATATTTATGTTACTGTTTTATTTGATTCGGGTGCTGATACAAGTTATATGTCACTGAAAATGGGTAAATTATTAAAACGTACACCAACACCCCTAGACACCAAACACGTCGTAGAACTAGCCAATGGTAAAAGTGTAGAAGCCACACAGGTAGTCAAGGGTTGTAGTATTGTTCTAGCGGGTCAGACTTTCTCGATTGATCTCATACCCATAGTTTTGGGTAGTTTCGACGTCGTCATCGGTATGGATTGGTTATCCCAACATCATGCGGAGATCTTATGCAAAGAAAAAGTTATTCGTATTCCTCGCTCCAGTCAGGAACCTCTCGAAGTACAAGGTGACAAGAGTGGTGCTGTGGTTGGCATCATCTCTTACTTAAAGGCGCAGAAATGTTTACGAAAGGGACATACTGCCATTCTGGCACTTGTCACTGACGCATCAGCTAAGGAAAAGAAGCTGGAGGATATACCAGTTGTGCGTGATTTTCCTCAAGTGTTTCCTGAAGATTTACCTGGTTTACCTCCTCATCGTCAAGTCGAGTTTCAGATTGAGTTAGCTCCTGGAGCAGCACCAATAGCCCGCGCACCGTATCGTTTAGCTCCAACCGAACTGGAAGAACTGTCGAAGCAGCTACAAGAGCTCTTGGAAAAGGGCTTTATTCGTCCAAGCTCTTCGCCTTGGGGAGCTCCAGTGTTATTTGTGAAGAAGAAAGACGGTACGTTCAGGATGTGCATCGACTACCGTGAACTCAACAAGGTGACGGTGAAGAACCGTTATCCTCTTCCACGCATAGATGACTTATTCGACCAGTTGCAAGGGTCGTGTTACTATTCTAAGATCGATTTGAGGTCAGGGTATCATCAGCTGAGAGTCCGGGATGAGGACGTCTCCAAAACTGCTTTCAGAACTCGCTACGGTCACTACGAGTTTCTGGTCATGCCATTCGGGCTTACAAACGCACCTGCAGTCTTCATGGATCTCATGAACAGGGTGTGCAAACCGTATCTCGACAAGTTCGTCATCGTTTTCATCGACGACATTTTGATTTACTCCAAGAGTCAGGAGGAGCATGAGCAGCATCTACGTATTATCTTGGAACTTCTTCGAAAAGAGCAACTGTACGCAAAGTTTTCAAAATGCGACTTCTGGCTTCGTGAAGTCCACTTCTTAGGCCATGTGGTGAACAAGGATGGGATTCATGTCGATCCATCCAAGGTTGATTCGATCAGAAACTGGCCAGCACCACGTACACCGACGGAAATACGCCAATTCTTGGGTTTGACAGGTTACTACAGACGGTTTATTAGAGGCTTTTCAAAGATCACGTAACCACTTACGCTACTGACACAGAATGGTGTTACCTATCGCTGGGGAGAGCCCCAGGAGACTGCTTTTCAGCACCTAAAGGAATGACTTTGCAGTGCACCTATCCTCTCATTGCCAGAGGGCACAGACGACTTCGTGGTTTATTGTGATGCATCCATTCGGGGACTGGGATGTGTGTTAATGCAGCGCGACAAGGTTATCGCTTACGCCTCTCGTCAACTCAAGGTTCACGAGCGCAACTACACGACGCACGATTTAGAGCTGGGAGCTGTTGTTTTCGCGCTTAAGTTATGGCGACACTACCTGTACGGTACCAGGTGCACGATTTACACCGATCACAGGAGTCTCGAGCATATCCTTAAGCAGAAGGGTCTGAATATGCGTCAACGACGATGGGTTGAGTTACTTAACGATTACGAATGCGCTATCAAGTATCATCCAGGCAAAGCCAATGTTGTGGCGGATGCCCTTAGTCGAAAGGACACTTTACCACGGCGCGTGCGAGCGCTACAGCTTACGATTCAGCCTAGCCTTCCTGCTCAGATACGAGCTGCTCAGACAGAAGCCCTGAAGCCCGAAAACGTCAAGGCTGAAGCCTTACGCGGCTCACGACAACAAATGGAACAAAAGGCGGACGGCGCCTACTATGTCACGGGCCGGATTTGGGTCCCTCTCTATGGCGGTCTACGCGAACTCGTAATGGACGAAGCACACAAGTCTCGCTACTCGGTACATCCAGGGTCGGATAAAATGTACCACGACAACAGCACTACATATTGGTGGCCTAGTATGAAGGCCCACATTGCTGCGTACGTTGGAAAATGCTTGACCTGTGCGAGAGCCAAGGTCGAATATCAGAAACCAGCTGGCCTACTTCAACAGCCTATGATACCACAGTGGAAATGGGAAGAAATTTCCATGGACTTTGTTACAGGCCTACCGAGAGCTCAGCGTGGGAACGACACAATATGGGTGATCGTGGATCGACTCACCAAGTCTGCACACTTCCTGGCTATTAAGGAAACGGATACGTTCTCCACTCTCGCAGATATCTACCTCAAGGAAGTTGTTTCGAGGCACGGGGTGCCCATTTCTATTATTTCGGATCGGGATGCACGATTCACGTCAGAACTACGGCATGCGATGCACAAAGCGTTTGGCTCACGTTTAGACATGAGCACAGCATATCACCCTCAGACGGATGGGCAGTCTGAGCGAACTATTCAAGACATGCTTCGAGCGTGTGTTATTGATTTCGGCAACGGCTGGGAAAAGCACCTCCCTTTAGTGGAGTTTCGTACAATAACAGTTATCACACCAGCATTCAAGCCGCTCCATTCGAGGCATTCTACGGACGTAAATGCCGGTCACCTCTCTGTTGGGCAGAGGTGGGGGATAGTCGAATTACGGGTCCAGAGATTGTAGTGGACGCTATAGAAAAGATTGCACAGATACAACAACGCATGACGGCAGCACGCGACCGTCAGAAAGCCTACGCGGGCAAGCGTAGCAAGCCTTGGAATTTCAGGTCGGGGACCGGGTTTTATTGAAAGTCTCACCCTGGAAGGGTGTGGTTCGATTTAGTAAACGAGGCAAACTCAATCCACGGTATGTTGGACCATTTGAAATCACTGAAGGAATAGGCCCAGTAGCCTACAGACTGAACCTACCAACTGAACTCGGTGCAGTTCACTATGTATTTCACGTGTCGAATCTGAAGAAGTGTCTGTCAGATAAGACCCTCATAGTTCCTTTAAGGAACTCACTATCGACGAGCGGTTGCAGTTCGTCGAGGAACCAGTTGAAATCACGGACCGGGATGTGAAGGTCCTCAAAAACAAGAGAATCCCTCTTGTTCGAGTTCGTTGGAACTCCAAACGTGGTCCAGAGTACACCTGGGAACGCGAAGACAGGATGAAAGAAAAGTGTCCCCAGTTATTCGAAACCAATGCATCCACTTCTGAGGCTGAAGCTACTACTACCGAATTTCGGGACGAAATTCCAAATCAACGGGGGGATGATGTGACACCCCAGGAAAATCAGTGAACGATGTAACTTACCTAGCTTCCTCAGTAAGTGCGTACCAAATTTCGGGACGAAATTTCTTTTAAGTTGGGGATAATGTGACAACTCGAGTTTTTGACTTTCACTTTCGCATTTAATGCGCGTTGACTTTGACTTTGACTGCTTAGTTGTTGGATTGTGGACTTGATTTATACGAGTTGTGTGTTAATGAAAATATATATACGTTTTGATTGTTTGATCGTGCATAGTTGTTTGCTACATTGTGAAACTTGTAAACTAGTTAGCATGAAACACATTACATTACACAAGCAACCTTCGAAGGATGTCCACGAAACATGGTGCATGAATCGAAGGATGACGAAACACATCCTTCGATCCAGAAGATCATCCTTCGGATTGATAAGTCTCGAAACATATCATTTGGGCCATGAAGGAATCCTTCGACATCTTTCGGCCCAGTCTTTCTATGGGCTTGGCCCATAACTGTGATAAGTATTTAGACGTGAATGCATGTAGTTGGCAGTCATTTTTTTTTACAAACCCTAGACGGCCATCTCTCCCTCTCTCGCTCTTTCGTTCAAACCGGACGGCAAAGCAACCGGAGACCGCCTTCTTGATCGGATCATCCTTGTTTCCCTTTTATCGGTTAGTGCTTGATATCGAATTGCTTGATAAATTGATTATCGGACTGCTTGAAGTTTTATGTTAGTTGGTGTGTTAACCGGCCGGATATCGTGTCTTAGTAGTTTAATGATGTTATATGTGCCTGTGATTAACCGAGTATGTTATGTGTTTAATCGAACTGATTTGAATGATTGTTAAGATGTTATTGTGTATCGGTTAGTTTTGTAATCGGCCGAACAAGTTAGTTAATCGGCCACCATATAACCGGACTTGTTGTATGATGATCTAGGGTTTCGAATAAATGTAATTGATTATGTCGTAATTGATAAGCGAGTCATAGGGTTCATGATGGTTGGTAAATACACAGTCGGATTGCACGGCTTAGAGCTAAAACCGAACAACCCGTGATCGGCCGTTATATGCTCAAATGTTTGAATATTGATCATGCTTTGATTTGATTAGGGTTCATGAGAAAACCGATGGATAATTGACTGTTTGATCGATTGCATGCTAAACTAAAAGTTGGAAATTATGTTAATTGATCTGTTTCCGGAACTGTTTGATCTATTTGCTGATATTACGGAATGTTAGTTGGAAACTGATAATTGATAATCACAGCAAAACTTGGAAACTTGTAACGTAACTGATATCCATCGAAAGATATCAGTTACTCGAAACATGGTAGTAACCGTAAGATACCGAAAGATACTAGATGTTCGAAACATAGTGTTGACCGAAGGATAGCAATGACCGAATGATAACATTAAGTTCGAAACATAACATTCTGTTCGAAAGATAGCTATGGTACCTGTTAGTCGAAAGATCTCTAATGTGTCGAAAGATGACCATGAATCGAATGATAGCTGATGTGCTACTGTGAAATAATACGTGTTGTGTCGATATGCAAACTGACTGTTATGTGAACATTAAATTGCATGCGTATCGTTATGAACATGAACTGATTTGTTATACGTGCATACGATAGGACGTGAATAAATTACTTGTGAGTGCATAACCTAGCATACCGAGCAAACCAAGGTGAGTTCACACAGCCAAGGCATGGGTTCCCAGGGTGGGAATGGGTTGGATGATTACTTGTGCATACTTTGATACTGTAACGAACGATTAAACTGTTGATGCTTACGAACTACTCAACTGCCTTCGCACCCACCCTGGTCGGTAAAGACTATGGTCGCGAACGAACTGATAAATTGCCTTCGCACACACCCTGGTCGGTAAGGACTATGGTCGCGAACTAACGAACATAATCTTCGCACACATGCCTGTGAGGCCGCGATGGAATTGATACGATACGAAACTTAATTGAACAAACGCACTATTACCCAAACTCAACTATAAACTGTGAACTCGCTCAACTAGTTTGTTGATTATCTGCTGCATGCCTTGCAGGACCTTAGGTACTTATGGAGCTTGCACTGGAGGAGCGGGACGTTGTGGGCAGTGGGTTAAGAACGTTATGTTTAAACATTTCGAATAATTGAACTTATGGTTTAATTGGGTTATTTACTTATGCTTCCGCTACTGATACTATGATTGTTTTGAAACGTCAATTGTATTGAACGGGGTTTTACGAATTACTTTATTTATATTATGCTATGTTCAATATGATTGATGGCTTGATCCTGGTCAGTCACGCTCCCAAGCGGTGATACTCCGCAGGTGGATTTTGGGGGTGTGACATGTTTCAGTATAATTTTCAACAGGTTTTGGAACTTGTTTTTTAGCATCTTCAGCACTTAGCACTATAGGAACATGAGGACCAAAGATGACAGACTTCCAACAACCTGTGCTTTGTTGAGCGAGGATGTGACCCATCCTCCTCTGCCAGATGTTGTACTCATTTCTTTTTAGCATAGGTGGTTTAAAAAGCAAACCAATGTTGTTTTTATCGTCCTGAGATTGTGACGTCATTCTTGTTGTTTTACAGGTACTGAGAAATCAACTTTAATGGTGATTAATCCTAACTCTGTTTTTCAACGACGAACAAACGATCAGTATCAACTGTTTTGAGCTGAACTATTTACGTCAAAATGATTGTTAAATCAAATTTGACTGTTATAGCTCTGATACCAATTGTTGGATCTGAGTTTGTTTTGATTGTATTTTATGTTTGTAAATAAGATGAAGACGGATGAGTGTGCAGCGAAAATTAAGATGAAAACAAACTTTGCATACAATCAAACGAGAGTAATACTTTTATCAAACATCTTTACACAATGAACCGGAAGATTGAATTTATTTCAAACACGATTACAATGATTGATGAATGAATGCAAACTCCCCCTCAGCCAGAGCTCAGTAGTTTGTTCGTGCAAAGAAGACGAATGATGCAAAGAGCTAATAGAACAGTACAAAGTACTGAACTATTTATAGGCACTTGCAAACTACTGAGCATCTTAGCTGACGTCACCATGAAAGTGACATCTAACCTCCTAACAAACTCTAACCTCTGATCTATACAGACACTGCTTGTGTTAACTACTACTAATACATTCTATTACAAAACAGACTTTAGAACAGCTGCTGCAACCTTCTACTGCTGTGAACCCAGCAGCACTTGTCCGGATCAGCAGTGCTTGACTCAAGGCAGTAGATTGAATCAGCAGGACTTTAGTCTTCCATCAGATCTTTAGTTGAGCAGCAGTTATGGGTCAGCAGTTTAGCAAGATCAGCAGATAGGAGGTCATCAGTAGTTGTAATCACTTTCAAGGGGAGAGATTTGTATATCAACATCTGCTTATTCAGGGTCCACTGCTCTGATCCAGTTTTGGCTTTAATTATCTGTTCCTCTGATAGGGTTCAATCCCAACACCGTTACTATCGAACTAGCCGTTACCCTTTTGACGCCACCGAAGTGACAAGCCTGCAAGATCATGATTATAAATAAGAGATAGAGATAGGGATCGATTAGCATTTAAACTCAAGAGAAACTCCCTTTATATTCGTATCCGAAGATCAATCAGGTATTCCTCTCTTCTTCTTCTTTTCCTTTCTCTTACTCTGTTTTTCTTTCTTTACCACCGTCAAGTATGATGCTCCGAAAATCTCCTGCCAAGGATCTCAAGAAGAACAGCCCTCTGAAGGGTCAAGGGATCATCAAGGATTCTCCCAATGAGAGGTGTTGCTTTACTGACCCTCAAATTGATAAAATCCGGCACTGCTTTCCGGCGAATACCTTTTTTAAACCTTTCGACCCTACCGTTCTGAGTGACTACACCTCTGAGACTTGGGTAGCTTTCCCTGTCACTCCTTTTACGATAGGATACTCATATCCTTTCCCTCAATTCACCCAATCTTTCTTCTCCCTCACCGGCATCTCCTACATCCAAGCTATGCCGATGATCTGGAGGGTTTTATACACCCTTGAAAGGATCATCGAGCAGGAAGGGATTGATCTAGGAATGTCAGAGCTGGCTGAGATGTATGATCTCACTACCTTTGGATCCTACCGATATTTGTTCAAACGAAAAGCTGGTGAAGAGCACCCCATTTTCAAAGCCACCAAGAACGATACAAACTGGAAGCGACGCTTCTTCTTTGTCAGAAGAGACACTATCCCTAACGGGAAGGATCTGCCCAGGGAATGGTGCACCCATGGTAGGATAGAGGATCCTGAGAAGGATCACCAGATAATCTTGTTTCTGCATAAGGATCACTAACACCTTTTTTGTTTCTGATGTACAGCTGTCACTGTTTCACATCTCGTACCATCACCTGCTACCAAAGAAAGACTCGCTGCTTTTGGAAGGCTTAATCCTGCAACAAGAACATTCAACACCAACACCCATGATTCACAAGAGATATCCTCAGGCTCAGTCACCATGTCAAGTAAGTATCATGTTTTTGTATAATTAATAGTTTAAATAAATAGTTACACAAAAATAGGATAAGGATACTTATCTTATTTTGAACGTGTAGGTGCCGGAAAATCCTCCAAAGCTGCCTCCAAGTTTGGTATGGCTGATCTTGACACTGTCAAATTCAAGAAGAAGGCCATCGCAAGCCCGAGCATCTCAATCCCCAAGGCACCCAGCAAAGGAAGGGGTGGCAAAAAGAGGAAGAACTCTGAGGTTGAGGACCTACAAGGCCTACCACTGATCCACCACCAGTTCCTCGAATACTTCAATGACGTAAGGATCACTGTCCCTGCTTACATATCCTGCTCATATATACTGCTCATTTGAGGATCACCTGACCTTGAACTGCTTTATCTTCTTTGTAGAAATTTGCTGAGATTGAGGATTACGTGGGGAGTGTCGAGGAGTTGGATAAGAAGATGGCTGACCTCCAACAAATCTCAGTGCTCAAGGATCACAAGATCGCTGATCTTGAAAAGGCCCTCCAAGCTGCGAGGACCGAAACAGCCAAACTCCTGATTGACATCGACTACGAGAAGCATGAAATCGTGGAAGGTGCAAAGGTCTCTGTTGCTATCACAATGTACAAGACAAGACTGCAGATGGCCCAGGAAGCCCAGGATCCTGACTTCGACAGAAGCAGCTGGGATGTTGAAGGCTGGAAGGCAAGGCTAGCTGACCTGGAGGATGATGAGGAGGCTGAGGAGATTTTGGCGCTTGAGGCCGGAGGCAGTGGCAAGGATCAAGTGAAGGATGCTGGAGCTGGAGAGGATGAAGGAGCAGCGAAGGTGTAGGCTGCGTGATTGGGCAATGATGGACACTTCTAGACATAGCCGGAGCCCAATTTTTTAGTTTTGATGGTAGTTTTTTGGTTGTGATGTTTTAAACAATGATGGTCTGTACTTTGAACAATTGTTTTAGGGTTAAGGATCCAGGATCCTTTAGACTATAGGTAGGATTACAAATGGTGGAGGGATCCTCTGTTTGGGGGATGAAGCCATTGTGATCCTACCGCCTTTTATTACCTGCATGCTATGACCGCACAAACAATGGACACCCGTTGCCAACCCATGTGGACGGGCCATGTTTTGCTGGTAGAAACGTGGGTTGGCAATCTTGACAACTTTTGGTGGTTTAAACTTTGTTAATAAAATAACTTTAATCTTTTGTGGCTTATCCTGTGTTGTTATCCTTGTTTGTCTTTTTAATTTTCAATTGCTTTGATATACACTTATCCCGGCTGATGAAGGATATTGTTGTGTCTCTGACAAGGATCACACTTCTTAGCATACTCCACAGCATCTCTTTTCATAGTTGGCCAATAGTATCCTGTCCTCAGGATCCTTGAGAATAATGCCCTGCCCCTAGTGTGGTTTCCACAATCTCCTTCATGGAAGTCTTTTAAAACTTCTTGGATTTCAGGATCCTCAATGCATCTTAAATATGGTCCTGCAAGAGATCGCTTATACAACATATTATTTAAGATTGTGAACTGAGATACCTTAACTTTGAAAGCCCTAGGATTTTCTCCTGTTGGAATCTCTCCATGTTGTAAGTATCTCATGATTGGGAGGATCCATGATCCTGAACGAGACTGAGTATCCTCACTAGGGATAATTGCAGAATCCTCTCCGATTTCCATAGCCACATGATCCTCAATGGCGGGAGCCAGGATATGGATAATGGGGATACTTATATCCTCCTGGATCTTCAAAGATGATCCTAAATTAGCCAATGCATCAGCTTCTATATTTTCTTCCCTTGGTACCTGTGTCAAACTAAAGGAAACAAAAGAGAGTGCCAATTCTTTGACTATCTCCAAATATTTGGTTAGCTTTTCACCTTTAACAGCATAGGATCCATTAAAGTGATTAGTGATTAGCAATGAATCTACATGTACCTCAAGATACCTGATCCACATATGCTTAGCAATTTGCAAACCAGCTATCAAGGCTTCATATTCAGCCTCATTGTTAGTGGTTTGGAACTCACAAGCTATAGAGTAGGGTATTATGTACCCCTGTGGCGATTTTAGTAGTATTCCAAGCCCTGTGCCTTTGACATTTGAGGATCCATCAGTATAAAGTATCCAAGGATCCTTGGTCTCCTCTAGGTGCTGGACTTCTAATTCAGCTTCCTTTTGCAAATCACTACTGAAATCTGCCACAAAGTCAGCTAATGCTTGGGATTTAATGGCTGTTCTAGGCTCATATCTTATATCATATGCACTAAGCTTCACTGCCCACTTAGCCATCCTTCCTGACATTTCAGGTTTCCTGAGGACATTCTTAATTGGAAAATTAGTTTTAACAATAATAACATGAGTTTCAAAATAATGTCTTAATTTAGTAGATGCCATAACTAAAGCAAGGATAAGCTTTTCTAGGTGTGAATACCTGGATTCGGCATCAAGTAAACTCTTACTTACATAATAGACAGGATGTTGTGTACCTTCGTGATCCTTAACAAGGACTGCACTTACTGCTTTTGAGGATACTGCAAGATATAAGGATAGCACATCTCCTTTTTCTGGTTTCATCAGGGCCGGGGCTGAGGATAGGTAATCCTTGAGAGCTCTTAAGGCACTTTCATGCTTCTCAGTCCACTCAAATTTCTTGTTCTTCCTTAATGATATCATAGAATTCCTTGCATTTCTCTGAGGATTTGGATATAAATCTGTTCAAAGCTGCGATCCTGCCTGTTAGCCTCTGAACATCCTTAGCATTGGCAGGAGATTTGATATTCACTAAAGCTTTGATTTGTTCTGGGCTGGCTTCAATGCCTCTCTTTGTCACCATATATCCTAAGAATTTACCTGCTTTAACACCAAAGTGACATTTTGAAGGATTAAGCTTCATATTATATTT
Organism: Helianthus annuus; assembly: GCF_002127325.2. NCBI lineage: Eukaryota > Viridiplantae > Streptophyta > Magnoliopsida > Asterales > Asteraceae > Helianthus > Helianthus annuus. The sequence goes on from NC_035442.2 coordinate 139,953,499, forward strand.
GTCAAGGATATCGAATGCTTCCTCTAAGTCCCTTAGGTGATCCTCAGCCTTTTTGGATTTTACCACCATATCATCTATGTAGACCTCCATAGTTTGTCCAATCTGATCCTTGAACATCATATTCACCAGCCTTTGATATGTTGCACCTGCATTCCTTAGTCCAAATGGCATAGCAATATAACAATATATACCGGTTGGAGTCATAAAGGCCGTATCCTCTTGATCAGATGGTTCCATCTGAATTTTTTGAAATCCAGATGAAGCATCCATAAAAGTTAACAGTTCATGACCCGCCGTTGCATCCACCATGGAGTCAATGTGGGGTAATGGGAAAGGATCCTTGGGACATGCCTTATTTAAATCTGTGAAATCGACACATACCCTCCACTTTCCGTTTTTCTTTTGAACAACAACCACATTGGCCAGCCATCTTGGATACTTGACCTCTCTAATCATACCTGCTTGGAGCAATTTCTCTACCTCTTCCTGGATAATGGCATTTCATTCTGGTGCAAACTTACTCCTCTTTTGATGGATTGGTTTGAAGGATCTGTCAATGCCAAGTTTGTGAGTGATGATATCTTTAGATATATGATACGTGGGTGAAAACCGGTGCTTGTAATTGTTTAACTTAACGTTTTTACGTGAGTTTTAGTTTCGAATAGCCTACTTTTAATCAAGAATGTGTTTTGCAGGTTTGATGAAGTTTAAGGAGCTTTTCGGGAGCTTTACGGGTCATCGAATTGAAAAACGGAACATCGGAACGCGTTACGGATCAACCGGAAGTGCAAGAGCGAAAATCAAAATGTTGGTTTTTAAGGGGCCGTCGGCGACGGGGTCCAGGCCGTCGGCGACGCCCCTTGGATATGCCCGTAAGCTGAAATCCCCGTATACAGGTGATTAGGCCGTCGGCCAAAAGAGGAATTTTGGGGACCCGTCGGCGACGGGGTCAGGCCCGTCGGCGACGGGTGGTAGTTTTGTGAAACGCGAATTTTTGCATTTGGGGGTTTATTTTCGACTTCTAGTGGTCCAAGCTCATTCATTACGGGAGTTACAACATTTTTGGAGTTTGAAAAACATTCTGGGAGCCAATTATCATCATCCTTCACTCCCACTTCATCCCCAATCCATACTCCATCCTCTGAATAACCCGAATCACCATCCGAATCAAAACCCTAGTTCATCACCATCACAACCATTCTTCACCTTCAATCCATCCATCATCACCAACCGTTCCCAAAACCCTAACCATTCCACCATCCATCCTCAAGCTTCAAGATGATCCAATCGAAGTCTTGTGCATCCATTGATTGTGCCGTTTACACCATGAGCGGCTAGTTTCTTGGAGGTTTCACCTCGGTGTAGGTTATTGTAAGTCTAAGGGTTTGAACAATGTTTAGTTTGATTTTGTGACAACTTGAATTGTATTTGAATTGATTGACAATTTTCTTGCGTTTGAACTATATTTGTGAATTGTCGAGTGAGTTATGAAATTTGACTTTGCGAAATAAGTTTGTGCAATTATGCCTTGTCATTCAAAAGGTTTTATTTGTCCGAAGTAACGAAGTGCATTGTAGTCCGTGTATGCGTTGATAACAATTGGCACCTAAGCTTTGATGATAGAAATCCGTTAATAACATATTCAAGTGAATTAAATTTAAAACGTGTAGGAACCCTAGGATTGCAATAACCGAACCGGGAGTGAACCTTGTTTTCTCTATCTTGTCAAAACTTTTATTTACATCATTTTAATTGTTTGTTTTTTTTTTGTAGTCATAATTTTACATCTTCAACTCAATCAAAAATATACAAAAACAAGATAGCAAGCTTCATAAAAGTGACATTACCTTCATTTCATTCAAAATCCATTCGCAAACCACATACTCTTCGTGGTTCGACCCCTTGCTACCACTAGCTATTTGTTAAGGGTAATTAGGGCATATAAATATTATCTTTGACCGGAGCGCGACACTCCGATCAAATTTTGGCGCCGCTGCCGGGGAGTGCGTGCGCTTTGTGTTTGGATATTGTTTGAAGTTGTGTGATTAACTGTTTAATTTGTTTTGCTTTCTTTTTGTATTGTCTTTTTCCTTGTTACGCGGGGTGTGTTACTTGTGCAGGTTACAGGTAGTGCATGCGTACACGTAATTCCGGGAGGACTTCACCTCTAGTCTACGAACCGGAAATTGAAAGACTCGCAAGAAGAAACTTAGCAAGCCGGTTAGAAGCAACTCTTGCTTCTAATCAAACCAACCGAACACCACCACTCACACCGACCATTGAAACCGATTCAATGGCGAACCACAATTCCAACCAAGAATTTAACCCAAACCAAAACCTCCACCCAAATCAATTCCAAACCCGAGGAACCTTTTTTCCCGCTCAAGAGCTACCGGGTGGTAACACCAATGCAAGACCACCCACTCCACCTTTCCGAAACCAAAACACCAACAACACCCAACGAACACCTCAGCAACAACCTATTCACCGACAAGCATCGTTGCCTATTAACCTTGATGATCGGAATGTCAACTCCGATCGAAGAGGTAACCGTGATCACGGCAATCCCGTGAACGAAGACCCATTCTTCAACATTGACGATTTACGGAATGCAATTCCCGATGACGAACCGTATAGTGTTCCCGGTTATCAATCGCCGGAACACGTGAGTATTCATACGGAAAATTCGGACGATGGGGGTTATTATGATGATCGAGCCAATGATGATGAAGATTGGGGTTACTTGAATAGGGGAAACGTATATAATGCTCGAAGGTATGATGATGAGGAGTTTGGGTCTCAAAACGCCAATTACGTTGGGGAAGATGAATATGGTTACGGAGGTGGAAGAAATGAGGGTTATGGGAACAACCGTCAACCACAAAACAACAACCGACGAAACCGGAATGAAGGGTTTTACAACAACAACAATAACAACAACAATGTAAACCCTAACCGGATTCCTCGTTTTGTGGGAGGTGGTAACCCGAGAGATAATCGAAGAGAGGAGCGAAGGGATGAAAGACGGGATAATCGGAGACAAGTCGATCAAGAAGTCAACGGGCCACAACGTCGTCCACAACCTCCACGGGGAGTCAATGACCGTTTCCGACCGATAGTGACCGAAAACAATTCTCCAATAGTATGTGAAAGGAGGATGTTTGATTGTAAACCACATTACATCAACATCCTTCCTCATTTCAACGGAAGGTCTAACGATGAGCCGTACAACCACTTAACGGAGTTCTCATCCATTTGTGATACTATTGGAGGACACAACTTCGCATTGGAGGAAGTGAAGCTTCGCCTATTTCAATTCTCATTGAAGGATAAGGCAAAGCAGTGGTTCTTTACACTTCCGCCTAATAGTATTCGAACTTGGGAACAAATGCAACAAGCATTTTTAGACGAGTACTATTCCATGGCCAAGACCGATGATGCTAGAGATGAAATTCGGTCATTTCGTCAACTTTCAAGTGAGCCTTTACATGAAGCCTTCACCCGATTCAAGGAACTAATGAGGAGATGCCCACATCACCAAATAGAAAAATGGGAATTGGTGAAATGTTTCGTACGGGGCTTAGATGATGCGACGTGGAATCGGCTTGAGACGACAAGCAATGGCACCCTTTTGAGCAACCATGAGGATGACGATTGGGAATTTTTGGAGAGGATGAGCAAACGGTCCAAGCAAAAAGAATCGGCCGATAGAGCGAAAAGGCATCCAGTTTCCCGGTCACTTCCCGATCTCGATTCTAAGGATCGGATTTCCTCCTTAGAACGGGAGATAGCTCAATTGAAAAAGAAGAAAGAGGTGAACGCGGTTCAATTCGAAGTATGTGAGGATTGTGGTGATATTGGACATAGCACCGAGCAATGTTCAATGGGTTCGAGTGGTTACCCCGAAGAAGTCAATCAAGTGTATGGAGATAGGAAGCACTATGACATGAACTCCAACACTTACCATCCGGGTTTGAGAAATCACCCCAACTTTCGGTATGGTAATGCTTCAAATCAAATGAACCCGAATTTCCAAGCGGGTAATCAAGGGGGAAGCGGGTCATCATACCAAAACCGCCAAGGTGGTAACCAAGGAGGCTACCAACGAAATTATAATCAAGGGTACCAAGGTGGATACCAAAAGAATTACAACAACCAAGGCGGTAACGGAGGTGGGTCAAACAACCAAACCGGTGGCAATGACTTGAATACAAAGATGGATGTGATGCTCTCGATGATGCAAGAATCTAAGAAGGAGAATGAGATTCGAGACAAAGCACATGAGGCATTAGCAAAGCAAGTGGGCCAACTAGCGGAAGAAGTAGCCCAAATCAAGGGAGGCACGGGAAAGCTTCCGAGTGACACCACCGTAAACCCTAAGCATCAAGGGTCGAATTCAAGGAACACACGTGAGGTACCAATTAATAAAGTTACTTTACGTAGTGGTAGAGTTGTTGATAATGGTGTCAAAACACCACCACCCCAATTTGTTGAAGGGGTGGTGGAAGATGCTAGTGATGATGAGCTTGAAGATGGCCAAACGGGTCAAAACAAAAACGATTTGAAAAAGAATAATGTTACCCCCGTTGTGGCCATCCCCGTCCCCAAGGCTAAGGAAACGGGTGTGGAGGTTAATACCGCCCCTTATCCCGAAGCATTGAAGGGACCGACGAAAAAGGTTGTAAACAAAAGAGGTCCACAACAAGAAGAGTTGTTGGAAATTTTCAAACAAGTAAAAATCAATTTACCTCTTTTGGATGCAATCAAACAAGTACCGTCTTATGCTAAGTATTTGAAAGATTTGTGTACCCAAAAACGCACACACAAATTTCCAAAGAAATTAGATTTAACCGAAAATGTGAGTTCGATCCTTTCGGGTACACTTCCACCTAAGCTCCAAGATCCGGGTGCGCCTATCATTTCAATTCAAGTGGGCGATTTTAAAATCAACCGGGCACTTCTAGATCTTGGTGCTAGTGTAAGCATCCTACCGGGTAGTTTATATGACCAATATGAGTTTGGTCCACTTCAATCGTCAAACACCACCGTAGTGTTAGCCGATTTGACACCTAAACTACCCCGTGGAGTTGTTTCGGATGTGATAGTGAAAATCGAGGATTTTTACTATCCGGTGGACTTTCTTGTACTTGATTATGTGGCCAAGGACCCAACCAAGCAACCTACGGTGATTTTGGGTCGACCGTTCTTAGCGACTGCAAATGCTCAAATTGATTGCAGAACGGGGACGGTTGACATGACATTTGGAAACCGGAGGTTGAGGTTGCATGTTTTTTCCGGACTTATGAACCCTCCAGTTGATGATGAATGCTTTATGGCAGACATTGTTGACACGTGCATACCTCTTTGCGACACAGTCGTTTATGGGGAAAACACAATGGAGGATTGTTATGTGTTTGACAGGTCACAGGTGGAGGTGGAACGAAGCATGGACGAGGAAGTGAGGAGTTTAGAGGTGCTTGCGGTTAGAGAAGGAAAACCGACATGGACGCACCAAGTCGAGAGCTTACCGGAGAGCATTGATACTAAATTGAAGCCGTCTTTAGTGGAGCCTCCGGAAGTTGAGTTGAAAGCATTGCCAAAGCATCTCAAATATGCTTATGTTAGAGAGGGCAATACTCTCCCGGTTATCATTGCATCCAACTTAACCGGAGAACAAGAGAAAAAGTTGATGGAGGTGTTGGTCACCAATCGGGCGGCGATTGGATGGACCATCGCGGATTTGAAAGGTATTAGTCCCTCGGTGGTGATGCACAAAATCATCACGGAGGAGAATGTGACTCCCGTTAGAGATGCGCAAAGACGGTTAAATCCGAACATGAGGGAGGTCGTGAAGAAAGAGGTGTTGAAGTGGCTTGATGCGGGTATCATTTACCCGATCTCGGATAGCCAATGGGTAAGCCCAACACAAACGGTTCCCAAGAAAGCCGGCATACAAGTCGTCAAAAATGACGCAGGTGAAGAGGTAGCTACCCGGCCGGTAACCGGGTGGCGAATTTGTATTGATTATAGGAAGTTGAATAACGCAACTTCTAAAGATCATTTTCCTTTACCGTTTATTGATCAAATTGTTGAGAAATTATCGGGGCAAAAATTTTATTGCTTCCTAGATGGTTATTCTGGTTATAACCAAATTGCCATCCATCCGGAGGATCAAGCAAAGACTACCTTTACATGTCCTTACGGTACCTTCGCATTTAGGCGGATGCCGTTTGGATTATGTAATGCTCCCGCCACCTTTCAAAGGTGCATGATGAGTATCTTCTCCGATATGGTGGGAGAGTCTTTAGAAATCTTCATGGATGATTTCTCAATTTTTGGGTCATCGTTTGAGACTTGTTTGGACCAATTAGATAAAGTGTTAAAGAGATGTGTTGAAACTAGTTTGGTTCTAAGTTGGGAAAAGAGCCATTTTATGGTTCAAGAGGGAATTGTGTTGGGGCACGTAGTGTCAAGTCGTGGGATAGAGGTTGATCGTGCTAAGGTACAAGTCATATCTACTCTACCTTATCCCACGACCGTTAAAGGTGTTAGGTCATTTTTAGGTCATGCGGGATTTTATAGGAGGTTTATGAAAGGGTTTAGTGATATTACAAAACCCCTATGTAATCTTTTGTTAAAAGACCGAGACTTTAATTTTGACAAACAGTGTGAAAATGCCTTTAATGTGTTGAAACAGAAATTGGTTGAAGCCCCAATCTTGCAATCACCAAATTGGTCATTACCATTTGAAATTATGTGTGATGCAAGCGACTATGCGGTTGGGGCCGTGTTGGGTCAACGGGTAGACAAAAAGCCGGTTGCCATTTACTACGCAAGTAAGACTCTCTCGGATGCACAACTTAACTATACGACAACTGAGAAAGAGCTACTTGCGGTAGTTTATGCATTGGATAAATTCCGGGCTTACATATGGGGTAGCAAAGTTATTATCTATTCTGACCACAGTGCTGTCAGGTACCTCATGGAGAAAAAGGATGCTAAGCCGCGGTTGATACGATGGGTACTCTTGTTACAAGAGTTTGATTTGGAGATTCGAGATAAGAAGGGGAGTGAGAATGTGGTTGCGGACCATTTGTCTCGGTTGAGTGTAGAGGAGTCCTCTCGTGAAGAAATTAATGAGACTTTTCCAGATGAGCACATTTTAAAAGTTGGAATATTACCATGGTATGCTAATATTGTCAACTATTTGGTTACAGGTGACTTACCGGCTCATTGGGATAGAAGGAAGAGGTTGCATTTCCTGTCTCAAATCAAGTACTACACATTGGAAGAACCAGACTTGTTCAAGATTTGTCCGGATCAAGTCGTTCGAAGATGCATACCCGACGAGGAGATTCCTAGTGTTTTGATGCACTTGCATTCGTTTGCTTGCGGGGGCCATTTTAGTGGTCACAAAACAGGGCACAAAGTGCTAAATAGCGGCCTTTATTGGCCGACTATTTTTAAGGATGCTTTTCATTTCGCTAAAAACTGTGTTGAGTGTCAAAAGTTGGGGAGTATCTCTAAAAGGGATGAAATGCCCATGCAACCGATCCTTATTGTAGATATTTTTGATGTATGGGGGATCGATTTCATGGGCCCATTCCCTAATTCACATGGCAACTTATACATTTTGGTGGCGGTCGATTATGTATCCAAATGGGTCGAAGCGATTGCCACCAAAACGAATGACCATACCGTTGTTTGCAATTTTGTTCAAACGAATATAATTTCTCGATTTGGGGTTCCCCGGGTAATCATAAGTGATGGGGGATCTCATTTCAAAAATTTTAATTTTGGCAAACTCTTGAAACGGTATGGTGTTGACCATCGGATTGCTACTCCCTACCACCCACAAACAAGCGGTCAAGTTGAGGTTTCCAATAGGCAAATAAAAGAAATTTTGCAAAAGACTGTTCGACCCGACCGAAAGGATTGGTCAACAAAGTTGAATGATGCTTTATGGGCCTATAGAACGGCTCATAAAACACCTATTGGAACTACTCCTTATCGCTTAGTTTATGGGCGAAATTGTCATTTACCAGTTGAACTTGTGCATCGTGCTTGGTGGGCTATAAAAGAGGTTAACATGAAATATGACGATGCAGGAAAGGAGCGAAAGTTGAAACTTTGTGAGTTGGAGGAGCTTAGGGAAGAAGCGTACGAGTGTGCTTCAAAGTACAAGGATGACATGAAGAGAGCACACGATGCAAAGTTGAAGCCAAAAGAGTTTGAAGTAGGCCAAAAGGTTTGGCTCTACAATTCAAGGATTAAATACTTCCCGGGAAAGCTCAAGAGCAAGTGGATGGGCCCGTATGTGATAACACGAGTCGGGAAACTTGGAGATGTTACGATCAAGGACCCGAAGGATGGGTCGAAGCAAACGGTTAACGGTCACCGCCTTAAACCATTCTTTGATGGTAATGAAGAGAAAAAGGATGCGAATGTGGAGTTGGTATGTTTCTTGGGAAGCGTACCAACATATGAGGTAAATTAAAAGGACCGGTAACACGTTTTGTAAAGTTTTGTATACTTATTAACTTGTTTGCGTAATTGGAGGTAAATCGTTTCCGGGTCATACTAACCTTTCTTGATTGTGTGAAGTTCGGGCATTCCAAACGGGTCGTGAAGATACAAGGTATGTTTTAGACTTAATTTGGTGCATTGAGGACAATACACGACTTTTTGGGGGGTGGTAAGGCCGTTAACGGTTATTCGTTTTTAAATTTTAACTTATAAAAATCACAAAAACATTTTTAATAATTTTTAGAATTTTTGATGTAAATAGTCCCTTTGGTAAATATTCATAAGTTTCTTCCTCTCAAAAAAAAAAAAAAAAAAAAAAAAAAAAAAAAAAAAAAAACACCAGGCCGTTGGCGACGGGGTGGTGGCCGTCGGCCACGGGTCCTAGAAATACCCGTAGGCACCAAAATAGCCGTCGGCAGACGGTTATGATAGCATGATTTTGGGCAAGATTATTATATATTAATGTTTTTCTTCCGAAGTTTTAAACTTTTTGGTTTAAGAGTAGGTTGTTTAGACAATGTATGTTATGATAGCATGATTTTGGGCAAGATTAGTAATTTTGAATGGAATTTGAGCATGCCATAACTATAGTGAAGTAATTACACTGTTATGAACATGATTGAACATGAATATGATGTTGACTCTTGTTGAAATTGTAAGATATTGTAAGATTGACAAAACATTAATAAGTTATTGACAAAGTGAGCGACTTTGGAAATTTAAAGAGGCGACTTTGCGTATACTTGTTAATTAAATTGTCAACATCATACATCATGTTCAAGGTTTGGGAGTTAAGGAAGGTTGAATCTATGCTGATATTTTGCTTGTTTTTGATTGTAGTCATGGCAGGAAGCAAGCGGCAAAAGACTACGGGTCAAGCGTCATCATCCGGGATTGGGTCTTCTTCCGGTTTAATACCGAAGAAATGGGAACAACCGAGCACTGTTGCAGAAAATGATCCAAGATTATACCGACAAGATTGGGAATGGGCAAAGTTCAGGGATAGTCAAAATGCCCGAATTTGGGAAGATGAGAAGAACAAGCAGTTGTCGAGCTACCAAGATAGAAAGTTGGAAGCTAAGTTGTGGAAATGGAAGATGACAAATGGGGTGAACACGTCGGTTCCAACAAGAGTGATATGTGAACGGACCGTGAATGTAGAAGAATTCCGGAACATCGGGATTGTACAAATGTTTGAGAGGTTGGGCTGGGAGAGTGTATTGGATTGGTGTGAAGACAACACTCACCGGATTTACTTGTCAGAAGTATGTGAGTGGTTGTCCACATTGAAGCTTGTCAACAAGAATGAACCCCCTTCGCAATGGAAGTTAGTGGGGAAGACATCTCGAGGAAACATGACGATGTCTTTTGAAACTATGAATCGTATTGCTAGGTTTGATTCTTTGGGGGTACAAGCCTATGATTATCCATCCATTGGAAATTTTTTGGATAATCATTTGAACACCAACGACATAGATCAATTGGTAGATGTTATCTTGCCAACCCACCCAGGGGGTGATATGAAACGAAAGCATATGTCACTCGAGGGAAAGATCCTTCAAGGGATCTCGGTTGAGAACATTTTAGCAAGATTTGGTGATCGTGGGGGTGTGAGAGTAAGTGATTGCAGGGTGGCGCATGCCTTATTGTATGGGACCCCGACACTGTCGTGGAGGCACATAGTCATGATGAACACATGGGCTACCAGGGAGTCGTCTCAGAGGCGGTTTATTCCGTATGCACGTCTCATTAGTGCCATGCTTGTGCAGCAGAATTGCTTGCCCGAGGAAGCGCTATGGGTTTCTAAGCCAGTGGAGGAGTTTACTTGGGGTTACATGAAGAAAAATTGGAAGATAGAGGTCAAGTTTTCGGGAAATAGGTATGTGGTGACCGATGAGTTGGGGAACAAGTTTGAGGTTCGTACTTCCGGGGCACCACCCGTGCAGGAAGAGGATGTGGAGATGGAGGAAGAAGAGGAAGAAGAGGAGGAAGCTGAACCCTCCGAGGCACGAAGGCCAAGGCAACGTTATATGCGGCCACATAGGGAGATAAACGCTGAGGTGGCAGGTTTTGTGACCCGACGACGGGTACCCTCCTACAAAAACTTTGACAGGGGGCAACAGGAGATATATGATAATGTCTCCGCGTGTATAGGAGAGGGTCGGGAATACAATCAAAGGAGAGAAGCTTGGCAAGGGTCTTACGGAGCTTCAATGCAAGAATATTGGGACGCTCAAGGAGCCCAACGTGAAAGAATGAATAAGTTCATGGAAGAGCAAGAACTGTTTCAAGCCATGCAAAGGTCACATATGGAACAGTTAGCAAAGCAACAGGAGGATGAAGCAGCCCGAAGGCGGGCATGGGAAGAAGCGGAAACGGCGCGTCGACATCAAGAAGAAGAATTGAACCGCCGCCGTTGGAGTGCCCTGTATGTCTCTCAGGAGATGGCGCTTAATAACGCCAAAGTGTTGCATGATCAGGAGCGACACCATAGAGACTACCAAGCCGGCCTCCCCTACGCCGAGCACTCGGGGTGGACAAATTACTCCGATCTTCCCTATCCTCAAGGCCCATCCGACCCGACTCCGCATTGGCCTGAAGCGGTAGGGTCTAGCTTCGTTCCAATCCCGTACCAACCACCACCCCAAGGGGAGCAAAGCCCCTTAGATAACTATAGGGAGATGTTCGAGGCCCTCACTGGTTATCCATACCAACCCAACCCGCCCATGGATCCAAACGAGCGATATCAGCGGTAGAGGTATGGTATGTTTTATGTTGTTGTTGTTGTTGTATATTATTTTCCGCTATTTCTTTTTGATTTTATTTAATTATTGCCTAGTTAAATGAACTTTGTGGGTGTGTTCCCTATATAACCCTCACGAGACCTACTCGTCCTCCCGAGCTATCGGGAGGTTTAAAAGGGCTTGTTGCATAAGCTAAATGCAACCGTGATTCCTACGAAAGTGAGTTAGGTTGATTGTTGTTGTAAAATATTTTCCACATAAAGTCAAAGGTACAATAACGTATGGCTTGGTAATAATTTCATAAAAGTGGTAGAACTACGTAACTAACAAATTTTGATGGTTGTGAGAAGCATGCTTCTACACAAGGGTTAAGATTTTTAGGTACATTGGGTTCGTGGGACAACCACTTTCATGAAGAGAAGAGGAGCACACGAGGAATGAGCTCAGAAATCAGGTGCATACGTTTCTTTTTACTTCTGATTTTTAGTTAGCAAATAAGTGGAATGTAAATTGTATATTTTTTTTTTCCCGGGGTGAAATTTTGGGGAGGTTAGCCGTGTCACATCCCTTGTGCGTTTTAAAAAAAAAAAAACTCTAGTTCTTACACATTGAGGACAATGTTGACCTCAAGTGTGGGGATGGGGGAGTAGTAAAAATTTTCGATTTTGACCCGTTCATTTAAACACTACACATTGAGGACAATGTATACCTCAAGTGTGGGGATGGGGGAAAATTTCAAAAATTTTTCAAAAAAAATTTCTTGTTTCAAAAGCGATCTTAAAAGCACAAGTAACTAAGTCAACGAGGGATGTCACAACCCATTTGGTCTTTTGTCATGGTCAAGTTCGAATTAATAACAAGTCGGGTATTTAGTGGGTGGTTATTTGAGAATAATTCGCCTAAGAAACTAGCAATATATGCATATCACATATCATACCCTTATACGTGAGATTTGAGCCTTTCTACATCATAGATTTACATTTACATGTTTCTTTGTTGAGTGGGCCATTAGTCGCGTATTGTAGAACTTGCAACTTTTGATACATTCGAGACTATAGACCAAATACAAGCACGAGAATGATTAAGGCATTAGGTAACCCTTTTTCTTTTACACCATTTGCTAACTTTTACCCGAATAAATCCCTTAGTCGCCCACTTCGAGCCTAAACCTTTCATTTGACTACCCTATAGCCCATAACCATAGACCGTTTTCTTTTAAACCCATGTGATGGAAATTCGATTTTAGGATTATTTGTTGTGGTTTATATGTGAAAAAAAAAAAAAAGAGAAAAATCAGAAAATATTGCGAAAAAGAATGAAAAAGCAGTGAGAAAAACACAAAAAGATGTGTTAGTAGTGGTTGAATAAAAGGCGAAAGTTTTTGCCCATGTTGGATGTTTATAGTTTGCTTTTGTTTAGGATAGTCTTTGGTAATAAAATTCGAATTTCTCATCACCATAGCCATTTAAAAATATCCTATTCCTACCCTTTGCCTAGCCCCGTTACAACCCTTCAAAGACCTTTTGACTTGTGCTTAGTATTTGTGTTCAATAGTGGAGAATGATTGAGTTGCAAGCCTATGCGGGTACGTGTTCTATTTGGTTTTGAGCGATTAACTGTTGAAAAGCTAACACATTACATATATTAGCAAACTTTAAGCCGAGTGGAGAGCACATTGTGAGGGATATGCATGATTTGTTAGTTTTACGGGCGGGTTAATCTTGGGTAACCATTTGTGTATCTAAAGCACGTCACCGTTAAATACTTTGAATATTGTGAAGAGTTTGAACTTTTGTATGACATTAGACCTTAACCTTTGTCTCGGGAATGGGATGTATATTCCTTGTTTGACCCACGTGAAAGTGAAAAACAGATTTGCTTGAGGGCAAGCAAAAGACAAGTGTGGGGATGTGATACGTGGGTGAAAACCGGTGCTTGTAATTGTTTAACTTAACGTTTTTACGTGAGTTTTAGTTTCGAATAGCCTACTTTTAATCAAGAATGTGTTTTGCAGGTTTGATGAAGTTTAAGGAGCTTTTCGGGAGCTTTTCGGGAGCTTTACGGGTCATCGAATTGAAAAACGGAACATCGGAACGCGTTACGGATCAACCGGAAGTGCAAGAGCGAAAATCAAAATGTTGGTTTTTAAGGGGCCGTCGGCGACGGGGTCCAGGCCGTCGGCGACGCCCCTTGGATATGCCCGTAAGCTGAAATCCCCGTATACAGGTGATTAGGCCGTCGGCCAAAAGAGGAATTTTGGGGACCCGTCGGCGACGGGGTCAGGCCCGTCGGCGACGGGTGGTAGTTTTGTGAAACGCGAATTTTTGCATTTGGGGGTTTATTTTCGACTTCTAGTGGTCCAAGCTCATTCATTACGGGAGTTACAACATTTTTGGAGTTTGAAAAACATTCTGGGAGCCAATTATCATCATCCTTCACTCCCACTTCATCCCCAATCCATACTCCATCCTCTGAATAACCCGAATCACCATCCGAATCAAAACCCTAGTTCATCACCATCACAACCATTCTTCACCTTTAATCCATCCATCATCACCAACCGTTCCCAAAACCCTAACCATTCCACCATCCATCCTCAAGCTTCAAGATGATCCAATCGAAGTCTTGTGCATCCATTGATTGTGCCGTTTACACCATGAGCGGCTAGTTTCTTGGAGGTTTCACCCCGGTGTAGGTTATTGTAAGTCTAAGGGTTTGAACAATGTTTAGTTTGATTTTGTGACAACTTGAATTGTATTTGAATTGATTGACAATTGTCTTGCGTTTGAACTATATTTGTGAATTGTCGAGTGAGTTATGAAATTTGACTTTGCGAAATAAGTTTGTGCAATTATGCCTTGTCATTCAAAAGGTTTTATTTGTCCGAAGTAACGAAGTGCATTGTAGTCCGTGTATGCGTTGATAACAATTGGCACCTAAGCTTTGATGATAGAAATCCGTTAATAACATATTCAAGTGAATTAAATTTAAAACGTGTAGGAACCCTAGGATTGCAATAACCGAACCGGGAGTGAACCTTGTTTTCTCTATCTTGTCAAAACTTTTATTTACATCATTTTAATTGTTTGTTTTTTTTTGTAGTCATAATTTTACATCTTCAACTCAATCAAAAATATACAAAAACAAGATAGCAAGCTTCATAAAAGTGACATTACCTTCATTTCATTCAAAATCCATTCGCAAACCACATACTCTTCGTGGTTCGACCCCTTGCTACCACTAGCTATTTGTTAAGGGTAATTAGGGCATATAAATATTATCTTTGACCGGAGCGCGACACTCCGATCAATATACCTGTCATATCTTCATGTTTCCATGCAAAGGTAGTTCTCCTTCGTTTGAGGAAGGATATGAGGTCTTCTTTCATTTCGCCAAGGATCCCTGATCCTATACAGATTTTGGATTCAGGATCACCAGGATCCATGAGGATTTCTACTACATCCTGCTCTCTTGCCTCCAAGACATCCCTTGGAGGACACTTTGATTGCTATTGCTCTCTTGATTTTGAGGCTGGTTTCATCGATGAAGTGTAACAGTTCTTAGCCTCCTGCTGATCACTATCAATCTTCACTATTCCCCAAGGACTAGTGAGCTTCACACATTGATGGTAGGTGGATGGGACTGCCTTCATATCGTGTATCCAAGGCCTGCCAAGGATAACATTACAACAAGATAAACAGTCAATAACGCAAAATTTTTGATAAGAATGTAGGCCTTCGATATAGATTGGGAGTTTAATGTCCCTCAGAGTATTCTTAGTCTCGCCACTGAATCCCACGAGCACAGAGGATCTCGGTATGATATCTGATTCGGGGATACCCATCTTCTTTAGAACATCAAGCTGTATAATGTTCACAGAGCTTCCTCCGTCTATAAGGATCCTGCGGACAAAATGGTTAGAAATAAATAGAGTGATAACCAAACCATCGTGATGAGGATCCTGAATGTCAACACGATCATCCTCATCAAAAGTTATGACTTTTCCTTCAGAGACACTGGATGTTCGGATGGGTCTATCTCCATTATCCATTTTGGTTTCCTTTGCATGCCTTTTAGCTGCTGAGAAGGATGTGCCACAAATGTCTGATCCTCCAGAAATAAAGTTTATTACTTGTGCATCTGCTGGAGGGGCCAGCTTTCTCGGGGATCCTTTCAGTATCCTGAGTCCTTGACTTTTTTCTCCCCAATAATTCTTTCAAATACCCCTTGCTCAACAAGTATCCAATTTCTTTTCTCAGTGCGATGCATTCTTCTGTGAGATGCCCAAAATCTTCATGGTATGCACACCACTTTGATTTATCTCTAGTTGCAGCTGGTCTGTCACTTTTCCTGGGCCATCTAGCTTTATCACCTAAATTCTGCATCGCAAGGATTAGTTCATTATTATCAACAGAAAAACAATATTCAGAAATTGGAGGATAATCCTCGTCATCCTCTTCTTGATCAACAGCATGCACATTCTAGTTATCAGGTTTGTTATAGGATCTGAATTTGTTGTTCTTGAACGAGGATCCTTGCTTTTCTTGTTTCGAGGATCCTGCTAATCTCTCCTGGATCCTCTTATCATCCTCTAGCCGGATGAACCTGAGTGCCCGGGTTCTTACCTCATCTAGGTTCCTGCATGGTGTCATAACAAGATCATCATAGAACAATGAATCCCTAAGCAATCCCATTTTAAAGGCCTCAACAGCCGTGGCTATATCCAGGTTAGGAATGTCTAAGGATTCTTTACTAAATTTAGTGATATAATCCCTTAATGATTCATTATGACCCTGGGTTATCCTATATAGATCACTAGTTAAACGTTCAAATTTTCTACTACAAGAAAACTGATTATTAAATAAGTTAACTAGATAGCAAATGAGGTAATAGAGTAGGGGGAAGACTTAGCAGCCATTTGAGAGCTGATCCAGTAAGAGTGGATCCAAATCCCTTGCACAGACATGCTTCCTTTAACCTTTCTGGGATTGGATTGATCTCCATCCTCTCCCTGTATTGTGCTATGTGTTCTTCAGGATCCGTTGAACCATCATACAACTTCATGGTTAGCACGTGGAACCTCTTGGGTATCTCAGCATCACAGATTGGTGGTGCAAAACGAGATATCTTATGGCTCCCATCTGCAATCTCCGGGATAGGTTTGACCACTCCTGGAACACTTGATATCATATCCTTTAACTTTTGCAATTCTCTGGCCATGGCATGATTGATACCTGTATCCTACATGAATCCATGGTTAGTAGTAAGAGAATTATTAAAAGTGTTACCTCCCACCGGGTTCAAATTAGGAACTCCGGATGTGAACCCATATTGTTGAGACTCTGGAATGATCGAAGGACTAGTAGAAGCAATGGTCTGCATTGGGATAAAGTCTCCCTGATGGATATCTGAACTTCCTGATTGCAAACTCCTTAAGGATCCCGACATCTGGAAGGATCCATGAAACTGGGATGATCCTGGAACAAAGGAGGATCCTTGAACCTGTGATGATCCTGGAACAAAGGAGGATCCTTGAACCTGGGATGATCCTAGAACAAAGGAGGATCCTTGAACCAGGGATGATCCTGGAACAAAGGAGGATCCTTGAACCTGGGAGGATCCTTGAAACGGCCAGAACCCTTGAATCTGCTGCGCTCCTAGGTATCCTCCTGAGCTTGTGAAGGATCCTGCATGCTGAGGATGGGGTCCTGCTGGTTGGAAGTGCACTTCTTTTGGTCCTCCCACATATTGAACATCTGGAATCACTGAAGGCTGAGAAGTTATCACCGGAGTATCAAAATTCAAAGATCTGGGCACCAGTGGGGAATGATCCTCTGCCGATTTCTTTTGTTTTTTGATGTCTCCAATTTCTTTAAGAATCCTCTCATTGGTCTTATCCTGCTGCTGTATATGATCCTTCATCTGCAAAATCAGAGTAAACAAGTCACTAGTAGTAGGAGTATAAGAAGCAGAAGAAGTTGGAGGTTTTGAAAAAATGGGAGTTGGTTTCTTCTCAGCATTTTTCTGAGGTCCAGCAGGTGGTGGAGGCAAAGGTGGAATGCCCTGAGATGAATTAACCGCAGACATCGCAGTAGAAGTATTCTTTGATGATGAAGCCATGTACTTGAATGCAATGAACCGGAATGATCACAAACAGAAGAACTTCTTAGGAATGAAGCTCCAATTGCCCCACGGTGGGCGCCAAACTGTTTTGGTCAAAAATCAGATGAGGATAATGCAACCAAACTCTTTGTTACGGGGTAAGATGCTTGAATTAGTGAACAACAATAAGGATCACTTAGAAGTGAATTGCACAAGTGACACAAAGATTTATACGAGGAAAAAGCCCTTGATCAATGAATGATCTCCGGCATAAAAAACCTCGGGTGATGGAAACTACCGATCACCAACTTCAAATTGAACAATAATTCTTTACAACTTCGGATAATAGCGAGCTAGGTACAAAGATCACTATGGTGTAACGTGCTGAAATGTGTAAAAATTGCTAAGTGTTTTGCTGTATGCTCAAGAGTGTTGCTGTACGAATGTGTGTAGCCAAAATTAGCCAAGTGTGTCTAAAACTAGCTCGCTACCCCTTTAAAAAATAGAAGTTAACTAAGCTAACTAACATTCCGCATTCGTGCCTTGCTCCCACGTTCTCCACAACGTCCATTTTCAGTCAAACACGTGCGAAATAACCGTGGAATATTCCTTAGTAACGTTGCCAAGACCAAGTCCAACTTGTTACTCCTGCAAAACAATACGAAATTCAAAGTGAACAATCGTTAGTATAAGGATCCTTAGGGTGATCCATGATCCTGATCCTGAAGCACTTCTGAGGATCACTATCTGTCACAGAAGTTAGGATCACTAAAAGGATATCACATGAGGATCACGGGCTACTAGAAAATCCTCCCCTAACAATAATAAACTGACCTTTTAATCATATTTATTAAGTTTTTATTTTGAAAGGTATGTTTTGAATATCCTGATCAAATATCCTGGTCAGGATACTGTTCAATATTTTTATCATCAAAATGTTAAACAAAACTTGGTTGAATATAATTTTATATAAAACTTAAATCATTTAGATAAGGTTTTCAAGACTTGAAAAATAATAAATCATACCAGAAACACTTGAATCCTTTGAATCCTTTGCAATGTCCCTGGCATGGATGTCCCCTGTCTGTGCAGGATAATGCATCAGTGCATGACATACTTGAGTATTTCTTCACTTTGTGATTAAACTTCGTAGCTTCTTATCCACAAAGAACGTGTGTAATCACAGCTTGTCATATCTTTGCAATCTTGTTAAAAACTTTAGTTTTACTGGGGATAAACCCTTACTGTACTGGGGATAAACCCTTACTGTACTGGGGATAAACCCTTACAGGTGGGGATGTGGAAACCCCAAAACTTAGAAAGGTGAAAACCTTTAAACCTTAGAAGAGTGTGAAAACACTCTTGTTTTCGTGCGCTACAGGCAGGAGTGTATAAACTCCAAGACTTAGAAAGGTGAAAACCTTTAAACTTTAGAGAGTATGAAAATACCCTTTCGCGAGAGAGGGTGACCAATCCTCATATACCTTAAGGATCCAGGGTATAGCCAAGAGTAACGAAATTGTCAGCCACTTTTACATGAACTGGTCCCGCCACCTTGAACTATCCCTGGATAACTTGCGCTCCAGGCGGGGTATTTAAACCCAATTCGTGAGAAAGGTGAATACCTTTAAACCTGTGAAGAGATCAGGATCCCTTAATCGTGAGAGAGGGGGCCAATCCTCTAATCTTTCGAAGTATCCTGAGTGTGTATCCTGGAGCTATATCCCGAAGCATATTCTGCAAAACAACCTTAAACTAAGGTGGGTGTTAGCTTGGCTAACACCCCTCCGATGCTTAAGTTAGTATTGGGTTCAAATAAAATAAATTATATTTAAAAGAGACAGAATCCATACTGTTTTGGTCAAAAATTACCTAAGCAATTAAGTGATCAAATTAGTTAGGTGAGGTAGTGTGCTAAAATTATATGTGAAAAATGTATTGGCCAAATTGGATATGAAAACAGTTTCAGGATACAGCCCGGGATATAGAGTTGTATCAATGATCAAACAATGAGCAAAAAAGTAAAGGTTGACACGTGATGTACGAGGAAAGCCCTTGATCAATCTAGATCGCCGGCATAAAACCTCGGGAGCTGACAATCGCAGCTGCCTTGTTCTTCTTATTGCTTCAAATATCAGGATACAGTGCAGGATGTGGTGCGGATCGACTATGTGTTACAATGTAATTTGAATACAAGTGTTTGAGTGTGGTGTTTGCGGTGAGCTAGAGAGTAAAAGTGTTCGAGAGTGTAAGTGTAAAATTGCGTGCCTTAAACTGATCCGCCCCCATCTGTTTATAGTAAAGATAATGTAACAAACTATCCTAAACTTCCGGGATCCAGCGAATATTCCCACTCGAACGTTGAGGACTAAGTCTTTCGGGTTCAACGGCTTCCTTATAACAAATACGCCCGAGTCTTGAGGAGAAGAAGTCCTGATGACCGTTAGTAACTTACAGCCATTAACCTGTACGTGTTTAATTCACTCAACTTTAGGATATCGCCCAGGACGTTAACAATATCCCCGTCCAGTATCCTGATCACAAATAAACAATTAAAAGCGGGATATTAGTCAGGATATGTATACTCAGAAAATGACCCATAACAATTGTCCCCAAATATATCGGTTGGTATACCAATCCAACGGATATATTTTAAAAGTTTCATTTCATCAATTAAGGCAATCAATGTGACGAGACCCTTGAAATGACAATGTGCAACTTCCAAGGCATTATTTACTCTTTACCCCCTACATTTAGCCTATATTAACCGAGGGACTTCACATTATGGTTATCTTTATCTTCAAGAGAATATCAGGTACTTTCTCCCTCTCTCTTATCTATTTCCATTGTTCATATTTCCTTTTCTCTGACTGTTATCCTTCATGGCGACCCGCACTAGATCGCAAATGGCGGATTCTAATTCTCCCTTCTATAAACAAAATTTACTTCAGAAACCTTCAAAAGAGGTGTGTTGTTTTGATAATTCCGACATCGCAGCCCTACGAGCTTCCGGTGCTTTTCCCGCCGGAACAATCTTCCGTCCATTCGACCGAGAGGTCCCATCGGATTTTTATTCCGACGAATGGGTTTGCTTTTTTGCATATCCTTTTTCATTAGGGCTTCGATATCCATTTTCTCCCTTCATTTCTCGCTTCTTTGAAGTTACCGGTCTTAGTTTTGCCCAAACCATGCCCATGGTTTGGCGCGTGTTAATCACCCTGGAGCAGATTAAGGCTCATCATATGCCTGATCTATGCATCGAAGACCTTCCGATGGCCTACCGTCTAAGGTCACATGGTTCCAGCCGGTTTCTCCTTTTTTTCTATTTCCAGCGATCCTCTCATTCTTAAGGCCACTAAGAATGAGGATAAATGGACAAGAAAATTCTTCTTTGTGAAAAGAGACTCCATTGATAAGGGTTTTGACCTCCCTAAAATATGGTTGACTTCTGGTAGGACTTAGGGTTTTAGGACTATCCCCAATCATATCCCGAACCTCAATCCTGAACCAATATCCTGATGTGTTTATTCTCTTTCTTGCAGCAAACTTCAAGGAACTAGCTCCCCCTAGTGCTGAATCAGAAGGAAGAAAAAAAGAGATCTACAAGCTTCCAGAGGGTGAAAGAACCTTTAACCTGTTACTCACAAGCTCTAGTCAGAGATCAAGCTCCAACATGTCTGGTAAGCATATTTTCAAGAATTATCTTCATATTAAATTGATTATTATTTTATTGTATAGTGATATAACAAGTTTAAAACATCTTCCCTCGTGCAGTGCCAGTTATTAACCTCGAAGGCTTCCAACTCGATGAGCTGGACAGTTATTCCAGCCTTGAACCTGTCAAGCAAGAATCTAACCCGAAATCATCCGTTACACCAAAACTCACCAGTTCAAAGACCTCCACTGTTCCCAAAGCTCCCCCAGCATCCCGGACCCGGGCCTCCAGCTCCCGGAAAAGAAAGGAAGTCGAGCCCTCTGCTCCACCTCATGTATTCCCATTCGAGAACCACGGGTTCACAGAATCCAGCACATTTATGACTGGCTTCCTTAACCAGGTTAATATCCTGACCTGTATCCTGCATCATATGCTTAATAGAAATGTTCATTTAGAATAATGCCTGTTTTATTACCTTGTAGGGCCTTGAACGCATGGTCTTCCTTTACGAGGACGCATGTGGCTCCAACGTCATGCTTGAAAGCCAGCTGAAAAAGGCCAAAGCCACCATTGCAAATCAAGCAGCAATCGCCACTGCTAAATCGGAACACTATGAAGCTAAGTATAAGGCTATGGCTCAGGATCACCAAGCCGCCATCCAAAAGATCACTCAGGAGGCTCAAGCTAAATTTGACGCGGTGAGAGCCTCAAGAATTCCGTCGTGATCTCCCTTCTTCAGGCCAGGCTGAAAATGGCTTACGAGGCGATGGCTTTGGGTTTACAATGCCCTTCTTGGAACATCAAGGCCTGGGAGGCGAAGTTAAAAGATCTTGGGGGAAATCCTGTGGAGCCTCCTGCCAAATCTGCTATGGAAGAGTCTACCAAGATAATGGATGCTAGCGCTTCAAAGGATGTTTCCGAGAATGCTGGGGAAAATGCTGGAAAGAATGCTGGTGGAGAGGATGCTGCTGCAGATGCTGAGAAGAATCCCGAGGATAATGCTGGTACGGACGCCGGGAAAGAGGTTGCTGTTCAAGAAGGTGCTGCCCCTTAGACAGTGGAGTGGGCGATGATGGATATACGTGCTGAGGCCGGAGCCCATCTTTTAAATTTCATGGTTGTGGTTGTGAAAAACAATTTACATTTCCTGTCTTTGAACAATTTATATTTCCTGCATTAGAACAATACGATGACCAAAGGTGGATGGGTCCTAGGTTTTAGGATGAAGCCCTTGGTCATCAGTTAGTATAATCTGTTTTGAATGTGGTAACGGTTGTAGGTGGACAGGTCCTGTTTTGAGATAGATCCTCCAACCGTTACACAAGTATGGTAGAAACTAATTGTGCTTTTGGCGGATGGGCCTTGGTTTAAGGTGAAACCAAAAGCACATCTTTTGACTTGTTAATAATATAACTATCTTTTGACCTATTAGTTATTGCCTTGTACTACTTAACGTAACTCTTAGCTTTATAAAAATTTTGTATTGTTATCTTATGGAAATATCCTGATCAATATGCTTAGCAATATATTATAAAAACTGTTATTAGATAATTCCTTCAACTTTGTAGAAAGCTTTTTAAAGAGTGAAAAACAATCCACTTTCCAAAATCTGTTTTGATAATACCTGGGTGATCAAAGTTTCAAACTGTTGGTGCATGTTTGTGACAACAGCTTAGATTTGGTCTTTGGATATCTTGTAATTAGTTAAACGATAAACAGTTAGTGGGTTTAGCTTTGTATTAGTGAGATTATAATGTTTGGGCTAACTAAACCCAAAGGATTGGGTGATGGGGTGCGAATTGGGCTTGTCCAATTCGCAGCCCAAGAGTGTAAACCTAGCCCACTTGTAAACCTTGTGTTATATAAACAAGGTTAGACATTAGGGTTTAGGTTAATCAGCCAAAACAGTTGTGTGAGAGAGTATTTTCGTGAGAGCTTTAGGGTTTGGATGAAATTGAGTTTGTTAGGGTTTTGGATTGATTGTAATTCGTGAGATTGATAATCAATAGAAAACCCGGTTTGAAAGTGATTGCTGATTTCTGTTCCTACACGTTTTCTGCTTATTCTGATCAAGAGGATTCCGCACTCTTGATTGGAAAGACGATTCTGTGAAGATCCATACACATCAAGGGGACCTACAATTGGTATCAGAGCATTAGGCTCTTGAAGAAGCTCGGTTCAGAATTGTTTGCTGCAGAAACAGGAAGTTTTTCGAAAATTTTTGAAACTGAAATTTAGGGTTTTCGAAATTTTTGAGTTTTGATAATTTTCTGCGAATTTGGTTGTGTTTGATCAGTTTGTGTGTTTGATTTTAGTGTTTTGCAGGATTTCTGGGAAGTTTTTGGTTGATTGTGTGAAGAATTTTGGGTGAAAGACTTGAAGATTCGAAGACTGTTCTTCGTGTTCTTCGTGATTTTTCATCAGTTCTTCATATTTTTTCGAAAATTTTAGCTGATTAGGTTGTTTGATTTTGCAGATTTTTGTTGGAATGGAGATAAAATCTTCAGAATTTCAAAAAGATTAAGTTTCCGAATTTACTGGTCCAGCGAATTTGTGCTATCGGCGAATTTGACTACTTCGCAGACTGATCTAGCATATTTAACTGATCAGCGAATTTGTGACTAAATTACTCGGTGATCGGCGAAGTTAAATCCAAAGGCGACTTTGGTAATCGTATTAGTTTCCACAGCGAAATTATTACGATTTTCGGCGACTTTATTGGTCGTCGTAATAGCGAGATTATCCAGCGAATTTGGGCGAAATTGATCAGCGAACTTGAACTTGACAGCGAAATAGACCAGCAAATTTAACTTGACCAGCGAAATTAGTTGCTTACCAGCGAAATTAATTAGCCCAGCAAATTTATCAGCAAATTTAAAAGTGGTGGAATTTTTTCTGGCAAACGTCGATAAAATTTCAGTGTTTTGCAAATAGAATATGATCCGTAGCTCGTTTGACAGAACCGTTTGCGCCGTTAGATTCCTTTGATTTTTTTTGGAAAATCCTGAATTTGGTTTTTGACATTATATATCATTAGATTCGTCTTTTCGAGACGATTCTAACGGTGTAATTTGGTAACCACTGTTTTCGGAAAAAAATTGTACGGTTTTCTCAGTCTGCAACGTTAAAATGTCGAACATGTCTACTTTGAACGAGTTGTTGAAGATGGAGCATGAGGTTGGCACTACCAACAAACCACCTAAGATGATGAAGGTGGAAAACAAAAGGACATGGAAGGATCGTTTTCAGTCCTTCATTGAATATCAGGATACGCGCATGTGGATATGCATTGAAGATGGGTATACGAACCCTACACACGACTTTGAGGGCAGACCACGAAGAACAGCTTATGTTAACATGCAAGATAATGACAAAAAGATGTATGAGGCTGAAAAGAGAGCCTTGGCTGCAATCAAAATGTCGCTACCTGATAGCATCAAGCATACCTTCAAGAAGTACACTAACTCAAAGGATATGTGGGATGCTTTGGAGAAAAGATACGCTGGAAATGCTGATGTCAAGAAAAACAAGATTGATCTACTGAAGAAGCAGTTTGCTGTTTTCAAGTACATAAAGCATGAGTCACTTGAAGACGTCATCACTCGTTACTACCATCTGATGTCAGAAATGGAAAATTATGAGATCGATTGCTATACTGACGTAGAGAAGAATGACAAGCTGCTAGATGCTTTGCCTACCAAGTGGGATATCTACACTCTCATGATCAAGGGTGAAGCAGATTATGAGACAAAAGAGCTTGAAGAGGTTGTTGGCAAGCTGAGAGCTTATGAGCCCAGCATGAAGAAGAAAGATACTGGATATGATCAGGTTCAAGATCCATCGGTCTACAATGGGCTTACGTCTTCTTCATCTCACAACGCTTCTAGCGACTCTGCTACTGCGTTTTTATCATGTGAAAATGAGCAGGTTGTGGTGAATCAGGATGGTGATGTGTGTTTTGTTGCTGCTTCAGGAGGAACATCAGGAGCAAAGAAAACATCAGCTTCTAAGCAGAGTAGTAGTGCTAAGTCCATGCCAATGAGTGTGAAGTCAGCTGAAGAGCATCTGGCTCTACTTGCTTCGTTTGTTGCTTCTTATGAAAACTACATTCAGGGAAAGATTTCTGATCCTGCTACTTTAGATGAAGACTACGATCAGATTGACCCTGATGATCTTGAAGAGATGGATTTGCAATGGCAAATGGCTATGATTTCTAGGCGTGTGAAAAGGTTCATGAACAGAACAGGAAGGAAGTTTGTAGGGAGAAGTGTTGGTTTCGACAAGACCAAAGTAAGGTGCTTTAATTGTCAAAGTTATGGGCATTTTGCTAGGGAATGTCAGAAACAAAAGCAAGAAAACTCGAGTCAGAGTTCAAACAACAGGAATGCATCAAACAACTCTAGCTCAAAGGCCTTGATCTCTACAGCACAAGAAGGTTCGTATGACTGGAGCATTCATCTAGAAGACAATGAGAATGCAACTCAGGCATTCATGGCAGAGATAGTGCCTATTGATGATGATAAAGCTACTGAGGGAGATGCTGAAGTGAAAGCTGATGTTGAGGTGAAGGTTGAGAATCAAGCTAAAGAAAAGATGGGTGATCAGACATCAGTTGCTGCTGAAGATGAAAAGCAAAAGTCTGACCATGAAAGAGAAGCTGAAGAAAAAGATGCAAAATACAAGAGAATGGAAGCTCAGCTTGCGGCTCTAATGGCCAACCTTGATAAACAAACAGGAGAGGTAAAAACAAGTTCTGTGTGTTTAAAATGCCGTGAACTACTGGGTGAGGTTGACAGGTTGTCCACACACAACCAAAGTTTGGTAAGCGAAATGTCTAACATAAAAGAATCAAACTTTTTCGCTAAAAGAAATGAATCTCTATACTTGAAGAAAATTAAAGGTTATGAAACTGAAATTGATTCTTTAACCTGTAAACTAAATGAAAAACTTCAAGTCATAGACTTAGCTCATGACATGATGGCTGAGAAAACAAAAGAGATTTCTGATAAAAACATAGAGTTGTCAGATGCACAACTCAAAATTGTTGAACTTGAAAAGAAATTGGGTCAATTCAGGGATTCTACTTTTGCTATGAAACATATGATGGGTGGGTTAAAGAAGAGTAATGACAAGACTTGTGTGGGATTCCAAGGCTTTAATGAAGTCCCACCTCCTCTTAGTCATGATTATTCATTCCTACCTGATGAAGATGAGCTAACCAATTTCATGTCAACAGCACCAAGTAGTTCCACAGCAAGTCGAGGTGATGAGTCTGCGTGTGATGATGCTAAGAAGAATGATAACAGCAAACCAGTTTTGAAAAAGAAAACTTCACATCCTAAGAATAAGAATCCAGCTGTTATTAAACAGTTGGATTCTGTTCAAGGAAGTGACATGAAAAACGAAACGGCTGTTATTGAAAACAAATCTAATGTAGAGTTTGCTAAAAACAAGAACAAAGAAAATTCTGAAACTAAGCAAACTGAACCAGATTCTTCTAAAGCATCATCATCAAAGCCTGAATCTAGTTCAAAGGCTTCCGATAAGAAGTCTTCGAAAAGGATGTCATGCTTCAAATGTCACACCAAGGGACATGTAGCTAGCTACTGTCCTAACAAAAAGAATGAAGCACAAGTGAATGAGAGGAAGAGAGAGAAGTCACCAGAGAAAAGCGGTGATAAGCAGGAGAGAGAGTCCAACTCTCCAAAGAAATCTGATCCTAAGCAACCAGAGAAAGTTGTTGTTGGTGTGGATAAGGCTGAAAAAGGAACTCCACAAGTTCCTCGTTTTCAAAGAAATCAACCTAGATTTCAGCCTAGATCTCCACCAGGCAGATTTGAGAGACCTAGAAGCAGTTCACCAAGAATGAACAATCAAAATACAAATAATTTCAGAAGTCAAGGTCAATCTCAAAATCGATACCAAAATAATGGTGGTCGAAATTTTTATAACAATGGCTTTAGAAATTACAACAATAATGCTTCTTGGAATCAAAATCAAAATTTTCAAAGGTCAAATAGTCCAAACACACATAGGAACCCTCAGGACCAAAGACCTAGTGGAAATCAAAATCAAATTCCAACAGGTCTAAGATCCAAGACTCTAGTTAGGAGTAATGGATATTGGATGGATGTTCCGCTGGTTGGTGAATTTGGACGACCCAAGACCATTAAGGCTTGGGTCCCCCAATCTAACTAATCTTTTGGTTAGTGTGTGCAGGAGCTGCTAAGGAGGATTATCAACTTGTGGTATGTTGATAGTGGCTGCTCCAGGCACATGACGGGGGATGCGAGGTTGTTGACTGAATTTGAAGATTATGATGGAGGACATGTGAATTTTGTGGGTGCGAAAGGTGGTAGAATTACAGGACGAGGAAAGGTGACCAATAGGAAGATCACACTGGACAAAGTGAACTATGTTGAGCAGCTTAAACACAATCTTATGAGCGTATCACAAGTCTGCGACAAGGGTCACTCGGTCCATTTTACCAAGAATGAAGCATTAGTTTTGAAACCAGGTTTGGAGATACCGGACGATTGGATAGTGATGCGAGCGCCAAGGAGAAATGACACTTATGTCATGGACATGGGTGCTAAGGATCCAACTGCTGTGGTGGCGGGTTTACTATCAAAAGCATCTGAAGCTGAATCAATGTTGTGGCACAGACGCATGGCCCATATTCACTATCGAAAAATGAATTACCTTGTTAAAAATGAGCTAGTGAAAGGGGTTCCATTGCAGAGGTTTCAAGTGGAAGATAAATGTCTTCCATGTCAAAAGGGAAAACAACATAAGAAACCTCACAAGTCTAAAACAGTAAATTCCATAGATGCCCCTTACGAATTACTTCACATGGATTTATTCGGTCCAGTGAACGTGAGGAGCATAGGTGGAAAGTACTATTGTCTTGTTGTCACTGATGATTACTCACGTTATTCATGGGTTTTCTTTTTAGCTATAAAAGATGAGACAGCAGAGATGTTGATAGATCTTTTTACAAAATTGGAAAACGTCCATGATGCAAAGATAAAGAGGATAAGGAGTGATAATGGCACGGAGTTCAAGAACCGTATTCTGGATCTCTACTGTCTTCGCAAGGGAATTGAACATCAATATTCTGCTCCTTATACGCCTCAACAGAATGGAGTCGCTGAGAGGAAAAACAGGACGTTGATTGAAGCCTCTAGGACGATGCTTTCAGATTCTAAGCTACCAATTCTTTTCTGGGGAGAAGCTGTGAATACAGCTTGCTATGTCCTAAACAAAGTTTTGACTGTTAAACGTTTTAACAAAACTTGTCATGAGTTAATATTTAACAAGAAACCAAACTTAGAAGGCTTTGAACCATTTGGATTACCCTGCACCATTGTGCGAAATAAAGATAAACAAAAATTCAGTGAGGTGGCTGACGAAGGCTACTTTCTAGGTTACGTACCTGGCGCACCGAATAAAAGGGTTTTTAATCTAAAAACTGGTAAAATTGAGGTTGTGTTTAATGTTGAAATTACTTCTTACAAACCTCAGCAGTCAACGAGTGGACCAGCTATATTATATGATTATGAAAGTGTTTTTAAATCATTTAATATTCCTGAGTTTTCCAATGCAGATGAGTCTCAGCTGATTCAAACAGTGATAAATGGAGATGATGAAGGCGAGTTCATGCCTAGATCAAATGTTGATATGACAGATGCTCCGGAAACTTCCCAAGATGCTGCTGATACTGATTCAAGTAATGGTGAACCCGAACCCAATCAGGGGGAGGATTTCATTAATCCGTTTGCAAATCAGAATATTCAGGGGGAGGTTGGATCAAACCTGGGTGACAATCTAGTAGTCGATGTTGTTGCTACTACACGAGCAAATAGAGATCATCCAGTTGACATGATACTTGGAGATCCTACTGCAGGTGTTCAGACGAGACGAAGCATAGCAGCGAACACTCGTTTATTTGTGTCGATTGAGAAGACTGGGATTGTGAACGAGTGCTTGTATAGTTGCTTTATTTCCCAAGAGGAGCCGAAGAACATTCATATGGCTCTTAAAGACAATTCATGGGTTGAAGCTATGCAAGAGGAATTGGCCCAGTTTGCGAAGTTGAAGGTTTGGGAGTTGGTTGATCTTCCTAAAGGTGAAAGAGAGATTGGCACTAAATGGGTATTTAGGTGCAAGAAAGATGAAAGAGGTATAGTCACGCGAAACAAGGCTCGATTGGTGGTCAAAGGTTTCAATCAGCAAGAAGGGATAGATTACAATGAGGTGTTTGCACCAGTGGCAAGGTTGGAGGCAATTCGTTTGTTTTTGGCTTTCGCAACTTTCAAGGGCTTCAAAGTTTACCAACTAGACATGAAGAGTGCGTTTCTTTACGGGAAAGTCCAAGAAGTGGTGTATGTCTCACAACCAGATGGGTTCGTTGATCCAGATTATCCAGATCGAGTGTACAAACTTGATAAGGCTTTGTATGGGTTACATCAAGCTCCCAGGGCGTGGTATGAGACACTGTCTACACATCTGATCAAGAATGGTTTTGAAAGAGGTCAGATTGACAGTACACTATTCATCAAGAGGAAGAAGGAAGATTTTCTGCTGGTACAGGTGTACGTGGATGACATCATCTTTGGGTCATCTAATGAAAGCATGTGTAAAGAGTTCGAGCAGGTGATGAAGAGCAAGTTCGAAATGAGTGCTATGGGTGAGCTGTCTTACTTTCTGGGATTACAAGTTGAACAGAAGGAGGATGGGATGTTTATTCATCAAACAAAGTATGTGTATGACATTTTGAGTCGGTTCAAAATGAATGATTGCTCTACTTCCAACACACCCATATGTGAAAATCACAATCTTGGCCCAGATCATGAAAGTACTGAAGACGTTGATCCTACTCAATACAGGGCAATGATTGGTTCTCTAATGTACTTGACTGCTTCAAGACCCGACATCATGTTTGCCGTATGCTTGTGTGCCAGATATCAGGCAAATCCTAAAGAGTCACACATGAAAGCAGTGAAGCGGATTCTTCGTTACTTGAAGGGGAAACCTAAACTTAGGTTGTGGTATCTAGCTGATAGTGATCTGATGTTTGTTGCTTACACTGACTCAGACTTTGGAGGATGCAAGTCGAACAGAAAGTCTACAACAGGTGGTTGTCAGTTCTTAGGAGGCAGAATTGTGTCTTGGCAATGCAAGAAGCAATCTTGTGTGTCTACCTCTACGTGTGAAGCTGAATATATTGCTGCTGGAAGCTGCTGCTCTCAGGTTCTCTGGATTCAACAGCAGATGCGCGATTACGGTTTGGATTTCACTCGTACTCCTATTATGATAGACAATAATGCCACAATTTCTATAACTAACAATCCCGTGAATCACAGTCGCACAAAACATATTGACATACGTCATCATTTTATACGGGATTGTGCTGAAAAGAGACTAATTGAATTACATCGAGTCGACACAGAGGATAACCTGGCAGATCTTTATACTAAAGCATTTGACAGGGCTCGCTTTGAACACTTAGTCGAACTCAACGGGATGAGGAATCCTGAATAACTGGTTTTTCATAAGAATTTTGTAAATAGTTTACTGCTTTTTCTAAAAAAAAATAAAAAATACAAAAAAATTGAAAAATCAAAAACATAAAAAAAAATAGAAAATCAAAAATGAGATTTCACTGTGTGAAAAAGAAGAAGTGATAGTACATCGGCAAGTTAGACTGTCACACTGAACTTGAACCTAAATTGCTTAAGTGTGATAGCAGCTTCATCATATGACGTACCAGTAGGCAAAAAGCATGAAATAATCAACTTACCAATTTGATATAAACTTAAATGAACTGAATATGAGTGGGGAACACATCAGTGGTGTATGGTTTAATGACCTTAATTCTTGCGTTGATAGATTGCCAAAATCTGAAGTTTTGGGTCTTTATACTGTTGTTTCAACTAGGGATATCTTGGTTGTCTGTCTGTTAGAACTAAAATTGTACATGACCCCAGGAAAGATAGTCACTTGGAATTAGCTCATTTCTATTTGAATGTCTGTATATTTCCCGATACACACAATTTTGCTCTGATTCTGAAATCTTCTCTGAAAAAAGTCGTGTACCTCCTCTGCTGCATCCAGATATATGCTGACCTGGAGGTGCTAGGCAACGACAGCTTCTGCTGCATCCAGATACATGCTGACCTAGCTGTACGTTGTCGCGCTATAGATCTAATACACCCGAAAGAGGCCCTCTAGTGCCCAAAAGAAACCCAAGAAACCTATATCAAACTGAGAAAATCTCATTTGATCTGTATATTATACCATCTCCCCTAAAGATCTATTCTGTTCTCTTCTCAACCTATTCCGAGTTAAGATTTCAGAAATCTGGATTGGACTTGTGAAATATGTGGTAGGGAAGATACTTGCATGATAGAGTGTGTTGTTTATATTTCCAGGATTTGATGAATATTTATTTGGGTGTTCATTGTTAAGCAATTAAAACATGATAAAACAGATTATATGCAGACCTAGACACAGTAAGGATATCTTAAAGGATAAATTCAGTATACTCACCTACTACGATGAATCTTTGTGCATACCTTGATCGTGGGGGTATATCCTGAAGTGGGACACACTAGTATTTCAGTAAATAATATTACCTTAACGTATCATATGGTAATGGTACTTGAAATGTTCATGCATTTTGTTTAAAAGGACAAACATACTGGTAATCGTCTTGAACTGTTTTTCACGAGAAATTAAATAAAGAATTATCTAATAGTGTGAAACAGTTTGATTGTGCTGATATGATCTTCTTACCAGTGATTCTCACAAAAATAGAGTGTTTATTGTTTTTGTTATTTACTTGCTTTCAAAAAATACATAAATCCAAAAATAGTGTCTTTTTCTGTTTAAAATTCTTAACGTACGGAAAACTGTTATTCTTGGAGGAATTGTTAACGATAGGGGGAGACGGTGTTAGAACGTGAGTTCAAAATTTTCAATCAGGCAGGTCCTTCTGTGTTGAACAAAACTTTTGCGTGTTGGTGATAAGTTGAAAAAACTTAATCTGTTATACAGTTTAACTAATCTCTTGAAAAATAATAATTTATATAACTTATGTTGAAAAATTCTTATGGTTTCTCGAGATGTTTGTTTTATAGTATACAGATTGAAGCAGTTTGTTGCTGAGAAGTTGTTGTAACGTGTGAAGATGAGAGTTTGATTGGATGCATGGTAGAACCTCCTTTCTATATTGCGGACAACATTGAAGAGTTTGAAGATTGCTTTGCAAATGCTAAACTCGAGTTTACTCAAACGCTAACGTGTTGAAGATTTGGTGATTGGATGCATCAGCTTAGGGGGAGTCTGTTGCTGACAGAAGCTATTGAAGCTGAAGCTATCCAAAGACCAAAGACAGTGCAAGACTACTTGAAGATTGCAAGAAGACCGAAGACAAAGTTTTGACTCAAGACAAAGTTTTTATGAAGCTATTGTCAAGGGGGAGTTTGTTGGTGCATGTTTGTGACAACAGCTTAGATTTGGTCTTTGGATATCTTGTAATTAGTTAAACGATAAATAGTTAGTGGGTTTAGCTTTGTATTAGTGAGATTATAATGTTTGGGCTAACTAAACCCAAAGGATTGGGTGATGGGGGGCGAATTGGGCCTGTCAAATTCGCAGCCCAAGAGTGTAAACCTAGCCCACTTGTAAACCTTGTGTTATATAAACAAGGTTAGACATTAGGGTTTAGTTTAATCAGCCAAAACAGTTGTGTGAGAGAGTATTTTCGTGAGAGCTTTAGGGTTTGGACGAAATTGAGTTTGTTAGGGTTTTGGATTGATTGTAATTCGTGAGATTGATAATCAATAGAAAACCCGGTTTGAAAGTGATTGCTGATTTCTGTTCCTACACGTTTTCTGCTTATTCTGATCAAGAGGATTCCGCACTCTTGATTGGAAAGACGATTCTGTGAAGATCCATACACATCAAGGGGACCTACACAAACTAGTATTAGTTTCAAATATTTTGAGAAGTATTTTGAAAATACATTTTGAGAATATATCTCGAGAATTGATCCTAACCAGGATGTTTAACCTTTTACCCAACCTAGTATTATCAAAAACTCAAACGACGTTTACAACGGAAAGATCATACCAGGAATAGGATATAACCCTATTATCAAACCTCAATCCCTTTGCAACTTTTCCAATGAAGATGTCCCCTGTGTGAGATACTTAGTGCATTAGTTCCGAGCCTTACTCTTTGAGCTTTACATCATTGCTTTAGTGGGAATGTCCCCTGTGTACAATGTCTTCAAACACTTAAAAACTTCTGGATATCAGTTCCCATTGTATAGACAATTTTTCATGTTACAGGGGTAAAACCCAAGAATGTACTGGAGATAAATTCCTTGTATCCTGGGGAAAATCCCAAATTTTCATGCACTACAGGCGGGAGTGTATAAACTCCAAGACTTAGAAAGGTGAAAACCTTTAAACCTTAGAGAGTATGAAAATACCCTTTCGTGAGAGAGGGTGATCAATCCTCATATACCTTTAGGATTCAGGATATAGCCAACAGTAACGAAATTGTCAGCCACTTTTACATGGACTGGTCCCGCCACCTTGAACTATCCCTGAATAACTTGCGCTCCAGGCGGAGTGTTTAAACCCAATTCGGAAGAAAGGTGAATACCTTTAAACCTATGAAGGGATCAGGATCCCTTGTATGTGAGAGAGGGGGCCAATCCTCTAATCTTCTGAAGTATCCCGAGTGAGCATCCTGGAGCTATATCCCGAAGCATATACTGCAAAACATCCTTACACTAAGGTGGGTGTTAGCTTGGCTAACACCCCTCCAATGCTTAAGTTAGTATTGGGTTTCAAAGAATAAATTAAACCAAACATTTTTAAAATAGATAGAATTTATACCATCCTGAGTTAGAAATTAAATTCTAAACTTACTTGAAATAAAGCTTAAGGTGTATAGCATTCCAAGATCTCGGTAGCATATCCCCTTTCATATTCTTGAGTCTATATACTCCTTTCCATGCTGCTTCTGATTCAACTTCATATGGTCCTTCCCATTTTGGAGCTAGCTTGCCATCGACAGGATTAGTGGTATTCTGAAAAGCCTTTCTTAACACCCAATCTCCAACCTTAAATCTTCTGGTCCTGATATTCTTGTTATATGCTCTGGATATTCTTTGTTGATATGCTGCCATCCTTAGCCTTGCTGCATCTCTCTTTTCATCTATAGTATCCAAATCTTGACCCAAGGCTTCAGGATTCTGTTTAGGATCACTTAGGGTAGATCTTGCAGTAGGTATTGTCATTTCCGTTGGAATCATTACTTCTGCTCCAAATACCAAGGAAAATGGGGTTTGGCCTGTTGCGTTCTTTTCCGTTGTCCTATCAGCCCATAAAACAAAGGGTAATTCTTCTGCCCATCTTCCTTTTTTGGTTCCAAGCCTCTTCTTTAAGTTACTGACAATTATATTGTTTGAGGATTCTGCTTGTCCATTCGCTTGAGGATGTACTGGAGTAGATATTATCATTTTGATTCTCCAACTCTTGCAAAAGTCAGTAGTCCTTTTGCTTATAAATTGAGAACCATTGTCACAGATTATCTCGGCTGGTACTCCAAATCTGGTCAGGATATTTCTCTTTATGAAGGATACTACTTCTTGATCCCTAACTTGAACAAATGCCTCGGCTTCAACCCATTTGGAGAAATAATCTATCGTTGCCAACATAAAAACCTTCCCTCCTGGAGCCTTTGGAAGCTTTCCCACTATATCCATACCCCACTTCATAAATGGCCAAGGGGAAACAATATGATATAATGGTTCAGCAGGCTGATGCAATATGTTACTATGTCTTTGACATGCGTCACATTTCGAGCATATTCTGCGGCATCTTTTCTCATTGTTGGCCAATAATATCCTGTCCTTAACACTTTTGAGAATAATGACCTGCCCCCAGTATGGTTACCACAATCCCCTTCATGTATATCCTGAAGTACTTCTTTGGCTTCAGGATCCTCCAAGCACCTCAAATACGGTCCTGCAAAAGACTTCTTGTATAGAACATTATTTATAATAGTGAATCGTGATACCTTCATCCTAAATGCCTTAGGATTTTCATTTCCGGGGATGTGTCCTTCTTTGAGATATCTCACAATTGGAGCCGTCCAAGATTTAGGATCCTCTTCAGGATACTCTGCTCCAAGATCCTGAATAGCCGCTACTTCTTTACCCCGAGGATTCGTTGCAGGATACAAGACATGTATTATTGGTATTTGGGTTCCTTCTGGTATCCTGATCGATGATCCCAGATTTGCTAAGGCATCTGCTTCGGCGTTATCCTCTCTTGGTACCTGTTCAAGTGTAAAAACATCGAAATACTCTGCTAACTTTTTGAGAATATCGAGGTATTCGATTAATTTCTCACCCTTAACTTCATAGGATCCATT
This sequence comes from Helianthus annuus, assembly GCF_002127325.2. Taxonomy (NCBI): domain Eukaryota; kingdom Viridiplantae; phylum Streptophyta; class Magnoliopsida; order Asterales; family Asteraceae; genus Helianthus; species Helianthus annuus. Next base: position 139,988,980 of record NC_035442.2, read on the forward strand.
AAAATGGTTAGTAATTAACAAGGAGTCAACATATACTCGCAAATTCTTGATACTCATACTCTTAGCCAATTCTAATCCTGCAATTAAAGCTTCATATTCTGCCTCATTATTAGTAGCAGGAAATTCACACCTAATGGCCTGGGGTAATATGTCCCCCTGTGGCGATTTTAGTAGTATACCTAAACCTACACCTCTTATATTGGATGCACCATCAGTATATAATGTCCAGGATCCTAAAGATTCTCCTAACTGTTGAACTTCTAGGTCTACCTCATCCTGAATATCACTACTGAAATCAGCCACAAAGTCAGCTAAAGCCTGAGACTTTATGGCATTTCTAGGTTCATATACTAAATCATAAGCACTCAACTTTACTGACCACTTGGCCATCCTGCCTGACATTTCTGGTTTCCTAAGCACATTTTTGACAGGATAATTCGTTTTAACATGGATCCTATGTGTTTCAAAATAATGTCTAAGCTTTGTCGATGCCATGACTAGAGCTAATATCAATTTTTCTAAATGAGAATACCTAGTTTCAGCTTCTAACAAACTTTTACTAACATAATATACAGGATATTGCTGACCTTCATGGTCTTTTATAAGAACGGCACTTACAGCATTCCCTGATACAGCGAGGTATATGGATAGTGGTTCACCATTTTCAGGCTTCATCAATGTTTTGGTCAAAAATCACACAAGGATAATGTAACCAAACTTTATGTAAACGGGGTATGATGCTTGGTTAATTATGAAAGTAAAGGATCACTTCTGTGATAAAGATGCAAAGACACAATGATTTATACGAGGAAAAAGCCCTTGATCAATGTATGATCTCCGGCATAAAAAACCTCGGGTGATGGCAACCACCGATCACCAACTTCAATATAATAAAAATGTAGTTACAACTTCGGATAGTAATGAGCTGAGTACAAGGATCACTGAGTGTCTAAGTGTCTGAGAGTTGTGTCGTATGCCGTGTGTGTTCTTCCGAATGAGGAAGTGGGGTATTTATACAAGTGTAGGTGACTTATTTTAGGTAAAATGACTAATTATCAGCTCATTACCCCTTTAGAAATAAAGACAATCTAGCCTAAATTGCTGCCCATGAATCAAGCCATGTTTCCATATCCTGTGCAACGTCTTTCTTCAATTAAGCTCTTGCCATAATTGTGAAGACGCGTCCCTGGATCATGATGCCTAGAGTATATCCTGCTAGATATTCCTGCAAAAATAACATTGCATTAAGCGAAGATGATCGTTAATATGAGGATCCTATAATGTCCCATGATCCTGATCCTGAAGTCCTGCTGAGGATCACTGTCTGCCAAAGAAACAAGGATCACTGGTTAGGATCACGTGTAAGGATCACCTATAATAAAAATCCAGCCCTAACAATTGCCCCCAAAATATAAGGAGTTAATTGTAAATAGACGAGTTATATTTTGTTTTGATCTTATCTCTAACGGGCGATTCCGAATAACTAGCCGTTACACATGGACTAGCCGTTGTGATAATTACGTCACAGATGTGACAATCCCTGCAAATCATCATTATAAATAGGAGATAGGGTTAGGATCATTCTGTATTTAAATTCGAGGTATCTTCCCTTTATAATCACTACCGAAGACTTGATCAGGTATCCTCTTCTTCTCTCTTTCCCTTCTTCCTTCTCTTTGCTCTGTTTTTTGCTTCTACTCTGTTTCCGTCTTGTCATAAACATGTTGCTCCGGAATTCTCCACACAAGGATTCTAAGAAGGATAGTCCCTTAAAAAGCCAGGGGATTATCAAGGATTCTCCTACGGAGAGGTGTTGTTTTAGTGATGCTCACGTAGACAAAATTCGTCATTGCTTTCCGGCGAATGCCGTTTTTAAATCCTTTGATCCTACTGCTTTGAGCGACTTTGTCTCGGATGTCTGGGTGGCTTTTCCTGCTACCCCGTTTGCTATAGGGTACTCGTATCCTTTTCCAGACTTTACCCAGTCTTTCTTTTCCTTAACCGGCATCTCTTACATCCAAGCTATGCCGATGATCTGGAGGGTTCTTTATACCTTCGAGAGGATCATCGAGCAGGAAGGGATTGATCTGGGGATGGCGGAGTTAGCTGAGTTTTACGATCTCACCACCTTCGGTTCTCACCGGTATTTGTTGAAACGGAAAGCTGGGGAGGATCACCCAATCTTCAAAGTTACCAAGAATGATACAAACTGGAAACGTCGGTTTTTCTTTGTTAAGAGGGATTCCATCCCGGATGGGAAGGATCTGCCCAAGGAATGGGCCACTCATGGTAGGGTAGAGGATCCTCGAAGGATCACTATCAGTTCTGTCTCATATGATGAGGATCACTGATGTCTTTTTTCCTTTGTCTTTTATGCAGCTATTTCCATTGCTCGTCTGAAATTAACCCCCGCTGCAAAAGAGAGAGTGTTAGCTTTTAAGAAGCTTGATCCTGAAGTTAGAAGCTTCCAAATCACTATCCAAGATTCTCAAGAGATATCCTCTGCATCTGCCACAATGTCAAGTAAGTATCCTCATAAAAAGTAAGTTTTATGTAAAAGTATTTAATTTAACAAGGGAACTTATCTTGTTTTTGAATTGTGTAGGTGCTGGAAAATCTGCCAGGTCTGTTAAATCTGCCTCCAAATTTGGGATAAGTGATCTTGCCAACGTCACGTCTTCAAAGAAGAAGGCTCCTGCTGCCAGTCCTTCAGCATCAGCTCCTAAAGTGCCTATCCGAGGCAAAGGGAAGAAGAGGAAGGCTTCAGATGATCTCCAGGGTTTTCCCCTCCTCCGTCAGCAATTCCTCGACTACGTGAATGAAGTAAGGATCACTGCCCCTGTTGGTTATCCGTCTCGCATATCCTGTTTGTGTATCCTGCCTTTCTTGAGGATCGTCTGATCCTAAGCTTATCTTTTTTCTCCTGTTGCAGAAACTTGCCGAGATTGAGACCTATCTTGGCCATGTTGAGGACCAGGAGAGCCAAATTGCCGATCTCCAGCAAATGGGTGTGTTAAAGGATCTCAAGATAGGAGATCTTGAGAAGGAACTCCGGGTCATGAAGGCTGAGGCTGCTCAGAGGTTGATTGATATGGATAACGAGAAGCAGGAGATCACCCAAGATGCAAAGGTCTCCGCGGCAATTGCTATGTACAAGATACAATTTCAGATGGCTGAGGAGGCTCAGGATCCTACCTTTGACAAAAGCTCGTGGGACGTTGAAGGTTGGAAGGCAAGGCTGGCAGACCTGGAGGACGAGGATGAGGCTGAGGAGATCCCCATGCTGGAAGGTGGTGATGCTGAGAAGGATCAAGGTGGAGATGCTGGTGGTGATGAAGCAGCGAAGGTGTAGGCTGCATGATTGGGCGATGATGGATATTTCGAGACTAGGCCGGAGCCCAATTTTTTAGGATTGGTAGTGGTTTTTTGTGGTAGTGGTGTTTGTGAACAATTATGGTCTGTAATCTTCGAACAATAGTTTTTAGGGTTAAGGATCCTGGATCCTTAGAACAATAGGTAGGATTACAAAAGGTGGAGGGATCCTCTGTTTGGGGGATGAAACCTTTGTGATCCTGCCGCTTTTATTTCCTGCAAAATGCTAAGACCGCATAGACAATGGACACCCTTTGCCAACCCATGTGGACGGGCCACGTTTTGCTGGTAGAAATGTGGGTTGGCAATTTTGACAACTTTTTGAAAGGGTTAATGATCCTTTTGTTTAATAATATAACTTAACTTTTCTGGCTTATCTCGTGTTGTTATCCTTATCTTCTTGTTTCTTAGTTGTCTTTGTAATATATTTGCAAGAGTTGAAAATATATTTAATAAATTTAGGATATGATCCTAGATCAAATATCCTGATATTGAAAATATTCAAAGTATTTTAGTTCAAGGATCATAGGTTTGGTTGTCAAAGTATAAGGGTCGGTTAGGATAATGAATATAATCAAAATAGTCAAGGATCATACCTGAGGATCCAAGTCAGGATCCTAACCTTCAATCGAGACAATCGTGGATAAGACTTTGATGGATAATAAGGATTAAGGATCCTTATGTGTTTTACCTTTGACAAACCCAAAAAACGAAGCACAACTTGGGACTAAGCCAATGTAAGAAGTAAATTAGTAACTGGGGTCATGCCCAAAGGATAACTGAGAATGATCCCAGAGGATCACTGGGGACAAGCCCAAAGGATAACTGGGGACAAGCCCAAAGGATAACTGGGGACAAGCCCAAAGGATCGTATGTAAACTGGAGTATGGCCCTTTCTGGCAACTATCCAAACTTAGTGACATGAAAATGTCAAAACCTTAGCTAACGTGAAAACGTTAGAAACCTTGGGAACGGATGTATGGTACGTCTACCATTATACGTAGGATCCTAAGTATAGCCAGTACGATGAGGTTGTCAGCCCCGAAAGTGGGTACTGGTCCCAAAGACGTGAACTATACCAGGATCATCGTGCGCTGCTGGCGGAAACTGGGGATAATCCCAAGGATAACTGGGGTTGGACCCAAGGATCTGTGGTGCTTTTGGAGATCTTTGACGATTTGCTGAAGATACCTGAACTATCATAACTCAAATGGTTTGTGAGTAGAGGATGAAGGATACATGATCCTTATCCTTAGGTAAAAAGTAAGAAAATGCAATAGTTTTAGGATAAGCATATTACCAGAGTAAGGATTACTGATATCTCCGGGACCCTTCAAGGATACTTCAATGTAAGGATCACATGCATGAAGGATCATGTTCACATGAAATATTTCTTTAAGTGAACAGCATTCCAGGCTCTTGGTAACAAGTTTCCTTCCATGGTTAGCAACCTGTATGCCCCCTTTCCTGCTTCAGCTTCAATCAAGTAGGGACCTTCCCATCTTGGTGCTAGCTTCCCGTCAGCAGGATTGATAGTATTTTGAAATGCTTTTCTCAACACCATATCTCCGACTTGGAACTTCCTTATCCTGACATTTTTGTTGTAGGTACCAGCCATTCTTTGTTGGTAGCTTGCCATCCTTATTCTAGCTAGATCCCTGATTTCCTCAATAGTATCCAAATCCTGAGCTAGGATTGCAGCATTTTCTTCAGGATCACGAGCAATTGTTCTAGCAGTTGGGATCACCATCTCTGTTGGGATCACTGCTTCTGCCCCAAATACTAAAGAGAAAGGTGTTTGACCAGTGGCATTCTTGGGAGTTGTCCTATCAGCCCATAGCACATAAGGTAACTCCTCTGCCCATTTTCCTTTCTTGGATCCTAGCTTCTTCTTCAGATTGTTGATGATGATCTTGTTGGATGATTCTGCTTGACCATTGGCTTGTGGATGAACTGGTGTTGATGTTATCATCTTGATTCCCCAACTGTCACAAAAGTTAGTGGTTCTGCTTCCAATGAATTGGGAGCCATTATCACATACAATTTCAGAGGGAATGCCAAATCTAGTTATAATGTTTCTTTTAATGAAGGATATGACTTCCTTTTCTCTGACTTGAGCGAAGGCTTCAGCTTCTATCCACTTGGAAAAATAGTCAGTCATGGCAAGCATAAATACTTTTCCACCAGGTGCTTTAGGGAGCTTGCCAACTATATCCATTCCCCATCTCATGAATGGCCAAGAGGATGGTATTGGGTGTAAAAATTCAGCTGGCTGATGGAGGATATTGCTATGCCTTTGGCAAGGATCACATTTCTTAGCATACTCTACAGCATCCCTTTTCGTGGTTGGCCAGTAGTATCCTGTTCTAAGGATCCTTGAGAATAATGCCCTGCCCCCAGTGTGGTTTCCGCAATCTCCTTCATGGAAATCTTTCAACACTTCCTCGATTTCAGGATCCTCGATACATCTCAAATATGGTCCTGCAAGAGATCGCTTATATAATACATTATTCAAAGTTGTAAATGGAGATACCTTAATCCTGAAAGCTCTAGGATTTTCTCCCGTCGGAATCTCCCCATGTTGCAAGTATCTCATGATTGGTGAGATCCATGATCCTGAATAAGATTGGGCTTCTTCACTAGGGATCATTGCAGTATCCTCTTCTATTTCCATGGCCACCTGATTTTCAATAGCAGGAGCCAGGATATGGATGATAGGGATACTTATATCTTCTGGAATCTTCAAGGATGATCCTAGGTTGGCCAATGCATCAGCCCCTGTGTTCTCCTCCCTTGGTACCTGTGTCAAGCTGAAAGAAACAAAAGAGAGTGCCAATTCTTTGACTATCTCTAAATATTTGGTTAGTTTTTCACCTTTAACAGCATAGGATCCGTTAAAGTGATTAGTGATCAATAATGAATCTGTATATACTTTAAGATACTTTACCCCCATATCCTTAGCAATTTGTAAGCCAGCAATTAAGGCTTCATATTCAGCCTCATTGTTAGTTGCTTGGAACTCACAGGCTATGGAGTGGGGTATTATGTCCCCCTGTGGCGATTTTAGTAGGATCCCTAGCCCTGTGCCTTTGATATTTGAGGATCCGTCAGTGTGTAGTATCCAAGGATCCTTGGTCTCATCCAGCTGCTGGACCTCCAATTCTGCTTCTTTTTGTAGATCACTACTGAAATCAGCCACAAAGTCAGCTAGTGCTTGAGATTTGATAGCTGTTCTTGGTTCGTATCTTATATCATGGGCACTAAGCTTTACTGCCCATTTAGCCATTCTCCCTGACATATTTGGTTTCCTGAGGACATTCTTAATTGGAAAATTAGTTCTAACAACAATAGTATGGGTTTCAAAATAATGTCTTAACTTAGTCGATGCCATAATTAATGCAAGGATAAGTTTTTCGAGGTGTGAGTACCTGGATTCGGCATCAAGTAAACTTTTACTTACATAGTAGATAGGATAATGGCATTCCTTTCTGGTGCAAACTTCCTCCTTTTTTGATGGATTGGTTTGATAGACCTGTCAATGCCAAGTTTGTGAGTAATAATATCCTTAGATATACCTGTCATATCTTCATGTTTCCAAGCAAAGGTAGATTTTCTTCTTTTGAGGAAGGATATCATGTCTTCTTTCATCTTGCCAAGGATCCCTGATCCGATATAGATTTTTGATTCAGGATCACTAGGATCCAAGAGGAGTTCATCCACATTTTGTTCCCTTGCCTCCAAGATATTCCTCGGAGGATACTGTAATTGCTATTGCTCCCTTGGCTTCGAGGTTGGCTTCATGGATGAGGTATAACAATCCTTAGCCTCCTGCTGATCACTGTCGATCTTGATTATCCCCCATGGGCTAGGGAGCTTCACACATTGATGGTAGGTAGATGGAACTGCTTTCATATCATGTATCCAAGGCCTGCCAAGGATAACGTTGCAACAAGATAAACAGTCAATAACACAAAATTTCTGATAATTATGTAATCCTTCCACGTAGATTGGGAGTTTGATGTCCCCCAGAGTTTTCTTCGTTTCCCCACTGAATCCTACAAGCACGGAGGATCTTGGTGTGATGTCTGATTCTGGGATTCCCATCTTCTTCAGGACATCAAGCTGGATAATGTTCACTGAGCTCCCTCCATCAATAAGGATCCTGCGGACAAAATGGTTAGAGATAAAGAGAGTGATAACTAAACTATCATGGTGAGGATCCTGAATGTTAATGCGATCATCCTCATCAAATGTTATCATCTTCCCTTCTGAGACACTTGAGGTTCTAATAGGCCTTTCTCCATTATCCATTTTTGATTCTTTTGCATGTCTTTTGGCCGCTGAAAAGGATGTACCACAGATGTCTGATCCTCCGGATATAAAGTTAATCACTTGTGCGTTTGCCGGAGGTGCTGGAGCCTTTTCAGGGATCCTTTCAGGATCCTGGGTCCTTTGCTTTTTTCTCCCCAACAATTCTTTTAGATGCCCCTTGCTTAGCAGGTATCCAATTTCTTTTCTTAAGGCTATGCAATCTTCAGTCAGATGCCCGAAATCGTCATGGTATGCACACCATTTGGACTTATCTTTAGTCCCGGATGGTTTATCATTCTTCCTGGGCCATCTGGCTTTTTCACCTAGATTCTGCAGTGCAAGGATCAGTTCATGATTATCAACGGAGAAACAATATTCTGAGATTGGAGGATAATCTTCATCATCCTCTTCCTGGTCAACAGCATGCACATTCTTGTTCTCATTCCTATGGTAGGATTTGAATTTGTTGCTCTTGAAGGAGGATCCTTGCTTCTCCGGTTTTGAGGATCCCACTTGTCTCTCCTGGATCCTCTTGTCATCCTCTAGCCGGATAAACCTGAGTGCTCGAGTTCTTACTTCATCTAAATTCCTGCATGGTGTCATAACAAGATCATCATAGAATAATGAATCCTTAAGCAGTCCCATTTTGAAGGCTTCAACAGCCGTAGCCATATCCAAGTTGGGAATGTCCAAGGATTCTTTACTAAATTTAGTTATATAATCCCTTAATGATTCATTATGATTTTGAGTTATCCTGTACAAATCGCTAGTTAATTTTTCAAATTTTCTACTACAAGAGAATTGGTTATTGAATAAATTAACTAAATTAGCAAATGAAGTAATAGAGTAGGGGGGAAGACTTAGCAGCCACTTAAGAGCTGATCCAGTTAGAGTGGATCCAAATCCTTTACATAGGCATGCTTCCTTCAATTTTTCTGGGATAGGATTGATCTCCATCCTCTCCCTGTATTGTGCTATATGCTCCTCTGGATCCGTTGTGCCATCATACAGCTTCATAGTAGGGATATGGAACCTTTTGGGTATCTCTGCATCACAAATTGGTGGTGCAAAGCGAGATACCTTGTGGCTTCCATCTGCAATCTCCGGGATAGGCTTGACTACCCCTGGAACACTTGAGATCATATCTCTTAGCTTCTGTAACTCCCTGGCCATAGCATGATTGGTACCTGTATCCTGCATGAATCCATGGTTAGTGGTAGGATAATTATTTAAAGTGTTACCTCCCATTGGGTTCAAGTTAGGGAACCCATATTGCTGGGATTCTGGAACAACGGAGGGACCAGTGGAAGCAATGGTCTGCATTGGAATGAAGTCCCCTTGATGGACATCTAGACTTCCTGTTTGCAAACTTTTTAGGGATCCTGGCATCTGTAAGGATCCTGGTATCTGGGATGATCCTGGAACGAAGGAGGATCCGTGAACCTGGGATGATCCTGGAACAAAGGAGGATCCGTGAACCTGGGATGATCCTGGAACAAAGGAGGATCCTTGGCCCTGGGATGATCCTGGAGCAAAGTAGGATCCTTGAAACTGCTGTGCCCCCGGATAGGCTCCCGGATTCATGAAGGATCCCATGTATTGAGGATAGGATCCTACAGGCTGAAAATGTGAGTCTGATGTCTGAGTCATTGCTGCCGAGTTGAGATGTGATCCTCTTGATTCCCCTATGATTTGCACGTCCGGGATCCCTGATGGCTGGGAAGTGATCATTGGAGTATCAAAGCTCAAGGATTTGGGCATCAGTGGAGAATGATCCTCTGCCGCTTTCTTTTGTCTTTTGAGATCTCCAATTTCCCTGAGGATCCTTTCGTTAGTTTCATCTTGCCGCTGCATACGATCCTTCATCTGCAAAATTAAAGCAAATACATCACTAGTACTGGGGATAGAAGAATTCATAGCAGAAGAAGATAGAGGTTTAGAGAAAGTGGGAGTTGATCTCTTCTCAGTATTTTTCTGAGATCCTGCCGGTGGAGGAGGCAAGGTGATCTGTGATGAGGTGACTGCAGACATCGCCGTGGACGTGTTCTTCGATGATGAAGCCATGTAACTCTTTGAAATGATTTCGAACAAAAGAATTTCTTATGAATGAAGCACCAATTGCCCCACGGTGGGCGCCAAACTGTTTTGGTCAAAAATCACACAAGGATAATGTAACCAAACTTTATGTAAACGGGGTATGATGCTTGGTTAATTATGAAAGTAAAGGATCACTTCTGTGATAAAGATGCAAAGACACAATGATTTATACGAGGAAAAAGCCCTTGATCAATGTATGATCTCCGGCATAAAAAACCTCGGGTGATGGCAACCACCGATCACCAACTTCAATATAATAAAAATGTAGTTACAACTTCGGATAGTAATGAGCTGAGTACAAGGATCACTGAGTGTCTAAGTGTCTGAGAGTTGTGTCGTATGCCGTGTGTGTTCTTCCGAATGAGGAAGAGGGGTATTTATACAAGTGTAGGTGACTTATTTTAGGTAAAATGACTAATTATCAGCTCATTACCCCTTTAGAAATAAAGACAATCTAGCCTAAATTGCTGCCCATGAATCAAGCCATGTTTCCATATCCTGTGCAACGTCTTTCTTCAATTAAGCTCTTGCCATAATTGTGAAGACGCGTCCCTGGATCATGATGCCTAGAGTATATCCTGCTAGATATTCCTGCAAAAATAACATTGCATTAAGCGAAGATGATCGTTAATATGAGGATCCTATAATGTCCCATGATCCTGATCCTGAAGTCCTGCTGAGGATCACTGTCTGCCAAAGAAACAAGGATCACTGGTTAGGATCACGTGTAAGGATCACCTATAATAAAAATCCAGCCCTAAAAATCAATATAGGTGCAGTTGAGAGATATCGCTTCAAATCCTGCAAGGTTGCTTCATGCTTTGCTCCCCATTCAAATTTCTTATTCTTCTTGAGGATATCATAGAATTCCTTGCATTTTTCCGAGGATCTAGAAATAAATCTATTCAAAGCTGCTACTTGGCCTCTTAACCGTTGTACGTCCTTCATATTCGAGGGTGACTTTATATCCAGGATAGCTTTAATCAGCTCCGGGCTTGCCTCTATCCCCCTTTTTGTCACCATATATCCTAGAAACTTTCCTGCCCCCACTCCGAAATGGCACTTAGCAGGATTCAGCTTCATGTTATACGGATCCAGGATATCAAATGCTCCCTTGATATCCTGGAGGTGATCCTCAGCCTTTTTAGATTTCACCACCATATCATCGATATATACCTCCATGGTGTACCCCAGCTTATCTTTGAACATCATGTTTACTAATCTCTGGTATGTTGCACCTACATTTTTCAAACCGAAAGGCATAGCAGTATAGCAATATATACCTGTTGTTGTCATGAAAGAAGTATCCTCCTGATCCGAAGGCTCCATTTGAATCTGCTGAAATCCTGAGGATGCGTCCATGAACGTTAACATTTCATGTCCAGCAGTAGCATCCACCATTGCATCGATATGAGGGAGAGGAAATGGGTCTTTAGGACAAGCCTTGTTCAAGTCCGTGTAGTCTACACAGACTCTCCATTTCCCGTTTTTCTTCTGTACCACAACTACGTTTGCTAGCCATCTTGGAAAGTTGACTTCTCTGATCATCCTGGACTTCAACAATCTTTCAACTTCTTCTTGGATAATCTTATTCCGCTCAGGAGCAAATTTTCTTCTTTTTTGCTGAACAGGCTTGAATGATTTGTCAATTCAAAGCTTGTGAGTGATAATGTCTTTGGATATGCCTGTCATATCCTCATGCTTCCATGCAAATGTTGACATCCTGCATTTCAAAAAGTTAGTTAACTGCTCTTCAATATCCTGAGGGATATTGGTTCCTACGAGCACCGAGATATCAGGATTATCCTGATCCAGGATAATTTTCTTCACATCCTGCTCTGAATCCTCCACGATATCCTGGGCCAGCATCTTTAATTGCTATGCTGCACTAGGCTTAGTTGAGGATTTCATCGAGGATGAGTAGCATTCTTTCGCTTCATGCTGATCACTTTCAACCTTGACAACTCCCCAAGGGGTAGGGATCTTGATGCATTGGTGATATGTTGATGGCACAACCTTCATATCGTGAATCCATGGTCTTCCCAGTATGATGTTATAGCAGGATAAGGAGTCCATCATGCAGAAGCGTTGTATGGAGTTGACCCCTTCAACATATACTGGTAACTTTATCTCCCCTACGGTATTCCTAGCTTCTCCACTGAAACCAACGAGCACAGTGGACTTCGAAGTAATGTCCATTGGAGATACATTCATCCTCTTCAATGTTTCCAGCTGAATTATATTGACAGAACTACCGTTGTCTACCAGTATCCTGCGTACAAAATGGTTAGCCACATATAATGTTATTACCAAAGCATCACAATATCCCTGTCATCACTATCGAAAGTGATCACTTTATCAGTTGTGAGGGTAGTCATCCTGACTGGTCTGTCTCCCCTCTCACTCTTAGCTTCCTTTGCATGTCTCTTGGCCGCCGAATACGAAGTTCCACAAATATCGGATCCTCCTAAAATAAATTTAATTATCTTGGCATCTGCTGGGGGTGATGCTACTCGTTCAGGATCCTTCTCGGGATCCTGCCCTTTATTCTTCTTTTTTCCCAGCAAGTCCTTCAGATACCCCTTGCTTAACAGGTAACTTATCTCTTTCCTTAGAGCAATGCAATCCTCGGTCATATGTCCGAAGTCTTCATGGAAGGCACACCATTTGGATTTATCCTTCCAATCAGCTTTCTGCTGGTTCTTTGGAGGCCACCTAGCTTTGTCCCCTAAACCCTGCATAGCATACATTTACTCAGGTATATTAACAGAAAAGCAGTATTCAGATAAGTCAGGAAATTCTTCAGGATCCTCATCTTCAACAGCATTCACTTTCTTGTTATCATTTCTGCCATATGGCTTGGAGCGATATGGCTTATATGAGGTTTCTGATTTCCTGTTAGTTGATTCATAGGTTGAGGTAGAATTCATCCTCTCCTGCATCTTCTTGTCATCTTCCAAACGGATATATCTCAAAGCCCTGTTACGAGCTTCGTCGAGATTCCTGCAGGGATTCATTACAAGATCCTGATAAAACTGAGAATCCTTTTGTAACCCCATCTTAAAAGCTTGCACAGCTGTTGCAACATCAAGATGTGGGATATCCAAGGATTCTTGACTGAATTTGTTCACATAATCCCTCAAGGATTCCTGAGGCCCTTGAGTTATCCTGTAAAGATCACTGGTTAGTTTCTCAAAACTCCGACTACAAGAAAATTGACTGTTAAATAAATTAACCAAATGAGCAAATGAAGTAATTGAGTGAGGAGGAACGTTTAACAGCCATTTTAAGGCTGATCTTGTCAGAGTAGAACCAAATCCTTGCATAAGCATGCTTCCTTGAGCTCCGGAGGGATAGGGTTAGTCTCCATTCTTTCCCTATACTGGGCAATATGCTCTTTAGGATCCGTAGTCCCATCATACAGCTTCATGTTGGGAGTTTGAAATCTTTTTGGGATTTCAGCATCACATATAGGATATGCAAAGCGGGATATCCTGTGGCTGTCTTGGGATACTTCCGGAATTGGCTGGACCACTCCGGGTACACTGGATATCATGTCCTTCAATTTCTGGAGCTCCCTGGTAAATGTTGACGTCATACCTGCATCCTGCAAAGAGCCATTGTTGTTAGTAGCAAGAGTATTATTATTTGATACATTACCGTTCTGAGGATTTTGGCCATATCCTGAAGCATATCCTAAACTTCTCACAGTCGATATCCTGACCGAAGAGGGTATCTCGGGGGTATGATTCTGAGAATGGCTTGAGACGATATTCCCCCAATTATCCTCAGTGTAAACTGCGGAACTGAAGTTCAAAGCCCTGGGCTGTATAGGAGTGACAGTTTCCTCAACAGGTCTGCTCGAGCTAGCTTTTAAGAGTCGTATTTCTCTTAACAGCATTTGATTAGTCTCCTGTTGCTGCCTCATTTGTTCCTGCACACTTCCAAATAAAGTCAAAATTTCATCGTTAGAGGCTAAAACGAGAGCAGATCCCTGGACACTCCGAGTAGGGATAACATCTTGAGATTTTGAAGAAAATGGCATCCTTGGAGGAGGTGGTGGAAGCACCGAACCAGTAGTAGCAGAGGTCGTAGCAGACATAGTGGAAGAGCTCATGTTTGATCTGGAGGCCATTGTAAACAATGTGGCAAAAAATTTTGAAAATAGAAAACCGATTAATGATTTTACAAAGATTTTTAGTAAAAGTAGCACCACTTGCCCCACGGTGGGCGCCAAATTGTTTTGGTCAAAAATTACCTAAGCAATTAAGTGATCAAATTAGTTAGGTGAGGTGTGTGCTAAAATTATATGTGAAAAATGTATTGGCCAAATTGGATATGAAAACAGTTTCAGGATACAGCCCGGGATATAGAGCCGTATCAATGATCAAACAATGAGCAAAAAAGTAAAGGTTGACACGTGATGTACGAGGAAAGCCCTTGATCAATCTAGATCGCCGGCATAAAACCTCGGGAGCTGACAATTGCAGCTGCCTTGTTCTTCTTATTGCTTCAAATATCAGGATACAGTGCAGGATGTGGTGCGGATCGACTATGTTTTACAATGTAATTTGAATACAAGTGTTTGAGTGTGGTGTTTGCGGTGAGCTAGAGAGTAAAAGTGTTCGAGAGTGTAAGTGTAAAATTGCGTGCCTTAAACTGATCCGCCCCTATCTATTTATAGTAAAGATAATGTAACAAACTATCCTAAACTTCCGGGATCCAGCGAATATTCCCACTCGAACGTTGAGGACCAAGTCTTTCGGGTTCAACGGCTTCCTTATAACAAATACGCCCGAGTCTTGAGGAGAAGAAGTCCTGATGACCATTAGTAACTTACAGCCATTAACCTGCATGTGTTTAATTCACTCAACTTTAGGATATCGCCCAGGACGTTAACAATATCCCCGTCCAGTATCCTGATCACAAATAAACAATTAAAAGCGGGATATTAGTCAGGATATGTATACTCAGAAAATGACCCATAACACATACCATCTTGAGTTAGAAATTAAATTCTAAACTCACTTGAAATAGGCTTTGAGATGTATAGCATTCCAGGATCTTGGTAGTATATCCCCCTCCATATTCTTAAGCTGGTATGCTCCTTTTCCGGATTCCGATTCAATCTCACAGGGTCCTTCCCACTTTGGAGCCAACTTTCCATCAGCAGGATTCGTAGTATTCTGAAAATCTTTCCTTAACACCCAATCTCCGACTTCGAACCTTCTAGTCCTTATATTCTTGTTGTATGCTCTGGATATCCTTTGTTGATATGCTGCCATCCTTAGCTTTGCTGCATCTCTTGTTTCATCCACAGTATCTAATTCTTGGCACATTGCTTCAGGATTCTGCCCAGGATCCTGGAGATTGGATCTTGTCGTAGGTATCACCATTTCTGTTGGGATCACCGCTTCTGCTCCAAATACTAAGGAGAAAGGGGTTTGGCCAGTTGCACTCTTTATTGTTGTTTTATTAGCCCACAAAACGAAGGGTAGTTCTTCTGCCCATCTTCCTTTTTTAGCTCCTAATCTCCTTTTCAGGTTGTTGACTATTATCTTGTTTGAGGATTCTGCTTGCCCATTTGCTTGAGGATGTACCGGAGTAGATGTGATCATTTTGATTCCCCAACTCTTGCAAAAGTCAGTAGTCCTCTTGCTTATGAACTGAGAACCATTGTCACTGATTATCTCGGCTGGTACTCCAAACCTGGTCAGGATATTTCTCTTTATGAAGGATACTACTTCTTGGTCTCTAACTTGGACAAATGCTTCAGCTTCAACCCATCTAGAAAAAATAGTCGGTCATTGCTAGCATAAAAACTGTTCCTCCTGGAGCTTTTGGCAACGTTCCTACTATGTCCATTCCCCACTTCATGAATGGCCAAGAGGAAGCTATAGGATATAATGGTTCAGCCGGTTGATGCAATATGTTGCTATGCCTCTGACATGCATCACATCTTCGAGCGTATGCTGCAGCATCTTTCTTCATTGTCAGCCAATAGTATCTTGTCCTCAATACTTTCGAGAATAAAGATCTGCCCCCAGTATGGTTACCACAATCCCCTTCGTGTATATCCTGAAGCACTTCCATGGCCTCAGGATCCTTCAAGCATCTTAGGTATGGACTTGCAAGAGATTTCTTATACCAAATATTATTTATAATGGTGAATCATGATACCTTCATCCTAAATGCCTTAGGCTTTTCATTGTCAGGAACGTGTCCTTCTTTGAGATATCTTATGATTGGAGTCATCCAGGATCCAGTATCCTCCTCAGGATCATGACCAGGATCCTGAATGCTTGTTACCTCTTTATCCTGAGCTTTGAAGGGATCCATGGCAGGATACAGGATATGAATTATCGGTATTTGGGTTCCCTCCGGTATGCTGACTGATGATCCTAAGTTTGCCAAGGCATCCGCTTCAGCATTATCCTCTCTTGGTACCTGTTCCAGTGTAAAAATATCGAAATATCCTGCTAATTTTTTGAGAATATCAAGATATTCGATTAATTTCTCACATTTAACTGCATAAGATCCATTAAAATGATTAGTGATTAACAAGGAGTCAACATATACTTGCAAACTTTTAATATTCATGCTCTTAGCCAATTCTAATCCTGCAATCAAAGCCTCATATTCTGCTTCATTATTAGTGGCAGGAAATTCGCATCTAATAGCCTGGGGTATTATGTCCCCCTGTGGCGATTTTAGTAGTATACCCAATCCTACTCCTCTAATATTAGATGCACCATCAGTATATAATGTCCAGGATTCTAAGGTTTCTCCTAGTTGTTGTACTTCTAGGTCCACTTCATTTTGAATATCACTACTGAAATCAGCCACAAAGTCAGCTAAAGCCTGAGATTTTATGGCATTTCTAGGTTCGTACACTAGATCATAGGCACTTAACTTTACTGACCATTTAGCCATTCTACCTGACATCTCAGGTTTCCTAAGCACATTCTTAACAGGAAAATTGGTTTTGACATGAATCTTATGTGTTTCAAAGTAATGTCTAAGCTTTGTTGATGCCATAACTAGAGCCAATATCAACTTTTCTAAATGAGAATATCTAGTTTCAGCATCTAATAAACTTTTGCTAACATAATGTTAGGGCTGGATTTTTATTATAGGTGATCCTTACACGTGATCCTAACCAGTGATCCTTGTTTCTTTGGCAGACAGTGATCCTCAGCAGGACTTCAGGATTAGGATCATGGGACATTATAGGATCCTCATACTAACGATCATCTTCGCTTAATGCAATGTTATTTTTGCAGGAATATCTAGCAGGATACGCTCTAAGCATCATGATCAAGGGACGCGTCTTCACAATTATGGCAAGAGCTTAATCGGAGATAGACGTTGCACAGGATATGGAAACATGGCTTGATTTATGGGCGGCAATTTAGGCTAGATTGTCTTTTATTTCTAAAGGGGTAATGAGCTGATAATTAGTCCTTTTACCTAAAATAGGTCACCTACACTTGTATAAATACCACTCTCCATCATTTGGAAGAGAGGACACGACATACAACGCAACTCTCACACACTTAGACACCCGAAGCAATAGTGATCCTTGTACTCAGCTCATTATCATCCAAAGTTGTAACCATTTTGTTCTTATATTGAAGTTTGGTGATCGGTAGTTGCCATCACCCGAGGTTTTTTGTGCCGGAGATCATATATTGATCAAGGGCTTTTTCCTCGTATAAATCATTGTGTCTTTGCATATTTCACATTGAAGTGATCCTTTACTTTTTCTACAAACCAAGCATCATACCCCATTTACATAAAGTTTGGTTGCATTATCCTTGTGTGATTTTTGACCAAAACAGTTTGGCGCCCACCGTGGGGCAATTGGTGCTTCATTCATAAGAAAACTTTCTGTTCGAAATCATTTCAAAGAATTACATGGCTTCATCATTGAAAAACATGTCCACGGCGATGTCTGCAGTCACCTCGTCTCAGAACACTCTGCCTCCTCCACCGGCAGGATCCCAGAAGAATGCTGAGAAGAGACAAACTCCTACTAACTCTAAACCTCCATCTTCTTCTGCTATGAATTCTTATATTCCCAGTACTAGTGATGTATTTACTTTGATTTTGCAGATGAAGGATCGTATGCAGCGGCAGGATGAAACTAATGAAAGGATCCTCAGGGAAATTGGAGATCTCAAAAGACAAAGGAGAACGGCAGAGGATCATTCCTCACTGATGCCCAAATCCTTGAGCTTTGATACTCCAATGATCACTTCTCAGCCATCGGAAATTCCAGACGTGCAAATTATGGGAGAATCAAGAGGATTGCACCTCGGATCAACAGCAATGACTCAGACATCAGGCTCACACTTTCAGCCGGCAGGATCCTATCCCCAGCATATGGGATCCTTCATGAAATCAGGAGCCTACCCGGGAGCGCAGCAGTTTCAAGGATCCTACTTTGTTCCAGGATCATCCCAGGTTCAAGGATCCTCCTTCGTTCCAGGATCATCCCAGGTTCAAGGATCCTCCTTCGTTCCAGGATCATTTCAGATACCAGGATCCTTCCAGATACCAGGATCCTCCCAGATGCCAGGATCCCTAAAGAGTTTGCAAACAGGAAGTCTAGATGTCCATCAAGGGGACTTCATTCCAATGCAGACCATTGCTTCCACTGGTCCCTCCGTTATTCCAGAATCCCAGCAATATGGATTCACTAACTTGAACCCAATAGGAGGTACCACTTTAAATAATTATCTTACCACTAACCATGGATTCATGCAGGATACAGGTATCAATCATGCTATGGCCAGGGAGTTGCAGAAGCTAAAAGATATGATCTCAAGTGTTCCAGGGGTAGTCAAGCCTATCCTAGAGATCGCAGATGGAAGCCATAAGGTATCTCGCTTTGCACCACCAATTTGTGATTCAGAGGTACCCAAAAGGTTCCATATCCCTACTATGAAGCTGTATGATGGTACAACGGATCCTGAGGAGCACATAGCACAATACAGGGAAAGGATGGAGATCAATCCAATCCCGAAAAAGCTAAAGGAAGCATGCCTATGTAAAGGATTTGGATCCACTCTTACTGGATCAGCTCTTAAATGGCTGCTAAGTCTTCCCCCTTACTCTATTACTTCATTTGCTAATTTAGTTAATTTATTCAATAACCAATTCTCTTGTAGTAGAAAATTTGAAAGATTAACCAGTGATTTATATAGGGTAACTCAAAGTCATAATGAATCATTAAGGGATTATATAACTAAATTTAGTAAAGAATCCTTGGACATTCCCAACTTGGATATGGCTACGGCTGTTGAAGCCTTCAAAATGGGACTGCTTAAGGATTCATTATTCTATGATGATCTTGTTATGACACCATGCAGGAATCTAGATGAAGTAAGAACTCGGGCACTCAGGTTCATCCGGATAGAGGATGACAAGAGGATCCAGGAGAGACAAGTAGGATCCTCAAAACAGGAGAAGCAAGGATCCTCCTTCAAGAACAACAAATTCAAATCCTACCATAGAAATGAGAACCAGAATGTGCATGCTGTTGACCAAGAAGAGGATGATGAAGATTATCCTCCAATCTCAGAATATTGTTTTTCCGTTGATAATCATGAACTAATCCTTGCAATGCAGAATCTAGGTGAAAAAGCTAGGTGGCCCAGGAGGAATGATAAACCATCCGGGACTAAAGACAAGTCAAAATGGTGTGCATACCATGAGGATTTCGGCCATCTAACTGAAGAATGCATAGCTTTAAGAAAAGAGATTGGATATCTGTTAAGCAAGGGGCACCTAAAAGAATTGTTGGGAAGAAAAAAGCAAAAAACTCAGGATCCTGAGAGGATCCCTGAAAAGGCTCCAGCACCTCCGGCAAATGCACAAGTGATCAACTTTATTTCTGGAGGATCGGACATCTGTGGTACATCCTTCTCGGCAGCCAAAAGGCATGCAAAGGAGTCAAAAATGGATAATGGAGAAAGACCTATTAGAACATCAAGTGTCTCAGAAGGGAAGATGATAACGTTTGACGAGGATGATCGCATTAACATTCAGGATCCTCATCATGATAGTTTAGTTATTACTCTCTTTAATCATGGCATCAACTAAGTTAAGGCATTATTTTGAAACCCATACTATTGTTGTTAAAACCAATTTTCCAATCAAGAATGTCCTCAGGAAACCGGAGATGTCAGGGAGAATGGCTAAGTGGGCAGTGAAGCTTAGTGCCCATGATATAAGATATGAACTTATATGAACCAAGAACAGCCATTAAATCACAAGCCTTAGCCGTCTTTGTGGCTGATTTCAGTAGTGATCTACAAAAAGAAGCAGAATTGGAGGTCCAGCAGCTGGATGAAACCAAGGATCCTTGGATATTACACACTGACGGATCCTCAAATGTCAAGGGCACAGGGCTCGGGATCCTACTAAAATCGCCACAGGGGGGACATAATACCCCACTCCATAGCCTGTGAGTTCCAAGCAACTAACAATGAGGCTGAGTATGAAGCCTTGATTGCTGGCTTGCAAATTGCTAAGGATATGGGGGTAAAATATCTTAAAGTATATGTAGACTCATTATTGATCACCAATCACTTTAACGGATCCTATGCTGTTAAAGGCGAAAAACTAACCAAATATTTAGAGATAGTCAAAAAATTGGCACTCTCTTTTGTTTCTTTCAGCTTAACACAGGTACCAAGGGAGGATAACACGGAAGCTGATGCATTGGCCAACTTAGGATCATCCTTAAAAATTCCAGAAGACATAAGTATCCCTATCATCCATATCCTGGCTCCTGCTATTGAAAATCAAGTGGCCATGGAAATAGAAGAGGATACTGCAATAATCCCTAGTGAAGAAGCTCAATCTTATTCAGGATCATGGGTCTCACCAATCATGAAATACTTGCAAAACGGAGAGATTCCAATGGGAGAAAATCCTAGAGCTTTCCGGATCAAGGTATCTCAATTTACAATCTTAAATAATGTGCTATATAAACGATCCCTTGCAGGACCATAATTAAGATGTATTGAGGATCCTGAAATTGAAGAAGTGTTGAGAGACTTCCATGAAGGAGATTGTGGAAACCACACTGGGGGCAGGGCATTATTCTCAAGGATCCTTAGAACAGGATACTACTGGCCAACCATGAAAAGGGATGCTGTAGAATATGCTAGGAAATGTGATCCTTGTCAAAAACACAGCAATATCCTTCATCAACCAGCTGAACTGCTACACCCTATACCATCCTCTTGGCCATTCATGAGATGGGGAATGGATATAGTGGGCAAGCTTCCTAAAGCACCTGGTGGAAAAGTATTTATGCTTGCCATGACTGACTATTTTTCTAAGTGGATAGAAGCTGAAGCCTTCGCCCAAGTCAGAGAAAAGGAAGTCATATCCTTCATCAAAAGAAATATTATAACTAGATTTGGCATTCCCTCTGAAATTGTATGTGATAATGGCTCCCAATTCATTGGAAGCAGAACCACTAACTTTTGTGACAGTTGGGGAATCAAGATGATAACATCAACACCAGTTCATCCACAAGCCAATGGTCAAGCAGAATCATCCAACAAGATCATCATCAACAATCTGATGAAGAAGCTAGGATCCAAGAAGGGGAAATGGGCAGAGGAGTTACCTTATGTGCTATGGGCTGATAGAACAACTCCCAAGAATGCCACTGGTCAAACACCTTTCTCTTTAGTATTTGGGGCAGAGGCAGTGATCCCAACAGAAATGGTGATCCCAACTGCTAGAACAAGTGCTCGTGATCCTGAAGAAAATGCTACAATTCTAGCTCAGGATTTGGATACTATTGAAGAAATCAGGGATCTAGCTAGGATAAGGATGGCAAGCTACCAACAAAGAATGGCTGGTGCCTACAACAAAAATGTCAGATTAAGGAAATTTCAAGTCGGAGATATGGTGTTCAGAAAAGCATTTCAAAATACTATCAATCCTGCTGACGGGAAGTTAGCACCAAAATGGGAAGGTCCCTACTTGATTGAAGCTGAAGCAGGAAAGGGGGCATACAGGTTGCTAACCATGGAAGGAAACTTGTTGCCAAGAGCCTGGAATGCTGTTCACTTAAAGAAATATTTCATGTGAACATGATCCTCCATGCACGTGATCCTTACATTGAAGTATCCTTAAAGGATCCCGGTGATATCAGTGATCCTTACTCTGGTAATATGCTTATCCTAGAAACTATTGTATTTTCTTACTTTTTACCTAAGGATAAGGATCATGTATCCTTCATCCTCTACTCACGAAACATTTGAGTTATGATAGTTCAGGTATCTTCAGCATATCGTCAAAGATCTTCAAAAGCACCGCAGATCCTTGGGTCCAACCCCAGTTATCCTTGGGATTATCCCCAGTTTCCGCCAGCAGCGCACGATGATCCTGATATAGTTCACGTCTTTGGGACCAGTACCCACTTCCGGGGCTGACAACCTCATCGTACTGGCTATATTTAGGATCCTACGTATAATGGTAGACGTACCATACATCCGTTCCTAAGGTTTCTAACGTTTTCACGTTAGCCAAGGTTTTGACATTTTCATGTCACTAAGTTTGGATAGTCGCCAGAAAGGGCCATACTCCAGTTTACATACGATCCTTTGGGCTTGTCCCCAGTTATCCTTTGGGCTTGTCCCCAGTGATCCTCAGGGATCATCCTCAGTTATCCTTTGGGCATGCCCCCAGTTACTAATTTATCTTTTACATTGGCGTAGTCCCAAGATATGTTCCATTTTTCAGGTTCTCGAAGTTAAGCAAATAAGGATCCTTAATCCTTATCATCCATTAAAGTTTTACTTGTGGTTATCCCGATTAAAGGATAGGATCCTAACTTGGATCCTCAGGTATGATCCTTAACTATTTTTAATTTCATTATTCATTTGAAAAACCTTTAGACCTTGACAACTGAACCTATGATCCTTAAAATAAACTACCTTGAAAATTTTCGATTATAGGATATTTGATCCAGGATCATATCCTATATTTCTCGAACATGGTTTGCTTAATTATTGTTATTTCTAAAACAATTGGAAACTAAAAAGATAAACAAAGGATAACAACACAGGATAAGCCAGAAAGATTAAGGTTATATTATTAGCAAAAGGATCTTTAACCCTTGCAAAAAGTTGTCAAAATTGCCAACCCACGTTTCTACCAGCAAAACGTGGCCCGTCCACATGGGTTGGCAAAGGGTGTCCATTGTCTATGCGGTCTTAGCAGGTACAGGAAAGTAAAAGCGGCAGGATCACAAAGGCTTCATCCCCCAAACAGAGGATCCCTCCACCTTTTGTAATCCTACCTATTGTTCAAAGGATCCAAGATCCTTTACCCTAAAACCTATTGTTCAGAGATTACAGACCATAATTGTTTCACAAACACCACTACCACAAAAAACTATTACCAAACCTAAAAAATTGGGCTCCGGCCTAGTCAAA
Source organism: Helianthus annuus (assembly GCF_002127325.2). Lineage (NCBI taxonomy): Eukaryota > Viridiplantae > Streptophyta > Magnoliopsida > Asterales > Asteraceae > Helianthus > Helianthus annuus. The sequence goes on from NC_035442.2 coordinate 140,012,226, forward strand.
AATATCCATCATCGCCCAATCCAGCAGCTCACACCTCTGCTGCTCCATCACCACCAGCATCTCCACCTTGATCCTTCTCAGCATCACCACCTTCCAGCATGGGGATCTCCTCAGCCTCATCCTCGTCCTCCAGGTCCGCCAGCCTTGCCTTCCAACCTTCAACGTCCCACGAGCTTTTGTCAAAGGTAGGATCCTGAGCCTCCTCAGCCATCTGAAGTTGTATCTTGTACATAGCAATTGCCGCGGAGACCTTGGCATCTTGGGTGATCTCCTGCTTCTCGTTATCCATATCGATCAACCTCTGAGCAGCCTCATCCTTCGTGGCCCAGAGTTCCTTCTCAAGATCTGCTATCTTGAGATCCTTAAGCACGCCCATTTGTTGAAGGTCGGCAATCTGGCTCTCTTGATCCTCAACATGGCCAAGATAGGTCTCGATCTCGGCAAGTTTCTGCAAAGAGGGGAATAACGTAAGTTCAGAACCGGATGATCCTCAAAGAAACAGGATACACAAACAGGATACTCGAAACGGATAACCAACAGGGGCAGTGATCCTTACCTCATTCACGTAGTCAAGGAATTGCTGACGGAGGAGGGGAAATCCTTGGAGATCTTCAGAGGTTTTCCTCTTTTTTCCCTTGCCCCGGATAGGTGCCTTGGGAGCTGAAACTGAAGGACTGGCAGCAGGAGCCTTCTTCCTCGAAGACTTGACGTTGGTGAGATCATATATCCCAAATTTAGAAGCAGATTTGACAGACCTGGCAGACTTTCCAGCACCTACACAATCAAAAAACAAGATAAGTTGCTTTATTAATCAAACAATCCTACATATAATTTATTTTCTATAAGGATACTTACTTGACATAGTGGCAGATGCAGAGGATACTTCTTGAGAATCTTGGACGGTGACTTGGAAACTTCTGACTTCAGGATTAAGCTTTTTAAAAGCTAGGACTCTCTCTTTTGCAGCAGGGCTTAATTTCAGATGAGCAATGGATATAGCTGCACGAGAGATAAAAAGAGATATTAGTGATCCTCATTATATGAGACAGGGCTGATAGTGATCCTTCGAGGATCCTCTATCCTACCATGAGTGGCCCATTCCTTGGGCAGATCCTTCCCATCTGGGATGGAATCCCTCCTAACAAAGAAAAAGCGACGCTTCCAGTTTGTATCGTTCTTAGTGACCTTGAAGACAGGATGATCCTCCCTGGCTTTCCGTTTCAACAAATACCGGTGAGAACCAAATGTGGTGAGATCATAAAGATTGGCCAACTCCGCCATCCCCAGATCAATCCCTTCCTGCTCGATGATCCTCTCGAAGGTATACAGAACCCTCCAGATCATCGGCATAGCTTGGATGTAAGAAATGCCGGTTAAGGAAAAGAAAGACTGGGTAAAGTCTGGAAAAGGATATGAAAACCCTATGGTGAACGGGGTAGCAGGAAAAGCCACCCAAACATCTGAAACAAAGTCGCTTAAAGCTGTAGGAACGAAGGATTTGAAAACAGTATTCGCCGGAAAGCAATGACGAATTCTGTCTACGTGAACGTCAGTAAAGCAACATCGCTCCGTAGGGGAATCCTTGATAATCCCCTGGCCTTTTAGGGGACTATCCTTCTTGGAATCCTTGTGTGGAGAATTCCGGAGCAACATGTTTGTGACGGAACAGAAACAGAGACGGAGCAAAAAACAGAGCAAAGAGAATATAGAAAGGAAAGAGAGAAGAGGAGAATACCTGATCAATCTTCGATGGTGAATATAAAGGGAGTATATCCTGAATTTAAATACAAACTGATCCCCACCCTATCTCCTATTTATAATCATGATCTGCAGGGATTGTCACATCTATGACGTAATGATCGCAACGGCTAGTCCATGTGTAACGGCTAGTTATTCGGAGTCGCCCGTTGGAGATAAGATCGAAACAAAATATAACTCATCAATTTACAATAAACTCCTTATATTTTGGGGGCAATTGTTAGGGCTGGATTTTTATTATAGGTGATCCTTACACGTGATCCTAACCAGTGATCCTTGTTTCTTTGGCAGACAGTGATCCTCAGCAGGACTTCAGGATCAGGATCATGGGACATTATAGGATCCTCATACTAACGATCATCTTCGCTTAATGCAATGTTATTTTTGCAGGAATATCTAGCAGGATACGCTCTAAGCATCATGATCAAGGGACGCGTCTTCACAATTATGGCAAGAGCTTAATCGGAGATAGACGTTGCACAGGATATGGAAACATGGCTTGATTTATGGGCGGCAATTTAGGCTAGATTGTCTTTTATTTCTAAAGGGGTAATGAGCTGATAATTAGTCCTTTTACCTAAAATAGGTCACCTACACTTGTATAAATACCACTCTCCATCATTTGGAAGAGAGGACACGACATACAACGCAACTCTCACACACTTAGACACCCGAAGCAATAGTGATCCTTGTACTCAGCTCATTATCATCCAAAGTTGTAACCATTTTGTTCTTATATTGAAGTTTGGTGATCGGTAGTTGCCATCACCCGAGGTTTTTTGTGCCGGAGATCATATATTGATCAAGGGCTTTTTCCTCGTATAAATCATTGTGTCTTTGCATATTTCACATTGAAGTGATCCTTTACTTTTTCTACAAACCAAGCATCATACCCCATTTACATAAAGTTTGGTTGCATTATCCTTGTGTGATTTTTGACCAAAACACATAATAAACAAGATACTGCTGACCTTCATGATCCTTTACAAGGACAGCACTTACAGCATTCCCTGATACTGCGAGATATAGGGATAATGGTTCACCATCCTCAGGCTTCATTAATAGAGGTGCGGTTGAAAGATATTGCTTTAATTCCTATAGGGCTGCTTCATGCTTTTCTCCCCACTCGAACCTCTTATTCTTCTTCTTCAGGATATCATAGAACTCCTTGCATTTTTCCGAGGATCTTGATATAAATCTGTTTAATGCTGCTACTCGCCCTGTTAATCTTTGAACATCTTTCATATTTGAAGGTGACTTGATATCCAAGATAGCTTTAATCTGCTCCGGGTTTGCTTCTATCCCTCTTTTAGTTACCATATATCCTAGAAACTTTCCTGTCCCCACTCTAAAATGGCACTTAGCAGGATTCAGCTTCATGTTATACTGATCCAGGATATCAAATGCTGCTTCAATATCCTGGAGATGATCCTCAGCCTTCTTAGATTTCACTACCATGTCATCGATGTACACCTCCATAGTGTCCCCCAGTTTGTCTTTGAACATCATGTTTACCAATCTTTGATACGTTGCACCTGCATTTTTCAAACCAAAAGGCATAGCAGTATAACAATAAATACTTGTTGGTGTCATGAAGGCAGTATCCTCCTGGTCTGAAGGTTCCATCTGGATCTGCTGAAATCCTGAGGATGCATCCATGAAGGTTAACATTTCATGGCCGGTAGTAGCATCTACCGTTGAGTCAATATGAGGAAGAGGAAATGGGTCTTTTGGACAAGCCTTGTTTAAGTCTGTGTAATCTACACAAACTCTCCATTTCCCGTTTTTCTTCTGTACCACCACTACATTTGCTAACCACCTTGGAAACTTGACTTCTCTGATCATTTTTTACTTCAATAATCTGTCTACTTCTTCTTGAATAATTGCATTTCGTTCTGGAGCAAATTTCCTTCTTTTCTGTTGGACAGGCTTGAATGACCTGTCAATACCAAGCTTGTGAGTTATAACAACCTTGGAAATACCTGTCATATCCTCGTGCTTCCACGCGAATGTTGACATCCTGCATTTCAAAAAGATAGTCAATTGGTCCTCAATATCCTGAGGGATATTAGTTCCCACGAGCAGCGAGATATCCGGATTATCCTGATCCAGGATAATTTTCTTTACATCCTGCTCCGAAGCCTCTGCAATATCCTGGGCCCGTATCTTTAATCGCTATGCTGCATTAGGCTTGGTAGAGGATTTCATGGAGGATGAGTAGCACTCCTTTGCCTCTTGTTGGTCACTATCCACTTTGACAACTCCCCAGGGTGTAGGGATCTTGATGCACTGATGATAAGTTTACGTCACGGCTTTCATATCATGGATCCATGGCCTGCCCAATATGATATTGTAGCAGGATAAGGAGTCCATCACACAGAAGCGCTGTATTGAATTGACCCCTTCAACATATACTGGTAATTTGATCTCTCCCACGGTATTCCTGGCTTCTCCACTAAAGCCGACGAGTACAGTGGACTTTGAAGTGATATCCATTGGAGATACATTCATCCTTTTCAACGTCTCTAGTTTGATTATGTTGACGGAGCTTCCATTGTCCACCAATATCCTGCGTACAAAATGGTTAGCCACATATAATGTTATTACCAGAGCATCATGGTGAGGATCCTGGACAGTATCCCTGTCATCGTTATCAAAAGTGATCACTTTATCAGCTGTGAGGGTCGTCATCCTGGTTAGTCTTTCCCCTCTTTCGGATTTAGCTTCCTTTGCATGTCTCTTGGCCGCAGAATATGAAGTCCCGCAAATGTCGGATCCTCTTGAAATAAAGTTCATTATCTTGGCATCCACAGGAGGTGATGTTGCTCGTTCAGGATCCTTCTCAGTGTCCTGACCCTTGTTCTTCTTTCTGCCCAGAAGATCCTTCAGATATCCTTTGCTTAGTAGGTAGCTTATTTCTTTCCTCAGGGCAATGCAATCCTCAGTAACATGTCTGAAATCCTCATGGAAGGCACACCATTTGGACTTATCCTTCCAATCAGCTTTTTGTTGATTCTTCCGAGGCCACCTGGCTTTATCTCCCAAACCCTGCATAGCATACATTAGTTCAGGTATATTAACAGAAAAACAATATTCTGACAATTCAGGATACTCCTCAGGATCCTTATTTTCAACAGCGTTCACTTTTTTGCTATCATTCCTGTCATATGGCTTAGAACGATATAGTTTGTACGAGGATTTTGACTTCCTGTTAGTTGATTCATATGTTGAGGATGCATTCATCCTCTCTTGCATTTTCTTGTCATCCTCGAGCCTTATGTATCTTAAGGCCCTGTTCCAAGCTTCGTCCAAGTTCCTGTAAGGATTCATCACAAGATCTTGATAAAATTGAGAATCCTTCTGTAACCCCATTTTGAACGCATGTACTGCCGTGGCAACATCAAGGTTCGGGATATCCAGGGATTCTCTACTAAATTTGTTAACATAGTCCCACAGGGATTCTTGAGGTCCCTGTGTTATCCTGTAAAGATCATTTGTTAGTTTTTCAAAGCTCCTGCTGCAAGAAAATTGACTATTAAATAAATTAACTAAACGAGCAAACGATGTAATTGAATAAGGTGGAACATTTAGAAGCCATATCAAGGCTGATCATGTTAAAGTAGGGCCGAAGCCCTTGCACAAGCATGCTTCTTTAAGATCTGATGGGATAGGGTTAATCTCCATCCTCTCCCTATACTGGGCAATATGCTCCTCAGGATCCGTCGTCCCATCATACGGCTTCACGTTGGGAGTCTGGAATCTCTTTGGGATTTCTGCATCACAAATGAGGTGAGCAAAGCGGGATATGTTGTGACTATCCCGGGATACTTCTGGTATAGGCTGCACTATCCCAGGCACACTTGATATCATATCCTTCAACTTTTGAAGCTCTCTGGTTATCGCTGATGTCACACCTGTATCCTGCAATGATCCACGATTATTAGTAACAAGGATACTGGCGTTAACAGACAAGTTACCATTTTGGCGATTCTAGCCGTATCCTGGAGCATATCCTGGATCCCTCACAGTCGACATTCTAGCCGTTAAGGGTATCTCCGGAATATTGCTCTGAGAACGACTCGATATGATATTGCCCCGATTATCCTCAGTATATACTGCTGAACTAAAGTTCAACATCCTGGCCTGCAGATGGGTATCAATATCCTCAGCAGGTCTCTTGGAGTTGGACTTCAAGAGTTGTATTTCCTTCATTATGACTTGGTTAGTCTCCTGTTGTTTCTTCATTTGATCCTGTATATCACCAAACAAAGTTAAAATTTCATCATTAGAAACCATAACAGGAGTTCTCCCTGGAACACCAGATCTGTTGACATTCTGAGTGGGAGGAGTGTCTCAGGATATTTGGCTTTCATTTCTCTTTAAGGAGTTTGAACTTGTGGAGGAGGAGGAAGCACCAAAACAGTTGTTGCAGAGGTTGTAGTAAGCATGGTTGAAGAGCTCATGTTTGATTTCGAGACCAATGAAAATAGTTGTGCAAAAAGTTTTGAAAAAAGAAAACCAAGCAACGATTTTAGCAAGGTTTTTAGCAAGAATAGCACTACTTGCCCCACGGTGGACGCCAAATTGTTTTGGTCAAAAATTACCGAAGCAATTAAGTGATCAAATTAGTTAAGTGAGGTAGTATGCTAAAAAGTGTGTTGAAAATATGTTGGTTAAGTTGTTTAGAAAAACAGTATTCAGGATACGGCTCAGGATATTGAGTTGTATCTACGATCAAACAATGAGCAAAAAGTAAAGGGGTTGACACGAGATGTACGAGGAAAGCCCTTGATCAATCTAGATCTCCGGATACAGTGCAGGATATGATGCGGATCAACTAGGTGTTACAATGAAATTTGATTACAAGTGTTCGTGTTTAGTGATTGCTAGAAGCTAGAGAGTAAAGTGTGCGAGTGAAAGTGTGTGGAAAAAGTTGTGTCTACCTATGATACGATCAAGCCCTTTTAAAGCAAAAGAAACTAACAAACTATCCTATTATTCCGGGATACTTTGGAATATTCCATTCTGAACGTTGGGGGCTGCTTCCACTCGTTTTCCACGCGCATATTAACCATAATTCCGGGATTTAAGCCTCCATGACCGTTGGAACATTAATATCTTTGACCAGCTCCCATGAAACATGCCTTTCTTCAATGACGACCGTTACAAGAGCTATTCTTCCGCCATCAACGTCCTTATCCTGACTAATTTGAGCGGGTCTTCAGGATAACTTGGTCCTCATGAACGTTAGTCCCTTGTAACCAACGTTTACAAGCAAATCTTTGGTAATAGTCAGGATACTGCCCCAGGATGTTACCAATATCCTGGCCTGGTATCCTAATCCGGTATCCTGATCATATACAACTAATAAAAAATCAAGATACAAAGTCAGGATATGGGCTCAGAATTTCACCCATAATAGTGTCTAATAAAGAAAGAAATTTTAAGGCTCTTTTTCCGCTGCGTCGTTTTTAAGGTTAAACATGTTTGGGTGTAACAACCTTGCTACACGAAAAACCCCAACTCACGTCGCCGTTCCTCTCGTCGATGCGCATCACCCTAAGGTTGATTCCTTTTATGATTACCTTTCTCAAGAACCCTGTGTTTGCAGCCATGGCGGATTTCGACATTAAATTCCGATAATAACATATCAGAGCCTCTTATTTGTGAGCTCATTACTCGATTTATTTGTTTATTTATTTTTATTTTGGCTGATGAATCAGTTGTGGGTTTGCTTGTAGGAATGAGGCTCCAACGAGAGAATATGAGCACATGATTCCGTCGTATAATATGTGTGATTAAACCACTCTCTCCCTTTATGGGAATGGACATGATGATTATGTTGATGCTGTTGTTCCTTTGAATAGGCTGTGAAAATGGAAATTATTTTGAGCAAAATCGGAATTTACTGATCGGATGCGTATTTTGGCTAGGCACCTGTGATTGCAGCCATGGCGGATTTCGACATTAAATTATGATAATAACATATCGGAGCGTCTTACTTGTGAGCTCATTACTCCTTTTATTTGTTCATTTATTTTCATTTTGGCTGATGAATCAGTTCTGGGTTTGCTTGTAGGAATAAGGCTCGAGCGAGAGAATATGAGCACATGATTCCGTCGTATAATATGTATGATTAAACCACTCTCTCCTTTTATAGGAATGGACATGATGATTATGATGATGCTGTTGTTCCTTTGAATAGGCTGTGACAATGGAAATTATTTTGAGCAAAATCGGAATTTACCGATCGGATGCGTATTTTCCTAGGCACCTGTGATTGCAGATTTGCAGCCATGGTGGATTTCGACATTAAATTCCGATAATAACATATCTGAGCCACTTAGTGTGAGCTCATTACTTGATTTATTTATTTGTTTTTTTTTTTTTGGCTGATGAATCAGTTGTGGGTTTGCTTGTAGGAATGAGGCTCCAGCGAGAGAATATGAGCACATGATTCCGTCGTATAATATGTATTATTAAACCACTCTCTCCTTTTATGGGAAGGGCATGATGATTATGATGATGCTATTGTTCCTTTGAATAGGCTGTGACAATGGAAATTATTTTGAGCAAAATCGGAATTTACCGATCAGGTGCGTATTTTGGCTTGGCACCTGTGTTTGCAGCCATGGCGGAGTTCGACATTAAATTCCGATAATAACATATCAGAGCCTCTTATTTGTGAGCTCATTACTCGATTTATTTGTTTATTTATTTTTATTTTGGCTGATGAATCAGTTGTCGGTTTGCTTGTAGGAATCGGAATTTATGGGAATGGGCATGATGATTATGATGATGTTGTTCCTTTGAAAAGGCTGTGACAATGGAAATTCTTTTTAGCAAAATCGGAATTTACCGATTGGATCCGTATTTTGGCTAGGCACCTGTGATTGCAGCCATGGCGGATTTCGACATTAAATTCCAATAATAATATATCAGAGCCTCTTATTTGTGAGCTCATTAGTCAATTTATTTGTTTATTTATTTTTATTTTGGCTTATGAATCAGTTGTGGGTTTGCTTTTAGGAATGAGGCCCTAGCGAAAGAATGTGAGCCAATGATTCCTTTGTATAATATGTATGATTAAACAACTCTCTCCTTTTATGGGAATGGGCATGATGATTATGATGATGCTATTGTTCCTTTGAAAAGGCTGTGACAATGGAAATTATTTTGAGCAAAATCAGAATTTACCGATTGGATGCGTATTTTGGCTAGGCAACTGTGATTGCAGCCATGAAACATTAAATTCCGATAATAACATATCTGTGCCTCAAAAAAACCATTATCCTTGGAGATAAGAAGAAAATCTATCTAACTAGAGGTGCATGTTTCGGGTTTTTTCCCCAAACTGGTACCGTTTGAAATCGTTTCAGTTTGGGTCAACAACGGTTGAAACTGGTATTTGGTGAAACTAGTTTACAAGTGGAAAGGGATTGGTTTCGATTTGGGTCATAAACTGGTTCTAGTTCACAAACCAGATTTTTTTGTCCACCCCTACATTTAGCTATAACCAAATGATGGGCAAACTTGGAATTTACAGATCGGATCCATCCGTATCTTGGCTAGGCAACTCGGTCGGTATGTATTTGATACATGCAGTTGTATTCCAGCCATGGCGGATTTACACAGTAAATTCCGATGATAATATATCTGAGCCTCAAAACCTTTATCCTTGGTGATAAGAAAATCTACCTACTTAGAGGTGCACATTTTCTCAAACCAGTGGTCGGTTTGAAACGGGGATCAGTTTCACCAAACCTGTTTCATAATGGGTTTCGGGTCAGGTCAGGTGAAAACTGGTTCCAGTTCACAAATCGTTTTTTGTTCACCTCTACATTTATGTTGCTTTCTTCAAAAGTGAACTGAGACTAGGGGGAGATTGAGGATGTTTCTGAGAGTAACTTCCCTCTTGGCATTTGATCTTCTGATCAACTATGAGTTGGTGATTTTGCTCTATCTTTTTTCTGTTGGTGGTGGGGCTAATTGTTTGAAAGTATGAGGCAATGATGATAAACGTGGCCTGAGCAAAATCGGAGTTTGTGGAACTGATCTGTATCTTGGCTGGGCAATCCAGATGACAATTGTTGTGTTTGGAGATTCTCTCTGGAGTTTGATGAATACTTTGCAACTGCGATTGCAGCTATGGTGGATTTGGGCAAAAACAACTTCTATTGCAACATATTTGAGCCTTCGTTCTATAACAGATGCAAAATTATATTCGATCATGTGGATGTCAGTTAATTGGTTTTGGGAAAGCATAACGTTTTTAATTAAGATTGGGGAGTGTTTTATTAACATACTAATTATATACCTTAATTTACTGCAATTTGGTTCGGTTGGTGCAACATGGTCCATAGGATAAGTTTTTAAAATTTTTCATGGTCCAAGTGTTGCAGCTCGGCTTCGGCAATTTTTCTAAAGTATAGTTGGGTGTCCGTCACATTCTGTATTTGTTTCTTGCTTTTTTCCCTTGTATTTTGTTTTCATTCAGCTCCCTGCATTAACTTTTTCCACATGGTTTTCAATAATAAGGCTGTTTAAAAAAAATACTTAATTTTACTAAACAAGGTTTAACTTTCCTATGTCTAAATATTGAGTTTGGCTTTACATGGTTTATAGTTATATAATAGTAGGTTATAAGCCCGTGTACTACACGGTCTGAATAAATGTTTAACGCCCTGAGTCACTAGACGCTTTTTTTATAACCATTTGATTCTTTTTGGGTCCAAATTTTAACCTTTTGTGTCCATTTTTTTAAACAAAATTGAACTCAAACCATTATAAAATGAACAAAATTAGACTCAAAACGTTATAAAATAAACGGGTAGGGACTCAGGGCGTTAAACTTTTTGATTTTGGACTCAAGTGGTTAAAACTACTAAAACAAAGGGACTTAAAAAGTAATTTACTCTAAATTTTATATTGTCAAATAAGAAGAAAACTTAATTAGAAATATGCAGATGAACCATGGAATTCAAGCGCCAAGACAATGTCATGTATAAAAAAATATACATACTAACAACATTAAATTTGAACATAAATAAATGGTTTTTGGTTGAAGCTGCGTTTAACGCGGGCATTAGCCTAGTTAAGATATATAGATACGTTATGGATTTATATTCAAACCTGCTTTCTATATTTTTTGTATGTTTAAAACACATGTTCACCTGAGAATTAAAAAACAATACGAATTAGTAAATAGGTTTAATTTAAAAATTGGGTCCTTTATTTTGTAAAATGTGACGCGAAGATCACAAAAAAATAAAAAATAAAAATGAAAAATAAATACAAATTATGCATCACACAAAAAATCATATGTTTTCTGTTTAAAAAGTCAAGTCATTTATGAATTTAAAACTACAGTTAATTAAACCTTGTAAAACAGTTAATAACAAATAATTATGATGATTATTTTTGTACAATTTCTTTAGTTTCTACTATTTTATCTTGAGTGAATTTCAAGTTTTGTCCTTTATCTTTAGGCCACTTTGCAAGTTTTGTCCTTTATGTTTAAATTTGACGAGTTTTGTTCTTTATGTTTAAAAATCAAGCACGTTTTGTCCTTTATGCTTGATTTTTAAGGATAAAACGTGCTTGATTTTTTAAACATAAAGGAAAAAACGTGTTTGATTTTTAAACATAAAGGGTAAAACGTGCTTGATTTTTAAACATAAAGGACAAAACTCGTCAAATTTAAACATAAAGGACAAAACTTGCAAAGTGACCTAAAGATAAAGGACAAAACTTGAAATTCACTCATTTTAGATATCTTTATTATTGTTCCTAACTGTATAGTCTGTATCTATACATGTAAATGCATGCATGCTGGTAATTTTCAGGAGTAGGCCGGAATGTAGGATAAGTCATGATATAGACATATAAGCCCATTAAATTTCCATCGTAATTTAATGTTGTAATCTTCATCACTTGTTTTTTTAGCTGGATACACATTCATGTTTTGCCACTATTATTATACATAAAATTATTATTATTATTATTATTATTATTATTATTATTATTATTATTATTTTATTATTATTATTATTATTATTATTATTATTATTATTATTATTATTATTAAAACAAACTTTTGATGAACAGTACTCAAATATTTTGATAATATTATTTATAATTTTGATTATTTTATTACTTAATTGATTTCATTGCTTCTACGATTCAATTCTTATCCCCAATCTTCCAAATATTTATGACCTAACTGGTCTGTCACGACTGTGTTTAGATATACATGTTTACTTTTTTTAAACGGGAAGACATTCTCTAAAACAGTGGTGAAGCTTGACAATGAATATGGGGGTCGAAAACGTATATACCCAAAAATTTCTATAGAACTGAGGGATCGAAAACGTATATACCAAAAATTTTTATACGAAAACTACATATATAACACTACTGAGTGAAAATTTCTGAAGGTCGTGCACCCCCCAGCCCCACTTATGCTACGCCCCTGCTCTAAAACATTCATAACGTGGTTAAACAAGCCCAAAAGCCCAAACCACACCTCATGGTCTATCCCCGTGTTGTGAGGTTGGTCTGGCTAGGTTGTTCCGTGAACAAGGACCTGGTACGTATGGCATTGGGTGGGGTCCCTTTCCACCATTTGAGCATTGAAAAAAAACTCAAACCCAACGACTAATGTTTAAGACAAAAAAATATTTGAATTTAAAACCTACACACTTTCATCTCATACCATTTTATTCTCAACTCAACTTACACTCTCTCATTCAAACCATTTCACTCTCAAACATATCACTCTCATCTTAACCATTTTTTTTCCTTTTTGTTCTTTTAATTTTTTATAAAAACCATGGATGATCAAATCTCACTCCAACAATTATTAAACGATGACACAAATCAGAACCCTGACGGAACCAAACTGAACCGGACCATCGGTCTCACAATACCAAAACACAAACTTTTGGAATCAACAAAGTGGTTTCTTACCATACGAAAGACGACTAAGACATCGGAATCAGACAACTATATGGTACATCTAGTTCCAATGCGCACATGACAACGTCGACCTTGGTGACAGTGACACTCCGAAAGCGGTTCAGGATTTTCAGTATCAAACTTGATGATGCATCTGAATAATTCCCTTGTTCAATCAGGCAAAGGCGAGGTCGAAAGCAAAAGCAAAAGCAAAACCGAAGTCGATACCGGAACTAAACGATGAGTTGAAGGAGGATCAAACGAGAGGAAACAATGGACATGTGAAAGGTCAAATGCATTGGCGGAGCTTGACCAAAAGTTTCGAGGTGGCGTAAAGTGATGGGACCAAAATTTTTTTTCCTGTCATTATGTTTCGGGTTGGATCGCTATTCGGTTCATGTCGGGTCAAATAATAATAGTTCCAAATAAAACTTTATATTCTAGAAACCAATCAGAACCTACGAGCTTGCTTCTTTGTACCATTAACTTTATATTCTGTAAGTTCTATTTGGTAAGGTCCAAAAGAAAGATAAGCACGTCTTACTTGTTCTCTTAAATTAACCGGATGCTCCCACATTGGTTTTCGTTTACCGGGATGTCTTTCTTAAAGATTAACATCCACTTCATTAGCGTCTGATTGTGGTTGTGGAGCTTCATTTATGTTTGATTGTGGTGGTGGAGCTTCGTTTGGAATTGTGTTTGATTGTGGTGGTGCTAGTTTCATGCTCTTCCGGCTCACTAGTTGAAGCTTTGTGACGTTTACTCTCTTGTTCATCAACCTTTCTTTTGAAAAAAGAATAAATAGTTTTCGCCTTTCCCATGAATTCCTAACAAAAAGAAAATAATGAATAGGAACATTATATTTGTAACACCCCGTGTTTTCGAATGTCAAAGTCAAAGTCAAAGTCCAAGTCAACTTTGACTTCTTTGACTGTTAATGTTTCTTTTTTTGCTTTTTTGTATTATGTGGAGTAAGTATTGTCTAAATGAAATGATCGAATGTTTAATCAATGCGACCGGTTTACGGCTGTGAATAATAGGAAGTAACAATGCGATAAAGTTAATCAAACGATAATCAAGTTAATCAAATCAATCAACCGAACTCGAGGCTTGAACTATACGAAACTGGTGTGGTAATACTTACGTGTGTGTGCCTTATGTGTTACTTGTGCATGTTTACTTTATGTTTTGTGTGGTATTCAATCGAATCAATCGAAACTCGAACCGAAACTCGAAAGGCAATCAAACTCAATCGAAATCGACATCGGAACGTGACTTATAGGGGATTGTATGTTAGATATAGTAGTTGGGACTGAAAGTAATTTGACTAGGAACTCTATCGTATTCGTATCATCGTCTATCGAAATCGAAATATCGAAAACCGTCGCGAAACATTCGAAAAGGGGTTGCTGATCAAACAGGAAGCATCCTGATCGAACAACCCAGCCGATCGGCTAGCACTTTCCTGGCCGATCGAGCAGGCCATTTGATCGGAGATCCTGGCCGATCGGTTGACACTTTCCTCATTTGGAGCCTATAAATAGCCCTGTCATTGTCACTTTTTCTACTTTTGGAAAGCTCTGACCGAACCAGCCTTGTTCTTCACCTTTTCTCAGATTTCTCTCAACTCCGGTAAGTTTTCACTCTAATTCTTGTACGTTTTTTGTCATTACACGACGCTACACCTTTCTATCTTTCAAAACTTGATTTCTAACCGTGAAATCACCAAGATCTAAGTGTTCTTGGGTGATGTCATCATGGTGTTCTTGAAGAACATCATACTTTGGCCTCATTCAACCGTGAATAGCTTAGATCTGACCGATTTCCACATAAACAACTAGGATTGTAAGAATCTTAACATTTTCATGGAAGTATTTCCAACTTTTCTTCAACATTTTACACTCAAAACCTTAAAAACCGATTGAAACGGAGCTCGAACCAACTAACTAATCATTTTAACGGTTAGAAGGTTCAAGATTCGGATACTATCTACAAGGTTCACCGATTTCGGGTTAAACATTAAACTACCGTTCCGAACAGTTCACCGGCCGGACTTGGGTGATTCCTGCCCGAACCGGTGAAGCAAGTAAGAACCCACGTTCTACGGTTTAACTCGTTGTCAAAATACCTTAAAATCATGACAAATAATCAAACAGCCAAGTGTTAGACGAAAGGCCGACCAGGGCAGAAATGCTGGCCGAACGGCTAGGCTGTTTGAACGAGCAGCCCAGTCGATCGGCTAGCACATGGTTCCACACTTTTCAAATTTCATGAAGTATGCTATTGACGAAGTGATGTTCGACCGAATATGCTACTCGATTGGTAAACATTACTCTTCGGATCATGAGATACTATGCTTCAACACTTAATCGATTTTACAACTCGTTCGTAGTAAGGAGTGCCAGCCGATCGAACAGGCCGTTCGATCGAGTGACATTCAGCTGAGAACTACTTCTGAAGTTCCTAACCGATCGGCTAAGCCGGTAGATCGAACAGACCGTTCGATCGATCGACCTGAAGGGTAAGAAAACTTCAGTGTTCTCAAATACTACAACGAAAACTTCAAAAGTTCAAACCATCATACACAAACACATCAGAGGAAGAAACAATCCACTCGAATGGACCAGCCGATCGAGCCTACCGGCCGATCGAACAGGACTGTTCAAACGGACTTTCAAGCTGGTCGAACAGCCCGTTCGATCGAACCTGCTGTTCGATCGACCAGACTATTCGATCCCTTTACACTTGTTTGCATTTCCGCGTTACTCATCGTTATGTTATCGAACTATTCAGGCTAACCCTACTCTCAGCGCTCCCTTCAATCCATAACCAATCACTGTGAGTATACTCGAACCCTTTTTGCTTTAGCAGTTTTGGGTGTTACATACGTTACTTATCAAAATCACAATCGAACACACTATTCAAACTATTTGAACGCTAACCGATTGCATGTATTACGTGACTAAATGTGTGCTTGTTATTATGTTTACACGTGGAATGCTGTCTACCTGCCTAGCAACGTAGTACTATAGTTTGGACTCAGCACCCGTTCACACGGGGGTTGTTAAGGACAATTACTTGCATGGTTTACGGTGGTAATCATGTATTGCGAACTGTCTCGGACAGTCAACCCGCAGTCATTGGTATCGATAGGTCCATGTCGATAATTAACATGCATCATTTCCCTCTGTGTACGTGCTGGTTATGCGTAAACTATTCGAACTCTATATGCTATTATCAAACTTGTGTGCTCACCTTTACATTTTATGTATTGACTTTATTTTAACGTATGTGACAGGTGTTTAAGGTATTTGCTTGCTAGGGAAGTGAAGCTAGAATAAGTCTCTAGAGGCCCCCAACAAATAGTTGTCTGTCAAGAACAAGCTGCTAATGCATAGTTGTCTGTAGATCTTGTCAGTCAGGGTCTTTAGGGGCATTGAACAATATTTATGTTTAATTTGAATCTGAGTTGTCGGAACAGGATTTAATTGTTTGGATGTTATCTGTAATAACTTGTTATTTATTCGGGATACGGTATGGGACGTATCATTTTAAACTGAATTTGTATTAATAATTGTTGTGGAAACTTCTGGACAATCTGTTTCGCTCAGTGTCGCGCCCCGATGATTCCGCTATCGGTTGAGGTGTGACAGATTGGTATCAGAGCCATAACTATAGGGAATTAGGCTAGACACGACCTAGTCCAGGTCGCTGTCATAGAGACCTAGACTATAGTTAGGAACCAACAGACCAAGTTTATGTGCTTTAATTCTGCAATTCTTCGCTATCACTGCACTCGAATTTTCAATAAAAGTTAAGCAATTTGGTCAAGAATAGGTGTGAAAACCGCAAACTCTCGACTAAATTGCCTGACTTATGATGATTTTATCCATTTACTCATGCTTATCCTGATATTTTCAATAACATACGAGGAGAATTATACCAAATCAGGAGTGAAATCCCCATTTTGATGAAAATTCTCCTCAGGATTCCTAAAAACAAGGAAGAAATTGCTAAGCCAGGGGTGGAACCCTAACCTTGGCAATTTATTCCAGACATGTTTTCATCTCACCAAAGCTTCGACGGACTCCAACGACCTGAACTCACAAGTATGACCTAGGGAATGCGTGTGGAATGCCCAAGAATCGAGGCAGAAGCACAATCCCAAATGTTGAAAGTGACGACAAGTCTACTGTGAATAGTCGGATTGCTTTCGGTAGTCGATGTCTGGTAGCCGCAGACAATCTACCTCTCAAATTTTATGTGTTTTGATTCTGAGCCGCAACCGCAGACTCTGAGGATTCATTTATTTTATGTGTTTATGTGTGCTTTATCTGTTTATGTGTTTATATTCTGGATCTTATTCAATTTTGTTGCCATATCGATCAACACACACGACTCGCATTGCTATTCTATCTCAATTCGATGTTCAGTTACAATCTAGACAGTACTATGCTATGCCATGCTATACGACTATACGACGCTACTCGATATACTATACGCAACCAATATATGTACAAACGACACGCGAGCTTTGAAAAATAGGATCTTCAGGCAGTCAGAATACACTGTGTGCTTATAGGAGAACTGCGTGCTTAACTGCTTCTGTGATTAAGTAGGTATGTGCTTTTGTGTTTATGTGACTCTGTGCTCTATGTGCCTACGTGCTTATGTGCTTTTGTGTTTCCGTGTATCTGTGGCTATGTGCCCATGTGTTTATGTGATATGTGTTTCGACGTGTTCCTGAGCTTTAGTAAGTAGTAGACGTGTGAGGTGAGATTCGATTTTGATGTGTCTGAGACCTACGACGATGTCTGTTGCAGACCATGTCGTCATCCGGACACCGAACCCCACTTACTCGCCAAGAAAAGAGAGACAGACGTGTTGCTTCTATCATCGCCAAACAAGTAGCAAAAGTTGTTAGCGATGTTTACGAAAACGTCAGCAAATCATCTGAGGAGTCGAGAACTGAAGCTCCCAAAGATGCTGCCAAGACTGTTTTCAGCTTCAAACAGTTCAAGGCATGCGGACCAAAGGAATTTACCGGAGAAGATGGCCCCACCGCTATGTTTCAATGGTTTGATTCCATCGAAGTCACCCTGCGCCAAAGCGACTGTCCTGAGAATCTCCGCACACTCAATGCTACTGGCGTCTTCCAGTCCCGTGCTCTAGACTGGTGGACGGCCGAACGAAAAAAGCGCGGAAATGATGCAGCTTACGAGTTGACATGGAAAGAGCTGAAAGCCATTATAATGGACGAATTCTGCCCTCCCCATGAACGCCAAAAGCTGGAGGACGAGTTTTGGAACATTAAGCAGAAGGATGGAGACAACGCTGCCCTGACTGCTCGCTTTAAACAGCTTAGCATCATCTGTCCCGATCAAGTCAAGACCCCAGATCAAACCATCAAGAAGTACATTCGAGCTCTACCCAACTGTGTAGCCGACTTTGTTCACGCTGCCAAGCCAGCAACGATTGAAGAGACTTACCTACTCGCCGCTGAGATCAATGACAAGCGAGTGAAGTCTGGTTTTTGGGATAAGCGTACCAAGTCTCTGCACTAAGCCACCGCAGCACCCACCGACTCATCTTCTCAATCCTCCAAGTCGTCAAGAAGAAGAAAGAAGAACAACAACAGCTCCAGCAACAAGAGTTGTGCTGCCGCAACAACTGCTGCTCCTCTACAAGCTGTACCAGCTCAGCAGCAACAGCACCACCGCTCAGCTCCAGTGATCAATGCACCGCCAGCGAAGCGTGCATACACAGGTCCTCACCCACTCTGCCCGACATGCTCGTATCATCATCCAGTGGGTCTAGCCTACCGTTTTTGCGCTCACTGCAACCTTTACGGTCATTTCACTGTGAACTGTCGCTATGGTCCCCGTCAAGCCCCAGTTCAAGCCACTGTCAACCAAGCTCTACTCCCCGCCCCTCAAGGCCAACAAGCAGCTCAAGCACCTGCAGTCAATGCTCGAGTCTGCTTTGCATGTGGTGATCCTAACCACTTTGCAAACAGATGCCCAAACAGGGTGGTTAAGCAAGAGCCCCAGCAGCAACAACAGCAGCCTCAGCAACAACAGCAAGCAGCCCATGCTCGAACCTTCAACATCAATGCCCGTCAGGCTCAGGCAGATAACAACGTGGTTAATGGTACGTTCCTTGTGAATGGTATTTATGCATCATGTTTGTTTGATACTGGAGCCGATAACTACTTTGTGTCGTTTGAATTCGAGAAGCTCCTTAGTCGTAAGCGCTCTTATCTGTCCTCGTCATTCGAAGTCAAAGTCGCTACAGGAAGAACTGTCGCAGTTAACTCTGTTCTTTGTGATTGTACTCTTGAGCTCAACAATCACATCTTTCCAATCGACCTTATTCCTATGCGACTCGGATGTTTCGACATCATAGTAGGCATGGACTTTCTTCGCGAAAACCATGCTGAAGTTGTGTGCTTCGAAAAGATGATTCGATTCTCGCTCGCAAACGGTGATCTTCTACGTGTATACGGTGAAACAGCGTCGAAAGGTCTCAAGCTCATGTCGTGTATTCAAGCCAGCAAGTATCTCCGTAAGGAATACCGAGCCTTCTTGGCCAACATTGTAGTAGCGGAGAAGGAAAAGAAAAAGAAAGCCGAAGTCAAGGACGTTCCAGTGGTTCGTGAATTTCCTCAGGTGTTCCCTGATGATCTTCCTGGACTACCGCCAAGTCGTGATATCGACTTTCGTATTGACCTCATTCCTGGAGCTAACCCCGTTGCCAAAGCTCTTTATCGAGTCGCTCCATCCGAAATGCGGGAACTCTCGAACCAACTCCAGGAATTACTCGAAAAAGGCTTTATTCGCCCAAGCACCTCTCCCTGGGGCGCGCCAGTCCTTTTCGTCAAAAAGAAGGACGGGTCGTTCCAGATGTGCATCGACTATCGGGAATTGAATAAGCTAACCATTAAGAACCGATACCCTTTGCCCCGAATTGACGACCTATTTGATCAGCTACAAGGTGCCAAGTGTTTCTCGAAGATCGATCTACGTTCAGGCTATCATCAATTACGGATTCAAGAGGAAGACATCCCCAAAACCGCTTTTCGAACCCGATATGGCCACTATGAGTTTGTTGTTATGCCGTTTGGTTTAACTAACGCACTAGCGGTCTTTATGGATCTGATGAATCGCGTGTGTAAGCCTTTCTTAGACCGTTTCGTCATCGTGTTCATTGACGATGTCTTGATCTATTCCAAATCGAAAGCCGAACACGCGCAACATCTACGTTTGGTTCTCGAGTTACTTCAGGGGAACCAACTCTACGCCAAGTTCTCCAAGTGTGAATTCTGGTTAGAGGAGGTTCAGTTTCTGGGTCACATCGTGAATAGTCAGGGAATACACGTCGATCCCGCGAAGATTGAAGCCGTCAAAAGTTGGATTACACCTAAGAACCCGTCTGAAGTTTGTTCTTTTCTCGGACTAGCAGGCTATTATCGACGATTTATTGAAGGATTCTCCAAAATCGCTGTGCCACTTACCGCTCTTACTCATAAAGACAAGCCTTTTGTGTGGGGAACCGCACAAGAATCTGCCTTTCAAACCTTCAAGCACATGCTGTGCAACGCTCCGATTCTTACGCTGCCCGACGGAAGCAACGATTTCATTGTCTATTGTGATGCTTCCAACCTTGGTCTTGGTTGTGTCCTCATGCAGCGAGACAAGGTTATAGCTTACGCATCTCGACAGCTCAAGATCCACGAGAAGAACTATACAACCCATGACCTCGAGCTAGGCGCGGTTGTCTTTGCATTAAAGATTTGGCGACACTACCTGTATGGCACTAAGTGTACAATCTACACTGATCACAGGAGTTTACAACATATCTTCAATCAAAGGGAACTTAATATGCGTCAACGCCGATGGGTAGAACTCCTCAACGATTACGACTGTGAGATTCGCTATCACCCAGGCAAAGCAAATGTCGTTGCCGACGCGCTCAGCAGGAAGAGTTACGTGCTCAGTATCCGAATCGTTCAAGCCCAGCATAACCTCGAAGCCCTTATTCGCGAAGCTCAACATGCTTGCTTTAATGAGCGTACGTTGAAGAGAGAGAGGATCTATCACGATGGAGCTCAGTTAGTAAGCAAAACTGATGGGATATTCTACTATCTGGACTGAATTTGGATCCCTAAACGGATCGATTTGCGAAAGATTATCATGAATGAAGCCCACAAATCTCGATACTCCATTCATCCCGGTGCTGACAAGATGTACCAGGATCTTCGTTATAAGTACTGGTGGCCGGGCATGAAACGTGATATCGCCCTTTACGTTGGAAGTTGCTTAACTTGCGCAAGAGTCAAGGCTGAACATCAAAGACCTTCTGGCTTACTCGAACAACCGCCGATACCTATATGGAAGTGGGAGAGTATAGCTATGGATTTCATAACGAAACTCCCGCCCACGCCATCAGGTCACGACAGTATTTGGGTTATAGTTGA
This sequence comes from Helianthus annuus, assembly GCF_002127325.2. Taxonomy (NCBI): domain Eukaryota; kingdom Viridiplantae; phylum Streptophyta; class Magnoliopsida; order Asterales; family Asteraceae; genus Helianthus; species Helianthus annuus. Next base: position 140,033,416 of record NC_035442.2, read on the forward strand.
TCGTCTAACAAAATCAACCCACTTTTTGCCAATACGAGAAGACTACAAGGTGGAACGATTAGCCCGAATCTACACCGACGAGATCATTTGTAATCATGGTACGCCTCGCAACATCATCTCTAACCGTGATGCTCGGTTTACTTCTCGGTTGTGGGAAACGTTTCAGGCGGCTCTTGGTACGTCGCTTAATCTGAGTACTGCATTCCATCCACAAACCGACGGACAGACTGAAAGAACAATCCGTACTCTTGAAGACATGCTCCGAGCGTGTGTCATAGATTTTGGTGGTAGTTGGAACAAACACCTGCCACTAGTCGAATTCTCGTATAATAACAGCTATCATGCCAGCATTCAAATGGCACCATTCGAGGCTTTGTATGGAAGGAGATGTCGATCGCCTATTGTGTGGCACGAGATCGGTCATTCGCAACTAACCGGTCCCGAGATTCTACAAGAAACGACTGACAAAATCCACCAGATTCGAGACAACTTGGTAAAAGCTCGGAGTAGACAGAAAAGTTACGCCGATAGAAGACGCAAGCCCCTTGAATTTGACGTTGGTGACTACGTACTCCTAAAGGTATCCCCTTGGAAGGGTGTAGTCAGATTCGGCAAGAAAGGGAAACTAGCGCCTCGATATGTTGGACCTTTTAAGATTCTGGAAAGGATCGGAAAAGTCGCCTACAGACTCGAACTACCGGAGGAACTCAGTAACGTCCACCCGACTTTCCATGTGTCTAACCTCCGAAAATGCCTTGCTGATCATGATCTAATCGTACCACTCGACGATCTTCAGGTCAACGAAACCTTACACTTCGTGGAAAAGCCCGTCGAAATCATGGATCGCCAAACCAAGCAACTCAGGCGCTCACGCTTCCCTATCGTGAAAGTCCGATGGGAAGGCAAGCGAGGCGCGGAGTTTACTTGAGAACTCGAAAGCGACATGAAGGCCAAGTACCCGCAGTTGTTTAAATAGATCTGAAGCATCAAATTGGTAAGATGACTCACTGTGATGTGCAGCTTCGAGCCTAATTTCGGGACGAAATTCCCTAAACAAGGGGAGGCTGTAACACCCCGTGTTTTCGAATGTCAAAGTCAAAGTCAAAGTCCAAGTCAACTTTGACTTCTTTGACTGTTAATGTTTCTTTTTTTGCTTTTTTTGTATTATGTCGAGTAAGTGTTGTCTAAATGAAATGATCGAATGTTTAATCAATGCGACCGATTTACGACTGTGAATAATAGGAAGTAACAATGCGGTAAAGTTAATCAAACGATAATCAAGTTAATCAAATCAATCAATCGAACTCGAGGCTCGAACTATGCGAAACTGGTGTGGTAATAGTTACGTGTGTGTGTGTGCCTTATGTGTTACTTGTGCATGTTTACTTTATGTTTTGTGTGGTATTCAATCGAATCAATCGAAACTCGAACCGAAACTCGAAAGGCAATCAAACTCAATCGAAATCGACATCGGAACGTGACTTATAGGGGATTGTATGTTAGATATAGTAGTTGGGACTGAAAGTAATTTGACTAGGAACTCTATCGTATTCATATCATCGTCTATCGAAATCGAAATATCGAAAACCGTCGCGAAACATTCGAAAAGGGGTTGCTGATCGAACAGGAAGCATCCTGATCGAACAGGCCAGCCGATCGGCTAGCACTTTCCTGGCCGATCGAGCAGGCCATTCGATCGGAGATCCTGGCCGATCGGTTGACACTTTCCTCTTTTGGAGCCTATAAATAGCCCTGTCATTGTCACTCTTTCTACTTTTGGAAAGCTCTGACCGAACCAGCCTTGTTCTTCACCTTTTCTCAGATTTCTCTCAACTCCGGTAAGTTTTCACTTTAATTCTTGTACGTTTTTTTATCATTACACGACTCTACACCTTTCTATCTTTCAAAACTTGATTTCTAACCGTGAAATCACCAAGATCTAAGTGTTCTTGGGTGATGTCATTATGGTGTTCTTGAAGAACATCATACTTTGGCCTCATTCAACCATGAATAGCTTAGATCTGACCGATTTCCACATAAACAACTAGGATTGTAAGAATCTTAACATTTTCATGGAAGTATTTCCAACTTTTCTTCAACATTTTACACTCAAAACCTTAAAAACCGATAGAAACGGAGCTCGAATCAACTAACTAATCATTTTAACGGTTAGAAGGTTCAAGATTCGGATACTATCTACAAGGTTCACCGATTTCGGGTTAAACATCAAACTACCGTTCCGAACAGTTCACCGGCCGGACTTGGGTGATTCCTGCCCGAACCGGTGAAGCAAGTAAGAACCCACGTTCTACGGTTTAACTCGTTGTCAAAATACCTTAAAATCATGACAAATAATCAAACAGCCAAGTGTTAGACGAAAGGCCGACCATGGCAGAAATGCTGGCCGAACGGCTAGGCTGTTTGAACGAGCAGCTCAGTCGATCGGACATACCAGCCGATCGGCCGGGCCAGCCGATCGGCTAGCACATGGTTCCACACTTTTCAAATTTCATGAAGTATGCTATTGACGAAGTGATGTTCGACCGAATATGCTACTCGATTGGTAAACATTACTCTTCGTATCATGAGATACTATGCTTCAACACTTAATCGATTTTACAACTCATTCGTAGTAAGGAGTGCCAGTCGATCGAACAGGCCGTTCGATCGAGTGACATTCAGCTGAGAACTACTTCTGAAGTTCCTAACCGATCGGCTAAGCCGGCCGATCGAACAAACCGTTCGATCGATCAACCTAAAGGGTAAGAACACTTCAGTGTTCTCAAATACTACAACAAAAACTTCAAAAGTTCAAACCATCATACACAAACACATCAGAGGAAGAAACAATCCACTCGAATGGACCAGCCGATCGAGCCTACCGGCCGATCGAACAGGACTGTTCAAACGGACTTTCAAGCCGGTCGAACAGCCCGTTCGATCGAACCTGCTTTTCAATCGACCAGACTATTCGATCCCTTTACACTTGTTTGCATTTCCGCGTTACTCATCGTTATGTTATCGAACTATTCAGGCTAACCCTACTCTCAGCGCTCGTTTCAATCCATAACCAATCACTGTGAGTATACTCGAACCCTTTTTGCTTTAGCACTTTTGGGTGTTACATACGTTACTTATCAAAATCACAATCGAACACACTATTCAAACTACTTGAACGCTAACCGATTGCATGTATTAACGTGACTAAATGTGTGCTTGTTATTATGTTTACACGTGGAATGCTGTCTACCTGCCTTAGCAACGTAGTACTATAGTTTGGACTCAGCACCCGTTCACACGGGGGTTGTTAAGGACAATTACTTGCATGGTTTACGGTGGTAATCATGTATTGCGAACTGTCTCGGACAGTCAACCCGCAGTCATTGGTATCGATAGGTCCATGTCGATAATTAACATGCATCATTTCCCTCTGTGTACGTGCTGGTTATGCGTAAACTATTCGAACTCTATATGCTATTATCAAACTTGTGTGCTCACCTTTACATTTTATGTATTGACTTTATTTTAACGTATGTGACAGGTGTTTAAGGTATTTGCTTGCTAGGGAAGTGAAGCTAGAATAAGTCTCTAGAGGCCCCCAACAAATAGTTGTCTGTCAAGAACAAGCTGCTAGTGCATAGTTGTCTGTAGATCTTGCCAGTCAGGGTCTTTAGGGGCATTGAACAATATTTATGTTTAATTTGAATCTGAGTTGTCGGAACAGGATTTAATTGTTTGGATGTTATCTGTAATAACTTGTTATTTATTCGGGATACGGTATGGGACGTATCATTTTAAACTGAATTTGTATTAATAGTTGTTGTGGAAACTTCTGGACAATCTGTTTCGCTCAGTGCCGCGCCCCGATGATTCCGCCATCGGTTGGGGTGTGACAATATTAATATCATGGACTAATAACACATAAAAAGTATATTATTATCATATATAAAATAATTGAAGTAATCATTAATAACTAATACATGAACAATATATTAATATCATAGACTAATAATACATTAATTCATCAAGTACTGTTTGTCTGTTTAGTATTTACGAATTAGATCTATGTAATCATGATTCATAATAAATAAAAAGCATTAATTCATGCCATCTATGTAATCAACAATTTACAACAACAATAAAAGAATTATTACCGAAAAGTCTTGATGGAATTGGAAAAGGAATGGCCGTAGAAAGCTACGGGCAGGAGTACGGGAAGTCTGGAAGAAGATGAATGATAATTTGGTATTAAATTGTGATTAAGTTTATTGTGTGGTGAGTATTCTACTGGTAAACAAATAAGAGTTAAAATATATTTACTAAACTATCCATCATTTATATACAAAGTGTGTAAGTATTTAGGATATACAATTTAGGAAAAATAATCGGGGGACGATCCTGTATAATTTAAAAAATTTCGGATGAAAAATCGAAATTTATACACTTCTAATTGAAACATTGGGGGGGGGGGGTTTGCACCCTCGGGCACCAACTATCGTTTGCCCCTGGTCAAATGCAACAATTTCTATATAATCAAAGCATCTCCATAATAATATAGACCGCTCATACATGGATCTGGAACGACTTAAAACTTATGACACGTTGATTAAAATAATTAAAAAAGCGAGATAACTTATTTTAACTTTTTTAGTTAGTTATGTTTTTTTATTTTAATTTTATGTATGTTTTTATTAATATTTCATGTATATTTGTAATTTAATGTTTATTTTTTTGTTTAGTTAAATTAAGTTTAAATAATATTCTATTATTAAAATATATACTAAATATAAAAAAATAAATTATTATAAAAGTAATTTGGTTTTTATTCTTTAATTGTAAAAGTAAGTGATGATGTGGAGTGTGAGGTGAATGATTGTAGAAGTTTGGTATAGTGAGAAAAATGAAGGGTTTTAAATGATGTTTAAAATCTAGTGTGTCACGTTGAGGTTGAAATTTGTGTGGTGTGGATGTTCTAATTGTACTACTAAACTACACATATTTTGTTCATCACGTGGATTGAACAATCACTATATGGAAATGCAAAATCTTATTTAACACCTTGGTATATGCTACTAGAAAACTGGCCATTTGCCCTAGTCACTTCGGTCGTAAATCGTGTTTTGCCACTGAAATTGCGACAAGAATATTTGCGAACTGATTTGCGACCGCCCATTCCTTTTTGCGACGGGACATGATGAGCCTTTATAGACGATTTAGGGTAATATTTTTTAATGATAAAACGTGCATCACCTAGGGATGGCAATGGATCGGGTATTGGTAATCCCATACACATACCCGGGTATACCCATTAGTTTGTTAAAAGATATACGTTGGAATTTGTAAATACATTTTTTACTATTATAATTTTTATATAATTTTATATATACAACAACTATTATAAATAAAAAAATATACATTACATACATATAAGTTTTATCGTAAATTAATAATAACTTTATTATACTTATACACTTACATGTATATACTTCACAACATAAAAATATAAATACTATTATCAAATGCATATACTAAAAGAAAATTTACTTTTTCACATTATGAACATACTAAAATAAATTAACAATAGACAAGTGTTAATGGAAAATAAAAATATAAGTTAAAAAAATCGGATATATAGTTCAGGTAAACGAGTATGTGGTTTTGGGTAATCGAGTTGGGTATCACCTAACCCCATAACCGACCCATACGCACGAAAATTTTTAAAACTAATACCATACCCGGCCCAATACCCGTCAGGTATTGAGTATACCCGTCCAATTTGTGTCGGGTTTCGGGTATTAGTATGGGACTCGGGTATTTGCCATCTCTAATTATTCACCAATGACAACGGGCATATTGGGCCATACATGTCTATGTTGGCCTAACTTGTTTTTGCCCCGCCCGCGTTGCGGGGCAATAAGCCGAAAATTTCTCTCTCATAACATGTTTGGATGTGTTTCAGTTACTTGTACATATCATTCATAACACGATCTCAAAAAAAATAAAAATATATCGAGTCAACCAATTAAAACAAAAACACTACTATACTTTTACTAAAAAATAACTAAAACGATGGAAAGACTATAATTTTAAACTGGAAGCAAAGTTGTAATTTTTCAGAACAAATGGCATGTACCAGGCATGCCTGGACGAATAAAAATTACACCTATGCCCGCCCGCGTTGCGGAGCGTTAAATCAAATATTTCTTAGTTTCATAACATATATGAATGTGTTTAGGTTACTTTTACATACTACATATAACACGATCTAAAAAAATATAACGAGATAACCAATTAAACGAACACAGTACCATAGTTTTGCTAAAAAATTAAAACAATAACAGGTCTGTAATTTTGAGTCGGGGGTAAAATACTAATTTGTCAGGACAAATGAGCGAGTGTTAGACAACTGCATGACACAATAAAAGTTACATTGAATCAACCAAGCAAAATAAAACAGTACTATAGTTTTGCAAAAAAAAAAGTAAAACGATGGCAAGATTATAATTTTTAACTGAGGAGAAATCGTAATTTTTGAAATGGGAGCGAAATCATAACTTTGAACAGTGGGCAAAATCGTAAAAGTATTTTGAACTGGGGGCGAAATCATAATTTTAAACTAAGGCAAAATCATAATTTTGATCTATGAGGAAAAACATAATTTTATTTTGAACTGTGGGCAAAAACATAAATTTGAGTTGGGGGCAAAATCGTAATTTTGAGTTAGGAGCAAAAACATATTTTTATTTGAACGGGGGCGAAAGCGTAATTTTAGACCGGGGGGGGGGACCGTAAATTTAAACTGGGAATAGAATTAGAAATGAGTTTTTGAACTGAGGGCAAAAGCGTAAATTTTGAGCCAGGGCAAAAATATAATTTTATTTTGAATTAGGGGCGAAAACGTAATTTTAAACAAACGACGAAACCGTAATTTTAAGTTATGAATAAAATTAAAATAAAAATTGGTTGGTCCAACAGGGGAGTGCCAGACAAGACAAGTCTGGCACTATTCCCTCAACTCCTTTTTGTATATGCTAAGGGTAAAATCATAATTTTGAGCTATGGGGAAAACATAATTTTATTTTGAATTGTGGGCGAAAACGTAAATTTGAGGTGGGGGGGCAAAATCGTAATTTTGAGCTAGGGGCAAAAACATATTTTTATTTTGAACGGAGGGCAAAAGCGTAATTTTAGACGGAGGGCGAAACCATAAATTTAAACTGGGAATAGAATTAGAAATGGGTTTTTGAACTGAGGGTAAAAGCGTAAATTTTTAGGCAGGGCAAAAATATAATTTTATTTTGAATTAGGGGCGAAAATATAATTTTAAACAAAGGACGAAATCATAATTTTAAGTTAGAAATAAAATTAAATTAAAAATTGATTTGGTCCAATAAGGGAGTGCCAGGCCAGCTGTCTGGCACTATTCCCTGAGCTTCCTTTTGTATATGGAGAATAATAATAGGTCATAGTATGTTATCACGAATCAAATCTATATGGGTCAAAAGATATCATTGACAATTTACAACTTGTTTAGTTTTTCCCTTGTCTGCGTTACGGGGCACTAAGTCGAATATTTCTTTCTCATAACATGTACATCTGTGTTTCAACTACTTCTACATACTACTTATAACACGATCTCAAAAAAATTACACCGAGTCAATCAATTAAAACAAAAGATTACTGTACCTTTATAATTTAAACTGATGGCAAAATTGTATTTTCTTAGGACAAATGAGCGTATGTCAGGCAGCCGTCTGACACGAATAAAAATTGCACCGAGTCAACCAATTAAAAAACACATTACCATAGTTTTGTCAAAAAAGAAAAACTAAAACGAACGTATAACTGTAATTTTATACTAGGGGTAAACTCGTAATTTGTCAGAGAAAAAAAAACAAAAAAAAAAACGGCAAAAATGTAAATTTAAACCGAGGGCAGAATCATAATTGAGCTGGGAGGGGGAAAAACAATTACAAAACTGTAAATTTGAATGGGATAAAATCGTAATTTAGCTGGAACAGTAGGAAAATGCCAGGCAACTGCTTGGCGCTATTACATGCCGCCCATTTCCTCCAATTGGCCGGGAAACACTATTCCCTGCCATGCCTTTTGTTGTTATAGTCTGCCTGGAACTATTACGTGCCGCCCATTTCCTCTGATGGCAGGGAAACACTATTCCCTTCCATGCCTTTTGTTATGCCTGGCACTATTATGTGCGGCCCAATGACAGAGAAACACTATTCTCTGCCATGTCTTTTGTTGTTATAGGTAATTGCCGTCTATTTATTTATTTATTTTATTTTGTATTTCACATTTTTATGACCAAAAGATTGTCATAAAGTTAGACTGTAGTGTATTATTTTGTTTTATTATAAATATATTTTTTGTTTCATTATAAAAATATAAATTTTTTTACGGCTAACAAACTCGGTCAAAAATATGCGACCGATTTGTGAAACCCATAATATAAGTTTTATTATTCATATAATTTTTTACAAAAGCTGTCACAAAAATTGAGACAGATGTGCGACTATATTATATTTTTAGTTTTTAATCTTTTTAACCATATATTTTCAAGATTGAAAACGATGATTTGACCGGTCTCACCGTCATTTGTACTTTGTTTAAGTACGATCATTTTTGTTAGTCGCAAATTGCGTTCGCAACTGCCCAATTTTCTAATACGTACTGACCGTTATTGTTTTGTTTGTTTGACTTTGTATATATTTGATTCAAATTTGATTTTGATGTTACATGTTCATGTGTATGTTATTTTAAAGGGAAAATTACCAGCATAGCCGTTTGATCAAGCCAATTTCGAAAATGGCCATTTGACCAGGCATAATGCACCCTCCCATGAAAGTGAACTCCCATAATTATGCACCTTCAATCCAACCATCAGCTAGCCGACACGTGTCCCTGCTGCCTGAAACGGCTTTATGCCGCCACGCCTGGCAGCCGAGCCGCTTCCCCCCCAAGCCAAGCCGCTTCGCAGAATGCCTGATTTATGCCGCTTTGAGGACTGCCAAGCCGAGCCGCTTCATGGTAAAGCCGAGCCGCTTTACCCCATTCCAAGCCGCTATAGTCTGAATTTAAGCCGCTTTACCCCCCAAGCCGCTATAACCTGTGCTCAAGCCGTTTCATCCAACATCCAAGCCGCTACACCCCGGATACGAGCCGCTTCAGCTTCCCGCCAAGCCGTCTAAACCTATGGCCAAGCCGTTTCACCCTGGTCAAGCCGTTTCATCAACATCCAAGCCGCTACACATGTTTTTTTATTTATAATTTCATCAACATCCAAGCCGTTTCACCCTGGCTATTCTAAAACTTTCAATTAACATATAAAAGGAATTAACTTGGGTATCCTATCAGCTCCTGCCTGGAGGAAAAACTGGCTAAGACACTTTGATTGTAACATAGCGGCGCGGGTTCGAGTCACGCAGAGGGCCGGTCCGAACAGAAGGACCCCCTTTTTGTTTCTTTTTTTTGACTCTTAACTGAAGTAACTGAGTTTTCTAACTCAGTTAGTGGTTTCTTTTATAAAAACTAACCTATTTGGACTAACTAGGTTATTTTGAATGTATTAAAGGATCTACTAACTAGGTTAGTTTTCTACTAACCTTGTTAACCAAAAACTAATTTATTAAAATATTAGTTTATTTAATTTAATAAAATATTAAATTATTAAATTAATAATTAATAAAAAACAAAGATAAAAGAGATAAAAATGAATTCTATTCTTCACAATATTCAACCGAGTTATTAAATATATGGAGAGAAAGAGTATTTTGATATTTTTGGATTTTTTTTGATATTTTTTGAAGTTTTTTGATATTTTTTTGATTTTTTTTATATATTTTGATATTTTTTAAAAAATGATACTGTAGCGGCTCGGCTTGTACTTAACGCGGCTTGGCTTCTAAATTAGGCGGCATGGCTTGTACTTGTGGGCAGGCGGTGAAGCGGCTTGGCTTGGGGGGGAAGCGGCTCGGCTGCCAGGCGAGGCGGCATAAAGCCGTTTCAGGCAGCAGGGACACGTGTCGGCTAGCTGATGGTTGGATTGAAGGTGCATAATTATGGGAGTTCACTTTCATGGGAGGGTGCATTATGCCCGGTCAAATGGCCATTTTCGAAATTGGCTTGGTCAAACGGCTATGCTGGTAATTTTCCCTATTTTAAATGGCTGATACAATGAATGTGAGCTTTGTATATTTGAATTCATTAACTTATATGTATGGCTTCTAATGTAGCTTTGCTCTTATCACATACTTGTTAAACGCACATGACGTAGGTAACAACCTAATGTTTTTATGTGTACATATAAAAGAGGTCGATTCAAGTTGTGTTAAGAATAAAGGTCATAAAAGTTTTATAAACTAAATGGCTCATATACAATGACAGAATCAGAAATTTTTTCAAGTGGTTTGTTTTGCTAGATTCTCAATAATTTTCACTGAATTTTTTCATATCATACAAGTTTTACACTAAATCTTTCTATTTTTTCCTAACCAAGGGGGTTCCTGGGGGTTTCTGGGAACTCAGGAACCCCTGGATCCGCCACTACTCAAATACGTAGAAATCACATTTATTAGAAATGTTATGTGAAAGTTACTATAGCATGTGATAGTTAAGATATTTCAGGAACCCTCTGGGGGTTTCTGGGAACTCAGGAACCCCCTGGATTATGACATTGGAATATAGGTTGTTTGATATTTAACACCCGTTTATATATCAAGCTTTTAAAATTTTTGATGTAGATCTTTTTAAACTTTGCCATATAAGTTTTATACATATGTTAACACTAAAATCCTTTCCAAATTTTGAATGCCGAGGGCCTTTTAAGTTGCCTGTCACACACATGCATCTCTAAGAAGCTATGGATCTTCTACATGTTAATTTTATGGCTACTAATGAATCTATGTTACTCATTTTGTGTATGGTTTCTTAAAATTGTTGAGGTGTGTAGACTTCTGAAAAAGATTCATCAGTTATTCTTGATAACAATGATTTAAGTTATTAAAACAATGTATTTTTCTTTAAGTTTTTATTCAGAAAGTTTATATCTGGTTGATTGCAGTTGTTTCTCATGTTAACCCACTTACAATATTTGGCAAGTCAATATTATATCTATAATCTATTAAGTATATTAAAACAAAACATTTTAGTGCCTCTTGTCATGAACTTATTCATATTACTGCCACCTGTCCTTCAATTGCACCACCATTCTTATGTTTGAGCGCCAAAACAAGTTCACTATACTACCGTTTTTTTCTGACCAGAATATCAATCACGCACTTTCCTTTTTTGCTTCCCCCTTATATCTTTCAATCTCCTTGCAATCACAAACCCTAAATCACAAACCCACCTTTTAAGCACTTGCTGTGGATTTTCTAAAAGCAAGAGATATAGACTAAGAGAGAGAGAAAAAAAGAGGGCAGAGACACGGCGGCGGGTCTATGGTGGTCGGAGGAATGGTGTTGTCATTGCTAATCAACGTGTCGGGCTAGCCAAAGATACTGAAAGAATATTTGAGTACGGCGGTGCCGGAAAACAAGGCTGTGGTTGTTATAGGCGGCGACAGTCGTGGTCTTATGTTGATGGTGGAGGAGTGGCGGCGGTAGTGGTTTTGTGGTGGTTGAATCTTCATCTCAATCTTTCCCTATACCATCTAAGGTTTTACAATTTCGATTTGATTTTTTGAACTGGGTTTGAATTCGAATTAGATGATGAGTTTCATTGATTTTGTTTTGTGAGTTATGTATATGTATATTGTTATAGTTAGGGTTATTTCTTGGATGATTTTCTATGAGTTTAGAAATATGAGTTAAACCCTAAACGTGTTAGAATAATCTTGCATATTATGCGTAAGTTCGGGTTAAAAGTGACCAACTTACAAAGTTCGGGTAAAAAGTGATCGGGTTATAAACTAGGAGGTTTTTGGAGATAGTTTTTTTTAATCCTAGTTGAGTCAAATAGGTATCTTGGTGAACAAGTTATTAGGCTTATAAATAGAAGGATTTATTTGTAAACCAAATCGTAACAATTATCAATAAACAAGTTTAGATTCAATACGTTCTTTGGTATCCAATTCTAACAAAATGAAATTAAATGTTACTCTTACATGGGATTGAATTACGGAGGAGAAATGTTAAATTAGGGTTTCTAAGTTGTTATTGCCCGATTAATAATAATGTAATTTATGAGGGACTTATGAAGAAATCTCCATAACCTTGGATAACAGGTGAAAACAATTATATATGGTACACTTATGTTTAAACTAAAACACTTTTATACAAATTTTCTTCAAGCATTTTACATTTTTGAGTGGCCGTTTTCAGTAAGAAGATGGTCGTCCGAATCCCTCGCATCTCCACTTTCGCACCCTTGAACTGCATTTTTACATTATCCAGAACTACAAATCAACAATTCCAAAGAGGCGAGCAATGCTAATCTTGATTCTGTTAGGTTTAAATGTTCTTAGGGTTTGTGATTCGCATTCATTGTTGTTGTAGATGAGACGCCCCAATTTCAATCTATATAGGACCTCAATCGGTGAGTTTTCGCTTATTTAGGGTTTTTTGCTTTTTCTCTTAAAAATTGAGTGAACTACCTCTGTAGGATTTTTTTGCTTTGAATCTGTATGTTCTCATTTTAGTTTAGATGATGGGATTTTAAATGTGAATGATGTCGTATTGATAAAGATCACTTTAATTTAATGTTGCATGTCGTGAAATGGTAGGTATAATATGTAATCTATTCACCTTATGGCTGCTGTTAGCATCTCTTTTTAGAGACAAAGAGCTTTGTTCATCAGAATCAAGGTCTTTATACAAGAATTTAATAGATAATATTTTAAAGAATCCAGTAAGTTTTAATTAAAAGATTTTAATTCTGCATGGTGTTATTTGAAATCTGAATCTAAGCAATAAATAGGTACATAACTAATCATGGGGATTGGCCATAGAAGTTGAAGTTAGTCAGAAATCACTAGGAGTTGGCTGAGATTAACAAGTTACAATTAGTCTTGCAATCTCTTTCCTTATCTTCTAATGCGAACAGGTGAGGATAGACCTTAGAGAGTTCTGGGTTGTTTCCGGTTTAAAGAAGAATTCTAGATTTTAATCAGCTTCAAAGAAACTACGCATTATTTTGGAGCAATTGGGTTCCGAAAAAAATATGGCCGTGTGGAAAGCAGAGGTCAATAGGCTGCCTACGACCATGGTTTTGGTTAGAAGGCAAATCGGTATCCAAGAGTATTTGTTGTCCGTTATGTGGCGATGCCAGTGAATCAGCTAAACATGTAGTTACGACCTGTCATTTCTCTCAAACTATATGGCAAGGGGTTTCACAGTGGTACAAGGTTCCGTCTAATTATGCCTTCCACATTAGAGCTTCACACTGGGATTATACTTTTGTGAATTATATTATAATAATAATATCAATTTTTTAGCTAGCATTATGACCATTCATTAGTAAACGACTAAACGAGTCAAATTTTCAACCCCTACAAAAAGAATAAGAATGATACAGGTTCGTTGGGTTGCTATATCATGTTTGTCTACGATGATTGTACTTTCGTCATTGTGAATTTTCTTATTATTATTGCTGTTGTTGTGAATGTTGAAACCATAGGTACATTTTTCACTGGTGGTTAGAGATGGGCATAAAACCGGTTCCTACCCGATTCCAGTGGACCCGACCCGGACCCGGTTCCGGTTCCTACTCGATGCTCAGAGGAACCGGTTCCATGTAAAAAAAACCCGACGGGTATTACCCGTTTCTCATATTCTGTAAAAAAAACCCAACTGTGCCCGGTTCCTATCTGTACCCGGTTCCTACCCGTACCCGGTTCCTGTATGTACCCGGTTCCTATCTATACCGGTATATTACCGTTGGAACCGAATCCTATATGAATATGACCGTTGGAACCGAATCTTGAGTATCTAAAACACATTAAATGCAAAATATTACCGTTGGAACCGGTTCCTATATGACCGTTGGAACCGGTTACAGTATATTGTAGGTCCCCCGGAGGTTGAGGTTAAACCTTATCCTTGTTATTTTTAACACACTAGCAAGTGCGGAATCCAAGCTAGAGTGCAAACCGATAGTTTAGATGAGAACAAAAGCTACAAAGAGAAAGAGTAGACACACAAGATATCAAAGTTTTCCCTTGTATTTCAGTGGACACGGTTACAGCCCTTGACCAAACTGAAAATGCTCTCTACAAGACTTGATTCACTCACATACACTGTCTAACTACTTTCGGATGTCTAACTGTGAAATGAACCATACATGGGTATATATACCCATAACAGATTGATTGTGTCGAAGGATCAGTATGTCTGGTCGAAAGATCATCTATCGACCAGAAACCCTCCGAAGGATCCACATATACCTCGAAGGATGGTATATCCTTCGAGGTCCATTTGTATCCATCGAAGGTTATCCTTCGAGGTCATCGAAGGATATAAGCAATCCTTCGATGACATCCTTCGAATCAGTCAAACTTACAAACTGAGTGTTGACTGTTTGGCCAAGTCAAACCAGGAGGATGGTTGACTTGGTCAAACTTACATTCAAACACATATACAAACCAATAAATGACGTAAACAAGACTAACAAAAGACATCGTTTTATATCATTACAAAATACAGACAAAGTACAGACACAAGTGCACCAACAAACTCCCCCTTGGCTGTAGCTTTGTCTCAATCTTCGAGTCTTTAAGTCTCGGACGTCCTTTCAACTGTCAAGTGATGCGATGACCATGCACTTCCCGCATTAACCAGTAGATTGAAGCAGTACAAGGCCATCTTCTGAAACTTCATTGCTTGTTCATGATCTCTAACCAGGTAGTTGATCTCGTGATCCTTAAGAATAATAATATCCGACCTGGACATGTTAGTAATCCACATCGGATCTATTATTCGAAAGTTCTCTTGACTATCTCGGAATAAGATCACGGCTTCTCCAGTATCCGCATCATAAACCCAGCAACGAAAGTTCCCCAGAAAGTCAGTCTTCATTTTCAGCAAAGGTATCTTCTTCATCAACTTTGGAGGATCATAAACAAAACGATAGCGAGCAGTGTTGGTTTCTGGATCAAGCGTAAACCTGATCTGCTCGTATCGAGGAAACTGCGGCTTGTATAGCGGATCCTTCCAACCCCTTCTTCTTTCCAACCTGATTTTCTTTGCAAACAGATCCACCATCTTTTCTTCGACTCGATTAATAACATTTAGTTGAGCCAAAACTGCAACATCATAGTAAGGAAGTGACAGAATGCTGAGAAGAGACCTGAAGTACTGAAGACCGCATTCTCGCTTCACAACCATGCAGTGAAGTTCCTTAATGAACATCCAACTAAAAATACGACCTCGAGCTTGATTCTTTTCCAGACTCATGTAATTGACCTGATCTAACGGAGCGAGCGGAGGAGGATTCATAGCTAGGAAATCCGCTCGCCATTCGTTCACTGTCTTCTCACGGTTTTCTTGAGCTGTAGGAGAATCTGAAGAAAGATTAGAGAATTCTGCTGTTTTTGCTGCCACATACTCATCATCAAGAGCATTAACCTCCGCATTATCTTGCCCAACATAGACAGGACGTTCCGGATCCGAACCGATGAAGATTTCATCAATTGTAGAGAAATCGGTTTGGTCCTGAACCAACGGAGTAGCATCAATCATGTTCACATCAACTTCATTCAATTCCGTCAGAGCCAGTACCTGTTCATCAGACATTTCGGTAACATGTTCTCCCTCTTCTAACAGTTCACCCGTGACTGGATGATACTGATGAACAGCTGAGGATTCAGGGAGATCTGCAAACGTTTCTGGTTCCAGACTAACATGTTCAAGCCCTGTCGAAGTTTCTAGCGTTTCGGTCTGCTCAGATGGGCCAGTAGTAGCTGTTGAAGGAGCAGTAGGAGCAGCTTGAGATGTATCAGACCCACCTGCAGCATCGGATGCAGTTGCACCGGAGCCTAAGGCAGCTGGTTGATCAGGATTTGCTGCATCATCGTCTTTGTCATCGTCACGCTTAGAGGGAACGATGTCTAATGCTTTGCACCTTTCATTCCACAGCGTACCTACTTTGTGTTCCAACTTCTTGAAATTTGCTTGAACAGGCTTGAAGCCTTCTATTAATCGATCATCGCGATTTTTATAGCGCTCTGACAGCTCTTCATGCTTCTGCCTTAACGCTTTTGCCTCATTCTCCAACACAGTACTATGCCTTTTCATTATCTCGACCTCCCTATCACGAGCCCTGTTGGCTTCTTTCAACCTTTCAATCTCTATAGCCTGTGCATTTATCTTAAGATTCTGGGCATCAACAATTGAGACTAACTTGTTGTGTGCCTCCACATCCCGTGTTCGCTGCACACGATACTCTTCAATCGTTCTTGTATGCCGACCGACTATGGAACCCAATTCACTGACTTGTTCAATCAGGAATTGAATCTTTTCAGCTTCAGATAAAACAGACAAAGTCTCTGCCAGAGTCGGTCGCGAAGGCTCAGGTCCTGAAGAGCCAGACTGACCAGCCTGACCAGAAGCACCTGTTGGACCAGTAATAACAAGAGGAGGTCGGACATGTGTACCTGAGACGGGAGTTGCAGGCGGCTGTTGATCAACAGTCACCGTGCGCGTCCCAGAAGACGTCTGAGAAGAAGACATCAGCTCCAGCATCTCTGATGCAGTCAATTGATCACTAACAGGAGGTAGCTGTTGCTCTGGAGCCGTTGAATGCTGAATAGAAACAGGAATAGGAGCATCACCAGCAGTTTTCTTTGAAGCACGAATACCCTGTCTTTTTGCTTTCCTTTTTCTAATCAAACCAGGAGCGGCAGGGATATAATCCTCATCTTTGTCAGATTCTCCGGTTCTAGCCGTCTTCTTTATTCGTTCAAGACCACGGAGATTCCCGCGATTATCATAGACCTTTCGCATCCCTGGTGGAGGAGGATTATCATCCTCAGAAGACGACCCATCGTCACCAGAACCTCCTTCATCTTCAGACGACGAACTACTCTCATCTATCAACTTCCTCGGCTCATCTGCCTTTCCTTTACCTTTGTCAGTCGCAACATCGCCTGACTGACTTGCAGGGCCACCATCTCCACCTGCACTACCGCCTGTCTCACCAACTACAGTACCACTATCACCACCTGCACTAACACGAGCATCAGGATCGACAAACACTCCCTGAACTTCTTCTGCAGCAACATTAACATCAACTTCAACATGTGCTGCAGCACTAGAACTGCCAGCAGATCTCTTGCTTGATGCTTTGATTCCATTCTTAGCCCCGAGCTGCGTGTTAGCTAAAGCGATTAACCTTGGCTCTTCATCATCAGAATCACTCGCAGCTCGACGCCATTTGTTGTTCTGCGGTGCCTCGTAGTTCGGAACATCGAGATGACCAATAAGTTTTCTAATTGGATCCGATTCCTTATAGTTGGACATGGACTTGAAAATCAGCAGTGTACGTTCGTTCATTGGATTGACAGGTAGAACATCTGCCTCAGCCTTTGGAAGATCAGGAATCTGATCATCAATCATCATCTGCAGAAATCTAGGATATAGCCAAAACTTGGTAGATGTTCGTTGGGTTGCTGACGGGAGTGGCCTTCGAGCATTTTCCTTCAGATTGTTGAAAATATAACGTGATATGTTGAACGGCTTGTTCAGAATCAAAGCCGTAAACAATCCCGTTAATTCAATCGGCGACAGATCATATCCAGATCGTTTGTTTCTCAGGCAGTGAATAAGGATATGCAATAAGAGCTTGTATCGAAGCGGCATAAACCTTTTGTTGATCTGATTTGCAAGAACATTGTCGCTGTACCGTAGCCTCATCAGTAAGCCCCGCTGACATTCTAAATCAATAGAAGTAGAATCTTCTGGTTGATCTCCAAGCTGCAAACGTGCTCTGATGGTGTTCTCTGTAATTACCACGGGTTTCTCAGCAACTGATCCACTAATCACTTCCTTGTTCTCCACTGTTTCAACCACAGCCGAATTCCAGAACTCCTTGATATGAGACTGATAAGCAGTGTGCTGTGTAGTGATTGCATAGTTGATACGAGCGCGATGAAGATACTCCATTATTCCAGTGAATTCCGGACTGATTTTGCCTTCCGGTTGTAGATAAGCAGCCATGTTATGTCTAGGTTCAGACATAGATTCAACCTCAGATTTTTCCTTCTTCGTTGGCTTTGCCCGTTCTTTCCTCACTTTCGGTGCCATTTCTGTACATCAAAACAATGACACGTAATGAGAAACCAGTCAACCAGTCAAACAAGAATTTCACACTTAGAAAAATTTCAATTTCTTGAAAAATTTCTAAGTGTTGAATCCTTGAAGGATGCCATTTAGCCATCGAAGGATTGAAACATGGCTCGAAGGATGACAGACTGTTCGAAAGATATTACTTTCCTCGAAGGATGACAGCCTTATCGAAAGATCATCTTTCAGGAGATCAAAAATTTTGAAAGATATCTTGATCATCCGAAAGGTCTGATCAATCGAAGGATGAATCCTTCGAGAAACTTAGCATCTTTCGAGTCTCAATTCGAAAGATATTTTACAGCTCATCTTTCGAGGTTGAGAGTCAACATCCTTCGTGTTGATTTCCGGTGACACTGTTCATCGGCAATATTCCGGTGGTCATTTTAAGTTTAATTTCCGGTAATAGTTTTAAGTGGGTTTCAAAACTGTTTTATACCTGATAAAAACAACATCAAAAACCATTTAAACATCAACATCTAAGGTCTACCCGGACACTAAACCATACACAGCCACTGATTTAAACCATAAACCCAACAAGGTCTGTTTAACCCAACCCACAATCCTTGACATCAAGATTCAATCCAAAACTCTGTTATGAACTTTTTAAACATCAAAAACTTATCATTAACATGTTTACAACATTTACAACATTAGCACATTACATTTATCACATATCATTCATCATTTTCTGAAGTACAAAAACAAAGAAAAAATTAAAATGACATGATCAAAGAGGATTATCCTAACACAAAATGTTGTTTGTGTTGATGTTTGTTAAGAAAAACAGGATCATCCTACCGTGTTTGTTAAAGAAATCCTGATATCTTAACTAGTTTTGATTTTGGCAGAGTTTCGGGGTACACAGAGGGTTTTGAGAGATGAAATTTGAAACTGTTATGATGTTGTGAAGAAGATGACCTTTTTATACTCTGACCTCGAAAGTCGAACCGTCTCGAAGGATAAATGACCTTTCGAAAGATGAAAAGGTGTCTCGAAAGATCACCC
Source organism: Helianthus annuus (assembly GCF_002127325.2). Lineage (NCBI taxonomy): Eukaryota > Viridiplantae > Streptophyta > Magnoliopsida > Asterales > Asteraceae > Helianthus > Helianthus annuus. The sequence continues at coordinate 140,052,717 of NC_035442.2, forward strand.
TTGGGTCGAAGGATCCATATCTGGCTCGAAAGATACCAGATATTTGAAAGATCTGGATCGAAGGATACCAGATATTTGTGGGAATCCTCGAAGGATATCTTTCAACCTTATCCATCTTTCAACAAGGTCTGATCAGCTCGAAAGATCAAACTGGTCAAATCCTTCGTTGACCAATTCATCTTTCGACTGAGATGATTGACTTTCATTGACTTTCATTGACCATCTGATCTTTCGAGGGCCATTGCTTCCTCGAAGGATCAGATTTCCACCAACACTTTGGATTTTGGGAATTTCCAATTCAAACCCTTCAAAAATTTAGAGGTTTTCAGAATTGACCATTTTGAAAAATTGTCCGTTATGAAGTTCTGCAAAGGTTAGTTTTATGAGGTATCTCGGCTTGCCAGGTATCGGATCGAGCACCAACATCAGTTAATCAAAAATAATATTAAATTGAAAATCTTTTTGGATTTTTGATAAAATAAAAGACAACAATTTTAATATCCTTTGAATGTTATCAAACGACATCACCGCTAATGTCGTGCTGATATGCACCAAACGACAAAACTGTTTAAAATAAGACAATAAAAATTAAGCAGTAAATAAATATACACAAACACAACAATATTTTTGCGAGTTTCTGGCGAAGAGAATCATATCAGCTTGCGGTCTTTTGTCAAAACACATTTCCTTTTAAAATTCTTTTACAGACACGGATAAGTATTCTACCACAATTACCGATATTGTTATCCACTTAAACTCAGCGATCAAGTGTAATCATAATACAATGAGATACATTTAAGGTATGATTTATACTTACCGACCGGTGTTCATCCACTCACGACACATTCCCGTATCAAGGTATGCACGAGAGTTCATCTTACTGGGGAGTATACCATTTATCATCCGTTTTTAACGTATATAACATGTGAACAAGTCACTTATTTGAGTTGAAAACAAGCCCTATGTGATAGAATCACTTATTGATGAGGAACTTGATTTTCGATGCATGAGGGCACAGGAGTAAGTCCGTGAACAGGTCAGTACTTCCGTACAGCAGAGAGACGAACTTGACTCCCGGATAAATGTGATATTTTATCACTTATTTTGTATGGACATGTGATTGTTTATCACTTATTGAGGTCGAATGCAGTATGAATTATGTACACGTATGTATGGTATCATGGAAGAACTAGACTTTGTCTTTTATAGAAACAACCATAATACCCAGATGATAAACAGCATAAACCCCGAATATCTCAGAACCTCGGCAATCTATCAAACGAAATTTCGGTACCAAGACCATATGCCAATGAGCGGTTCCCACGCGGTTTTCAGTTCGTTATGTTTATATCTCCTGCATACTTTAAAATGATCGTGAGTCTACCGGTACATCATTAGTAGAGCTACTTATCATTTTCTTTTTCCTTTGATTTCTAGAAACATGTTTCGACCGACCTCTAATGTAATATCATTTTCTCTTATATTACCAAGAAACTCATTTTTGATTTTCTATTGTTTTTGTGTTTTTCTGAATTTTCTCCCCCTTAAATGCAGAAAGTAAATAAATTAAAGACATATTTTTGTATTTTTGTGGTTTTTCAGTGTTTTTGTATTTTTCTTAAAACTTTCTCCCCCTAAAATTCAAAAATAAAATAAAGTAAAAACATATTTTTGGATTTTTGGTTTTAGAAAAATATTTACAAAAACGATTTCCCGATGTCGGTTACTCTTGCTTCACCTTTATGCCGTTTACCAAAAGTAAATAATCAAATCTTGATTTATCAAATGCTTTGGTAAAAAGGTCGGCACGTTGGTGATCGGTATGAATGTGAACCACATCGATAAGTCTCTTTTCAAAGCAATCACGTATGAAGTGATATTTAATATCGATGTGCTTCGTTTTTGAGTGCTGTACAGGATTTCTAGTGATCTGTAAAGCAGCTTCATTATCAACATAAATAGGAGTAGTTAGGAATTCAAAACCGTAGTCCCGCATCTGTTGTTGGATCCATAGAATCTGGGAGCAGCAACTAGACGCAGCAATGTATTCCGCTTCACATGTAGATGTAGCCACACATGTCTGCTTCTTGCACTGCCAAGTGACTAGGCGATTGCCTAAGAACTGACATCCTGCTGTAGTTGATTTTCCATCTTTCTTGCAGCCGCCGAAATCAGAATCACTGTAAGCCTTGAGATCGAAGTTATCATCCTTAGGGTACCACAACCCGGTGTCAGGGCAACCCTTCAGATAACGAAAAATCCTTTTGACAGCAGTATAGTGAGAGACCTTCGGATTCGCTTGGTATCTAGCGAGAAGACAAGTTGGATACATAATGTCGGGTCTTGAAGCGGTGAGATACATTAAGGATCCAATCATAGCACGATAAAGTGAAGAGTCTACAGCATCCCCTTTTTCATCCGGAGTAATCCCGTGATTCTGCGGAAGAGGAGTAGAAATTGGCTTCGAATCGGACATCTGGAACCGGCTCAAGATGTCTCCGACGTACTTGGTTTGATGGATAAAAATTCCAGATTCGGACTGATTAACTTGCAAACCCAAGAAGAACGTCATTTCACCCATCGCACTCATCTCGAATCGATCTTGCATCACCTTCTCAAATTCCTTGCATAACTTATCATCAGTAGAACAAAAGATAATGTCATCGACATACACTTGTACCAACAGAAGATCTTCACCTTTTTCTTTGATGAAGAGGGTACAATCGATCAAACCCCGTCTAAACCCGTTGCTCAGCAGGTAGGTAGACAGTGTCTCATACCAGGCTCGAGGCGCTTGATGAAGACCATATAACGCCTTGTTAAGCAGTAAAACTCTGTCAGGATGTAATGGATCTTCAAACCCCGGTGGTTGCTCGACATATACTTCCTCTTCGACTACTCTGTGAAGAAAAGCACTTTTAACATCCATCTGGTACACCTTGAATTTCTTGAAGGATGCGTAGGCTAGAAAGATTCTAATAGCCTCCAGACGTGCAACAGGTGCATACACTTCATTGTAGTCAATATCTTCGATCTGACTGAAGCCTTGAACAACTAACCTTGCTTTGTTTCGGACAACAATCCCACGGTCGTCCTTCTTGCATTTAAATACCCAACGAGTTCCGATCTTCTTGTAGTTGTCGGGCCTATCAACCAATTTCCATACGCCCAACTTCTCGAACTGCTGAAGTTCTTCTTGCATGGCTTCCACCCAGGAATCATCTTTCAATGCCTCCTTCCAAGATCTAGGTTCTTCTTGGCTGACATAGCAGGCGAAAGACCAATCATTTTGTTGTCCCGATTCTCGTATCTCAGCATACAAGCCAGCATTTTCGTTATTTCTGATTTGATTCCTTGTCCTTACACCACTGAGAACATCACCTATAATATTCTGCTGAGGATGAATGTTATGAATTCGGGTTTCAGAAACTGGAGGAATTTCAACATTTGACCTCAAGTTATTGATATTTAAATTCCCGATATCATTCTGAAGCTGTTGAGTTGTAGAAGATGATGCATTGTCTTCTTGGATAATTGGCGCAGACACTGGATCCGTTGCTTCTGAAGTACCTTGAACCGGACGCGGTGCTTCACCATCATTTGAATCAACATACTCCTCATCTTCCGATGACAAATTGTAGTCAACAGCATCATTAAACACCTCATTTGAAACGAGATTGTTGACAGAAGAAGATGCTTGTGAGTCAACAATGATTGGGCGAGCTAACTGAGAGCCAGTCACATTCTCACTTTCAGACAACATTTGAGCAATTGCATTGTCATCATCAAATGTCGGCAGATTAAATGAGTCGAAAAGACCATCATAATCGAACATCCATGGATCTCCAGAAGGCTTCGGAGGATTAGAATATCTTTGAACTCTTACTTCACCCCATTCTTCAATCCTTTTGGTAGTCAGGTTCCATACTCGCAGATTAGGAGTAGCATACCCAAGGAAGTAACCTTCGATAGCTTTGGCACCAAACTTCCCGTCAGGCTCAATCATGGTACATGGTGCACCAAAAGGTTCTAGATATTCCAAGTCAGGAGTCTTCTTGTGTAGGAGTTCGAAGCACGTTTTGCCATGTCTTTTCACTGTGAGAACCCTGTTTAACGTGTAGCAGGCCGAGGCAACAGCTTCAGTCCAGAATCAAACTGGAAGCTGAGACTCAACCAACATGGTTCTTGCAGTCTCAATTAAGGTTCTGTTCTTTCTTTCAGCGACTCCGTTTTGTTGTGGCGTGTACCGAGAGCTGTATTCATGAAGGATTCCTTTTGCAGTGCAAAATTCATCCATAACCCTGTTTTTGAACTCGGTTCCGTTGTCGCTTCGAACTCGCCTCACCTTTAGATTATAAAGATTTTCCAACAAGGTGATCAAATTCTTTAGAATTTCTGGAGTCTCACTCTTGTGAACCATGAAGTCAACACATGAAAATCTTGAATAGTCATCAGTAACTACCAAGCAGAAAACCTCCCCGTGCACACTCTTGTGTTTGACTGGGCCGAAAAGGTCCATATGCAGACGTTCGAGTGGCATGTTTACAGTGTTAACCTTTTTCAATGGATGTGATTTCTTGATCTGCTTCCCTTTCTGACACGGCACACAGACATCTTGAAGTTGAAAATTCTTCACATTGACACCTCTCACCAGATTATTTTTGACAAGGTGATTCATTTTTCTGAGGTGAATATGACCCATCCGTCTGTGCCAAGAGATCGTCTCCTTTTCAGTGGCTTTTGAAATAAAGCAAGTAACTTGTTTGGACTGAGTTATTGCTTGGCTCATATCAAGGACATATAAATCATTAACTCTTGGTGCTGATAAGAGAATCCATTCTGCGGGAATCTTGAATCCTGGCTTCAGCACATAACAACCGGCATCATCAAAATGCACGGTGAACTTCTTGTCGCAGATCTGAGAAACACTCAGGAGATTGTGATCCAACTGTTGCACATAATTGATTTTGTCGAAACTCACAATTCCATTTGAGATCATTCCCTCGCCGGTGATATACCCTCCTTTGTCTCCAGCAAACGCAACATATCCTCATCTTATACTTCGCGCATCGAAAAGAAGACGATAGTCGCCCGTCATGTGCCTGGAAGCCCCACTATCAACAATCCAAAGACTATTAATAGTTCCTCCTGGAGCCGCCTGCACATGCAACTAACTTATCAGTTTGAGAGGGGGACCCAAGCCTTTGTGGACTTGGGTCGTCCTTGATCATCAAGGAAAGTGATTTCAATCACTTGATGATTAGGAAAAAGAACCTGTGGTGCTCCCCCTTATTGAATTACCTGTTTTTGTTTCCAAGCTGTTTGTCCTTTACCAGTATTTGTATTAATTGTTTTAGCATTTACTGGTTTTACAGTTGTAGATTTTGCTTGTACAGGTTTTTCTTCTTTGACCTCTGATTTTAAGGCCTTTTCAATTACCTTTTGATTCTTTTGCTTTAACTTCTTTTCCCTTTCTTTCAAGACACGTGAGTCTTGTTTCGGGGAAACTGGTCGTTTTTTGGTAATTTATTTCTTGGGGAGCACTCGTTTTTGCCTTCAACTTTTGCAGGTATGGGCAGTATCTTACAATATGCCCAACTGTGCCACATTCAAAACATGTTCTCTGCTCTACAAACCTCGGAGAAACATGTTGATGACCAGACGAAGAACCAGACAATGAACTTTGTGATCTAGACGTACTAGGACCTAAATCACATCCGTTGGTGTGTTGGGTGTAATTATTTTGATCATTTCGTTTTAAAATTCTAACTTGTTTTACAAAATCAACGTTAGATTTATCCTGAAATGTTTCAAGTTTGTCTGAACCAGTGGATCCAACAAAGTTCATTTTTGGTTCTTGTTTCTTAACAGGAGCTCTTTTATTTTGCACCTTTTGTTGTTGAACCTTAGGTTGCTCAACCCTTGATTGTTGAATTTTAGGTTGTGCAGCCTTAGGTTGAGTAGCCTTAGACTGTTCAACTTTAGGTTGTTGAACCTTTGGTTGTTCAGTCTTAGGCTGCTGAGCTTTAGGTGCTTGAACATTCTTGTTCTGAGCCTTCTTTCCCTGTACCTTACCCTTTCCGGAGTTGACTTGTTGTTTTCGCTCAATTGGTAGTTTTTGGTTTCCATATTGTTTTCTAATTTGTTCACATGGAATTGGATCACATTGAGTGACTGTAACTTTGCCACTTTTGTTCCCCAAAAACTTATCAGTGCATCCTTCAAAAATTTGCTCAATTAAATCTTGATTTACATTTTTAATTGGAAAATCTTTGTTAGAGTAGATTTTGCTATCTCCTTTGAGCGTATACAACAAGTTATTCCCTTCAGAGCTAACTACAAGGGATTCCATTGCTTTTGACATTTCAGTCTTACTCGGTTTCACTGGTGGATCACACAGAATGTGATTCTCGATAGGAATATCTGTTGTAACCGAGTTAGACTGTTGTTTCACAATTTCTTCAGATTCATCGTCCGAAGAATCAGCATCCTCAATAATGGGAGGACTCTGTTCCTTAACACACGATGAATCTGTCACATTCTCAGATTCTGATTTACCCGAGGATGATGTACCAGTTGTGAACCCGAGGCCTGCTGCAAAGTCATCTAGACCGAGTGGCACAGTAGGTTCAAAACGGGGCATATCCTCGTCATCAGGCAATTTGGAGTAATTGTGATTCATTGGGGGAGGACATGATTTGTAACCAATACATTTTGCATCCCCCTTTTTCTTTTGAACATCAATAATGTGATCCAAAACATAGCGGGAATTGGAATAGCTTTCCAATTTCTGCTTAATTGTCTCACATTCACATCGAGCTGTTGCTAACTCTACCATTTGCTTTTCAATTGTGTCAATTAGATTATTGTTAGCATGTTGTTTTCTCAAAACAGCCTTTTGTAATTCAGAAACATCATGTTTTAATGACGCAATTGTTGCTTTAAACTCCTTTTCATTTCTGGTTAAAAACAAGTTAGCTTCGGTTGCTTTAGAAAGATCTACAATCAATTCTTGATTGTGTTTGTGTGTAATTTCAAACTGAATTTCCTTTTCTGCATATTCTAAACACTTTGCACATTCAATAGGAGCAGAAATAGAGTCAGAATTAGTATCACATACCTGAGAAGTTTGACCTTCTACGTGAGCCATAAAGGCTGTATGAAAAGAAAAAGATCCATCTTCAGAGAAAAACTGAGCAAGCTTCTCGGAAGTTCCAGCAGATTTTTGGCAAAGAATAGATCTCCTCTTGCATAATGCTTCAGCTTCAGCCAAAAGCTCATCAACTTCCAAATCTAAAGCATCACTTGATAAATCACCAGCATCAAGTGATTCCCCATCCATGCTCCCACTATAACCCGAACTATCTTCATCTTCTGAAGATTCACCAGCAGACACGGGTTCCACTACCTTCTCAATCACTTTAGCATAGCATGCTGTTCCACCATTTCCTCCTTCTCCAAGCTGAAGGTTCCAGTTACAAATTTCATCAGCTTGAACAACCAATCCTCTGTGGGGATTAGTGTTTGTGGATCCAGATGCATTTCCTCCAACAGGAACTATTGATCTGACAGTATTGTTGTTCTGTTGCTGTTGTGGCTGTCCTTGATTCCTGAAGGGATTCTGATTGCCTTGCTTAGATGGCTTCTGACACTCCCGCTTGAAATAACCCTTTTCACCACAATTGAAGCAAGTGACAACATTCTTATCAAAACCATACTTGGTGTTGTTGTTGCTATCCAAGTTGGTTCTCCCCGTCCTTTCCATAAACTCCTTTGCTCTTCGAATTGCACTAGCAAGAGCCCATTTGATATCCATCATCTCAAACTCTTCTTTATCCACTTGCTGATAATCTTCATTGGTTAGATTGATATTCCCAATCTGACCTGCAACTAATCCACAATAAGCACTAACCAAGGTATTCAACATCTCCATATGCTCCTTGGCTATTTCGACAGTGACTTTGGAAAAGTTGGAAGTGTCTAATCTGACTGTGTTCGGATTGGAAGTGGCTTGAAAATTTGAAGAGTTTCCATAAAACCCTTGCTGTTGCGGTTGTTGCTGCTGAGCTCTGCTTGGGTCTAAGAAAGGCGGTGGTGTGAATTGCTGAGCTGTCTGTTGTTGTTGAGAAGAAGAATCTGGTCTTGAATACATCATCGTGTATGCTGAAGGATCAAACTGATTTGTTGTGGAAGGTCTGGTGTTTGAGATGAAAGCTGTTTGAAGCTTCGCATGTTGAGAGGCTGGTTTTTCTCCACTAATACCACCTGCAATCCCATAGTACATCTCTGGATTCTGAGGAGTTATTGTTCTTTTTGCCTTTAGCTTTTCTTCTACATCTTTGTTCTCCAATTTTTGAATTAACTCATAAACGGTGATTGTGTCCAGAACACCATTTTCTTTGAGAATTTCAAGATAACCGCTCCATTTTGCTGGTAAGCTATCAGCGAATCTCTTTACCATTTCTTGTGGAGTGGCAGTGACTCTGAAGGCAAACATCTCACTCAACAAGTGATGAAACCTTGTAGATAACTCTGCCAAACCCTCATTCTCCATACACGTGAAACCTTCAAACTCTTTCTTCAGTAATTCTTGCTTGATCTTTCTAGATTGAGCATTTCCTTCACATCGTAACGTGAGCATATCCCACAAGCTTTTAGTAGTCGTGCAGTAAACAAACTGGTGGTAAATGTCTCTGTGAAGAGCTTGTGTGAGAATCATGAATGCTTTCTTTTCTAACTCAAATTTCTTCTTATCATCATCAGACATAGTGCTGTAAGTTTCTGGATTGGATCCTGCAACTTCCAACTCATTTTCAAATGGGGTGAAGAAACACATCCATAGATCTTGACCTTGCCCCTGAACATAAGTTCTCAGCCTTTCTTTCCACCATCCCCAATCATTTATGTGATTTAGCTTTGGCGGTTTTGTGCTTGTACCAGTTTCACTGTCGTTCTGCATCATTGCTTGAATGCTGCTGCTTTGATTTGTGACCAATGCCCATTGATTTGCAGTTATCATTGCAGCTTGAGGTGGGGCAATAGCCTGCATCCATGCAGTTTTGTTGAACTCTGACGCAGATTGCGTGGCTGATGATTGAGTAGCTGATGATTGTGGAGTCAAAGTTGTTGTAGTCCACGCGGATGGATCCCACTGACCGTTTGTTCCCATTTTATAAAAATTAATATATTAAGTGAAAATTGATTTAAAATTTGAAAAACAAGTTTTTCTTTTTGAAAATTCAATGTTCACAAACTATGTTAATATGTTGAAAAGAAACAAACAGCCGAAAGATCCTGGATCGAAAGACCTGAAAAACACAACTGTTAAACTTAAACAGATAAGGATCGAAAGATAATACTTGTTCGAAGGATCAACAGTGTTCGAAAGATCACTGTTGAATTTCGAACAATAATTTCGAAAGATTCTCCAAGACGAAGGATCCTTATCTTTCGAATGGTAACAGTAGCTCGAACAATATATCCTTCGAAAAGATTCCTTGGCTCGAAAGATAGATCACAGACTTCGAAGGATGTTCGAAGGATGGTTATCTGTCGAACCTCCTTTGATCGAAAGATAGTCTTTCGACTTCGAAGGATATCTTTCGAACAGATCTGACACAGTTGACAAAAGGTGACAGGTTGGTGAAAAAGGTGATTGGTTGGTAGACAACTTTCGGCAGAAGGTATGTTCAGACCTTACCTTTTCACCAACTCAGATTTGACTAATAAAAAATTGCCTAAAATAGAAGGTTCTTATCCAGAAACCGGTCACCGGAGTTAGCCGGAATTTTGGCCGGAAATTACCAAACCTTTTAAAACAAGATTTTAAGTTACCCAAACCTTCCTTTAACACACCCGGTTAGTTTAGAACACGTTTTTACGTCAAGAAATCCAAGAAAAACACTAAAAACGGGTGCTAAACCAAGTGAGTTTTGTCCAAACACTCCAAAGTCTTGTATAAACTCGGTTTTTAACAAGGAAAAGAGCCACGGCTCTGATACCACTTGTAGGTCCCCCGGAGGTTGAGGTTAAACCTTATCCTTGTTATTTTTAACACACTAGCAAGTGCGGAATCCAAGCAAGAGTGCAAACCGATAGTTTAGATGAGAACAAAAGCTACAAAGAGAAAGAGTAGACACACAAGATATCAAAGTTTTCCCTTGTATTTCAGTGGACACGGTTACAGCCCTTGACCAAACTGAAAATGCTCTCTACAAGACTTGAATCACTCACATACACTGTCTAACTACTCTCGGATGTCTAACTGTGAAATGAACCATACATGGGTATATATACCCATAACAGATTGATTGTGTCGAAGGATCAGTATGTCTGGTCGAAAGATCATCTATCGACCAGAAACCCTCCGAAGGATCCACATATACCTCGAAGGATGGTATATCCTTCGAGGTCCATTTGTATCCATCGAAGGTTATCCTTCGAGGTCATCGAAGGATATAAGCAATCCTTCGATGACATCCTTCGAATCAATCAAACTTACAAACTGAGTGTTGACTGTTTGGCCAAGTCAAACCAGGAGGATGGTTGACTTGGTCAAACTTACATTCAAACACATATACAAACCAATAAATGACGTAAACAAGACTAACAAAAGACATCGTTTTATATCATTACAAAATACAGACAAAGTACAGACACAAGTGCACCAACATATATATTGCCTATTTTTCTCATTTTTATTCACATATCTTCTTCTATCTATTTCTTCTCCTTCTTTACATATTTTTAATGGCTTCCAAGAACTCTAAAAGCACAAACTCCCCATCCGTCGATAATTTCCACAAGGTTCAAATGCTCCATTTGTAGTGGGAACATTATCGCATAGCCGCAATATGGATGTTTGGTGCAATTGGGATTTAGTCGAGATGAGCGATGGTTCGCAAAAGGCTCAATGCAAGCACTGTGGCTCCTTGTTTAGCAAGGACTCTAATTCCACTTTAACGAAGCATGCGAAAAAGTATTGCAAAGCTCTAAAAGATTTGACACCCGGTCAAGTTCAACTTTCAAAAGATGGTAAGATTTTCCGCTACGAACAAAAGATAACTCGTGATAGGATGGCAATGTTTGTCGGTATGCTTCTTGAGGGTGGAGTTTGCTGCCGCCTTCATGAACTTCCCACAATTCTTGCACCGAGCCATCTCATGGTTATCCGACATCAAACACAAATCAAAATATTTCCAAATTGCGGGGTTACGCTTGGTTTCTAAAATCAAAACAACTCCTTCTTCCGATGCCATATTGTTCTTTGAATGTGTTTACAGAAGAAAGAAGATGGATGGATTGGATGCAAATTGAAATGTATGCACCGAAATCGATTTTTATATTTGAAAACCGGTTATAACGGTACAAAAAAAACAACTTTTTCAGTGGAACCGGTTCTGAACAGTAATAATCAGCTTTATTGAAATACTCACTGTAACCGGTTCCAAATAATACCCATAACCGGTTCTACACAGTACCCGGACCCGGTTCCATTGTACCCGAAACCGGTTACACCAGTTCTAAAAAAAATTTGATGTGTACCCGGGTTGTACCCGGACCGGTTCCACTGAGAACCCGATTCCACTCACTTGTATCCATACCCGGTTCCGGGTTGGAACCGGTTCCGGGTTTTAAGAATACCCGATTATGCCCATCTCTACTGGTGGTAAGTAACAATGAGTTTTACATGGATGTGCGAGGACAAGAACAAACCGCTTAGGTGGAATCCATGTATGTTTTTATTCTATGAAGGGGTAGTGAGCCTGCAAGTACAACATTACCGGTATTTATTCTTATATGCAAGGCAGTATATATAATGGAGATATCATAAACATGAAATAGGCTTCAAACCAACATCGACAATCAGCATACGCCTGATGTGTTAACTTCTAATGCTTTTGTTGAGGTAAGTTTATAAATAATTGCCATGTCAGCATGTTCAAGTTAATTTCAATGACTCCTATTTTGTAATTACTTAGGGGTATTTTGGATAATTGACTACTCTGGTTTGTATAACTTGCAGATTTACTTTATTGGATTTGCATTCTTTGCTCTTGAATCAATGATGAGCATTTAGGTCATTCAGGCTCTACATATTTGAATATTATATATATATATATATATATATATAGGGAGAAGATCATGCGAGAACCACCTCTTATTGTGAGAACCGCGAGAACCAATGTGAACACACCAAAAATGCCTAAAAATAGCTAAAAATCACACAAATTTTTTTTTTAATATTTTTTATATAAAAATCGCTACTTTTCGAAGCCAAAAATTTTGTTTTTTTTTAATTATATATTTAAAAAAAATTTCTTTTTGGCCACTAAAAGTAGCGATTTGAGCATAAAAAATACTAAAAAAAAATTTTTTAGATTTTTTTTTTATTTTTTTAGATTTTTTTAGGTTTTTTAGGGGTTTAGTTTTTAGCATTTTAGCTTGGGGGGAGGGGGTGGGGGGGGGGGGGGGGTTTAGGTTTTTTTTTTTTTTTGGGGGGGGGGGTTAGGTTTTTTGGGGGTTTTAGTTTTTAGCATTTAGCTTTGGGGGGGGGGGGTTAGTTTTTTTTAGGTTTATTTAGCTATTTTAAGTTGTGTTCACATTGGTTCTCAAGGTTCTCACAATAAGGGTGGTTCTCGCATGAGCCCCTCCATATATATATATATATATATATATATATATATATATAGGTAGAGGATCCTGTAAAAAAGGCCTAAAGTGTGAGAAGGGTAAGAAAGAATCTCAGCCATTAGATCTTTTGATCTAATGATTGAGATCAATAGGGACGAAATTGTAAAATATTTTCATTAAGTTGTACTGATTTGAAATATCTAGGGGCAATATAGTCTTTTAAACCCACTAGAAATTAGGTAATGCACATGTAACTTCCCTCCGTCTTTTTTAAACGTCAATAACTTTTTATACGTAACTTTAAAAAAAATTACATCATAATAACGGGCGTTTTTTTATCTTTAATATGAGTACCATATTGCTATACTTATATAGAGAAAAAAATATGTTTCGATCAGATGTTTAGTCAATGAATGATGTTATATACTTTCTGAATGGTGTTATATACTTGCTGAATGGTTTATATACTTACTGAATGTGTTATATACTTGCTGAATGGTGTTATATACTTACTGAATGGTTTAATATACTTGCTGAATGTTGAATGATGTTATATACTTACTGAATGGTGTTATATACTTCCTATAATTAAGGTGGCGGTTATGAGAAGTTTTTAATTAATTGAATTAATGATAAAAATTACTTGTTTACCATTTTCAATTAATTTAGATCTAATGGCTGGGATTCTTTCTTACCTTTCTCACAGTTTTGGTCTTTTTTACAATAACCTTACCCTATATATATATATATATACTAGGTTATCACCCGGGATTGCTTCCCGGGCTGGGAAAAATTAATTAGATAAATATTAAGTATGCAAATAAAAAAATACAAACAAAGTGGTATGTTGCATGAATTACTGACAAAGTGGAATTACAATTTAAAGATAGTCGAATCCCTTTAAAATGCATATCCTTCGAGTTGCCAAAACATTTCTCTTAGTAAATCAAGTCCCTTCTACAAAAAGAACCAGCAAAAAAATCATGAGGATAGTCTTGAAAGTAATGTCCCATATAAAAAAATCTTGAATGTAAAGAGGTTTATACCTTAAATTTCGGTAATGGCGATGGTGTTTGGAGACGCGCGTTGTCGCTTGAATAATAGGTTCACTTGAACTTTTCTTCACTGATGGGATATCTAATTCGACAACAATGTGATCAAAATAAAAAAAAAAAAGACAATATGCCATTCGTGCAACTGTTACCTCGGATCCTCTAAAGGTTGTCTTCTGAAGAGTTAAGTAAGTGAGGATGGTGGTGCAGAGAAATAATAGTTTGACATAAACTTTCTTATGATATTTAAAATGACAATAATCATAATCCTGAAATCATCTTTCTTAAACATTTCTGACAAACAAAGTGACCCATCCGAAATGTAAACCTAAAGCCTACATCCATTCTTTTGACATTAGGTGTTTCCGGTCATTGCTGTATAGATTAAAAAATAAAAATAAAAGTTTCATATTAAATAAAGTAATAATGAAGTTAGATTACAAATATAACTAACGTATATATACAAATAATCATAATCTCTAAATATTTATCATATTAAAACGATGCTACCAGTATCGTTTACTCAACATCTCTATAAGAATTTCAGCAGCTTGGCATCAATTTCCAATACCTCAGTTCCATAAGTAGGTACTTTTACATAAACATTTGAGGGCACAAGGTCACTTGATGTTGGAATACTTTTGCATTTAGTGGATGAAGAATTTTTACCACTATGAACCTCCCCTGCATAAAATATGTATATTACATAAATTTTGAGCTTTTCAATTTCCTACAAGTTGCCAATAATAGATCAGTGTACCAATGTTTTCAAAATTCAAACACATTGTTCAAGACAACTAAGATTAGACCTCATGAGGCCATCAACAACAAAGACATCCAATAAGAAGCCACCAGCCGAGGAAAAAACATGTGCTTCTTGAATGTTCAATCCCGTCTCAAAAACAAAAAGTAAAGAAGTCAACTGCCCAACCCCAACCTTAGAAGTGATACATGCATCAAAGGGGGTGGAACGATGGCCCCAACTGGAAAAAAAAGTCATCTTTTGCTGGAAATATACCACCACCCAGCAGCCAAAGTTAACGACCCTCACAAGCCCCTCCACTTGGAGGTTTTGCAGTTCTAAATAGTTTGAATAGTTGTGAAAAGGATGACCATATGACTGTCAAACATAAGGTCAAAAACAACAGCTTAATAAACTATATAGAAGTTAGACAGGCGAACAACAACAATTTAAATATTACAATAAACAGTACTATGAAATGGAAGGAGTATATCTGGACCGCCAAAATGTACCCTTTTGTGATTCCCAATGACCTTGATCTCACTCCGGTTAGACTTTCAAACATTAAAATCAACAACAGTGATTCCTTATTCATCCTTGAAGGCCACATGTCCAGCAACCAAGCCAATAACACACAGGGTATATATTTTTATAAAGAAATTAATGGAAAAAAGATATATAAACACTAATAAGTAATAACCATAGTTCATGACTTCATGATATATCTGCTTAAATCCCAATTGCTGTGTATAATAAAAAATACATATGTTTTGAATAACAAAAAAAAAAATTAAATAAATAATAAAAAGCGACCAGCGGGAGGCTGGCCAAAAATTTCCAATTACATCTAATACACCCTTGACATAGAAACACCAAAGTACCTATAGAAATTGGTACATGCACCCGGGAATGGTCTAATCTCCATATAAGCGAGTCGTGTTCAGAAGAGCATATGAAGTGGCTCCTATTGTTGTTCGAACAATTGGTTTTGTAGCATCTATTGGCATAGATATTTGTAACACCGCCACCTTATTAAGCTCCTGAATATAATCGAAGTCAATATTATTCCGAACACGAATGTTATCAGTAGGTGACAATGGATTCTATAAGCTCGTGAAGCAGGGCAAGCTCCTTCTTGTCGATCAAAGGATTTAACAAAGTATTTAAATAGTAGAGTACCTGGCATTCAATAAAAGTGCCTCTAGATTGCACTAAATCATCAACGACTACATGGCACGATTACTACATGGCGACCTCAGGATCACACGTAAACCTATGAGAAAAGAAACTTAGAATTCTATATATAGAAAATGAAAAAATGATTATTTATCATTTTTTTCCCATATCAACATAAACCTAGAATGAAATTTTCGAAACTAATTTAATTAGAGACATGTCTATCTGGTAAGGCAATCAGTCAATCACAACCTGATGATTTATGTAAAAGATATAGACATAAATATTCAATAATCAATATACAGATCACCATGTAAAAGAGGATAACATCACATGCAAGTTTATTAGGTGGGGGGGGGGGTCTGGATGTGTCCGAATCAATCAAATAGAAGCCCAAAACAAAATTAAAGAACAATCATATAAAAAAAATCCTAAACTCTAAACAAAAATAGGGATAAGGTGTAAAGTGAAGAGAAACATGACACATGTAGGAGAGAAGATATTTGCTAGAGTGATTTTTACTCACAAACCGATTTGGATTCTCTAATTTCATTGTATTGTTCATGCCCACAACACGCTACCTCCGCCGTAACAAATCCTACTCAAAACACATATAGAAATAATGATTAACAAATTAACTTACAATAATTAATTTAAAAAATTAATTATGACTAATTATAGATCTAGAAGCCATCACACGAACTGGATTGTGATCGTAAGTTTAGTTTGTTATGGTATTTAGGCAAAGTATTGACATCACTTTATATACTGTTTGAATGAAGAATTTTAATTTAGAAATGGTATGATATAATAAAGGAAGGTATAATTATGTAGTTAGTAAAAATTGTTTATTGGCTTAAATTTGTTAATTAAGCATATATATGGTAATGTCAAAACGTAAAAGTTTCCAATGTATATTGTCTAATTGATTTTTTGTATTAAAAAAGCATATACAAAACAAAATGATAGATGGAAATTGATAAAATATTCATATTTATATAGGATGAGTATTAAAACACATACTGTCAAAATTGCAAGTTGAATATATTGCTATTAGTTATTGATTTGATTGGCGTAAGTTGTCATCATGAGATTCTTTTTTATTGATATAATAAAAATAGTAAGTTGTCAACATACTAATATTTTTAATTTTAACTTTAATTGTCATCAAAAGAACAATGTTGGTCATCTTCTTATTTAATTTGAATGTAACGATTATTGATAATCGTAATTTAATTATAATTGAACTTTCATTTGATAACCTAGTAAAAAAATATGGAAATGATTTATCGATCATTAACCACAACAAAAAAGGAAGCTATAATTTTGAATTTGAAATTCGAATTAGAATAATATGGAAATTATTGTGGATTAATTACATACCAAACACCTATCCATCTACTATAAATATCGATGATTTACCTTTCTTTTAACCATAAATTAATAAAATAAAATAATCTTTACGGAAATAATATAATTCATGTTTGTTTTGAAATTTTAAAAAAATAATGTGTAATTCATTCTAAATATTGTAAATAAAAAATGACATGAGTGAAGAATGATGATGAGGTAATACGATAAAATATAAATCAGAATTATAAACAATTTTTAAGAGAAACTATGGAAAGTATTAATTAGTAATAAATTACACAAAATGAGAGACAAACAGTACTTTTGAAATTGAAATTTGAATCGAGAACAAAACTAAATTAGATGAAGAGGCAAAACATGGAAACTATTGAAGGATTTATAAATAACCTAAAAGTTAAACACACTCACTCTTATACATAAATTTCGTGTGAGTTTTAAAGTTTTAAACTTAAAACAATAAAATTTAATACTGCAATATCTATAAATAACGTAAAAGTTAATTACACATATCAATTCATTAAAATTCAAAACATAACAATATAAAACTAATGAATATTAAGACAAACAAAATACCGACATGACTGAAATGCATACCAAATATTGGACATTGCATGTCCACTATATCAACCAAAATCTTGTAAGTAAGTTTACAACATAATAATATAGTACTGTCTTGAAACAAAAACGATAACATAACGTTCCAACTAAATACATAGATAACCAAAATATATTGTTCAAAAAGAGTTTGTACGAAAACCACAAAACAATCTACTTGGAGACCTTCTTAAAAATACTTAGCAAAAGGAATAATTACAAAATATGATGGAACCTAATAAAGATGATTTTTTAAATCAACTTGTATAATGTATAGCAACTAAAAAATCAAAACTTAAAAACCTATATTACCTGTAAATCGGAACCGTAGATGTCAGATTCTTCATGGATCTGGTAAAATTTTCACTAATCTCCTTGAATGGCCTTCATATTCTTGAATCGCCACAGAGAGATAGCCAGATGGGGCGATGAAGAAGATGCAAAAGCCTAAGAATCACTATAAAAACCTTAATAAATCAAGATGCAAAGAAGACCTCAACTATAAAAAATAAAAACGACGAACACTATACGGACTGATTAAAGATGAGTACATGACATTACAACAAACAAAATAATGAAGGAAAAATAAGAGGGTACAACAGATCTAAATACCTTGAAACACCAAATCGGAAGATTGTAGAAGAGATTGTATCACAGATAATGAAACCTTCATGAAACCTTCTCTGATGATAAAGGTAATAGACTCAAGAAAAAGAAGGTTTCTGAAGAGAGAAGTAAGAGAATCGAGAGAAATAGGAGAGAGAAATAGGAAGTTCCAGAGAAAAAAGTGTGTTTGATGAATAAATAGGATCCAAAATCACGGGTCAAATATGGCCTGATGGAGCTTCGCGAAGGAATAAAACACCCAACTCAGTTTCCCGCCAAAAAGTGAATCCAGGAGCCCTCAGCTAATGACACATCAGCCCAAATCTTCTTGTTTATTATATATAATAGATAATAGATGGGAGACCGCTAAAATGAAAACCACCTCCAGTTGTAAGAACCGCGGGAACCACTTTCTGGCCATTAGATTTTCAAAATAGATGGATGAGATTAAAAGTAGTTAAAAGTAATATTAAATACTTTTTATCTTATTATGTATTTAATATTTTAATTTAAAAGGGTATTTAAGTAATTTTGTTTTTTTGGTCTTATTAATTTTAATGTTTTTTATTACATTTTTGTCCTATTTGCATTAATTGTTTTTTTTAAATCAGATTTTTTTTATTAAACAACAGTTTTGAAATCAGATTTTTTGATAAAAAAATTTTACCCGCGTTTTTTTACGACCCATTTATTACGCGCGTTTTTTACGACCCGTTTTACGCTCCGTTTTTTCACGCCGTTTTTGCGACCGGGTTTTTAAGTGTTGTTTTTTATGACTGGTTTTACGCACCGTTTTTTGCCGCGCCGTTTTTTACATCACGTTTTTACACGCCGTTTTTACGCCCCATTTTTTACGTTCCGTTTTTACGTGCCGTTTTAGCGTCCCGTTTTTATGTCCCGTTTTTACACGCCGTTTATACCGCCCGTTTTACGCCCCGTTTTTTTCACGCCGTTTTTGCGACCGGGTGTTTCCGTGCGGTTTTTTAATCCCGGTTTTACGCACCATTTTTACCGTCTCGTTTTTATGTCCCATTTTTACATTTGACATAAAAAAGTTTTACGTTTTACATAGAAGTTTACGTTTTACGTTTAAAGTTTACGTTTTACATTGTACGTTTTGCAGGTTACATAAATTTTTTTTTTTACGTTTTACGTTAAAAAGTTTTTACGTAAAAAAGTTTTACGTTTTGCGTTAAAAAGTTTTTGCATAAAAGTTTTCGTTTTACGTTAAAAAGTTTACATTTTACGTTTTACGTTAAAAAGTTTACGCTTTACGTGGTTTTATGTTAAAAGGTTTACGTTTTACGTTAAAAAGTTTACGTTTTACGTTTTATGTTTTACGTTAAAAAGTTTACGTTTTACGTTAAAAAGTTTTTACATAAAAGTTTACGTTTTACGTAAAATTTTTATAGTTTTACGTTTTAAGTTTTATGTTTTAAGTTTACGTTTTACGTTAAAAAATTTACGTTTCAAAATACAACAATAAACCAATCACAATTATCAATTATCAAACAACCCCAAACCCACATAATCGCCATCATCGAACTGAGTTGACCGGGTCTGGTTTTGCCCCGACATCGATGAACCGAGTTGACCGGGTTTGACTAGTTGACCCAAATTGTCACGAACCACAATCTGACCCGTCGAACCTCTCCCCGAACCGCGGCTGACCAGCTTTGACCGAGACCCAAAACCGAGCCGAAAACCCGACAAAATCTGAAGTGAACCCGAACCTAACCCGAACCAAAACTCAAACCATCACTGTCTTCATCATCTCATCGGTTATCAACTATTAAACATCATCATGGATCTGGGAAAAAAATCTTAAAGAAAAAAAAACAAACCTGAACCTAACCCATCACTCGTGCAGAGCCGAACCCGAACCAAGCACCACCACTAGTGAACTAATACTTGAATCTGAGTCTGACCGAATCGAAACAAAGATGACTGAATCGAAACTGACCTGAAGTAAAATCGAACTTAGACGAGACTGAACCGGCTGACCTGAGACTCGAACCTGAGCCATCGGCACCACCGGCATCACCATCGACACCATCTTCATCGTCGGGCCAGAACAGCGCCGATGCCGCTGCGGCTCCGCCGCCGACGACGGATTCGTCGCTGGAACCTTTTTGAAGCTTTGTGTGTTGTTTCTGGTGTGAAATCTTCACACTCCAGCCATCATTCTCTGCAATCTGAGCCGGTGAAGGGGGAGGGTGCCTTGTCGGAGTTCGTTCGAGAGGGATTAGAGGGCATCATTGCTGGAATCAACCACCACTGTGAGTCGGGTCCGCCGGTGGTCTCACCGGTGACGAAACAGATAGGGGGGGGGGTGTCGGCTATGATGAGAGGTGTGTGAGTATTTGAGAGTAGTTTAGAGGGTTTAGGTTACACTTTTGAAGATGAAGGAGAACAGGAGGGAACATAATGCGGCTGAATTGGGGTTTCTTCATGTGTAGAGAGATTTTTTGAAAAGAAAAATGAAAATGAGAGATGAGAGAGGAGAGAGGTATATAAAGAGGAGAGAGGTATATTAAATGAAGAGAGAGGGAAGATATGACATTTGAGGTAAAAGACCAAAATACCCTTTAGGTTGGCATATTCTGATTGGCTGGGAGTGGTTCTCGCGGTTCTTACAACTGGGGGTGGTTCCTATTTTAGCGGCTCCCTATATATATGTATATGTATATATATGTATAGGGGACCGCTAAAATAAAAACCACCTTCAGTTGTAAGAACCACGATAACCAGTTCCTAACCATTAGATCAACAAGATGGATGGATGAGATTAAAAGTAACTAAAATGAATATTAAATATATTTTGTCTTATTATGTCTTTAATATTGTAATCCAAAAGGGTAGTTTAGTAAAATTACTCTTTTTTGTCTTTTTGTCTTTATTATTTTTTTATTACTTTTTTGTTTTAATATATTACTTTTTATTTTTTAAAAAGAATTTTTTTATTAAAAGCATTTTCAAATTCAAATTTTTTAATAAGACAAATTTTTTTGCGCGCCGGTTTTTGCACGTCATGCTTTTTCAAGCGTCGTTTTTTAACGCGCCGTTTTTTACCCGCCGTTTTTTCAAGCGTCGTTTATTAACACACCGTTTTTTACACGTTTTTTAATGCGCCGTCTTTTACACTTTTTATGTTTTACGTTTTACATTAAACTTTTTAAACTTTTTACGTTTTAAGTTTTACGTTAAACTTTTTACGTTTTACGTTAAAATTTTTACGTTTTACGTTTTACGTAAAACTTTTTACGTTTTATGTTTTACGTTAAAATTTTTACGTTTTACGTAAAAATTTTTACGTTTTACGTTAAAAAGTTTACGGCTTAACTTTTTTTTTACAAAAACTTTTTTATGCAAAAACGAACGCAACCAGAAATCGTAAACTCGGGAGGTGTCTTAGATATATTGTTATCATCATCCACTAGGGGGAAAATAAAAAAACCAACAAGTTGTACATTCCCGAATCAACAAACAGATTCATATAAACAAGAATCGTCTTTCATTAATCAGGATCACAACAATTCAACCCGTTTAACCATCTCGACACCATTCATCTAGCGTTTATCATCCTTTGAACATGATCCATACACCTTATTTTAATCCTAAATTATCATTCATCTTGAACAGGAACAATACCACCTCATTTTTATTAAATACAACAATTGTTTAACAACTTCCACAACAAGATCAACATCAGCCACAACAACTGTTTGAACAATTGTTTAAACCCTGAACTCGAGCCGAACATAACTCAGATTTGAGCTAAACAACATCAGCCACAACAAGATCAACATCACTTTCATTCTTCAGGAAATAAAAGGAACCGGGGGGGGGGGGTTGTTTACTGGAATATTTGTCGGACCGAGATACAGACCGCCGCCGTGAGCGGCGTCTCCGGTCGTCGGCTCCTCGAACCATCATCCTCTTCATCTAACCTTGTCATCATCATCGGAAAAACGAGCAAAGGGAGGGGGGCGCTGTTTCCGTTGTTCAGATTCACCACAGCCGCCGCCGTTAGCGGCGGCGCCGTCTTCATCCGTTGGCGGCCCATGCTCTGCTGGTCACCGGATATGCCGTCGGTTTTAAACGAGAAAGAGGGAGCTGATGTGGTGTGGTTGTCGGATCAACCCGACGCCGGAGATGGAGTCCGGACGTCGGCCAAGCCATCGAGAGGGAACAGGGTAACAGGTTGTGGGTGTCTATGTTGTGTGTTTGAGAGGATGAAGCTCCTTATTTCTGGGTGAAAGATAATGGAAGAAGAAGGGTTGAGGGAGTGTGTGTGCGCTCGCCGGAGGAGGAAAGATAATGGAACTCGGTATTTTGAAATTAGGAGAGACAGATGAAAGTAAATTAAAATAAAATGAGAAGAGAGAAACATTAAATAGAGAGAGAGATGATGAGGAGAGAGACAAGCATTAAATGGAAAGAGAGTGGAGATTTGACATTTGGGGGAAAAGACCAAAATACCCTTTTAGTTGGCATAATCTGATTGGTTGAGAGTGGTTCTCGCGGTTCTTACAACTGGAGGTGGTTTTCATTTTAGCGGCTCCTTATATGTGTGTGTGTATATATATATATATATGTATACATACATATATAGATTGAAGATCCTGTACATTAATTCAAAAGTGTGAGAAGTGTGAGAAATATTGTGAAGATGACATGTGTCCTCAATCTAAATTAATTCAAAAGTGTAAACAACTAATTTTCTTATTGATTTAATTAATTGATAACCTCCCATAAACGCCACCCTTAATTATAGGAATACGAATTAAGAATTAATCTACGAATTTGTGCCATCTCGTTCATCAGTTATTAATTCTGAAGATCGCATAATGAAAATTTATAGAGTGTTGCAGAATGAAGGTTTTTATATAACACTACAAATCTCTATAAAACACTATGAATAACATATAACACCATATAACCCTTTTATAAGTCTATATAACACTACAACATTATATATAACACTGCAACCACCATTCAGAAATGTATAGTGTTATATATTTTTATATTGTTTTATATAGTGTTATATGGTGTTATATAGTGTTTATTGGTGTTATATAGTGTTATTATAGTTTTATATAGTGTTATATAGTTTTATATAGTGTTATATGATGGATGTATGGTGTTATATAGTGTTATATGGTGTTATATGGTATATATGATGTTATATAGTGTTATTTAGAGTTATATAGTGTTAATATAGTGTTATATTTTCCTGTGATAGCATGTATATGATAGATGTATAGTGTTATATATATTGTTATTTAGTGTTGCATAGTGTTATATGATGTTATATGGTGTTATACGGTGTTATATGGTGTTATATATTTGTTATAGCAGTTACATATTTCTGCATTTTTTAGAATGTCCGAATTTTAGAATAAGTTTAAAATTGAATCGCTAGAATTTAGGAAAGGTTACCTAATTTGAAACATATACAAAGACACTATTACCTCTATAATTTTCAAATCAGTCCAAATAATTAAAACACAATTTATAATTTGGTCCCTATTGATCTCAACCATTAAATCAGAGATCTAATTGTTTAAAACACTTCTTACACTTTAGACAATTTGTACACTATCCCTACCCATATATATAATACCAAATCTTTATACATTTATAAAAAAATGTAACTTGATGTGTAATAAATAACGCATTTTATTGATCGAGAACATAGTTGAAAATCCTGGTGTAATATTTGGTATAACATGACAACCTTCAATATCTTTCTTTCTTACAATTACCTTCCTTTTTCCATCATGTTTAGCCTTGCATTAGACGACTCATTTGCACGTAGGGCTGTAAACGAACCGAACGAACACGAACAAGGCCATGTTCGTGTTCGTTCGATAAGGAAATTAACATGTTCGCGAACTGTTCACGAACGCATACCGAACATAAGTTTATGTTCGTGTTCGTTCGTTAAGGAAATTCAGTTGTTCACGAACAGTTCGTGAACATTGTTCTCGAACACAAACGAACGCAAGCAAATAAAAACAAACGCAAACGAACATTTAACTTGAAAATAAAAAAATAAAAATATCGTTATCCTTAAACATTGAATATAAGTAGTTAAATACAACCATCAAATGATAAATCAAAACACAAGAAGTCTGCTAGACCACCAGACGATAAATCAAGTTTAACTAATTTAGACATAATTATCCCTAAACATGTCTTAGAATGTCCAAATTTTAGCTACTTAGAAAAAAATAGGGTTTCAAGTTTTCAATATTTTAGATAAAAGGTTTATTATTTATTATTTTTTTTGATATAATCAAACAAACACGAACGAACGTAAATGAACATATTACCGAACGTAGTCGAACAAACGAGACCTGTGTTCGTGTTCGTTTGCTAAGCTAACCGAACGAAAATTTTTGTTCGTGTTCGTTCGTTAAGCAAATCGAACGAACATAAAAGAACTTCCCGCCGAACGGTTCACGAACTGTTCGCTGAACGTTCGGTTCGTTTA
Organism: Helianthus annuus; assembly: GCF_002127325.2. Taxonomy (NCBI): domain Eukaryota; kingdom Viridiplantae; phylum Streptophyta; class Magnoliopsida; order Asterales; family Asteraceae; genus Helianthus; species Helianthus annuus. The sequence goes on from NC_035442.2 coordinate 140,077,390, forward strand.
CATCCCTATTTGCACGAGATGACGATTGTCTGTTTGTTTGGTGATTCTAGATACACGAATGATGTCAAAGAAATAAAAAAGTGATGTTGAATTCAGTCTATATGATGCGTTATCTCCATATGTTTACCATCATGCAAGTTTACAAACGATGTACCATTTTGAGTTCAAGGGATTAGAGAACATAATGGTTATTCAGTATTTTAATGTATGACAAGAACTCAAGGATTATATTAATGGAAAACGATATCGATATAACCAAGTGTCCGAACATATGTGTGTACGAGTGATGTCTTTAATTATGCATTTTAATTATTATAGTTGTATGCACCATATCAATGAATATTTAGTATGTTTATAAAAGGTTTTTTCAACTCTGTTTAAAACAGAATCCAAGATAATCAATTTTGTGAGCATTTTCGTGGGTGATTTTTGGTAATGGCAAATCAAAGATTCAAGTTTAACATGTATCGTCTAGGCCACAAGTATAATATAGCAAATGATTTTCCTATGTAGACTCAAGATATGTATGTAATTTCTCACCAAAGTCTACATAGGAAAATCAGTCATGTATGTATGAAAGGAAACCAATTATTCATTTGCTCACGAGAGGAAAGCAATTTCTCACATCAAAGGGACGTTGCCACCGACTTAAACTCAGCCAAACAGGAACATGACATCTTCTGGCGCTTCTGAAGAGAATCCCTTTCATTCTGAAGGATGTCAATTTCTCCATGTGCAACAAACATATCCATGAATTTCTCATCTTAATTTACACCAAATAAGTCCAGTCCCAATGCTACCATTAGACGTTCACAGCTAAACACAAGCAATATATAAGTTTCAACATCGATCTAAGTCGGTTTGATTTTAGAAACAAACATTGATATGCATTATAAAAGATATATACCATGGGGTTAGAAATCCTGAATTCAAAGCTGTAGTTAGACTCCGTTCAACCAAAACTTCACGTATACGTGCAAAATGTTGTGCCGCATATGAGCATATCTCATTGTAAGTTGACCCTAGTTGCAAACCGCTTTGATGAGCCACATTGCCCAACAATTTGTTTTCACCTAGTATTTTGGGATGGCGTTTTCTTGCTCCACCTTCAATGAAGTTTCCATGTTCCGTTGGTTGGTCAGGTACAGTCATATAAGTTACCTGATCCTTGTTATTGTTATTTACTGGAGGCATGTTTTCTTGATCTGAAAAATCAAGACATGATGTCTGGTAACTGAAAGTAGAGTTTGAGCCCAGCCCAAATAAGAGATCAGTCTCATAGCAGACTTGAGAATATGGGCTTTTGACCGGATTCAAGTGTTGTCGAATGAGTTGCTTGCGTTGTTTTGCAAGATCTTTTATGAAACAACTGTATGAACGCCTTAAAATAGCATGAAAACCGACATTCCCATCCATATCCCCAGTTTTGATCCCATCTGTATAGCTAAACCACAAGTTTTTGTTTTTTTTTCTTTGTGTTACTAGTGGTATGAAGTAACACATTAGAGTTCTTACAGTCAAAATCAAGGGTTTGATTTTTCTCCATGGCAAGATCAAAGAGGTTTCCTACACAAAAGGATGCCGTTCACAAGCAGTATCAAGAAGAGGTGCAAGCCAGCACGGGCAATCTTTGCAGCAGCCTCTTCAATTCCCCTTCCACCTCCTCTTCTAGTGTGTGCAAGTGTTATATTTGACATCTGTCAAAAAAAAAAAAAAAAAAAAAAAAAAAAAAGAGCCATGATGTTTAATTGAGCAGTGACTTCGCTGCAACCTTGTTCAAGCAAAGCTAAGATCGCAGGTGTGGCTTCTTTATATCTCCTGTGAAGCTCAGATTCCAGATAATCTCTTAGGCGACTGATGACGGGGTAGCCCAAAACCAAATAAAATGACTTAGATACATGAATGCTCAAAGGGTTAAAAGGTTCAAAGGTTGAAAATCCGGGAGATGAGATAAAGCAAGACGCAAACACTAAGTAGTCACATCTCTGATTGCTTCACCAACCTCTCCAGCCGCAAAAGTAAGGCGGATGCACAGAGCACAATCTTTTACCCGCAGGTCAAAATGCTTCCACCCCAAAAAGGGTAAGTCCCCCACTGCAATCAGGTTCACTAGTCAACAGCTTCCTCTTTGAGCTAATGCTTTCCCTATAAATGTGACACTTCATTAAGTGTGAAAAACATTCCTAGACCAGCTCAGCTCTGATTCTCGAAATCTCTGGCCATTGTTCTTGAGTACTTGCTTCATGCAAGTCACTTTCTTTCACATTCAACACACACATTCCTTTTGTTCATACATCCGAAACTGAACACACTTCAGTGTAGGATCTCGAGCAAACAACAAAATTAAAAATAGTGAACCTCTTTCCACGTCTTGCAAACGTGGGGGGACCCCACGACCTGCGTTAGGCAAAGTTGAACCCTTCAACCCTTCTGCCTAACCAGCCCAGCTACCATCCTTGGTCTATTATTTGTTGCATCAATAAGTTGGCGCCTACCGTGGGGCCACACCACTATTTTTCTTCAAAAGACCTAGTAGTGTAGCTCCATTCTCTTGAAACTACCATGTCAGAAAGTGGACCCAGGGAGAAGTGAATCAGGTTTCAAACACCTCTACCCCAAACACTAGCCAAGCTCATGTGGCTATACCAACTTCTTTCTCGACACCGGGAAGCACTCCCGAGTTTCTCACCTTCAGCACTCCAACTCCATCCAGATCAGGGGTCCCTTCCCCTAATGTCGATGTTTCTGGCACCCCATCACATGTTGAACGTACCCCTAAGGGGGTCGCCAACAATTTCCTTGAGTTGAGGTCTCTCCTCAACCAATATGTGAGTAGGGAAAGGGACAAGGGAGTGAGGATTCGTCTAGACTATGACGAGCCGGAGCCAACACTATCTCCTGGACTCCCCATCCCTCCTTTTGCAAACTCACAACCTCTGGTGTCTAGGGATGAGGCTGGTCCCAGTAATCCTCCTCCAAACCCTAACCCATATTTGTCCGCAAGGCCGAATCCTACAACATATCCTCTCTTTTCGTCCCAACCAGCTACAAACGGTGCTTCTTTGGGCCATGAGCTGACCCTTGACCAGCTCCTACAGTCCCCAGTGACGAGTATTCCACCCTCAACAACAACTTCATGGGAACAAGCTTTGTCCGTACTCCCCTTGGCACGAAGTGCTGTTATGAGCACTCCCTTGGGAGTTAGTTGCCCAGTTGCACCTGGAAGCCTTCAAGGCTTCAACCTTATGCCCCAGATGATGGCCCAGATGATGGCCAGCTTCCCGTGGCAGCACTTTATTAATCAGGTGCTAGCCACTCAAGTGAATAACAATAACAACAACAACGCGGGTGTAAGGGCTGAAGAAGATTTGGCCAAAGCTTACAAGCCGAGTAACCTCTCATGCTTCTCACAGCAAATAACCGACTATGATTTTCAGACGAAGATTAAGATGCCGTCCCACATCAAGACATATGATGGGACTGAAGATCCTGAAGACCATCTTCAGATCTTTACTGCTGCTGCAAGAATTGAGAAATGGTCAAATGCTGAATGTTGTTTAATGTTCATGTAAACCCTTATCGGATCAGCCAGAATCTGGTTCAATGATTTACCTGCTCAAAGCGTTCGAAGCTTCGATGACCTCAGCAAGGGGTTCCTGGCCAATTTTTCCAGCAAATGCGATACGTTAAAGATGCTACAGTAATCTTTCAGATAAAACAAAGGGATGATGAAAGCCTCCGAGAGTTCATAGAAAGATACAAGAAGGAAGGTCTAACATATGTAGGGGCAGATGAAAAAATGAGAGTTGCCGGTTTTATGAACACCATTACATCCAAATTTCAACAAATCCCTACCCAAGACCTTGGAAGAAGATCTCGAAAGGGCTGAAGACCACATCCGGGGAGAGGAGGAAGTAGACATTAAAGAGCAAAGGAAAAGGGGATCCAGCTGGCGAGGCCATAGCCCAGCTAGAAAAAGGGGGGGACTTTAACTCCTATGACAGACGCCAAAAGGGTTCAGAGCAACGAAGGTCTGAAGGCCGGAACCCTTCTAGCAGGGAGAAAGGCATAAGCTTCACACCCCTTACCAAGACCCCTCAAGAAATCCTTGCAACAGAAGAAGTCAAGCAAAACTTTCGGCCTCCTAGGCCTCTCCCCAAAAGCAGGAAGAACGAAAATTCCACACAATACTGTGAATTTCATGAAGAAAAAGGGCACCACCCCAATGATTGCTTCCAGCTTAAGAAAAGGATCGAAGAAGCCGTTAAGTCTGGGGAACTTGCTCACTTGGTGAAGGGAGTAAGGGACAAAATGGCCGAAGGAAAGGGCAAGGAAGTCAACATGGTGGATTATGATGGAAAGGTTCCACACAAAAGGAAACTGTTGGAAGCTTGGGAGCTTCAGTGTGTTTGCTTCCCTCCAACGGAGAAAGACCCTCTTTCAAACCCTCTCGTGGTTGAGGCTACTGTGGGAACATTACAAACAAGCAGAGCATACATAGACACTGGTGCTACCACTGAAATCATGTTTGAAAAGTTCTTCAACCATTTGAGCAATGCAGAACGTTCAAGGCTTCAACCCTCTGGGACCTCCATAAAAGGTATTGCCGACACACCCCTTAAGCCTTTAGGGCAACTGACCCTAAATGTTCGTTTCAGCGAAGGTCAGAAGGAGAGAGTCCAACCACTCACCTTTGTGGTTATTAATATACCTTCAAACTATGATGTGATCATTGGAAGGCCGGGGCAGTGTGCATTCTATATGGTTGTGTCTGTTGGCCATGACACTGTCAAATTTCCTACCGAGAGGGGAATAGCAACCTTTCAACCTACTCAGGAGGCCTACATGGTTGAAGGTGAAAGTTCCAAAAGTGAAGAAGAAAAGCAAAGGCTAATTATAAACCCTAAGTACCCTGAGCAAATGATAAGGGTCAATCCAAGCCTTTCACAAGAAACTCTCTCATATCTTGAAAAGTTGTTGACACATTATAGCGATGTCTTTGCTTAGTGCCCGGAAGATATGACAGGCATCCCTTGAAGCATTGCTGAACACGAGTTGAAAATACCACCCGATGTCAAGCCTGTTGTCCAAAAGAAGCGAAGTTTAGCACCTGAAAGAAGCTTGGCTGCATGCCAAGAGGTTGAAAAGCTTGTATCAGCCGACATTCTCCGAGAAGTCAAGTATCAATCCTAGGTTGCAAACCCGGTCATGGTTCGAAAGCCGGAAAACTCTTGGAGAATGTGCATAGACTTCAAGGATCTTAACAAGGCTTGTCCCAAAGATTGTTACCCGTTGCCAGAAATTGATCTCAAGGTTGACTCCCTCACCGGTTACCCATTCAAGTGTTTTCTTGATGCCTACAAGGGTTACCATCAAATCCTCATGAAGGAAGAAGATGAAGAAAAGACCGCCTTTCACACGGACAAAGGGATCTTTTGTTACCAAAAGATGCCTTTTGGCCTCAAAAACGCTGGAGCAACCTACTAACGCCTAGTTGACAAGGCCTTTACAAGTCAAATTGGTAGAAACATGGAGGCATATGTCGACGACTTGGTGATCAAAAGCAAAACGGAATATTAAATGCTCGATGACATCCAAGAAACCTTCAAGAACCTAAGGAAGATCAACATGAAGCTTAACCCCGAGAAATGTTCATTTGGGTTTGAGGAAGGTAAGTTCCTAGGGCATATTGTGGGAAAACAAAGCATTAAGGCTAATCCAAACAAGGTGAAAGCTGTTCTTGAAACCAAACCACCGAGAAGCAAAAAGGAGGTTGAAAGCTTAAGCGGGAAGCTTGCAGCCTTGAAGCGTTTTACCTCAAAATTGGCTGAAAGGTCTTTACCTTTTTTCAAAACGCTCAAGGGTTGCTCCGATAAGAAGGACTTCAAATGGACTGAGGAGGCCGAAGAAGCCTTCAACCAAATGAAGCAACACCTAGCTTCCCTACCTGACATTGCAGCCCCAGAAACTAGAGAATTGATCTCGGTATACCTTTCAGATGCTGAAGAAGCAATAAGTGCGGTCCTCACCATTGAACGAGACAAGGTTCAGGTACCCGTCTATTTCTTCAGCACAACTCTAAAATTGGCTGAAATCAAATAACCTCCACTGGAAAAACTTGCTCTAGCCTTAGCCCAAACAGCTAGAAGGCTTCGAAGGTATTTCTAAGCACACCCTATACAAGTGGTCACCGACCAACCTATTAAGAGTGTGTTTCAAAAACCAGAAAACTCGGGACGATTAGCCAAATAGGCAATGGAACTAGGTGAACATAACATCACCTATGTCCCAAGAAAAGCCATCAAAGCCCAAGTCTTGGCTGATTTCATTGTAGAAGTCCCAAAGCAAACAATCACTGAAGTGAACACAGCCGCCACTGAACCCTCAGACCTTGAAGCCTGGAAGCTTTTTACCGATGGGGCTTCAAGCGTTGAAAGGTCAGGGGCTGGGCTTATTCTGATCAACCCAGAAGGGTTAGAATTCACATATGCTCTTCGCTTTGATTTTCAGACCACCAACAACGAAGCTGAATACGAAGCACTGATAGCCGGCTTAAGACTAGCTAAAGAAATGAAGGTCCAAAAGCTTGAAGTGTTCACAGACTCGTTGCTGGTGTCAAGCCAAATGAATAATAGTTACATTGCAAAGGAGCCCAACAGGAAGAGATACAAAGAAAATCCAAAGAATTGATGAACACCTTCCAAACATGTACCATCAAGCTAATTCCCAGGTCTCAAAACAAGAAAGCGGATGCCTTGAGTAAACTCGCATCTCTCACTTTTGCCCACCTTACCAAGAAGGAATTGGTAGAAGTGTTAAAAGCTCCGTCAATTGATGAGTTGGAAGTTCAAGACGTAATCACCGAAGAAGATCCAAATTGGATGACTCCAATCAAGAAATTCCTTAAAAATGGTGAATTGCCTGCTGATCAAACAGAGGCTAAAAGGATTAAGATCAAGGCAAGGCAGTACGTACTCCAAGATGAAATCCTCTACAAGAAGGGTTACCTTACACCCTTGCTAAGATGTGTTGGTCCCGAGCAAATCCAGTATTTGGTCAAAGAGGTTCATGAAGGTATATGCGGAGCTCATTTTGGAGCTAGATCGGTGGTTGCTAAACTAATGAACCTTGGGTATTTTTGGCCCTCCATGCACCGAGATACCACTGAGCAATTATGGAAGTTTGATGCCTGCCAAATTCATCCACCAGTCCCGAAGAATCCCAAGCATGACCTTGTCCCAATAACCTCAGCATGGCCAATTTATAAATGGGGAATGGATATCGTTGGTCCATTCCCACCGGCCAAAGGTGGAGTAAAATTCTTGTTAGTGGTCATAGATTATTTCACCAAGTGGCCTGAGGTTAAACCACTTGCAAAAATCATGGGCAAACAGGTCATTGACTTTGTTTGGGAAAACATTATTTGCCGTTATGGATTACCCGGAGTACTTATCACCGACAATGGAAAGCAATTTGCCGAGAAGCCTTTCAGCGTTTGGTGCAAAGAATTCAGAATCACTCAGGTTTTTAGCTCAGTGGCATATCCATAGTCAAACGGTCAAGTTGAGAGGATGAATCGAAGCATAGTTGAAGGAATCAAAGCCAGATTGGGAAGGTATGAAAACAATTGGCTTGAAGAATTGCCAAGTGTTCTATGGGCCATAAGAACAACCGAAAAAACAAGCCACAAAAGAACACCCTATAGCTTGGTATTTGGGTCTGAAGCTGTGATTCCAGCTGAAGTAGGAGTTGTAACACAACGAATTGTCAACATGGATCCCGAAACAAACCAAAAAGAGACCATGTTGAACTTACAACTCCTAGAGGAAGCACGAGACCAAGCTGCAATTCAAGAGGCCAAGTACAAACAACGAATGGAAGCCTACTATAACAAAAGAGTCAAGAATGAACGTTTCAAGCTAGGAGACCTGGTGCTTAGAAACAATGAAGCTAGCAAAAAAGAGAACCAAGGAAAACTCGGCCCCGAAATAGGAAGGCCCGTATACCATCCTTGAAGCACATAAAGGTGGATCTAACAAGCTAGCAGACTCAGAGGGTAAAAAGCTTCCAAGACACTGGAATGGAAAAACCTTGAAAAGGTTCCATGTCTAATCAAGAAAGATTGGTTTGTATTTCACAAAGTTGTATTTCAAGAGTTGACCACCTTTTGTAACACAATGTCTCTTGAATGAATGAAGTTGTTTATCAAATTTGTCTTTCTATCCTAAAATCAGGTTGAGAACCTAGCAAAAAACTCCATGGCAGGGGCCATGTAAGGGGATGAGCTCCCAGGCCACATCGCTCAATAGGTTCAAGGGTTGAATAGACCTATATAAGGGGTGAGTTCCTAAATCAATACAACTCCATGAGACTTATTATTAAAAAAACAAAGTTGTCTCATAGACGGGTTTGAACAACCTACAACAAATGTTCCTTAAGCCTTAGAAAAAATAATCAACAAACAGGCTTACGAAATCAAATGAAAACAAGGAAAATAATGAATAGGATAGGTGCTATGTCTTCTTGTTAAAAATACCAAGGCTAAGTTACTGTAGCGCTGAACCCTTTAAGGTATAAAAAACATGAAGGCAACACAAACCCAACAAAGACAAGATTACAAGGAAAAGAAATAACCTAAGGAACAATGCAACAACTTGAACAAAAAGTTACAAAACTCAAAGATACAAACCAAGTCATGAAACTAAAGCCAAGTCACGAAACTAAGAAGCCTTGAAGGCTTCAAGCTACATATGTGACAACCAGAAGCCTCAAAGGCTTCAACCTACATACAGGATAGCCAGAAGGCTTGAAGGCTTGAAGCTAACCAAACTCCCTTAACAAAATAAGACAAAAGCATAAAAACACAACACAAGGCAAATAGTTTAGCATAACAGCATAACAAAGAAAGTCTTAGCAAACTTCCTAATATCCAAACAGAGTTAAAGCAAGCCTTAGTGGCTTGCAAGCCTAAGAAATTGTTCAAAAGGCCATACAGGCCTATCACAACCACATAACAGGAACCTTAAGGGTTCCTGCAAAACCTAAAAATTGTTTAAGTTAACATTACAAACCATGAATTATTTTAAAGAGTGCTAAGAAAGCTACGAATATTATGCATCGGTGGAAGGCTTAGAAGCCCCAGAACTGTTACCTTTGGCCTTTTTGGTCTTTTTGATCTTCTTAGCCTTCGAGCCACCATCACCACCGACTGCTGAACCCTCCAAGCTTGCATCTTTGGCAGCATCAAGTTCTCCCGAGAAGGTATCCTCGCTATCTCCTAAATAGGAATGTTTCCTTGAAAGAGAACCAAGCACATCGAGACATACCTTCTCATTAAGACCATCCGGTTTTAGTTCCTGCAAGACGGAGAGGGGCTTACCAAAACAAGAAGCAACCTGGCTCACATACGGGTACGTCAGCCTCTCCATCTGCTCAACAGAACCCTTGAAGACTTCAGAAGCTTCAGGACGGTACAAAGGAGATTTTTCCAAAGGATTGCCAGATTCATGAAGCTTATAACCTACAATAAGACCTTGATGTTTCCCCAAGTTGAGCAGTTTAGTGTAAACTTCACCAAGAACAGAATTAAACTCTTTAGAGTGAAGAAGGTAGGTAACAACTTGATGGAAACCCTGCTCAATAAGCCACTGGTTATCTCCAGTGGCTTGGGCAACCAAAGCCTTTAGGCCATTTTTTCTTCATTGAAGGCCTTCTGTTGAACAACCAAGGCCTCCCTATCAGATTTCAGCTTCAACCGATAAGTTTTGAAACCCTTTTTGAGATCATTCATCTCAATCTCATGCCTTCTCATCAATTTACCCACTTTTTAAACCCAAGCTAACTCCTTCTCGGAAAAACTATCAATCTCTTTCTTCATAGCGGCCATTGAAGTTTTCATTTTCTCCTTCTTCTTGTAGGCTTCCTCATACTCCTGCATGCCCTTGGCAAAACGGGTAACACCTTCAGCCAACAAGGCTGAAAGGTTGCAGGAACTTAGCATCATCCTAGAAATAAGATGATCAGCCTCCATCTTAGAAATAACACTTCGAACGCCGGGAGGAGCAAAATGAGCTAGGGCTTCAGCATAAACAGCCGGATCTTTGAAGCTATCTCCAACTTTAACCCCCCAGTTGGGTACATAAACCTCTTCACCCTCGGAACCTTCGAAGCTCTCAACACTTTTGACAGACGAACCCTGAATGGCAGGAGTGCTACCTTTCTTAACCAACTTCTTCTTTTTACCAGAAACAATCAACTCCTTCTTCTTACCCTTGCTGACATCAATAGCTTGATCTGCTGATACTTCAATATCATCACTAACATCGATGGGCTCTGAACCAGATGGCTGATCAGCACCTATCAGATAACGTTTCGAATGACGAACGAAAGCCTTAGAACCAGTAGCCTTGGTAAAACCCTTGACATTGGGGACATTCACATATCTGGAACCCTTGAACCTATAATCGGAAACCCTAACAATCGCATCCTCACCCAGAGTAGCAGCAGCATCATCAAAGGCAACATCAGAAGTGTCATCATTTTAATAAAATCGATTGCAGACATAACTGCAAAACAAACATAAAAGCATATCAGAAAGCAGGAAACAGGAACATAACAACACAAGAAGAGTAAAGGCATACCCTTCCCATCTCTCAAAAGCACCGGGTCTCGATCACGTTTTTCCCACAACTTACTAAGACCCAATAACACCAACAAATGCTCGGGAAAGGGACGAAGCCTTGAAGGGCACTCCCTAAGAGTTTCTAAAAAACGAGCATTTATATCAGAAGCAGAAGGCTCAGGCTCATTCAAAACGGCATCCGGGTGCCTCCAAACAAGTTTAAAAGGAACAATTTCCTCGGACACCCAGAAAAACTGGTCCTTCCAGACACCAAGGGTAGATACCATAGACGAAATCAAGCAAGTGTCAACTTGAGTGGTCTCGAAGGTAAACCAGTCACCATTCTTAGCCAATCGGAAAAAGCAGCGAAACGATAAAAGAGTTGGGTCATACCCTGAAGCCCGGCACAAAATTTCAAAATGTAAAACCCTAGCCATACCAAGGGGATGAATCTGACCGAAAGATATGCGGTAATACTCCAAGATATTCAAAACAAAGATTGAAAATGGGTGACGAAGGTTAGAAAACTCGAAATGGCGACAGTATAGAGCAATGGAACCAGGGGGACATATATCGATCGAAACGTCACAAGCCGGTGCCACCGGTTTAAACTTCATCCCTATTCCCCACTCCATACAAAACAAATCGACTTCCTCTTGAGTCATTCGGGAAAAAGATTTTGCTAAATCTTTACGGGCACCCATGATAATAGAAAACGAGAAGAAAATAAGCAGTCGGAACTAACCTAATGCAAAAAGGGGAAAACTTGAAAGAGAGCAAATGATGTTCTTCTGAAAAATGTATGTAAATTAAAGAGTTAAGAAATAATATAATTAAAGAGAAGAATTAAAACCGCCGCCCGACACAAAGAAAAACTGCCACAAGTCATATCAATTGTCTTGTCAAAATTCAAAATTCAAAAAGCCCAACCGTTTTCAACCCTTCAAGCCTCGAAACCTTGAAGCCTTTAAGCGAAGCAAATACATGTGTAAAAGTCAGAAGTCTTTGAGCTCATTTACCAAAAACCTCTGACTTGGGGGGCTGATGACGGGGGTAGCCCAAGACTAAATAAAATGACTTAAATACATGAATGCTCAAAGGGTTAAAAGGTTGAAAATCCGGGAGATGAGATAAAGCAAGACTCAAACAGTAAGTAGTCACATCTCTGATTGCTTCACCAACTTCTCCAGTCGCAAAAGTAAGGCGGATGCACAGAGCACAGTCTTTTACCCGCAGGTCAAAAGGCTTCCACCCCAAAAAGGGTAAGTCCCCCACTGCAAGCAGGTTCACTAGTCAACAGCTTCCTCTTTGAGCTAATGCTTTCCCTATAAATATGACACTTCATTAAGTGTGAACAACATTCCTGGACCAGCTCCGATTCTCGAAATCTCTGGCCATTGTTCTTGAGTACTTGCTTCATGCAAGTCACTTTCTTTCACATTCAACACACACATTCCTTTTGCTCATACATTCGAAACTGAACACACTTCAGTGGAGGATCTCGAGCAAATAACAAAATTAAAACTAGTGAACCTCTCTCCACGTCTTGCAAACGTGGGGGGACCCCACGACCTGCGTTTGGCAAAGTTGAACCCTTCAACCTTTCTGCCTAACCAGCCCAGCTACCATCCTTGGTCTATTATTTGTTGCATCAACAGCGACCAAAACCTATGTGGGATTTGTATTTTCTTCATCATATCCACCTTTGACATTTTCTTTTAGATGCGGTATGACATCTGAATCCACTTGAGATATTTGCCTCCTGAATTCATCATTTGAAACTGCACTTCTTTCTTTTGGTAGGGCCACAAAGAAAGGCTGTGTGTTCTCTCCAATGTAGCCTGATGCAGTTTCGCGTGCAATCAAATGGCTCAAGAACGATTGATTAATCAAAGACGATAAATTGAACTAATGTTCCATGAACACAGTTCTTTTCATTTTGATAATAATCAAAACTAACTAACAATGAACTCTAGAACCTTATTTATACTAGAACCTAAGAGATAAATATGACTAAACCAAATAAATAAAAAGATACGATTACTAATAATAGACTCGATAATAAAGGAATAAGATATCATTCAAATCTTCATATAATCTTCAATTCAATTGTAGATAATCCTGCATCATACTCCCCTTCTTCGAAAAAACTTGTCCTCGAGTTTTGCCTTTGGACCAAAGCCACCCGGATCGTAAGGAACATCAACCCGATTCTGAATTATTATCACACCCCACCCAAAGAAATCTACATCACGATTCATCTGGCCTAGTTCTTGACCTGAACCACCTGGGTTGAATGGGAAATTGGGTCGTCTCTTGCTCACTTTAGTTGATGAATTGGCATTGACATTCGATGGCTTGAAACCTTTAGGAATGGAGCCACATTGTATTAACAGTATCTTGGCGTAGAATGTGTGACACTAATCGGCTCATTATTAACAGTATCTTCCTTTGGCCCAACATTTTCTAAACCACCGCTACTAGTTTGTGTATAATCCATAATAACATGACAATTCTCATTTAACATCCCGGGCCCACCATAATTTTGTAATCCAACATGAAATGCGTGGTCCTTCAATTGTGATCCAATAACTTTAATTGGCAAATCAGATAGGAGAATGACAACTCTAGGAATGAAAAGCCCATCACTTAGCTTAAGTATCACCTCACCCCCATGCACTTTGTTGTCTTGCCCCATCAATTCATTTAAAAGTCTCGTAGACTTAGGTGCCCCACATGTAAAAGCCTCATGCAAAGTTTGCATGCTTATCCCATTGGCAAGTGTATCACCTCTTTCAATAGTAACTGTGATATTTAGAGCAAAGTTAATATCATTTCCATTTTGAGCTTTCAATAAAAATTCTTTATAGGTCACCCCATACAAAATATTATCATATTTAGCGGAAATTTCATCAATAAGATTGGCAATCGAAATATTATCCTTGTCTTGACTTTAAAAAAAAACAACTCCCCATAATTTTTGGAGTCATTCGAGGACTTCGTAAAAATTCCAACGGGAGATTTATCATTGCCAGTAGCCATCTTATCTCCGACAATATCAACAACACCACCATTATCGGCCGTTGAATCCTTTAAAAAATCATTAAACGTACCTGCAGATGTCTTCGCGTATTCTGCAATCTCTGTCATCAACGGCTTATCATCTTCATCTTCTCTGCATGCTTCTATTTGTTCATCCTCTTACATAGTAGTCCGGTTAAGGACCTTTTGCACGAACACACATTCTCCCACATCAGGTTCAATCCTGTGTGTATCGAATTTTGGTTCGTTCGACAAACTTTCCTGATAGATAGGTTCGAAGAACCGGGGGTGGGGATGGTAGAAAGGATGCTCCTCTTCCTCGTTCACATCGTCTCGGACGTCGGTTCCCGATTCGGTTTCCTTAACGCGCATCTCCCGTTGTAACTCAAGATATCGGACTCGTTGACGAAGCTGTCTGATCTCTTCAAGATCTTGGACTCGTTGTCGGAGCTGTTTGATCTCTTCAAGATCTCGGACTCCTTGTCGGAGCCGTTTGATCTTTAGATCCCGTGGATCGGGATGGACTCCATCGCTGCCTCGACTGGCGAATCTACGAGTAGGAGGTCGATCTTCTCCACGAGCACGTGAATAGAAAACACTCATTTCGTTGCCTCTGTCGGCGACTCTACGAGCAAACAAGTATTCACTTTCACGTCAACCCATTTGAGAACCAAAGCTCTAATACCAACCGATGTAGTTTCGCGTGCAATCAGATGGCTCAAGAACGATTAGTACTCAGTGACGATAAAAAGAACCACAAAGGTTCAAGAACACTGTTCTTTTTATTCAATAATCAACATAAAACTAACTAACAATAAGCTCTAGGGTCTAGATCTAGACCCTAATTTATAGACTAGAAAATAAAAAGATAAACTAGGAAACTTGAATTTTAAATAAATAAAAGATATAATAAAAGATATGCATGCTCCTGCGTCATACTCCCCCTCTTCGAAAAAACTCGTCCTCGAGGTTTTTGTTTTTTTAACCAAAACCACCTGGATCAATAGGAAAATTAACCCGACTCCAATCTACTACTATTATTATTATTATTATTATTATTATTATTATTATTATTATTATTATTATTATTATTATGACCCACCTAAATTAACGGTTCCACCTCATGGACCATCTCGCCTGACGGTAGATTTGTACCACTGGGAACGAATGGAGCATTGGACCACATCTTGTTCACTAGCCATTCAACAACAACATCAACTAATCCACCAATTTTTGGCCTATCAACTAGATCAGTTAAAGCCTTCGATCCAATCTCTTTTTTCACTTTCGCTTGTTTCACTTGCACACATGTTTGATCTGTAAGCTTTGAATGAAGTGGATGTGTCTTATGTTTTGAACTTTTTAATTTGCAAAGTGCGTTTACAGAGCCACCAATATAAGACTCCATAAATTCTTTTTTATACTGCTCCCCCATCAAAACTGTGCATAGGCCACCATTGCACGACTAAAATAATGACTAAAATATAATGGACCAATAGGAATATTTGGAAGTGGACTTCTAAAATTTATTGTGCATGAAATTGTCTCCACTGATTCATGTAAATCTTTCTCATTATTAGCTTTGCCACATGATCTCGTTCGATTAGCTTGTATACGTGTGTTAGCCTCATCCTTTTCAAAGATATTGCTGGAAATATTAATCTTTCGAATATCACCCCTATTAATGGAAATATTAATCTTTCGAATATTTGAATTATTATCTCATTCTAGTTGAAATCCCAAAATCCCTGCGTCAACATTTAATCCGAACGTTTCATTCGGCATGAAAGAAGGGATTGCCTTTAGTTGTGACTGAAACCCACCACTAGCCGTCGGACCATCTATCACCACCATACAACCACCAGAAGCTATCACATCACCTCCGTTTTCTACCGCTTTAACACCTCCAACATTACGACCTTCGGAACCAGATTCGTCATCCGGTAAGTTCCGATCACCACCGGTAACCCAAGCATACCATTCCACATCCCCGTATTCATCATACACGAGAGGAGAATCATAGATAGTGCTGCCATTGGTAGGATGCTCCTCGTCCCCGACGAATCCTTCCGGTTCCGTTTCCTCCCATGTCGATGGTGCCTCAAGATCGTGGATCCGTTGCTTGAGTTGTTGGATCTCGTTAAGTAATTCGAGGTCTCGGACTCGTTGCCAAAGTTTTCTGATCTTAAAATCCCGTGGTTCAGCACCAACCCTTCCACTGCCTCGGTCAGCGATTCTGCGGGTAGGATGTTTGTCTTCTCCACGAGCACGTGAGTCGGGACCATCTTTGCCGTTGCCTCGGTTGGCGATTCTACGAACACAAGAGTAATCACTATCACGTCGAGCCATTTGAAACCAAAGCTCTGATAACACCTAACACCTGATGCAGTTTCGCGTGCAATCAAATGACTTAAGAACAACTGATTAATCAAAGACGATAAATTGAACCAATGGTTCCAAGAACACAGTTCTTTTCATTTAATAATAATCAAAACTAACTAACAATGAACTATAGAACCATATTTATACAAGAACCTAAGAGATAAACATGACTAAACCAAATAAATAAAAAGATACGATTACTAATAATAGACTCGATGATAAAAGAATAAGACATCATTCAAACCTTCATATAATCTTCAATTCAGTTGTAGATAATCCTGCATCATAGCCACTTGCACTCAGGTATACATCGATTGTAAATACCTGCAGAGACACGATTAAGATTAAAAATGCTTTTTTCTTCAAGCAGTTTCAGGTTAATCATGTATGTACCTTAAGCAGGTTATCAAACTTGGAGACGAAAATTAATGTTCTTCGAAAGGTTGGATCAATGTCACGAATCTCATCCAACTGCAGACGAGCACCACTCCACACTACTTCGTTGAAGGAATAAAAGGATGCGATGAGGTGGACTAGCAAGAGATATCACCATTGAGAGAATTTCTTCTGGTGTGCTTTCTGGTTCACCCTTTTTCGCCTACCAAATGTGGTTCAGATTATCACTATTTTTAGATACGTTTAGATACACATGACCCTTTTTTCTTACAATAAGTTTAGATTACCAAATGCGGGTCACCCTTTTTCGCCTACCTATTGTATAAGTTACCTGGAGAACAAATCCCGGAGTGTGAATAATGGTGAGATTGGGCCAATCGGCATATCTCGCTCTCATCACAATCAGTTTAGAAGAGACTGCAACTTTGGTCTTCTTTAACATTGCATCAGTTCTTGATTTAATGGTATCAGCAATTGCTGATGATGATTCAATAGGACTGCCATATTCCTCAGAATCATCCTCCTGACATTTATATTCAGACTTCAGTATCACTCATATATACACAAAAAAGAAACAGCTAAAATTCATGTTATTTTCCTAATTGGAATCACTTTTACACTAACAGATTAATATCCAAATTTGAGTAATAATCACTCAAAAGTTGCAGATCCTGATCATTTAGCGTGGCCTTTGCTAATAATTCTACCTTTACTACACATTCTCTACATGATCAATAACTAACAGAATAACTAAAACTCTTGTTTGAAGGTTAATACAAAGGTTAATGCATCATGCGTCGGTTGAATTCTTACCAATTGAAACGCGTTTAACACTAACAGAATAATATCCAATCATGAGCAGTAGACACAAATAACCATAGCGTGCTCTATACATTCAAATTACAATACTAAACCCTAACTATACATTTGGACTGCCGTATTCCACAGAATCATCCCCATGACATTTTATATTCAAACTTCAGTACCTCAAAAGCTCATGTTATGTTACAAATTTGAAACACTTTTTAGACTAACAAAATAATAACCAAATTTGTATAATAACCACACAATAACTGCTGATCCTGATCATGTTGCATCTAATACTAAACCCTAAATATATATACTCTCCAAGATCAATAAATTCAGAAACTATAAACCCTAACTAAGCAGCAACAAATTCAATTTTATATGATCAAGTAAAATAACAATTGACCTGAAACCGGCACCGAGGATCAAGACTAGTGATATCATGGACCATTTGGAGCATGCGGGTCGCATGTGCCCATTTCACGCACATTGAATTGGAAGCCAAGAAGAGCTTCAGAAGCGAACATTTACCATCCGATTGACCCCCAAGTGCCACAATCTCAGGAATAGGATGCTTTTCTCCAAATGCCAGATTGAAGGCAGTTATAGGCTTTGAACCGAGACTTGGATGATGAAGCAGTGGATAATCTGGAATTAGTCCACGGGTCGAGTTTCGTCAAGTAGGGTTAATTTCTTATTTCCTAGCTCGATCGATAGCCGGGTCGTCCTCTAATCCGTCTCCTGCACAAGGAAACACACCTTGACTCATAACAAGGAGGATGGGGTGGGGGTTGCTCCTTGTTACCACTCTCCGGCGTGAGAATAAATATTTGCTTGTGAGCAAGATAATTATTTAAGTAGTATGTGTGAGAGAGCATATTAGTGTTACCTCAAACCTGGTTCGGGAAGGGTATTTATAGCCGAAGAGTGAAGAAGAGAGCCTAAAGGGCCTCTAGGTGGGCCTAGGACCTGACTGACAATGCGTAGCTTTTTGTAGGTGTGTCAGAAGAGCAGGTCACGGAAGCTTTGGGCGCATCCGGAGGTGTTGACACGTCCTGCTGGTGTTGTCAGTCTGTCTACCAGCTTTTATGTATATGGGCTGTGCAGCTGCGCATTGGGTGGTCAGCTGACCACTGCTGTCAGTGCCCGGGCAGACCACTTGCCGGTTTGGTCACTGAAGTCAAAGTGTCAGTTCCACTTGTCTATACAATAGGATGCGGTTTGGACCGCATCGCTATGTGCGGTAACCACAGTGATTACCGCAAGCCTTGTATGTTGGAAACATCCAATTTTATACACAAGGTAACTCTTCTCGTCTTTCTTTGAGTGGGAAAGTCAACCGCGTCCGCGCGTGCCCGCACGAACGCAGGTTAGTCCCTATCGATAGACGCAATGAACCGGGTGATGGTCACTCGTGCCCAGGCCCTTCATTAGAGAAAGAAGATGAGTCGGTGGTTTCGTGGTGGTCTATTAACACCGGAGAAGAGGATATCATATGCAATTGTGTCACACCCCTAATTTCCACGTGTCACCGGTGGGCCCGGTGGGGGAGTATCGTGACGTAGTTGATATCATCATAGTCAAACAACACAAATTATAATGCACAGCGGAAGCAATAAAATAGATTTATTTCAACCATATAAAATGTAATATCCAGTATCACATAGTAGCTGAAATAGATCCACAGGTGGATCAATATAAAGAGGAAAATTGTTCAACAGATGAATGGCATCCCAAGCTTGCGATGTGACAACCCTCACTAAACCAGGTATCCGTACGGTTTAATTAATAATTAATTACTGCTTAATTATTGTGCTTGCTTGAAATTACTGATGAACTGCTACTTGATTCTTGATACTTGTACATACCTGCATCATACTTTAATTACCGTCACTACATTATTTACACGCTGAACTCTAGTGACAAACATGATGCACAAAAGCACAGTAGCACTATGAACGGATAACCTATTGAACATGCTGATAAGCCAGCATCAGGCAGATATTGCCTCTAAGGCCTGTATGAGCCAGAAATATTTCACTACACCCATAGTGAGTGTAGGGATACAAGGGTTGTAGAACTGCGTCTCTAGGGATAAGTTATAATGACTGGATGTGCCTAGAACGTACACTGAGCACAAAACTCAGCACTTTAGTAAACAATTCAGCTTCTAGCTGGCTAATAAAGTGCCAAAACATGAGAAAAATATTACTAGACACTTTCCAAAGTGTCGGGAATAAGTTGTGTCACTAAAAATGGTATTAACGACGCCTTAAAGCTTTGATAAGCACTTTAACGTATTACTATCCAGCCGAACAACCGGACTTTATCTTGAACATGAAAATATTGCCATAAACATTATTTGTCTTTTTCTGAGCCAGTTAGGGTCCCTGAATACCCTAACACCCGCCATTAAGCACAACACACAACTAACCGGGTTAATACTTAACTAACCTAACTAACCTCACTTTACACTAACTGGTTTAGTTGAATTTGGACTAGAACCCCCCCCCCCTCTTAACGAATTCGGTCCCCTAGGGGACATGCATGGTACAATTTTTATTATTTTAATCCTTTGATGTTTAATATCTTCAAGACATGAGAACCATTGGTTTGTAACCTAAACTTTTGTCTATAAGTATCTAGAGTTGCACATCATAATCCTCACCACTCAACATCATAAAAACACACCTCTCTCTCCCTCAAAAGCTTTCGGCCGAGATCCCCTAACCATCCATCATCTTTTTCGACTTTGATCTTCGCATTCCAAGTGCACACAAGTGACAAGGATCCCGCATAAGAAGTCTTGGTGCACTCGGAGCTCAAAGGACCTTCTCTCGTTGCTTTTATCCACCCTTTTCGCGTCTAGATTCTTCCCTAACCTCGAGCTAGTGGTAAGTTACTTAAAACACCTTCTCGAACTAATTTAAAGTGGTTAAAAGGATTTGTAACGGTTGAAACTCGTAAACTTACAAGATGATGCATTAAAGTCTACTAAAAACACTTAAAAAGATGGTTAAAAGCTCATATGATGTGTAAATGTTGTAGTAATTGAATTGTGTGATTATTTGGACCCGATCTATGTTGTGGTAGCTCGGATCATCATTTAACCCGGGTTGGTCATGACCATGGATCATGACATAAGGTTGTTTTGAATGAAACAAGGGTTAAAGGGTGAAACTCTACCACACACGAATCATGAACTTGTGTAAAAGCATTTTTACTTTTGAAATAGTGTTTAAAACTAGCAGATCTACGTATCAACAAGTGGTATTTTCAAAGGACCAAGTGTCAAGAAAATCATGTTTTCTAAAAACGGATCTTATGATAACTAGAATGATTTTTAGAACACACAAGTGTGTAAACACTTGTGTAACACAAAGTTTGGACAAAATAACAATTTTTGTAAAAGATGACGAGAGGTTGTGAAGACGGAATTTCTTTAAAGGCAAGGTTTTTACGAAATCGGACTAATTTATATTAAGATCCGCTAAAAGTAATGAGATTTACTTCGTATTTTTAAGTAAATCACAAGTTCATCAAATCTTTGCGATTTACATATTTATTTACTAGTTTGATGTGTTGGACGTTATTTTGATTGAATAAGAAATTGTTGAATTGATTTGTAAAAGAAAATGATACGCTTGAAAGCGTGGCCACCTCCAGTTACAGAGGAAACTCTGGCGAAATTTTTCTAAAAACCTAACACTTAGAATTATTTTCACTACAAGTGTTAGAAATACTTATCGACATGTTTTCAAAATATAAGTTTCGCCACGACTTTATTTACAAATATCGGAGGTGGAATTTTCACAAAACTAAACGTGATAAATATATATTTGGTAAATATATTTTTCACAACGTCACTTGTCAACTATTTTGTGAAGTGAATAAATATTATTTTTAGGGTAAAAATAATATTATCGAACGTTAACGAATCCAAAATAATACGAACGCTTTCACGATAAATATATAAGTTACACCGGTAATTATTATTACCACTCGATCGTTAAAACGTAACTTACGCATTTTACGGAAATATTTATGAACGCGTATTTTTGTTAAAATATTATTTTGGGAAAAATTATGTGAAATAAAAATATAATATTTTTGAGAAAAATAATTATATTTTGGAGTTAGAAATAAATATATATTAAGTGAGACTTAATGATATATCATGAACGCACATGTATTAAGTCCCCCATCCTTGGGAAGGAAAATAATTACCAAGTATATACGGAATGTAAACACGAAATAGTTGTCTAACTATTTCCCAAAAACCTAAACCATAAAGCTAAGGCACGGCCGTCCGTCTAATAGAGTTAGTACATGTAGGTCGTTGCACAACTGCTTGACTTGGAGTATTACTTGGTAGAGACGCACCGCTGTGAGTTCATGTCCCCCTTTTCTCTTAACTGTTTTCAGTTTTCTAAACTGCGGGGGTGAAATACATGTTACTATGATTACGAGTACTTTTTACATGGTATGGATAGCGTAAGGAGGGTTATTACCTAGATCATCTGAATGGGTAGGCTATTATCGTAAGACCATTAATCCTTGTATAAGGACCGAGAGGCATGAGTGATAGATCTATCGGGTGTTGCGAGCCCCACGCATGAGCCAGCGTGTGGCTGCATGTGGTGACTATGTCGTTCCGCCGGAAGGACCGGTATGAAATTCGCGTTACAGGTTTGAGTGCTTCCTAGGCCATTTCACTTGTTAATGTATTAGCTACACATTAATTGATCTCTTTTTCCTTACTGCTACATACCAGGAATTTTCATACATACAGACATTTTACAAAGGTTTTACTTACTCACTACACATGAACTCGCTCAATATTATTGTTGATTTTTCAACTTACATGTATTTCAGGGAATTAAAGGATCTAGCACGGTATGGCACGTTTTCCCGCTGCACTAGTACGAGGTCATCCGGGTTTAGGGAATGTGACTCTTTCCTGGACAAGTCACAGTCCTTAAACTGTGTTTATGTTTATGTTTGCTGAATAATGTTTATGTCGTTAGGGTGTGTTTCCGTTGATACAATGTTATTGTATTTGGTTTTAAAACTTAAATGAATGGATGATCTTGCATGGTTTTTATTCATATAGCTTTATTATGGTTAAGGTATGGTATTAAGAAGTCAAACCAAATTAACCACGCTTCCGCAAAGCCAGGGTGTGACAGCTTGGTATCAGAGCTCTGATCATAGCGAACTAGGATTCCTTCTCGAGTCTAGACTATGATCACTAGGGCTCTCACGAAAACATTTTTACTGCATACCACTTAAGTCCAGATCCAAAACGTTTTTACAAACAAATGTTGAGCACATTTTATTTATTTATTATTAGGCTCAGTCTTGGAGGCTGAGGCTCGGTCTTGGAGGCCGAGGCTCGATCTAGGAGATCGAGGTAGATGGCTAGTGAGACTAGGAATAGTAGGCTCAGTCTTGGAGGCTGAGGCTCGGTCTTGGAGACCGAGGCTCGATCTAAGAGATCGAGGTAGATGGGTAGTGAGACTAGGGAGAATAGGCTCAGTCTTGGAGGCTGAGGCTCGGTCTTGGAGGCCGAGGCTCGATCTAAGAGGTCGAGGTAGATGATAGAGCAGTCTTAGAGACTAGGAGAATATGGCTAGTGGGACTAGGAGTATCAGTCTAGGAGACTGGAAGGCTAGTGGGACTAGGAGAATTATTTGATTGCTTATTGACTAACATGTTTATATGATTATATGATTGATTATTATACGTATATGTGTTTGTGTTACAAACGTCATGCTTTCATCATGTACTAGAAAGATGGACACTACGAATCCCATGGCCATGGTATCAGACGACATAGTTTCATCGAAGCACGAGGTGTACATTTCCGATACTACCAGCACAGACAATGACGACTTTCAGCCCTTTTGCGCTGCCTGAAGTCGTAGCAGAGCCTACCGATGGCCATCTTGTTGGGAATTTGCCACTCGCGGTAATCCCTGCTCCTGTGCCCCTTGCCGCTTATCCTGTTGTTGATATGCCCCCCCCCCCCCGACGTGGCCTCTGACGATGATAACGATCTACTAGAGGAGCACCCATTCGAGGGCGAGGCCCTATTGCTGCTGGTATTAGCCTACTGCTTGCGGACGCTCCTGCAGGGGAAACTCATGCCCATTCCCCTGTCCCAGACTCATTTGAGTTCCTGACATCCGCATTTTCGCATATACAGGGAGTGCAGCACCATTCACACAACGCCGACCCTGATACGGCATCATCGGCTACACCGGTTCCCGCACACAGCTTTGAGTTTGATCACAGTATTGAGGGTGATCCTTTTCTCCCATCTGGTTTTGATCCAGATCATGACCTTGAGTTCATACACTTAGACCAGCCCTTGGAGGATCCTGTAACCCCCTGTGATGGTTGATCCAGCTGATTTTGAGATGGAATTTGTTAATTCGGAGCCAGCCGTGGCCCCTGAGCCAGGCGTTGCTCCTAACACCGCATTGGAGCATGACCCTGTTCATGCCGATGCACCTGCTGTTGCTCCTTGATTGATCATCTGCTTGGACGAGAGAAAATTTGGGGTAACTGTGCAAGACAATTTATTATTACGGGGGCCCACGTAATAACGACTTGTAGTGCACAGAAATCCTGGTGGACTCTGCGGGTCAAGCTAATGAAAACCAATGTGGCAGGAAATAACTCGAACACGAATGACCAAGGCGATGAAGCCTCGAGTTCATTCTATTTCAAGCAACAAGCCAAATTGGCAAGCCTATGTGAAGGCTCAGAAATTTATTTCCCCACCCATACATTGAGTATATTTACGTGTAAAATTAGGTGAGTACATGATGGCTTATGGTGCTATGTATCTCATAGACAATTGGAAAGTTGTCTAACCCACTTCATGCCATTTCGGCAGAAGAGAATGCGACCCAGGCTTGACACAAACACCAGTATGTTGCCAAGGATAGAAGCTGAGCTGCGAAAACGCAACTCACAGGCAATTGCTTGACATGAAGCACTCCGCTCTAAGCACAGCGATGGCACTACTGGGAATAACCCCCCCCCCTAACTGACCGCACCGCTTGCTACATTCTTCTCTACGACGCTCGATAAGCCGATTTGATGGTCCCTATAAACGCACTATGCTAGCTATAAACCCTTACCATTCCTCACATTATGAAAAACACACACAGGATAAGTTGCTCCTATAACATCGACTGCAGTTGAGGATATGAGTCGCGGAACATTGAAGCTTGAGCTGACACCACAAAGGGCAACTTCTAATACAAAACATTACATAACCGAAGACATGAGTTAAGTGTCTACATCACAAGACAGCATATTGTCTGAAGACTTTAAGTAAAACACCACGTCCTCCACCAGCATGCTTTGATCTGCCGCATACATCAAGACCCCTTTGTGTTCTTGACCTTGTTCTTTCACCATTCCCGGGATTCTGATGTTCATGTCTAAACTAACAAGCGATAGAGCAAATGACTCACGCACGTTAACAGTATACTTTTCTTTCCTCCCCCACCTCGGTCACCAGTATAGTTGCTTTCTGGATTAAGCAAATTGCATTACTCTTGGGAAAAGATGCTAATGATAAGCGGGGATTTCGGAGACTTTTGAGGATCACTTCTGACCACATAATTATGATGCACCGATATACTTGTTGGACAAGGGTAGGGTGACCCTATGTCCCTTCTGATGTGATGCATTTTGGTAAGACACAGTGATTATGGCCGGAGGATAATGAAAGCCCGATCATCTTTAAACATGCGACAATACTTATGACTAATGACTGACGAAAAATATTGTCGCTATGCTCTCACTAAGCACGTTGATGATTTACATATCTGTGCTATAACTATAATACCACATGTTTACTTGCTACGTTCCTATTTGCAAGCTGTGCTATAACCATGATGATATGTGATTAATTGTTAAACAACTGCGTATTTACGTAAATGTAATATACCTCTGAGGTCTTATTCGTTAAACAGAGACTTATGTGCTCATGTCCTTACTAAGACCCGACCTAACCGACTTCCTTCTAGGAAGATGTCGACTCGAGGGAACACCGATACCAACAACCCTTTGTCGACGACAGAGGCGGAATTTCAAGAACGCCTCTTACAGTTCATCGCACAGTACGAGGCCTTTCGCCCCGGAAACAAACCACCCAACGGCTGCACATACAAGCAGTTCTTAGGCTGCCAGCCCCTACATTTCGACGACACTGGGGGTGCCGTAGCCTTCGTGCGCTGGGTTGAGAAGACGGACACTGTTTTGCGTGCGAGCAAATGCGCCCCAAAGGATCAGGTCACGTACATCTCCGGGCTGTTCCGAGATGGGGCTGTGTCATGGTGGAAACTACAGGTTCAGACAATGGGCGAGGCTGTTGCGTATGCTTTATCATGGGACGAGCTAAAAGAGCTAATGTATAAAAAGTACTGTTCGAGAACAGAAAGCCAGAAGGTGGAGACTGAGTTCTGGAACTTGAAGATGGAAGGTCCAAAAGTAGCTGAGTATGTGGAGAAGTTCCAAGTTCTGTCGCGTATTGTTCCTTACATGGTAGATCCGGAGTTTAAAAGGATTGAGCGTTTCATTTGGGGATTGGCACCCCAAATCATGAGCATGGTGACGACATCAAAGCCTGCAACGATCACTGAGGCCATCAATCTAAGTGTAGCCTTGACTGAAGAGGCAATCAGGATGAACAAATTTTCAACCTCTGAGGAGAAGAAGGAGACTCATGTAGAGTCATCTGGGGACAACAAGAGAAAGTTGGCAAATTTCAAACAGGGTACCCAGTCGAGTAGCAACAACAAGGCCAAAAAGAGAAAAGAGTACATGGGTAAGCTACCTAAATGCGACAGGTGCCGACGTCATCATACCGGGCGATGTAAAAATGGGAAGTGTGACAACTGTGGCAAAGTGGGACACAACAGGGAAACGTGTTGGCGTGAGACGAAGCGTGGAAAGAAAGGAAAAGGAAAATATAAGGGATGTTACAACTGCGGGGATATGAGGCACTATAGGAAAGATTGCCCAAAGGAGATTAGACAAAATTATGGGAAAGATGCCTAACACCGGGCTAAGGAAGCACGCCAGGAATCCAAGCATGGATATCGGTACGTCCCATATTACTCAACGCTATGCATCCGTTTTATTTGATACTGGTGCCGATTATAGCTTCGTATCATTAGAGTTTAAGAATATGCTTGGGTTAGCCGCTAGTAAGTTAGCTATTCCGTACTCAATTGAATTGGCTAATGGAAAGATAGTAGAAGCCAACGAAGTTATTAGGGGTTGTGTGATCGAATTGGGAGCGCGTGAGTTTGTTTTGGATCTACTACCAGTCCAGTTGGGAAGCTTCGACGTGGTGGTAGGAATGGATTGGTTATCAGGCAACAAGGCTGAGATAGTTTGTCACGAAAAGGTAGTTCGTATCCCAACTGATGATGGTGAGACCATTGTGGTTCACGGAGAGAAGCGTGATATGCCGTTAAGAATTATCAGTTGCTTGAAAGCGCGAAAGTGTTTGCAGAAGGGATGCGCTGCCTTTCTGGTACACATTGTAGACAAGAAAGCTGAAGAACCGAAGATCGAAGACATCCCTATCGTGAGGGAATACCCGGAAGTCTTCCCAGAAGACTTGCCCGGACTGCCGCCTCTGAGGCAAGTAGAGTTTCGCATCGATTTAGTTCTAGGCGCTGCGCCTGTGGCTAAGGCACCCTATAGACTTGCTCCGTCTGAGATGCAAGAACTGTCGACACAACTTCAAGAGTTGTTGGACAAGGGATTTATCCAACCAAGCTTCTCGCCTTGGGGAGCTCCAGTTTTGTTTGTCAAGAAGAATGACGGTAGTCTTCGAATGTGTACCGACTACCGGGAGTTGAATAAGCTGACGATCAAGAATAGATACCCTCTGCCAAGGATTGATGATCTGTTTGACCAACTGCAAGGTTCAAGCTTTTATTCAAAGATCGATCTTCGATCTGGATACCATCAGTTAAGGATACAAGAGGAGAGTATCCCAAAGACAGACTTCAGAACTCGTTATGGGCACTACGAGTTCCTAGTTATGCCGTTTGGGTTGACAAACGCACCTACAGTGTTCATGGATTTGATGAATAGATCTTCGATCTGCAGGGAGCATGAACAACATTTAAGAGCCATTCTGGAGTTGCTGAAGAAGGAACAGTTATATACCAAGTTCCCGAAGTGCGAGTTTTGGCTACGCGAAGTGCAATTCCTTGGACACGTGGTAAATGGAAATGGAATCCACGTGGATCCAACCAAGATCGAAGCAATCAAGAATTGGGAAACGCCAAAGATGCCAACCGAGATTCGACAATTCTTGGGTTTGGCTGGCTAGATTTATTGAGGATTTTTCAAAAATCGCTCAACCATTGACGCTCCTCACTCAGAAAGATAAGAAGTTTGATTGGGGAATCAAACAGGAAGAAGCGTTCCAGTTATTGAAGGATAAGCTTTGTAATGGCCCGATTTTATCGCTACCGGAAGGTACAGATGATTTTGTGGTATATTGCGACGCTTCGCGTCAAGGATTGGGTTGCGTGTTGATGCAACGGCAGAAAGTTATAGCTTACGCATCGCGTCAGCCGAAAGTGCATGAAAAGAACTATACCACTCATGATTTGGAACTAGGCGCAGTGATATTTGCTTTAAAGATATGGAGACACTACCTTTACGGTACGAAATGTACGATCTTCACAGATCATAAGAGCCTACAGCATATATTCAACCAGAAGGAGTTGAATATGAGGCAGAGACGATGGGTTGAGCTGTTGAATGACTACGACTGCGAGATAAAGTATCATCCAGGGAAGGCGAATGTGGTCGCCGATGCCCTAAGTCGAAAGGAGAGGATCAAGCCCATAAGGGTTAGGGCTTTGGAGATGATTATTCAGACCGATCTTTCCTTGCGCATTCGTGCTGCGCAGAAAGAAGCTCTCAAGAAAGGAAACCTTGAGAAAGAATATCTCCGTGGGATGGAGAAGTTATTGGTACCAAACAAGGAAGGAACGTTATGTTTTGAGAAAAGGATTTGGGTTCCTTTGTTTGGAGGTTTAAGGAAGGTTATTTTCGATGAAGCTCACAAATCGCGGTACTCTATCCACCCAGGAGCGGATAAGATGTACCAGGACCTTAAAGATTACTATTGGTGGCCTAGGATGAAAGACGATGTGGCTGTTTACGTGAGCAAGTGTTTAACATGCGCTAAGGTTAAGGCGGAATACCAGAAGCCTTCGGGACTTCTGCAACAACCAGAGATTCCCAAGTGGAAATGGGAACAAATCTCCATGGATTTTATTACAAAGTTGCCCAGAACGCCAAGAGGCCATGACACTATTTGGGTGATAGTGGATCGATTAACGAAGTCAGCGCACTTCTTACCTATCAGAGAAAAGGATAACACGAGCAAGTTGGCCAAAATTTACATGAAGAGAAATTGTTACACGTCATGGTGTACCTCTCTCGATCATCTCTGATAGAGACGGAAGGTTCGTATCAAGGATTTGGCAATCCTTCCAAGAAGCTTTTGGCTCACAATTGAATATGAGCACCGCGTTTCACCCGCAGACCGACGACCAAAGCGAACGGACGATACAGACTTTGGAAGACATGCTGAGAGCGTGTGTTATGGATTTGGGCGGTAGCTGGGATAAGCATTTGCCTTTGGTCGAATTTTCATACAACAACAGCAACCACACCAGTATTGGTGCCGCGCCATTTGAAGCCCTATATGGCCGCAAGTGCAGATCACCGCTTTGACGTAGGTGATAGACAGTTGGTTGGTCCTCATGTGGTCCAGGAAACCACAGATAGGATTGCACAGATCCGAGATCGCATCAGTGCGGCTCGTGACCGTCAGAAAGCCTACGCGGATCGAAAAACGAAACCTCTGGAGTTTGAGGTAGGAGATATGGTTTTGTTGAAGGTATCACCCTGGAAGGGTGTGGCACGCTTCGAGAAGCGTGGGAAGTTGAATCCGCGGTATATTGGCCCGTTCAGAATTCTGGAAAGAATTGGGTTGGTAGCATACAAGCTAGACTCACCTGCTGAACTGAATGGTGTTCACGATACGTTCCACGTATCAAATTTAAGGAAGAGTCCAACGCAAGATACCGTTGTCATTCCTACCGACGAAATTCATGTTGACGACACGCTCCACTTCGTTGAAGAACCCGTTGAGGTTACGGATTGGAAAGTGAACAAGACCCGCCGGAGCAGTGTCAAGCTCGTCAAGGATCGTCGGAATGCCAGACATGGTCCTGAATACACCTGTGAACGTGAGGACCGGATGAAAGAGAAATACCCCCACCTATTTCCTAAGAACCCTGCTTTTACAAGCAGAACTTAAAATTTCGGGACGAAATTTTTCTAACGGGGGGAGAATGTGACAACCCTCACTAAACCAGGTATCCGTACGGTTTAATTAATAATTAATTACTGCTTAATTACTGTGCTTGCTTGAAATTACTGATGAACTGCTACTTGATTCCTGATACTTGTACATACCTGCATCATACTTTAATTACCGTCACTACATTATTTACACGCTGAACTCTAGTGACAAACATGATGCACAAAAGCACAGTAGCACTATGAACGGATAACCTATTGAACATGCTGATAAACCAGCATCAGGCAGATACTGCCTCTAAGGCCTGTATGAGCCAGAAATATTTCACTACACCCATAGTGAGTGTAGGGATACAAGAGTTGTAGAACTGCGTCTCTAGGGATAAGTTATAATGACTGGATGTGCCTAAAACGTACACTGAGCACAAAACTCAGCACTTTAGTAAACAATTCAGCTTCTAGCTGGCTAATAAAGTGCCAAAACATGAGAAAAATATTACTAGACACTTTCCAAAGTGTCGGGAATAAGTTGTGTGACTAAAAATGGTATTAACGACGCCTTAAAGCTTTGATAAGCACTTTAACGGATTACTATCCAACCGAACAACCGGACTTTATCCGGAACATGAAAATATTGCCAAAAACATTATTTGTCTTTTTCTGAGCCAGTTACGGTCCCTGAATACCCTAACACCCACCATTAAGCACAACACACAACTAACCGGGTTAATACTTAACTAACCTAACTAACCTCACTTTACACTAACTAGTTTAGTTGAATTTGGACTAGAAACCCCCCCCCCCCCTTAACGAATTCGGTCCCCTAGGGGACATGCATGGTACAATTTTTATTATTTTAATCCTTTGATGTTTAATATCTTCAAGACATGAGAACCATTGGTTTGTAACCTAAAGTTTTGTCTATAAGTATCTAGAGTTGCACATCATAATCCTCACCACTCAACATCACAAAAACACACCTCTCTCTCCCTCAAAAGCTTTCGGTCGAGATCCCCTAACCATCCATCATCTTTTTCGACTTTGATCTTCGCATTCCAAGTCCACACAAGTGACAAGGATCCCGCATAAGAAGTCTTGGTGCACTCGGAGCTCAAAGGACCTTCTCTCGTTGCTTTTATCCACCCTTTTCGCGTCTAGATTCTTCCCTAGCCTCGAGCTAGTGGTAAGTTACTTAAAACACCTTCTCGAACTAATTGAAAGTGGTTAAAAGGATTTGTAACGGTTGAAACTCGTAAACTTACAAGATGATGCATTAAAGTCTACTAAAAACACTTAAAAAGATGGTTAAAAGCTCATATGATGTGTAAATGTTGTAGTAATTGAATTGTGTGATTATTTGGAGCTGATCTATGTTGTGGTAGCTCGGATCATCATTTAATCCGGGTTGGTCATGACCATGGATCATGACATAAGGTTGTTTTGAATGAAACAAGGGTTAAAGGGTGAAACTCTACCACACACGAATCATGAACTTGTGTAAAAGCATTTTTACTTGTGAAATAGTGTTTAAAACTAGCAGATCTACGTATCTACAAGTGGTATTTTCAAAGGACCAAGTGTCAAGAAAATCATGTTTTCTAAAAACGGGTCTTATGATAACTAGAATGATTTTTAGAACACACAAGTGTGTAAACACTTGTGTAACACAAAGTTTCGACAAAATAACAATTTTTGTAAAAGATGACGAGAGGTTGTGAAGACGGAATTTCTTTAAAGGCAAGGTTTTTACGAAATCGGACTAATTTATATTAAGATCCGCTAAAAGTAATGAGATTTACTTCGTATTTTTGAGTAAATCACAAGTTCATGAAATCTTTGCGATTTACATATTTATTTACTAGTTTGATGTGTTGGACGTTATTTTGATTGAATAAGAAATTGTTGAATTGATTTGTAAAAGAAAATGATACGCTTGAAAGCGTGGCCACCTCCAGTTACAGAGGAAACTCTGGCGAAATTTTTCTAAAAACCTAACACTTAGAATAATTTTCACTACAAGTGTTAGAAATACTTATCGACATATTTTCAAAATATAAGTTTCGCCACGACTTTATTTACAAATATCGGAGGTGGGATTTTCACAAAATTAAACGTGATAAATATATATTTGGTAAATATATTTTTCACAACGTCACTTGTCAACTATTTTGTGAAGTGAATAAATAGTATTTTTAGGGTAAAAATAATATTATCGAACGTTAACGAATCCAAAATAATACGAACGCTTTCACGATAAATATATAAGTTACACCGGTAATTATTATTACCACTCGATCGTTAAAACGTAACTTACGCATTTTACGGAAATATTTATGAACGCGTATTTTTGTTAAAGTAATATTTTGGGAAAAATTATGTGAAATAAAAATATAATATTTTTGAGAAAAATAATTATATTTTGGAGTTAGAAATAAATATATATTAAGTGAGACTTAATGATATATCATGAACGCACATGTATTAAGTCCCCCATCCTTGGGAAGGAAAATAATTACCAAGTATATACGGAATGCAAAACACGAAATAGTTGTCTAACTATTTCCCAAAAACCTAAACCATAAAGCTAAGGCACGGCCGTCCGTCTAATAGAGTTAGTACATGTAGGTCGTTGCACAACTGCTTGACTTGGAGTATTACTTGGTAGAGACGCACCGCTGTGAGTTCATGTCCCCCTTTTCTCTTAACTGTTTTCAGTTTTCTAAACTGCGGGGGTGAAATACATGTTACTATGATTACGAGTACTTTTTACATGGTATGGATAGCGTAAGGAGGGTTATTACCTAGATCATGTGAATGGGTAGGATATTATCGTAAGACCATTAATCCTTGTATAAGGACCGAGAGGCATGAGTGATAGATCTATCGGGTGTTGCGAGCCCCACGCATGAGCCAGCGTGTGGCTGCATGTGGTGACTATGTCGTTCCGACGGAAGGACTGGTATGATATTCGCGTTACAGGTTTGAGTGCTTCCTAGGCCATTTCACTTGTTAATGTATTAGCTACATATTAATTGATCTCTTTTTCCTTACTGCTACATACCAGGAATTTTCATACATACAGACATTTTACAAAGGTTTTACTTACTCACTACACATGAACTCGCTCAACATTATTGTTGATTTTTCAACTTACATGTATTTCAGGGAATTAAAGGATCTGGCACGGTATGGCACGTTTTCCCGCTGCACTAGTACGAGGTCATCCGGGTTTAGGGAATGTGACTCTTTCCTGGACAAGTCACAGTCCTTAAACTGTGTTTATGTTTATGTTTGCTGAACAATGTTTATGTCGTTAGGGTGTGTTTCCGTTGATACAATGTTATTGTATTTGGTTTTAAAACTTAAATGAATGGATGATCTTACGTGGTTTTTATTCATATAGCTTTGTTATGGTTAAGCTATGGTATTAAGAAGTCACACCAAAGTAACCACGCTTCCGCAAAGCCAGGGTGTGACATGCGAGAATCTAACGATGCTAAGGAGTAGCCAGCCTATACGTGTAGAACCTGCACTTAATCTTTTTGGGGAAAATACGTCAGTTTACACTGGTAAATACAATTTAACTGACTTATTTTGAAAATGTTGTAAAAATTGATTTAAATGCACATGGCACAAAATTTTTTATAACTTGGGATAATTAATTAAATCTAATCTTGTAAAAGAATTACATGTTTGTTATGCGTTCAGTCGCCCGGTTCATGCCGGGTTTAAGGTTAATAGACACACCACATAGTATAAATCCGCGGCGGGAAACCAACGGTTATACCTGAATTATATGGACACATTGTCGGGTGTACGCCTACACCCGCGTGTCAAGATCGTGGCCATTTCGTAAAATGATGCCAAGGATATCCGGGACATGGTCATTAAACTCCCAAAGGCGTAAAACAAACAAAACTAAATTTTAAACGGGTCAAATTGATAATACCCAACTACTAATGAGTTAGGGTCAATTGCCCGACCAAGCGGTATTTTATATACCGTACCCTAAGCCCGTATAAGGGAAAATAAGTTAAAAGTATTTACCTGAGTAAGTAATAACCACAATAAGCAAATGCAAGTGTCTTTTACTGGTCTCCTATTCTAGAACGAAGGTTTATAATAACCTATTATAATCCTAACGGGTCTTTAATATAACTTAACCTTAGACCGGTTAGTTTCCAGGAAAAATACGGTTTAATCGCATGGAAGGCGAAAACCGGGAAGGAATGTGATTTAGACCCAACAAGTTTGGAGACTTGTATAATATGGGTAAAGTAAACACATTCTGGATTTTGAAAAAAGAGGATATGGTTTGACCCGTTTCGGCTATTATGCGTAAACTAGTTACATAAGCCGATCCGAACGCGAAAACGCGTAACGGGTAACCATATAAATCATATACAAGTTTCCTGAGATTATATGCACCAAATATGTTGTAATATCAGTAAGATATGTCCTATTATGCCCCAAATGATTTTAAACTCAAACTACGCCTCATAGGGGCATTTTGGTCATTTAAAAGGGTATAAAAGAGTTTAACTAGCAATCTGAGTTATATATCTGAATAAATCAGTAATTGTACTTAGTTTATCATGTTATAACAGAAGGGTATCATATATATGTGAATTTTATTAATTATTACTATCTTATGCACCGAAAGGGCATTTTGGTAATTTCACATAAGCCTAAAAGGTCAAAACTGGAAATCTGAGTTTCAAACTTTAGTTTACTGTTATATTATAGAATTTTACTAAGTATATCAGTAGGTATTGAATCTTATACATACAAACTAGTTTTGACATAAACTATGTCGTAAAAATGCCTAAAAAGGCGATTTGGAGCCATTTCCGGGTTTTAAAAGAAAAGCTGATATTTTTATAATCCCAGAAGGCTCAAAATAATATATTAATCATAACAATTCAGTAGAAAAAGGTTTGAGGTTAAAAGGATTTATAAAACTCATTTTATAGCCCAAAAGGGCAAAACCGGCATTAGCCGAATTAAGCTTAAAACTCTAAGTTATGCTCAGCCCAAAAATAAATAAAAATCTCTAAAAATCCCAAAATATTATTTTATAACAGTAGGTATAAAGTTTTGTATAAAAATTTGGGTTTAGATAGGCTATATGCAATTTACGCCATTAACTTATTAAGAAAGCTCCTAATTACGCTAATGAGCATCACTCTTAATCTAGACCTCAAACTGATGTCAAATTTTGGTTACAAGTCTATAATTCAGTAACTAAGATGTCTACCCTTTTACATTTTCAAAAATCATATTTTATGGACATTTGGGCATAATGGTCAACATATGGGCATTTAACGGAAATTTGCATAATAATTAGACAACTAGTGGACTAAGCCGTATAATCACAAAGGGTTATACTAACATGTTACTAGGTCTAAAAGAAGCTCTAAAGCAATCTTAATCTTGAATAAACAGGTCAGAACTGAAAGTCAAACCGAAAGTCAAACTGTGCGACTTTCGGTTCCAAACCGGGTCTAAACAGAATATTGACGAGTTGAACATGTTGGGACATGTTCTTGCATTAGTTACCAAGTTATATTAATGATCAAACAGGTTGCATGTATCCTACATTGGTAATTATGCGTTAATTTGGATTTAAGCATTCTGTTGACTTTTTAAAGTGTACTTTGACTCGACAATTAACATGGTTAGAGTGGGAATCTGATAATACCCTTTTAAGGGTTTGTTACCACATAATTACCTACTTATAGGTATTTTTAATTCGAGATATTACTGAGTAATTATGAACTAATCTCGAAGTCAAACCTTAATTACGACGGTTTGATTTTTAGCTAAATAACTAAGCTAAAAGGGATTAAAAAGGATTAAGGACACTTACAAAGGTCCTAATTAGGGTTAGAGACTTAATGAGAACTTGTTACTGTCCAGAAAAGCTCCAGAGAAGTCTTGTACCAAAGTCCCAAGTGAGCAAGTGAATATGGTTACAACACAAGTCCTTATATAGTGAACTATAAGGTCCAAGATCATGCCAAGCTTGCCTAGAATGGTTACAAGATCAACCCAAGTGTCCCTAATAGGCTAAATACTGCCTAGCAAGTCCCTGGTTTCGAAAACCATTCATGAGAGGCGGTGCAACAGGCTGAACAGGCAGCTGTCCATTTTCTGCTGCCAGCGACTGGCTTACGGACCGTAAGCCTAAGCTCTTGCGGTCCGTATGCTTCTCTTGCGGACCGTATGCTTGAATGGTTGCGGTCCGTAACCGCCTTTGCTGAAATCGCCCAGGTATGTATCTTACGGACCGTAAGCCTAGGGCCTTGCGGTCCGTAACCGGTGGCCAGAAGACAAAAATTTTTACAAACTTCAAGCCTTGACCATGCAACTTCGTGGACTCCGAATCTCATGCCATCTTTTCCAGTTGGGGGGCCAGTTTGCTCAGCCATTGCATGCTTAGCATGCTTTTACAATCCTTGGCATCTTGCAACAACTTAAAGTGACGGAAACTTCCAAGTTTAAAACCTTGGATTCTTACAAAGGCTAAACATGTTTTATTAAGTTAGTTCCAATCTTTCTTAGATAAGAATTTAAATCAGGATTTTAGTAGTAATATCCTTAATGACCCAATTTCCATACAAAAGATGGAATTTTATTTATTTAGGAACAACCGGTTAATATATAACAGATGTTTGTCAAACAATTTAAGGATCTTGGGATTTTATAATTTGGGTCGTTCAGAGGTATTTTAATAACAGGTCGCCCTTGGGTCGTTCAGAGGTATTTTAATAACATGACGCCCTTTTCAAATCCTACCATACATCTTTATTTGATCCGGGTTCCTGACACGTTTGTCCCTCATGATACGTGTCTTTATTTTATTGGGTACGAATTTTCGAGGTGTTACATCCTCACCCCCTTAAAAGAAATCTCGACCTCGAGATTTATTGAAATAATTGAGGGTATTTTTCTTTCATCGTTGGACTCTAACTCCCACGTATAATCGGGACCTCTACGGCCGTCCCATTTGACCTTGAAAATAGGCACATACTTCCTACGAAGCTTCTTTACCTGTCGATCCTCAATCGACACAGGTTTCTCCACAAATTTCAAGCTCTCATCTATATGCACATCTGTGCGTGGTATGACTAGTGAATCATCAGCTAGACATTTCTTCAGATTGCAGATGTGGAACACATTGTGAATACCACTGAGCTCTTCAGGTAAGTTCAACTTATAAGCCACTGACCCAACACATTCGATGATCTCGAATGGTCCTATATACCTTGGGCTTAACTTACCTTTCTTTCCGAATCGCATCACCCTTTTCCAGGGTGACACTTTGAGCAAAACTTTATCGCCAACCTCAAACTTGAGGGGTTTTTGTCTTCTATCAGCATAGCTCTTCTGCCTATCTCGGGCAGCTTTCAGGCGGCCTCGAATCTGGAAAATCTTGTCCGTTGTCTCAAAAACTAAATCAGGACCTGATAATTGAGTGTCTCCTACTTCTGCCCAACAAATGGGCGTTCTGCACTTTCTACCATATAATGCCTCAAAAGGCGCAGCCTGAATGTTGGTATGATAGGTATTGTTATAGGAGAACTCGACCAAAGGTAGGTGCCTATCCCAGCTACCTCCTAAATCAATTACACATGCACGAAGCATGTCTTCCAAAGTCTGGATGGTACGCTCACTCTGCCCATCCGTCTGAGGATGAAGTTCAATTGCGTCCCCAGAGACTGTTGGGAACTCTTTCAAAAATGCGAAGTGTATCTTGTATCCCTATCAGAGATAATAGACACTGGTACCCCATGCAGGGATACGATTTTATCAACATACAGTGGGCCAACATGTCCGAACTGTAAGTTTCCTTAATGGGTAGGAAATGAGTTGACTTAGTCAGTCTGTGAACTATGACCCATATAGTATCATTTCCCTTCTGCGTTTTAGGCAACTTGGTGATGAAATCCATCGTCACCATTTCCCATTTCCAAGTGGGAATTTCAGGCTGGTGTTGCAAACCTGACGGCTTCTGATGCTCAGCCTTGACTTGAGCACACGTCAGACATTTGGCTACATGGGTGGCTATAGACTTCTTCAAGCCTATCCACCAATAATTTGCCTTCACATCCTGGTACATCTTATCTACTCCAGGATGAACGAAATATCTGGAACTGTGGGCTTCCTGAAGGATAACGTCTCGTAGTCCTCCATAAACAGGAATCCATATTCTTCCATTTAATCTCAGGATTCCGTCTTTGCCATAGGATAACTGTTCTTCAGTTACTCCCAGCTTTTCATTAGAATAGTTAGCTTCTGACACATCTTCCTTCTGTGCAGCTAACAACCTTTCATTCAGACTATTCTTGATTTCAATGCTCTTGGCATTGATTCTGATTGGCCTCACTCTTTCTTTTCTGCTCAAGGCATCTGCGACTACATTGGCCTTGCCTGGATGGTATCTTATTTCACAATCATAATCGTTCAGAGTTTCCATCCAGCGTCGCCGCCTCATGTTCAAATCCTTCTGATTAAACAAATGCTGAAGGCTTTCGTGATCAGAATAGATCACACATTTAGTCCCATATAGGTAATGCCTCCAAAGCTTAAGTGCAAATACAACGGCACCCAACTCCAAGTCATGGGTGGTGTAATTCTTCTCGTGCACCTTTAGCTGTCATGAAGCGTAGGCAATGACTTTGCCTTTCTGCATTAACACACAACCCATCCCGGTGTGTGATGCATCACAATATATTACAAACTCTTCAATTCCATCAGGTAATGTCAGTACTGGAGCGTTGCTCAATTTCTGCTTCAAAATATCGAAGGATTCTTGCTGCTTAGGCCCTCAATTAAACTTGCTATTCTTGCGAGTTAGAAGAGTCAGGGGTGCTGCAATTCTTAAGAAGTTCTCGATAAAGTGTCTGTAGTATCCTGCCAATCCTAGGAAACTGTGAATCTCCGTAGACGTCTTTGGCTCCTGCCAATTCATGACAACTTCAACCTTAGCGGGATCCACTTGGATACCACGCTCACTCACGACGTGTCCTAGAAATTGGACTACTCGAAGCCAAAACTCGCATTTAGAAATTTGGCATAGAGCTTTTCTTGGTGTAGCAACTTCAGAATACATCAAAGATGCTTCTCATGGTCAGCTTGACTCTTCGAGTAGATGAGGATGTTGTCGATAAAGACGATGACAAATTTATCTAAATAAGGCTTGCAGACTCGATTCATGAGATCCATGAATGCGGCAGGTGCGTTAGTGAGCCCAAAAGGCATCACTAGGAACTCGTAATGACCATAACGAGTCCTAAACGCAGTTTTTTGTACATCTTCATCCTTGACCTTCAATTGATGGTAGCCTGACCTTAGATTAATCTTGGAAAAATAGCTCGCTCCTTGAAGCTGACCGGACAGATCGTCGATCCTGGGCAGAGGATACCTATTCTTTATAGTGACCTTATTAAGCTCACGGTAATCGATGCACAAACGCATCGAACCATCTTTCTTTTTGACAAACAAGATCGGTGCTCCCCATGGAGACGAACTAGGTCTAATAAAACCTTTGGCTAGTAGATCATCTAGCTGCGTCCTCAATTCCTTCATTTCTGTTGGAGCCAATCTATATGGTGCTCTTGCAATGGGAGCTGCTCCTGGAATGATGTCGATTCTGAACTCCACTTGTCTATCTGGTGGCAAACCAGGTAGTTCTTCCTGGAAAACTTCAGGGTAGTCAGAGATGACTAGAATATCTTCAATCCTGGGTTTCTCCTCACCAAGGGATACCTGTGCCATATAAATGACACAACCCTTCTTCAAACATTTGGATGCATTTAACATAGCCACTTGCTCAGGCAATCCATGTTGAGTATCTCCCTGAATGGTAAGTGGTTCACCAGACGGAGTCTTGATCACCACTTGTTTCTTATTGCACACAATCTGGGCTTGGTTATGCGATAACCAATCCATACCCAACACTATATCGAAACCGGCTAGCTTAAAGGGTAACAGGGATAAAGGAAAATAGTGGTTCACAATGGATATGACACATCCATCTAACACAGTCGAAACTGTTTCCATTGTTCCATCAGCTAATTCTGCCTCATAATTCGCACTTAAGGCTTTAACAGGCAATTTTAACAATTCACAAAACTTATTATCCACAAAGGATTATCTGCTCCAGAATCAAATAATACTCTTGCGAAAACATCATTAATGAGAAACGTACCGGTTATGACATTGTCGTTCTGGATGGCCTCCTGAACATTCATCTGAAAGACCCTGGCGTTGGCCTTCTTCCTATCCTCAGCCTTTTTCACCAGCTTTGGGCAGTTGGTTTTGATATGCCCTTTTTCATTGCAACTATAATAAGTTGCATCTTTCAGCTTTTTGCATTCGAGAGTCCTGTGCTCAGTGGACTTGCAAATCCCACATGCCTTAGGCTGGGATTGGGATTTCTGCTCAAACCTGCACTTCCCAATATGGTGCTTCTTGCAGATCTTGCACTTCGGCCTATCACTTGACTGTTGATCACCCTTCTTGGATCCTGACCCTTTCTTGTGGTCGTTGTTTCACTTTCGCTTCTTATCTGAGCGTCGTGAACCATCATCTTCACGCTTTCTCTTCTCAGTGTCAGCATTTCTCAATGATCTCTGTCTCACTGCATCCAGAGTGAGAGACAAAGATATATCAACTACAGATCTAAATGTACTGGGCCGAGAGGCTTTCACGCTAGCTTTGATTTCTGGGGCCAAACCCCCAATGAAACGTGCGATCCTTTTGGGTTCCGGGGTCACCAGGTATGGAACCAATCTGGACAGGGTGTTGAAACTCGTGAGGTATGCCTCACAATCCAGGTTCTTCATGACTAAAGATAGAAAATCAGATTCTATTCTCTCAACCTCATGCTGAGGGAAGTAATTTTCTTTCATAAGAGCAACAAATTGCTCCCATGATATGTTGTATAAGGCAACCTTTCCAGAGGCTTGGATCAACGACCTCCACCACGCTAGGGCTTCACCCTTAAATGACTGGGATGCAAACTTAACCATATCCCTCTCAGCACAACCACTAATGTCCACAACAATGTCCATTTCATCTAGCCAAGTCATGCAGTCTACTGCCCCTTTTTCCCCAGTAAAATCCCGGGGTTTACAAGACACAAAATATTTATACGTGCAACCCTTAGCACGTGGGGCATCATCAAACACAATCTTCTTGGGGTGAACACTGTTTTCATTTGAAGAATGTCGGTCATCATCCTTCTTAGACTCATCCTTCTTAGACTTAGGTGGGGTAGGTGGTGGTTTGCTGTGAGCCTCAGAATGTGTTTTTGGTTTGGAATGAGGTGTGGACAGGGTTCTACTTCGGGTCCCAGAGGACTCACTGTACTGTCTATCTAAAGCTTTTGTAACTGCATCATCCACTAATGCTTTAAGCTCCGCTCTAGTTAACTGAATTCTGGCATTATCGTGGTTCGCCACCGAATGGCTATTCACTTCATCCGACCCAGCCATGTAGCTTCAATTGCTACATTTAAAATTTAATGGGCAAGGTTTTAATTAGAGGGTTTTACAGTATTTTATATTTTATTAACCATGGTTTTAAATTGCCATTTTAGGTTAATTTGTTAAAATTTTAGGATCTTTATTGTCACCCTAAAATACATTAATAATAGCACATAAGGCCTAGTCACAAGGACAATTTAATTCAATTATGAACCAGGAATTTACAAAGTCCCGGTATTCAGGTTTGAACCACGGTTCGTCACCTGTTATTGACAGGGAGTCATAAGCTACCACTGTCCCTAGTCCCAGGGGACATTTAATTATTGCTCACAGGCACTTCGTCCACAAGGGGCGGTTATAAAATTAAGGGAATTTAAATTAACCCTTTATAAAGGATGGCCTGTGTGACTTTACTGATTCACAGTTTGCCAAGAATGTTAACATACCAACAGATGTTAACAATAAATGGGAATCTATTATGTGGGTTCTACCATCTTGGCCCTGTCTGCAACAACATATTGGCTAGGTTTTACCTCTAAGATTCCTTTAATAATTAACGCAGAATAGTCCTAAATTGAGATGTTAATATGGATCTTAATCTAATTATGGAACTACCATCTTGGCCTTGTTTTTATGATAACATTTGGCTAGGTCTTTGTCCCTTTTTAGATTTTTCCACTTTAGTATAATGGCAGATCTCTTAATTATTTTCATTTATTTTTCATGTTTTATGCACATAATTAATAATAAATAAATAAAATGAAAATTTATACTAGAACATCTCATAAATTGTTTAAACAAGTACATCTTTTGCCCTAAACGGGACTTCTACGAAAATAAATGCCCACGCAGGGGCGGGAAATCAAAACAAACCCACGCAGGGGTTAACTGAAAGACATGCCCACGCAGGGGCAGAATACAAAATGACAAGCCCACGCAGGGGCTGAGTACTAAAGCAAAAAGTCCACGCAGGGACTTGATTACAACTAAATTAAATAAACAACAAAAAGGTCTTCAATGACCCCTCCTCTTGGACTTCCCTTTGAGTCGGTCCGACAGACCCTTAAAGAAGCCTCGGTTGCTTTCCCGTACCGTTCGAATTTCCTCTTCACAGTGGTCCAATCTATCGAGGACCTCTTGCTGGTGCTCAGGCGGGATCAGCTGCGGCTGCGGCGGCTGGTACAGAGGTTGAGGAGGTGGCGGACGCTGGTACCCATAAGTTGGGTAACCAGTGGTCCAAAGACCACCATAAGGTCCCTCTGGGTGACGAGCGTTGTAGTCCCATGCCTCCTGATATGGGTCCACATTGGCATTGTCATAATGGGTATGCGCCGGCTGCTCGAAAGGGTTATACGCCGCTGAACCGGCATATGCAGGTATTGGGTTATCAAAACCCAACGGAGGTGCCATTGGAACTGAGTTGACCTCTGGAATGGGGTTTGATGGACCCCCCATTTGCGGTTCTTCTTCTTCCTGGAGTGGCGGATAATGACTGCCACTCGAGGGCTGGGGAGTGCTGATGCGGACTCCCCCTCGCTCGGACATCCGTGCGTTTGACCTTCTCCGCCTCGTTGGCTCCGGAGGCGGTTGTTGCTCCACTGGTGGTGATGGTGGCAGAGTGACTGCCACGAAACGAGAATCCTGGGAAGGATCCTGTTGCTGTTGCTGCTGCTGCTGCTGATAAGGAGACGAGTGCTCGGACGGGGTGAAATACCAGTCCCACTGTTTGAACCTCTCCTGGTAACTGTCCGGACCACGATAAGGTGACCCGTGAAAGGATGACCCATCGGAGATTTCGATGGGGT
Source organism: Helianthus annuus (assembly GCF_002127325.2). Taxonomy (NCBI): domain Eukaryota; kingdom Viridiplantae; phylum Streptophyta; class Magnoliopsida; order Asterales; family Asteraceae; genus Helianthus; species Helianthus annuus. Next base: position 140,120,319 of record NC_035442.2, read on the forward strand.
GGTTCGGTGTTCCGGACGCAAGCTCCACGGGATCTGTGTCTTCGTCCATGTCGTCCGCGTGATCCCCCGAGAAGTGATCCTCAGGTCCTAGTGGGTTAAAACCCACGGGTTCTGGAAGGTAGTTAGCCGGGTTGAACCGGCTTTGAAATGCGGGGGTAGGGTCACCAAAAGAGTGGTGAGAGTTGGACCTCTGTAAGGGTATGAAAGAAGGTGGTTGGTTGTTGGGCTCGTTCTCTGATTGGGGCCCAAAAGAATGCTGATACGAAGGTGAGGAACTGAGAGAGACTGACCGCCTCCCTGGTTCAACATAGAGCCTCCATGGCTCCTGCGGGCTAGTACTCATGGTGATGGAAGGTGTTCGCCGGTGTGAGGGCCCGGCTTCATGATCGTGACCCGTAACTGGGCTTTTGCCACGTCCTCTCAGAAATCTCGGCGGCATTTTCGACCTGCAAACATGGTTAAGATAACGACCAATATATATGTAAAGTAAAAGACCGAATAAAACCAAAAACAAAACAGAGTTTGTCCTATGTTCGATGTTTAGACTCGGAACCCGAAGAGTGTGCAATTCATGCACTGAGATTAAACACAAAAGGCTAGTGTTTAATTCACTCAGTGTTGGCTCTGGTACCAACCTGTCACACCCCTAATTTCCACGTGTCACCGGTGGGCCCGGTGGGGGAGTATCGTGACGTAGTTGATATCATCATAGTCAAACAACACAAATTATAATGCACAGCGGAAGCAATAAAATAGATTTATTTCAACCATATAAAATGTAATATCCAGTATCACATAGTAGCTGAAATAGATCGACAGGCGGATCAATATACAGAGGAAAATTGTTCAACAGATGAATGGCATCCCAAGCTTGCGAGACTCTAACGATGCTAAGGAGTAGCCAGCCTATTACGTGTAGAACCTGCACTTAATCTTTTTGGGGAAAATACGTCAGTTTACACTGGTAAATACAATTTAACTGATTCATTTTGAAAATGTTGTAAAAATTAATTTAAATGCACATGGCACAAAACTTTTTATAACTTGGGATAATTAATTAAATCTAATCTTGTAAAAGAATTACATGTTTGTTATGCGTTCAGTCGCCCGGTTCGTGCCGGGTTTAAGGTTAATAGACACACCACATAGTATAAATCTGCGGCGGGAAACCAACGGTTATACCTGAATTATATGGACACATTGTCGGGTGTACGCCTACACCCGCGTGTCAAGGTCGTGGCCATTTCGTAAAATGATGCCAAGGATATCCGGGACATGGTCATTAAACTCCCAAAAGCGTAAAACAAACAAAACTAAATTTTAAACGGGTCACATTGATAATACCCAACTACTAATGAGTTAGGGTCAATTGCTCGACCAAGCGGTATTTTATATACCGTACCCCAAGCCCGTATAAGGGAAAATAAGTTAACAGTATTTACCTGAGTAAGTGATAACCACAATAAGCAAATGCAAGTGTCTTTTACTGGTCTCCTATTCTGGAACGAAGGTTTATAATAACCTATTAGAATCCTAACGGGTCTTTAATATAGCCTAAGCTTAGACCGGTTAGTTTCCAGGAAAAATACGGTTTAATCGCATGGAAGGCGAAAACCGGGAAGGAATGTGATTTAGACCCAACAAGTTTGGAGACTTGTATAATATGGGTAAACTAAATACGTTCTGGATTTTGAAACAAAGATGATATGGTTTGACCCGTTTCGGCTATTATGCGTAAACTAGTTACATAAGCCGATCCAAACGCGAAAACGCGTAACGGGTAACCATATAAATCATATACAAGTTTCCTGAGATTACATGCACCAAATATATTGTAATATCAGTAAGATATGTCCTATTATGCCCCAAATGATTTTAAACTCAAATTACGCCTCATAGGGGCATTTTGGTCATTTAAAAGGATATAAAATAGTTTAACTAGCAATCTGAGTTATATATCTGAATAAATCAGTCATTGTACTTAGTTTATCATGTTATAACAATAGGGTATCTTATATATGTGAATTTTATTAATTATAACCATGTTATGCATCGAAAGGGCATTTTGGTAATTTCACGTAAGCCTAAAAGGTCAAAACTGGAAATCTGAGTTTCAAACTTTAGTTTACTGTTATAATATAGAATTTTACTAAGTATATCAGTAGGTATTGACTCTTATACATACAAACTAGTTTTGACATAAACTATGTCGTAAAAATGCCAAAAAAGGCGATTTGGAGCCATTTCCGGGTTTTAAAAGAAAAGCTGATATTTTTATAATCCCAGAAGGCTCAAAATAATATATTAATCATAACAATTCAGTAGAAAAAGGTTTGAGGTCAAAAGGATTTGTAAAACTCATTTTATAGCCCAAATGGGCAAAACCGGCATTAGCCGAATTAAGCTTAAAACTCTAAGTTATGCTCAGCCCAAAAATAAATAAAAACCTCTAAAAATCCCAAAATATTATTTTATAACAGTAGGTATAAAGTTTTGTATAAAAAATTGGGTTTAGATAGGCTATATGCAATTTACGCCATTAACTTATTAAGAAAGCTCCTAATTACGCTAATGAGCATAACTCTTAATCTAGACCTCATACTGATGTCAAATTTTGGTTAGAAGTCTATAATTAAGTAACTAAGATGTCTACCCTTTTACATTTTCAAAAATCATATTTTATGGACATTTGGGCATAATGGTCAACATATGGGCATTTAACGGAAATTTGCATAATAATTAGACAATTAGTGGACTAAGCCGTATAATCATAGAGGGTTATACTAACATGTTACTAGGTCCAAAAGAAGCTCTAAGGCAATCTTAATCTTGACTAAAACGGGTCAGAACTGAAAGTCAAAGCGAAAGTCAAACTATGCGACTTTCGGTTCCAAACCGGGTCTAAACAGAAAATTGTCGAGTTGAACATGTTGTGACATGTTCTTACATTAGTTACCAAGTTATATTAATGATCAAACAGGTTGCATGTATCCTACATTGCTAATTATGCGTTAATTTGGATTTAAGCATTCTGTTGACTTTTTAAAGTGTACTTTGACTCGACAATTAACATGGTTAGAGTGGGAATCTGATAATACCCTTTTAAGGGTTTGTTATCCACATAATTACCTACTTATAGGTATTTTTAATTCGAGATATTACTGAGTAATTATGAACTAATCTCGAAGTCAAACCTTAATTACGACGATTTGACTTTTAGCTAAATAACTAAGTTAAAAGGGATTAAAAAGGATTAAGGACACTTACAAAGGTCCTAATTAGGGTTAGAGACTTAATGAGAACTTGATGCTGTCCAGAAAAGCTCCAGAGAAGTCTTGAACCAAAGTCCCAAGTGAGCAAGTGAATATGGTTACAACACAAGTCCTTATATAGTGAACTATAAGGTCCAAGATCATGCCAAGCTAGCCTAGAATGGTTACAAGATCAACCCAAGTGTCCCTAATAGGCTAAATACTGCCTAGCAAGTCCTTGGTTTCGAAAACCATTCATGAGAGGCGGTGCAACAAGCTGACCAGGCAGCTGTCCATTTTCTGCTGCCAGCGACTGGCTTACGGACCGTAAGCCTAAGCTCTTGCGGTCCGTATGCTCCTCTTGCGGACCGTATGCTTGAATGGTTGCGGTCCGTAACCGCCTTTGCTGAAATCGCCCAGGTATGTATCTTACGGACCGTAAGCCTAGGGCCTTGCGGTCCGTAACCGGTGGCCAGAAGGCAAAAATTTTTACAAACTTCAAGCCTTGACCATGCAACTTCGTGGACTCCGAATCTCATGCCATCTTTTCCAGTTGGGGGACCAGTTTGCTCAGCCATTGCATGCTTAGCATGCTTTTACAATCCTTGGCATCTTGTAACAACTTAAAGTGACGGAAAACTTCCAAGTTTAAAACCTTGGATTCTTACAAAGGCTAAACATGTTTTATTAAGTTAGTTCCAATCTTTCTTAGATAAGAATTTAAATCAGGATTTTAGTAGTAATATCCTTAATGACCCAATTTCCATACAAAAGATGGAATTTTATTTATTTAGGAACAACCGTTTAATATATAACAGATTTTTGTCAAACAATTTAAGGATCTTGGGATTTTATAATTTGGGTCGTTCAGAGGTATTTTAATAACATGACGCCCTTTTCAAATCCTACCATACATCTTTATTTGATCCGGGTTCCTGACATGTTTGTCCCTCATGACACGTGTCTTTATTTTATTGGGTACGAATTTTCGAGGTCTTACAAGTTGGTGGTTTCATGAAGGCTACGGAGTCACATTGTAAATCGAGAAGGTTGAGGGAGGGAGGGAGGATTCAGTTTGAAAAAAGGCGGTGGTAGTTATGGAGTTTGTTTGTGGAAATGGGTTGGTTTGAAAAAGAAAAATAGCCCACGTGATGAAGGGTTTTCAAGCCCATGATGTAAACTTAGCATATATTCCATATAACATGGATGGATCATGGGAGCTTCTAAACTAATTGAGATAGTTACATTATAGCCGATACTGGACTCCAAAAAAGAAAAAAAAAAGATGGTTCTAAATAGGCCTGGTAAAGTGGGTAGATTTAGGCCATGGGTCAGGATGGGTTCAAGTCAAGATGGGTTCAGATCAAAACAGATGAGGAGCACGGTAAGTTGGTGGTGGCGGGCGGCAACGCCGGCAGCGCAGGCGTTGCAACAGGATGGCGCGTGTGGTGGCAGTGCGGCAGGGACGGTGCGGTGAGGCAGGAGGTGGCGAGGCGGCGTTGTGGGTGTTGCGCGGGTGATGGCGGTGCGGCAGGGCGGCGATTGGGTGGTGGCGAGGTGACATGGTTATGAACGTTGACTTATTTGAGATAACCAAATTCGTCGGTTGTATATAATTTAATTTAATAATTCTGTATTATAATATATTTTGGATTCTAATTTAGACCACACAATGTGGGCGTGATTTGATGGAGTTTATGACTGTCCACGCCGCACACATCACCCTGAGAACGGCATTGTGTGTGGGGCGAGCCGTTTTCCACCTTATAAACATTTTCACCACCTTCAAATCTCTCTTTAACACTCTATAATCTTTCACTTTTGCAACTTTGGGTAGAAAGTTCAAGAACCAAAATAATGAGTTTTGGGCTTTCTTCTTCCATTTTCTTACTTGATTTCTTCTTCCCTACACTTGGAAAATCTCTAGGAGTATTACCACTTATTTACCAAGGTAAAAAAGATGGTAAACCACCATTTTTAAGGTCCAAGTTAGAATTTTTAGTAAACTTTTTATAATTGTTTGTATTAACTTTGTTTTTGAATCTTTTGCATACCAAACCAAGTCACCAACAAACTTGAGGTTTGATTCCAGAAACTTGAGGTTTATATGCCTTCATTTCATGTCCTTGTAAGTAACTAAGTAATCATAAACAACAATGTGAGTGAAAACAAACCAAGTCTCCAAACACACAATGTTGAAAGACTCGTGTTAAGGTATGAATTGTGTTGTTGAGGACCTTGGTTCTACAATTAACAAATCAGAAAAATATCTTGTCTCTTTGCCTTTTGTTTTTTGGATTATTGGATTTTATCACCCCCAATTATCGACCATTGGCCACTACCACCCCCAACTAACACCTTGATGCCCAGCACCTCCAACTTGACTTTTAGTTTGTGCTGACACAACGTCGTTAACCAAACACTTAGTTAATTTTTTATCCTACGTGGCACTCCATTTCCTATGTGGCAAAATGAGGTGGATTATTTGGAGGCTTATGTGTATATTTTAATTACTATAGCTAATATATATATATATATACATATATATATATATATATATATATATATATATATATATATAGGGTAAGGTTCATGCGAGAACCACCTTTATTGCGAGAACCGCGAGAACCAATGTGAACACAAACTAAAATAGCTAAAAAGACCTAAAAACCCACCCCACCCCCCCCCCAAACCTAAACCCCCCACCCCCTTCCCAAAAAAAACCTAACACCCCTCCCCCCCACCAAAAAAACCTAAACCCCCCTCCCCCTCCCCCACCCCCCAAAAACCTAAACCCCACCCCACCCCCACCCCCCCCAACCAAGCTAAAATGCTAAAAACTAAACCCCCAAAAAAATCAAAAAAAATCTAAAAATTTTTTTTTATATTTTTTATGTTAAAATCGCTACTTTTAGTAGCAAAAAAAAATTTTTTTGGCTACTAAAAGTAGCGATTTTTTTTTATAAAAAATATTTATAAAAAAATTGTGTGTTTTTTAGCTATTTTTAGGCAGTTTTGGTTGTGTTCACATTGGTTCTCGCGGTTCTCACAATAAAGGGTGGTTCCTAACGGATCTTTATCCTATATATATATATATATATATATATATATATATATATATATATATATATATATATATATATATATATATCAGTTGGAACTTTTCTTGGGGCGTCTTTGGCTTTACGAGAGAAAGCTCGCCGTAGAAAAAAGTCTTTCTCTTCCCGTCCCGGGTCATCGGTGCGTCCACAGAAGAGGAAATCGCAATGCATCTTGCTCAGCAGGCGTAGCTTGGAGTGAGAGTGTAGCGGGGGTAAGGTATCACTTTGAGATCATGATAACCTTGTGAATTGATATAAATTATGGCATGCATCTCTGAGTAGAGTGGCATGGCTAAACATCATCCCAGAAACGAGTCAGCTTACCATTGCCAAAGTTCTGCCTGAAAGTCTTTCTGTATCAAATAAGACCTTTCTTTCAGCAGTTTTTCTTTCTAAAAGGTTGAGGTATATATATATAGGACAAAGATCCGTTAGGAACCACCCTTTATTGCGAGAATCGCGAGAACCAGTGTGAACACAAACAGTAATACCTAAAAAAATCTAAAAAACACCCAAAATTTTTTTTATTTTTTTACTATTTTTTATATAAAAACGCTACTTTTAGTATCAAAAAAAATTTTTAATTTTTTTTTTTTAAAATTTAAAATTTTTTTTTTTTTAAAAAAAAAATTTTTTTTGGCTACTAAAAGTAGTGATTTGAACATAAAAAATAGTAAAAAAATAAAAAAAATTAGATTTTTTTTATTTTTTTAGATTTTTTAGGTTTTTTGGGGGTTTAGTTTTTAGCATTTTAGCTTGGGGGGAGGGGGGTTTAGGTTTTTGGGGGGTGGGGGAGGGGGGTTTAGGTTTTTTTTTTTTTTGGGGGGGGGGGGGGTGAGGGGAGTTAGGTTTTTTTTTAGGTTTTTTGAGGGTTTTAGTTTTTAGCATTTAGCTTGGGGGGGGGGGGGGGTTAGGTTTTTGGGGGTGGGGGGTGGGGGTTAGGTTTTTTTTATGTTTTTTTAGCTATTTTAGGTTGTGTTCACATTGGTTCTCGCGGTTCTCACAATAAGGTGGTTCTCGCATGAACCTTACCCTATATATATATATATATATATATATATATATATATATATATATATATACTAGCCGTTTACCCGCGCGATGCGGCGGGAAACATATCACTTAGGTTGGTGAGTTTAGGGCTATGTACGGGGAGGTTCGGTTTTGGGCCATACCCAAAACCAAATTCGCGATGCAACAGAAAACACGACACTTGTTAGTCATTCTAAGGGTGTGCATGAGAAGGTTCAATTCAGTTGGGTCATATCTAAAATCTAAATTTGCGGTTAAGATATTGTGTTTATGGTCATTGATTATGTACGGGTTCCTATTTTCATATCGTATAAAAATTAAAATAAATTATTATAATAAGTTGACCGGTTATGGGTTATTAAAAATAAAAATTAAATGTAAAGTTAAAAGATATTGTGTTTATGGTATGGAATTATTATTTTACAAAATTCGGGATGATTGTGAGTGTTTTATTAGTAAGATGATTGTGAGTGTTTTATTAATGTAAAGGCCTGTGAAAATTTCGAACTTAAATAGGCTTCAGTAGCCTAAACATCCTATGTAAGGTTTTTTTTCGTTGCAATGTGCGTGTATCGTTTAATTACTAATTACTATGCTTCGTCATTTAACCTCCCGTTCCCGCCGCATCGCAGCGGGGGGCTCCCGCTCCACCCTAGTTGAATATAAGATGCAGTGCATCCTAATTTCAATTGTTAAACTTCATTTCTGACTTGAAAAGAGATAAGTACAATAACCATCATAAAATCAATTTTAATATCAATAAAAAGACAAACATCTCATATAAATAATGGTGAACTAAACAAACAATATATTAAAATTTAGTTACCCCGTTTAATAATCTTAAACATGATCATTATGGTAAGTACACCAACAACAATAACTAAGAAAAACACATATGAAATGTTACTTTAAACACAGGATCATTATGGGTGTGATATAGTTAGCACCAAGTAACTTGTGCATCAATCCCTCTCTTGAAATCAGGTTGCGCAGTGACGGATCAAACCTATGCCCATTTATGATCTTTGGTGTCCACTTGATTCTTGGTGACCGCAATCTCTTCCATCGGAATATACGCATAGCTTCCATTGATCGGTCCGGCTACAAACCCGGTGTACCCATCCATGACACCATGAATCGCCGAGAGTGCCAAGAGCGTGCAGTAAAGGTTATCAGTTGCATTTGTTGTAACCGCAGTCTTTACCGAGTGCACCAAGTATACTTAATGAATTAATTATATATCAAATAGAACACATGAGCTGGCAGTCTTTACCAATTTAAGGGTTATTAACCAGTCAACATTAACCAAGTTTAGGACCTTTAATATACAAACATCAGTTAGTTATATTTTAGGTGTATTTTTTACAAGTTGAGAGACTTTAACATACCAAAGTTAGGTTGAGGGACTTTTTCGTAAAAAAAAAAAAAAAAAAAAAGTAGATAGATTTTTTATGATAATAATCAAAATCAAAAACCATATATATATATATATATTGAGAATAGTATTCAAACTACCTGCCCTATTTTGACTCGCCCTAACATTTAACCATTTTGACTTGTTACCGAACTCGTTTATGCAAAAAAATACCCGAATTTTGGTTATATTTTATTACTAAATATATTTATATAGTTTGTTTAATTAAAGATCATACCAATGTTAGAAAATCATGGACTCGTGACTCCTTCATTGCGTCTGTAGCATGCTTCAACAAGGCCTGACCAGTACATAACAAAAAAAAAACAAAAGGAAGTTCATTTGTTTTGTTGATTACCGACCGTTTTGATATCCTCCATGCTTATGGATCCGGTTTTGCTCGGTTCTAATAGCGAAAATTGCTCCTTTAGATAAAATAACTCATCAGTACCCAGTGTCTTTACTAAAGCCTGCAAATGAGAAGATAAAACTGAATGTGATATTATTGAAGTAACGATATTATCAACCAGACCTGTAAAAAACTGACATGTTTTAACCCGAACGTATTACTTATTTTGACCAATACAATGCAAAGATTATAACATCTGATACCTGTAAAGATTTGAGATTCTTCAATGGAATTGACATTGGTGAGTTGGGCGTTGGGTTTATTACAGTACTAAAGTTGATCAAGATCGAAAGACGTTGGGATCCCCTAAAAAAGATTCACGTTTTGGTGATTTGAAGATACAACCAGTTGTAGCTTGGTTTGGGTATGGTTTGGTTGGACCAGGGGTGGAGCCGTAAGGCTATGAAAAGACACACTCGTTGCACTGTTGAGTCTACCGAGCATGCCAGATGGCGCATACGTGGCATTTGGCAATCTTCCTGAACATGATGTCCTAAAATCTCCTAATCCGTCAAGAGGGCTCATTCTCATGTAACAAGATGCATCGTTGTTGCTTCCAAACGCATCCACCATGTTAACTTGTTGACTGATCCTCATTAGGTAAAGCCTACATGAAGAAATCAAAATTTGCATAATTGAATTATTTTCAACATGGGTATTTCATTAACTTCCAAAATACCATATAATCCCCAAAAAAAGAGACCTTTCTTTCCATATAATTGCCAAAAAAAGACGCCAAAAAAAAACGCCTAATTTTTTTCCATTTAATCGCCAAAAATGAACTTTTACTACTTTATTCAAAAAAGAACATGTTTTTTTAACTATTTAGTTGTAAACAAAAACGGACGCTTATACGTTTCGCCGTGATAAAAACCTATTCTTTTCCATTGATCACCAAGAATGGTATTTTTCTCCCTTTAACCATCCAAAAAAGGGTTTTTCGCCATCTAATTGCCATATATATGCATTTTTTAAGAGAATATGTAAGTACCTGCAAATGGCTTGCTACATTTTCCCTAGTAAGCCCATCCACATTCATCGAATCAAGAATCCTTTTAGGCATAGTTTCTGTGTAATTTAGAATAAAAAACGTGCGTTAGCAACTATTGTACATGTAACCGATGTTAATTTACTAAAAAAGACTCACTCTCAATGCCCAGTTGATTAATAGCAGCAACGAATTTTCTATGGAGATCAATAGACCAAACAACCCGTGGCTTCTTCTTTGTCGTTGGATCGTCACTTTCATTACCATTTTCTTCATCTTCTTCTTCATCTTTTCGTTTTCGGTTCAACTTCTCATTATGATCTCCACCTTTGTTCCCTTGATCTGATTCTTCATGGTTGTGTTTTGACTTTGACTGTGATTTTGACTCAACTTTTCGCCTGATCACATGCTGCCATATATTGCATAGCTCCTCAATGCAAACCGGTTTCATGAGATAATCACAAGCGCCATGACTGACCCCTTTCATCACAAGTTCCGGTCACCGTTTCCTGATAACACTGAAACAATTTCATGAAATCTTTGCATCAGTTTTGAAACAATTTAGCTAAACATGTTCATGAGCTCGAGCTAACACAAAGCCAAATCCACTTAAACTGAACCCAAGCCAGCGAATTTCGGGTTAGGCTGGCGTTAGAAGTACGGTTTTGTAGCAGAAGCGAGCCTGGCCGGGCCCACCTAAAGTAAGTTGTACACAAAGAGCCGGTCTAAGCTCTGATAGATCCCCTTTGACTCCTATTTTTAGGTCTTCGAGTGAGTACAATATATCGTTACCACTGGACCAGTTTGTTCTAATTTTGTTCTCGGTTTCAAGTGCTTCAACGCGTCACGGTCAGCAAAATCTAGGTAAGAAAACCTGAAAAAATTCGTTCCCAAGTGTTACTTAAGATCAGATTATCAAACAACAGATTCAGTATTAAACAAACCGTACCCTTTAAGACTGCCAGATTCAGTATAGGACTTACATAGACGCCAACTCTGAGGGCTTAAGTACTGCAGCACACCCAGCAGCCAGTGCAGATGCAACTTTCCAAATAGCCATTAGCAAAGGATAATTCCTATAGAAAACAAATAAAACAGACCATAAGAAAAATATTTATTAGAAAATACAAATCATTATTAGAGTAGAGGTAGAGAGTACCATGGAGTAATCAGCCCAACAACACCAATTGGTTCCCTGATGATATGGAATTTAAAGGTATCCATTGGAAGATTAACAGGTGCGTTTCGTTTTACATCCAAAGCTTCAGCAAGAACAGCATTATATTCAAAACATCCAGCAACGTCATCCTGAGTAATAACATATACATTAGCTGGTTGTATGCTTAGTTAAGAAAATATAGCAAAATGATTATATGCAATGGACATACCATATCCCATGCTACTTCATGAAGTGGTTTTACACAATCAATGGCTTCAAGCTTAGCGAACTTATCCTTTTTCTCAGTAACCTATGCATAATTGAAAGCTTTAGCATATTAACGATAGAAAACAAACTGAACCCAAATTTAGAATATCATCCAGAAAATCCTTACCTTTGCAGCAATGGCGAGAAGATAGTTTGCACGATGAGCCCCAGAAGCTGATGCCCATTCTTTTCCTTCATCACGTTTAAGAGCTCTGCGTGCTGCTTTCACAGCAATATCAATATCCTCCGCGGTAGCTGCTGCTGATATATCCCCTGCAACCATATTTTTCAACACATGCAAGTAATGTTAGCAAATCAAGACATGAACAGACCAAACAGTTAAGAATCAAGAACATCAGGTAGTAGATTGCATAATGCACACATGAGATTAACAATAATAATGAAAAATACATAAAGGACTCAAGTAAACGTTCAACTTCAACCCCACCAAATCAAGCACACCTGTAACCCCAAGCAATGTTGGAATTCCATCTTTACCATCTCGAGTGGATCTCTATCGTGAAGAACATCGGACCGAGATCACTAATCGAAACCCTTGCCGTCGCCTCCGCTTTCTAGCTTTGTCGTACCAGCACAAACACGCCACCAGTTTCTAAACTATTGAAATCAGCAATACAATCCTCAAAATTACAAATTTTCAACATCAGTTTCTAGAACTAACGAAATCTGAAGCACATGACCAACAAAAATAAGAAAAAAAAAGGTTGCTAGAATTACCTTCGTTGTCAGAAAACGTACATGCAGCCGATAAATCAGAAGCGGGTTGTCGAAACCTACCTCAATCACCATCTACCGCCAGATGCTCGTCTCATTTGCCACCAATCTGCTGGAGAATCCCACTGCCGGAACCCTAATCGGCGGATTTTAACACCGCACACCACACCGTCACAGGTTGGGGTCATGGATTTGAAATCGAATGAAAGTAAAACCCTAGATCTGGTGAAATCCTCACAGATCTGTTCATGAGTCGCCGAGAGAGAGAAGGTTGATGAAGTTTTGTGAGAGTCAAAATAATGAAAGTAAAACCCTTGATCCGTGTGAGCTGAATATCAGCCGTCCATATCACAATCCGTGTGAAAAAGTGAAAGAAATGGACGGCTGAAGATGAATCAGTTTAAGGGTAAATTATGTTGTGTTTCTTGGTGCTTTAAGTGTTGTACATTATGCATTGAGGGTTTTTTAAGTACATTGCTCAATTACCATCCTATCCTTCATATATGCTTTTTATAGTAGTATATATATATATATATATACACACACACACACACACAGGTAGAGGTTCCTGTAAAAAAGAGGGTTTTTTGTGAGAAGGGTAAGAAAGAATCTACACCATTAGATCAAGTCTACACCATTAGATCTTTGATCTAATGGTTGAGATCAATAAGGACCAAATTGTAAAATGTGTTTTATTATTTTGGACTGATTTGAAATATGTAGGGGTAATAAAGTCTTTATATCCATTTTGAAAAAGGAAACCGTATAAAAAAACCCTACAAAATCGCGATTCACTCTGTATCATCTTTCTTCTCCACCGTAAAGATTTGTCTCTGTCAACCACCGTGAGAGTCCATCATACACACGGCAGTGGAGCGGCGGTTGCAGCAGCACCGGTCATCATCTCCGGCGATGTCACCGGCGCATCTGCAGTCAAGGTTAGGTCAACCGTCAGGTTACTCAACGATTAAGCGGACACAGAACGTCGCTGCGAAGGCTGCGGCGCAGCGGTTAGCGCAAGTTATGGCTTCTTAGACTACCAGTGATGATGATGAGGCTGAGGATGATGATGACCCAAGGTTATATATATATATATATATACACAGGTAGAGGTTCCTGTAAAAAAGAGGGTTTTTGTGAGAAGGGTAAGAAAGAATCTACACCATTAGATCAAATCTAGGTTGAGATCAATAAGGACCAAATTGTAAAATGTGTTTTATTATTTTGGACTGATTTGAAATATGTAGGGGTAATAAAGTCTTTATATCCATTTTGAAAAAGGAAACCGTATAAAAAAACCCTACAAAATCGAGATTCACTCTGTATCATCTTTCTTCTCCACCGTAAAGATTTGTCTCTGTCAACCACCGTGAGAGTCCGTCATACACACGGCAGTGGAGCGGCGGTTGCAGCAGCACCGGTCATCATCTACGGCGATGTCACCGGCGCATCTGCAGTCAAGGTTAGGTCAATCATCAGGTTACTCAACGATTAAGCGGACACAGAACGTCGCTGCGAAGGCTGCGGCGCAGCGGTTAGCGCAAGTTATGGCTTCTTAGACTACCAGTGATGATGATGAGGCTGAGGATGATGATGACCCAGGGTTATATATATATATATATATATATATATATATATATATATATATATATATATATATATATATATATATATATATATATATATATATATATACACAGGTAGAGGTTCCTGTAAAAAAGAGGGTTTTTGTGAGAAGGGTGAAAAAAAATCTACACCATTAGATCAAATCTAGGTTGAGATCAATAAGGACCAAATTGTAAAATGTGTTTTATTATTTTGGACTGATTTGAAATATGTAGGGGTAATAAAGTCTTTATATCCATTTTGAAAAAGGAAACCGTATAAAAAAACCCTACAAAATCGCGATTCACTCTGTATCATCTTTCTTCTCCACCGTAAAGATTTGTCTCTGTCAACCACCGTGAGAGTCCGTCATACACATGGCAGTGGAGCGGCGGTTGCAGCAGCACCGGTCATCATCTCCGGCGATGTCACCGGCGCATCTGCAGTCAAGGTTAGGTCAACCGTCAGGTTACTTAACGATTAAGCAGACACAGAACGTCGCTGCGAAGGCTGCGGCGCAGCGGTTAGCGCAAGTTATGGCTTCTTAGACTACCAGTGATGATGATGAGGCTGAGGATGATGATAACCCAGGGTTATATATATATATATATATATATATATATATATACACACACACACACACACAGGTAGAGGTTCCTGTAAAAAAGAGGGTTTTTGTGAGAAGGGTAAGAAAGAATCTACACCATTAGATCAAATCTAGGTTGAGATCAATAAGGACCAAATTGTAAAATGTGTTTTATTATTTTGGACTGATTTGAAATATGTAGGGGTAATAAAGTCTTTATATCCATTTTGAAGAAGGAAACCGTATAAAAAAACCCTACAAAATCGCGATTCACTTTGTATCATCTTTCTTCTCCACCATAAAGATTTGTCTCTGTCAACCACCGTGAGAGTCCGTTATACACACGGCAGTGGAGGGGCGGTTGCAGCAGCACCGGTCATCATCTCCGGCGATGTCACCGGCGCATCTGCAGTCAAGGTTAGGTCAACCGTCAGGTTACTCAACGATTAAGCGGACACAGAACGTCACTGCGAAGGCTGCGGCGCAGCGGTTAGCGCAAGTTATGACTTCTTAGACTACCAGTGATGATGATGAGGCTGAGGATGATGATGACCCAGGGTTCTGGTTTGCTAATATGGTGTTATATACTATTCATAGTGTTTGTATAGTGATTTGTAGTGTTATATCTTGTTTTGTAGTGTTATGTACTTATTACAGTATGAATGGTGTTTTGCAGTGTCTTTAATAGTGTTATATACTTATTGAATGGTGTTATATAATTATTGAATGGTGTTATATATGTGCTGAATGGTGGTTGCAGTGTTATTTGTAGTGTTTTTATTGAGATCTTTAAAATTGTGTCACATACTTATTAAATGGTGTTATATACTTATTGAATGGTGTTATATATGTGATGAAGGGTGGTTGCAGTGTTATTCGTAGTGTTTTTATAGAGATCTTTAAAATGGTGTTATATACTTATTGAATGGTGTTATATACTTATTGAATGGTGTTATATAATTATTGAATGGTGTTATATATGTGCTGAATGGTGGTTGCAGTGTTATTCGTAGTGTTTTTTTGTAGAGATCTTTTAAAAAAATCATGTTCCTATAAATAAGGTGGCGGTTATGGAAGGTTTTGAATTAATTGAATCAATGGTAAAATTACTTGTTTACCCTTTTGAATTAATTTAAGTTGAGGACACATGTCATCTCCACAATATTTCTCACACTTCTCACGCTTTTAACCTTTTTTACAATAACTTTACCATATATATATATATATATATGGTCGGGATTTAGAGAAAACGGTGAAAAGTGTGAGAACGGTGAGAACGCTTATGGATCGTCCGATCTGTTAGGAAACTTTATTTGTAAGTATTGAAGAAAATCTCAATCAACTGGATCTCTGAAGAAGATAACACTCCTGAAGAACACAGCAAGATGAAGAAAATTAGTTGGGACAACTGAAAAGCAAAGTATCTACTACATAGAATCACAAGTTGATCAAGAGTTGATTTGGATTATCAGAGAAGGTCGTTTCTGATAGATCTGATGATATTTCTGATGAAACATCATCAGTTTCTGACAAATTCTGATCATCAGACTTTCTGATGATTTGTTCACCAGAATTTCTGATGAAGTGGTTTATCGGAAATTCTGATGAAAGACCCACTTGTCTAAAAATCACAACTCTATCCTGCCACCCATGACCGAAGCATGACATTATTGGTTTTCATGATTACAAATGCAACTTGAACGATGGATTCAATGGATATGTCAAATTGCTACTTTACGCAGGACTTATTGCATGAATAAACAATTGTTTATTCATGTCCACAGCCGTCTACAAATAGAAGGCTCGAGAGGCAGAAGATACTTGAGTTTGAAGCTTAGCATTCATATACAAACACCCAAACTCCACTGCTCTTCTCACCCACAGAAATCAAGATTCATTTGTATTAGATAATAATCTTACAATCACCTTGTTAAACTAATTTGTTTCAAAGTGATATAAACTTGATAATTCTGTAGGTCTTGTTTCTTGAAAGTCTGATTTCTATTTCCGCACATCTTTTTCACATATACTGAAATCACTTGCCATATTACGTAAAAAGAAGTTGTTAAGGCCATACTGGGTCCAACAATTAGTATCAGAGCAGATTGAATAAATTATTTTCAAACGATCAATCGCTCTTCTTCTTTTTTCTAAATATGGCCAGCTTTCAAACCTGGAATAATGCTTTCAATATTGGTTCTATGTCCAAACCTCCGACTCTGGTCAGGGAGGAATACCCCTAATGGAAAATCAGGTTGGTCAATTTCCTTAATGGTCATGACCGAGCTCTGTTTAGATCCATTGAAAGGGGTCCACATATATCAATGACTGAAATACCTGCAATTCTAGCAACTGACCAACTACCTGCTATCCCTTCCTCCCGAGCTCCCAAAAGTGAAATACTTTGGAGCGAGGAAGACAAGGAACTGGTAGCAGGGGATGAAAGAGCAAAATCACTCTTAATAATGGCCATCCCCAATGACATATTTTCACAAGTTGATGCTTGTGCATCAGCTAAGGAAATATGGGATCAGTTGGAAAATCTTTGTGAAGGAGGAGAAAGGATGAAAAGAAACAAGAGAACAAACAACGTCTCATCCTATGAAAGGTTTAAAAGTTTACCTAATGAAAAGTTAAATAACACATATCAAAGGTTCACAAAACTTTTAAACGAGCTAAAGAAATTTGGAATAACTAAATCAAATGATGAAAGAAACATAAAATATCTTGATGTTTTGCCTAGAGAATGGAGAAGTCTCACAATGACTTTGTCATCAACCTTAGAACTAGGAAACATGAGTCTTCATGACTTATATAGCATCTTGATCCCCAGAGAGGAAGAAATATTTGAAGAAACCATTCAAAGAGGGGGATCTTTAGCTCTTATCTCTAACTCACAAAGACAAACAACTTCCAATGATCAACAACCATCAAACAGCCAGGTCTTTGAAACTTCTGATTCATCATCAGATTTTTCAGCCTTTGCTGATGCAATAGCACTGCTCACCAAAACATTTGAGCGGAGGTTGAGGGGAGGAGGCCAGAGCTACCAGAGGAGTGATAGAAGGAGGATGGATGATAGATCTAAAGAAGAAGTTAGATCTAAGGATAAAGGAAAGGCTGAGGTGGTGTGTTACAAGTGCAAGCAAAAAGGTCATTATGCATCTGAGTGTAAGACCAAGAAGCTGAAAGATGTTGCTTACTATGAAAAGAAGCTTGAGGAAGCTAAGAAGCAACAACAGCAAGTCAGCTTAATTGCTGGAACAGATACATGGCTATTTGATGATTCTTCTGATGATGAAGAAGAAGAAATGGCCAACTTCTGTCTCATGGCACTTTCTGATGACATACCAGAGACTTCGGGACAACATGTAAGTTTAAATAATCTTGATCTTGAACACAAGCTAAATGAGCTCATGTCAGATTTTTTAAACTTGCAAGTTAAACATCAATCAGATGGTAAAAAATCTGATGAGTTGCAGAGGACCTTGAATAAAATCATTCTTGAAAACCAATTACTTATAGAACAAAGTTTAGATCAAAGAGCAAAAATTGAGTTCTATGAAAATGAAAGAAGAGATCTTTACAAGAAAATCAATGATAAAGAAATTAACGTAAGAGGTTTTCAAGAGGCAAAAGAATTCATAAATTTCATAGAGTCCATTCCAAAGAACAAAGGAGAAGGGTTGGGTTATGTAAGAACAAATAATAACAAACTCACTGTCTTTGTAAAAGCAACTCAATAGACTTCTGATAAATTCTTATCAGAATCTGATTCTGAAACTTGCAAATCAACATGTTCTGAATACTCCTTTGATAAGCCAAATTTTGAACCAAAAAGAAGTGAATACAATCAAGAGTTTGTAAAAACTCCAGAAGAAGTTCACTCATCTTTTCAAAACTATCTCTTCATTCCATCACAAGAAGGAAAATCAGAAATTTCTGATGATTCCTGTATGTGTGTTGAAATACTGAAGCTTGTTCAACACCATCTCCAAAAGAAAAAGAAAAATTCTGTTAATGGCTCAGCATTTAATAGAAATTCTGATGAAAGGTCATCTAGAAGAAATAATAGAACCAGAATATCATCAGAAAGTGTACCCAAGCATGCCTGGGTACCTAAAACCCTCTAATCATTTCATTTCAAGACCATCATGTGCAGCAGATCTGGTACTGCAACTCGGGAAGCTCCAAGCACATGACTGGAGATAGGAGCTTACTCAGCAACTTTGTCTCAAAGCTGGGTAAAATGGTGAATTTTGGAAATGAAATAAATGAAAGGAACATCTGACCATTGAAGAAAGTAGCCTATATAGGCTTAAGGTATATTCTGCTAAATCATGGTCAACATTGTGATAAAGTTCTCCTTGATTTGTAACTTGTTTAAATAAAAAGAATCATAAGAAGAAAAAGTGCATTTCTGATAAAACACCAGAAGATCTGATAAATTATAAGAAAATCTGATACATCATCAGAAAAATCTAACAAATTATCAGAATTTCTGGTAACAAATCAGAAAACTTCTTAAAACAAAATTGTTGAATGATTATTTGAACAAGTTCATATATTTCATCACCTTTATCCATAACTCAAAACTGACAAATTCATAATTTAAAATTGTGTATTCTTTTAATTTTTAGTTTATTTTATTTTCTTTGGAAAACGTCTTATGACAGAAGATTTTCTGGAGATTGTCAATAGGTGTAGAGATTTTTTTTTCTCTTCTTCATTAAATACACTGAAATGACAACAGTAGGCAATCATGATAGAAAATTGAAAAATAGCCGCCTAAATCATTTAATGAAGAGGGTTCAATCTGGGTTATTCTTAATGTCACCTGAGAAAACAATAAAATAACCAAGATTGTGGTAGACAAGATACAGTGGGTAGATAACATTTATGGCAATTATTAAATTTACTATATATGTCTACCACATTAAGCAAAGACAATCACCTTCATCTAGAAATTCAGAAAATCTCTTCATCTCTTTCTTCACAGATACAGATCTTCACTTAAAAAAAATGCTTACATTACGAGCTGATCGTTTCCCACTTCTTTTACATCCATACCACAACCTCAAACTCAGAACCAGTTTTGAGGGTCCTCTCTGGGATGGATGTCAAACTGTGGTAAACATGCTTATGGCAAGTAACCTAGGAAATGCTCTCACTGCCAACATAACAATATTCCCTGAAATCCTTCAAACATTCTAGCAAAATGCAACATTGTCAGAAAGTCAAGATAGAGGGTGGATATGTGACAACCCGAACTTCCTAGGTTAGTCTCGTTTCGTTTTGGGATCGTAACTTCTCATTATTTCTCTCAAACGCTTTATCCTCTGTTAACTTTGCTAAACGTTTCATCTTATGATAAACTTATTAAACGTAAATGTAATTGGATATGATTAGGTGTGTGGTTGGATTTTTTTATATGTGTCAAGCAATTGGGCATTGGACCGCAATCACCTTAAGCTATCTCGGCCCACACTGTCAGGCCCGAATCACTTGAGCGAATCACTTGAGCCCATCTCTTTGTGGGTTTAGCATATTTTTTAGAACTTGAAGTACTTATTGGTCTTGGAGACGGGTATAGTCCAATACTTGTGAATACTTCATCTCGGCCCAACATATATCGAAGCCTAAACTGCCGTTCTACCTAGTGTGGCGGCAGCCCACTTTCATGGGCTTAAGCCCACTCCGAATTGGATCTAAATCGCCCCACAACTTCTATTAATTAGGGAACGTAATGTTATCATGTTGAAACTTAAAACAAAACTCAAAAACTAAGAACCCTACTCTTCCTCACTTGTATTGCGACGGCAGCAGCCCATCATTCGAAGTAAAGCTAACAGCGGTCTGCTCATATCTTTCGAAGTTCTTGTCATCTTCCCACTTGATTTGGTTAGTGGATTTATATTATAATGAATTTATAGTCACGAATCTAATTTTTGATTGGCTATCCATTAATTAGATTAAACTGCATGATACTTGGTATGATAATCGGTGAATTATTGTGATCTTTTAGTGGTTGCATGATGAATGGTATTCCTAGGTAAGGTTTGTAGGTGACGTAGGGTTGGGTAGCATGCAAATTTGTATGGTAGGTGGTGAGCACGTGTCTCACAGTTAGTAAAAGTGATAAATAAGGATCCATTGGTGATGAATTAATATGATAGGATGCTAATGATTAGAAAATTATAACAAGAATGATGGCATAATAATGTGATCGGCTGTGAAACGTGACTGGGGTTGTGCGTTACTGTTCTCCGACGAAGTTCAGGTTTCGTCACAAGACTTAACTCGACGAAACTTCATGTTTCGCTGCAAACCTGATATTCTACCTCTGTGATGTTTGTAAATGTGAGCTTGTTATGTGGAGTTTTGTGTATGCATGTTGTACCATTTAGTTCACCTGGGAAAGCTATGTGCCGTAAATAACTGATGTGTTCCTTTAGATTGGTAATGAATGAATATGAGTCTATATATGGTAGTTTGTCGGTTGGGTTAACAGGAAGCATGATAGGGCCAAGGGTTGTTAATGCTAATGGGTAAATTAAGTTACTAGTCAATTGTAAATTGAAGGGGATTGGGTATTAGTGGACGAGAACCACCAACAAAGATGAGTTCGCAGAATTATGTTGCATGATTTTGTTGTTCAAATGATTGTAAAGTGTTATGGGTTAATATTAATACATGTATAATTATGTGAATGGCGAGTGAGCTGTTAATGTATGGCATTATGATATATGGGTTTATGATGTGAAGATACATAACTTGAATACTCATTATAACTCGTGTGATAATATGTGCTATGTTATGATATGTGCTTGTGCTGTGATTGGAGTAGGATTCGAATATTTACTACGACTTGCGTAATGAAATATATTTTCTTATTTGCAACTTGTGTAACGAATGCAAAGATCTCTTGTGTTATGTTTGCACGAAACTGACTAACTTGGTAACCCCAATAGGGATTAATTAACCAAGTGGAAATACATACTTAAATCTTACCGAGCAAACCTAAGGTGAGTTCACTGCACTTTTCCAAGCATGCGTCCCGGTGGTTTGGGACATCTGGTAAACGTTTCTAAAGGGAATACTGGGTAAACTGTTTATTTGGGATGTTGGTTATTGAACACAGTATAAATCATGTAAGACCCCATACATCTACCATGTTGCTGAAGAAGCAACGAGGTATTTAGTTGATAGCGCTATTAGGTTTGGCACCCTCACACCGGGCCGAAAGGACGGGCGTGAACTAATTACCTGGACTTCATGACCAATGCCTAGTTAGAGGCATTGGGGTTGGGCATTCACATCGTGTACATATAAGACCCCTTACATCTATTCAAGGTTGTTTGATACCTTGACATCATGACCAATGCCTAAATGGAGGCATTGGGGTTGGGCATTCACATCTAGTCGCCACATACGGTAATCGAGTTAATAACAACATCAAATCAACTTGGGAAACTGTTTTGTATAAACACCTGGTAAACTAAACTCGGTAACAAAACTTTGAACTCACCAGCGTCGTCTGACACACTTGTCTGCATGCTTGCAGGTCTGTAGGTTTATATCATGGAACTTGCTGTCTGGAAGGCTGAAGTGGTCATGGGTCGAGATACATGGGTTCGTAACACAAGCTTAATGGTTTTTGAACACGTGGTTTACGAAACGAGTAACAAGTGATTATTGCTTCCGCTGTATACAATGAATTACATTTAATGATTTGTAACACTTTATCATAATGAACGAAAGTTTTTATTTAAATATGTGCTACAGTTCAATGTGATTGGTGGCTTGGATCCTGGTACGTCACACGTCCCGCGATGTTTCCGCATGTGGTATTTTGGGGGTGTGACAGTTTGGTATCAGAGCCACTGGTTATAGTGAACTTGGTTTTAAAACTTTTTGTAAAACCAGACTATAACCGAGCAGTTCTGAATAAGTAAATACGACCATGACACTCAGCTCCAGATTGCAAGGTTCGTCTTTCTCACTTGTTGCATACATTACATGATTAGTACACATTTGTTTATGACGTAGCATACGAACACACACTCGTCACTATAGCATGATGGCATGGATTGCTTGCTTACTTTATGATGCGTTGATAGTTTGTCATAGTCTTTGGATTTCTATGATCATATCGTTTTGATAACCTCCGTTTGATATCTGGGTTTGAAGGACCATTTGACATGAGTTAGGAGGAACTGAGACGAGCATGCAAATCGCAATATTATTATGGGTGCACACATAATAATAATGTGGGGTGCATGCGAGTCCCAGTGAGGCTTAACAAGTGAAAAGGGGGTTCCGCACCGTTATTTGATTGATGTGAAATGCAACAGTCTATAGGAGTCGTAGCAGTGATTGTCTCCTACTTGAACGTAATCTTTTCACTCCTCTTTGAATTCTTTCGAATCTCGATGCTATCGAGTATTACCTGAACACCCATCTGAACGCCTAGCGAACTGTGTAGAATGTTAGGTGCTTGTACAAACATCCCTGAGTTGGATGTTGCAGCGTCACATGATTGGATGATACCTTCTCACTCCTTTTCATTGGTTGGAACTCTGTGTATTGACGCCTTAGATTCTGTAAGTGCGATCGTTTCTGCAACACCCTAGCAACGTACTGTGTATTACTCGACCAACTTGCAAGAACGATGGATAAGAGGATGAGCGTAGTACTTTACCGACTTCGGTAATTGGACGACCCTGACTATCAACAACGAACATCAGCAATTTGACGCCAATCGAATCTTTAACCTTGGTAAGCGACTTATGGGAGTCGACTCTTATGAATCAATCGGGACATAAACAATGACAATTGACCATGATGTGGAATGTGTAACTGCCAGCACAATGAGCAGCGCCTTAGAACGTGGCACGGAATGTGAAAGGATGGATATTGTTGGTGAAAGATCGCAGGACTCCGTTTCGAGCAACGACATTAGGAGCAACAGTCACGATGACAGCAAGGTACTCGCAAATCATGACTTTCGGTATGGAAATGATGGTGGCTTCAACAGGGAATGGTAGATGTTAAGGCAAGACGCCAACAACCCAGGGAGCAATGACAGTTTTGGGAATTCAAGTAGCAGTAGCAACAACACTGGATGTGGTACTCGTGAAGGGCATTCAGGATTGGCGTGGGCGACGCCAGGATTATAACAACATGGTGGGCTACACGTTCTTAGTAACTAATCGCTTCATCACTGTTCTGCTTAACCCTGATGCTTCTTGAAACCGAACCTGCTGTGGAATCGGCTGATGGCAAGTTAACTGAAACCTCATATGATTGTTGGGAACTCGACCCTGTGGGACAAGTGTTCGACTTCGACCTTCCTTCTACTACCCTTGACAGTTTTGACGCAGTGGTTAGGGTGGATTGGTTATTCAGATATCGCGCAGATATACCCTGTAAGAAGGTAGTTTTGCGTATCCTTCCCCTAGCGGAGGACCGTTGTCTGTTCTAAAGCGTCAGAGTGGCGCAAGGGTTAGCGCCATTTCAGCTATGAAGGCCCAGAAGTTTCTACGGAGGGATCACCCCATTACGTTAGCAACCGTTACTGGTGTTAAGGCTAAGGGAAAGAAGATCGAGGATCCACCAATTGTTCGTGATTCCTCTCGGTGTGCTACCCAAGAAACTCTCAGGTTTACTTCTACAACTAACTGGGTAAAATCTCAGTTTGATCTCACGCTAGAAGCAGCCCTGATTACTCGTACTCTTATCGTCTTGCACCAGGAGGGTTGCAATTATTGTCTAATCAACTTCAGGAACTATTGCACATGAGTTTTATCGGACCTAGTTTTTCGCTTTGGGGAGCCCTAGTTATATCCCTGAAGATAAACCTTTTCGTATATTTACTGATTATCGAGAACTTAACAAGGTGACAGTTAAGAACCGCTTGCCTCGACCATGTATTGACAAGCTGTCGACCAGTTGCGAGGGACAAGCTCCCATTCGAGGATTGACTATCGAACAAACTATCATCAGGTCGAAGTCCGAGGGGAGAATGCCCTTAGAATGGCATATTGAACGCAATGCGGCCATTGCAACCTTGTACACCATGATCATTGAGATAATCAACACACCAGCAGCTTATTGGACCACAAGAATCGACCGTGTTTGTTGATGATGTTTTGGACCATTCTCAGGAGAAAGGAACAACATGGGCGGCGTATGTATCTTAGTTTAGAGTTACTGAGGGAGGAGCCACTCCACATGAAGTCTTGTTAATGGTAACTTCTGGATTCGAAAGGTACATTTTGGGCATATAAACAACGAAGTGGGAATACGCGTGGATCTCGCCAAGATCCATTTAATTAGAAACTAATCAACACCTAAGATCCCTTCGAGGATACAACAATCTCTTTAGCACAGTAGGGTGCAGTGCTCGTGGAAGACAAAAGAGGAGGGTATCTTTTCAGTTTTCGAATCCCAACTCTGCAATGCACTGAGCATCGCCTTTACCCGAGGATGTAGGTGAACTAGAGGTATACCATGATGGTTCGAATCAGAGACCCAGTTACACGCTGATGCAACACGAGGAGATGATGACGCACGTGGTGGATTACGAAGAAGAATCGCACGACTCACAACCTGGGGTGGAAGCCACGATCTCGGATTTGAGCTGGAGGCATTACTTGGACGATACCAAATGCACTATTTAGACCGATCACAAGGGCCTCCCGTGTACCCTTGTTTCTAGAGAGCTAAACATGTGATGTCATCGCTGGATGGAACTTTTGGATGATTACGATGGTGAACTTGAATGTGCACGAGCTTTGCAGCTTGCTATCGACTCTAACTTACCTGATCAGACTCGCCCTGTTCAAACTAAAGCGCTGAAGGAAAAGGATTTTCAAGTTGGGTCCATGCGGGGCATGGAGGAGCAACTTTTGGCAAGGCGAACGGTACTCGCTACTTCATGGAACAAATATGGATTCTACTGTACAGCAATGCGATGGAACTTGTGTTGAGCGAAGCACACCGGCCTCGATATTCTAGTCGTCTGGGTTTCGATGAGAGATATTAGAATCTATAAATCTTGCACTGGTAATCGGGCATGAAGGACCACCTAGCTATGCATGTGAATGATGTTTGACTTGTGGGAAAGTCAAGGGGAAGTATCAGCAACCAGAATCACCCATATGGAAATGAGAACAGACTGCCATAGATTCTGTTACTAGCCTACTTACAACTCGAAACAGAAACAATATCACCTGGGTGATCGATGATTGTCTCATGTAACCAGCACACTTTCTCGCAACCAAGGAAACTAACAAGTCTTCACAGCTGTGAATGATCCTCTGAGAGAGGCGACTTTTAGGCACGAGGTGCCAACTCCTGTTACCTCTGAATTTGATCGATGCATGAATTATGCCAGGCAATACACAACACCCTTGGCTCACGACAGGACCAGAGCATTGCTTATCGCCGTTGGGCAAATGATCAGAGAAAACGAACTCTCCTGGCACTCGAAGACATGCTGCGAGCATGTGTGTGACTGGCTTTGGTGCAGATTTGAAGGACTCTTACCTATGGTTGAGTACTGATGCGGCAGTTATCATTTTGGTAACCAGACAGCTTTGTTGAATCATTACATAGGCGATAATGCCAACCTTCTGGTTAGCCTGAAATGGTTGACAACTTAATTACTGGTCCAGGACTGGTATTCGAAACTCTTGGGAAGGTTGTTTGGATCGGGAGTCGATTGGCGGCAACGCGTGACCGTCAGGAAAGCTGATAAACTTGGGAAACGCTGGAAGATCGTGGTAGGAAATCGAATCGTGTTGAAAGTCTCACCCAGGGAGGGTGTGGAATGCTTGGGAAGCATGGCGAGCTTAACTGACGTCACAATGGGCCATCTAACAGTCTGGGAGGAATCGGTGGCGTAACCTACAAACTCGAGTTACCTGACAAATCGGGTAACGTACGCGATGTCATTTATGTTTCGGATCTAAGATAGTGGTTGTCTGAAGAAACACGTGCGATACCCTCACTGGAGGAATTTATCGAACACATGGACCAGGAAGTCAAGGTTCGTTAACATAGTCGTATCACGATTATGAGAGTTCGTTGGAACTCAAGACGTGGATCGGAGTTCACGTAGGAACGCGAGGATCAGATGAAACTTAATTATCCTCAACTTTTTCCTGACAACCAATCTAGTTCTGGTACTACTGGAGAATTTCGGGACGAAATTCCTCTTCAAGTTGGGGATGATGTGGCACCTGAGGAAAGACTGCAGCAATCTTGATTCGTCACTTCACTCTTCTGTGCTTACTTGTCAAATTTCGGGACGAAATTTCTTTCAAGTTGGGGATGATGTGACAACCCGAACTTCCTAGGTTAGTCTCGTTTCGTTTTGGGATCGTAACTTCTCATTATTTCTCTCAAACGCTTTATCCTCTGTTAACTTTGCTAAACGTTTCATCTTATGATAAACTTATTAAACGTAAATGTAATTGGATATGATTAGGTGTGTGGTTGGATTTTTTTATATGTGTCAAGCAATTGGGCATTGGACCGCAATCACCTTAAGCTATCTCGGCCCACACTGTCAAGCCCGAATCACTTGAGCGAATCACTTGAGCCCATCTCTTTGTGGGTTTAGCATATTTTTTAGAACTTGAAGTACTTATTGGTCTTGGAGACGGGTATAGTCCAATACTTGTGAATACTTCATCTCGGCCCAACATATATCGAAGCCTAAACTGCCGTTCTACCTAGTGTGGCGGCAGCCCACTTTCATGGGCTTAAGCCCACTCCGAATTGGATCTAAATCGCCCCACAACTTCTATTAATTAGGGAACGTAATGTTATCATGTTGAAACTTAAAACAAAACTCAAAAACTAAGAACCCTACTCTTCCTCACTTGTATTGCGACGGCAGCAGCCCATCATTCGAAGTAAAGCTAACAGCGGTCTGCTCATATCTTTCGAAGTTCTTGTCATCTTCCCACTTGATTTGGTTAGTGGATTTATATTATAATGAATTTATAGTCACGAATCTAATTTTTGATTGGCTATCCATTAATTAGATTAAACTGCATGATACTTGGTATGATAATCGGTGAATTATTGTGATCTTTTAGTGGTTGCATAATGAATGGTATTGCTAGGTAAGGGCTGTAGGTGACGTAGGGTTGGGTAGCATGCAAATTTGTATGGTAGGTGGTGAGCACGTGTCTCACAGTTAGTAAAAGTGATAAATAAGGATCCATTGGTGATGAATTAATATGATAGGATGCTAATGATTAGAAAATTATATCAAGAATGATGGCATAATAATGTGATCGGCTGTGAAACGTGACTGGGGTTGTGCGTTACTGTTCTCCGACGAAGTTCAGGTTTCGTCACAAGACTTAACTCGACGAAACTTCATGTTTCGCTGCAAACCTGATATTCTACCTCTGTGATGTTTGTAAATGTGAGCTTGTTATGTGGAGTTTTGTGTATGCATGTTGTACCATTTAGTTCACCTGGGAAAGCTATGTGCCGTAAATAACTGATGTGTTCCTTTAGATTGGTAATGAATGAATATGAGTCTATATATGGTAGTTTGTCGGTTGGGTTAACAGGAAGCATGATAGGGCCAAGGGTTGTTAATGCTAATGGGTAAATTAAGTTACTAGTCAATTGTAAATTGAAGGGGATTGGGTATTAGTGGACGAGAACCACCAACAAAGATGAGTTCGCAGAATTATGTTGCATGATTTTGTTGTTCAAATGATCGTAAAGTGTTATGGGTTAATATTAATACATGTATAATTATGTGAATGGCGAGTGAGCTGTTAATGTATGGCATTATGATATATGGGTTTATGATGTGAAGATACATAACTCGAATACTCATTATAACTCGTGTGATAATATGTGCTATGTTATGATATGTGCTTGTGCTGTGATTGGAGTAGGATTCGAATATTTACTACGACTTGCGTAATGAAATATATTTTCTTATTTGCAACTTGTGTAACGAATGCAAAGATCTCTTGTGTTATGTTTGCACGAAACTGACTAACTTGGTAACCCCAATAGGGATTAATTAACCAAGTGGAAATACGTACTTAAATCTTACCGAGCAAACCTAAGGTGAGTTCACTGCACTTTTCCAAGCATGCGTCCCGGTGGTTTGGGACATCTGGTAAACGTTTCTAAAGGGAATACTGGGTAAACTGTTTATTTGGGATGTTGGTTATTGAACACAGTATAACTCATGTAAGACCCCATACATCTACCATGTTGCTGAAGAAGCAACGAGGTATTTAGTTGATAGCGCTATTAGGTTTGGCACCCTCATACCGGGCCGAAAGGACGGGCGTGAACTAATTACCTGGACTTCATGACCAATGCCTAGTTAGAGGCATTGGGGTTGGGCATTCACATCGTGTACATATAAGACCCCTTACATCTATTCAAGGTTGTTTGATACCTTGACATCATGACCAATGCCTAAATGGAGGCATTGGGGTTGGGCATTCACATCTAGTCGCCACATACGGTAATCGAGTTAATAACAACATCAAATCAACTTGGTAAACTGTTTTGTATAAACACCTGGTAAACTAAACTCGGTAACAAAACTTTGAACTCACCAGCGTCGTCTGACACACTTGTCTGCATGCTTGCAGGTCTGTAGGTTTATATCATGGAACTTGCTGTCTGGAAGGCTGAAGTGGTCATGGGTCGAGATACATGGGTTCGTAACACAAGCTTAATGGTTTTTGAACACGTGGTTTACGAAACGAGTAACAAGTTATTATTGCTTCCGCTGTATACAATGAATTACATTTAATGATTTGTAACACTTTATGATAATGAACGAAAGTTTTTATTTAAATATATGCTACAGTTTAATGTGATTGGTGGCTTCGATCCTGGTACGTCACACGTCCCGCGATGTTTCCGCATGTGGTATTTTGGGGGTGTGACAGGATATATGTTGAAAGTAAAGTTCTCAATCAAACTATCAGAATAACTGAAAATACCATCAGAATAGCTCTTCAACTCAATGTTGACAACAATGTTCTGATGTTCTCAGACTGTTGGTGCACTACATCTGTTGATTTCGTCTTGGATCATGTTATACATTGTATTGTATAGATTAGGGCGCGTTTTACGAGAAAACTGGAGAGTATATGTGTTTTAGAGAGTAGGTCCGCTTTTGTGTCATGTCCGTATGTGGGAACCTAACAGGCCAGGTCCGCTTATACGTACATGTCCGTATATGGGAACCTACCAGGTCAGGTCTGCTTATTCGTACATGTCCGTATGTGGGAACCTACCAACACTATAAATACCACATGAGCGGATCTCATTTGTAACTTGGTAAAATTCCATACCGAAGTGCTGAAGATCGAGCTGTAATCATTGTCAAATCAATAAAACAGTAGTTTAAGTGAAGAACAAGCTATTTCTACCTACGTTTCTTGTCATTCCGCACCTGAAACATAGAAGAACGCCTCTGAACGACTCATTTCTTAAGAGCTTGGGAGGAGGTTTTCTACAGAGAATAGCTGGAATTCATCATCATTTCTTACTTCTACACCTTCTATTTTCAGTTCAGAAAGTTGTACTGGTTAAAATTGGGTCAAAATTGCACAGATTGCGTGTTATTGGACATTGATAAACCCTTGAAAGTTTTAGACAGAAATACGGACGAAAAATGGGTGAAATCATCTTCGGACTTAGGTCCGCTTATTCGGACATTTGAGTAGATCCGCTTATTTGACAGTTCAAGTCCGCTTATCCGAACATATTTTGATCGAAGTCCGCTCCAAATTGCATCATAGGTCCGCTTCAAAGTCAAGTCCGCTTTTGTGTTCATCACAAGTCCGCTTCTGTGTCACTTAATTTGATAGGTCCGCTCCAAAGATGTTATCAATAGTTCCGCTCATTAGGTCCGCTTTTAGTGACAAATCTAGTTTCGATTGAACGTGAACAGTGAGCGGTCCAATGAAATCATCTTGATCAGAGATTGACGGCTGTTGCGTATGATTAAAAGATATTAAGTATAATAAATTGGTCAAATGAGAATAGAGTAAAATTAAATGAAAAGTTGTTTGCCCATAATGTTGCATGTGCTACAAAATTAGATAAGTGGGCGGCCCAATAGTTTTTGTATTACTTCAGAGTTGTCGGCCATAGTTATTCCAGCCCATGTGATAAATAGTTGAGGTCCAATCAAGAGTTTCTTGCTGAAAGAAAGAAGAATGGAACTGAAGTGTTTTATCAAAGAGAGACTCGAACCTGTTACAAGTGCAATGAAGCTGGTCACATTGCATGGAACTGCTCGACAAATGCAAAAACAAAACAGAGAGTTTCTCAGAAATTAAAAGAAAACGTTGTTGATGTTGAACCACCAACCAATAGACTTAAAATTTTTGAAAATTCAAAATATGAGGTTGGTGAGTGTTCGAAGAAGAATTTTTACAAAAAGAAAGAAAAGGACAACCAAGTGTGGATTCTTAAAAAGAATGATGAAAATGTCGGCGATGAATTTGGTTCCACAAAGCCAGAAGAGCTACAAGTTGAGGAGAAAATTTCAGTGAATGATGATGAATTTCCATCACTGAAATTTGAAGAAGTTAAAAAGAAAATTGGAAAAGTTGATATTTCAAAATAGTTTTACACTGAGAAAAAAGAATTTGATGTCGAGAAAACATTTAATGGAAGTGTAAAGAAAATTTTTGGGAAAATGTTGAATGGGAAAGCGAAGGGGGTTAAAGACTTTTACGCAACTAAAAAGGCAACATACAACCCCACTGCGCAAGAGTTGAAATCCATCAAGTCTGAAAAGACTTGGATGGAAGTTTGTTTTCCATAAAGTCTTAGGACTATGCCGGAGATCCCAAGTTTATATCGTGGATCAGGAATCGGCATCATTCTAGTGTTTGAAAAGATTATTTGAAAGATTTTGAATAATGTTTAAATTTTACAGGTTGAAGTGCCGCCGGAGCTTCCAGGTTGGTAATTGAGAAGCAGGAATCGGCATCTTTCTGACTAATTTGACAAGTGGTAAAGAGGTTTCTGTAGATGTCTCATTCCTACAGGAAAACCTACAAGTGGTATTATTTGGTTTGCTTACAAGTGGTATTTGTTGGTTATACTTTGAAGAGATTATGTTTACATGTGAGACAGAGGTTTCTGAACTGCAAATAGTAAATCAGGGACATTAAGTTGTACTTGATTTACTATACATATGAGATTGATAAACAAGATGATGAACCATATCCCCATGCTTCACAAGTGGTAAACGTAAAAGTGGTAAAAACAAACTCATTTTCCGGAAAAATCATTTTGATAAATGAGAAAATGGTTTGTGATAGGGGGAGTTCAGATTGTTTTTGTCGAGTGAATGGCGATTTGATGTGATTCGATGTCAGTTGTCAAGTTTCTGTACAGTTTGTTTTACTTTTTACTTTTCAAGTGGGTCAAAAGTCTAGTAATTTTCAAATTTCCTTTGAAATGGGTTTGCATTTTAGGGGGAGTAAGAAAATTTCAGAAAATCCAAAAACATTTGAAAATTTGAAAAAAAAGACAAAAACATGATAAAATTCAAAAATGAGTTTTGTTGTGAAAAGAGGAAATGATAGTACATCAGTAGGCTGTCACAACATGCTAAAGAAATGTAAAGATAAAATGTGATAAACAATCTCACTGCGGATATGCCAGTAGGTTTTCGCACATTTAGTAGATTGTGACGAGATATAAACTAAATTTCAAACTTGCTTGTTCTGTGGGTTAACACAAACTTGGATATATAGGTAACCCCTGAAATCTTGTTTGAAAGGTCCCTTATTCTGAGATACTAGGTCTTTATGCTCAGTGATATCTGGGGTATTATCCCGGGACTTCTGCTGTATGGAAGTACTGACCTAGTCCCTGGATAATGGTTTCCGCAAAAGCTTGAAACATAGTTTCTCCCTCAGCATGCTGATGAAACAATAAAATTGATAGTCACTGCTGTTGAAATAAAAAGATCCTCTAAAGGGGACACACCAAAAGTCGAAGCCGTCATCTCTCTGCGTATACGGAAGTATCGACCTGAGCTCTCACGGCCCTCGCATCTAACCCCTATACAGATATCAGCTGTGGTATACTCACCTGTAAGACTGAATACTGGGATCTGGATACGGGAGTATATTCAAGAAGTGAGACACACGAATAAGTCAGTATCTAAGACATTAATATCGTATCTCGGATCAATTGAACTTTGTGTGAGAATTTCAGTGGACTGATATACTGACAATCAAGCTTAACGGTGTTAGTGACATGTCTCATAAACTGATATGATCCTCTTACACGAACTCACAAAAAATGTTTGTAAATATTTCATTTCTTCATTCTTGTGCTTTTACAAGTGATGTCAATTATTTTTTTTAGAAAAATCCAAAAAGATTTTGTATGTGTTTTAGCATAAACTTTTGAAAAAGACAAAAAGATTTTAGACAACTGATGTAGGAAAGCTGATTTTCAAAATTCCGAGTGCTAAACATGATGACATTGTTGTGAGGGGGAGTGTGCATTAAATGTCAAAATATTTTTAAGCAACAAGTGGTTCATCATAGAGAAAGTAATTTGAGGGAGAGTTGTAGTTGATGCACTTATTTCTGAGGAAGAGTTAGTGTTGATGCTTTCAAATTGTTATTTTTAGAAAATTTATTTCTGGGTTAAGAATGTGCAGGAATAGCCAGGTTTCGATCTTGGATCTGAAGATAGAGTGCCAGGTCTCGATTCCTGAAGACCTCTGATTGAAGAAAGCCAAGTTTCGATCCTGGAAATCAATCTTGTTACTGTGAAGGTCAGATAACGATCCTGAAGTTATTACTGAAGAACAAAGGAATGCCAGTAAATCGAGAGGAGGAGTCTGAAGACAAAGAGAGAGAAAAGCCCAGAGACTGATCAAGACTGAAGATGTGAAGACACTGCATAGACGTGACTCAATGAACGACTCCATCAACATCTGAGGGGGAGTCAATGAAAAGTTGTCTGCCCATAATGTTGCATGTGCTACAAAATTAGATAAGTGGGCGGCCCAATAGTTTTGTATTACTTCAGAGTTGTCGGCCATAGTTATTCCAGCCCATGTGATTAATAGTTGAGGTCCAATCAAGTGTTTCGCTTATAAGGTCACTCATCATACTGATTCCATTTTGGTCGGCCCAATCACAAAATTGGAGTTCATAAAAGTGTCGGCCACATTTGACTTCTAATGTTCCATTAGTTAAGTGTATTAATAAACTTCAAATGAAAGGCCCTATCATATTATAACAACAGGTATATCGGTCCAATAGATGCAATTTTAACAGTCCATCACACATTCTCGTTAACATCAATAAAAATTTGGACGGCTCTTTAAAGAAATTGATGTGAAATTTGTTGGTCCAATCAGTGTTTGAACAATCAATTAATTATCAGCCCACTACACAGACATATTAGCGGCTCAATGATAATATTAGTGTTATAAATTTGTCGGCACTTGTCTAAAGGATTTGGTTGTGTTGGTTCAAGCCCAATTACGGCCCAAGTTCAAAGGATACAGGTTTTCGGACTTTGAAATTGGTTTTAAAATTTGTGAAGTATTGAAAAGGTGAATTTTGTTTCCCACGGTTTGAATTCGATTCCAGTTCACAAGAGAGGTGGTCCATTCCGGTTGAATTCAAACTCGTTCAAGATCGTGTGTTTTAGCCAGGTCATTGGAAAAAGGTCATTTGATTTTGATCCGTGTCATAGCAGTCCGTACAGTTTGTCAACCTTCAGTTTGCATAGTTTGTCAATCCTCAGTTCGCACCGAATATTCATCAGTTCGAGTGATTCAGTTCGCACGGAGTATCAGTTTGATTCAGTTGATTTGATAAGTTTTTTTAAAATTGATTGTGTTTTGTTTGTTTGTGTGTTGTCAGGTGATACAGGTGTGAAACATGGATACCGAGTTCTACAAAGCATTTGCAACACCGTCTAGTCCAGCTGCAGTTGTTCAAGCTATGAACTTAGAGAACGAGACGGGAACCACCCAGAAACCCCCGAAATTGATGAGTATCGAAGAATACTACGGGTGGAAAGACAGATTCGAGAACTGGGTTCAGGCAAACCATCTTAGGTCATGGGAATGTGTTCTGAAGAAATACGTGTTGCCTCGAACAGAATTGCGGGTTATCAAAGAGTTATCAGAATTCACAGATCAAGAACGGGTTATGTACAAAGCTGAGAAAATGATGATCAGTCTTCTTCAGCAAGCAATCAAAGAAGACATATTCATACTGCTTCAACACAACAAAACTGCTAAATCAATCTGGGATGCACTTCAAGTCAAGTTTGAAGGTAGCGAGAATATGATAAAAAGCAAAAAGGCGCTGTTAAAGAAAGAGTTTGATCTGTTCAGCAGTCTACCGGGTGAAGACACGAAGAAACTGATAGAACGATACTGCCACCTAGTGCGATCAATGTCAATGCTCAGTATTACCAAAGATCGTGAAGAGTGGGTGGATAAGCTAGCTGATGCACTTCCACAGAAGGAGTGGGGAACATATCTGATGATTCTGAAAAACACGGGTGTTTATGATGGGTTACCGATTTCTCAGTTTATCGAAAAGATCGAGAGTCAGGATCTGGAACATCAGAAGATAGCCAGGATGAACAGTCCGAGTGGTCAACAGGATGTGAAGATGTACTACAAGGGTAGCATTCCAGTTCCAGAATCTGAGAGAAGTCCGAAAATCCAAATTGCATTCAGTGCTGGGGATTCATCAGAAAAGGCTGATCAGGGATCTAACAAAAGCAGTAGTGGGTTCTCATCATTTCCGAGTGTAAATCCTAAAGAGTCAAATTCAAGTTTTCAGTCACAAAGCACAAAAAATGGGAAATGGATATGTGATTCAGTGTAACATCGCACTAAATCTTCCAGAAGGCCAAAGTTTTTCAGAAGACACTGCTAAAGACCACATGGCTCTACTTGGTTCTGTATTGTTATCTTATGAGGGTCTAGTAACTGGTCGGATCGGAAATCCTATGCTCACCAAAGAGGATTACGACCAAATAGACGCCGAAGAGATGGAATTAATGGATATCAAATGGTGTCTTGCAAGT
Organism: Helianthus annuus; assembly: GCF_002127325.2. Lineage (NCBI taxonomy): Eukaryota > Viridiplantae > Streptophyta > Magnoliopsida > Asterales > Asteraceae > Helianthus > Helianthus annuus. The sequence continues at coordinate 140,155,971 of NC_035442.2, forward strand.
GTTCTTTGACGTGCTGAAAAGTTCAAAACGATTACCAGGAGAAATGACTTTCTTGATGCTCATGTATCTACTTTAGGTTTTGATAAATCTAAAGTTACTTGCTTTCGATGCAGGGAGAAAGGCCATTTCAAACGGGAATGCAAGAATAGAGAAGCTAGCGGTGCTCAGAATCCATTTGGTAAAGATGATTACAACCGGAAAGCCATTTATCAGCAGGTTGGTTAATCACAAGATTTACAGACGGCTCATGGTAGGAAGATTGAAGATTCTAAGAGAGCGTGTATAGTGGACTTTAGCTAGGACAAATACATATCTCCTGACAGCAAAGCCTGTATAGTTGATCAAGATGATGAGAGACTACCTGAAGGTTTCAGCTGGGATATGTTCATTGATGAAAAAGGAGAGTTCAAAGCCTTCATCGCCAAGATTGTCAGAGAGCCAGACATGTTTGCTACCTGGATGAAGTCTATTGGAGTGAATGTGACGAGTGAGGATGAAAAATCTGTTACGTTTGATGAAAGCTCAGAAAGTGCTGATGAAAGTTTACAGAGTGCTGATGAGAGTGTTCAGAATGATGTTACTTCGGAAAAGGAAGTTGTATTTGATCAAACACCATCTGATTCTGGTGTTTCAGATGCTGATTCTGAAAAATCTGTACAATTTGATCAGTCACCAGTTGATAGTAGCAGTGATGATGAGGAAGAGAAACATATCAATATTGCAAAATCTCATCTTTCTCCTGAAAGTTTTCATTTCTATTTTGCAGAACGCTTGGAGAAACTGAAGGAGAAAAGAGCTGCTAAAGAACAACAAAAGAAATCTGAAGATGATCTTCAAAATGTTGAAAGTGTTGCTGAGAAGATTACTGAAGTTGAGAAAGTAATTGAAGCTGAGAAGGTAAAAGAAGAAGAAAAGGTGATTGAAGTTGTGAAAACAATCGAGGTTGAGAAGATTGTTGAAGTTGTCAAGCCTTGCACAAAGTGTTTGGAAGCTTGCAAGGAATGTGCAGCAACAGATGACATAATAGCTGAGTACGAGAAGAAGAAAGAGCAGTTACTGTTCAATCTCAACTATGTAAAAGAATCATACGATGTCTTGAACAAAACAGTAACTGGTCTCCATAAGACAAACTCAGAGAGAGAACAAGCTCTAATGATGATGAATGCAGTCATGATGACAAAGCAAAAAGCTATCAACTTTTACATCGAAGAAAGTGCTAAGTGGAAGCAAGAGTTGGAGATAGAAAAGATCGAGAATGAGAGAATTAGACGTTTGTTACAAAGTTATTCTAGTTCTGATTATCTCATTGATCGTATTTACCCAACTATTGTAGGAATGGAAGCTTTTCAAGACGAGAAGCCAAAGAAGAAGAAAGATTGTGGTAAGAAACCGACTGTTAGCTATAACAAGTGTCCGCCTCCAATTTGGGAAGGGTATTCTCCTAGAAAACCAAATGAGGAGCAACTTGACAAAGCAGTCAATATAAAGCTAAAAACCAACACAACTGACATTTTACCAGATAACATTGATGTCACATTTACCTCGTCCGATACCGATCATGAGTCTGAGTTAATTAAAAAGGTGGTTGATCAGGTGTTGGATACTGATGAAGAGTCTGAGTCAAAATCTGGGTCTGAAGGATCAAATTTGTCAGTCAACAGTGAAAATTCGTCGGTTAAACGGTTTGTAATTTCAATATGCCAGACTGCGATCCCAGCATATCGAAAGGGGGAGTCTGAAGACATCCGAGTAAAGATTGTTCGTGGGGAGTCTATTGATGATGATGAAAAGAGAAGAGAAAGATTTGAGGATTCTTACAACGTCAAATGCTTCAAAGAGTTCGAGAGGACTGATAAAGATTGAAGATGTGAAGACTCGACACTGAAGACTCCGTCAACATCCGAGGGGGAGTTTGTTGGTGCATCCGTCTGTCGTCTTCGTCTTATATCGAGTCTCGGTTTACTACACTTGAAGCTGAAAGTTTGAAGATGAGAGTTTGAAGTTGAAAGTTTGAAGATGAAAGTTTGAAGCTGAAAGTTTGAAGCTGAAAGTTTGAAAAGGGTTTAGTTTGAAGCTGAAAGTTTGAAGAGGGTTTAGTTTGAAGGGTTCCATTTGAAGAGGTTATGTTAGTTTCAAACAGAAGGGTCCCTCCTATATATACCCTTCAAACTTTCATCATTTGTAACTTTCCAGCTTGTGCAACGAAGTGTTTTCAGGTTGTAAAACGTCTTTATATCAATCATACAACAATTTATTGTGTAATTCTAGCTGAAATGACCTCTACACGTTTGTTTCCGCCATTCATTTAGAGATAAACTCTTCTGATCGACTCGTTTGGGTCAGAAAACGATCCTACACAGACGATGAGATTGAAGAAACTTTGGAGCACATGGGGTACAATCCTGAAAATGATCCCAGAGCAATCAACAAAAATGGCTTTATCAAACCATGGCAGTTTCTGATCACTCAACTGGGTGCATGCTTCTCGAGGAAGACCACAAATGTAACACCTCAAAAATTCATGACCAATATTATATCGACACGTGTCATGGACTTTATACGTGTAAGAGATTACTTTAGAGGGACTAAAGTTGACAAACAAAGAATCTACGTGTGTAAAAGGATTCAAAGTGTCAACAATGGATAAATGTATCCTTATAGAGCCCTACATGATGTTTGTACCTTAAAACGAATAAATCATGGATCATACGAAGCTAATTGTGAAAGAAAGTGAGGAATTGCAAACTACATGGGTTAAATGTGTCAACATGTTTAAAGTATACCTCTAAGTGACCTTTTAGCAAACTCGAAGATTTGTAATGGTTAATTATACTCACGAGAATGTATGATAAAAATTTCACAAGGTTTCGATAAAGCATGAGAAAGTTATGACAATATTCGTATACGAAGGATTAAAAGCGTCAACGTTGAAATTTAAGGCTTTACGGGTGATCACAAAGTTAACCGAGGACTTAACGGTGTTTGGTTATGCCTTGGAGCCCTTAAAAGTAAAGTTAGAGGGTTGAAAATGCAATAAACAAAGTTAAAACCACGTAACAAAGGACCAGGGACCAAAAATGCAAAGTTTGAAACTTGTTTGGCTGGTTACCCACTTGCTAGCGTAGCGCGAGCACCTACCCCTTTTGTCGTAGCGCTACGTGAGGGCCTTAGCTGGGTAGAAATCATGTACACCTGCAAGTTCAGCAGGTTAAACCGACTTAGAAGCCTTGTATTCGATTCTAGGGGCTTGTTTGATGGTTTTTCAAGCTTAGGGACACTTGTAAATGAGCAAGGAACATCTATAGACTATTGTGGAATGATCTTGTTGCATCTAAAGTGCTATATAAGGAGTTCTAAGTTGCAACACTTGGATTTGCACTTGGAAACCTTCATAACCCAAATTTTGGAGATTCCTGGAGCTCAAGACCTCTTCCTAGTGATCATTAGTCGTGCTTAGGACCTTGGTAAGTGTTATTAACCTCCTTTAATTTAGTTTTGCTTAGTTTATTAGTATTTAGTCAAACCGTCATAATTAAGGTTTGACTTCGTCATTAATCTTAATTGCTCCAGTCAAATTTCATTTGAAAGTACCTATGAGTTGGTAATTATGTGGGCATTAAACCCTTAAAAGGTCACCCTCTGATTCCCACTCTAATTAGGTCAATTGTCGAGTCAAACTTGATTATAAAAAGTCATCAGAAAGCTAATTTTCAAATAAATGCATAATTAGCAATGTAGAAGCTATGCAACCCGTTTTGACATTAATATAACTTGGTAATTTATGTAAGAACATGTCTAAACATGTTCAACTCGACAATTTTCAATTTAGGTTCGGTTCGGGGCCGAGAGTCGCATAGTTTGACTTATGCTTTGACTTTTAGTTCTGACCCGTTTGAGCATGATTTAGGAATGCCTTAGAGCCTTATTAGGACCAAGTTACCTATAAGTATAACCCTCTGTGATTATGCAACTTGGTTCATTAGTTATCCGATTCATATGCATGATTCCGTTAAATGCTTAAATGTTGACTATTATGCCCTTTTGACCTTAAAATGTGATTTTTGATAAACTGAAAGAATAGAAACCTTCACTACTGATTTATAAACTTGTCCCTAAAATTTGACATCAGTTTGAGGTCTAGATTAGGAGTTATGCTCATTAGCGTAATTAAGAAGCTTTTAAGTAAATAAACCGCATAATTAGCATATAGCCTATTTAAACCCAGTTTTTGATACCAAACTTATTACCCACTGATGTAATATAATATTTTGGGATTTTTGAAGATTTTTATTTATTTTTAGGCTGAGCATAACATAGAGTTCTAAGCTTAATTTGGTAATTGCCGGTTTTGCCCTTTTGGGCTATAAAATGAGTTTTACAAATCCTTTTAACCCCAAACCTTTTTCTACTGATCTAATATGATAAATAAAGTATTTTGAGCCTTCTGGAATAATAAAGATATCATCTTTTCTTTAAAAACCCGGAAATGGCTCCAAATCGCCTTTTTAAGCGTTTTTAACGCATAGTATATATTAAAAACCATTTTAGATATATAAGACTTGATACCTACTGATGATTTAAGTAAATTTTCATACTTTAGCAGTAAGAAAAAGTCTTAAACTCGGAATTCCAGTTTTGCCCTTTTTAAACCTATGTGAAATTACCAAAATGCCCTTAAGATGCATAGTTTGGTTATAAGTGATAAATTTCACATATAAGTTATACCTTACTGATATAACTTAGTAAATTAAGTATTTTTACTGATTACATTAGACCCGAAACTCAGAATTATATTTAAACTCTTTTATAACCTTTTAAATGACCAAAATGCCCTGTCGGGGCGTAATTTGAATTTAAAATTCATTTGGGGCATAATAGAAGATATCCTACTGATGTCACAACATATTTAAGGCATATTAACTTGTGGAACATGTTCATGACTCTTATGGTTATCCGTTACGCATGTTTCGCGTTCGGATCGGCCTATGTAACTAGTTTGCATATATTAGCCGAAACGGGTCAAACCATATCGTTTTTGTCTCAAAACCCAGAATGTGTTTAAGTTACCCATGTTAAACAAGCATACAAGCTTGTCAGGTCAATACCACATTCTAAACTGGTCTTCGCTTTGTCATGCGTTTGAACCGTGTCTTCCTTTTGAAAACTAACCGGTCTAAGTCTAAGCTTAATTAAAGACCCGTTAGTATTCTAATAGGTTATTAAAAACCTCCGTTCCAGATTAGGAGCCCAGTAAAAGCTACGTGCACTTGCTGTATTTGATTTATACTTTGCTAAGGTAAATACCCTTAACTTATTTCCCCTATACGGGCTTGGGATACGGTACTATAAAAGTACCGCTTGGTCGGGTGTATGTAGTCATTTAAATCGTATTGTGATTGATGTATTTACATAACCTGTTTGATATGTATTATTTGGTGTATGGCCCTTGGGGGTTAAATGACCATGTCCCGGATATCCTTGGCATCATTCAAAGAAATGGCCACGACCTAAGCACGAGGTGTAGGCGTACATCTGACAGATGCATTATGTAAAAATTGGTATCCCACTATAAGGAATCGACCTTGTGGGCATTATACCTGTGGCGTGTCAGTTAACTTAAGTCCGGCCTTACAAACCGGCCCTAATGGACGACAAATGAGTAAAACTGTATACAAGATTATTTTGAATAATTGTCCCAAGTTATAAAATATTTTTGCCGAAGTGCATTCAAATAAATTTTCAAACTCTTTTCAAAATGAGCCAGTTAAGTTGTATTTACCAGTGCAAACTGACGTATTTTCCAAAAAGGCTAAGTGCAGGTACTAAACGAAATAGGCTGGCTACTCCAGGCATCATTACTCAAGTCTCGCAAGCTTTAGATGTCAAAGTCTGTTGAACAGTTTTCCTTTTTATTTGATCCGCCTGTGGATCCGTTTCGACTGTTTTGTGATACTTAAACATTACAATTTATTCAGTTGAAATGAATCTATCTCTTTTGCTTCCGCTGTGCATTTATATGTTGTGTTGTTTGACTATGATGATATCAATTACGTCACGATACTCCCCACCGGGCCCACCGGTGACACGTGGAAAATAGGGGTGTGACAGGTTGGTATCAGAGCCAACGCTGAGGGAATTAAACCCTAGCCTTTTGTGTTTAATCTCAGTTACACAATTGCACATTCTCGAGTCTAGACAAGAACTTAGGACTAATCCTAATTTGTTTTATTTTGTCCTTTATTTATTTTCTGATTGGCCCTTGCATGGGTAAATCATTTCAGTTAGAAGTCCCGTTTAGGGCAACCATGTACTTGTTTAAATTTTAAAAGGGACAGTTAGATTTAAAATAACATTCCTATTATAAGATCTACCATTATAATAAAATGGCAAAATCTAAAAGGACAAGACCTAGCCACGTGTCACCTTGAGACAAGGCCAAGATGGTAGTTCCTCAATTAGATTCAGATCCTTGTTAACATCTCAACTTAGGATTGCTCTGCATTAATATTAAAAGAATCTTAAAGGTAAAACCTAGCCTAATTGTCATTACAGACATGGCCAAGATGGTAAAACCTAGCCTAAATGTCATTGCAGACATGGCCAAGATGGTAAAACCTAGCCTAAATGTCATTGCAGACATGGCCAAGATGGTACAACCTATTCAAAAGATTCAAAACCTTTTTAATATCTGAAAGCATAAATTAATATGCTTGACAAAGTGTGATTCGATAAAATCACATGAGTCATTATTAAAATGGGTTATTCTAAATTCCCTTATTTAAATAATCATCCCTTAAGGATGAAGTGCCCACGGGCTATAAATAACGTCCTTTGGGACTAAAGACAGTGGTAGCCTAGAATTCCATGTCAAGAAAAGGTAATGAACTTTGATTCAAACCTTAAATACCTCGATCCTGTAAGAATCCTGGTTAATAAATTAAACTTGTCTACGTGACTAGGCCTTTTTGTGCCATTATTAACTTATAAATTTAGGGTTATAATGAAAATCCTGAATAAAATAAATATTATTCCTTTTCTGCTAGTATATGTATTAAAAAGAATCTTAAAAGGTATAACCTAGCTTGAATGTCATTAAAGACCTGGCTAAGATGGTAAAACCTGTTTAAAAGAGATTCAGATCCTTATTAACACCTGAAAACGTGTTAACACTCCCGACAACAGTGATGCGATAAAATCACACTTGTCATCTTTATATTAGGAACTTCCAAACCCCTTATTTAGCCTAAATGATAATAGGAATCATGGCTAATAAACGTCGAACATGATGTAGACATCTAAACATCCATTTGGGATGTATACCTACGGGTAAAGATGTATACAAAGGAATCATTGATTATGTTTTAAAATTTCCCTAGTGACAAGGCATCTGTGCCATTGAAAAGTCCTTTGGAACAAGCCCTTGTGCTATATATAAAATGTCGGTACGACATTGACAGTTGTGACTGATGTCCCCTGTCTAATAAATATGAAGGATTATATTCTGTTTAAACGCCAAAGATGGTTTATTTTGAAACCTAGGCAAAACATAATCAAATAAACTTAATACTATCTATTGGCCTATATGGTTTGTTTGTACCATGGCTATTTAATTATCAAAGTTCGACAATTCACTATATAATTAGGCAAAGTATTACTACTTGGTTGTAGCCTTCAAAGCTTCACTAGGGCCGATTCCTCTGAAGCTCACAATCATCCAGTCAATCAGAATAATGATGCAAGACTGAACCTAACGGGCACCGAGTTACAGGCTATGATAGATATAGCCGTAAACAACGTTGTGGACCGTGCGTTGAAGAATCATAAGCGAAAGTGCGATGATACCCCAAATAAGGGTCATAAAAAGGGTAAGACTGGTTCAAACTATAACCAGTCCAAGCCAAAGGAGGCAAGACCCAAATGCAGTAACTGCAGAAAGCAACATTTTGGAAAATGCACGATAGACCCACGTGCTAAATTATGTGGAATTTGCAAGACCAAGGGCCACAAGACCTTGGATTGCAAGAAGTTGGAAGACGCAACCTGCTATGGTTGCAATTAAAAAGGGCACATCAAAACTAATTGCCCAAATAAAATCAAGAAGCCTGGGGAGGCTAAGAAGACCCGAGCTGGAAGCTCTCAAATGAATGCTCAAGAGGCTAGTCAGGATGACAATGTCACAATAGGTACTTTCTTTGTCAATAACGCTCATACTGGAGTATTAATTGATTCAGGTTCAGATTAGTCTTTCGTAGACAATGGATTTGGTAAATCATTAAATCTGCCTGTTAAAACTCTAAGCCTTAAGAATAAAGTAGAATTGACCGATAGTACCTTGGAGACTGCTTCAGCAATATTAGATGGATGTTTTATATCCACTAGGAATCATTCTTATCCCTGTCCTTGTTTTCGTTAAGATAAGAGGGACTCGATATAGTGGTAGATCAAGCCCATATTGTGGGAGATAAGAAGCAAATAGTTATCAAGACTCCTTATGGTGAGCCTTTGACAATTCAAGCGAACGCTAGGTATAGATTGCCTAAGCATTTGCTAAATTTAATATTTAATACCAAAGCTCCGGGCATGGAAAACTCGGGAGAGATAAACATCAGTCGCGATGTTAAGATGCGGCAAATGTTAATGGTGCATCAAATCTGAACCTCATTATTAATGGAGTTAATCTCCAAAACTATAATTAACACAGCCATTGGAAAGGCTGGGAGAAAAGTCATGAAAAGGTTCAAGAAGCTGAATACTGCTTACACTAAAAACCCATGTCGCTGCTCATAAGAAGAGCTTTATTCATACTTCGATTGCGAAGAATAAACCCAACAAAAGCATATATGGCAAGGAGCCCCATTCCTTTTTAGGATGTACTTAAAAAGTACTTGGTCTCTCGGAAGTCAAGAGACTTCAATGGTAAAAAGGGGCCATCAATTGCAGGAAATTGTTGGATGAAGTAGAATCCATTAGGTGTATCAGCATTGATGCTGGAAAGGACATGGTGTGGTATGCACCCTAATCGTTTGATGACAATACCCTTAATTAGTAAGGACATTAATTAAGTCCACAAGAAAGATCCTCTTAAATAGAATGGGATGGTCCCAGTTTTAAGGACCTTATTAGAAAGACCTATTATTCGCATCGAAATGGAAAAAAAGATGGAATAAGAATTTTCTGCCTCTCACCATAAAAGTTCTAGACCGTCGACAGTATGTCGCAAATTTTAATTCATTGGTTGAGATAGTACCCTATTCCATCTACCCAAAATCTAAGCTTAATACAATAATTATTGGTGGTTAGTAACGGCAATAAGAGGGCACATTAAGTTGTCAAAGCCTGTTCATTATAATTCCATTATGGACCTACCTCAGCTACTCGCGTTTTATAGATTAAGAAATGACCAGTCAAAGCTGAGATTGCCCTAGAACTTGTCAAGGATTTTATAGCTAAGTTTTAAAGGATTAAGCATGGAGGCGTTTAACCCTCCTGATGTATGATAGAGGCAGTTCACTTTAATAATGACATCAGATAAGACCCTTATTGTGATTTTATTAGTTACGTTTGGTTTCAGGTACTGTTAAGTCTCTCTTAAAACCATAAGCTTAGCAAACTTTTAGAAATTTTCCCGTAAAGAACCCCAGATGTTAAGTGTAAGGTAAAACTTACAGACAAAAATCAAAGGAACTATTCCTTCTGTTCCTGTCTGAGATCTTCAGTCGTAAGAATTCTAGAAGTATCCTCTCTTTAGAAGAAGTGCGTCAGCATATCTGATTGATATCTCTTGGATATCTATCGATTGCGAATACCAGAAGGCATGATAAAAGCGCCACATGAGGATTGGTGTATCTTAATGTGTTCCATAGATTGCTTCCATGCCTGATCAGTATGGAGGTTTAATGCATGGAACCACAAAGATATTTCAATGATCATATGGTACCAAAGTCAACTAATGGTATTCAAAGAAGGTATCCAGAATGGAATTGTCCAAGAAAATGTCTTCGATTAAGGAATCCGTGGACTTATAACATAAATGTATCACTTATCCGACACAGAATATGATAGATGAACTGGAGCCAGAGAATTGGAAAATCTCTGTAACCTCCTTGTATCTTGATTATCTTCTCCGAAGACTACCCTGTCTACCTCTTGTAAGGTAAGTAGAGTTAAGATTATATCCCATTTAAGGATGTATTATTATGAAATCTCCAAAACGGCTAGTGCCATCATTGGAAGAATTGAAACCCTGATTAAGTAAGTTTTAAAATAGAGGATTCATATAGCCTAACTCAATATTCTGAGAATTCGGTATAGTCAAATAAGAAAGACGGTTTATTTTGCTTATGCATTTGATTACCGCAACCCTAATTAGGCAACAATTAAGAATTTCCATCAGCTGCCCAGGATCGTCGATTTGTTCGGCTAACGGCAAGGGTTAGCTATCCCTTAAGATTAGTTTTTAAGCATTGATTGGAATAACCATTTCACCCTAAGATAAGCTTTTCTATAATAGCTGATGTATAAGTATTAAGGCTGCTCCTTGGGAGACCTTGTATAGATGGAATGTTAAACATCTAATGTTAGACAGAAGATTTGTAAGTCCAATTATCAGGATCTGAAAGTTTCCTTCGAAACAACGAATAAGATCAAACAAATCCATAATCATCTGTAAATTTGCCAGTATTCGGCAGAAAATCAAGGACGAACCTCCTGAGTTATTGTTAAGGAATAAGGTTCAACAAAAGATATCACCCTGGAAGGGTGTGCCAATTTGTTAATTATCAGGCTAGTTAAGCTCTGAATATATAAAATCATTCGAAGAAATTGAATGTATCAAGATTAAATAGCTTATAAGCTAAAACCTATTTAAGGAGCTTGGCGGAGATCGCCATGTATTACACACTAATGATTTAAGGATATGTTTCATCAATAAGTCGAGAAGCATTATCACATAATGATATGCAGATTTATGATATGATGGGAAACCTGCATCGATTAAGGATCGACAGGTTAAGAAGCTCCAAGAAGGATACTTGTACCTATTATAAAGGTCAACTTGGGAGCTTGGAGAGGCTCCAGATATGCTATAGAAGTTAAGTCCATTATGTGACAAAAAGAACTTCCAGCATTTTAGCAAATCTCGAGGTCGAGATTTCTTTTAAGGGGGTGAGGATGTAACACCTCAAAAATTCATGACCAATATTATATCGACACGTGTCATGGACTTTAAACGTGTAAGAGATTTCTTTAGAGGGACTAAAGTTGACAAACAAAGAATCTACGTGTGTAAAAGGATTCAAAGTGTCAACAATGGATAAATGTATCCTTATAGAGCCCTACATGATGTTTATACCTTTAAACGAATAAATCTTGGATCATACGAAGCTAATTGTGAAAGAAAGTGAGGAATTGCAAACTACAGGGGTTAAATGTGTCAACATGTTTAAAGTATTCCTCTGAGTGACCTTTTAGCAAACCCGAAGATTTGTAATGGTTAATTATACTCACGAGAATGTGTGATAAAAATTTCACAAGGTTTCGATAAAGTATGAGAAAGTTATGACAATATTCGTATACGAAGGATTAAAAGCATCAACGTTGAAATTTAAGGCTTTACGGGTGATCACAAAGTTAACCGAGGACTTAACGGTGTTTGGTTATGCCTTGGAGCCTTTAAAAGTAAAGTTAGAGGGTTGAAAATGCAATAAACAAAGTTAAAACCACGTAACAAAGGACCAGGGACCAAAAATGCAAAGTTTGAAACTTGTTTGGCTAGTTACCCACTTGCTAGCGTAGCGCGAGCACCTACCACTTTTGTCGTAGCGCTACGCGAGGGCCTTAGCTCGGCAGAAATCATGTACACCTGCAACTTCAGCAGGTTAAACCGACTTAAAAGTCTTGTATTCGATTCTAGGGGCTTGTTTGATGGTTTTTCAAGCTTAGGGACACTTGTAAATGATCAAGGAACATCTATAGACTATTGTGGAATGATCTTGTTGCATCTAAAGTGCTATATAAGGAGTTCTAAGTTGCAACACTTGGACTTGCACTTGGAAACCTTCATAACCCAAATTTGGGAGATTCCTGGAGCTCAAGACCTCTTCCTAGTGATCATTAGTCGTGCTTTAGGACCTTGGTAAGTGTCATTAACCTCCTTTAATTCAGTTTTGCTTAGTTTATTAGTATTTAGTCAAACCGTCGTAATTAAGGTTTGACTTCGTCGTTAATCTTAATTGCTCCAGTCAAATTTCATTTTGAAAGTACCTATGAGTTGGTAATTATGTGGGCATTAAACCCTTAAAAGGTCACCCTCTGATTCCCACTCTAATTAGGTCAATTGTCGAGTCAAACTTGATTATAAAAAGTCAACCGAAAGCTAATTTTCAAAAAAATGCATAATTAGCAATGTAGAAGCTATGCAACCTATTTTGACATTAATATAACTTGGTAATTAATGTAAGAACATGTCTAAACATGTTCAACTTGACAATTTTCAATTTAGGTTCGGTTCGGGGCCGAGAGTCGCATAGTTTGACTTATGCTTTGACTTTTAGTTCTGACCCGTTTGAGCATGATTTAGGAATGCCTTAGAGCCTTATTAGGACCAAGTTACCTATAAGTATAACCCTCTGTGATTATGCAACTTGGTTCATTAGTTATCCGATTCATATGCATGATTCCGTTAAATGCTTAAATGTTGACTATTATGCCCTTTTGACCTTAAAATGTGATTTTTGATAAACTGAAAGAATAGAAACCTTCACTACTGATTTATAAACTTGTCCCTAAAATTTGACATCAGTTTGAGGTCTAGATTAGGAGTTATGCTCATTAGCGTAATTAAGAAGCTTTTAAGTAAATAAACCGCATAATTAGCATATAGCCTATTTAAACCCAGTTTTTGATACCAAACTTATTACCCACTGATGTAATATAATATTTTGGGATTTTTGAAGATTTTTATTTATTTTTAGGCTGAGCATAACATAGAGTTCTAAGCTTAATTTGGTAATTGCCGGTTTTGCCCTTTTGGGCTATAAAATGAGTTTTACAAATCCTTTTAACCCCAAACCTTTTTCTACTGATCTAATATGATAAATAAAGTATTTTGAGCCTTCTGGAATAATAAAGATATCAGCTTTTCTTTAAAAACCCGGAAATGGCTCCAAATCGCCTTTTTAAGCGTTTTTAACGCATAGTATATATTAAAAACCATTTTAGATATATAAGACTTGATACCTACTGATGATTTAAGTAAATTTTCATACTTTAGCAGTAAGAAAAAGTCTTAAACTCGGAATTCCAGTTTTGCCCTTTTTAAGCCTATGTGAAATTACCAAAATGCCCTTAAGATGCATAGTTTGGTTATAAGTGATAAATTTCACATATAAGTTATACCCTACTGATATAACTTAGTAATTAAGTATTTTTACTGATTACATCAGACCCGTAACTCAGAATTATATTTAAACTCTTTTATAACCTTTTAAATGACCAAAATGCCCTTTCGGGGCGTAATTTGAATTTAAAATTCATTTGGGGCATAATAGAAGATATCCTATTGATGTCACAACATATTTAAGGCATATTAACTTGTGGAACATGTTCATGACTCTTATGGTTACCCGTTCCGCATGTTTTGCGTTCGGATCGGCCTAGGTAACTAGTTTGCATATATTTGCCGAAACGGGTCAAACCATATCGTTTTTGTCTCAAAACCCAGAATGTGTTTAAGTTACCCATGTTAAACAAGCATACAAGCTTGTCAGGTCAATACCACATTCTAAACTGGTCTTCGCTTTATCATGCGTATGAACCGTGTCTTCCTTTTGAAAACTAACCGGTCTAAGTCTAAGCTTAATTAAAGACCCGTTAGGATTCTAATAGGTTATTAAAAACCTTCGTTCCAGATTAGGAGCCCAGTAAAAGCTACGTGCATTTTTTGTATTTGATTTATACTTTGCTCAGGTAAATACCCTTAACTTATTTTCCCTATACGGGCTTGGGATACGGTACTATAAAAGTACCGCTTGGTCGGGTGTATGTAGTCATTTAAATCATATTGTGATTGATGTATTTACATAACCTGTTTGATATGTATTATTTGGTGTATGGCCCTTGGGGGTTAATTGACCATGTCCTGGATATCCTTGGCATCATTCAAAGAAATGGTCACGACCTAAGCACGGGGTGTAGGCGTACACCTGACAGATGTATTATGTAAAAACTGGTATCCCACTATAAGGAATCGACCTTGTGGGCATTATACCTGTGGCGTGTCAGTTAACTTAAGTCTGGCCTTAAAAACTGGCCTTAATGGACGACAAATGAGTAAAACTGTATACAAGATTATTTTGAATAATTTTCCCAAGTTATAAAATATTTTAGCCGAAGTGCATTCAAATAAATTTTCAAACTCTTTTCAAAATGAGTCAGTTGAGTTGTATTTACCAGTGCAAACTGACGTATTTTCTAAAAAGGCTAAGTGTAGGTACTAAACGAAATAGGCTGGCTACTCCAGGCATCATTACTCAAGTCTCGCAAGCTTTAGATGTCAAAGTCTGTTGAACAGTTTTCCTTTTTATTTGATCCACCTGTGGATCCGTTTCGACTGTTTTGTGATACTTAAACATTATAATTTATTCAGTTGAAATGAATCTATCTCTTTTGCTTCCGCTGTGCATTTATATGTTGTGTTGTTTGACTATGATGATATCAATTACGTCACGATACTCCCCACCGGGCCCACCGGTGACACGTGGAAAATAGGGGTGTGACAATAAAGCATCATGAAGCATCTAATAAGTTGTTAGAAATTTGCCGTGCTATTACATTGAAAGTTCCTTACAACTTCTCTTATTATTTAATGAGAGATTTTGCAAGCAACATGTGGTCAAGCAAGCCATTTTAGATGTATCCTCATTTTCTGATGAAGATAATCACAAGCCAACTGGGCTTTGGTGGAATTCCTGCTGGTTATCAAAGAGCAGAGCTGTTTCTTCAACAAAATGCAAGCATAGCTTTACTTAGACCAACAAATAAAAATTTTGGTTTAGTAACCGAACAATGGGTACTTCTTGAGATTAAACATGGAGATGGAATAGATATTGATTAAAACCCTTCATAAATAGATCTTATTTGTGTAGATGGTATGTTATATATATATATATATATATATGTTTATATAAAATGCTACATGTTTTGCTTTAAATTTTGCTTTATAAAAAAATCTGGTAAAAGAATTTATTTTTCTGTTAAAACAAAAAAAAGGGTGAAAATTTAGGGGGAAAAACATATCAAATTCTGTTGACTTCTGTTGACTTTATTTGATCAAAAAAAAAAGAGGAGGAGGATCAAAGGAAATACATATTCTTCAACAGAAAATTTTGAATGGCTGAAGACATGGAATTTTGACTTGCAAGAAAAGGAAGGATGAAAATGAAGAAAGCTAATTGGACCTCCTCAAAAGAGTAGGGTCCACAAAAATGGAAAGGTGTCATACAACCGATAACGTTTTTCAAATCTGAATTCAAATGAAGCACTTCAGTGAAACTACAAGTTAAAAAAGAACAAGTTGAAAGGGCACAACCACGATTACACGATTAATCATCATTAAAGTCTTGATACCCACGATCTAACGGTTATATCATGAATCAAAAACCGACATCCCATGATCAAATGGTATAAAAGACAATTAATGATCCTTTAGCCGCCACTACATGACACGTTCCATATCCTCTCAACTCCATAAACCCACAACACTCTGCTAAAAATCTTCACTATATAGCCCTTAGCAGAAAATTCAAAAATCATACCTTTCTCACAAATTCCAAACCAAAGCAAACCTTGTTCCTCACTCAAACATCCCTAAATTTCAAACCCTAATTCACAAACTTCAAAAATGGCCGAAGTAAACCTCAACATCCTAATTGTTCAACATGATGTACCTTTCATTGAAGACAATGAATTTCTGTCAATGAAGGAAAACAATTTGCTGATGAATACAGAGCATTCAGAATATGATGTGAGATGTCAACTTCTGATAGAATATCTCATGAACTGTCCAATTTCAGGAGCTCTAACAAAAGAGAGAGAAGTACCAGAAACGCTGCTACAACAATTTGTTCACACCTTTGATGAAGTTGAAGAAAACCAACTCTCTGCCCATGTATGGGAAAATGTTTCCGTAACATTAACTCCTGCAAGGGTAAGAGAATGGCTTGAACTACCTATTCTTGATAACTATGTTGAAGCACCAAGCAAGAAAGAGCTACTAAGCTTTATCATCGGGCTTGGTTACAAGAACAAGAAGATCAACAAAATTGGTTCAATCAGAAGAAATGAGTTACCAGCAATATGGCAAGTGATGATGGAAGTATTAAACAAATGTCTCACTTCAAAAATTGGAGGAACTGATCAGATTAATCAAGCTATTCCAACAATCATGTATGGACTCATAACTGGGTTCAGAATTGATTATGGATTAGAAATTTTTAACCTGATCAAAAGGTCAATCATCACCAAAAATGGAAAAATAATCTCACATCTGCCATATCCGAGATTAATTTCTATTTTCATTTCTGAAACATTTGCTGCAAGAGAAATGGAAATTCCAATTCTGGAAAATCTGTGGAGATCAAACACAATGAAGGCCTGGAGTTCTAATCATGGATGGGAATCTGACAAAGATATTCCTATATTACCAGAAAGCATGCTATGTTTCATTTCACAAGATTCACAGTTCAGAATACAGCATGAGACATTTCTAACCAAATTAGACTCCACAACAGAAAGAGCCAGCAGAGAAGTTTTCAAATGCTCTTCATCACTGGAAGGAGATGAAGAACAAAGGTCAAGATCATCAAAAGGAGCAGGAGGAGAAGGAATTCTGATGATTACCAACTCACCAAATAATGCTGAAAATGATCAAATTCATGAAGGAAGAATTCATCCAGATTTTGATATGCTACAAGAGACAGCACAAGAACGTCATGCAGAATCACATATTGCTGGAAGAATTCATGAAGAAGCTCAATTTGGTGACACTGAAATTGAAACAACGGAAGTAATACATCATGATGAATCTCATACCACGGGTACATCTTTCTCAAGAACTGTTTTAGTTGATACTCACTCAAAACAAACTAACTCAGAAAGTTCAGTAAATGTTTCTTACAACTTAGAACATAAAGAAACTGATGTTGATAAAGAGGTTACTAGTGCTTTCAATCTCAACTCTGAATCAGAAAATGAGGAGGAGTATGAGGTCTCAACAGATAGAGATCAGGAAACTGATCAAGGAAATCTGGAAAAAGGTAATATGTTTACCTTAAAAACTTATGGAGAATCACATCTTGATGTGATTCAAGGACATAAGGAAATCCAGGATGAGAGTATGTCACTCACCACTGGTGGAGATGATACTGGTAAACTTAAGGCTGCACCAAATTCTGGTAAAGCAAAAAGTGACCCTATCATTTCCAAAATAGCAGCAAATGTGTTTGCAGCTGGAATGTTAGCAGGAACATCTGTTGTTCCAAATATCCCTGAAAACCCCATGAATCAAGAAAATCTGGAAACTATGTTGGAAAAAGTTTACAAAGTCTGCAAAAGAAATCCAGTGGAAGAAAAACTTGATATGTTGCTGTCAGAAATACAAGGTCAAAGGGCTGAAATGAAGACATTATCAGAATCAGTGGAAGCAATAAAGAAACAGACTGATGATAACACTAAAGCACTAAAGTCCCTTCAGAAGATGAAAGAAAAAGCACCAGAACTAAACATTTCTGCATCAGAAATCCAAATGATTCTCATAGAAATAGAAAAGATCAAAACACAAGTTGTGAATGTGATAGAGTCAAGACAGTCAAGCAGTGGAAATAGAGTTTTGGAAGAAGAAATTACCATTCTAAGGGCAAGTAATAACAGTATCACAGATTCCCTTGAGAAGCTGTCAAAAGAATGGGCTGAAAATCAGATAAAAACTCAAGCTAAATTCAACCAAGTTCAGAAAAACATGGCCAGCAACTCAAAACTGGCAAGAGAAACACAACAAATAATGGAGAAGATGCAATTCAATATTGCAAGTTTAGCCAAAGTGGATCCTCAAGAACTTATGAAGGAAATTCCTGTTTCAAGCTCACATCAGAAAGCTCCAAAGTCAACTCCTCAACAATCATCAACCACACCAATCACAAAAGCTGATACCACAATGATGGGACCACCTCCAAATATTCCAAAAGAAGAAATGTTGAAAAGGCTAGCAGCTGCAAAACCTCAAGTCAGTACAAATTTGAAACTGCTAGCAACCGTTCCAAATCCAACAATATCTGATGACTCAGCAATAACCAACTATATGAATATACAAACAATAAAGGAATGGGAAAAAGAAGGTGAGTCAGAGGCAAAGTCAAAGATTGTTAAGAGAAAAATCTCAAAAACCAAGTCTGTCATGGTCAAAGAAATTGCCAGAGATGTAATGATGTTTCCTAAATACAATCTGGTAAGTTACTACTTGACAAAAGAAGATGAAATGCCAAGATCACTATCTCCTACCAGACTAGGGTTAAGAGAAGAAAGAATGAAAAGAGGGCCATACAACATTCACAAGCACAATGAGAATCCGGTAAGGAGAATTTTAAAGGTGGATGAAGTGAAAGTTGCAACAGATGATATAGGAGGAACTTATGTACAAAACAGATACACACTTCAAAGAGAAAATGGGGATGAACAGAAGGTGACTGATGAAGAACTAGCTGACCAGTTGCATCCTTTGGACATTTTGTTCATGAAGGATCACTATGAAAAGGAAAAGAAAAATAACCAAGAGGTCAGAAGGGCACTGAATAGCATATCAAAGGCTGGAATATTGCTATTTGAAAGAATGGCTTTTTCAGACTTTGATCTATGCATCAATTATGAACATGCGCACAACAAAAAGGTGTACTTTAGATCACCTAAGACAAAAGTTCCCTCAGAAATACTGGATGATGCAAGATCTGGAGACATCATTATGCAGATAAGCAAAGATGGAGAACAAGAATATGGTGTAATCTTCAGAGACCAAGACAATAACAAAGCTTTGTTTAGAAGTATTGACATCTGTAAGTACTCAAATCAAACTCTGAGGTATATCTTAAAAACCATGAACAAGAGACAGGAACATCTTCAGAAGATAGAGAGGAACTTGGAGGGAAGCAGGAAAGAAATTGAGCAAATGATTGAAGAATGGATCCAAGCAAGAGAATGGTACAAAGACATGTATGATAGCTGCAACAAGTATATCTCCTACAAAAAGAAGATAAAGAAAGGAGATGTGCATAAGAGAGTGAAGCTGAATTAAAACCTGTTTATTTTCATCTTTTATGTAAGTTGTTTTTCAAAACTTTAGCAACTGGTTTAAATTTTGCAAGTATTAAGTTTCCACTGTTTGGAAATTTTATATTCATGAGATAGTTCATTTTCTTACAATACTTAGGGGTAAAGTGTTAGGAAACTTTATTTGTAAGTATTGAAGAAAATCTCAATCAACTAGATCTCTGAAGAAGATAACAGTCCTGAAGAACACAGCAAGATGAAGAAAATCAGTTGGGACAACTGAAAAGCAAAGTATCTACTACAAAGAATCACAAGTTGATCAAGAGTTGATTTGGATTATCAGAGAAGGTCGTTTCTGATAGATCTGATGATATTTCTGATGAAATGTCATCAGTTTCTGACAAATTCTGATCATCAGACTTTCTGATGATTTGTTCACCAGAATTTCTGATGAAGTGGTTTATCAGAAATTCTGATGAAAGACCCACTTGTCTAAAAATCACAACTCTATCCTGCCACCCATGACAGAAGCATGACATTATTGGTTTTCATGATTACAAATGCAACTTGAACGATGGATTCAATGAATATGTCAAATTGCTACTTTACGCAGGACTTATTGCATGAATAAACAATTGTTTATTCATGTCTATAGCCGTCTATAAATAGAAGGCTCGAGAGGCAGAAGATACTTGAGTTTGAAGCTTAGCATTCATATACAAACACCCAAACTCCACTGCTCTTCTCACCCACAGAAATCAAGATTCATTTGTATTAGATACTAATCTTACAATCACCTTGTTAAACTAATTTGTTTCAAAGTGATATAAACTTGATAATTCTGTAGGTCTTGTTTCTTGAAAGTCTGATTTCCATTTCCGCACACCTTTTTCACATATACTGAAATCACTTGCCATATTACGTAAAAAGAAGTTGTTAAGGCCATACTGGGTCCAACACGATCAAAACAATCCATGGACTAGATTGCGCAGTGGCGTTTTCGTAAATAACATCAATTTTATTATGTCGGGCGCGCTTCATTAAGGGTAAAAGGGTCTTTTACCGCTCGTATTCACAAACGCCATCAAATGATAAAAACGCCATACAAAAAAAACGCCATTAAAAACAAAACGCCAAAAATTAGTAATAAAACGCGTTGAATATTACAGGAAGATGAAACAACACAAAATAACTGAATTTCAGTTATTAACATTTATTAGAAGAAATTCCCTCCTAAATTACGTGCCAAAAACATCATTATATAAACAAAGGTAAAACATAGCTTCCATAATCACTTCAATCTATCCATTTTCTGCAAACAAAAAATCGTTAACCAAAAACGCCAACTTAACCAAAACACCAAAAATGGCAACAATCGTTTCGTGGAGATACACTCGGGGAATCAGGCGATACGTCCTCCATTTTGACAAAGAAGGAGGGTGTATGTTAAGACGGTCAGGGCAATTCTGAAGATCGAAAAAGAAATACAGAGGCAAATCTTATCCATTGGCATCGCTCTAGACAACGAATGCCATGAAACGCATATGCTTATGAAAGCATTAACCAGCAAATTTGGACCAATCAAAGGAGATGTGAAGCCAGCCCCTATCATGACATCATAGCGTTTTGATGATGAAACAGACATGGTGACGGTTACATACGACAGCGGAGAGCAGGAAGTCTACTGGCTAGAGAACATCATGACAAAGCAGCGACTGGGTTTCATGGAAGAATTGCATAACGCCACTTGTACCAACATAGAAATAAACTCAAAATTGGAGTTAATGCAAGACATGTTCAGGTGGAGGCTTCAGAATCTTCAGGAACAAGAAGCTGATGAAGGTGAATGTGATGACATGGATGAAGATCCAGATGAAGACTCCGAGGAGGAAGAAGATGACACAAGTGATGGATACTATTCGGATAAAGTACCTTCTGACGAAGGATTTTAATTTTTTTCCTTTTTTTTTTCTTCTATGTAATCTTCTTTTTTTAAGTTAATTAAACGATATATTTCTATCTTTATTAGCAAAATGCTAAAAAAATACTAAAAATGGTTAACCCTAACAAAACGCCAAAAATAATAAAAAATATTTTTCCTGCTTAATATTTTATTTACTCCGTTATTGTATTTTGTCATGTTGGTCTGCATAACGCCATTTAAATAAAACGCCAAAATTAGAAGATGGGACGTCTATAACCTATAAAACTGATAAAAGCTGATCAACACAGTAAATACAAAAACAGTACCTGAAAAGACAGTTACTTTATTACTATCATTTATTACAATAAAAAGTCCCGCCTAAACTACGCGCCAAAAAACTCCTATAAGAGAGGGGTCTATACACAATGAAATTAATCACAACCAAAAAAAAACATAATCGCCATATCCTCTAGAACCCACTACCTTTAAAACGCCACAGATGGCAAAGCTTTCACTGAAATGGATCCTTTTTCTGAGGGGGTTAACTCAATAATATTTTGCTGAATGAGATGGACAAATATTCAAGAAAAAGAAACTGATGACAGTGATATGCCATCATGTGAGCTTTCTTTTTGATGATTATATGGATGGATTAAAGGGTTCAACACAAATGTAAAATGCTATTTTGGACTCCATTATCACAGATAGCATCAAGCAAGAGTTGATCTTTAATGACATGCCACCAAACAAGAATATCACACCAAAAAAAGGATGCCACTAAGCAGCTTCTTCTGAAAAAGACGGGGTTTATGAAGGAAAGTTGGCATCTAGCTAAATTATTCAAAAAAGGTTCAAAACGCCAAAAACAAATTCAAGAAGGAAGAGGCTGATGACATTGAAGATTGGAAAGAAAAACTAGATTACCATTTTTAATTATTTTTGTTTTCATTTTATATTGTATTGATATCAAGTTATATGTTGTTTTGTTATCTAATTCTCTATAAATAAAATATATTATTATATAAAACGCCAAATGTCACGACCCCCGACCCCACCCTGGACGGAATCGGGAGCCCCGAACCAGTTCAGTGGTACCGGTGGTTATTTAGAAAAGTAGTGCAGCGGAAATTTCATCAGGACCGTGAGTTAGAAAAAATATCAGAGTTTAGAAAACACCGGATTATATTTATTAAATATATGGGATAAAACCATGTTTTGAAAGGTAGCTTTAATATGGGATAAAACATGTTTTGAAAGGTAGCTTTAATATGGGATAAACCCGAATACAAAAAAAAACTTTTCTTAATTTAATTTAATTGATAAATTAAGCCACTTCTGTAAGCCTTTTGGTGCCGTATCCAACTCTTATTCCGATCTACTGTAATTAGCTAAAACGCGTTTTAAAAACATTTGGTCAGCAGGAAATACTGGTGAGCTCATTCAATTTGTACAAAAATAACACATTGTTATAGATTACAGCATAAGAGCGATTACAACGGTTGCTATCTTATTTTTATCTGGCGCCGTGTCACACCCTGGTGACGATGGTCATACCACTATTGGGTCCTTTCACCCAAGTAGTGATGATTATCACTGTTAGGTTTATGAGCCTAACCGTGAGAAATTAGTAATGTGCACAAAACCCCACTACCCCACTAGCCAGTGATTCAAGATAACCACGACTTAATCCCTGTAATTATAACTTTGAAAATAATTTGAGATTTAGTAAAACCATTGATAAAAAGAGAATGACTCACCTTGTTAGCATATAGTCTTGATTAAACAAGAATCTACTTTACAGTTCTGAATCTTCTGATGATTAAGCGTCTTGTTTGATTGTAAGTGTATAGTTGGGAGTATTCTGATAGTTAAACATATAGTTTAACAGAGTGGAATACATATTTGTGTAAAACCATATCAAACCTAACGATGGTCACGAGATCAGAACCTTAACAAAATTCACAAAGTATAGTCTTATTCAGACAGCACTTTGGCATTCGTTTAACGAAATTCACAAAGTACAGCACATTGGCATTCGTTTGACGAAATTCACAAAGTACAACATTTTGGCATTCGTTTGTTGGTTCCTGAATCGATCGGACAGAATATAGCCTCGGTGATTATTGGTTAGAACACCAACGTGTAGAGAAGAATAGAAGAAATGAGCAAAGGAAATGAATTCCTAGGCTTCCTATTTATAGGTAAGAAGTTTGAAATTTCTAGGAAGTTTCATATAGCTTTTCTAGGAAGTTACCTATACATTTTCTAGGAAGCTTCCTGCCCCTATATATATCCTTTTGCACCTTCCTTACTCCTTCCTCATATATATCTATTTATTTTCATGTATATCTATTTAGGTGTTTAATTTACTTACTTAATTAATCTCACTTAGCTTAATTAATCTCGCTTAGCTTAATTAATCCTGCTTAGCTTAATTAATCTCGCTTAGCTTAATTAATCTTACTTAACTGATTAAGTTTAACTTATCTTGATTAATCTTAATTAATCTTTCTTAATTAATTAATTAATTACTTAACTAATTAATTTATCTTAACTCTTATAATTTGCTCAGTCGATTACTTAACTTAATTAGCAGATTAATTAATCTACTCAGCTAGCTTAACTGCTAAGTTTCCTTAACAACTAAGTGTACGTAATTAGTAAGTTCAATAAGTTTATTTAACTACTAAGTTTACTTAACTAATAAGTTTACTTAGCTATTAAGTTTACTTAGCTATTAAGTATTCTAGTAGCTCCCTGATTACGAGTTCTAATTTCTAGATACAATGGAACTCGTATTAGTGTATTACTCAATTCAACTTTAACGATAATCACGAGATCGAAACCCTCACAACGAATGACAAAGTATTGCCAAATATTGGCATCACTTAAACATCCATTGGATCGGCTTTAATCGAAAGTATCGTACCAGTGATTAGAGTTATTACCCTAATACGGGCAGAGTTTCGGGACTTAGAAGTTCGGACATTAGAATGACAGAACAAGAGAACAAGAGAAAGAAAAGAATTGAACGATTTGAAATGAAACTATCATCCTCTATTTAGAGGCTGAAACTGGGGCGCGTCGCGGCCCGCGTAAACTCAAAGGAACACCTACGCGGCCCGCGTAGGCGTCTGGTCGACACGTGTCATGCTACGTGGCCTTCTTGCTAATCCGGTGATTTTGGATCTGTCGCGGCCCGCGTAGACTATCCTTATGTCTTACGCGGCCCGCGTGAAATCCAAGTTTCTTAATTTCTTGGTTTTTCATGAACATTAGGGTTTCAGGGGTCCGGGTTTTCACTTACGGAGCGTTTTAGGACATTTTTGGGCGAGTCGTTACATCCTCCCCCACCCTGTTTTAAATCTCGTGCTCGAGATTTGGGCTATGATATCTCTTTTAGAGTTATGTCATGTCTTAGTCAATAAGAACAGTTTTAAGATGAATACGTGTTTTTCAATAAATAAGGCTCAATGGTTTAACTGAACTAGTTCAAGAAGTTGATGTCAAATGAATGAGATGAAATGATATAATTTCCATGGTGATTAGGTTTAAGTCAAAAAGATATATGATCAATAGACGTGAATGTTTACAAGTTGTAAATAATTTTACAATCAATAGAATTCATTGTCAACAGAAAACTTACTTTGATTGTCAACTGAGGAAGTTCTCCGAATCAACAAGCTCGAATGAAATAGAAGTACGAAAATGATTTGTCAACTATTGAATTATGATATGAGAAAAATCAATGGGTTGACATTTATCGAATTACAAGGATACACCGATATACAACAAAGTTTTGTGTATCATTGTCTTAACACATAGTTGTATTAAGACAACTTTCAAGGATGAGTCAAGCGAAAGGTATATATAGATTAGCTCAAGCTACAAGTCTATACCGATGCTACAAGGTGTCGTAGTGATCGAAATAATAATAGCGGTGACTGGACGAGTTCACCGTGTTTTAAATCAAATGAAGTAAGTCCGAATATTTGTTTCAAACAAATCTAGTAGGATTTTCGTTTGAAATTGAAACAATTGAATAATGTTTTTTGATTGAAGACGATAAAGCAATAAATATCACGAAAGGCTCGATTGATGCTGTAAGGACCATTAAGAGATACACTGAAATATGACATGAATTTGTGTATCATTATCTTATCACATGATTGTGTTAAGATTGCTTTTATAGGATAAACCAACAAAGCGGATTCAATAAATAAATAAATAATTAAATCCGTATACGATGTGTGCAAATGAGATTAACGCAAGCTTCAATTTTGTGAAAAACGTCACCACAAGGTGATCGTGATCAAAGAAACAATTTAATGAAGTTGAAGACCAAACAAGCCTGTTATGGTTCAAAGTAATTGAAGGGCTTGTTGGGATTAATTCGAATATGATGACCTTAATCTATCATACGGGACCTTGAATTGAATACGTATTGCGAGCAAGTTCAAACAATGGAACTTGGTTTAAACACAACGAGTTCATGTATCAATAAGAAAGTTCTGACATGGTCACAACAAAAACCATGTATACCATTCAAAAGAAAATCAAGTTTTTCAAGAAATACATCGATTCGATATCAAAGAGTCATCGTTTTGCAAAAAAAATGCGGTTTATAATGCAAAGATCAAGTATAGCAGAACGATATTTGAGTTTTAATAAAACAACAAATTGGAATGAAGCCCTCTAATGGTCTTCATAACTCAAACTAACCACATGCGCAACAAACAGTGCATGTGTAACATGTGGATTTACCAAGAAATGAAACAACCAAATAAATATTCGCGATTATGAAAGAAATCCTCATGATGACCATTAGGAGAGTAGAAATGCAAAAGTCTATTTACTATGTGCAGAGGTCTGAATTTTAACAAAAGGAATTTAAGAATCTTATCTGGAATTTTGTGTGATAACCGTTGTTAAGTGACATTACCAGGGAATGTCGAATAAAATGAAATAGGGGGATTGTAAAGATATGTGACTTCTTTTGCAGCGTCAAGAATTGGATTAGACTATGCACCGATTGTTGTGAAATCTTATTCTATCGTACCTCAGCAAGATCCATGTCGTTTGTAGGATCACGTGGCCAAGTGCTGCTTTTTGATTAGTAGTTCTTCCACTGACGGGATTCGCATTCGTGTCATCATGCCCCATTATATTTATCAAAGGTCTTGCCTTGAAAGTCGTGTGTGATATACTTCGACGTCTGTGGACGTATAATTTAAGTTTCATGTGTTTTCTTGTGCACTAGCATAACTTTACATGCTTCTTACTTTCGTTAATAGTCTATGGTAACGCATTGGAAATTCTTATACTTTTGATGGCGTCCCAACTTAAAGGGTTTTCATTGTTTATTTTGTCGCACGAGTTACGAGACAGATGATCAAACGAAATAATGTTTGATATCGGAATTATAGATATATGCAAGAGATTCCTGATAAAGAAATCTAGAATTATTATTGACACTTATGTTCGTGATTTATTTTAAATTGTCAGTCGTTATGGCTTTTGGAATTCCTTATAGATATACATATCTATATAATCATACATACCATTCATAAGGTCAATGTTTTTTAACATAATGATTTTTTTTCAAAAACAAGTCAGACATCAGGTCATGGTACTATTTAGGGAATTTTGTCACTTGTTTGACATATTATACTCCTTCTTACCCGGTTCTCGTTGGAGAGGTAACCTCATCTTGCCCGGTTCTCGCCGAAGAGGTAATTATTATGTTTCCCATAAATAGTATCTTTTCAAGATTTTAAAAGTGCCTCTTTTATTAAGGCTTTCATCTAGAATCAAGGAAATTTGTTTCCCATAACATATCTTATTCTAGACCAAGTAGTATCAATAAATAAGAATTAACAGCAATTAAGTGTTATGAAACAGACATGGTAACGGTTACATACGACAGCGGAGAGCAGGAAGTCTAGTGGCTATAGAACATCATGACAAAGCAGCGACTGGGTTTCATGGAAGAATTGCATAACGCCACTTGTACCAACACAGAAATAAACTCAAAATTGGAGTTAATGCAAGACATGTTCAGGTGGAGGCTTCAGAATCTTCAGGAACAAGAAGCTGATGAAGGTGAATGTGATGACATGGATGAAGATCCAGATGAAGACTCCGAGGAGGAAGAAGATGACGCAAGTGATGGATACTATTCGGATAAAGTACCTTCTGACGAAGGATTTTAATTTTGTTTCCTCTTTTTTTCTACTATGTAATCTTCTTTTTTTAAGATAATTAAACGATATATTTCTATCTTTATTAGCAAAACGCTAAAAAAATACTAAAAATGGTTAACCCTAACAAAACGCCAAAAATAATAAAAAATGTTTTTCCTGCTTAATATTTTATTTACTCCGTTACTGTATTTTTTCATGTTGGTCTGCATAACGCCATTTAAATAAAACGCCAAAATTAGAAGATGGGACGTCTATAACCTATAAAACTGATAAAAGCTGATCAACACAGTAAATACAAAAACCGTAACTGAAAAGACAGTTACTTTATTACTATCATTTATTACAATAAAAAGTCCCGCCTAAACTACGCGCCAAAAAACTCCTCTAAGAGAGGGTCTATACACAATGAAATTAATCACAACAAAAAAAAAACATAATCGCCATATCCTCTAGAACCCACTACCTTTAAAACGCCACAGATGGCAAAGCTTTCACTGAAATGGATCCTTTTTCTGAGGGGGTTAACTCAATAATATTTTGCTAAATGAGATGGACAAATATTCAAGAAAAAGAGACTGATGACAGTGATATGCCATCATGTGAGCTTTCTTCTTGATGATTATATGGATGGATTAAAGGGTTCAACACAAGTGTAAAATGCTATTTTGGACTCCATTATTACAAATAGCATCAAACAAGAGTTGATCTTTAATGACATGCCACCAAACAAGAATATCACACCAAAAAACAGGATGCCACTAAGCAGCTTCTTCTAAAAAAGACGGGGTTTATGAAGGAAAGTTGACATCTAGCTAAATTATTCAAAAAAGGTTCAAAACGCCAAAAACAAATTCAAGAAGGAAGAGGCTGATGACATTGAAGATTGGAAAGAAAAACTAGATTACCATTTTTAATTATTTTGTTTTCATTTTATATTGTATTGATATCAAGTTATATGTTGTTTTGTTATCTAATTCTCTATAAATAAAATACATTATTATATAAAACGCCAAATGTCATGACCTTCGACCCCACCCTGGACAGAATCGAGAGCCGCGAACCAGTTTAGTGGTACCGGTGGTTATTTAGAAAGTGGTGCAGCGGAAATTTCACCAGTACCGTGAGTTAGGAAAAATATCAGAGTTTAGAAAACACCGGATTTTATTTATTAAATAGATGGGATAAAACCATGTTTTGAAAGGTAGCTTTAATATGGGATAAACCCGAATACAAAAAACAACTTTTCTTAATTTAATTTAATTGATAAATTAAGCCACTTCTGTAAGTCTTTTGGTGCCGTATCCAACTCTTATTCCGATCTACTGTAATTAGCTAAAACGCATTTTAAAAACATTTGGTCAGCAGGAAATACTGGTGAGGTCATTCAGTTTGTACAAAAATGACACATTGTTATAGATTACAGCATAAGAGCGATTACAATAGCTACTATCTTATTTTTATTTGGCGCCGTGTCACACCCTGGTGACGATGGTCATACCACTATTGGGTCCTTTCACCCAAGTAGTGATGATTATCACTGTTAGGTTTATGAGCCTAACCGTGAGAAATTAGTAATGTGCACAAAACCCCACTAGCCAGTGATTCAAGATAACCACGACTTAATCTTTGTAATTATAACTTTGAAAATAATTTGAGATTTAGTAAAACCATTGATAAAAAGAGAATGACCCACCTTGTTAGCATATAGTCTTGATTAAACAAGCATCTACTTTACAGTTCTGAATCTTCTGATGATTAAGCATCTTGTTTGATTGTAAGTGTATAGTAGGGATTATTCTGATAGTTAAACATATAGTTTAACAGAGTGGAATACGTATTTGTGTAAAACCATATCAAACCTAACGATGGTTACGAGATCAGAACCTTAACAAAATTCACAAAGTATAGTCTTATTCAGACAACACTTTGGCATTCGTTTAACGAAATTCACAAAGTACAGCACTTTAGCATTCGTTTGACGAAATTCACAAAGTACAGCACTTTGGCATTCGTTTGTTGGTTCCTGAATCGATCGGACAGAATATCGCCTCGGTGATTATTGGTTAGAACACCAATGTGTAGAGAGAAGAATTGAAGAAATGAGCAAATGAAATGAATTCCTAGGCTTCCTATTTATAGGTAAGAAGTATGAAATTTCTAGGAAGTTTCATATAGCTTTTCTAGTAAGTTACCTATACATTTTCTAGGAAGCTTCCTGCCCCTATATATATCCTTTTGCACCTTCCTTGCACCTTCCTCATATATATCTATTTATTTTCATGTATATCTATTTAGGTGTTTAATTTACTTACTTAACTAATCTCACTTAGCTTAATTAATCTCGTTTAGCTTAATTAATCTCGCTTAGCTTAATTAATCTCGCTTAACTGATTAAGTTTAACTTATCTTGATTAATCTTAATTAATCTTAATTAATATTTCTTAATTAATTAATTAATCACTTAACTAATTAATTTATCTTAACTCTTATAATTTGCTTAGTCGATTACTTAACTTAATTAGCAGATTAATTAATCTACTCAGGTAGCTTAACTGCTAAGTTTCCTTAACAACTAGGTGTACGTAATTAGAAAGTTTAATAAGTTTATTTAACTACTAAGTTTACTTAACTATTAAGTTTAATTAGCTATTAAGTTTACTTAGCTATTAAGTATTCTAGCAGCTCCCTGATTACGAGTTCTAATTTCTAGATACAATGGAACTCGTATTAGTGTATTACTCAATTCAACTTTAAGGATAATCTCAAGATCGAAACCCTCACAACGAATGACAAAGTATAGCCAAATATTGGCAGCATTTAAACATCCATTGGATCGGTTTTACTCGATCGGATAAAGTATCATACCAGTGATTAGAGTTATTACCCTAATACGGGCAGAGTTTCGGGACTTAGAAGTTCTGACATTAGAATGACAGAACAAGAGAACAAGAGAAAGAAAAGAATTGAACGATTTGAAATGAAACTATCGTCCTCTATTTATAGGCTGAAACTGGGGTGCGTCGCGGCCCGCGTAAACTCAAAGGAACACCTACGCGGCCCGCGTAGGCGTCTGGTCGACGCGTGTCATGCTACGTGGCCTTCATGCTTATCCGGTGATTTTCGATCTGTCGTGGCCCGCGTAGACTACCCTTATGTCTTACGAGGCCCGCGTGAAATCCAAGTTTCTTAAATTCTTGGTTTTTCATGAACATTGGGTTTCAGGGGTCCGAGTTTTCACTTACGGAGCGTTTTAGGACATTTTTGAGCGAGTCGTTACACCAAAAATTACAAACACCAAAACGCTAGTAGAATGAAAACTGGGAGAACAGCTGCTGGCAAAGCACCTTGTAAACGGGTATTAAAACGCCAAAAAATTCAATAACGCCAAAAGGAAAATTGGTCTTATTTTAATCTTATGCAAATGTTAATTACTTGTAGTGAATTATTATACAAAACGCCACAAACGCCAAAAAAATTAATCAGAAAACGATATAATGCCAAAAAATTATATATGTGACTAAAAAACAATTAATTCAACGCCAAAAAGTTTAATAAATACAATTAACGCCAAAAAAAACTTAGGACGCCAAAAAATATTATACCGCGTTGTGAAAATAAAAGAAGAATGAAAAGACAAAAAAGCCCCTCTGCCCTTCTCTATGTCGCGGGACACGTGTTGGGCCAGGATGCGTTCTCACACTTTTGAGCGTTTTCTCCCGATCCTGTTTCTCTCTCTCTCTCTCTCTCTCTCTCTCTCTCTATATATATATATATATATATATATATATATATATATATATAACCTATAATTAATATATCTAATATATACATAATAATGCAGACAAAAAACACACAGTTTGTGTGTGTTTATCTCCCTCACACTATCCACCTACATCAACCACCACCCTTCATGTAGACAAAAAACCAACTAGGTTAGTGCTTGGTTAACTCCAGGGTGGCATAACAACCCAAGTGTCAAGTTGGAGGTGTCGGGCGTCAAGGTGTTAGTTGGGGGTGGCAGCGGCCCATGGTCATGGTTAGTGGTGATAAAATCCAATAACCGTTGTTTTTTAATTAATATAATTTAAGGGATAAAAGGAAAATACTACTCTTCCTTAAAATGAGGAACACGAGAAAAATCTGACCCAGTTTTCCCTTCGGATGAAAATGGCATCAAAATTTAAACAACAGAAACCAGATTTAAAAGGTTTCATTTTTGAACTAAATTGGGAAAAGTGACCTAAACTCAGGGACCATTTTGACATTTTACTCTTATTCTATGTAGGGCTAAAAGTCCAAAAAGTTGTTTTAATTGGTGGCGAAGTCATACTTATGACTTTTGTGTTTACTCGATCAGAAGATACAAAAACGTATACAAGAGCTTACGGTTACAAAGGTTATCAATATACATGATGTGCAAAATGCGGTCTGTATAAAAACTAACCTAATCTAGACACCCTAGTTTTAAATTTATAAACTAAGACTCTCTAAATGCTAGACCACTGACAGGCAAGTGTACCTATCGTACGTAGTAAAGCCTAATGAAGTCCGAGTATCGAACCCACGAGACACTAGCGACGCTAACTAGACTCTGACTCAACTAATTACTTAACTGGTTTTAATTTATGTTTGGATTTGAGGTTTTAACTAATTAAACTAATAATACTAAAAGGAATAAACAAGAGAACAGAATAAGCAAGCAAGATTGGTGAAGTGACAGGAAGCAGACAATAATGAGAAAGAACTACCCAGGCTTCGAATCCCTAGAATCATGCAATGCTACTCTGACAGTGACAATGGTTAAATATCCTACTCCCTCAATTGACCCCCCGCTAGAGATGTCCCAAATGAAGAAGCAAGACTAAATGTGAAGTGCTAGAACGAACCGGCTCGAGCTATCCATACCAAATCCTACGAAACTAGAATCCTTTTGACCTCAGAGACAGTTATGTTAAGAGAAGATCCCAAAATCGCAAAGCAAACCCAACTTTGATAATTGAAATCCTAGGAAACCTTATTACGATGCAATAAACGAACCCGAGCTATCGGTCACCCAATCTACCCACCAATAATTAGCTAATAACCTAGCTCACCCTAATCGTCTTTCGAGTCACAAGATGAGGATGCAAGTTTTAATATAGTGGTTTCAATTATTAGTCAACTTGGTCAATTTCTCAACACAATATTCAACCCGAAAATCCTAAGATCAACGAATTAAATTAAATCCTAAGTCTAGGGGGAATTTCTTCGTGCCTAAACCGCTGAATTTATTGACTAATAAAATAACCAAAACATACCAACATGCAATATCAAGATCAATATCAAAGGAAAGTTATGTAAATCACATCAAATAACCATAACCAAGTCAAAATAACGCAACAATCAACTAGTTCATCTCAACCTAGGTAGCATGAAAAGTTTAGCCAAGAATCATCGTCAAGAAAAATAAACAAATCTGAACCGAGTAGCAAAACATATTCATAGGTCTAAATAAAACCGAAAATAATAAATTACAAACCCAACTCAAATCTTGAATGATGGCTTTGAAGCTTGAACCAATCCTTTTTTTTTTCTCTTTATTGATCGACCTCTCCCTTTGCTGCCGTCTGTTGTAGGTCACCTCCTCAAATTGTGAGTATATACGTTTATATATGTGGCACATTAGGGTTGCTATTACTTAAAATATAATAATCATAATATGGCATCGATTTTTCTTTTAATGTCGGCCACCTTTTTCTATTATGGCTAATTGAGATACCCTTCAAATATAATAACAATAGCAGCAACAACCTTTTTTTCTTCTTTAGCTTCGTTCATTCCTTCCAATCATCATATGTAGCCCTTCTTCTCTCACTAATAATATATGGTCAAATAGGCTTCAGAATACATCTACATGTGTAAATTGTCTCTAATAGATGACAAAGAGATAGTGGGCTCAGCCCACTCACAGAAAATGGTTGCAATTTTTATTTGGTTCTTGGCACCTCAGTCTGCCCAACTAGCTGGTCATTTTCATATTACTCGTTTTCGCTTCATTTGCACCAGGACCTGCCAAAACACAAAATAATATAATATACTACTAAAAACTAAATAAAACAAATAAAACTATACAATAATTATACACTTTACACGGGACAAATATGTGTATTTTACCACACATCAAATATCCCCACACTTAAACTTTTGCTTGTCCCTAAGCAAAATCCCAAGCAGCATGTCTAACTCAAACACTTTAACAAAAACGCAAATCTCGAACAAGTTAAAATGCGAACTACGAAATCATCCAACACAAAAGTTTCGCAAGACTTACAACGTTCAAAAGGTGACGAATCATAACATTTAACTGAAAACGGGCCTACCTAATCAAGCTTTTCTTACCTTCAAGCAACCAATCATGCACTGTCAACACCCCTCACAATATCACTCATCTCTCGGTTAATAAATATATAATTTAGAGTGAACTCTCAAAACCGAATTATGAAGCATACTATCATAAGCTTGTACGTAAATCAGATTTCCACCTATTTGTTAAAAATTCAACACGGATCAAGAGGGCTTTAATGGGTAGGTAAGGGCTAAAGGTAGGATTTTTTTTTTTTTTTTTTTTTTGGAATAAGTGGCTAAACACATAATCACACAATAAACCGGATAAGCACGAAACAAATACTAACATATTGGTCATTTTGACCTACAACTTTATTCTATTTTTTTTCTTTTTCCTTTTCTTTTTTTTTCTCTTTTTTTTTCTTTTTTTTTCAAGTATAATAATCACGTAATACGATCCGGCTATCGAATCACAAAAGGGTAACAAACGAATGGCTAGGCTCAAAGTGGTGTAACTAAGGGTAATGGTGAAACGGGTCAAACACAAAGGTTACACAAACAGGGGACAGGGGTGATCCTAATGCCTCTATCATATCCATGCCAAATCCTAACCAAAGGTCACAAACTGTATCAAAACGCACAAGTTCTAAAGTAATGCAACAAAGTCGGCAGACACACATGAAACGAAAGTAATGATCATAAATATATGAAAAATATAAAGGCTCAAATCTCACTATCATGTGGAAAATAAGGACTAACGATATTAACAATGCATAATCAATTAACTCTCCGGCTCCATCCACTATCCTAGGCATCCCAAACCCTTTTACTCCCAAAAACTGATTCAATCAACCTACTATCCCGCAACTTAAAGAAACAAGTGCTCTCCGACTCGCAGATTCGACAATTAAACCGCTTTTGACCGACGTTTTGAAAAGGTTTTCCGTTTTCTACGCGCTAAAGACCGGGACTCACAAAACCAACTCTTTTTTTTTCTTTTTCAAATTTTTTTTTTTTTGGTTTTTTTTTTTTTGACTCAATTCTACCTAAAAAGACGTAGTCTCCCATCCCCACACTTAAAATTTACATTGTCCCCAATGTAGGATGAAAGACAACTAAAAATAAATAAGAAATAAAACCTAAAATAATATACAAAAGATAACGAATTGGAAAGGACTTAGCTGGTTAGGATAAAAATCAGTGCCAGCTGCGCGCGTCTTCAATCCGAACTCGTACACGATCCAGCTCGATCGTATAGCATTCCATTCGCGATCGGCTTTGACTCTGACTGGTACACTTGGAGAATGCTTGATATCTGCTTAACGGCTCCGAAATCACCCGAATGGAGATTGAGTACGGGTGGTACATATTCAAACCTGCATAAACAAAAACAAGCAAAACCAAAGCAGTACCGACTCTAAAAAAAACGACTCAAAACTCCTAAATTAGACTCATGGTACAAAATAAACGACTCAAAATACAAACTCTACAAACCTCCCCACACTTGAATTTAATCAGGAGGTTTCTCCTTTATCCAACCTCGGTCCAACCCGTTTAATTCCACCCGTTCCTTATTATAAATTAAAATTTTAAGGGTGGAAATTATAAACCTATTAACATTTTTAAACGGGTCAGGCCAACAATACTTAAACTTACCTGGACCAAACCTGATTCGTGGCATGTAATGAGAAGGATGGTGTTGTGCAAACTTCAGCAATTCCTTCTTCTTCTTCTTTTGGTACCATCCTCGAATCCTCAGAAGGTGTTGATCCAAGCTCTTTCTCGCCCTCTCCCGTGTTCTTGATCGTGGTGGCAGTCCATCTTCTAACTTCTCCACGGGTCGGCTATCAAACTCCTCAGCCACTATCTCTCCTTCGTTTGGTATTTGTTTGATCTCCATGGCCGGTTCACCTTCAAGTAATTTCTCTAAGCATGCGAGGTCACCGACTGGGTCAAATTCCACTTCCACAAGAGTTGGCAATCCTACCAACTCATCACCAAACTCCTCCTCCCAAGATGGTACATGCTCCTCAATTTTTGCATCTTCCATCTTGTCTATTGGCTCACTAGCTTCTTCATCTCTAAGGGACGTGGTATAGTCAGGCATCTCCAACTCTGCCTCTTCTACTACCCCCTCATCATCATCACTCCAAAATCCATCGTCAATATCCCATGGCGTGGGACACCAATAGCTGGAATTAACGTTTTGTTGAACCGGAGGTGGGACTTCAACGCCCATTATCGTCTCTGGTTCATGAGTGTGATCCTCATCTTCTTCATACACGGGCTTAAAATGTGAAACCTGCACGTCATCATCCTCACAAGACAAAGATAAATCTGATTCATGAGAATTATAATAATTAAAAGTAGAATCGCAATATTTACCTGACTGTGAGATCCCCATGCACATTTCTCCCCCTGGATCTAAAATTGTATAATCCATCTCACCATCAGCCGTTTGATATCCTAGATAATTTCCATTTATATCATACGTGTAACGGCCTTGGCTCTTCAAGCTCTGTGAATTTAACCTATCAAGTGCAGCTCGAATTCCCCTTTCTCTTTCTTCCTTAGCAGCCTTAACCCAGTCACGGAAGCCCTCGGGTGTTCGTTCAGGTTGCCAATTCCAAGATTGATATGACTGTGGCTGCACAAGAGGGTTAGCATCGAAATCTATGGGACACCCCGAATCGTTTGGACAATATTTAGTGTAATGGGGCCCTCCACAGATAAAACACATGATAAAAAAAATATGTAAAAAAAAATTAACTAATAAAAATATATTTACAAATACGACTAGACACACTACTACTAGACACAAACCCTACGACTCAAACTACAAATAAGACCAATTAAACAAATAAGATCAGTCAACGCTAATAACGCAATCGCCTAAGTGTCCCCGGCAACGGCGCCAAAAACTTGATGTGCAAAATGCGGTCTATATAAAAACTAACCTAATCTAGACACCCTAGTTTTAAATTTATAAACTAAGACTCTCTAAATGCTAGACCACTGACAGGCAAGTGTACCTATCGTACGTAGTAAAGCCTAATGAAGTCCGAGTATCGAACCCACGAGACACTAGCGACGCTAACTAGACTCTGACTCAACTAATTACTTAACTGGTTTTAATTTATGTTTGGATTTGAGGTTTTAACTAATTAAACTAATAATACTAAAAGGAATAAACAAGAGAACAGAATAAGCAAGCAAGATTGGTGACGTGACAGGAAGCAGACAATAATGAGAGAGAACTACCCAGGCTTCGAATCCCTAGAATCATGCAATGCTACTCTGACAGTGACAATGGTTAAATATCCTACTCCCTCAATTGACCCCCCGCTAGAGATGTCCCAAATGAAGAAGCAAGACTAAATGTGAAGTGCTAGAACGAACCGGCTCGAGCTATCGATACCAAATCCTACGAAACTAGAATCCTTTTGACCTCAGAGACAGTTATGGTAAGAGAAGATCCCAAAATCGCAAAGCAAACCCAACTTTGATAATTGAAATCCTAGGAAACCTTATTACGATGCAATAAACGAACCCGAGCTATCGGTCACCCAATCTACCCACCAATAATTAGCTAATAACCTAGCTCACCCTAATCGTCTTTCGAGTCACAAGATGAGGATGCAAGTTTTAATATAGTGGTTTCAATTATTAGTCAACTTGGTCAATTTCTCAACACAATATTCAACCCGAAAATCCTAAGATCAACGAATTAAATTAAATCCTAAGTCTAGGGGGAATTTCTTCGTGCCTAAACCGCTGAATTTATTGACTAATAAAATAACCAAAACATACCAACATGCAATATCAAGATCAATATCAAAGGAAAGTTATGTAAATCACATCAAATAACCATAACCAAGTCAAAATAACGCAACAATCAACTAGTTCATCTCAACCTAGGTAGCATGAAAAGTTTAGCCAAGAATCATCGTCAAGAAAAATAAACAAGTCTGAACCGAGTAGCAAAACATATTCATAGGTCTAAATAAAACCGAAAATAATAAATTACAAACCCAACTCAAATCTTGAATGATGGCTTTGAAGCTTGAACCAATCCTTTTTTTTTCTCTTTATTGATCGACCTCTCCCTTTGTTGCCGTCTGTTGTAGGTCACCTCCTCAAATTGTGAGTATATACGTTTATATATGTGGCACATTAGGGTTGCTATTACTTAAAATATAATAATCATAATATGGCATCGATTTTTCTT
Source organism: Helianthus annuus (assembly GCF_002127325.2). Classification (NCBI taxonomy): domain Eukaryota; kingdom Viridiplantae; phylum Streptophyta; class Magnoliopsida; order Asterales; family Asteraceae; genus Helianthus; species Helianthus annuus. Next base: position 140,193,964 of record NC_035442.2, read on the forward strand.
TTAATGTCGGCCACCTTTTTCTATTATGGCTAATTGAGATACCCTTCAAATATAATAACAATAGCAGCAACAACCTTTTTTTTTTCTTTAGCTTTGTTCATTCCTTCCAATCATCATATGTAGCCCTTCTTCTCTCACTAATAATATATGGTCAAATAGGCTTCAGAATACATCTACATGTGCAAATTGTCTCTAATAGATGACAAAGAGATAGTGGGCTCAGCCCACTCACAGAAAATGGTTGCAATTTTTATTCGGTCTTTGGCACCTCAGTCTGCCCAACTAGCTGGTCATTTTCATATTACTCGTTTTCGCTTCATTTGCACCAGGACCTGCCAAAACACAAAATAATATAATATACTACTAAAAACTAAATAAAACAAATAAAACTATACAATAATTATACACTTTACACGGGACAAATATGTGTATTTTACCACACATCAATACACAATCACATATTATCGAATTCAGATTCTATCAAGAGCGAATCTCTGTCCAATTCGATGAATTATTACGCGTAACCCTTACATAAATTTATTAGAGATTAATTCAGGTTTCATCATAAAATTCGCAATTTCAATTCGGATTTTAGGTTTGTTAATTCTTCGAATTTACTTTTTGTACTAAATACACAACAGATTGCAATCAAAAGACATTAAAGTGCAAGAGAAATAAAAAAATACGTTTGACACTGACGACAAAACGGCATTAATCCTCTTCCCTCAATGATGCAGTGGTAGAGTAGTTGGGGAAAGACTTGGTGTTCCTTGTGACCCAGGTTCAACTCCCACTCTCCCCATTATTTTATGCGGCATCCGGGTGAAGGGCAAATACGAGCGACGCCGGTTCGTCTTAGATAGGAGGCGAGGTTTTCCCGGTTATTCCACTACCGTGCCTTCGGGCGGGTGGAGGTCGGGTTTCCTCGCATCTAGGAGAGCTAAGTGGCTGGCGGTGGTCGAGTAGTTGACCTTGGCGACAGCGCCCAGTATCGAGGTGGTTGGCACATTGTTGCTTCTCGTTCAAAAAAAAAAGAGGACGCATTTATTTCATTGACTATTAGAACACATCGGGCCTTTTGTGTTGGAAATTTTATAAACAATATTATATTATGAGTTAATATAATTATTATTTAATAATTAAGCTAAGATGAATGAGAGATTTTGAGCATTAAGTTTGTGTGTTGGAACCATAATATGTGGAAAATTGAGCTTGTTCCACATAGGTGGAGAGATAAATCTTTTGTTGATTTATAATTAGAACTCTCTATACAAATGTATTCTTGTGTGACAACTTACACCTAGTAGTAGCCAGGAGAGTGCAAAGCACCCGACACGCGCACGCGCCCGGGTCTGGGCACGGGACCGGGATCGGGACGAGGGCGATGGGCGCAATGTGGCGCTTTGATGATCACCTAGAGACTGTTCAAGTTCCTAACTGTCAAATGAGTAAGTCTCAGAATTCATTATACCTTTGAATTCTAGTATTTATTTTTATTGAATTTTCTACTCAATGGAGACTTATCATTTCGAATTCTTGCCAGCCTATAAACAAAGCTTTGTGCTTTGTTTTACAACACACAGAATACTGAAATCGTATGGTTCATACAACACATACATCAAACGAATTCCCTAACTTTGCATCTCTACGCACTCTTGTTTCAGGTATCCTTTCAGGTGCTAGGCTAATCTCGGCAGTACAATCTGCTTAGGCTGTTGTACCCTAGGAAACAGACGGGTTCACCTAGGTGGCCCGAAATCTGTGTTAAGGGAAGTGTGATCTTCGTGTGCCGCAGTCACCGTTGTTTTATGTTTTCCATAACTTTTTTTGTAATCTGTTCTTAGTTTAATTTACATTTCTTGTATAGTATTTTCTTTCAGTACCGTTCAGTTCTTCTTTATGTAATGTAATCAGAATATTGATTGATAAAATTGTTATTTTATTTATTTTGTGAACGGTTGTCCTACAAGCTTAAAACAGATTTTAAAACCCATTCACTTTTTGGTTTTAAAAATTTTTATAAACAGTTTCTTTTGTTTATTAGTAAACCTTTGTGGTTCGCATTGGTTTTCTATAATCCAATTTATTTCTGCCATAAATTGATTTTAATTTCATCTTGTTTCAGAAATGGCTACTGTTTCAGCAACCACATCAACCACTGTCGGATCCACATTCACTACCATGGGACCATTAGTTGCTACCCAAGCGGCTTAAGCAGTTGCTAACTATGCTGAAAAACCACAGAAATTTACTGGTTTGGATTTTAAGAGATTGCAACAAAAGATGTTGTTCTATCTGACCACTCTAAACGTTGTGAGGTTTTTGACGGAGTCCCTCCTGTTCTCGCAGAAGGGACATCTGATGTCCAATCTGTGAGTGTTGTTGATGCTTGGAAACATTCTGAGTACCTATGCCGCAACTATGTGTTGAATGGCCTCTCAGATGCCTTGTATAATGCGTATCTCATGGTTCCAACTACCAAAGAATTATAGGAGTCAGTGGAACGCAAATACAAGACTGAGGATACGGGTACTAAAAAGTATGTTGTGGCTAGGTTTTTGGACTATAAAATGATTGATTCAAAAAACTGTTATGAGTCAAGTCCAAGAACTGCAGATTATTCTTAGTGACATTCTTTTAGAAGGAATGGATCTGAGTGAAACATTCCAAATGGCAGTAATTGTTGAAAAGTTGCCTCCTAGTTGGGTGGACTTCAAGAATTACCTTAAGCATAAGAGAAAGGAAATGACCATTGAAGACATTGTGGTTTGTCTTCGTATTGAGGAGGACAACAGACTGTCACACAAAGGAAGTCAAGTTGAAGATTCTCCAAAAATAAACCTTGTGGAACATGGTCAATCCTCAAGGAGTTACAAGGGTAACAAAGGCCACAAGTTCAATGGCAAGGGGAAAACAAAGGTGTTGACCTTGGGCCAAAGAAAAGTGGTGTGAAAAAGAAGGTTGGTCCTTTCTGTAACACCCGTCTCATTTAATTAATATTTTAACATAAAATACGCATTCTCAAAAGAAATGCATAGTTTCAAAAAAATTTCAAGACGATGAAGTTTCATAATGATAGTACCTTAGTTAACTACTAACTAGTTTAAACATGAGAGACATCAAGTTAAGTGTTTACAAAAGAAACATTGTCTACAACAAGGTTTAATAAGCGCGAAAGCTTTTAAACGACGTGTTTGGTTCTTGATTTCCAGCTTGATCGCCATCCGATTTGAGTCCAACATCACCTAATGTCAAAACCACGTAAATTGTTAGTTTTGACAACGTTAAAATATGTATAATCAAGTTCTACTGCCAAACCATGAAAAGAAAACAAGAATACTGAGTTTAGGGTCTGTCGCGCCCCACGACAAATCCCACCATAGCTTACGCGGCCCACGACCAACGTCGCGTTGCGCGACGATGTCCATGAGTTGGTGTCGCGCGACGCGAACACCTGTTTTCGGCAGAAAGGTTGAGTTCTTGTTGCTGCATCTTCCCAGCTCTAAAATTTAACAAAATACTAAATTTAAACCTTCATAACTTTTTATCCACATGTCCGTTTTAGATGATTCTTTTTCCTATGCGTCCGTAATTAAATTACCAACGTGTCTATCATGATCGTCGTGTCAAAAATTGAGTTTACAGGCTGGAAGTCTATAAATGCCTAATGTATTTATTTGACCGTATAGTTTTGCACTAATTCAACCACTAACAATTTTTATGACCACAAGGCGTATTTACCCACCTTCCGGGGCTTACAATCACTGGCGTATCATTACCAATTCCATGGTTAACGCTCTTATGATCTACAAACGCCAAGGGATCTTTTAACATTTTTTGATATCAAACCACACGCATTCCTTTGACCCGTTTGGCTGATTTATGGAATCCAGCATTTCAACATCAACCAACATTTTCTATTCTAGTTTCGACTCGTTCAATTATGTAGTGATCATCGTCACTTCAACTAATGCAGATCCTTATTCTAAGCATATCTTTGAATGTCTACAATATCGAGTTAACATAATGTAGAGAAACAAGTTATATACTTGCATAATTCATCATTTTATCAACATACCATCTTATTTAACCAAATTTGTAGCCCGTTTCTTTATCTAGTGAGTTACATCACTTTATTTTCATTCCATACATGACTAATTTTTTACAATATTATCAACAAACAAATCTAATTAACTATTTTTTTTGACCCGTTTGGTTGTCGAGTGAGTTACATCACTTCATTACAATCCCAAACACGACTAATTAAACAATATTCTCAACAAACAAGTCTAATTAACTATTTTGACCCGTTTGGTTGTCGAGTGAGTTACATCACTTTATTGACATCCCAAACATGACAAATTAAACAATATTCTCCACGAACATATCTAATTAACTATTTTGACCCATTTGGTTGTCGAGTGAGTTACATCACTTCATTGACATCCCAAACACGACAAATTAAACAATATTCTCAACGAACATATCTAATTAACTATTTTGACCCGTTTGGTTGTCGAGTGAGTTACATCACTTCATTGACGTTCCAAACATGCTTTAGCCGTTTATTTTGTCCCGTTTGGTTTGTCGAGTGAACTTCGTCACTTCATTGGCTTACCAAACTCGCATTTTACATTACAATCCTGTTAATATTTCTAATACTATTATTTATGCATAATGTAACGAAACCGAAAGTTATGTACCTTTAGTTCTTTTCCTTCAAGCGCGTATCAACTCCGGCTCTTCCGCTTGAAGATTCAATTCCTTTGCCTATAGAGTTCAATCAACGACTTGTTTAGAACTCCTTTCATGTCATATAACGCATAATTCACAACATCATTCAAATATGCGTTTTGTTCCGAATTTCAACATTTTGCCTTTCTTTTAGGCATTTCAACAAACACCTTTAGGGCATAATTTTACTAAACCAACAATTAAGTTTCATGACTAATTATTTAGCCAATTTTAAACATTTTTCTTAAGTTCATATGTCAATTTTCACATCACATTCTGGATTTACTTCATGTAATTCAATTACACTCGTTACAAAAAATCAAATCCCTAGTGTTCTTCATCATTCTTAAAAACCCATTAAACACCTAAGTAGTGATTATGAGTTTTATCAACATGAACACAATTTCAATAGTTTATTAACTAGGGTTTGTTTCTAATCATACATTCATTCTAATTTCACCCAAATAACTATCATTCAAGCTCAAATTTCGAATTTCAAGTGTTCATCAAGAACTTAAGATAGAACAAAATGGTGGAATTTGACATACCTTATGATCACTAATTCGTGCTTGGATTTCAATTTGGGTGTGATATACCCTTCCAATTGCTTGAATTTTAGCATGTTAGGGTTTGAAGGTGAAGCTCCTGGCTTCTCTGGATATTTCGACCAGAACACACACTCAAGGTATGTGTTTTGGTGTTTCATGTTTCATTTAATACAAACTTGTTTCAAGTTTGTCACACTTGGTCCCTATGCTTTACCCAAGTTGCATATAGTGTGTTTTAACCAAATTTTCTTATTATTACAAGACGTCTAACTAACTTGGTTAAACATCCCTAGTTAACTTAGTGGGTTCGGGGAAATCATAACCCGTTTTATTTTAAGTCTCGTTAACTCGGGCCTCTTATGAATTTTATTTACTCAAAGCTTTTATTCTCTTTTTATTTAATACGAGGTTTATTTATTTAAATTGGTCTGATAATTACCAGGTTAATATTTACCACCTATGGTATTTTACCCGTTCATTAGTATTAACGTGGTTTGATTACTAAAACCCGTTTTGGGGGTGTTACACTTTCAAAGGGAAATGTTTCAACCGTGGACAAACTGGTCATGTCGCTAACTAGTGCAAAGAGTCTAGACGTGACACAGCTCTTACGGTTGATGATGGTATGCCCTTTGGCCATGATTTCAGACCTCACTGCCATGATGGAGGAGGTAAATTTGGTGGCTAATGAGCCAAAAGGGTGGTGGATTGATACTGGGGCAACCCGCCATGTGTGCCCAAACAGGACCCTCTTTAATATGTTTAAAGAGGTGGTGGGAAAAGAAAAGTTGTACATGGGTAATGCTGATACAACTGATATCAAGAGAGAAGGTGATGTGATCTTGAAGTGGACTTCTGGGAAAGAGCTCACTTTGAAGAATGTGCTTTATGTTCCAGACCTATGCAAGAGTCTTGTGTCGGGTTGGATGCTTAACAAGTTTGGCTTTCGTTTGGTTTTTGAAAGTGATAAGTTTGTTTTAAGTAAGCATGGTATGTTTGTTGGAAACGTCTATGCTCAAAATGGCATGTTTAAACTTAATATAATGTCTGTTAAGAAAAACATGAATAAAAATGCTAGTACTTCTGCTTACTTGGTTAAGTCTCCTAATGTTTGACATGGACGTCTTGGTCATGTAAATTTTAATTCGATGTGTCGTTTAATTAAACTTGATTACATACCAACTTTTGCCATTGACTCTAAAACAAAATGTAAAACTTGTGTTGAAGCCAAACAAACAAGATCATCCTTCAAATCAGTTAAAGGAATAACTGAACCCCTTGATCTGATTCACACTGATGTGTGTGATTTAAAATCAATTCCCACCAGAGGTGGTAATAAATATTTTATTACCTTTATCGATGACAATACAAGATATTGTTATGTATACTTACTTAAGATTAAGGATGAAGTAGTTGACAAGTTTATCTTGTATAAAGCTCAAGTTGAGAATCAACTCAACAAGAAAATAAAACATGTGAGAAGTGATAGAGGAGGTGAATATGTTTCACCATTTGGGGAAGTATGTGCAAAAAGTGACATAATAAATGAGTGTACCCCTCCTTATACACCCCAATCAAATGGTATCGCAGAGCGAAAGAATCGTACACTAAAAGAACTGATAAATGCCATGTTGATAAGTTCTAGGATGAGCCAGGACATGTGGGGGGAGGCCATATTGTCGGCCAATTTTTTGTTAAATAAAATACCTTTCTAGAATAAGGATGTAACAACCCATGAGTTGTGGTGGGGACATAAATCATCCTATAAATACTTTAAAGTATGGGGGTGCCTGGCCAGGGTGATTGTTACACCCCCTAAGGCACTCAGAATAGGGCCAAAAACTGTTGATTGCATTTTCATTGGATATGCTAAAAACGGTAGCTCACATCATTTTCTTGTATATGAATCCAAGAATCCTGATGTGCACAAGGACTCTATCATAGAGATAAGGCTAGGAAATGTAACTTACTTTGAAGAAGAGTTTCCAAGGTTATTACAAACTCATGCGAGTTCTTCAACAACCAATCATGCAAGTTCATCAACAATGGTTGATGAGATTGTTCGAGAGGAAACTCAAGAAAAATCAGAGGTTGAAGAGGGTGAGCCAAGAAGAAATAAAAGGCAAAGGACTGAGAAATCCTTTGGGCCTGACTTTCTTACATTCATGGTTGAGAGTGAGCCTCAAACCTATCGAGAAGCAGTCACCTCTTCAGATGGACCTCAATGGAAAGAAGCCATCAAGAGTGAAATTGATTCTATCTTGTAGAATCATACTTGGGAGCTAGTAGATCTTCCACCAGGGTGCAAGCCACTTGGTATCGATGGATATTCAAGAAAAAATGAAAGCTGATGGCTCTTTCAACAAGTATAAGGCAAGGCTTGTGATCAAAGGGTTTAGAAAAAAGGAATGTCTTGACTATTTTGACACATACTCGCCAGTGACTAGAACAACCTCTATTAGATTGGTGCTTGCAATTGCAGCTTTGAGAAACTTGGAAATACATCAAATGGATGTAAAAACCGCATTTCTCAATGGGGAAATAGAGGAAGAGATTTACATGGAGCAACCATAGGGTTTCTCTGTTCCTGGCCAAGAGGGCAAAGTGTGTAAACTCGTCAAGTCATTATATGGCTTAAAGCAAGCTCCAAAACAATGGCATCAAAAGTTTAACCAAGTTATGCTTAACAGTGGTTTCAAAATAAATGAATGCGATAAATGTGTCTATGTGAAAGACACTTCTAAAGGTTATGTTATCTTATGCCTTTATGTAGATGATATGCTTATCATTGGGAGTGATGATAAGATGATTAAATCTACTAAAGACATGTTTAAAGAGAGATTTGACATGAAAGACATGGGTCTAGCTGATGTGATTCTTGGAGTAAAGATCATTAGAACCCAAACTGGTTTGGTGCTAAGTCAATCTCATTATGTGGATAAGATCCTTGAGAAGTTCAATCCTGAGGACACGAGTGTTGCTTAAACTCCAATTGATATCTCTCAACATTTGTCAAAGAATAGAGGCGAGAATGTTGCTCAATTGGAATACTCACGGATCATTGGCAGTCTTATGTATCTCATATCATGTACTTGACCAGACTTAGTTCAGAGCACTTGAAGGGTATGACAAGATTATTAAGGTATTTGAGATACACGAGAAATTATGGGCTGCATGATGGCCAAAATCCAGCGGTTGTGGAAGGATTCAATGATTCCAACTGGATATCCGATATGAAGGATTCTAGATCTACAAGTGGTTATGTGTTTACCCTTGGAGGAGCAGATATAGCTTGGAAGTCATCCAAACAAACTCTTATATCTAGATCCACGATGGAATCTGAGTTTATCGCGTTAGATAATGCTGGAGAAGAGGCAGAATGGTTGCGTCAATTCTTGGAATATGTTCCAAGATGGCCTAAGCCTGTGACTGCTATTTGCATACATTGTGATTGCCAATCAACTATTGGTAGAGCTCAAAATGCAATGTATAATGACAGATCAAGGCACATATATACGACAACTACTCTCAACTAGAGTTATCACGATTGAATATGTGAGGTCAAAGGATAACATTGCGGGTCCGCCTACAAAAGGCTTAAGCAGAGAGGTAGTACATAAGTCGTCGATGGGAATGGGACTAAAGACCTTGGAGTAAGTTTGTACAACGAAAAACCTATCCTAGTAGATTGGAGATCCCATGATCTAGGTTCAACAGGACCACCTAACTGTACAAACCGAGATCACTATTGGGGAGTACCTCAACATACAAAGGGAGTTACAAACTTCCTAGTCCATTCCTACTTAAACTCAGTGATATTAAGAGAGGTTAAGCATATGGATTTTAATGATTTGTAAATCACCTATGTTAGAGAGAAATGGGGTCGTTTCGAATGGAATTGGGGGCGCAATTCCTAGAGCTCTCGCAGAACCAGGACGGTGTTCCATGACCATAATGGACATAACTATGAGGGGTAAACCAAACCAGGAAGAATAATGTGTGATGTGTAATAACGTCTACATAAAAATGGGTTGGTTCAAGGACATCATGTCTACTAACCACTAAGAGACTAAGTATATGTGACAAAGGAGGGTTCAAAGGGAAACCTACCTATCCTGCATTACTTAACAGCTGAAATCTTATCGTGACACTTGAGTGTATGGGACGATCTCTATTCATGTACGGGATTGTTGGAAATTTTATAAGTAATATTATATTATGAGTTAATATAATGATTATTTAATAATTAAGCCAAGATGAATGAGAGATCTTGAGCATTAAGTTTGTGTGTTGGAACCATAAATATGTGGGAAATTGAGCTTGTCCCACATAGGAGGAGAGATAAATCTTTTGTGGATTTATAATTAGAATTCTCTACATGAATGTATTCTTGTGTGACAACTTACACCCAGTGGTAGCCAGGAGGGTGCGAAGCACCCCTACACGCGCACGCGCCCGGGCACGGGATCTGGACGAGGGCGATGGGCACAATGTGGCACACTGATGACGCACTTTGCACTTCGCACGCTCTCATCGTCGTGAGCCGCTTGGAGCCACCTTGACTATTTTTTAGGTGCGTGTGGGCTCGGGTCAGTGGCTTTGTGTGGTCAACAAGAGACTGTTCAAGTTCCTAACTGTCAAATTTAAGTCTCAGAATTCATTGTGCCATTGAATTCTAGTATTTATTTTTATTGAATTTTGTATTCAATGGAGACTTATGATTTCGAATTATTACCGGCCGATAAACAAAGCTTTGTGCTTTGTTTTACAACACACAGAATACTGAAATCGTATGGTTCATAACACACACATCAAACAAATTCCCTAACTTTGCATCTCTGAGCACTCTTGTTTCATGTATCCTTTCAGGTGCTAGGCTAATCCCGGTTTTACAATCTGCTTAGGCTGTTGTACCCTGGGAAAAAAACGGGTTCACCTGGGTGGCCCGAAATCTGTTTTAAGGGAAGCGTGATCTTCACGTGTCTCAGTCACAGTTGTTTTATGTTTTCCTTATTTTTTTGTAATATGTTCTTTGTTTAGTTTACATTTCTTGTATTGTATTTTCTTTTAGTACGGTTCAGTTCTTCTTTATGTAATGTAATCAGAATATTGATTGATAAAATTGCTATTTTATTTATTTTGTGAACGATTGTACTAAATTTTATTATTAACTTCGTTTTCCCATTTCTTGCCATCCTTTCATATTACCATGGCCAAATTGCCTTCAGTTTGAAACTAAAAAATTTTACTTTTATATACCGATGATGTTTGATTTTTCAGAGAGAGAAAAGTAATAGATACATCATCATCATACTCAGTAAATCTCATCAATAGCAAAGTTAAGATAGGGTCTCAGAAGGGTAAGATGTAGACAGACTTACCTCTACCCTGTAGGAATAGAGAGGCTGCTTTCTATGAGACCCCCGGCTCGATAGTAGTTTTGCATCAAACCTTGGACATAAGGCACATAACACTCAGCAATTGAGACGACTGCCGATTAGTGCATGGACCCCATTGTCTTTCAGCTATCAACGCCACCACATGATGCATGATTAACCATCCCTCTCTTTTAACGTTATTTTTACGAAATTAGTAAAATAACGTTAAAATTAGTGCACTTTCACTTTTGCCACCCGAGCGCCCACACATATATACATTATATGTGAATACCGCAAGCGGGGCGTTAGAAAAGTGGTAGATATAGGTTTAAATTCTTTTATCCGGTTGAGGCCATAGTCGTATTGCTACTGGCGCATTCGTGGCTCATGTCTACATAGTCGTGTCTCTTTTGGCACCACTAAAGATTCGTTGTCTCCCTCACAAAATTTTCATAATTATTAATTTTTATGGTGGGTACAAATGCTTAAATATATCATTTATCAACTGATTTAATGATTCATTTATGCAACGTTCTTTCATAGATTTACAATTCATTTAATAGTGATATAATCTTTCAACACCATTAATGATTCATTTATGCAACGTTCTTTCATAGCTTTACAATTCATTTAATGAGTTTTTTCTCAAAACTAGTGTAGTTACAAAACTTATTTACCATTTTATTTACAAAACTTAGTTACAATTCATTTAATTAGTTTTCTTTATCTCTTTTATTTTTTCTTCTGTGCTATAACATCAAAAAAAATCTATAAAGAATTGGTGGTATTTTTTGGTTTTGTAAATGTTTGGGAAGAATTGGTGGTATTTTCTGGTTTGGTTGGGTATAGATTTAAAGGTATTTGGTTATGGTTTGTTTTGTTTTGGTATTTATAATTTAATTGTTTAAAAGAAAATTATTTTTTTTTATTTTGAACGGTATTATTACCGTTGAAAAAGCCCCAACGGTCAAAAAGTTCCCTTCCCCGCGTCAGCTTCCAACCCCCGATTCATGTCTTCATCGGCAACGACAAACTGTTGGCGGCGGTGTTTGCCGATCGGCAAAACCGTTTGCCGATAAGTTTGCGGCTCCACTCCTAACACCCTAATCTTTCAACACCAAATTAGTTGAGTGTTAAATCATCAATTTCATAACTATTGTAGGATCCGCCACTAGGCGCAATTGTGTTTCCATTTCTTTCTTTTTTTCCATTAAAAATTTTAGACGATATATAACCTAATCAATTTAGGGCCACTTCAACCTACCACCACATAATTTCACATTTCGCGTCTTCATAGTGTGAAAGGTGAAACACCCTAGTGCCCATGTGTTCAGTAGCGGACTTAGGAATATTTTGTTGGGGGTGCGAAATATTTTTAAAGATTTTAGACCCCTAGCTATATAAAAAATCGGTTCATAGCGGGTCGGATCGGGTCGGGTCATGTAAGATAAAAGAACATCAAACTAAAATTTATGTAATCATAAAAAACACGTCAAACATCATTAGAAACGTATTTAAAATTGTGCCCTACAAGTTTTTATTTATTGAAATCCATCCAAAACATTATCTAGAGATACTAAATCGCTTCATAAGTTTATAAAACAACACTAAATACTTAAACAAATAAACAATCATATTCAACCATAGTCCATAATTTTTAATTTTAGAGTAAACTGCAATTTTACCCCCTGAGGTTAGGGGTCATTGGCATGTCTACCCCCCTAAGAAAATAATTGCAATTTTACCTCCACTGTTTGCTGTTATGTTGTAACCTTACCCCCGACCTCAAATTTGTTGAATAATCTGTTGACTATAACTTGAATGACTATAACTTGAATGACTATAATGCCCTTTCATATTACCCCCTGTATTTTGTCACACTCTGTGATATTACCCCCTGCCACCACTGCCACTGCCATTAACCACCACAACCACCACTGCCACCTCCAGTCCCTTGGGTATCATCAGCAAGCCTAGGTGAAACCTCAACAGAAACATAACCGTCTCCACCATCTGTTTCGTCATAAATTGGCTCAAACAGTCTACAAGCATCTTGGATATCTTTCGCTACAAGTTCCCAATATACACTTTCGATGTCTTTCCCTCCCTGTACAAGTTCCCTGTGATTACATCATCAATTGTCAAATAAGTGCAAAACTCAAAGCAAAATTATGGAATTTTTGCAGGATAGTAAATATAGTATTCAAACTTTGGATTTATAATAACATGATTAAGCAATAACAATATTTTAAAAGTAAGCAACCATACCCAAACTAAAGTCTAAATCTCACGAGATGATTCAAAAATTAAGTCATATAAAAGCTTCAAACTTTCACATAAACTAAAGCATGTGTAAATGACGGGCCAATTACTATCACTAATAACTAATAAATAAATTTAAATGAATGCGTAAATGAACATAAACAAACGAACGTAATCAAACGAACATAATTGCACGTATATAATGTTCAAGAACAAGAATAAACGAACAGATATGTGTTTATGTTTTCCCGTTCGATTCTATGAACCAAAAAATTTGTTCATGTTTGTTTATTAACTTCCAACCACAAACGATTCACCGAACGTTCGATTTCTTTACGAGCCTAGTGTTTTGATCTTGCTCCAAAATGTATCTATCAAATTATTATTATTTAAAAAACCAAGAGAATACCTGAATTGGTCATTGTAAGCATTTGAGGTAGATATTGCTTTCTGAAAAATCTGTAATCACATATAGAACATCTCATTAGAAACTTATAATCATCATAAACAGAGAATTTTACATCACAAAAACATAAATTTGCACAAACTATAAGCATAATTACCGCCGGGTTGCTTGTAACACCTCTCACACCACTTTCAATCAGGGGAAGAAGATCGGTAACAGGGCGGCATAGGTTATCATACCACGGACTCTGCCCTTGTTTCTCATAAAGATCATGAAGAGTTGTTCTCTTAACATAGCTTCCATCAACACCGTGCTCCACCATCAACAGGGCGGTATAGGTTATCATACCATTGGACGCCGTGCTCCACCATCAACACCGGCGATGAGTGGTCGGAGAAGATGACCGGTGTTGATGGAAGTTGCTACGGAGGATGTTAAGATTGCTTAATTTATTATGATAAACATGTGCAAGCTTGCTTAATTAGTGATAAAACACTGAAAAATGGTTGAGGGTGGTGGCTGGAGGTAGCAGTGGTGGTTGTGGTGGTGAATGGCGGTGGCAGTGGTGGCAGGGGGTAATATCACAGAGTGCACAAAACACAGGGGGTAATATGAAATGGCATTATAGTCATTTCAAGTTATAGTCAACAGATTAGTCAACAAATTTGAGGCCGGGGGGTAAGGTTGCAACATAACAGCAAACAGTGGGGGGTAAAATTGCAATTATTTCCTTAGGGGGGTAGACATGCCAATGACCCCTAACCTCAGGGGGTAAAATTGCAGTTTACTCTTAATTTTATTTCTAAACATTCAATCACTAGTATTAAATGTTGACTACTTGTAAGAAATGACAATGGTTCAACTTGATTATTTCATTCTTTACATGCCTTTAAATACAAAATTGAGGACAACTAATGAGGAGAGAATTACACCTCTATACATGGATACAATTGACTACATAATTACACTTTAAAGAATTGATGGTGTGGGGGGATATTGCTCCAAGAGTTATGTTATTTCCTAATACCCCCCATCAATGCAAGTTGGTGGTGGTCCAAGACGAAGCATTGTTCGAAATTTTTCAAATAACGGTTTTGGTAAACTCTTGGTGAAAATGTTCGCGACTTGTTTATCTGTTGAGATGAATTTAGTGTGAAGCTTCCCGGCGGTTACCAATTCACGAACGAAATGATAATCGATGTCAATATGCTTGGCTCTTTTGTGTGATATAGGATTTTGGCTTAAGAATAAAGCACTCTTGTTGTCACATAATAGTGTCGGTCGACCTGGTGGAAGAGCATGAAGTTCCCAAAGAAGGTTAGTTAAACAAATAATTTCTGCGGCCGTGTTTGCCATTGCTCGATATTTAGACTCACAACTGGATCTTGACACCGTTGGTTGCTTTTTAGCGCTCCAAGAGACTAAGTTCCCTCCTAAATAGATACAATAGCCGTATGTGGATCTTCTTGTGTCAATACATCAAGCCCAATCTGCATCTAAAAAACCTAATAAAGTAGTGTTAGGTGGACGATCAAATGTTAAACCATGTGCTAGAAAGAAAGGATCTTGAATGTTTTAGGCTAATACAATAAGAAATGCCAATGGTTCAACTTGATTATTTGATTCTTTACATGCCTTTAAATACAAATTTGAAGACAACTAATGAGGAGAGAATTACTCCTCTATACATGGATACAATTGATTATATAATTACACTTTAAAGAATTGATGGTGTAGGAGGATATTGCTCCAAGAGTTATGTTATTTCCTAATAAGCTGTAACTAATCATTTAAACAAACAAAACTATAAATAAAACAACAAAATCATTTAACTACAAGTTTAGAACAACAAAAAAACATCAAAAAACATAAAAAGATCAAACCTTTATACGTCTATATTTTCTTCTAATCATCACATAAAACAAAACAAAAAAATCAATAAAGAAACCATACGAGTTCAATATCGGAATTCAGGCGTAATGGGTCGGTCTTGCCGGAATTTTGGTTTTTCCGGCAAAAAAAAAGCCTTCCGGTCGTGAGCAGTGTCATCAAGTCACTCGGAGTTTTTTTTGGGCGGGATTTGGAATTGGAATGGGTGGATTAGTTTGGGTTTTTATTTTATTTAATTCAAATTTCTTTGGGTTGGGTTAGTAAAAACAGATTGTAGATTGAGCTTTGATTGGGTTAAGTAATAAAGTGAATAAATGGTTAAAAAATAATTATATAAATTGTGTTATATACTTATATATTAAATAATAATCAATGTTAATTTTTTTTTTATAAATTCATAATATTTTTTTTCTAAGTGGGGCGGTTGAAAAATTTCCAATAGGTGCGGTCGAAATTTTTAACAGAAAATAACAATAAAAATTATTTTTTTAAGGGATGTGCCCGCCCACCCACGGCCTGGGGTGGGTACGCCCTTACATGTGGTGCGGTTTTTTCACATTTCATATTCTGATGCACACCATAGTGAAAAACTGAAAGACAAAACCAACCCTGCATAGTAGCAGCACGTTTTTTTAACCTTTAACCCCCCCGAACACAGTCTTATGCATGAAATAGACAGCTTAAGTGAGCTGGAGTTTTAAACTTTTATGCTAACTAATGTGTAATGATTGCAATGGACTATATAAAAATTCGCCATATTTACAGTCACGTCAAAGGGGTGGTATAACTTTAATGATTAAGTTAGATTTGTCTAATAAATGGATCCCACACGAAAAAAATCATGCTATCAAATTGCTTTAAATTGTCAACTTATATGCAAGTTTTATTTATCCGTCAATCACTTCCTAGTTCCTTCAATACAAATTGCTTTAAATTGTCAATTAATATGCAAGTTTTATATATGCATCAATCACTTCCTTCAATTTTTGCTGGAGGAAATTAAGGATGCTATGGGTATCAAATTTAAAAATGTGGTGACCGGGGGGAAGTGGGGAAATATCTAACTCACCATTTGCTCCACAACTTTTGTTATTACTTATGCATGAAATAGAAGTTTGTAGAAAGAATGTTTTGCTTTATGTTAATCAAGGAGAGGATGAAATACGAAGTATACTTTAGGTAGGAAAGAATAGGGTTCTGACGTGTGACAAAATTGAAAAATAAAAGAGAAGAATATTTTAGTCAATCTCATCTTATCTTCTCTCTTTCTTTTTTCCTGCATTTTCAAAACCATCATTTTCAAAATCCATCATTTTCAACATTTTCTTCAATTTCTATCTCTATAATCAATACCTCATAGTGCGATTTTTTTTATCAATTAATAACTTAAACACTCAATCAACGTACTCTTCAACTTTTTTGAGGAAACCTAGTTTAATTTCATGCAATTTTTCTTTTTTCGTGATTTTGAAGTGAATCACTCGATTCGATCGTTTATAAGTGTTTCTAGCATTCAAATTTCGTCAATCGTTGAAGAAATCCTAAATAATCGGCTTCGATCTGTGTATGAATTTTTTTGAATTGCGTTTTACGATTTGCGTTTCGTATTGCATTTACGATCTGGGTTTTCAAATTTAGTTATTGCGTTTTACAAAAATAATGAAAAAACACATTTTTTTTGTGTTTTTGGTCCATTCCTTTTTAAAAACAACACAATTTTTTTGTGTTTTTAGTCCATTGCGTTTTAGAAAAAAAAACACATTTTTTTGTCTATTGCATTTTAGAAAAAAGACATTTCTTTGTATTTTTTGTCCATTGCGTTTTACGCATCTGGTTTTCCAATTTTTTTCAAAAGTACAACAATAGTATACTCGTTTTAAAGATAAAAACGCTTGTTTTTATGATGCATTTTTTATAAAAAAATAACGTCGTATAAAAGAGTTATTAAGTTTAAAAACGGGGGGAATCGGAGGAGGGAGAAACTATTCTCTTGGATGGATTAAGATACCTCTAAACAAACACACGTGACTCATTTTTTTTTTCAATTTTCACTCATTTAATCTTAGCCATTTATTTTAAATCTAATAGATAGGATTGATTCCAAACCTTTCTACCAAAACAATCTTCCTATTAAATTCTGACCCATGTTTTTTTGAACGGCAAGAACTCTCTCTCTCTCTCTTTATATATATATATATATATATATATATATATATAGGACAAAGATCCGTTAGGAACCATCCCTTATTGCGAGAACCGCGAGAACCAGTGTGAACACAAACAGTAATTCCTAAAAAAATCTAAAAAACACCAAAAAAATTTTTTTTTTATTTTTTTACTATTTTTTTTTGAAAAAATCGCTATATTTTGTTAATAAAAAAATAAAAAAAAATTTCAAAAAAAAAAAAAATTTCGAGTAACAGTTATCCATGCACATGTGCATATGTGTCGTTTCTTTGTCAAATTCCGTAATTCATTACAAATAATAGTCAATTGCACTTTCATTTACACTACTACGTGTAATACACTATCTTTTACATTACCAATGTTAGAAATGCACATGTGCATCTATATGTATCAACAGGAAATAAGGTGTTTTGGTACACTACTTTCTCTTTCATCTATCATTCCATCCATAATACACAAGCATGCACATGTGCATTTCTGTTATTTCTTTGACAAATTCCGTAATTCATTACATATATTAGACAATTGCACTTTCATTTACACTACCATATGTAATACACTACTTTTTACATTACCAATATTAGAAATGCACATGTGCATTATATGTATCAACATGAAATAAGGTGTTTTGGTACACCACTTTGAATACACTTTCCCTTTCATCTATCATACCATCCATAATACACTACCATTACCTCCTACCATCCATAATACAATACCATTACCTCCTACCATCCATAATACAATACCATTAACAATATTTTCACTTTATTACATGTATGTAAACACCATTTATACCATCCAATCAACATATTACATAAAAAATTGACAAATATAACCAAACCATCAACCACTAGATATAACTAACCAAAAAACATGTATATGGGTCTACTTCTCCATTCAAAATCACAAACTTTTTGTATCAAAACACGTTATATCATGGTTATACCTAATTATGAACATGTGCATTTTGAATATTGGTAATGTAAAAAGTAGTGTATTACTAATGGTATTGTAAATTAAAGTGCAATTGTCTATTCCTGATAATGTATTACCGAATTTGTTGAAGTAATGATACATATGCACATGTGCATGGATAACTGTTACTCGAAAAAAAAAGTTTTTTTTTTTTTTATTTTTTTTTTTATTTTTTATGGAACGAAATATAGCGATTTTTTGTTAAAAAATATTAAAAAAAATAAAAAAAAATTTTTGAGTGCTTTTTTGATTTTTTTTAGATTTTATTTTGTGTTCACATTGGTTCTCGCGGTTCTCGCAATAAGGGTGGTTCTCGCATGAACCTTACCCTATATATATATATATATATAGGCAGCAAGAAACTAGAGGAAATACAAACAAAGCGAAAGAAAAACCGAATAAAGCGAAAAGAAAACGAAACAAAAGGACTTATAGAATATCTGTGACATCGAAGTTAATCTATTTCTCCCATAATGGCTCTTTATTTTTAGCTCTATTACTAACCCATAACCTCCAAATTGTTGCCGTTGCTACGGTGTGAACAAGTCTTTTCCATGTCTTCCCACCTATGCAATTGGATAAAGCCTCCATAATAACCTTTAGCGTGTGAAAGTTTGCGGGAACTTGAATCCTTAGCTAAACAAACATGTTTCACCATACGCTCCTAACCAGTGGCGGACCCAGAAATTATTTGATGGGGGTGCGGATGAGGTGTTCAACCATATTTTCAAGGGGTGCGGTCGGGTTTTTTGCCTAAAATATACACTAAATTTTTTTTTCCCAAGGGGTGCGGCCGCCCACCCTGACCACTATGTAGGTCCGCCAAT
Organism: Helianthus annuus; assembly: GCF_002127325.2. Taxonomy (NCBI): domain Eukaryota; kingdom Viridiplantae; phylum Streptophyta; class Magnoliopsida; order Asterales; family Asteraceae; genus Helianthus; species Helianthus annuus. Next base: position 140,213,174 of record NC_035442.2, read on the forward strand.
GCTCCTAACCCATATGCAATTTGCAAAAATGTGCCATAACCTCCAAATTGTTTTTGTTTGGCCTTTTGCCCGTTTGAGTTGGAAGTGTGTTTAATGAAGTTTAATTTAAAAAAAATGATAAATGGAAACTTACCTATCCCACAATTCAGCAGACTAGCAAACCGCAAAACCTCTGCATCCTTCACCCCGACACCGAAAAGTTGATACCCGTGTTAATTAATGTATAATAAATTCAATGAACATGTGCGATACAAACAATATACAGAACCATTCTTTTTTTAACAGCGCCATTCCTAATAAATTCTGACCCATGTTAATTAATGTAGTTAATTAATGTATAATAAATTCAATGAACATGTGTGATACAAACAATACAGAACCATTCTTTTTTTAACAGCGCCAATTTTATTAAAAAGGAAATGATGCTTCAAGCACTCTTATAGAATCGGATCCTGAATTTGTGACACGATACGAAAAGTACACCAATCTAACACAACATTTGCAGGTTTCGCTTTAGTTTAAATGGGCTCTAGTCAGTTTCAGACTGAATCGTCAAAGCCTTTTAGCTAAATGGGTTGGGTTCGTGTCTGTTGGGATTGAACCCTGCCAAAGGAACAGATAATTAAAGCCAAAACTGGATCAGAGCAGTGGATCCAGAATAAGCAGATGTTATGTATGCAAGTCTCTCCCCTTGAAAGTGGTTTCAACATCTGCTGACCTCCTATCCACTGATCATACAAACTGCTGACTTATAACTGCTGATCAAGTCAAAGACTGATGAAGAACTAAAGCTCTACTGCCTAATCTACTGCCTTGTTTCAAGCACTGCTGATTATAACAAGTACTGCTGGGTTCACAGCAGTGGAAGGATGCAACAGTTGTTTTATTCACTTTATGTAATGAAATGTAATATCAGTAGTTAGCATAGCAGTGTTTGTATAGGTCAGAGGTTAGAGTTTGTTAGGAGGTTAGATGTCACTTTCATGGTGATGTCAGCTTAGATGCTCAGTGGTTTGTTACGTGCCTATAAATAGAACAGTGCTCTGTACTGTTCTATCAGCTCTTCACCATCTTCTTCCTGCACGAACAAATTACTGAGCTCGGGCTGAGGGGGTGTTTGTAAGCATATATGCAAGTGTAATCAAAGTTTGAAATAAATTTAAGCATTTGATTCTCTGTTGAAAATGTATGTTTGAAAACATTTCTCCTGTTTGATTGTGAAAAGTTTGCTTCCATTTAATTTGCACTACTCTTCCATTGTTCATCTTAATTCAAACACAAATCACAATCAATCTAAACTCAGATCCTAACAATTGGTATCAGAGCTTGGACAGTCAAATTTGATTTAACAATCATTTTAACATAAATAGTTCAGCTCACAATCGTTGATACTGATAGTTTGTTCGTTTTGTTGAAAAACAGAGCAAGGTTTAATCACCATTAAAGTTGATTAATCAGTGCCTGTAAAACAACCAGGATGACGTCACAATCACAAGATGATAAGAATAACATTGGTTCTCTTTTCAAACCACCTATGCTTAAACGTAATGAATACAACATCTGGGAGAGAAGGATGCGTCACATCCTTGCTCAACAGAATACTGGGTGTTGGAGGTCTGTTGTCTTTGGTCCCCATGTTCCTATGGTGCCAAGTGCTGAGGATACAAAGAAGTTCGTTCCTAAACCAACTGAAAACTATACTGAAACTGATTTTCAAAAGTTCGAACTCGATGCCAAAGCATTTAGCATCATAGCTTCTGCATTACCCAATGAAATCTATGCTGGACTGTTACATTGTAACAATGCCAAAGAATTGTGGAATGCATTGAAGGAACAATTTGGGGGAACAGAAGAGATTATTGAAAACAACAGGGAAATTCTGAATCAGCAGTATGAAACATTTTGTCACATCAAGGGTGAATCATTAACCCAACAATTTGAACGTTTTAGTTGTCTCATTAGTGAACTAAGGCTTGTTAAAGTTACATTTTCAAATGCAACTCAAAATAGCAGGTTCCTTAGATCACTACTTGAAAAATGGGACACAATTGCATTTGTCACTAGAAATTCAGCTGAGTTCAAGGATCTGACCCTGACCCAACTCCATGGTAGACTCCTGATCTATGAAAGGGAGATAAACCAGAAAAGGAGGTTGCAAGAGTCTGGAAAAGTTGCAGATGACTATTCATTTGGTAGCACAACTCTTTTTGGTCAGGAAGAATCTGGTAGCAGCAGTAAGGATCAGAGTTTTGATCATTTTATTGACATAACTGCTGGCTTTAACAACTCTGATCCTCACTCTGCAAATTATGCTTTCACTGCAAATAGTGAAAACCAGATGTTAGATAACTTGTGTTTTGAACTCAATGATTTGCAACATTTTGATCCCACTGACTTAGAAGAGATGGAAATTTTGCATCAATTGGCTTTGCTTAGTGTTAGAACAAGCAAATTCTACAAAAGAACAGGGAGAAAATTCCCAGGGCTTCATGGGAATTTAAGGGTGGGGTTGGATAAGTAAAAAATCAAGTGTTACAAGTGTAATAGGCTAGGTCATTTTGCTAGGGAATGTAGGAGTCAAACCACTGGTCCAATAATTACTCATCTTAGCTCAAACCCTAGACCACAACAACAAAACACTGTGCACTATACCCAATATACCCCTGCAGCACATGTTAACACTGCTCATTATGCTGCAACCTCTGTGCCTGTGCATTATGTTCAAACCACTGTTCCACAAATTCAGTATGTTCAGGCCCCTGTTCCTCAGGCACAGGTGCAACCTGTTGCACCTCAACAAGCTGCTCCAACAGTGGCACAACCAGATCAGAAAAGCTTCTTCACACAAGGCTTTGTTGATTGGAACAACATGCCTGATGAACTTGGTGATGAAAATTTTGCTCTCTATGCATCTAATGATACTTTTGATAATAACTTTTGTTTGATGGCATTAGAGTTAATACCAGAAGGGGTAGAAACTAAAGGTGAACAGCTAAGTGCTAAAACAGTGGATGAAGTTGCTGAAGCAGTGGTTACTGCAGTTGCTGGTGAACCACTGCTGGGAGAAAATTCAGAAATCCTGATTGAACCACTGTCTGACCCTTGGTCCAAAGAAGACAAAGAGAAAGAAGAAGTGAAGAAAGCTGGTGAGGAAGAAGAGAGAGCTGATGAAGAAGGTGATCATCAATGTAATTGTGCCATGATGGTTGCTGCCAAGGGAGCTTCTGCATACTTAGATAGTCTTTGGTATGTAGATAGTGGAGGCTACAGGCACATGACAGGATGTAAAGCCCTACTCAAAGATTTCAAAATCCATGAAGGGGGTGATATATCCTTTGGCAATAATAGTAAAGGGAAAGTTCTGGGGTCTAGTACAGTTCAGTCTGGAAATGTAAAATTTGAAAATGTCAATCTGATAGACAATCTGAAATTCAACCTCCTGAGTGTCTCACAAATGAGTGATAAGGGGTATGGATCATTCTTTACAAAGGAGTGTTGTAGGATTGTTGGACCAGAAATGATTGAAAAGATTGAAGCAATAATCAAAAATGGCAAAACTAAACTTGTTGCTCAAAGAAGTGGCAATGTTTATGTTGTTGATATGTCAAAAGAGTGTCCCAGAACTGATGCCTGCCTGTTCTCAGTGTAGGATCGTATCGCGACCCGAATGAGTTGATCAGAGGCGTTTTCGTCAATTACAGGTGCGGAAAACAAGTAATCAACGTAGGAATAGCTTGCAATACACTTTAAACTCTTTCTGTATTGATTTGACGGTAAATACACTCAGTTCTCGATCCGGCAGCACTTCGGTACGAGATTCAACCAACTCTTACAAATGAAATCGCTCTTGGGGTATTTATAGTAGTCTGGAACCGCTTATTGGACAGGCCCTAATAAGCGGCCCAATCATGACACATGAGCGACCCAGCTAGTTGTCATTCGAGCGGTCCAACATATGACCATTCGAGCGACCCTAAAATCTAATGGACCATATAAGCGATCCAATAACCCTAAATCTATACAATCTTCACAATTTCTAGTATTTCGAGCCCAGATCTAACATTCTAGGATAATGACTCGATACAAGACGTAATCAGCAGATGTAGTGCACCAACAAACTCCCCCTCAGATGTTGATGGAGTCGATTATCGAGTCACAACAATGCTGTGTCTTCACATCTTCAGTCTTGATCAGTCTTTGGGCTTCTCTCTCTCTATCTTCAGACTCCCCCTCTCAATTTGCTGGCATTCCTTTGATCTTCAGCAACATCTTCAGGATCTTTGTCTGGCTTTCCTGCATAAGCTCTACCTCAAAGTAAATTTCTTTCTCATATATTTCAAACTTAAAACCCTGTATCAAATCAAACTCTCCTTCAAAACAAACACATATTTTGATGAACCACTTGAAAGGTTAGATTATGAAAACAGTTAATTTCACACAAACACTCCCCCTCAAGTATTGCTCATCATGTTTAGCACTCGGAATTTTGAAAATCAGCTATTCAACATCAGTTGTCGAAAATCTTTTTGACTTTTTCAAAAATTTATGCTAAAACACACTGAAAATCTTTTTGGATTTTTCTGAAAGAAATTAAAATGCAGAAAATGAAATAAAGAAACTTGAAATGCAATAACAGAAAATATTTACAGACAATATTTTTGTGAGCTCGTGCAAGAGGATCATATCAGTTTTGAGACAAATCACCAACACCGTTAAGCTTTAAACATACTCAGTTCTAAATAATTTACCTAGATTGTCAGTATGTTTGTCCACTTAAATTTTCACACAGACTTCAATTGATTCGAGATACGATATTAATGTTTTAGAGACTTAAACTTAATTGTGTATCACTCCACTTGAATATACTCCTGTATCCAGATCCCAAATATTCAGTCTTACAGGTGAGTATACCACAGATGATATCTGTAAAGGGGTAGATGCGAAACCGTGAGAGCTCAGGTCAGAACTTCCGTTCAGCAGAGAGATGACGGCTCGACTTTTGGTGGGTCCCCTTTAGAGGATCTTTTTTACAACAACAATGACTATCAATTTTATTGTTTCATCGATTTGCTGAGGGCGGCGCTTTTTCAAGCATTTGCTGAAAGTATTATCCGGGGACTAGGTCAGAACTTCCATTCAGCAGAAGTCCCGGGATAATACCCCAGATATCACTGAGTATAAAGACCTAGTATCTCAGAATACGGGACCTTTCAAACAAGATTTCGGGGGTTACCCATATATCCAAGAATAGTTACCCACAAATCAAGCAAGTTTGATTTAGGTTTATATCTCGTTTCAATTTACTAAATGTGCGAAAATCTACTGACACATCCGCAGTAAGATCGTTTATCACATTTTAACTTTCCAATTCTTTAGCATGTCGTGATAGTCCACTGATGTACTATCATTTCCTCTTTTTCGCAACAAAACTCATTTTTTGATTTTATCATGTTTTTGGCTTTTTCAAATTTTCTAATGTTTTTGGATTTTCTGAAATTTTCTTACTCCCCCTAAAATACAAACACATTAACGAAAATATGAAAACAAACTGTACAGAAACATGACAACCGACATCAAATCACTTCAAATCGCCATTCACTAGGCATAAACAATCAGAACTCCCCCTATCAACAAACTATTTTCCCATTTAGATTTCAAAACACTTAAGTTTGTTTTAATCAAAATGGTTTTTCCGGAAAATAAGTTTGATTGATTTTACCACTTGTAGATTTATCAAACAAATGTTCGGGGATGTGGTTCATCATCTTGTCTTCCAACCAGAAGTAGGAAAATACAAGTACAAATTAATGTCCTTGATTTACCATATGCAATCAAAACATCTAACCACTTGTAATTATAACCAACAAACATAAACAAATCTCTTTACCGATTGTATGATTGACGTTACCGAATTAAATTCAAGAAAGATGCCGATTCATGCTCCACGCTTACCAACCTGGGAGCTCCGGCAAGTCCTGAGACTTACTGTTCATAATATGTACCATCCCAGTCACAAACCAGGGATGGTTCAACCTTTTCTTTCTTTGTTTTCTTCTCGTAAAATTCTTTAACTCCGTTGACTTTTCGATCAATCATTTTTCCAAAGATATTCTTTACTTTGGAGTTAAAGACCTTCTCAGCATCAAATTCCTGTTCATCATGAAAAAATTGGTTAGAAATCTCAACTTTACCAATTCTCTTCTTGTAATTATCAGCCCGAAGTGATGGAAATTCCTCATCATTCACAATCGGAACTGATTTTTCAACTTTTATATCAGTTTCACATTTTAAAACAACTTGTGGCTCAACTGACTTTGTGGAATCAGTTTCATCGCCTGAAGATAGCTCCTCTGATTTTGATCTATCAGAATCATCGCTAGAGCTTTCACCACCCTTCTTCACAACCCATTTCTGATTGTCAGATTTGGCTCTTTTCTTGTAAAACTTGTTCGAACTCTCACCAATTTCAAAAATAGAATCTTTGAACAATTTTGTTCTATCAAGTGGTGATTCGAACGCAAACACCTTTTCTGAGATTTTGCGAAAAACTCCCTGTTTTGATTGTATCGCCTGAGAACAATCTTTGGAGATATGTCCAACAGAGTTACATCGGTAACAAGTTCTTGTATCTCGCTTCTGTTCGTCTTTCTTCTTCGCAAGAAACTCACTATTTGATTCCCTCCAGAAACTTGTCTTTTCTTCTTCATCGGTTGATGTACCTGAAACAAATGACATTTTAGATTTAAAATCACGAACATATGTTTCATTTTTCTGTTTTTCTGTAGGAGTAAAACCTAATCCTTTCTTTTTGAAATTACCGCTATGGTTTGGTCTCTTTTGGAAATCTGAACCACAACCGTAATTCTTTTTCTTGTTTAATCTCTGTTGTACTCTTGAGGTATATTTTTTAGATTTTTCATTAAGACATAAGTCGTTTATTTCAGAAATATTAATTTCTGTGAGTTTGAAAACCTTGTTTATCAATTCAGTTTTGACACCTCTTAATGGAAATTCCTCATCAGAATATAATTTGTCCGAATTATTCAAAGTATAAGCAACTTTAAACAATCCATCATCCAAATTAGATTTTGATAACAAAAATTTTCTATTATAAACTAATTTTCCCTGTTTTTCTGTTTGCACCGAGTTTTTGACTCAGATTTTGACTCTGACGCGGATTCCGACTTTGACTCTTCACTGTCATCACTATCTAACACATGATCCACGACTTTCTTCATCAATTGAGACTGTTGATCAGTGTCAGATGATGTAAACACAACATCAATATTTTCAGAAAGATTGACCAACGACTCTAACTCCCACTGTAAATTTGTAGCCTTTTTGACTCTTTCATCGTTAGGATGTCTAGGCAAATATCCGTTTTCCAGTGGAGGTGGACATTTGTTATAACTGACACCTTGCTTCGTACCAGATGACGTCTTTTCAGTATCCTTTTTCTTGTCACTCTTCCTCTTGTCAGCAATCTTTTCTTCAATACTAACTTCAGCTGCTTTTTCTTCAGTTATCTCATCTTCTTCCCAGACCTTCATGCTCTCAACAGTCGGATAAATCCTGTCAATCACATAGGAAGTGCATGAGTAACTTTTCAATAAACGATTTACTCTTTCAGTTTCAATTCGTTGCAGCTCAAGCTTCTGTTCTAAAACAGCACATTTTTCAATGTAATTGTTTACAACTTTTTGTTTTGTCATAAATGCTCCCTGAAGTGTCTTCATAGCAACTGCTTGTTCTTCCCTCGTTTGATTGTACTGATTCATTGTCTTGTTCAGCACATCATATGACTCCTTCAGACTGTTCAAGTTGTAAATCAAAGTGCTATTCTGCTTCTTCACAGCTTCACAGTTTTCACACTTCACAGGAATCTTTTTCGCATCAACTTCTTCCTCTACCTTGAATTTAGGCACTTCGTTCACCTTTTGTCTTCTTATCACCGGTACTTCTTCATCATCACTGCTCACCGGTGTCTTGATCTTTTTCTTTTTCTTCTCCTTCTTGACTTTTTCATCTTCGCTATCACTCTCAGCAAGTAACTTCATATCTTCTCTGTATTTTCTCGCCCAATACTCTGTATCATCATCACTATCATCTACAATCTTTGCTGTAAATGCAGTGTAAGCTGTAGTTTGATCAGGAATATAATCATCCCAAGTAAAATTTGCCTAGCTAAAACCTTCTGGTAACCTCTCATCATCTTGATCAATTATTAAAGCACTGCCATTTCTTCTTTTTCCACAATCATAACTGCTCACACAAGCTCTCTTTCCTGTATCTTCAACCACATCTCTTCCATGTGCAGTCTGAGCTTGATGTTTTTGTTGTTGAGATGATTGACCAACTTGGTGATAAATGGCTTTGCGATAGTAATCGTTGTTGTTGTTGAACGGATTTTGAGCTCCACTTGATTCTCAGTTTGTGCACTCCCTCTTGAAGTGTCCCTTTTCCCTGCACCGAAAACAAGTGACTTTAGATTTATCAAAACCTAAAGTAGAAACATTCGCATCACGAAGATCATCTCTCCCCGTGATTTGTTTTAACTTCTCAGCTCTCCGTAAAACACTAGCCAGACACCACTTTATGTCCATCAGTTCCATCTCTTCAGCATCTATCTGGTCGTAGTCTTCTTTGGTTAACATTGGATTGCCGATACGACCTGCCACAAAACAAGTGTAAGATTCCAAAACCATTCCTAATAAAGACATTTGATTTTTGGCAATTTCTTCAGAATAATCTTGATCATTCTCAAGATTCAATACAATGTTGCACTGTAATCTTCTTCCGTTTTTAGTTGCTGAGATATTTGGATCAAATGATGGAAATGAAGTAAAACTGGTCTTGCTGCTTGATCCAGATGATGGACTTTCAGATAAGCTCTTGGCACTCATACCAGTCACAATCTTTGGAGATGAATTCGACGATTTCTCATTTACCCCAGCTTTATAATATAATCCGATATCTTGCTCACCATCGAAGTCTTTCATTCTAATCACTTTTCTCTGCTCCATTTCTTGAGCCTCAATCTTTTCGATGAACTTACTGAGCGTTAGATTGCTAAAACCTTTCTTGTTTCTAAGCATCATCAAGTATATGCCTCAACTCTCATATGGCAACGCATCAGCAAGTTTGTCAATCAATTCTTCATTACTCTTTTCAATTGTAGGATCGTATGCTGACCCGAACGAGTCGTTCAGAGGCTTTCTCCTTGGTTTCAGGTGCGGAATAACAAGAAACTAAGGTAGAAACAGCAGGCAAATCACTTTAACTACTTGTTTTACTGATTTCAAACGTTTACAGCTCAAATCTCGCACCGGCAGAACTTCGGCACGATTTCTACAACTGTTACAACTGGGATCGCCTTTTAGGGTATTTATAAGGATCTGGGACCGCTTATTGGACAGGCCCAATAAGCGGCCCATACATGATGACTCATTAGCGGTCCATAAGCTTTGCCGTTCGAGCGGTCCAAGCTATTACCATTCGAGCGGTTCAACCCATTAACCTAATGAGCGGTCCAGCCCAATAAATGACCATAAGAGCGATCCACCTATCTAATTTGACTCTAAAAGCGGCCCAACATCTAAAACCTATACATTTCACTATTTCTAGTATTATGTGCCCAGATCTAACGTTCTAAGACAATGACTCGATACAAGACGTAATCAGCAGATGTAGTGCACCAACAGACTCCCCCTCAGATGTTGATGGAGTCGACTATCGAGTCACACCAATGTTGTCTTCAGTTCTTCAGTCTTGATCAGTCTTCGGGCTTCACTCTCTTTATCATTCTATCATTTTAAGACACGAACGAAGATGTAGTCGACAGACAACTGCACCAACATCAATACTCAACCTTTTCATATTTGCAAGCAAGTTACAGTATCGTTCAATAATCTCTCGTGTACTCTCATTCTTTACCCCACGAAAAAGATCAAATTCTTTCTTTAGAAGCGACTTCTTGCTTTTAACCATCTCCTCACTTCCCCTAAAATTTGACCGTAAAGCTTTCCAGATCAAGTACGAAGTTCCATTATGCTGTAAAAGAACCATGATATCTTCCTTCACTGCTTGTTGAAGAAGACTAAGCATCATTTTCTCGTCTTTGTACTTTTTACGAGCATCAGCAGTAAGATCTTTGATTGGAACAGGTTCTTCATCATCGTTCAATGGTCGAACATACTTGGTTTCTACACATTCCCAAGCATCAAGATAATTTGCTTGCACCCAATTTTCAAACCGACCTTCCCAACCTTTATATTCTTCGATGTTCATTAGTTTGGGAGGTTTTTGCATCGTTCCTGTTTCGTTTTCTAGCATTGTGGTTTGAACAGCGGTGATTGGTGTACTAGGAGTAGCAAACGCATTATAAAAATCCTCGTCCATTTTCAAATTTTTGAAAAATTCAATTTTCAGACTAAAAAAAACGAACTAGTATGTCAAATGTACACAAAAGCGATCTAAATGTTCAATTTGATCACAACAGCGGTCCAATAGAATCAAATAAGCGGACTGGACGGGTTCAAATAAGCAGCCCAATAAAAGTCCTTTCGAGCGGACTAAAATCTGTTCGTTCGAGCGGTTCCAAAATGATCCAAATACGCGGTCCAGAAAAGTGTTCGATCGAGCGAATCAAGAATTGTTCAAATGAGCGGTTCACAAATTGTTTGGAGCGGACCAAGGTCAACCGACCAAATGAGCGGCCCAAGATTATGCTATATGAGCGGTTCCACCAAGTCCAATAAGCGATCCAGAACAGATCAGAAAAGCGGACGAACTTCGGATACAATTTTGACTCACTTTTTCTTCGAATTTTGACACCAAACTTTCAAGGGTTTGTCTCTATACTATCGCGCACAATCCCTGAGATTTTCAGCAAATTTCGACCGTTGGAAGTGTCTGAATCTGAAAAAGAAACTGTAGAAGACAGAATTTTTGACGATTTCCAGCTATTCTCTATCGAACTCCTCCTCCTGAAGCTCTGATACCACTTCTAGGATCGTATCGCGACCCGAATGAGTCGATCAGAGGCGTTTTCGTCAATTACAGGTGCGGAAAACAAGTAATCAACGTAGGAATAGCTTGCAATACACTTTAAACTCTTTCTGTATTGATTTGACGGTAAATACACTAAGTTCTCGATCCGGCAGCACTTCGGTACGAGATTCAACCAACTCTTACAAATGAAATCGCTCTTGGGGTATTATAGTAGTCTGGAACCGCTTATTGGACAGGCCCTAATAAGCGGCCCAATCATGACACATGAGCGACCCTGCTAGTTGTCATTCGAGCGGTCCAATATATGACCGTTCGAGCGACCCTAAAATCTAATGGACCATATAAGCGATCCAATAACCCTAAATCTATACAATCTTCACAATTTCTAGTATTTCGAGCCCAGATCTAACATTCTAGGATAATGACTCGATACAAGACGTAATCAGCAGATGTAGTGCACCAACACTCAGCTGCATCAAACAAAGAGACAGAACTGTGGCACAGAGGGCACACAAATCTTAAGACAATCACTGCCATTTCAAAACAGGGTCTGGTAAGGGGTTTACCTCAAAAACTGTTCACCTGTCCTGAGCATTGTGTTTTCTGTTTAAAAGGAAAACAAATAAAAGCTCCTACAAATCCATTGATGAGTTCAAAACAACCAAATGTTTGCAAATGCTTCATATGGATTTGTTTGGCCCAGTAAAAGTCATGAGTCTCAAGAAAAAGAGATATTGTTTGGTTATTGTTGATGACTTCTCTAGGTTTACATGGACTTACTTTTTATACTCAAAAGATGAGACTGCAGGCATACTGCAAGACTTTGTGAAACAGGTTGAAAAGCAGTTTGACCTTCCAGTAAAAATGTTCAGAAGTGACAATGGCACAGAGTTCAGGAATAAGGAGTTGGATGATTTTTGTGTGTCAAAAGGAATTGTGAGGCAGTACAGCATTCCAAGGACACCAGAACAAAATGGGATTGTTGAAAGAAAGAACAGAACTTTGATTGAGGCTGCCAGAACCATGCTTGCAGATTCAGGTTTGCCATTAACTTTTTGGGCAGAGGCAGTAAACACTGCTTGTTATGTTCAAAACAGAGTTTTAATCAACCCCAGGCATCAAAAGACTGCTTATGAACTGCTGTATAAAATAAAGCCATTAATCTCATATTTCAAAGTTTTTGGTTGCCCATGTTTCATTTTAAACTTAAAAGATTCTATCTCCAAGTTTGCAGCCAAAATTGATATGGGATACCACCTGGGATACTCAACCACTGCTAAGGCCTACAAAGTGTTTAACACACGGACCAAAGCAGTGGAAGAGACTTTGAATGTAAAGTTCAATGAACTTTCATCAATGAAAATCCCAGCAAATCCTGCAGAATTGTTTGATCTTGAAAAAATCACTTTTGAAAATACTGCTGTCAAGACTAACAGTGCAGGTCCATCAGAAAATTCATCACCAGACTATGGGTATGAGATCATCATTCCTCAACAAAAGTCTGCCACAATGGGAAGAGAAGCAGATGTCCAAAACAGTTGTCAAAGCTCAACCACTGCTACCTCAACAGTTGTTGACCAAAGTAGCCCCTTAACTCCTGCTTCCACATCATCAACCACTGTTGATAAAAGTCCTCAAACAGTGGATCAAAGTCAGCATGTGTCCACACCTTTACCCCCTATGCCACCACCTTTTGAAGCCACTGCTGGGTCATCAAAGTCACCAGCAGTGGTTAGCTCAGATGATACACATCTGCAGCCCTCACCACTCAATGCCATAGTTCCATACCAAGGAGAGCTCATCTTCTTGAAATCTCATCCACCTGATCAAATTATTGGCAACATCAATGAAGGGTGCTCACAAGAAGTCAATCCCAAAACATTTGTCTTGTTGTTGGTTTTCTATCACTCCATCAGCCAGTCAAGTACCAAGAGACACTAAAAGACAACAGCTGGGTAGAAGCCATGCAAGAGGAGCTCCAACAGTTTAGAAGACAACAAGTATGGGAGCTTGTTCCATTGCCAGAGGGTGTGACTCCTATTGGCAAAAAATGGGTCTTCAAAAATAAAACTGATGAAAGGGGTATTGTTGTCAAGAATAAAGCCAGGCTTGTGGTTCAAGGGTTCAGACAAGAAGAGTGGATTGACTATGATGAAACTTTTGCCACTGTTGCAAGACTTGAAGCAATCAGATTATTTCTGCCCTTTGCTGTCAACCACAACATCAAGGTTTATCAAATGGATATCAAATGTGCATTCCTCTATGGTAAGATTCAAGAAGAGGTTTATGTTTGTCAACCTCTAGGTTTTGAGGATCCATTTAATCCAAATCATGTCTACAAGCTGAATAAAGCTTTGTATGGCCTGAAACAAGCACCAAGGGCCTGGTATGAAACTCTTTCCACGTTTCTACTTTCCATTGGTTTCACCAGAAGCAAAATTGATCAAACACTGTTTTTAAAATGGAGAGGAAAGGATTTGATGATTGTCCAAATTTATGTGGATGGCATAATTTTTGGAAGCACATGTAATAAAATGTGTGAAGAGTTCAGGCAACTCATGACAGCTGAGTTTGAAATGAGTGCAATGGGTGAACTCCAATGCTTTCTTGGTCTCCAAGTAAGACAACTGCAAAATGGCACTTTCATCCATCAGGGCAAATATGCCAAAGAACTTTTAAAGAAATTTGATATGGATGATTGTAAGCCATGCAGTACACCCATTGCAACCAATAAATTGGTCATGTCTGATGAAAAGGATGATTTGGTTGATCAGACCCTATATAGAAGCATGATTGGGTCTTTATTGTACCTAACTGCATCTAGACCAGATATCATGTTTGCAACATGTGTCTGTGCAAGATCCCAGTCAGCCCCTAAAAAGTTAAACCTTATAGCTGTAAAAATGATATTCAGATACCTAAAAGGTGCTTCCACACTTGGTATCTGGTATCCAGCTGATGGTAAAATTGAGCTTTCAGGTTTCTCAGATAGTGACTTTGCTGGATGTGACAAGACAAGGAAGTCCACTTCAGGAGGGTGCCAATTCCTAGGCAATTGCTTAGTGTCTTGGCAAAGCAAAAAGCAAGCAGTTGTTTCCACATCCACTGCTGAGGCAGAATATATAGCTGCTGCAAGCTGTACAGCCCAACTGCTCTGGCTTCAAAATCAGTTGCTGGATTTTGGTATCACTGCCTTAAAGACACCACTCATGTTGGACAGCCAGGCAGCAGAAAATATCATCAAAAATCCAGTTTCTCATTCAACCACCAAACACATCGAAATCAGACATCACTTTGTGAGGGATTGCTATGAAAAAGGTTTGATTTCTCTGCATCATGTTCCAACTAAGGATCAGCTGGCAGATGTGCTAACCAAAGCATTAGACACATCCACCTGTAAATTTGTAGCCTTTTGACTCTTTCATCGTTAGGATGTCTAGGCAAATATCCGTTTTCCAATGGAGGTGGACATCTGTTATAACTGACACCTTGCTTCGTACCAGATGACGTCTTTTCAGTATCCTTTTTCTTGTCACTCTTCCTCTTGTCAGCAATCTTTTCTTCAATACTAACTTCAGCTGCTTTTTCTTCAGTTATCTCATCTTCTTCCCAGACCTTCATGCTCTCAACAGTCGGATAAATCCTGTCAATCACATAGGAAGTGCATGAGTAACTTTTCAATAAACGATTTACTCTTTCAGTTTCAATTCGTTGCAGCTCAAGCTTCTGTTCTAAAACAGCACATTTTTCAATGTAATTGTTTACAACTTTTTGTTTTGTCATAAATGCTCCCTGAAGTGTCTTCATAGCAACTGCTTGTTCTTCACTCGTTTGATTGTACTGATTCATTGTCTTGTTCAGCACATCATATGACTCCTTCAGACTGTTCAAGTTGTAAATCAAAGTGCTATTCTGCTTCTTCACAGCTTCACAGTTTTCACACTTCACAGGAATCTTTTTCGCATCAACTTCTTCCTCTACCTTGAATTTAGGCACTTCTTTCACCTTTTGTCTTCTTATCACCGGTACTTCTTCATCATCACTGCTCACCGGTGTCTTGATCTTTTTCTTTTTCTTCTCCTCCTTGACTTTTTCATCTTCGCTATCACTCTCAGCAAGTAACTTCATATCTTCTCTGTATTTTCTCGCCCAATACAATGTATCATCATCACTATCATCTACAATCTTTGCTGTAAATGCAGTGTAAGCTGTAGTTTGATCAGGAATATAATCATCCCAAGTAAAATTTGCCCAGCTAAAACCTTCTGGTAACCTCTCATCATCTTGATCAATTATTAAAGCACTACCATTTCTTCTTTTTCCACAATCATAACTGCTCACACAAGCTCTCTTTCCTGTATCTTCAACCACATCTCTTCCATGTGCAGTCTGAGCTTGATGTTTTTGTTGTTGAGATGATTGACCAACTTGGTGATAAATGGCTTTGCGATAGTAATCGTTGTTGTTGTTGAACGGATTTTGAGCTCCACTTGATTCTCGGTTTGTACACTCCCTCTTGAAATGTCCCTTTTCCCTGCACCGAAAACAAGTGACTTTAGATTTATCAAAACCTAAAGTAGAAACATTCGCATCACGAAGATCATCTCTCCCCGTGATTTGTTTGAACTTCTCAGCTCTCCGTAAAACACTAGCCAGACACCACTTTATGTCCATCAGTTCCATCTCTTCAGCATCTATCTGGTCGTAGTCTTCTTTGGTTAACATTGGATTGCCGATACGACCTGCAACAAAACAAGTGTAAGATTCCAAAACCATTCCTAATAAAGACATTTGATTTTTGGCAATTTCTTCAGAATAATCTTGATCATTCTCAAGATTCAATACAATGTTGCACTGTAATCTTCTTCCGTTTTTAGTTGCTGAGATATTTGGATCAAATGATGGAAATGAAGTAAAACTGTTCTTGCTGCTTGATCCAGATGATGGACTTTCAGATAAGCTCTTGGCACTCATACCAGTCACAATCTTTGGAGATGAATTCGACGATTTCTCATTTACCCCAGCTTTATAATATAATCCGATATCTTGCTCACCATCGAAGTCTTTCATTCTAATCACTTTTCTCTGCTCCATTTCTTGAGCCTCAATCTTTTCGATGAACTTACTGAGCGTTAGATTGCTAAAACCTTTCTTGTTTCTAAGCATCATCAAGTATGTGCCCCAACTCTCATATGGCAACGCATCAGCAAGTTTGTCAATCAATTCTTCATTACTCTTTTCAATACTCAACCTTTTCATATTTGCAAGCAAGTTACAGTATCGTTCAATAATCTCTCGTGTACTCTCATTCTTTAACCCACGAAAAAGATCAAATTCTTTCTTTAGAAGCGACTTCTTGCTTTTAACCATCTCCTCACTTCCCCTAAACTTTGACCGTAAAGCTTTCCAGATCGAGTACGAAGTTCCATTATGCTGTAAAAGAACCATGATATCTTCCTTCACTGCCTGTTGAAGAAGACTAAGCATCATTTTCTCGTCTTTGTACTTTTTACGAGCATCAGCAGTAAGATCTTTGATTGGAACAGGTTCTTCATCATCGTTCAATGGTCGAACATACTTGGTTTCTACACATTCCCAAGCATCAAGATAATTCGCTTGCACCCAATTTTCAAACCGAACTTCCCAACCTTTATATTCTTCGATGTTCATTAGTTTGGGAGGTTTTTGCATCGTTCCTGTTTCGTTTTCTAGCATTGTGGTTTGAACAGCGGTGATTGGTGTACTAGGAGTAGCAAACGCATTATAAAAATCCTCGTCCATTTTCAAATTTTTGAAAAATTCAATTTTCAGACTAAAAAAAACGAACTAGTATGTCAAATGTACACAAAAGTGATCTAAATGTTCAATTTGATCACAACAGCGGTCCAATAGAATCAAATAAGCGGACTGGATGGGTTCAAATAAGCAGCCCAATAAAAGTCCTTTCGAGCGGACTAAAATCTGTTCGTTCGAGCGGTTCCAAAAAGATCCAAATACGCGGTACAGAAAAGTGTTCGATCGAGCGAATCAAGAATTGTTCAAATGAGCGGTTCACAAATTGTTTGGAGCGGACCAAGGTCAACCGACCAAATGAGCGGCCCAAGATTATGTTATATGAGCGGTTCCACCAAGTCCAATAAGCGATCCAGAACAGATCAGAAAAGCGGACGAACTTCGGATACAATTTTGACTCACTTTTTCTTCGAATTTTGACACCAAACTTTCAAGGGTTTGTCTCTATACTATCGCGCACAATCCCTGAGATTTTCAGCAAATTTCGACCGTTGGAAGTGTCTGAATCTGAAAAAGAAAGTGTAGAAGACAGAATTTTTGACGATTTCCAGCTATTCTCTGTAGAACTCCTCCTCCTGAAGCTCTGATACCACTTGTAGGATCGTATCACGACCCGAATGAGTCGATCAGAGGCGTTTTCGTCAATTACAGGTGCGGAAAACAAGTAATCAATGTAGGAATAGCTTGCAATACACTTTAAACTCTTTCTGTATTGATTTGACGGTAAATACACTAAGTTCTCGATCCGGCAGCACTTCGGTACGAGATTCAACCAACTCTTACAAATGAAATCGCTCTTGGGGTATTTATAGTAGTCTGGAACCGCTTATTGGACAGGCCCTAATAAGCGGCCCAATCGTGACACATGAGCGACCCAGCTAGTTGTCATTCGAGCGGTCCAACATATGACCGTTCGAGCGAACCTAAAATCTAATGGACCATATAAGCGATCCAATAACCCTAAATCTATACAATCTTCACAATTTCTAGTATTTCGAGCCCAGATCTAACATTCTAGGATAATGACTCGATACAAGACATAATCAGCAGATGTAGTGCACCAACACTCAGCTGCATCAAACAAAGAGACAGAACTGTGGCACAGAAGATTGGGGCACACAAATCTTAAGACAATCACTGCCATTTCAAAACAGGGTCTGGTAAGGGGTTTACCTCAAAAACTGTTCACCTGTCCTGAGCATTGTGTTTCCTGTTTAAAAGGAAAACAACATAAAAGCTCCTACAAATCCATTGATGAGTCCAAAACAACCAAATGTTTGCAAATGCTTCATATGGATTTGTTTGGCTCAGTAAAAGTCATGAGTCTCAAGAAAAAGAGATATTGTTTGGTTATTGTTGATGACTTCTCTAGGTTTACATGGACTTACTTTTTATACTCAAAAGATGAGACTGTAGGCATACTGCAAGACTTTGTGAAACAGGTTGAAAAGCAGTTTTTCCTTCCAGTAAAAATCTTCAGAAGTGACAATGGCACAGAGTTTAGGAATAAGGAGTTGGATGATTTTTGTGTGTCAAAAGGAATTGTGAGGCAGTACAGCATTCCAAGGACACCAGAACAAAATGGGATTGTTGAAAGAAAGAACAGAACTTTGATTGAGGCTGCCAGAACCATGCTTGCAGATTCAGGTTTGCCATTAACTTTTTGGGCAGAGGCAGTAAACACTGCTTGTTATGTTCAAAACAGAGTTTTAATCAACCCCAGGCTTCAAAAGACTGCTTATGAACTGCTGTATAAAATAAAGCCATTAATCTCATATTTCAAAGTTTTTGGTTGCCCATGTTTCATTTTAAACTTAAAAGATTCTATCTCCAAGTTTGCAGCCAAAATTGATATGGGATACCACCTGGGATACTCAACCACTGCTAAGGCCTACAAAGTGTTTAACACACGGACCAAAGCAGTGGAAGAGACTTTGAATGTAAAGTTCAATGAACTTTCATCAATGAAAATCCCAGCAAATCCTGCAGAATTATTTGATCTTGAAAAATTCACTTTTGAAAATACTGCTGTCAAGACTAACAGTGCAGGTCCATCAGAAAATTCATCACCAGACTATGGGTATGAGATCATCATTCCTCAACAAAAGTCTGCCACAATGGGAAGAGAAGCAGATGTCCAAAACAGTTGTCATAGCTCAACCACTGCTACCTCAACAGTTGTTGACCAAAGTAGCCCCTTAACTCCTGCTTCCACATCATCAACCACAGTTAATAAAAGTCCTCAAACAGTGGATCAAAGTCAGCATGTGTCCACACCTTTACCCCCTATGCCACCACCTTTTTAAGCCACTGCTGGGTCATCAAAGTCACCAGCAGTGGTTAGCTCAGATGATACACATCTGCAGCCCTCACCACTCAATGCCATAGTTCCATACCAAGGAGAGCTCATCTTCTTGAAATCTCATCCACCTGATCAAATTATTGGCAACATCAATGAAGGGTGCTCACAAGAAGTCAATCCCAAAACATTTGTCTTGTTGTTGGTTTTCTATCACTCCATCAGCCAGTCAAGTACCAAGAGACACTAAAAGACAACAGCTGGGTAGAAGCCATGCAAGAGGAGCTCCAACAGTTTAGAAGACAGCAAGTATGGGAGCTTGTTCCATTGCTAGAGGGTGTGAGTCCTATTGGCAAAAAATGGGTCTTCAAAAATAAAACTGATGAAAGGGGTATTGTTGTCAAGAATAAAGCCAGGCTTGTGGTTCAAGGGTTCAGACAAGAAGAGTGGATTGACTATGATGAAACTTTTGCCACTGTTGCAAGACTTGAAGCAATCAGATTATTTCTGCCCTTTGCTGTCAACCACAACATCAAGGTGTATCAAATGGATATCAAATGTGCATTCCTCTTTGGTAAGATTCAAGAAGAGGTTTATGTTTGTCAACCTCTAGGTTTTGAGGATCCATTTAATCCAAATTATGTCTACAAGCTGAATAAAGCTTTGTATGGCCTGAAACAAGCACCAAGGGCCTGGTATGAAACTCTTTCCACGTTTCTACTTTCCATTGGTTTCACCAGAGGCAAAATTGATCAAACACTGCTTTTAAAATGGAGAGGAAAGGATTTGATGATTGTCCAAATTTATGTGGATGGCATAATTTTTGGAAGCACATGTAATAAAATGTGTGAAGAGTTCAGGCAACTCATGACAGCTGAGTTTGAAATGAGTGCAATGGGTGAACTCCAATGCTTTCTTGGTCTCCAAGCAAGACAACTGGAAAATGGCACTTTCATCCATGAAGGAAAATATACCAAAGAACTTTTAAAGAAATTTGATATGGATGATTGTAAGCCATGCAGTACACCCATTGCAACCAATAAATTGGTCATGTCTGATGAAAAGGATGATTTGGTTGATCAGACCCTATATAGAAGCATGATTGGGTCTTTATTGTACCTAACTGCATCTAGACCAGATATCATGTTTGCAACATGTGTCTGTGCAAGATCCCAGTCAGCCCCTAGAAAGTTAAACCTTATAGCTGTAAAAATGATATTCAGATACCTAAAAGGTGCTTCCACACTTGGTATCTGGTATCCAGCTGATGGTAAAATTGAGCTTTCAGGTTTCTCAGATAGTGACTTTGCTGGATGTGACAAGACAAGGAAGTCCACTTCAGGAGGGTGCCAATTCCTAGGCAATTGCTTAGTGTCTTGGCAAAGCAAAAAGCAAGCAGTTGTTTCCACATCCACTGCTGAGGCAGAATATATAGCTGCTGCAAGCTGTACAGCCCAACTGCTCTGGCTTCAAAATCAGTTGCTGGATTTTGGTATCACTGCCTTGAAGACACCACTCATGTTGGACAGCCAGGCAGCAGAAAATATCATCAAAAATCCAGTTTCTCATTCAACCACCAAACACATCGAAATCAGACATCACTTTGTGAGGGATTGCTATGAAAAAGGTTTGATTTCTCTGCATCATGTTCCAACTAAGGATCAGCTGGCAGATGTGCTAACCAAAGCATTAGACACATCCACCTTTGAAAGCTTGATCTCTAGGATTGGCATGCTAAACATGGAATAACAGGCAAAATCTTGTTTTTCTATGAATAATAACATTAAAATGTTTTCAGAAAATCAAAAATCCATCCTTAAAAATAGCTAAAAATGAATTTTTCATTAAAATCCTAAAAGTCTGCCATAACGACTGATGAGTTCAAAAGTCTGCTCTACTTCAAAAGTCTGTCCACTGCTGAAAGTCATTCCCTGTTCTCATATTCCCTTGATAAGCACTGATGTTCAAAGTCAGTGTTGTATCCACTGATATGCTATCCACTGATAGTAAAAATCATCCACTGCCTCCATTACCGTTGCAACCACTGCCTTCACCAGTAGTTTTCACAAAAGTACTGTTCTTCATTTCACCAGGGGATGGCACATGGACAGTACATAGTGGCCAGACCTTTTGTAACCACTGCCACGTCAGCACTCACTTTTCTTCCATAAAACCCCATGCTAAACCCAAACAGGGTTTACTGTCGAATTGAATTCTTAAAAATTCTCTTCTCAAAGCAGTTTCTTCATCCTTCGTCAAATCCCTTCACAAATTTCTTCGATCGTCTTCTTCAAAATGATTAAATCGAAATCCTCTGCAAAATCCTCCAAAGGGGCCTCTCAAAAGGCTAAACCC
Source organism: Helianthus annuus (assembly GCF_002127325.2). Taxonomy (NCBI): domain Eukaryota; kingdom Viridiplantae; phylum Streptophyta; class Magnoliopsida; order Asterales; family Asteraceae; genus Helianthus; species Helianthus annuus. The sequence goes on from NC_035442.2 coordinate 140,234,631, forward strand.
ACAGAAATTCCACACAAACCTTCTCACAATCTTCTGGGTCTTCTCACAAAACCCAGCACCATCGATACCTTTGATTCCATTCTCGATATGATCACTGCGTCAAAGTACAAAACTTTGCTTACAGCAGATGCTCCCATCTACCTGCAAACCCAGAGAGAGTTTTGGAAAAATTGTACCCTTGACAAACAAGGCGAAAATGTCATAGCCATTAACTCTACTCTACAGGGAAAAGCAGTCCAAATAACACAACAATCCATATCAGAGGTCTTTCAGCTCAATGATCAGGAACGTAAAACTTCTTTCCCTAAAAATAAGTTAAAAATTAACTTCATTAAAAGAGGGTATGCAGACACAATGATGAAGAAGGATACCTTACAAAAAGGTTTCTTCCCTCCTGCAACAAGGTTTTTATTCCATACCCTCCTTATGTGTGTTTCAAATAAAACTACTTCTTTTAATGAAATACCATTGAAGGTTCAAAACTTGGGATATGCTATCATACAAGAAGAAAACTTTAACTATTCCAAGGAAATCTTCAATGATTTAGTTAAAAATGTTGAAACAAAATCATTCTTACTGTTTCCAAGAAATTCAGAAGAAAACTTTAACTATTCCAAGTTATTATTTTGAAAAGAAATTCAGTAAGGATGATCTTTCTATAATAAACCAAGGTGAATCTTTCCAAATGCATAGCTTAACTGCTGAAACTTTTACAAGAATGTCAACACCTTGCAAAACACAAGCAGAGGTGCCTGAGCAGAATTTAGCAGCAAACACCGCTCCTCAGGTATCTGCTGCTGAGCCCACTGCTCAAGGTGATCAAGGTAGCAAAACAACTGCCTTGAAACCCACACCTATAATCACCAAAAAGCCACAGAAAAAGAAAACCCGAAAACCTACCAAAAAGGCAACTCTGGAGGATGAGATACCAGAGGAACTGCCTGTGATAAAACAAAAGTCACCAGAAACCACTGCTGCTACTTCCTCATAGCAGTTGGTAAAAATATCTCAAACCATGGCTGAAACTCCTCCTGCTTCTTCTCAAAAAGAACAGGTTGTATAAATAGGGACACCACATCATGATGCTCTGGAAGCACTTGTTTCCATCATCCACAGCCCAATGCCCGGGGCAACTTCTCTTTCTACACCTATCCTCACATCCCCAATTCCACCAAATACAAAAATTTTGTTGGATGCAATTGATTTGAACCAGGCACAAACCAGTCCTTCTCAATCACCTGTTCATGAGAATATGCCTCAACACAACCTGAGGAGGTTACACCCCTTGAGTCACAAGTAACTCTTGGTGGTAATCCAAGTGAAGCAGCCACTACAAGTGTTGAACCCACTGGTTTGCACTTGGACAGTGGTTACATCAATAAGACTTCCTTGGAGGCAATTCCTTCTATAACACCTCTGATATCTGCTAGTGAGTTTGTTTAACCACTGGTTCCATCAAAAGATTATCAAGTGTTGAAGGAAGAAGACCCCAGTACCAAGAAAAAAGGGCATCAGTTGTTGATGTTTGGAGTACACTCCCTACCTCAACCTCTGATAAAACCACTGCTAGTGGGAAATCAGATAATCCCATTAATTTGGGTGATGGCTTAAAGGACCAGGAATTGATGGCAAGAGTGGAAAAACTGGATACCTCTGTTGCAGAAATCAAAGAAATGCTGCATGAGTTGTTGACAGTTCAAATGGTACAACCCACTGCTATTCCACCTCAAGCACCTGCTCCACCACCAGCAAATGCTACAAATGAGCTATGGAACCTTTTTCAACCTTTTCTCCAACAACAACAAAAGATGGCTGATCAGCAACATGAAAAACATGTTCAAGAGCTGAGAAACACAATGGAGTCTAGGTTCAAGAACACACAAGCAGACATCAAGGCTATAAAGGCCCATCTGTTAACAACCACTAGCACTGCTCCTCCAACAGTTCTTTTTATTGATGAACTTCCCCCAGATAATGCCAAAAAGGGGGAGAAAATTCAGGAGTGGAGGAAGAAAGGGATTGATAATGGCCTGTATATTGAGCCAGAAAAGGATGCTATGCTAAGGAAAATTCCCTTGCTAGATGGTAGCAAGAAGGTTGATGTTACCCAGAATGCACTTAATAAAGGTGTAATAAGTGTAAAAAGAGATAGAGCGGCAAAGGATATATCAAGGTGGAATGAAGAAAAAAGAGCTTACATGGAGCTGAATGAGCAGGGTTGTTCTGGGCTAAAGGATGTTCAAAATCCTGTGCCAAAAAGAAATCTTACTAGAAAAGTAAGGAAACCCAAGTCCACACCATCCAGACTCACTAAGCATTCTTCAAAACCACTATCCAAAAGCCACCAACATCAAACCTCCACCCAAATAGCTGTTGTAACTCCTGCTGTATCAACATCTGCTAGTACTTCAGTTGTTTCAACATCTGTTATCACTTCAACACACACTACTTCAACACACACCACTACCACTGCCTTACCACCACCACCATCACCACTTAAAACAACATGTCTACCATCACCTCCTGCCAAACAGCAGAAGACAACAGATGTTACAACATCTGCGGTAATGACAACAGTGGTTGAAACACCAGTTGTTTTAACAATTGTTAGTCAATCACAAACCACTGCCACTCAAATTACCACCACTGTTCCACCCAAAACATCATCTGCCTCTCCTACAATAAAAAGGAGAAGGATTATCATTCCAGATGATGATTCTCCATCACCACCACCAACATCCTCAAAACCTCTATCACTTGTTACAATTCCAAAACCCATTCCTCTCTCTTCAGCTCAAATTCAAAAGCCATTACCTCCTGTAGGTGTTTTATTTCCTTTGGAACTCATAGCAGTTAGAGAAGAAATCAAATCTTTCTATTATGAGGATGACCCTGCTAAAAGGAGTTTGCCATCAGTTGAAGGATATCCTAGGCCAAACAATATTGAAGAATATTTGAAAATCAAGGCCAAGCAAGCAGAGGATATCTCAAACAAAAATAAACAAGGGAAATCTGATAGAGAATTTCAACAAAACTATCAGCTTCTACTCACACAGGTCAGATCTATGGAGCAATTTGCCAAAAATGTATGTCAGCAAATTTCAGAAAGGGCAGATGAGTCCTTGAGAAAAGACTACATTGATAACATCATGACCTACAAGAAATACAAAGGGGAGAAACACATGTACAAAAACTGGACCATTCCTGAACTTGAAGGTGAGGCAGCCAGGATTCAAGAAATGATTAAAAATAAGGTCAAGCAGACTCCTCCTGAAAAATTCAAATAGTTTGAATCTGACAAAGCTTTAGAGTTGAAGAGAATGAAAGAGGAGCTGATAGCAGCTGATTATGGGTCAAAGAATTCTGTGACAAAGTGGGGAGAAGTTAGGGTCAGGGCTACCTACAAAAAGTTGGAGGAACTTAGGAAGAAAGATCCAACAGTTCCACAAAAGCCTGACTACTCCAAAGCAGAGGTCTCAAAAAGACCACCAAAGCTGCAAGTCAAAAGAACCACTGCTCCAGCTGGTGCTGCCATCTACAAAAGAAGAGTCAAAACCAGTTGGGTACTGAAACAATTCAAGATCTAATTGCTGGTGATGACCTTGTAAAAGAGGGCATTAGGTTAATGATGAAAGAAGATTCTGAATTGGAATAATCTGCAAGTACTGCTCAGCCAGTCATGAATAGGCCTGCATCACCAAATACCTCATCCAATAAAAATCTCCCAAGAAACCCACCAGGCTCAAAAGTACTAAAGTGGAAAACTGATAAACAGACCCACGTACTGACAGTGTTCATGTCTAGTGGAGAAGTGAAGAAATTAACAAGGGAACAAGCTCTTGGCCAGAGTCTTGAAGATTTGCAGGATCTCCTTGATGGAGATCTACCAATAATGGAGAGTTTTGTCATTATCTGTTCCAGGGGGAGATTGTTGGGATTGAACCCTGCCAAAGGAACAGATAATTAAAGCCAAAACTGGATCAGAGCGGTGGATCCAGAATAAGCAGATGTTATGTATGCAAGTCTCTCCCCTTGAAAGTGGTTTTAACATCTGCTGACCTCCTATCCACTGATCATACAAACTGCTGACTTATAACTGCTGATCAAGTCAAAGACTGATGAAGAACTAAAGCTCTGCTGCCCAATCTACTGCCTTGTTTCAAGCACTGCTGATCATAACAAGTACTGCTCTTCACCATCTTCTTCCTGCACGAACAAATTACTGAGCTCGAGCTGAGGGGGAGTTTGTAAGCATACATGCAAGTGTAATCAAAGTTTGAAATAAATTTAAGCATTTGATTCTCTTTTGAAAATGTATGTTTGAAAACATTTCTCCTGTTTGATTGTGAAAAGTTCGCTTCCATTTAATTTCCGCTGCACTACTCTTCCATTGTTCATCTTAATTCAAACACAAATCACAATCAATCCAAACTCAGATCCTAACAGTGTCTAACCCAGCGAGTTGACGATTGACTCGTTTAATCCATTTATATAATTTTTTAGTTTATTAAAATTTTGTTTATATGTCTTCATATTTAAATTGGTTGTGTATTTTATGCCATGATTATAACTTAAAATAGAAATTGACATAAGATTTATAAATAAAATGTAACTAGTGGATTACCCGCGCTATGCAACATGAAGTAAATATGGTATCCATTTGGTTCCTTATGGTACCAACACTTCTATAGCAACCAAAAGGGGAAACGAAAAAATATAAAGTCGTGATATGCCTATAATAATATCAATATGTGTTCTACATCGATCGAAACAATAAAAACGAATATCAATACTGGTTTTAACAATACCGATACTGCTACCGACGTTCGCCTGGTAACAAACTAGTTCGTTTCGTTACCGGTACCATATCGGCAATCGGTATAGTTTACGTCACAAAATATACACTATTCTGAACACAATTTATATGATAAAATGTTTGGTTACAATAGTTTTTTATACAAAAGTTGTCTCATATATAACCCTAAAAATAAAGTTATGTAACCTTAAAAATAAAGTCGTGTTTTACATCGATATGATATGCTGATACTTGCATTGTTTAGCAGTCACGATACCGGTACTACATCAACACTCGATATAACCTAAGATAAAAAAAAAATGTTTTACATTTTACATGACCCTAGTTTCAACAAAATTTATGCAAGAACATCGAGAAATAATAAATATAGCTACGTATTTAGTTTTTCTTAGAAAAACTAACGAACACCTTATAAGAGAAAAAGTTGAATAACTTTAAATTTTATATGATATATCGAGTCAAACTCGAGCTAGCCTTGGCATGACTCAACAATTAAGTATCGTATTTTTCGCTATATCACTAAGACACCTCTATAGATTTATTAGTAATACCTCATAAAAGTTTGGTTAGCATGAAACTAGTCTTTTTATACAAAGTGTGAAGATACGAAGGCAATAACAACTTGTACAGAAACCAGAAGTTTTGCTGAAGGAAGTGTGAAGATATATTGTCAATCTACATCAACAATTGATTTCTACAACGTCGTGCACCAACAATATTTATTTATCCTTTTAATTTCTAATATCTTGCCAATGTAAAAGTAGCTCACTTCGTAAAGACTTTTGCCTCTTAAGGGGAGGTTTTGAGTTTAATCCCAAGTAAAGAGTAGATTAAGATTTATTTGTTGTAATTTAGAAGTATATAAGGCCTTGGTCAAAAATTAATGAAGAAACTTTGTGATCAAATCAATTTGTGAGGTAGTGTGCTTTTCGGGATAACAATGATAATCTGGTGAAATAATAATGTAAGTATTGAAGATTATGCTAGACAATACGCATGATGTTTATGAGGAAAGCCCTTGATCAGTTGTGATCCAACATAAAACCTCGGGAGCCGACTACTCGTTGTGCTACCTCAGTTTTTCTTATTAAACTAACAAATACGAATACAATAAGCTAAAAGAGATTGAAAGCTATGTGTTAAAAGTGTTGCGAGAGTTAGTGTGTTGTGTGTTTGGCCTATTGATCCATTCATCTTAAATACAATGGATAAAATAACAAACAATGTGATATTTCTAGAATAACAATAACTTCCTCATTGTGACCGGTATGGAGTCCTTAAATCATTCTTCCACATGTTGTATAACTCAATTAGCGACTTTTATGGTTATGACTTCGTCAACTAATCAGTCCCTGTGAATTGAAATAAAAATTGCAACCGTTAGTAACTATATACATGATATCCAGATCATCAAAGATTCAGGATCCCGGATACGTATAATATCTCTAGCCAATCATTATCCTCGATCTATATAGATAAAGAATATAATATCAATAGAAGTCAGATAACAAGAAAAAGAGGACCAATTGTAAAGATATGAAAAACCACTTTTACTACCCATAACACGTACAATAGCTTTCTTTGTTATCTTACCCTTTTCACCTCTTGCAAAGGAAACTTATCCTCCATTAAAGAATTAAATATCATGCAATTGGGATATGTCTACTGCCATGTGACTGGAACAACCACTATCAATGTACCAAAGTCTAATAATATTCCTCCATAGTTGTTCCTGCACGTGTTGAGAGATCAGTTAGATTTTGGAACCCCGCCCATAGTAGTCCTGGGATTCCCAACTCATTAGTATACGTTACTTGCTGGAAAACCATATCTTGATTATTTTCAACAATAAATGATGGAGATGATTGAGCAGTTTGTGCTTCAGGTTTCCATTCTTATTTCAGTTTTACAAATGTTCTTATGGGTTTTTCAAAAACTTTTGGTTTTTCTTTTGGTGGAAACCATTTTGGCTGATTAAATCATTGTTTTTCTGTTTATTTTGATTCCTATTGGCATCGGAAGGCTTAACCTTCGGATTCATACTTCTCATGCCCTCGTCTTTAATCAGCATGCTTCGGCTCTCCTTGCTGATATTGTTTAACATAGTTAGTACATGAGTAAGAACATGTTTTATTTGTTATTTTTGAAGTTTCAACCTGTTTCTTGAAAGTATACTTCGGTGCAACATACTTGTCAGTTTTACCATTTCGCAATGGTTTAACAAAAGACTTTTCCATTATCACACAAGCATTATTTTTCAAACAAACATCATTTTTCAAAGTTGTATTTTAATAAACTAATGTCAGAACATGTAGTCACAAGCGAATAAATGCTCTTAAAAATAGAGTTCAAACCAGCAAAGTCAAAATTTAAACAAGTAGCTGAAACAGAAACAAAAATTGTTTTTAGTTTTAATTCAGAATATGCATTAAAATTGTTAAGTTTGCCATCCTCTAAGTCTCAATCCTCTAAGGTCACTTTTTCTACACAAGAAGTAGAAGCATTAGAATCATTCACACATTAAATTGGATTAATTTCTTTTATAGTCCCCCCTCCATAGTTGTTTCAACTTCAACATGATTCCCAAACATAGAATAATCTAAGTCTGCCTCATCTTCTTCAGAAGGAGGCATGCGTGTATAACTATCACTGAATGATGGACAAACTTTTATATACCCATCCTGTGGTTTCTTACTTCCTTTGATATGTATATCAACAATATTTTTTGGTAATGTACTTGACACCTCAAATTTATTAGATGTAAATCCAGCGGTTTCAAACTTAGCCTTAGGTTTGTGGCGCCCAGTTTTCACATTCGATAAATAATATAAACATCATACAAACTTTTTTTTTTACAAAAATTGGGCATGACCCATTCGTAATATAGACGATTCCCTGCTTTTATCAACAACATTCGAAATTATGTTCTAAGACACTTTTCAAAAGATACAAAATTATGACCATACAAGTTTCATCAAAAGCATTTTGTCCAAACTACCCAAAGTAAGATTTAAAACTTCAAACTACTACGATCATCCTAGACATAATATTAACATTTACATTACAAAAATGATTTTGACCCATTACAAAAGATAACTTGAACCGGAAGTGCATAAAGGGTAATATAGTGTGTTCGGTCCGAGCTCGCCGACATCAGGCATGAGATTTACCTATCATACACAACATCAAAACATTCGTTAATTCATAATACCAAAAAAAAAATCCGTAACATTCATTACATACTCCTAATCGACCCATTAGCAATTTACCATTTTGTTGACAATTCTTTTTTGAACCATTCTTCCCTTTCGACATTATTTCCGTTAACTTTCTTTCATTCCAACATCTCGATAACATTCATACATACATCCCATTCGACCCATTAGTAATGAGCCCATACTCAAACATCGTCGCTATTTGTCATACATGTCCTAATCAACCCGTTTACAACGGGTCAATTTTATCATACATACTTGACACAATTTTATCATTTTTGACCCGTTTACAACAAGTCATTAATTAACCATTTCACATCCTACTTTCCAAACGATCTAGACCCACTTGAGTGGTCATTATACATCCGATACTATTGTGCTACTTATCCGTTTTCCAACATACAACACATCAAAATTTTACCATGAACGAACATACAACTCAACACTAAGATTTAGTTACTAAACTATCATCCGTAGAACTACATAAAAGGAGAATTAAGTTCATATGAAGTTACCGTGATCTTGCAATGCTTGCGACTTCAAGTTACTCGTGCCTTCTTCTTTCTTTGTGCCTATACATTATAACTTCATACTTTTAGCTTTCATAAACATTACTTCACGTATACATTTGATTTATTCATCATGATTTAACATAGTTACACATACATCTATTTTCATTTACATCACCATTAAATCAAGAATTCATGTCAAATTTCAACTAAATCATTCTTAGGCATTTCATCGAACACATTGCGTGCGTACTAACTATGAAGCATGATGTACAAGTAGTTATAACATATCCATCCTAATTCATCAACGGTTAAATCTAGTCTTTCACAATCAATACCATACCATACTACATATGATTTATATCAAAATTACCAATCTAAGACACCTTCTATCACATAATTTAACATCAACATCACAAAATTCATCCATAAACTTCACTAACTTCATTATCTTACAATTACAAGTGGGTTTTACCCCAAACTATTAATATAGTCAAATTTAAGCGTAATTCAACCTCTATAAATTCATATCACACAGCAATCATGTTATATCATGTACATAATTCACGGATTACACATAACCCGATTCATCAAACATTACCAAATCATGAAATTAGACTTAGTAGATGTCAAGAACACTTAAATAATCGAAGTTCCTGGCTCGTGCATTCGATTAACCTCCATTTTCCCTTTCAATTTGATGGATTTAGGATGTTAGGGTTTAGGTTTCTTCTGGCTCTCTCACCCTCTCTCGTTCTTACACACTGGCCTTTTTTTGTTTTATTAATTTTCATTACACATTTACACTTTTAGTCCCTTGTCTTTTAATACATGTCATGTTCTTTCTTTTCACATTAACTAGATTACCTTTCCTTTTGTTAATTTAGTTACATACATATATTTTAAACTTACTATCATTTTCTTACGGTACCGTTTAATAGTTACCGTTTTTCTGTTATTTAGCATCACAAATATAATATTATTTTATAACATACGAAATTTGGGGTGTTACAAGTCTACCCCCCTTAAGAAAGGTTTCGTCCCCGAAACCTGAATACGGACCAAATAATTCTGGGTAGTGCTTTCACATTTCATCCTCCGCTTCCCATGTAAGATCTGATCCTTTTCGATGTTGCCATTGGACCAACACTTGTCGAACGGATTTGTTGCGGAATTGTTTCACTTTAAAATCTTTTATTGCGACGGGCTTTTCAACATAATTTAACTTCTCATCCACTTCAATATCATCCAGAGGCACGTATGCCGTCTCATCCGCGAGGCCCTTTCGCAATTGCGACACATGAAAAGTGTTATGAATTCCATCCAACGTGGGTGGTAATTCTAACTGGTACGCTACCGACCCAACCCGAGCGAGTATTTTGAACGGTCCGATGTATCGAGGACCTAACTTCCCGCGTTTACGAAAACGAATTATCCCTTTCCATGTAGAGACTTTTAGCAACACGTAATCGCCCGCTTGAAACTCAATTGGTCGCCTTCGCCGATCAGCATAAGACTTTTGTCTGTCTTACGCCGCCTTTATCCTTGATCTAACCATGTCAATCTTTTCATTCGTTTCGGCTACTACATCCTTTGAAGCGAGTTCTCGCTGACCCACTTCCCCCCAACAAACCGGGGTTCTACATTTCCTTCCATAGAGCATTTTGTAAGGGGCCATTTTTATACAGTTATGATAACTATTGTTATATGAAAATTCTACCAAGGGTAGATGATCATCCCAGTTTCCCCCAATATCCAAAACACACGCCCTTAGCATATCAACTAATGTTTGGATAGTTCTTTTGGATGAGCTATAAACAAGTTCATTATGCCAAAATGTTCTTATTATGTTACCAAGTGAGTAGGTGATCCATATTACATGCACATTATGGTTTAAAACCCATTTATGCATAAAAGGGCATAATTGGTATTTTTATGACATAATTCAAGAACTTGCATAAAACTCGACAAACGATTATGATCAGGTAGTATAACCACAAAGGGTTATCCTACACATAAATATGATCATAATGCAACTTAGAATCAGTAGCTAAGTTTGCTAAATCGAGTCAGAATCGAAAGTCAAAGCAGAAGTCAAACTGCTTAACTCTCAGTCGCGAACCAATATATAAACTGGAAATGACGGACTGAACATGTTTATACACGTTCTAATATTAATTACCAACTGATATGATGTCAAAATCATGTGTTTAAATATTTACAAGTTCATTTTATAAGTTATCCGAAAACTGCGTTTTTGTCTTTTTATTAAACATAACTTTGACCCGTCATTTGACCAACTTAACGTGATTACCAGGAGGTTCCCTTTTAGGGGATTAACACCTACCTTATTACAAACACGTAGCCATGTTCGATTCAAATAATGGCTGGACCATAATGGTCTTAACCGAAAGTCAAAGAAAAAGTCAATTTGCTTGATTTTCGGCTAAATACTAGCCTATAAAATGAGAAGAGCAGGGATGGAACTATAACAACCCTCCAAAATTATTCCGACACCCCTAATATATTTAAAGTGCCCCTATACTCCTTAAAATACACCCCGTATATCAGATTTGGCCCTAAATACCTTTAAATTCATAAAAATAAAATAAAAACCATTTTTATTGGTTCCTGGTGGGCCGCGAAGACCCTTGAGGGCTCTTACGCGGGCCAAGACAGCTCAAGACCCGAGCGCACCCCCTGCTGCCACGTGTCAGGTGTTGTGTCGAGGCTAGTTGTCCGTTTCAGCAACCCTAGGGCCTACATACCCTAGCTCACGGGCCGCGAAGGCTTTGTCTTTGGCTTACGCAGGCCGCGAGGAAGACCAATTCAGGCCCTATAAATTGAGTCGATCGGCCTTCAGTTTTCGATGTTCAAAAACGAAAGTCTCTATCTAATTCTATAGTGTAGAAGCTATATTCGGGCATAATACCCCCTAAAATAACGAAGTTCTGCCTCGCTGTAAGTATCATAACCCCCGGTTACGTATTAGATACGTTGCCCAATTGATTTAAGATTCCGTAACGGCTGTCGAGGTTCTTCCCGACGTAGTCGTTGGAATTCTGTCTCGGGGAGGGTATTACTAATGTAAATATTGAGTTATTATACTAACGCGTGTGCGTTGTGTAATTAATAGATAATCACCAGGAAATCACAAAGGAAAACCCTAAGATAACACTGTGAGTAATCTCATTTTTGTAAACTATTTTTACAAAACCTTAAATATTTTACAACGTAATTAGCAGTGATTAAGTCTTTGTAATTCTTCAATTACTGTCGGTACGTTGGGGTTTTGTATACAAAATGTGGAACACGTTACCATTGGACAAAGAGTTAGCCAATGTGTAATATGACCCACCAGTCAGGATTGATAGTACTGAATGAGTAATTGTGTAGATATAAACATTGTAATCGCTCTCAATACTGTAAATTGATAAAACTCTTCTTGATTAAACTGGGATTCACTAACCAGTATTTTCCACTGACAAAATGTTTTTAAACGCGTTTCAGGTAACAAAATGTGAAAGCCAAATAGAAGCCAGCTAGACAGCACTGAAGGCTTGGAAAAGTGGCTATAAAAGTTACCTAAATAAAGAAGATGTTTTATTTCAATAAAATAGGGTTTATCACTATAAATCAGTTTGTAATGAAAATTCGGGTTTTATCCCAACATATTTATTAATATAGAATGTGGTGTTTTACTCTGATAAAATATTTCCTAATTAGGGTCCTGATGTAAATTCCACTGCCAAATAATGATAAACACCGATACCATTGAAACTGGCCGCGGCCGCCCGTTCTCGGGTAGTTAGGGGACGGGGGTTGCGACAGAAGGTGGTATCAGAGCTAAGCCACTGATTCTGCCACAGAAGTGTTCTGTTGACACCAAAATATTATTCAATATGTTAGGAAATAATTTACATGGATACGTGAATATCTGTATATTATTGTTTTGTGTTATTTGACTATTTGTTAGTTTACAGTATGAGCGACCAAGGAGCTTCAGATGCTTACCGTCAGTTGTCCAGCTCACCTAGGGACGAAGGCACCTCTTCACAGCCTACCCTCTCAGGGTATTCAGCTGACAATGAAGATGGGATTTTCGTGTTCAAGGCACAATCTGAAGAGCCATCCCTCCTAAGAAAAAAGGATGGTTCAGTAGAGGAGCTCATGAACGTAGAATGAGGATGAAAAAGTTACAGCAACAGCAAGCTTTAGCAGCCGCTAAGAGAGAAACGAATGCTCACACACAGGATATGCTCAATTGGAGTCTAGCCAACTTTCATATCTTAGCAACCACAGTCGCCGATCCAAATCTAGAACAACTCATAGCACCCCAGCCGTTACTATTGTTTCCCACACAACCAATCGAAATTGAAGCCAACCCAGAAAACCAAATCCCAACACCTGCTTTTGACCCAGCTGAAATACCTAGAATACCAGCACCCCATCCCTCAGACCTAGACTATGACCCATGGTTTGACGACCATAGGGATTACCAACAACGCTACTCAATACCAGAGGAACCCATGCCAAACCTAGCAGCTTACCCAGACCTGGACCCTCTAGATCCCTATTATGATAATGACCAATACATCAGGGAAATTCTAGAGAACCCTTACCCTTACGAAAAACCCATGCCCCAGTTCCCAAACCCAATACCAGCACCTGCACCACCCATGAGCACTGAAAATGTGCAAGAACTCCCAACCTTTGGTGAGGAGATTTTAGAAGGAAGTGAGAGGATGAGACAGATAGGGGAACGACTCGTCTGGAAATATGACGAGCGTAATATGGACTTTTGGATGAACCCCTATCAGTAGTAGTAGTAGTAGTACTAATAATAATAGTAATATATAATATGTTTGTATGTCTGAATATATATATATATAGCTACGGATGCATACTAGTATTGTACTTTTAAATTTCAGTTCCAGTTTGTACTAGACGCATAATATATAAAATAGAGTAAAAGGTCGCAATGTTCGACGATTTTGATCAATATGCTTGTTGTATGATTGCTTACGTTAAATATTATCTTGTGATATTAATACATGGTAAATGTTTAAAATTCAGATGGACAACGAAGTGAACCAGGAAAACCAGAATAACAATAATAATGGAAACTAAGTGGATAACAGTGCCATCCAACACATAGTGGCACAAGTAATTATAGACGCAATGCCATATATTAACAAAACGGTTAAGGAAGCGGATAATAAAAGTAATAATGGCAGTAAACGACCTACTGAACCTGAACACAGCGTAAACAATGGACTAATATTTCAAGTGCCCATTCCCAAAAGAAGAAGAACCATGTCTTATGGTTGTTCTTATAAAGAATTCTGGTCTTGTAAACCAGTAGAATTCTTGGGCAATGAAGGACCCATTGCAGCTTTACGCTGGATAGAAAAGACTGAGGCAGTCTTGAAAATAAGCAAGTGCGCAGAAGACGATAAGATAATGTTTGCTTCCAATCTATTTAATAACTCAGCTTTAGAATGGCACACTACAAAAAAAAAATGTCATATAATGGCATACATTTTTAGTGGCATTTAGGTTTTGTGCCACTAGTTTAGGTTTTTAGTGGCACTTTATACATGCCATATTTGTTCCACACACACTTTTAGTGGCATTTGGGTTTTATGCCACTAACTTTGATTTTTAGTGTCATTTTGTGTATGCCATATTTGCTTGACACGGGCTATTAGCAACATTAGCTTTTTGCCACTAATTCGCGCTTTCATTCTCACCCTAAACTTTCCCTCGTTATGTCGCTACTAATTAGGGGTGCAAACGAGCCGAGTTAAGCCCGCTCTCGAGCTTATTTAACTTATGAAAGTTCGAGCTCAGCTATGTTCATGCTTTGTGTCTAAGGCTCGAGTTAGGCTCGTAGGTAGTTTTTCAGGCTTGGAATCAGTTAGATTGTTATTTGTCAATTAAGTTATTTTAATTATATTTATATTTTATATAAATTTTCATCTAACATAGGTGTGTGTATATATATAATATAATTAGTCATTTTTCTTAATTTTATAAATAGTAAGTATTAGTAATTTATTATTTAAATATATGTATGTAAGATGTTAATTAAAAAAAGTGTACACATTATGGGATCGTTTAGGCTTGCGAGTCACTCGAACTCGACAGGTTAAGCTCGGGTTTGCGGCTCATTAATTTTTTTTCTTTTTTTATTACAAATCAAACTAGAGTAGCTAAACTCGTTTACACCCATTTAATCCTTGAAATTTATTAAAACTCAAAAGGTTCATATTTACCTCTAAAATTTTCTAAAAATTTATATTTTCCCTCCATCCTTGAAACACAAAAAAATCCCTCTTTTATTTTCCCTCTCACTCTCACATCACTTATTCGATTGGATCACAAAAGGGGGTTTCTTCACACGTTTAGCATCTTCAAATCTCCAAAACTAAATCATCCTCATGGATTTCTTCAATAATATTTGGTTTAATCTGGTCAATTTATAGGTAAACTGATTTCTTTTCCCCATATTTATTCATTCATCTCATCTTATTTTAATTGTGTGACATGAATTCGCCATGGAGATCGGTTCAAACTTCTTTGTTTTTTTTTTCTGTTATTAGTTGTTTTTGCAACAAAGATCGGTCTCTCTCATCAATGCTTGGCTATTGTGGTGAATTTTGAGACCAATTTTCCTTAATTCTGGCAATAATTAGGGTTTCGTTTAATTTATGTTTTTTGATTTTCTAGTTCTGAAATCCATCTGTGCATCTTGTTTTGTTTGTTAAACTGTACGTGATGATAATTTTATGGGCTTTAACATTTGTTCTTCAAATACGAACTTAAATAATTGAGAGAACTGCAACAACCGATCAAAATGCACAATTTGAATTATATATGCTGACAAATTCACAAACTTTTCTATTGAAGTGTTTCATAATTTTTTTGAAGGTTACAGAAGACTGGAACAGTCATGTTCATTTTCTATCTGGGTCTTGTTTGTTTGTTTGTTTGTTCGGGTTCAACCTAGATCCTGTATATTGCATATTACGGTTTGATCTTGATGTTTAGAAGACAAAGATTATATTTGCCCATTTGTAGCCGATATTGTGTTGTATTTCAGATTTTTAATTTACACCATATCCTTGCATCCTAGTTTACATAAAAGTTTATTTAATTTGTAAATTGCCATTAAATTTTCTACAGAAATTCGTATTAGTGGAGGTGGGTCGGTTGTTGGATTCTATTCCGGTGGCGGACTATACCTGGATTTGTTGTGAATAGGTATTTTGGAGATGGAGATGTTTCCGTATTTAAGATGGTTGCTTCAGTTTGGAGGGTTTAAGGACCGGTTGCTTGCTGATGATCTTTTCTTGGCTTAAGTTTCTATTGAATGCGGTGTTGGTATGTTCACCAAGGTATCTTCTTCCTTTGACCTAATGATTTTATATTTTCTTGAATTTTTAATAAAAATTAGATGTCATTTTATAGTATTTTAACTCAACTTTGTTTTCTTGTTCAATCTGCATTAGGAACATTCTGATTGAAAAAGATAACTTTATTAATTGTTTCGAGAATAACTCAATTTTAGGGTGTTTTTAGGTATTTTGTCTAGTAATTTGAGTAAAACTAGTTTTGGTTTTCATCGTTATAGACAGAGTCATTGGTGTTATCTATTCTGGATAAAGATGCTCAGTTAGTTTGCATAATTTGCGCATTACATATTTTTTCCATCAGTCGTAAATTCTCTATCGCAAAATAAGTTGTACTTTTTTTCATTTTTTTACATTTTCAATTTATATAATCTCATTCGCCACTATTTGAGCTTATACGATCTATAGCAGATTACTACTGATCTCTATTAGTTTATTGCCGTATAGTTGTAATAGAAACTCTCAGTAGCTAGCTGAAATTTGTCCTCGAGTACTTCATCATCGTATACACTAGCTGATATATAGCATGATGCAATAAGGTAAAGTGACATAGATGTTTTGTAATTTACCGTTTAGATATAAAAATGCTATTCAACATAGCTCTTGCTATGCGTATGTATTGGAGGGGTTTTGTCAGTAAATTTGCTATTCAAAATTGGTCTTTTGTTTGATAAATGGATTACGGTCTTGAATTAGTAGTTCTGTTGTGCTTGAACTGAATTGGGATTGCTATTCTAGGGATAGGTAGCTATTGATTATGATCCATTATATATTAAATGAGAGTTTATGTGTCTAATTCTCCATGAAGATGAAGCCAATACTAAAAAAGACACGTACACTGAACATTCTTTCTTGTAGCTAAGGCTAGCAATTCTCATTGGCTGATGCTGTCTATTTCGTATTTCATAGTCCATATAACAAGGTTATCTATTCAACAGTATTATTGTATTATTTGCCTTCTAGATCCTCTGGAATTTTCCAAAAAGAAAAGTAGTGACACTTCAACTTTTATTTGAATTTATGCAGGTTGTACAAAAGAGCTTTGCTCGCTTGGTGTTTGATGACGTTGCTAGAAATGCTAGGTGATGACCAGATTTGGTATATTGTTACTGTTTTTCAAATAACTTTCATTTACACTGTTACTCATTTGTCAAACAAACGGTTGTCTGTAATTCTCAGCTCTGTTGATGAATCTACCAAACAGAAGTGAGGGCATTTTACGTCTTTAAAAGGTGACGAGAGCTACCAAAGCCGTGATCTTGAAAAGGTACCTTCATTTTTTGATTACATTAGAAACTGTGTATTGCATATCGTTTACTTCATGGAGTGGTTTAGCATAACCGATTGAAACAAAGGTACCAACAGCCGCTGCATTACTTCACCAACATTCGCGTAATAGAGTGGGACCGAATGAGAAGTGATGAAGCCAGTAAGGATTATTTAGTTGCTGATAGATGGCAGAGTTAACATTTAAAGCCTGAGAGGAATTGAGATAACAAGGTGCATGGCCTGCTTGGAGCTATGTTTTTTTATATGAAAAAACGTTTTGACTTGTCTTGTAAACCTTTGAAATATGCTTTAACATTTGTTTGGTAACATTTGGAATATGTTTCGGATTGAACTTATGATTGATGTTATAATATTATGATTTCTACATTTTACAATTATGTATTTATTTTATATTGTAGATAATTGATTTTAACTAATCAAATTAATATTATAAACGCTTGTAGTGACATTTAATTTGATGTATAATAAACTAGAAACAATTTTAACCAACACAAAATTTGCGCCACTAATTATGTTGTGGTAAAAAGAAGTGTCACTAAAACCAGTATGGATATGTAACTCTGATAACCTTTTAAAGGCACAAAAGTTGTGCCACAATAGTTATTTTTTATATTGTGGCAAAAAAAATGCCACTAAAAGCCTAATAACTTTGTGCGGCATATTGAAAATATGCCACTAAAAGGCTATAGCGTCAGCGCTTCTAGTGGCACTTTTTTTGTGTGCCGCCCATTCATGTTTGGGTCTTTAGTGGCACTTTTTTGATTTTTGGTGGCATATTTTGTATGTCACTAAATGGCATTTTTTTTGTAGTGGGTGGAACACTATCCTCCAATCTATGGAAAGTGACAGGGTTTATAATATGGAATGGGAGGAATTTAAGTACATGGTGGAAAGGAAATTCTGCCCTCCCAATGAAAAAGAACAGATAGCGAATAAGTTCTTAAACCTTAGAATGACTGGAGTGTATAGTAAAGGTTAAACTACTACATTCTTTTAATATGCTAGAATATGCCAACACGTGCATCCCCGAACCAGTATTAATCTCCCGTTACAGACGGGGATTAATTAGTGAAATTAGGCATGTAGTCAAGGCGGCTAGACCTCAAACTATAGAAAAAGTTGCAGAACTAGCAAACACCTTGACTGATGAGTTAGTACGTACACAAGATGAGAACCAGAGGAGAAACCTAGCTCAGAAACTTACCCAAGAATTTCGTTATGGAAATTCCAATCTTGGGAAAAGTGTAGATTCTACTTCTGCTCCTTACTGCAAATATTGCAAAAGAAAGCATTCTGAAAGATGCTCTATATATTGCAATTTTTGCAAAATATATGGACACAAGGAAGAAGACTGCAGGAAGAAACCTAACAACAGGATATGCTACAATTGTGGAGAACAAGGTCATATCAAGCCGAACTGTCCAAAGCTAGCTCCGGCCACAAACAACAAGACTACTAAAAATGCTAGAGCATTTGTTCTGACTGTATAAGAAGCAAAGATGATCCCGGATGTGATCGCCGGTACATTTTTAGTTAATGATGTTTTTTGCTAAAGTATTATTTGACTCTGGTGCGAATCAAAATTTTATTAATACTTCATTTTGCAAACTTCTCAATCAACCATTAACTAAACTCCCACAAGAATGTCTAGTAGAAACAACAAATTGGGAAACCATTAAGATTTCTAAAATCTTGCAGGGAACAAGAATAGAATTTTTAAATCAAAAGTTTATTGCAAACCTTTATCCAATGAATCTGGCAGGATTTGATGTTGTATTAGGAATGGATTGGTTAATAGCCAATAAAGCCAATATTCTATGTGATCAAAAGTCAATTCAAGTAAATTATCCAAGGGTGAAAATATCATAATTAAAGGAGATAAGCCGTCTAGATCCACAAAATTCATCTCTGTGATGAAAACGGCCAGTTATGTAAGAAAAAGGTCATTAGTGTATTTGATTTCCATAATCATTAACACTAAAGGAAAAGAACTGAAAGATATTCCAGTAGTATCTCAGTTTTCAGATGTGTTTCTAGAAGAATTACCAGGACTACCGCCAGACAGGGAAGTTGAATTCAGAATCCATCTTCTACCAGGGACAACACCAATCACCAAAGCCCCTTACCGGTTGGCACCAGCAGAAATGCACGAGTTAAAGAAGCAGTTAGACGAACTATTGGAAAAAGGATTTATACAGCCAAGTTCATCACCATGGGGAGCGCCAATCATATTCGTTAAAAAGAAAGACGGGTTAATGCGTATGTGCATTGATTACAGGGAATTGAACAAGGTCACGATTCAATTGCAAGAAGCTCAATTTTTCTCTAAAATCGATTTACGTTCAGGATATCATCAATTAAAGGTACAGGAAGAGGACATTCCTAAGACCGCTTTTAGAACAAGGTAGGGCCATTAGGAAATTACTGTCATGCCATTTGAATTAACCAGTGCCTCAGCTGCATTTATGGACATAATGAACCGAATATGTAAGCCATATTTGGATAAATTCATAATTGTCTTTATAAATGATATTCTCATTTACTGTAAGAATAAAGAGGAACATGCAGCGCATCTGCATGCACTTCTAAGTTTATTGAGAAAAGAAAAGCTTCATGAAAAGTTTTCGAAGTGTGAGTTTTGGTTAGAGGAAGTATAGTTTCTTGGACACCTAGTTAATCATGAAGGAATTCATGTGGACCCTACAAAGATTGAGGCAATTGCCAAATGGAAAACCCCTGAGTCACCAACCGAGGTTAGAAGTATCTTAGGATTGGCTGGTTATTATAGGAGATTTATCCGAGATTTTTCTAGAATAGCCATTCTGTAACACCTCGTAAATCACGTCCAATGATGTATTGACACGTGTAATAAACCCTAATGAAGTCAAACATTGAATTTAAGGGACTAATTTTTCGAAAAATCAAAAACTTTGATTATGAAAGGACTGGAAGTGTTAGCATACCTAAAATAAGTTTCTAAATAACCTCTCGCGAGATTATATTCACAAATGAGCCACTTGTTGATCGAGTGTAGCCGTTTGCGTAATTAATTGAAAGTTTGCACAATGAAGGGTTAAAAGCGTCAACATGTTAATTCTTACCTCTGAGCAACCTTTTAACAAACCGGGAGCTTCATGATATTTGATTATACTCTCAGGAATGCTAAATAATGGCCGTCTAAGGTTTTTGTGCCTATAAGTAAAGTTAAGCGCAACTTTGCAAGTTAGAGGAACTAAAAGTGTCAATATGTTTAATTATACCTCTGAATGACCTTTTAGCAAACCCAAAGCATAGTGATGTTTAATAACACTTTCAAGAATGCCTAATATGGATTAGATGAGGCTTCAATGCTATTAAATGATGAGATGCGCAAGTTTGCGCAATAGAGGGACCTAAAGCGTCAACTTTTGAATCTACGCCTTTTGGTGATCATTTAATTGAACGGGAGCATAGTAATATTTAATTATATGCTTGGGAATGCCCATTATGGGCCATGGAAGGCTTGGATGTCATTAAACGACATTTCGCGCTACTTTGCGCAATTAAAGGACTATTTGCGTCAAATTGCAAAAATATGTCAATTCGTAGGGTATCGGACCTTTCGGAATATGACCATGAGTTAAACATACCCTATTTATCCTTTATATATATCTTAGATATAGGCTTAAAGGTGTTTGGTGCGCAAAAATAAACTTTTACGTCATGTAAGGACTAAAAGTGTCAAAAAGGGAACAAGTTTACATTTTCGCGCATATCTTGCATTCTGAATATATCCGGACACCCAAAAATTTATGTAAGCACTAAAATACTTTATTTTAGTGTATGGCTTGATAAAATTCCATTCGTCGCGTAGTTTGGATGGTTTTTCGCGTCCGTTCGCATTTCGTCGCAATTAGACGCACAACGTGCCCGTACGGCCAAACGAACCGACATCCGACATGTTTTTGAGTATGTTTCATGTTCCCTATGTTTAGGCATCATTGTAGAGCCTTGAAAATGGCTTAGCGGGCTTTAATCAAGTAAAAAACGGGCTTAAACACTCCCAGGGACCATTTCTGTAACTTTTTAAAAGTTTTTGCTGATCCATGTGAGCCAGGCGGGCCACGTAAGCAGCCTGGGTCCCCTACGCGGGCCGCGTGAAGTGAGCAGAAGCAGAAAACAGGTGCTGGTTGCTGGTTTTGATGAAATCTGGTTTTCCCACTCACAATTATCAAACTAGGGGCTGTTGTGGGCACCCATAGATTGCCCAATTCAACGGGCATGATGTGTACGGACCAGATTTAATCATGGTTATCGAGGAACGATCCTAACGGTCCTCAAAAACCTATAAATACCCCTTCGTTCTTAGCTTTCATTTGCACCTTTCTTCCATTTATGCTCTTGTCTCTGATTTGTGAGGATCTTGAACTCTTTTGAGAACCTCCTTCAGTCCTTTGGACTCTCGTAAGTAATCCTTTCATGCTTAGTTTAATTAATTAGCGTTT
This sequence comes from Helianthus annuus, assembly GCF_002127325.2. Classification (NCBI taxonomy): domain Eukaryota; kingdom Viridiplantae; phylum Streptophyta; class Magnoliopsida; order Asterales; family Asteraceae; genus Helianthus; species Helianthus annuus. Next base: position 140,256,360 of record NC_035442.2, read on the forward strand.
AAACCGAAAAGTCAAGCGTTTGCGATAAACGCTTTGACTTTTAAACGGTTGAGCCATGGTTCGCAACGAACATGGCTACGTGACCGTAATTAGGTAGGTGTTTAACCCTCAAAAGGGCACCTCCTAATTACCATGTTTACTTAGTTAAATTGTCGGGTCAAATAAAAGTCAAACGGGTTAGTTTTAAATAAAACACATAACTATTAATATAAAAGCCATAAAGTCAGTTTTATCACTTTAATAACTTGGTAAATGTTAGTTGAACATGCCTAAGCATGATTCAACCCGACAATTCTAAGTATAGGCTCGGTTCGGAACCGAAAGTCGCAAAAGTTGACTTTTGCTCTGACTTTCAGTTCTAACCCGATTTAGCTTAGTTTGGATATGCCTTAGGATTCCATTAGGACCATATTATAGGTTAGTATAACCCTCCGAGGTTATACAACTTGGTTCCAGAGAAATCCTAGATCATGCATGTTTCCGTTAAAATGCCTAAATGTTGACCGTTATGCCCTTTTGACCCTAAAACAATAATTTTTGAAAATGTGAGGGAACAATAATCTTTGTTACTGATTTATAAACTTGTCCCTAAATTTTGACATAAGTTTGAGGTCTAGATTAGGAGTTATGCTCAATAGCGTAAATGAAAAGCTTTTATAAATTAAACGGCATAATTAGCGTATATCCTATCTAAAACCCAATTTTGATACCAAATTTTTTAACTACTGATATAAAATAATATTTTTGGATTTTTGAAGATTTTTATTTATTTTTAGGCTGAGCATAACATAGGGTTATAGCTTTTATTCGGTAATTGTCGGTTTTGCCCTTTTGGCCATAAAATGAGTTTTACATAATATTTTGATACCAAAATTTTTGCTACTGATTTTATATTATAAATAAAATATTTTGAACTTTATAAACTGATCAAAAACTCAGATTTCCTATTTAAACCCGAAAATCGCTTAAAACCGACTTTTACGCGTTTTAAGCGCATAGTATGTATAAAAACTTATTTAAATATATAAGACTTGATGCCTACTGATATTTTTAGAAAATTTATATACTTTAACAATAAGCAAATTTTTTAAACTCAGATTTCCAGTTTTGACCTTATAAGCTTATGTGAAATTACCAAAATGCCACTATGGCGCATAGTTTGGTTATAAATAGTAAATTTCACATATATGCTATACCCTACTGTTATAACTTATTAAATTAAGTATTTTTACTGATTATATCAGACCTGAAGCGCAGATTAATGTTTAAACTCTCTTATAACCCTTAAAATGACCAAAATACCCCTACGGGGCATAAATTGGTCTTAAACTCGTTTTGGGCATAATGGAAGGTATCCTACTGATATCACAACATATTTAAGGCATATTAACTTAGAAAACTTGTTCATGACTCTTTTGGTTACCTGTTACGCACTTTTCGCGTTCGGGTCGGCTTATGTAACTAGTTTGCATAAATTAGCCGAAACGGGACAAACCTTATCATTTTTATCTCAAAATCCAGAATGTGCTTAGGTTACCCTTATTATACAAGTATACAAGCTTGTCGGGTCTAAACCACATTCTAAATACGGTCTTCGCTTAATCATGCGTTTTGAACCGTATCTTCCTTTAAAAACTGACTGGTCTAAGCTTAGGCTTAATTAAGACCCGTTAGGAATCTAATAGGTAATTAAAAACTTTCGTTCCAGATTTTGGAGCCTAGTAAAAGCTATCTATACTTCCTTGGTGGTATACGGCTGGGATAAATTGTATAAATTTGCTCAAGTAAATACTTTTAACTTATTTTCCCTTATACGGGCTTGGGGTACGGTATATAAAATACCGCCTGGTCGGGCATTGAATCTTTAATTGTATGGTGGTTAATTCATTGAGATGATCCGTTTAAATTGTTTTGTTTGCTTAAAACCTTTGGGGGGTTAATGACCATGTCCCGGATATCCTTGGCATCATTCATGAAATGACCACGACCTAAGCACGGGGTGTAGGCGTACACCTGACAGCTGCATATGTAAAAACTGGTATCCCACTTAAAGGAATAACCTTGTGGGCATTATACATGTGGTGTGTCTATTAATCTTTAACCCGGTATACTGGTCGGGCTACTGAACGTATAAGAAACATGTCATTCTTTTACAAGTATTATATACAAATAATTATCCCAAGTTATAAAATCTTTTGTGCCGTTTGCACTCAAATCAATTTTCTTAAACATTTTCAAAATGAGTCAGTTAAATTGTATTTACTAGTGAAAACTGACGTATTTTCCAAAAAGGCAAAGTGCAGGTACTAATCGGAATAGACTGGCTACTCCTAGCATCAATAAAGAGTCTCGCAAGCTTAAGATGCCTAAAGACTGTTGAACAATGTTTCATTTATCTTTGATCCGCCTGTGGATCCTTTACTTTCCGTTTGTAATACTTTGATATTACTTTATATCGGTTTGTAATATATTTATCTTTTGCTTCCGCTGTGCATTTAAATTGTGTTGTTTGACTATGATGATATCAACTACGTCACGATACTCCCCACCGGGCCCACCGGTGATACGTGGAAATATCAAGGTGTGACAGGTTAGTATCAGAGCCAACATTGAGTGAATTAAACACTAGCCTTTTGTGTTTAATCTCAATGACACAGTAGCACATTCCTTGACCTTCTGAGTCTAGACTTAACATAGGAATACTCTCATCTCTATTCGGAGAATTATTTCTTTCAATTCTATATATTTTTAATATGTCGCCAAGCAAAGAAGCCGTAATGGAAATTCTCCCCATTTGAAGCCTAGGGAAGGCCGAGCTTCGTACTGCGACTAGGATTAACGTGCAACCAAGGAGAAAGCATTCAGAAATAAAATGAAGAAGAAACTCCTTATGCTGAAATTCGTTTCTTCAGTAAGTCCTTATAAGGGCATTTTTATCTTTCAGTCCCTTCGAGGACAACATCATTTCTTTCATGTCCCGCTGAGGGCAATTCTGTACCTCTTTTAAAAATCATTGGGATGTTTTATCTAAATTTCATTTATATCATTATATATGAATATAATATATGAAATAAATTAAAATAACATTCCTTTTATAAGATCTACCATTATAATAAAATGGCAAAATCTAAAAAGGACAAAACCTAGCTTATGCGTCATTTTAAGACAGGGCCAAGATGGTAATTCCTCAATTAGATCTAGATCCTTATTAACATCTCAATTTAGGATTGTTCTGCGTTAAATATTAAAAAGAATCTTAAAAGTAAAACCTAGCCTAAATGTCGTTTTAGACATGGCTAAGATGGTAAAACCTATTCAAAAGATTCAAATCTTTGTTAACATCTGTAACATGTTAACATTCCTGGCAGACGTGGTTCGATAAAATCGCATAAATCATCCTTATACTGGATTCTCCCGAAATCCTTTCTTATTTTGTGATTTAAGCATCCATTAGGGATGCAATACTTACGGGCCATATTCATTGTCATATAAGACAAAAGACAGTCGTAGCCTACAACTCCCTGTCAAGAAAAGGCAATGAACAACGTTCAAAGCCTAAATACCTTGATTCTACAAAATCATGGTTTATAATTTAAAGTTGCCCTTGTGACTTGGCCTTTTGTGCCATAGTTATATTTTAATTAAATCTAGGATAATTATAATGAAAATCCTGAATAAATAAATATCATTCCTTTCCTGCCAGTATTCATGTTAAAAAGAATCTTAAAGGGTATAACCTAGCTTGAATGTCATTAAAGACCTGGCTACGATGGTAAAACCTGTTTAAAAGAGATTCAGGTCCTTGTTAACATCTGAAAACATGTTAACACTCCTGACAATGGTGATGCGATAAAATCACACTTGTCATCTTTATATTAGGAATTTCCAAACCCCTTATTTAGCATAAATGATCAAGAGGAATCATGGCTAATAAACGTTGAACATGATGAACACATCAAAACATCCATTGGGATTAATACCTTCGGGAAAAGATGTATACATGAAAAAGATAGTTTTATTTCATAACTTCTTGTCAAGACAATGGACTATGAAATTTTCCGTTCCAAAGGAATCATCGAGTATGTTTTAAAATTTCCCTAGTGACAAGGCATCTGTGCCATCAAAAGTCCTTTGGAACAAGCCTTTGTGCTATATAAAATATCAGTACGACATTGACAGTTGTGACTTATGTCCCCTGTCTAATAAATGTGAAGGATTATATTCCGTTTAAGCGCCAAAGATGGATTGTATAGAAACCTAGGCAAAACATAATCAAATAAATTAACACTATCTATGGGCCTATATGGTTTATTTGCACCATGGCTATTTAATTATCAAGTTCGACAATTCACCATGTAATTAAACAAAGTATTATTACTTGGTTTGTAGCCTTCAAAGCTTCACCATAGGGGTGTTCAAAACCGGATATCCGAAAATTCGGATATCCGAATTTCGGATATCCGAAAATTTCGGATACTCAATATCACTATCCGAATCCATATCCGAAAATTCGGATATTCGGATAGTGAAACGGATATCCGAATTTAAAAAAAAAATTCAAATTCAAGTCTTAATAATACATCACCAGCAGTAACCATTTCTAGCCAAATTAAAGTCTTAATACAAACCAAATACTAAGAATCTAAGATGTTCAAAAAAGGCAAATAAAGACAATTCGTAGTTCGAAATTAAAAACATAAGCTTCCAAATAAGATAGCCCAAAATCCAATCCATCTCCCAACTTCCAATCTAACCAAAAACCTGAATGCAAATAAAAAAGAATAGTAATAAGAACAAGTGCTTAAAGGAATTGAAATATTAATACAAAAAAAGAATTGCTTTACTAACTAGTGAACCATATTCCAACTTTCCAAGTAGCAAGCATGCTCAAAAACCATGACAACCTGTTAAAATCCAAAACCAACAAACCATTTCAAACAATAAGTTGCTTTTAACATATATCACTAAGTTTATTAAAACAAACCAATACCTTATGCCGTTTCGGTTGTTTCATAACTTTCATCAACCGTTTCATCAATGATAATGGTGGGTTGTTCCAAGGCTAACTCCTTCATACCTATGATATAATAGAGAAAATAAACATATTAAAATGCTCTCAATGTAAAAAAAATACACTAAAATGATATATAATAAATATAAAACTGAAATGTAAAGTAATAATTTATATAACCTTCTTCCAAGCTCTCGATGTCAAGAATGGTGTCTTTGATAAAAATCTTGTTATTAGAAGCACGCAACCAATCTTGTGCACATACCAACGCTTCAACCATTCTTGGGGTTAACGAAGTTCGGAACGAATCAAGCACCCGTCCACCGGTGCTAAAAGCCGGCTCGGAGGCAACCGTAGACACCGGAATGGCGAGAATATCTCGAGCCATTTTAGCAAGAATGGGATACCGGCATTGTTGAACTTTCCACCATTTTAATACGTCAAACCGTGGGTCCATAGGCTCTCGATCCTCATCAAGATACTTATCTAACTCACTTTTTGTCAAAGATGTTTGTGAACTTCCCATGGCCATTTCAAACCGCTTGGTTATTATTTCGTCAATGTCCGTTACTTGGCTAGAATTAGAACCCTCTTTCTCCATTGATGCCGATGATACCTCAAAGTCTTTCTCCTTTTGAGGCATAGACTTTTTATAAAAATCAAACAAAGCACGTAAGTTGGAGTCAAGACTTTTACGGACACACCCATCCACATATTTTGCTCCAATAAGCCATTCAATGTATTTCCATTTCCTTCTTGGGTCAAGAACCACAGCAATGAACAAAAAATGGTTTAACTTAGTAACATCCCCCCAATACTTTTGATATTTTCTTTTCATATCAAGTGCCATCGAACATACCGAAAGATCTGTAACTATCAATCACGGTGCCAATTCCAAAGATCTCATGCACATACGCATTAGCAGTCACATATCGAGAACCTGAAAATCTCAACGTAGCTTCATAAAATATCTTCAAAAAAGGTAGCAAGCCATTAACATTGCTCCAATCTTCCTCATTAATCAAACCACCCCCAAACTTTTTTAACTCTTTCTCACAACTTGAATCTTTTAAAAGTAAGTTGGAAAAAGCTTTCTTAAACTTAATAGCAGACTCTAGCATCAAAAAAGTGGAGTTCCATCGAGTTTCCACATCCATACAAACTAAACTTTTACTTTCTATTTTCTCTTCTTCAACACAAGCTATGAATTTTAGAAGTCTAGCAGGAGAAGACCTCACATATCTCACTAAGGCACGAACTTTCTTAATTGACAAAGACAAATTACTAAGACCATCTTTAACCACTAGATTCAAAATATGAGCCGCACATCTCACGTGCAAGAAAGCTCCCTTCAAGACACTACATTCCCAATGATTAAACACCTTTTGCAAGTATTGGATAGCAACATCATTTGAGCTAGCATTGTCTACCGTGACAGTCATAACATTTTTTTAAACCCCATTCAGTTAGACACTTTTCAACTGCTCTTCCTATTATAACCCCGGAATGACCAACGATTGGGCAAAAATTTATTATTCTTTTATGTAAACGCCAATCATCATCAATAAAGGGGGCAGTCAGACACATATAAGATAAATTTTGACCAGAAGTCCATGTGTCTGTGGTTAAAGATACTCTAGAAGACATACTTTTAAATATATTTAGTAATTGTCTCCTTTCCTCAATAAAGTAACCGTAACAATCTCTTGTTGCGGTTGATCGTGAAGGTACATTAAAGAAAGGATTTATAACCTTACAGAATTCACGAAAACCTTCATGCTCGACAAAAGAAAAAGGTAACTCATCAACACTCAACATCTTAGCTAAAGCTTTTCTAATTAACTCTTGGTTGAACTCCCATAACTTAGGTACTTTCATGGTCTCAATGGAGCCATCATCGCTAACATGTGTCTTCGACTCAAGATCAATCAACTTTTGTTTCTTATCAATATTTGGTGGATACTTTTTACAGCTATTGATGTGATTTTTTAAAGGTGTTGTCCCATTTTGTGACCCACAACCAATTGTTCTATGGCAATATATGCACTCGGCTTTATCAACCATATCACTATCAATAAAATGATCCCACCAAGATGATCTTTTTTTCGACACACGTGTTGATCGAGTTTCACTTACAGTTTGAGCACTTTGGGGTGCACTTGGGGGTTTTCCATCTTGTTTCTTCCTTTGCGTTTTCTTTCCTTTAGCCTTAGAAACCACTTCATTTTCAGACACTAGCTCACAGTCGGAGTTGCTTGCATTAGGAGTGTCCATTGGAAACAATCTGTAATAAATTAAAAACAATCTCATAAGCGAATCTTTATTACTATTATTAGGAGTGTCCAAAAAGGTAAGCTGGTGTAATTAACTAACTACCAGTTGAAGCCAAACAACATTCTGTAAAAACTTAAGTGTATATGAAGAAGAGTGTGTACTCACCTTGTTTGACCCAAATAACCTGTTGCAACTGAAAACGGTTTCCTTCTTTAACTTGGCTAGCTCAAAACTGTTACCTAACATAAATCAATAACCAGCAGTTGGATGAGTTCATAAGTTATTACCAGTAATAAGATATTTAATACAAAAAAAACCAATACAATTTTTACTATGTAAAGCCATAACAAACTAGATGCCATATACCAAATCATCATGCTCCACAACAACAAATTCAACATAATAATTCTTACTGACTACAAAGATAAGCCTGGGACAAATTATATCACTTTCTAGCTTATGAGATCAGCTTACCATTTACTTTTTGTGTACAATCTATGGAACGTATACATTTATTCATCATGAAAGTAGTATAAAATTTTTAATGCAAAGAGAGTGTGTGTAGACTGTAGAGTGAAGTGAGGTAATACCTATGATGAGTTCGGTTGCCGGATTGATGACAGAGATGCGTTCAGATCAACTCGCCGTCGCTGAATCAACCAGATCGATGAAGTTCTCTACTTCTCTTCACTCGCCGTCGCTGAATCAATCAGATCGATGCGTTCAGATGAGTTCGGTTGTCGGATCGATGAGGTACTGGTTCAAATCGATGAGGTACTGGTTCAGATCGATGAAGTAGGGGTTCAAATCGATGAAGTGGTGAGGCGACGATTCATCGCTGAAGTGAGATTGGGGAAGAGTTGGAGAGGTGGCTGGCGTATAAGATTTAGATCTAGGGTTATAAGGAAACTGATGGGTATATATATTTTATATATAAAATAATAAAAAAAAGCATTTTTAGTATTCGGATATCGGATATCCGAAATATCCGAAACTTTTCAAAATCGATATCCGAATCCGAATCCGAATTTTCGGATATCCGAGTTTCGGATATCCGAAATTTCGGATTACTCGGATTCGGAATTTCGGATATTTCGGATTCGGTTTCGGGTTCGGATTTTTTTGAACACCCCTACTTCACCATGGCTGACTCCTCTGAAGCTCACAATCATCTAGTTGATCAGAATAATGATGCAAGGTGGAATTTAACGGACACCGAGTTACAGGCTATGATAGATACAGCCATAAACAACGCTGTGGACCGTGTGTTGAAGGATCATAAGCGAAAGTGTGATAATACCCCAAATAAAGGTTGTAAAAAGGGTAAGACCGGTTCAAGCTATAACCAGTGCAAGCCAAAGGAGGCAAAACCCAAATGTAAAACCTGCAAGAAGAAGCACTTCGGAAAATGCTTCTATGAACAGACCAGGGGATGTGACATCTGTAAGGAAATGGATCACAAGACTCATGAATGCAAGGACTTGAAGAACAACCAGCAGACCGGTGAAAAGACCAGCTGCCCAAAGAAGGAGACCAAAGGGAAATGCACTTTAGAGTCACAAGCTAGGCCTTGTGGAATTTTTAATAAGAAAGGGCACCAGACTTTGGAGTGCCAAGACATAAAGGATGCAACCTGCTATCGTTGCAATGAAATAGGGCACATCAAAACAAATTGCCCAAATAAAACCAAGAAGCCTGGAGAGGCTAAGAAGACCAAAGCTGAAAGCTCACAAATGGATGCTCAAGAGGCTATTCAGGATGACAATGTCACAACAGGTACTCTCTTTATCAATAACGCTCATACTAGAGTATTATTTAATTCAGGTTCAGATAAGTCTTTCGTAGACAATGGATTTTGTAAATTAATAAATTTGCCTGTTAAAACTCTAAGCGTTGAGTATAAAGTAGAATTGGTCGATAGTACCTTAGAGACTGCTTCAGCAATATTAGATGGATGTTTTATATCCATTAGGAATTATTCTTTTCCGCTGTCCTTGTTTCCGTCAAAATAAAGGGATTCGATATAGTGATAGGAGTGGATTGGTCGTCCTGTAACCAAGCCCATATTGTGGGTAATAAGAAGCAAGTAGTTATCAAGACTCCTTAGGGTAAGCCTTTGACAACTCAAGGAGACACCGGGTATGGATTGCCCAAGCACTGGTTGAATTTGGTATTTAATAAGCTTCGAGTATGAAAAACTCAGAAGAGACATACAAAAGTCGCGATGCTAGAAATGCGACAAATGTTAATGGTGCATCAGATGTGAACCTCAATGTTAATGAAGTTAGTCTCCAAAACTGCAATTAACGCGGCTGCTAGAAAGGCTATGAGAAAAGTCATAAAAAGGTTTCAAAGCCTGCTCATCATAAATCCATTATGGATCTACCTCAGTTATTCACGTTTTATAGATTTAGAAATAACCAGTCAAAGCTGAGACTGCTCGAAAATTTGTCAAGGATTTAGTAGCTAAGTTTAAAAGGATTAAGAATGGAGGCGTTTAACCCTCCTGATGAATGATTAGAGGCAGTTCACATTAATAATGACTCCAGATAAATCCCTTATTGTGATTTTATTAGTTACGTTTGGTTTCAGATACCTCTAAGTCTCTCATAAGACCATAAGCTTAGCAAACTTTTAGAAATTTTTCCCGTAAGAACCCAGATATTAAGTGTAAGGTAAAACTTATAGGCGAGATCATAAAAACCATTTCTTCTGTTCCTGTCAGAAGCCTTCAGTCGTAAAATTTTATAAGTATCCTCTCTCTAGAGGAAGTGTGTCAGCATATATAGTTGACATCTTTAATCTCTATCGATTTCGAATACCAGATGGTATGATAAAAGAGTCATATGAGGATTGGTGTATCTTAATAACTTCCATAGATTGCTTCCATGCCTGATCAGTATGGATGTTTAATGCATGGGACCACAAAGATATTCTGATGGTCATATGGTACTAAAGTCAGCTAAAGGTATTCAAAGAAGATATCCAGAATGGAATTGTCCAAGTAAATGTTCCCGATTAAGGAATTCGTGGACTCGTAACATAGACGTATCACTTATTTGACACAAGCAATGATGGATGAACTGTATCCTGAGATCTGGAAAATCTCTGTAACCTCCTTGTATCTTGATCATCTTCTCCTAAGATTACCCTGTTTACCTCCTCAGAGGCAAGTAGAGTTAAGATTTATATCCCATTTAGGGCTATATTATTATGAAATCTCCAAGACGGCTAGTACCATCATTGGAAGAATTGAAACCCTGATTTCGTAAGTTTTAAAATAGAGGATTCATATGGCCTAACCCAATATTCTGAGAATTCGGTATAGTTAATTAAGATAGACGGTTCATTTTGCTTATGCATTGACTACCGCAACCCTATTTAGGAAACAATTAAGAATTGCCATCAGCTGCCCAGGATCGTCGATTTATTCGACTAACGGCAAGGATTAGCTATTCCTTAAAATTAGTTTAAGTAGTGGTTGGAATAACCATCTCACTTTAAGATAAGCCTTTCTATAATAGTTGATATATAAGTATTAAGGTTGCTCCTTGGGAGACCTTGTATAGATGGAATGTTAAACATCCATAGACAGAAAATTGGTAAATCCAATCATCAGGATCTGAAAGTTGCCTTGGAAACAACGAATAAGATCAAACAAATCCATAATCATCTGTAAGTTGCTAGTATTGGGCAAAAAAATCAAGGATTAATTAAAGTAGCAACCCTCCTAAGATCTTGTTATGGAATAAGGTTCAACAAAAGATATCACCATGGAAGGGTATGCCAATTTGTTAATTATCAGGCTAGTTAAGCCCTGAATATATATAGAATCATTCGAGGGAATCGAATGTATCAAGATCAAATAGCTTATAAGCTAAAACCTATTTAAGGAATTTGATGGAGCTTGCAATGCATTATAAACTAATGATTTGAGAGTGTGTTTCACCAATAAGTCGAGAAGCATTATCACATAATGATATGCAGATTTATGATATGATGAGAAACCTGTATCGAATGAGGGTCGACAGGTTAAGAAGCTCCAAAAGGATACATGTACCTATTATAGAGGTCAACTTGGGTGCTTGAAGAAGCCCCAAATATACTGTGGAAGTTAAGTCCATGATACATCAGAAAGTACTTCCAGCATTTTAGCAAATCTCGAGGTCGAGATTTCTTTTAAGGGGGTGAGGATGTCACACCTCGTAAATCACGTCCAATGATGTATTGACACGTGTAATAAACCCTAATGAAGTCAAACATTGAATTTAAGGGACTAATTTTTCGAAAAATCAAAAACTTTGATTATGAAAGGACTGGAAGTGTTAGCATACCTAAAATAAGTTTCTAAATAACCTCTCGCGAGATTATATTCACAAATGAGCCACTTGTTGATCGAGTGTAGCCGTTTGCGTAATTAATTGAAAGTTTGCGCAATGAAGGGTTAAAAGTGTCAACATGTTAATTCTTACCTCTGAGCGACCTTTTAACAAACCGGGAGCTTCATGTTATTTGATTATACTCTCGGGAATGCCAAATAATGGCCGTCTAAGGTTTTTATGCCTATAAGTAAAGTTACGCGCAACTTTGCAAGTTAGAGGGACTAAAAGTGTCAATATGTTTAATTATACCTCTGAATGACCTTTTAGCAAACCCGAAGCATCGTGATGTTTTATAACACTTTCAAGAATGCCTAATATGGATTAGATGCGGCTTCAATGCTATTAAATGATGAGATGCGCAAGTTTGCGCAATAGAGGGACCTAAAGCGTCAACTTTTGAATCTACGCCTTTTGGTGATCATTTAAGTGAACGGGAGCGTAGTAATATTTAAGTATATGCTTGGGAATGCCCATTATGGGCCATGGAAGGCTTGGATGTCATTAAACGACATTTCGCGCTACTTTGCGCAATTAAAGGACTATTTGCGTCAAACTGCAAAAATATGTCAATTCGTAGGGTATCGAACCTTCCGGAATTTGACCATGAGTTAAACATACCCTATTTATCCTTTATATAGCTTAGATATAGGCTTAAAGGTGTTTGGTGCGCAAAAATAAACTTTTACGACATGTAAGGACTAAAAGTGTCAAAAAGGGCACAAGTTTGCATTTTCGCGCATGTCTTGCATTCTGAATATATCTGGACACCCAAAAATTTATGTAAGCACTAAAATATTTTATTTTAGTGTATGTCTTGATAAAATTCCATTCGTCGCGTAGTTTGGATCGTTTTTCGCGTTCGTTCGCGTTTCGTCACAATTAGACGAACAACGTGCCCGTACGGCCAAACAAACTGACATCCGACATGTTTTTGAGCATGTTTCATGTTCCCTATATTTAGGCATCATAGTAGAGCCTTGAGAATGGCTTAGCGGGCTTTAATCAAGTCAAAAATGGGCTTAAACACTTACAGGGACCATTTCTGTAACTTTTTAAAAGTTTTTGCTGATCCAAGTGAGCCAGGCAGGGTGCGTAAGCAGCCTGGGTCCCCTACACGGGCCGCGTGAAGTGATCAGAAGCAGAAAATAGGTGCTGGTTGCTGGTTTTGATGAAATCTGGTTTTCCCACTCACAATTATCAAACTAGGGGCTGTTGTGGGCACCCATAGATTGCCCAATTCAACGGGCATGATGTGTACGGACCAGATTTAATCATGGTTATCGAGGAACGATCCTAACGGTCCTCAAAAACCTATAAATACCCCTTCGTTCTTAGCTTTCATTTGCACCTTTCTTCCATTTATGCTCTTGTCTCTGATTTGTGAGGATCTTGAACTCTTTTGAGAACCTCCTTCAGTCCTTTGGACTCTCGTAAGTAATCCTTTCATGCTTAGTTTAATTAATTAGCGTTTAAACCGAAAAGTCAAGCGTTTGCGATAAACGCTTTGACTTTTAAACGGTTGAGCCATGGTTCGCAACGAACATGGCTACGTGACCGTAATTAGGTAGGTGTTTAACCTTCAAAAGGGCACCTCCTAATTACCACGTTTACTTAGTTAAATTGTCGGGTCAAATAAAAGTCAAACGGGTTAGTTTTAAATAAAATACATAACTATTAATATAAAAGCCATAAAATCAGTTTTATCACTTTAATAACTTGGTAAATATTAGTTGAACATGCCTAAGCATGATTCAACCCGACAATTCTAAGTATAGGATCGGCTCGGAACCGAAAGTCGCAAAAGTTGACTTTTGCTTTGACTTTCAGTTCTGACCCGATTTAGCTTAGTTTAGATATGCCTTAGGATTCCATTAGGACCATATTATAGGTTAGTATAACCCTCCGAGGTTGTACAACTTGGTTCCATAGAAATCCTAGATCATGCATGTTTCCGTTAAAATGCCTAAATGTTGACCGTTATGCCCTTTTTATCCCTAAAACAATAATTTTTGAAAATGTGAGAGAACAATAATCTTTATTACTGATTTATAAACTTGTCCCCAAATTTTGACATCAATTTGAGGTCTAGATTAGGAGTTATGCTCAATAGCGTAAATGAAAAGCTTTTATGAATTAAACGGCATAATTAGCGTATATCCTATCTAAACCCAATTTTTGATACCAAACTTTTTACCTACTGATATAAAATAATATTTTGGGATTTTTAAAGACTTTTATTTATTTCTAGGCTGAGCATAACATAGGGTTATAGCATTGATTCGGTAATTGTCGGTTTTGCCCTTTGGCCATAAAATGAGTTTTCCATAATATTTTGATACCAAACTTTTTGCTAATGATTTTATATCATAAATAAAATATTTTTAACTTTATAAACTGATCAAAAACTCAGATTTCCTATTTAAACCCGAAAATCGCTTAAAACCGACTTTTACGCGTTTTAAGCGCATAGTATGTATAAAAACTATTTTAAATATATAAGACTTGATGCCTACTGATATTTTTAGAGAATATATATACTTTAACAGTAATCAAATGTTTTAAACTCAGATTTCCAGTTTTGACCTGATAAGCTTATGTGAAATTACCAAAATGCCCCTACGACGCATAGTTTGGTTATAAATAGTAAATTTCACATATATGCTATACCCTACTGTTATAACTTATTAAATTAAGTATTTTTACTGATTATATCAGACCTGAAGCTCAGATTAATGTTTAAACTCTCTTATAACCCTTAAAATGACCAAAATACCCCTACGGGGCATAAATTGGTCTTCAACTCGTTTTGGGCATGATGGAAGGTATCCTACTGATATCACAACATATTTAAGGAATATTAACTTAGGAATCTTGTTCATGACTCTTTTGGTTACCCGTTACGCACTTTTCGAGTTCGGATCGGCTTATGTAACTAGTTTGCATAAATTAGCCGAAACGGGACAAACCTTATCAATTTTATCTCAAAATCCGTAATGTGCTTAGGTTACCCTTATTATACAAGTATACAAGCTTGTTGGGTCTAAACCACATTCTAAATACGGTCTTCGCTTAATCATGCGTTTTGAACCGTATCTTCCTTTAAAAACTGACCGGTCTAAGCTTAGGCTTAATTAAGACCCGTTAGGAATCTAATAGGTAATTAAAAACCTTCGTTCCTGATTTAGGAGCCCAGTAAAAGCTATCTGTACTTACTTGGTGGTATACGGCTGGGATAAATTGTATAAATTTGCTCAGGTAAATACTTTTAACTTATTTTCTCTTATACGGGCTTGGGGTACGGTATATAAAATACCGCTTGGTTGGGCATTGAATCTTTAATTGTATGGTGGTTAATTCATTGAGATGACCCGTTTAAATTGTTTTGTTTGCTTAAAACCTTTGGGGGGTTAATGACCATGTCCCGGATATCCTTGGCATCATTCATGAAATGACCACGACCTAAGCACGAGGTGTAGGCATACACCTGACACCTACATATGTAAAAACTGGTATCCCACTTAAAGGAATAACCTTGTGGGCATTATACCTGTGGTGTGTCTATTAATATTTAACCCGGTATACAGGCCGGGCTACTGAACGTATAAGAAACATGTCATTCTTTTACAAGTATTATATACAAATAATTATCCCAAGTTATAAAAGCTTTTGTGCCATTTGCACTCAAATCAATTTTCTTAAACATTTTCAAAATGAGTCAGTTAAATTGTATTTACTAGTGAAAACTGACGTATTTTCCAAAAAGGCTAAGTGCAGGTACTAATCGGAGAAGGCTGGCTACTCCTAGCATCAATAAAGAGTCTCACAAGCTTAAGATGCGTAAAGTCTATTGAACAATGTTTCATTTATCTTTGATCCGCCTGTGGATCCTTTAATTTCCGTTTGTAATACTTTAATATTACTTTATATCGGTTTGTAATATATTTATCTTTTGCTTCCGCTGTGCATTTAAATTGTGTTGTTTGACTATGATGATATCAACTACGTCACGATACTCCCTACCGGGCCCACCAGTGATACGTGGAAATATCGGGGTGTGACACATTCACTTAACTAAGCTAACCTGTAAATCTGTTAAGTTTGAATGGGGACCAAAACAAGAAGAAGCATTTAGAATTCTTATGCAATGATTAACCAACACACCCATACTAGCGTTACCAGAAGGAACTGAAGACTTTGTAGTCTATTGTGACGCTTCTAAGTTAGGTTATGGATGTGTGTTGATGCAACGTCAAAAGGTTATAGCTTACGCCTCTAGACAACTTAAGAATCATGAAGAGAATTATTCAACCCATGATTTGGAATTAGGAGCCATAATTTTTGCCCTTAAGATTTGGAGACATTACCTTTACGGTAGTAAGTTTACCATTTTCACAGATCATAAAAGTTTACGGTATGTTTTTGGGCAAAAGGAGTTGAATATGAGGCAAAGACGCTGGATGGAGATACTTAGTGATTATGATTGTAATATCCTGTATCATGCAAGAAAGGCTAATGTCGTTGCTGATGCTTTAAGTCGAAAGTATCACGAAAAGCCAAAAGGAGTACGTTCTCTTAAATTAAATCAACAAGTAGATTTAAATGAAAAGATCGGGAAAGCACAAGAATCAGTAATCAATGATGATACTGAAAAATTAAAAGGAATGATTAAGGAATTAGAACAAGGAACAGATGGAATTTGAAGATTCCATAAGAAAAGAATGTGGATACCTAAATTAGGAAACTTACGCCACCGCATATTAGAAGAAGCCCATAAGTCTAAGTATACGATGCATCCTGGAAATGATAAGATGTATCAGGATTTAAGAAAGAATTTTTGATGGATAGGAATGAAGAAAGATATAGCAACTTATGTTTCTAAGTGCTTAACATGTTCACAAGTCAAAGTTGAACATCAGAAACCCTTAGGTTTACTGCAGCAGTTAGAAATGCCACTATGGAAATAAGAATTGATAACAATGGATTTTGTTACCAAATTACCCAAAACAAGAAAAGGTAATGATACAATCTGGGTGATTGTAGACAGGCTAACTAAGTTAGCTCATTTCCTACCAATGAAGGAAACTTTCAGTATGGAACAGTTAGCTAAGTTGTATGTAAATGAAATAGTTTCATTGCATGGAATTCTTTTATCAATTGTTTCTGATCGAGATAGCCGTTTTACCTCTCATTTTTGGACAAGTTTTCAAAAAGCAATGGGAACCAAGTTAAATCTAAGCACCGCTTATCATCCTCAAACGGACGGACAAAGCGAAAGGGCAATTCAGACAATGGAAGATATGCTTAGAGCTTGTGTAATTGATTTCAGAGGTAATTGGGACGATCATCTACCATTAATAGAATTCTCCTACAACAACAACTACACACAAGTATCAATGTTGCACCATTCGAAGCACTTTATAGACGAAAGTGCCGAACTCCAGTTTGTTGGGCAGAGATTGGAGAAAAGAAATTATCTGGACCAGAAATAGTACAAGAAACAACCGACAAGATTGTTCAAGTCAAGGAACGGCTGAATGCAGCACGTGATTGACAAAAGAGTTATGCTGGTAACAGGCGAAAACCATTGGAAGGTGTTATTGAAAGTCTCTCCTTGGAAAGGAGTAGTCATATTCATCAAAAGGGGAAAGCTAAGCCCCAGGTAGGGGTGCAAACGAGCCGAGCCGAGCCCGAGCTCGACCAGGCTCGAGCTCGAGCTCGATTAAATTATGAGAGCTCGAGCTCGGCTTGTTTGTATTTTCTCAAGCTCGAGCTTGGCTCGTTTATTATCTATTAATTAGTATATTAAATAAAAATAATATAAATAATAGACTTTTTAAGCGCGCGAGCTCAATAAGTGAAGCTTGGGCTCGGGCTCGTTTACTAAATAAGCTTATTTTTAGATTTGAGGTCGGCTTGTAAACAAGTTTAAATAAGCTCGACTTGACTCGGCTCGTTTACACTAAGGCTCGATGAGGCTCGACGAGCCTAACGAGTTTCACATGCGAGGCTCGAGCTCGGGCTCGATAAACAAACAGGCTTTGTTTTGAGGCTCAAGCTCGGCTCGGGCTCGATAAGGCTCGGCTCGTTTCAAGCTTTTTCTTAAGCCGATCTCGAGTAGCTCGCGAGCCGCTCGGCTCGTTTGCACCCCTAGCCCCAGGTATGTTGGACCTTTTGAGATTATTAGAAGAATAGGACCTGTAGACTATCAGCTACAACTGCCAGAGGAAATGGCAAGAATACATGATTTATTTCATGTATGCAATCTCAAAAAATGCTTAGCTAATGAATCACTAGTAGTACCTCTTAAGGATATAGAGGTAAATGAGCAGTTAAAGTTTGTAGAGAAGCCGCTACAGATTGAAGACAGGAAAGTCAAGAATCTCAAACGAAAGAGATTGGTTTTAGTCAAAGTAAAATGGGATTCCAAACGAGGACCAGAATACACGTGGGAGCTTGAATCAGAAATGCAAAGGAGATATCCACACTTATTCCAGTAGACCTCAAGGACGAGTTCTAAAATAAGGTGGGGAGGATATAACAACCCTCCAAAATTATTCCGACACCCCTAATATATTTAAAGTGCCCCTATACTCCTTAAAATACACCCCGTATACGAGATTTAGCCCTAAATACCTTTAAATTCATAAAAATAAAATAAAAACCATTTTTATTGGTTCCTGGCGGGCCGCGAAGACCCTTAAGGGCTCTTACGCGAGCCGCGACAGCTCAAGACCCGGGCGCACCCCCTGCTGCCACGTGTCAGGTGTTGGGTCGAGGCTAGTTGTTTGTTTCAGCAAGCCGAGGGCCTACATACCCTAGCTCGCGGGCCGCGAAGGCTTTGCCTTCGGCTTACGCTGGCCGCAAGGAAGACCAATTCAGGCCCTATAAATTGAGACGATCGGCCTTCAGTTTTCAATGTTCAAAAACGAAATTCTCTCTCTAATTCTATAGTGTGGAAGCTATATTCGGGCATAATACCCCCCTAAAATAATGAAGTTCTGCCTTGTTGTAAGTATCATAACCCCGGTTACGTATTAGATACGCTGCCCGATTGATTTAAGGTTCCGTAACGGTTGTCGAGGTTCTGCCCGACGTAGTCATTGGAATTCTGTCTCGGGGAGGGTATTACTAATGCAAATATTGGGTTATTATACTAACGCGTGTGCATTGGGTAATTAATAGATAATCACCAGGAAATCACAAAGGAAAACCCTAAGATAACACTGTGAGTAATCTCCTTTTTGTAAACCTTTTTGTAAACTATTTTTACAAAACCTTAAATATTTTACAATGTAATTAGCAATGATTGAGTCTTTGTAATTCTTCTATTACTGCCGGTATGTTGGGGTTTTGTATACAAAATGTGGAACATGTTACCATTGAACAAAGAGTTAGCCAATGTGAAATATGACCCACCAGTCAGGATTGACAGTATTGAATGAGTAATTGTGTATATATAAACATTGTAATCGTTCTCAATACTGTAAATTGATAAAACTCTTCTTGATTAAACTGGGATTCACTCACCAGTATTTCCCACTGACAAAATGATTTTAAACGCGTTTCAGGTAACAAAATGTGAAAGCCAAATAGAAGCCAGCTGGACAGCACTGAAGGCTTGGAAAAGTGGCTATAAAAGTTACCTAAATAAAGAATATGTTTTATTTCAATAAAATAGGGTTTATCACTATAAATCAGTTTGTAATGAAAATTCGGGTTTTATCCCAACATATTTATTAATATAAAATGTGGTGTTTTACTCTGATAAAATATTTCCTAACTACGGTCCTGACGTAAATTCCGCTGCCAAATAATGATAAACACCGATACCACTGAAACTAGCCGCGGCCGCCCGTTCCCGGGTAGTTAGGGGACGGGGTTGCAACAGGAACATTTACTAGTGATCCAAGAGAATGTTTAGAACTCAAAGGAAGCTCCCTTTTTTATCAGGAACCTCCAAGTTAGCAGATAGAGAAATGAATGAAGAATGAGCAAAGAACTTGGTCACAATGCTTTGCTATTTATAGTAGAAGAAGGTGCATAGGATTGATCCATGTGTTAGGAGGTGTTCTAGGATCATTCCAAGTGGTTAGGGAGGTGTCAAGAGCTGAAGGGAAGTGGCATTTTGCGTGAAAGGTGGCAAGAGGGTAGAATATCTTGGCTCCCAAACAAAAACTACCAGTGGCAGTCCTTACGGACTGTAAGAGGTGATGGCTTACGGTCCGTAAGCCTTCAAAGCACCCATGGTTTTCCATTTCATACGGACCGTAAGGATTAAAGCCTTGCAGTCCGTAACCAATTGACAGCGACAATAAAAATCATATGCTTACTGTGCGTAAGGTTTAAAACCCATACTGTCCGTAAGCGGTCACTCAGAGGCCAAAAATGGCATGTTGACACATATGGTCCCTCCACAACATTCTTCCATATATTTTGCACATTTTAATCCCTCTCGCCAAACAACGTGGCATAAAATGAGAGTTTATCGGACACGTGTCTTTATACAATTCGACACAAATTTCCGAGGTGTTACCGTCGCAGCCCCCGACCCCTACCCCGGGAGCGGGTGCCGCGAGGGCAGATGGGTGGTATCGGTGTTTATTAATTTAACAGCGGAATACACCAGGACCGTAGTTAGGAAACATGTTTATCAGAGTAAAACACCAAACTTTTTATAATAATAATTTATCGGGATAAAACTTAAGTTCGTTTGACAATACATTTGTAGGAATAACCATATTTATTGAAAACAAAAACTTCTTCTTTATTTATGTAACTTTTATAGGCACTTTTTCAAGCCTTCGGTGCTCTCCAGCTGGCTTATATTGACTTTCACATTTTGTTACCTGAAACGCGTTTTAGAAATATTTTATCAGCAAGAAATACTGGCGAGTGCATCCCAGTTTAATCAAAAACAGTTTATACAATTTCACAGTATTGAGAGCGATCACAATGTTTATATCTACACAATTACTCATTCAGTACTGTCAATCCTGACTGGTGGGTCATATTACTCATTGGCTAACTCTTTGTCCAATGGTAACGTCTTTCACATTTTGTATACAAAACCCCAACCTACCGGCAGTAATTTGAAGAATACATAGACTGAATCACTGTTAAATATATTTTAAAACAATTGAGGTTTTATAAAAATAGTTTATGAAAAGCAGATGTACTCACATTGTTTACTTAGGTAAAACTAAAGCTTCCTGAGAATCTCCTGGTTATTATCTATTAAAATCAAAGAATGCACACGTGTTAGTAAAATAACCCAATTTACATTAACCGTACAACTCGAGACAGAATTCCAATGACTGAGTCGGGTAAAGCCGACATGCATTACGGAATCCTAGATCAATCGGGTGTACACACGAGACAGAATTCCAATGACTGAGTCGGGCAGAGCCGACATGCATTATGGAATCCTAAATCGATCGTGTAGGGTAATAGCAGCGTTATAGTACTTACAACGAGGCAGAGCTTCGTTTTATAGTGGGTATTATGCCCGGGTATTACTTTGACTATAAGAAATTTGAGAGAGAAATCGAGAAATGAACGTTTGAACAAATGAGCCGAAGCCCTCCATTTATAGGCTGGTCGACCAGTCTGTCGCGCCCCGCGACCAAGTAGGTCTCTGTTGTCGCGGGCCGCGAGAGCCCACGTGTCGCGTATAGGCTTGCTGGGTCAAGGGGGTAGGTCCGGTGAGTCACGTGCCACGTGGCACTATGCAGTGTCGACCAAACATGCAAAGGCTGTCGCGCCCCGCGACAGACCATGGGGGTCTACGTCGCGGCCGGCGAACGACACCTGAATTTTTGTTGTTCTAAGTGTAGGGCTATTTTGGGCTTGTTTCTCGCGTACGGGGTATATTTTAGGATATTTAGGATTACGTTAAGAGTTCTAGAAGGATTATTACAGTTACACATGGTCTTAAGGTGTTGTTATACAAGTAGGTTCTCACACAGTAAGTACATATAACTTATCACAACTTACTTCAATAGATCAACAATAATTAATTAAGAAGAAAAAATCTATTCAAACAATCATTAATTATAACTAAGTTCTATGGGGTTAGTGTTGGAGTGACAAAGTAAAGCTTTTTAAAATACTTTCGCTTATAAAAAATTAATTATAAGTAAATACTAATAAACTCATTTATTAATTCTTTAGCTGTTACTCAATCATTGGATTCTACACTTACTTTTGAAGGATGTAAAATCTATATCCTTTTATTATTTGATAGAGTATAAATATAATTATATAATCTAAAAAGAAGAATTCAGTGACGTTTTTTTATTACCATATAACTTGAATCTATCATAAAAATCGCCCTATATATAATTAATTACATTAAAGTACCATAATAGCCCGTAAATTACACCGGTTAAATACTTAAAATATTATTCATATAACTGAAATTACATAGTACATTACATTACACAGATTGAATACCTACAATAGTTCGTCTTGAACCAGATGTAGAACCGTTCTTAAAAGTTTGTGTTGCCATAAATCCTATTATATTGACTGAAATCTGATAACCAAAATTCAATCTGCAAAGTTGTTATTTTTTATTATGGTGCAGCTATAAATATATGTGTTAAATTGAGTAAAAATAATTCAAACCAATGAATTACCAATGGTTCACTGAAAATATAGAGACAATGAAGAGAATATTAAATTGAGAATATTAGAGCAATCACATCCAATCCATTAAAAATATACATACATTCCACTAAAAAACAACTCCTATATCAATATATTTCTACTAAAAACAAATACTTTTTCTCTCTTCTTTTCAATATATATTACATTTTCTCTCTTCTCCACTCACAACCATTTTCAATATATATTAAAAAAGTATAGGGGGTGAACAGTGTCCCCCCAAATATACAGATGAACAGTAACATTTTCTCTCTCCTCCACTCACAACCACTTTTTATATTTCTTATATTTTAAAAACCCCCCACACAGATTTTGGTGGTTTGAATGAGAATGCTCTTAGATATTAACATTTGAAGTAATTCATATTATTTTTTTATTTTCATTTGATTATTAAGAGATATTAGTAATTCTTGACACGTTTGTTAATTGAGAATATTAGATATTAAATTAATATATTAATTAATAATATTATATTAGTGTTATGATTATTGTATTTGCTTATACGTATAGGTACCCAAATTTTCATGCCTTAACGGTGATAATAAATTGTTGAAGTTATTCTACAAAAGTTTTTAATTGTAAGAAGTGTAAGAAGGATTCATAGAGTGACAAGTGTTCAATAACCTAAAATTAAACCCATTACATCACCACCCAAAACCTAAACACCCACCCCACCACCACCCAAAAACCTAACCCCCCCCCCCCCTACCTCACCAAAAAAACCCCAAAAACCTAACCTCCACCCCCAAAAACCTAAAAAAACTGAAACCCCCCCCCCCACCCACCCTCCATCCCCTCGGCAAAAAAAAAAAAAAAAAAAAAAAAAATTATTTTTTGGGTGGGTGATGGGGGAGGGGTGGGGTGGGGGTTTAGGTTTTTGGTGGTGGTGGATGTTTAAGTTTTTTTTTTTTTTCCTTTCTTTTTTTTTTTTTTTTTTTTTGTGTAGTGGGTTTTTTTAGGTTATTGGACACTTGTCACTTTATAAATCCTTCTTACACTTCTTACAATTAGGATCCTTTATATTTGATCCTAATCCGATAATAAATAAAATTTTTATAATAACAGCTCATATGTATATATATATTTTTAACGACAAACGTTACTTAATTCTATTTACATCAATAATTTAAACTATTTTTTTCTAGATTTAAAAATGGTACGTAAATATATTTTTTAGCAACAAATGTTTCTTGTTTCGATTTTACATCAATAATTTAAACTATTTTTTTCTAGATTTAAAAATGGTTTGGTTTACACCAATGTTAATATAAAGGATTTAGGAAACCATATATGGACTTTTTTCACGATCACCATCAAACTTATGAAATCTCGTTGCTAATATTGCTCCTCTCTCGAAAAGTTTGATTTGTGTCCTCCCAACTATTTGTTCTTCAGTGAATTTACGAGATGTTGACATCGTATCTAATACTAATAAAAAAGTATGATTAATGCCACATGGCATTCTTATACTAAAACAAGAGCAACTTAATGTCACATGGCATTCTTTCATTCAATTTACTACTACTATTATTATTAATTAATTAATTAATTACAAAAAAAAATTAATTAATATAAAACAATAAAAAAATCCTTAACAACTTAATACTAACAAATACTTAGATAATGATTATTTACTTTTGATTTATCTAAAATATATAGTTAATTATTACTAACTCTACTTATAATAAACAATTTCAAATAATGTCAATGTGATAACATCTTCTTATTCTTTAAAATGATTTTTTACTATATGTTTAAAACATCTATTAAATAAATTATAATTTTATATTATAATAATAAAATGGTAAAGAATGGGTTAATCCGATATTTGAAAACCAGTTTACTTCCGTGCTTTGAAAACACTTTTAATGTTATTAGACTCGTGTAATAAACGGGTTTAAGGATAGAATATCTTCATAATAATTTTGAAGCAAGTCTATACTCACCGGATGTCCTAAATGGAGTTATATTTTTAGGCTTGCCAAAGCATTGATAATTACCAAAGTTCAGTGTTCCAGTGACGTTATCAAGAAATATTGATCGAAAGAATGGTTTATGTAATGGAACTCGACTACAGGTTCTATCACTGGGTGACCAGGTTATTGAGACACTCATATTATCCGGAACTAATACTTGCACTTGAACGTTTATCCCTAGATTTCGTTTACTACCGTGAAATAGAAGGATTCCATTTAAATTGAAAAGAAGACAGTTTTCTCTTGCTTTATGTTTTGTCATGATGATAAATAAAAGTATAGAACAATTTCTAAGTAAAGTTGGTGTGTTTCTCAAAGAATCGGTTTTTACACATGACCAATTATTGCGTTATTTATGGTAAAAAAATTCATAATATAAATTTTTTAAAGAGAATATAAATTTAAATAATTTATAAATTTATATCCTTAAATCCATGTAGTACACGGGTCTAATAATCTAGTTAATACAACATAAACCTTCATCTCTATGCTTACGATACCAATCTTTTTCAATTCATCTCCATTCTTCTTTCGTTCTTCAAGTCCCTAACTACGTCTTCTTCATTTTCATTGGGGTCGGTTTTAAAATTTCACAAGAGTCGTCAATTTTTTATGGGGATTGTTCAAAACTAAACCACATATACTTACCAAAAAAAAATCTCCGGGTGCGGCCTGTAAGATTAAATATATTATGTAATAATATTTAATCTATTGCCATTATAATCATTTACATTATAGAGATCAAAATATATTAGAACCTATTAAATAATTAGTTGGTAATTGTCGATGAACCATATTACCCTTATTAACTAATTAGGTTTCCTCCTGGGTGCTTATATAAGGAGAATTATGTGGAGGTTAAGGGGTTACTCAGTTACACAATTACACACACCCCATTAGCCATAACATCATCACGAACGACCTCCTCTCCTAACCGATACCCTTTTCGATTTTCTAAGTCCCCATCATCAGTTAGCATCCTAAGGAGGAACCAGATCACGATGACAAGCATGTCGAACTCCATTACTGGATTCTCCAACGCACTGTCTGCTATCACAGGTATGTTTTAATGTTTTCCTTCATGTATAAACAGAACTGAACCAACATCTGGTATCTGAGCCTATGTTGATTAGTCAGTTCTGTTTTCGTATCCATAATTCTGGGATTGAAACTTGGAAAACGAAATTTTTTTGAAACCTTATGAATATAACAGCCGATTTCGGGTCATGAAGATCGACCCGAGATCATTGTTTTCGGAAAAGATTAATCATATGTTCATTCGAAATTAACTGGTTTATGTTTTAGCCAAAATCTGTTTAGAAAAATTATTAAAATTCAGGTTTCGGGTTCTAGAATTTTATGTTTAATTTATAGGGTTCATCATGTTCTTGGGAAAATTCGAAGAATTTTGTTATGTTTTGGAATGGTTTAGGATTAATAGGTGTTTTTTCCATGTTTGATCTAATTTTATCTTTTAATTTTACTCGAAACTGTTATTAGATAAACAGTTACTATTTTCGAAATATGTTGATAAAATTAGATCATCTTAAAACAGGAAATAATATCTCATAATCCCTTAGATTTCGAATTTTCAGTTATGTTATCACAATTAACAGCTGTAACAGGAAGCTTCGAGATCATCAGATTACGACTCGAGACCATCAGTCTCGACTCGAGACTATAAGGTCTCGACTCGAAATCATCAGGTCATTAAAACCTTCACAACTCGAGACCAACAGATCTCGACTCGAGACCATAAGGTCTCGACTCGAAATCATAAGGGCTCAAAGGTCTCGACTCGAGACCATAACGTCATAACTCGAGACCATAACGTCATAACTCGAGACCGTGGTTGCGACTCGAGACCTCATCATGACTCGAGATCTCATAACTCAGTCGAGACCTGACTCGAAACCTCATCATGACTCGAGATCTCATAACTCAGTTCGATCCACGCTAACGGGTAGTTTGCTATTAAATAATTGGTTTTGTAATTATTTAGTTAAATAATCAGAATCAGATAATGTAATGTTTTGCAAAACCAAAATAACTTAACTTGAATGAGCTTCTGATGTATTATTTCTGGCCAAAGCTGACTTGATACATCTACTTATCATCCAAGTGTTACGAAAGCTATGTTAAGTGTGCATCATAAGCATGAATGTTTTAATATCTGGCCATAGCTGATTTAATTCTTTCATAGATGGCATACTTAACAAGTGCATAATAAAGTGATTGTTTCAATTTCTGGCCAAAGCTGATTTGTCACAACCACTTTGCACATATGCTTAAATGATTACACTTCTGGCCAAAGCTGTTTTGTCTTCGTTTAAGTAGAATTTTTTAACTAAGTCTATTATTTTGATGTTAGTAATAGACATTATCACAGCTTCATAATGTAAAATGGTCATTATTTATGCCTGCCTTAGTTTAACGTGCCCTTAGATCACATTAGGACTTCTTCCTTAGTATCATAACTTGCTCATCTTATTTCCACTATCAGCGCCCAATCAGGGGATTCCATCTTTGACTGGTGATAACTTTGCTGCATGGAAGGATGCTCTCATGCTTACGCTTGGGCTGCTGGATTTTGATTACGCTCTTAGGGAAAATAAGCCATCGGACCTTACCACTCAGAGTACTGCTGCTAAGCAGATACTTCATGAAAAGTGGACTAGGTGTAACCGCATGTGTCTCATGTTTATGAAGCAGTCCATAAGCAATGCTATCAGGGGAGCTATTCCTGATTCTGAAGATGCTAAAACCTACTTGGCTTCTGTGGAGGCGCAGTTCAAGGGGACGTCTAAAGCACACGCTAGTACCCTTATTCTCAAGCTGGTGACAACTAAGTATGATGGGAGGAGCGGCATTCGCGAGCACATCATGATGATGAATGACATGGCCAATAAGCTGAAGGGGCTGGAAATGGAAATCAGTGATGGTTTCCTTGTTCATTTCATCATTACTTCACTTCCTTCGTCCTTTGAAGCATTCAAGATCAATTACAACACTCAGAAGGACAAATGGACAATGAGTGAACTGGTCGCTATGTGCGTACAGGAGGAAGAGCGTATGAGGATGGATCGCCATACTGATGTTGCAAACTTCACTACCTCCAATTCTAAGAAAAGGAATAACAATTATCAGAGGAAGGATGCTTCAAAAGTCCAAAGGCCTAATCCTAACTCTAATACAAGTGCACCTTCCAGCTCTAAGAACTCCTTAGGCAGTATCCGTTGCAAGTTCTGTAAAAAGACAGGACACATGCAGAAGGAATGCCCTGACTTTAAGGAGTGGCTGGCTAAGAAAGGTAACGATTATTTTATGATACTTGAGTCCTATAATTTAAGTGTTCCTGCTAATTCTTGGTGGTTTGATTCTGGTTCTATGGTTCATGTTACCAATTCTACTCAGGGATTCCTTACAATCCGGAAGCTGGAAAGAAACCAAAGAACGCTTAAGGTTGGGGATGATCGAGAATTAGAAGTGAAGGCCATTGGAACATTACAATTAGTTATGAAAACTGGTTTATGTATTAAACTTTATGATACCTTATATGTTCCTGAGGTAACTCGAAACCTTGTATCAGGACCAAAGTTAGACATGGACGGTTTTATTGTTTCCCATGGTCATCGCAAACTCTCTATCCTCTATGATTCTGTTCTTTATGGTACTGGTATTCTGGATGGTGGTCTCTATAAATTAGAACTAGAAGATAACTTTTCCAAATCTTTGTTGTCATATAACATTAATGAATCACTCACAAAGATGGAAGAGAAACGAGACTTAGAGACTTCATCCATGTTGTGGCATCAGCGTTTAGGCCACATTTCAAAAGAACGATTAAATCGTCTCGTAAAGGATGAAGTCTTACCTCCTCTCGATTTCTCTGATTTTGGAATATGTGTCAAATGTCTTAAAGGTAAAATGACATTAGCGAATAAGAAAGGTGCCACTAGGAGCTCTAATTTATTAGAACTCATTCACACTGACATTAGTGGTCCCTACCAAATCGCTGGCATAACAGGACATACTTCATTTATCACTTTTATTGACGATTATTCTCGTTACATGTACTTGTATCTTATTAAGGAGAAATCTGAATCTCTTACAACTTTTAAAGATTATAAGGCTGAAGTTGAAAAGCAATTAGATCGTCAGATTAAAGTTGTGAGATCAGATAGAGGCGGTGAATATTATGGAAGACATACTGATGTGGGTCAAGCTCCTGGTCCATTTTATGAGTTTTGTAAGGGCCAGGGGATTGTGAACCAATACACCATGCCTGGTACACCTCTGAAGAACGGTGTCGTTGAAAGAAGAAACCGTACCCTTATGAACATGGTGCGCAGTATGTTAGCCAACACTAATTTACCATTATTCCTCTGGACTGAAGCGTTAAAAGCAGCTGTTCATATACTCAATAGAGTTCCTTCTAAGTCTGTCCCTAAAACTCCTTATGAACTTTGGACAGGAAGGAAACCGAGTCTTAAATATATGAAAGTATGGGGCTGCATTGCTGAAGCAAAACTTTACAATCCTTTCCTAAGGATACTTGACCCTAAAACAGTTACCTGTTTCTTTATCGGGTATCCTGAGAAATCTAAGGGTTATCGTTTCTATTGTCCTTCCCATGTCACCCGTATTGTTGAAACCAAGCGTGCCGCGTTCCTGGAGGATTTCAAGGTTAGTGGGAGCAGTACCAACCCTTACGAAGAATTTCAAGAAGTACAAGACGCGGGGGGGGGGGGGGGGAGATTCGTCGCTTACCATTACTCCGATTACTCCTCTTGTACCCAATGCAACTACTGCACCTGAAGCTACTGCACCAACTCCAAATTCACCTCTACAATCAGAACCCATTATACCTCATGACGAAGGCACATCAAACGCTCATAACAAAGACAACGCTGTACCCGATAATCCACTCAGGAGGTCATCTAGGCAAAGAAGGCCCACTAATTGGGATGATTATGTTACCTACCTGACTGAAATGGATCCCGGAAAGCTCAATGATCCTATCTCTTACAATGAAGTCTTTAGCAGTGATCAGTCTTCTGAATGGAATAAAGCAATGATTGATGAGCTTGAATCCATGAAGAAAAATGACGTTTGGGATTTGGTAGAATTACCCACCGGAGTCAAACCCGTAGGATGCAAATGGGTGTTCAAAACAAAACTGGATCCGAATGGGAACGTTGAATGCTACAAAGCGAGATTGGTTGCAAAGGGCTACACTCAGAAAGAGGGAATTGATTATCAAGAGACGTTTTCACATGTCTCTCGTAAAGATTCATTAAGGATCGTCATGGCCCTAGTAGCTCATTTTGATTTGGAGTTACATCAGATGGACGTTAAAACCGCTTTCCTTAACAGAGATTTGGACGAAGATGTTTACATGAAACAACCTGAAGGCTTTAAACCTGAGGGTCAGGAGCATCTAGTCTGTAAGTTGAAGAAATCCATTTACGGGTTAAAACAAGCATCACGTCAGTGGTACCTCAAGTTTGATGAAGTCATGAAGAGGCAAGGTTTTATGAAGAATCAAGTGGATCAATGCACCTACCTCAAGATGAGTGGGAGTAACTTTACTATACTTGTCCTTTACGTAGATGATATTCTATTGGCAAGTAATAGTTTAGACATGTTGCATGAGTCGAAGCGGTTACTTTCGCATAATTTCGACATGAAGGATCTCGGAGATGCTTCTTACGTCATTGGCATCGAAATTCACCGAGATAGAAACAAAGGGATCTTAGGATTGTCCCAAAGGGCTTACATAGATCGTGTCCTCACACGTTACAACATGCAACAGTGCAAACCCTCCGTCGCTCCAGTAGTTAAGGGAGATGTTTTCGGTTCATTCCAGTGTCCGACAACAGAGGTTGAGAAGGAGTAAATGAGCCAGATACCTTACGCGTCAGTAGTCGGGAGCTTGATGTATGCTCAAGTCTGTACTCGTCCAGATATCACTTATATTGCTGGAATGCTAGGCCGTTATCAGACTAATCCTGGCCTAGATCACTGGAAAGCAGCTAAGAAGGTACTTCGATATCTGCAAGGTACGAAAGACTATAAACTGACTTATAGGAGAAGTGATCATTTAGAAGTGGTGGGCTATTCTGATTCTGACTTTGCCAAATGCAAAGATGACAAGAAATCCACTTCGGGCTATATCTTTATGTTAGCAGGCGGCCCTATCTCATGGAAGAGTCATAAACAACAGTTTACCACAACTTCCACAATGATGGCAGAGTATATTGCTGTTTATAACGCAACCTGTCATGGAATGTTGCTTAGGAATCTGATCACTGGACTCAAAATTGTTAATTCCATTTCTAGACCATTGAAGCTTTACTGTGATAATTCAGCTGCCGTTAGTTTCTCGAACAGTAATAGTTCGACTGGAGCTGGTTTATATCTCGATACAAAATATCTATTTGTACATGAACGAGTTGAGGAAAATAATCTTTGTATCGAGTATTAAGGATATGCTTGCGGATCCGATGACTAAAGGTCTCCCTCCTAAGGTTTATGAAGAAAATGTTCGGAATATGGGATTTAGTAAAGACCTTATTTAAGCATATTGTACTAGCTTATGTTTTATGATTAATGAAATTTCCTCAGTTTGATTTTATATGTCTGTTAGAATATGTTCAACCGGTATAATGGCATATAGACAAATAAAGTTACAAGTCAAACAAAGGGCTTACGCGTATTTTGATCATGACGATTAGGTTTTAAATTAAGGCTATAGTATGATTAATGGGGGTCTTGAGTCGCATAATGATTCAACGGCTGTATTTTTCTGCTATAGTACTTGTTTAAGGCTAAAATGAGTGTTAACTCCTGATCAGGCTTATCTAATACTCATAGTAAATGATTACTCGGCTAAGTGGGAGAATGGAAGATTAAATATATTATGTAACAATATTTAATCTATAGCCATTATAATCATTTACATTATAGAGATCAAAATATATTAGAACCTATTAAATAATTAGTTGGTAATTGTTGATGGACCATATTACCCTTATTAACTAATTAAGTTTCCTCCTGGGTGCTTATATAAGGAGAATTATGTGGAGGTTAAGGGGTTACTCAGTTACACAATTACACACACCCCATTAGCCATAACATCATCACGAACGACCTCCTCTCCTAACCGATACCCTTTTCGGTTTTCTAAGTCCCCATCATCAGTTAGCATCCTAAGGAGGAACCAGATCACGATGACAAGCATGTCGAACTCCATTACTGGATTCTCCAACGCACTGTCTGCTATCACAGGTATGTTTTAATGTTTTCCTTCATGTATAAACATAACTAAACCAACACGGCCTACCCTCATCCACCGCACCTAGGTCTGCCCTACCAGTAATCTAGTTGTCTAATGGTATGGTGTTTGTCCTTTTAAAATGTATATATTTAAATTCTTACAAATAGAATGTTAGATGATACTGATGTTTAATCAAAATCAAACTCTACAAATTTACCACATAGAGTGCATTCATTTGTTGTGATGAACACGTCATATATATATATGAAAAAAGTGAAGTTGAAATCATACCGATTGTAATTGTAATCTATTAAAATTAAAATTCAAAGATTTCAATGGACCAAAAGCGGATATTAAACATTCACTGTTCCAACTATTTCTTTATGAAAAACATTATTACATTCACTGTTCCAACTATTTCGTTTTGCAAAACATTAATGTCACACGTATTGTTGAATAACGATATATATAATAACTAGATTTTTTATTTGGAAATTAGATTTTAATAATCTCAACTATTCGTCGTTCGTCACCAATAGTTCCAACTTCAAAATTAACCACTGGCAGTCCCAACTATTAACATATTGGCCACCAATGGACCCTGACTAACGGAACCCTAACGCCGTTAGTCTCCGGTTGCCGGAAAAACGTCTTTAGCCGGAAAACTCATTTTTTGCCGGAAAACTCAAGATTTCCGTCCCAAATCTCATTTTAACCTTAATACGGACCTTTAGGAACCTTTTTTCTAGTAAAAGCCCCAATTATTGAAGTAGCTAGAAAACTCTTTTTTTGTCGGAAAACTTATTTTTGGCCGGAAAACTCAACATTTTTGTTCCAAACCT
Source organism: Helianthus annuus (assembly GCF_002127325.2). Classification (NCBI taxonomy): domain Eukaryota; kingdom Viridiplantae; phylum Streptophyta; class Magnoliopsida; order Asterales; family Asteraceae; genus Helianthus; species Helianthus annuus. Next base: position 140,288,789 of record NC_035442.2, read on the forward strand.
CTTTGTAACCTTAGATCGGACATTTAAAACCCATTTTCTAGCCAAAACCGGTTTTCCGGCGACCAAAGACTAACGCATTAAGGTTTTGTTAGAGCATTCACATCCATTCCACCATATTTTCACCCTAAATTACACTAAAAAACACTATATTTTCTCTCTCCTCTTCAATTAAATAATATATTTTTATACCTTTATCATTACCTTTTCTCTCTCCTTCACTCACAACCACTTTCAAAATATATTAAAAAATTATAGGGGGTGAACAGTGTCCCCCCAAATATACAGATGAACAGTAACATTTTCTCTCTCCTCCACTCACAACCACTTTTTATACTTTTTATATTTTAAAAACACCACACACACAATTTGATTATTTGGATGTGAATGCTCTTAGTCATGGTCCACAGGTGGCCAATATGTTAATAGTTGGGACTACAAGTGGTAATTTTTATGGGTTTTTTTTTACGTATTTCCCCTCCTAAGTTGGCTTATTACGTATTTCTCCAAAAAAAAAAAAAAAAACAATTACATATTTCCCCTTTCTAACCCATATATTACATATTTCTCATTTTCATTAAAATTACTCTTAAAATGACTATTTTACCCTTAATGAACTATTAAATGAATATTTACATATCCCCCCCCCCATCTAATATCATCAATCAATTACATATTTCCCCATTTCATGTAGTATTTCCCTAATTCTTCTACTTGCTACATGAATAGTATATATCTATATTTTTATAAATATGAGTGAATTGCAAGGATTGTTCTTTATCTTTATACCCATTTGCAGACGCTGTCCTTTATGTTTAAAATTGACGAGTTTTGTACTTTATGTTTTCAAATCATACACGTTTTGTCCTTTAGCTCTAACCCAGTTAGATTTTTCTGTTAAATCTGGTCATGTGCAAAGTTTTTTTCTATCAACTCATACCTGGAGCCCGCGTTAGAGGGGAAGAAAAATGGAGAGATATGCACATGAGGGCAAAATTGTCTTTTCACCCTATTCTTTAAAATTACATAAAAAAGAAAAAAAATATTATATATCATAACAAAACCCTCTTCTTCCCCAAATCAATCCCATTTCAAAACCCTATATATTTTCTAGAACCCTCCCTCCTTTCTTCTTGATCCATCTTCTTCACCAGCACCCCTCCACCTACAATCAGAGCTCAAGTTTCAAGATAAAAACAATCACTCAACATTCAACATCTTCATTGAATTCAAAAGCCAAAAAATAGCATATCCAACCACAATTTTAATATTTAAAATTAGTGCTAAACTCAACGCAATTTCACAGATCCGGATAGCGAAGTTCTAATAGAATAACCGTTTCTTTAGCGAATTTTTGAGATCTATCGACTTTTTCCGTTTAGTGAAGTTTCACTCCGGCAAGTTCTAAGATTCAGATCTGTTTTGGTTGGAGCTTGGAGTACTTGACTGGAGACGATGCGATCTGAGGTTTAATTAGGTGATTACTACTGAAATTTGTGTTCGTTTTGGTTGTGTCTAATGAGGAACGAAGGAAGGAAGATAAGAAGCTTGTCTCAAAAAGAAGAAAAGTATACTGTTGGTGGAGTGGTTGCAATAGCAGATCTTCCACCCTAATTCAATTCGATTATTGAAGAAGATGGATCAAGAAGAAAGGAGGGATGGTTCTAGAAAATAAATAGGGTTTTGAAATAGGATTGATTTGGAGAAGAAGAGGGTTTTGTTATCATATATAATACATTTTTTATGTATTTTTAAAAAATAGGGTGAAAAGACAATTTTACCCTCATGTGCATTACACATAACCATATTTGATAGAAAAATCTAACTGGGTTAGGGCTAAAGGACAAAACGTGTTTGATTTGAAAACATAAAGTACAAAACTCTTCAATTTTAAACATAAAGGACATCGCCTGCAAATGGGTATAAAGACAAAGGACAATCCTTGCAGTTCACTCTATAAATATCATTGAATGTAAATGGAAGTATAATATTTGAAATTAACATCTAAAGATCTTGGACAACAACTAATTTAGCAAAAATTTACAACTTAAAATTAAAATTTATACATAAGGGGTGCTACGTTTAACATTTCTGACCTCCAGCCCTAGTATGATCTAACATAAGAAGTTTTTAAATGGGGAGGATCCTAGGAGCAACAAGGACACGTCTGCATGCAAGGACAGTGGCGAAGTTTGAAAAAAAAGTTCGGGGGTCAGAAGGTAACGGGCCTAAAAAAATTTTCTATCGTGTAGTTTCGAGGTGTATGTTCGGGTCGGACGTCGGTGATTCGGGTCGGGTCGGGTCAAACATTAATATCAAATAAAAAACGTTCTCAAACATTAAAAAAAGTTATAATTTTATTCTTCCTCATAGCATAATTTAATAACAAAACAAGTTAACAAATCACCCTAAATTTCAAACTCTAATTTCTATCTAAATCAAATCAAAATAAGATTAAACAAATAAAATTAGACATAGTTACAGAAAGATTCAACAAGTTTAGAGTAAAAATTCGGACCAATTTCATCCCTAATTTCAACCTAAATCACATAAATTGCAGCCCTAAATTAAACCTAAAGATAAAAAACACATATCTTTAACCTTATGAAGATTGAAGAAGTCGAACAAGAGTACAAGACTATAACAACGAGCAGCGTTTTGGTCGAACAGTTCTAGAATTGAGTTACAAGTAATGCAGCTGATCCACACTTTCTTTTTAGTTTATCTCCATTTGAATTGTTTATTTCTTTTATGCCTTTTTTAGTGTTTTTCAGTTTGCCGCACTACTTTCAGTTTTTTAGAATGTGGGTTCACTTCTTTTGCTAGCTAATGTAATTCTCTATGTATACTTTATAATGATGAAATGAAAAGGCAGAAAGAAATTATCCAATTATAGTTTTTTTCGTAAACTATTTCCATTGCTAGTTTGTTTATGAAGGGATAAATGGTGTTCTTTGGAGGCTATTGCTTTTACTACAGTCCTTGTCTAGTACTGGAATCATGGCCGAAGCACTACATGACTCTGGCAACTGAAGATACAATGGCGGACCTACGAATAATTTTCTAGGGGTGTGAACAAAGGTTTTAACCAAACTTTCAATGGTACGATAGGGATTTTTGCCTATAAAGTACCAAAATAAAAATTAAGGGAGACGCTCGCCACCCAAGCCTCCCCTTGGGTACGCCCCTAATCTGAACCAATTCTATTACAAAAGCATTAATATATATGAATTGGAGAAATACTACATGAATTGGGGAAATATGTAATTGATTGATGATATTAGATAGGAGAAATATGTAAATATTCATTTAATAGTTCATTAAGGGTAAAAATAGTCATTTTAAGAGTAATTTTAATGAAAAAGGGAAATATTTAATATATATGGGTTAGGAAGGGAAAATATGTAATTGTTTTTTTTTGTTTGGGGAAATACGTAATAAGACAGCTTATGAGGGGGAAATATGTAAAAAACCCATTTTCTTAAGTTGGTACTGTTGGCAGCCAACGGCGAATAGTTGAGATTATTAAAATCCAATATTCCTTTTTATTTAAACTTATCACACGCTGAACATGTCTTCATGGGAATGCCAAAACGCTTCTGAAAACAGTGGATTCGTGTTGAATTTATTATTTCCAATTGATTATGAACCTTGTCATTGAGGATCATATTCTAACATGCAATTCCAGGGTCATCTCTAAAAATTCATGGGTCTCTCGTGAGTCTGTGCGAGTCGAAAAAATGGCCCCTAAAGGCCCTCCGAATTCTTATTTTTTAAAATTTTTTATTGTGGATTAATTGTTTAAATATTTAAAGCATTGTCACACCCTGATTTCCCGGTGGGCCCGAACTTGTTATCATAACGCATAGCGGAAGATGGAATAAAGTAAAATAAATAAATAAAAGCTTGAAATTAATAAATGAAGTTATACAAGCTTGTACGTGTAAATATCCACAGGCGGATCAAATATAAAAGTCGTTTTAGACTAATAAGGGTTTTTTTCCGTGGAATTGAAAATTCCAATATCTTAAGACAAAGCCGCTCCAGCCTATTCCGTGTTTGCTAATTAACCTACGCTTAGTCTTTTGAAAATACGTCAGTTTTCACTGGTAAATACAATTAACTGACTCTTTTGAAAATCTTTTCAAAATTCATTTAATACCATTTGGTATATCATTTTGAAATAACTTTGGACAAACTATATCTCTTGTTACGAGCTTACATGCTTGTCAATACAGTTGGAGACTGGAGATCAAATTCCGGTACATGATTAATCAACACACCACATTTTCGATATCATATAGATGTACAGTATTAGCGTCTGTCAGGTGTATGCCTACACCCCGCGCTTAAGTTGTGGCCATTTGCAATGAAATGAGTCGGGATATCTAGGACACGGACGTATTAACCCCCAAGTGTTTAAGTTATCAAGCAAAGTAGATTAAAACGGGTTGTTTGCATTTCTATAACATCATTCACCCTTTTGCAATACCCGACCAAGTGGCTAATGCCATATCCTAAGCCTTTATAAAATAAAATAGGCTAAGAGTATCTACCTGTGCTAGTCTTTATAACATCGATATGTTTAGCGTAACTGTAATTCAAACAACGTAAACTTAGGTGCAATTTACTGAGGGCTTCTAGTCTGTAATGAATGGTATTATTATCCGTTAGAATGTTAATGGGTCATTTATAAGTCATTGACTTTGATTGGTTAACTTAATAGATACGTTCGGTTCACTAGATTAAGTGTCACACCCCGACCCGCAGCAAACATGGTACTGGGCATGATGATTGCCCATAACTTATGATACTATTATATGTTTAGATCTTTAAAGTCACCAAATTAAATTTGTCACACATAATCATAGAACACATATAACGTATTTCATACATTATTCAAAAGATAAATAGTTATGAACAAAGATCCGATTTATTTCTAAGGCATATCCTACGTGTCTTTGCCTTCAACACTAACCCCTAGTTGTGTTCCTACATCATGCGTTAAAAGGTTTTGGGTCAAAAAAATGTTGGTGAATAGATCTAGATTTTAAATAAAATATTTTGCTTTATTAATTGATATATTTTAATTAGAAATCTTCTATAAAAATATATTTAACATGCAATATCATGTGTTGTAGAAACATCCATAATCATCACAACCACAATCAGCAAATCACCACAATCACAACATAGATACAATAGAAACAATAAAACTCAAAGACTATAGCACGCGTTAGACTAAAGCCCCGAAGAGCGAGTCTAATACTGGTGGCGATACTAGGCTACAATCCATGGTTGTGGGGAACCTAGTCAGCCAGGTGGATCCACGCAAAACCTGTGACACAAAGCGAGTAAACACATAGATACACATATATGTAACGATAGATACTAGTTAATAGAAACAATGAACACGAAACACATAGTGACACATTGATCTTGCATGTTATTAAATCAAATTGAAAACTATAGAAAACATGACTCATGATACACCCCAAAATATTTTATGACTACAAAGGGGAGAAAAATAGATCTACTCACTGGTTGCGAAGAAAACGTTCCACGAGAATTACCGTACGAGCAGAAATAGGTGGAACCTAAAATAATAACCATAATCACCCTAAGATATATATATATATATATATATATATATATATATATATATATATATATATATATATATATATATATATATATATATATATAAACGAAATACTTGAACGAACAGATAAAATATTAATTTTAGGAAATTGGGTTCTTCTATTGGGGACTTAAATTATATAAAACAATTATTCGGCTAAATAACCAAATCAAGGTATCTCAATTTACAATACTAAATAACATGTTATATAGTAACACAAGGTCATAATGAATCACTTAAAGGTTACATAACTAAATTCAGTAGAGAATCCTTAGAGATACCTAATTTGGATATTGCTACAGATGTAGAGGCCTTTAAAATGGGTTTACTTAAGGATTCACAATTTTATGATGATCTTGTCATGACCCCTTGCATGAATCTTGATGAAGTAAGAAACAGGGCCCTTAGATTCATCCGTTTAGAGGATGATAAAAGGATCCAAGAAAGACTGTCAGGATCCTCAAAGCAGGAGAAGCAAGGATCCTATTTCAGGAACAACAAATCTATATCATAAAACAAGTCTGACAATCAAAATGTGCATGCTGTGGAGCAAGAAGAGGATGATGAGGATTACCCTCCTATTTCTGAATATTGTTTTGTTGTTGATAACAATGAACTAATCTTGGCTATGCAGAATCTAGGTGATAAAGCTAGATGGCCTAGAAAGAATGACAAGCCGGCTGCCACAAAAGATAAGTCCAAATGGTGTGCCTATCATGAAGATTTTGGTTATCTTACCGATGAATGTATAGCACTCAGGAAAGAGATTGGTTACATGTTAAGCAAAGGATATTTGAAGGAGCTATTTGGAAGAAAGAAATCAAGGATCCAGGATCCTGAAAAAAATTCTAGAAAGGGCTCCTGCTCCTCCAGCTGATGCCCAAATTATCAACTTCATTTCCGGTGGATCAGATATATGTGGAATTTGCTTTTTAGCAGCTAAGAGGCATGCTAAAGACAAAAAGATGGAGAATGGGGATAGGCCCATTCGAACCTCCATCCTTACACAGGATAAAGTCATATCCTTTGATACAGGATAAAGTCATATCCTTTGATGAGGATGACCGTGTAGATATTCAGGATCCTCATCATGATGGTCTTGTTATTACATTGTTTATTTCTAACCATTTTGTTCGCATGATTCTCATAGATGGAGGAAGCTCAGTGAACATTATTCCACTTGATGTCCTCAAGAAAATGAACATCCCCGAATCAGAAATTATCCCAAGATCATCAGTTCTTGTAGGATTCAGTGGAGAAACCAAGAACACATTGGGGGACATTAAACTTCCCATTTACATAGAGGGAGTAATTCTTTTCAAAAATTTTGTGTCATAGATTGCTTATCTTGTTGCAATGTTATCCTTGGCAGGCCATGGATACATGATGTGAAAGCAGTTCGATCTACCTATCCTCAGTGTATTAAACTCCCTACTCCATGGGGTGTAGTGAAGATAGAAAAGTGATCAACATGAAGCCAAGAATTGTTACACTTCATCGATGAAGCCAGCCTCAAGACCTAGGGAGGCATAGTAATTAAAATATCCTCCAAGAGATGTCCTGGAGGCGAGAGAACAAAATGTTAAAGATATCCAGATGGATCCTTAGGATCCTGAATCCAAAGTTTTTATAGGATCCGGGATCCTCGATAACATTGAACAGGATTTAGTATCCTTCTTAAAAAGGAGAAAAGCTACCTTTGCTTGGAAGCACGAGGACATGACAGGTATTTCTAAAGATATTATTACACATAAACTTGGCATTGACAGGTCATTCAAACCCATACATCAGAAGAGGAGGAAGTTTGCACCTGAGAAGAATGCCATCATCCAAGAGAAGGTAGATAAACTGCTCAGAGCAGGTATGATTAGAGAGGTAAAGTATCCAATGTGGTTAGCCAATGTGGTTGTTGTTCAAAAGAAAAATGGAAAGTGGAGGGTATGCGTTGATTTCACTAATTTAAATAAGGCATGTCCCAAGGATCCTTTCCCATTACCCCACATTGACTCCATGGTGGATGCTAATGCGGGTCATGAGTTGTTGACTTTTATGGATGCTTCATCTGGATTCCAGCAAATTCAGATGGAACCATCTGATCAAGAGGATACAGCCTTTATGACCCCTACTGGTATCTATTGTTATATTGCTATGCCCTTTGGACTAAGAAATGTAGGTGCCACATACCAAAGGCTAGTAAATATGATGTTTAAAGAACAAATTGGACACACAATGGAAGTCTATATTGATGACATGGTGTTTATGTCCAAGAGAGCTGAGGATCACCTTAAAGATTTAGAGGAAGCATTTGATATCCTTGATAGATACAACATGAAATTAAATCCTTCCAAGTGCCACTTTGGTGTAAAAGTTGGCAAGTTCTTAGGTTATATGGTGACAAAAAGAGGGATAGAGGCAAGTCCAGAAAAAAATCAAGGCCATTGTGAACATCAAGTCACCTGCCAATGCTAAGGATGTGCAAAGATTGACAGGAAGGATCGCAACCTTGAACAAATTCATCTCAAAGTCGTCAGAGAAATGCAAAGAATTCTATGACATCCTGAGAAAGAATAAAAAAATTTGAGTGGACTGAAAAGCATGAGAATGCTCTAAAGGCCCTTAAGGATTACCTATCCTCAGCTCCAGCCTTAGTGAAACCAGAAAAGGGGGATATATTATCCTTATACTTGGCAATCTCTTCTAAGGCAGTAAGTGCAGTCCTTGTTAAGGATCATGAAGGTACTAAACATCCTGTATACTATGTAAGTGAAAGTCTACTTGATGCTGAGTCCAGGTATACTCATTTAGAAAAACTTATTCTTGCTTTAATCATGGCATCTACTAAATTACGCCATTATTTTGAGACTCATCCTATTATTGTTAAGACTAACTTTCCTATTAAGAATGTCCTCAGAAAACCTGAAATGTCAGGAAGGATGGAAAAGTGGGCAGTTAAGCTTAATACATATGATATCAGATATGAACCAAGAACTGCCATCAAATCCCAAGCCTTAGCTAACTTTGTGGCTGATTTTAGTAGTGATCTACAAAGGGAAGCTGAATTGGAAGCTCAACAACTTGAAGAGACTAAGGATCCTTGGATACTCTTCACAGATGGGGCTTCAAATATCAAGGGAACTGGACTAGGCATACTACTAAAATCGCCACAGGGGGACATAATACCCCACTCAATTGCTTGTGAGTTTCAAACTACTAATAATGAGGCTGAATATGAAGCCTTAATAGCTAGTTTGCAAATTGCCAAGCACATGAGGATCAGGTATCTTGAGGTGCATGTAGATTCTTTGTTAATTACTAACCACTTTAATGGTTCTTATGCTGTTAAAGGTGAAAGGCTAATCAAATATCTAGAGATAATCAAGAAATTGGCGAACTCTTTTGCTTCTTTTAGTTTATCTTAGGTACCCAGGGAAGAAAATGCAGAAGCTGATGCTTTAGCCAACCTTGGATCATCATTGAAGATTCCAGAGGATATTAAAATTCCCATCATCCACATCTTAGCTCCTGCTATTGAGGATCACACAGCTATGGAGATAGTGGAGGATTCTGCAATCATACCTAGTGATGGTGCACAGTCAAATTCACGATCCTGGATCCTTCCAATCCTGAGATATATAAAACATGGAGAGATTCCTTCTGGAGGAAATCCTAGAGCTTTCAAAGTCAAGGTATCTCAATTTACAATACTAAATAACGTGTTATATAAACGATCTCTTGCAGGTCCATATCTAAGGTGCATCGAGGATCCAGAAATCCAAGAAGTTCTGAAGGATTTTCATGAAGGAGATTGTGGAAACCACATTAGGGGCAGAACACTGTTTTCAAGGATCCTTAAAACAGGATATTATTGGCCTACCATGAAGAAGGATATTGTGGATTATGCAAAGAAATATGATGCTTGTCAAAGACATAGCAATATCCTTCATCAACCAGCGGAGCTCCTGCATCCTATATCCCCTTCTTGGCCATTCATGAGATCGGGAATGGAAATAGATGGCAAACTTCCCAAAGCACCAGGAGGAAAAGTGTTTGTGCTTGCTATGACTGATTACTTTTCCAAATGGATAGAAGCTGAAGCCTTTGCACAAGTCAGAGAAAAGGAAGTGATATCCTTTATTAAAAGAAACATCATTACTAGATTTGGCATACCTTGTGAAATTGTTTGTGATAATGGATCCCAATTTATTGGGAGTAGAATTACGAACTTTTGTGACAGCTGGGGGATTAGGATGATAACGTCAACACCAGTTCACCCACAAGCTAATGGTCAAGCAGAATCATCAAACAAGATCATCATCAACAACTTGAAGAAGAAGCTTGAATCCAAGAATGGGAAATGGGCAGAAGAGCTACCTTGTGTGTTATGGGCTGATAGAACAACTCCTAAGAATGCTACTGACCAGACTCTATTTTCTTTAGTGTTTGGAGATGAATCTGTGATCCCTACAGAGATGGTAGTCCCTACTGCAAGGATAGGCATCCGTGATCCTGAAGGAAATGCTGAAATCTTGGTTCAAGATTTGGACACCATAGAAGAACTCAGGAATTTAGCAAGGATAAGATTGGCTAGTTATCAACAAAGGACGGTTGGAGCTTATAACAAGAATGTCAGGATCAGAAAGTTTCAAGTTGGTGACATGGTGTTAAGGAATGCATTCCAAAATACCACAAACCCTGCTGATGGCAAGTTAGCACCAAATTGGGAAGGCCCTTACCTGATTGAAGCTGAGGCATGAAAGGGGGCATATCGTTTATTAACCATGGAGGTGATCTATTACCAAGAGCTTGTAATGCTGTCCATTTAAAGAGGTACTTCATGTAAGAAGGATCCAGGATCCTTGGTCATCCTCACATCCAGTACATATTAAGGATCCTCAGAGGATATATGATCCTCACTCTGGTAATGATTTCATTATTACTTCTCTTATTCTTTAAATTATTTAATTACAAGGAGAAAGATCTAGGAAATTATCCTTTTTCATCAAGTTCTGAGTTTTGAAGAAGTAGATGTAGTATTGGCAAAGGATCGAGTATCCAATCAATTCTCCAAATTCTTTGGGTTTATCCCCAGTTCATTGGGCTTGTCCCCAGATTGTTGGGCTTGTCCCCAGATTGTTGGGCTTGTTCCCATTTTTTGTTATCTATTACCTTCTACGAATTAGGTTCTTACACCTTCGCTTGTTGCGCATGATTATCCTAGTGTAGTTAAAGGCAATAGGACCAGTACCCGCTTTAGGGGCTGAGAATTTCATTGTGCTGGTTGTATTTAGGATCCTAAGTATAATGGTAGACGTACCATACATCCGTTCCTAAGGTTTCTAACGTTTTCACGTTAGCTAAGGTTTTGGCATTTTCATGTCATTAAGTTTGGATAGTCGCCAGTATGGGCCATACTCCAGTTTACACAAGATCCTTTGGGCTTGTCCCCAGTTTTTGGGCTTGTCCCCAGCTTATTGGGCTTGTCCCCAGATACTATCATCTTCTTTTACAATTGGCTTAGTCCCAAGTTATATAATATTGTAGGATTTCAAAGCTAAACAGTTAAGGATCCAGGATCCTAACTTTCTACGACATTTAATATTTTGATTAGCAAAGTTGTAAGTGTTAAGGATATAGAATCCTAACTTGGATTCTCTGGTATGATCCTTATTAACCTTAGTTTTATTATTGGTTTATTCATCTTACCTTTATCCTTTGACAACAGGTTATATGATCCTAGATCATATGATTTTTTCTAACTTTTGATTAAAGGATATGTGATCCTTGATTATATCCTAAATTCTTTAACATAAGCTGATTTTGGCATTCATTTAATACTTTTACCAATAACTTGTAAGTTGTAAAATTATGCAAGGACAATAATAAGTATACATAAATCAACAACACAAAAGTAACCAAAAGTTAAAGTTTTATTTATTTAACCGGTTAACCTTTTAAAAGGTTGTCAAAATTGCCAACCCAAGCGTCTACCAGCAATACGTGGCTGGTCCACTTGGGTTGGCAAAGGGTGTCCATACTGAAGGTTCGTTAAGTGCAGGAAATAAAAGATGAGGGGCATCAAAGGCTTCATCCTCCACAAAAAGAATGATCCATCCACCTTTGCTACCCCCTATTGTCCAAGGATCAGTGATCCTTAACCCTAACAACTATTGTTCAAAGTTATTACAGACCATTGTTTGAAACATCAAAACAAACTACCAAATCATAAAAAATGGGCTCCGGCCGCGTCTAGAAATATCCATCATCGCCTATTGGTGCAGCCTACACCTTCGTCGCATCATAACCTTCTCATCACCACCCTTGCCACTGCCACCAGCTGCCTCCTCCGCAGGATCCTTGACTTCGTTGCCACCACCTTCAAGAGCTAGCACCTCTTCAAGTTCATCTTCATCTCCAAGCTCCACCAGCCTTTGCTTACAAGCCTCCAGGTCCCATTCAGCCCTGTCAAAAGAAGGATCCTCAGCCTCTTTAGCCATCTTCAACTTCATCTTCAGCATGGCAATGGTAGCAGACAGTTTGGCCCCCTCCATGATCTCGGTCCTCTCTTTCTGGGCTGTGATCTCAGCCAGTAGTAGCTCCTTCTGCAGCATGTTGGTATCCTTTTCCAGGGAGGAGATCTTTTTGTCTTTGGCTAGGGCAATCTTCTGGAAGTCAAGGTTCTTCTCTTCAGCTTCAGCCAGCCTCTGGTCCATTATGATTTGAACCTCAGCAAATTTCTGCACAAGGAAGATTTCCGCAGTCAGGATCCTAAATCCTTAAAAGGAGCAAGATTTCAGGATACAAGATCATTACCTTAGAGACATAATCGTGAAGCTGGTGTTCCATCAGAGGCAGCCCTTCGGAGGTTTCAGCAGCCTTCTTCCTCTTGGTTCCCTTGCTCCTGGTGCTCATGCCTTTGGACTCTAGTTTGCTCTGGCTTGCAGCCAGGTCCTTCTTGAGGGACTTTGGGGATGCGATGTCTTGAAGATCAGTGAGGCTGAACCTTGAAGCAGATTTTGAGGATTTGGCAGCGCCTACAAACATGAAATACAGATAAGTATTCATATCCTTATTTTAGTAAATTTTTACTTATGTACAAATATGGATACTTACTTGACATGGTGTAGGAAGTGGACGAAATGTCTTCTAGATCCTTTGGTTTTGGTGGATAAGTTCTGATGGCAGGATCACGCTTCCAGAAAGCTTCAATTCTCTCTTGGGTGGTAGGTGATTCTTGAATGTGTGACAAGGTTATAGCTGCATAAACAAAGATAAAGGATCAGTTATCCTCAATAGAAAAGAAAGATTCTTACCGGTTATCCTAATCTAAGGATCCTATATCCTACTGTTTTGGTCAAAAATCACACAAGGATAATGCAACCAAACTTTATGTAAACGGGGAATGATGCTTGGTATGATGAACAAAGTGAAGGATCACTTAAATATAAAATGCACAAGTGACACAAGGATTTATACGAGGAAAAAGCCCTTGATCAATGAATGATCTCCGGCATAAAAAACCTCGGGTGATGGAAACCACCGATCACCAAACTTCGTTATAACAAATAAAGGTTACAACTTCGGATGGTAACGAGCTAAGTACAAGGATCACTATAGTATCGTGTGCCAAAGCGTGAGGGAAGTGTGTTGTGTCTTCCGAATGTGGAAGAGAGCTATTTATACAAGTGTGAGTGGCCCTATTTTAGGTAAATAGACTAACTATTAGCTCGTTACCCCTTTAGGAATAAAAGTAAATCTAGCCTAAATTATCGCCCTTAAATTATGCCGAGTTTCCATATCGTCCACAACGTTCATCTCTGATTAAGCATATGCCAAAGTTGTAAAGACGAGTCCCTTGTTTACGTTGCTAAGAGCGGATCCTGCCAGACATTCCTGCAAGATAACATTAAATCCAATGAAAACAACTGTTAGTATGAGGATCCCTAGGATACTCCGTGATCCTGATCCTGGAATTCTTCTGAGGATCACTATCTGCCAGAGAAACAAGGATCACTGGTTAGGATCGCATATAAGGATCACATGTAAGGATCATAGGTCATAAAAATCCAGCCCTAACAATTGCCCCCAAAATATAAGGAGTAATATTTGTAAATAAACGAGTTGTATTTTGTTGATCTTATCCGCAACAAAGTAACGGATAACTAGCCGTTGGAGACGGACTAGCCGTTGCAAACCTTACGTCACAGAAGTGACAACCCTGCAAATCATCATTATAAATAGGAGTTAGAGATAGGATCAATTTGCATTTAAATTCAAGAGAGACTCCCTTTATATTCTCGTCCGAAGATCAATCAGGTATCTCTTTTCGTCTTTTTTCCTTCTCTTACTCTGTTTTTCTATCTCTTTCCATTATTCTTGCAAAGATGTTGCTCCGGAACTCTCCGCATAAGGATCCTGAGAAGAATAGTCCCTTGAAGGGTCAAGGGATCATCAAGGATTCTCCCGCCGAGAGGTGCTGTTTTACCGATCCTCAGGTCGACAAAATTCGTCATTGTTTTCCGGCGAACACCATCTTCAAGTCTTTTACTTCTACCGCTTTGAGTGATTTTATCTCTGATTCTTGGGTAGCCTTTCCTGTTACTCCGTTCTTGATAGGATATTCGTATCCTTTCCCACAGTTCACTCAATCCTTCTTCTCTCTCACCGGCATCTGCTATATCCAGGCTATGCCCATGATCTGGAGGGTGTTGTATACCCTTGAGAGGATCATTGAGCAAGAGGGGATTGACCTCGGTATGGCGGAGCTGGTTGAGATGTATGATCTTACCACTTTCGGACCCCATCGTTATCTGTTTAAGCGAAAAGCTGGAGAGGATCATTCTGTCTTCAAGGTCACCAATAACGATACAAACTGGAAGCGTCGGTTCTTCTTTGTTAGGAGAGATACCATCCCAGATGGGAAGGATCTGCCCAAAGAGTGGGCTACTCATGGTAGGATAGAGGATCCTGGAAGGATCACCATAAGATTTGTTCCTTAGGATGAGGATCACTAATATTTTCTTGTTTATTGTGCAGCTATCTCCATCTCTCGTCTGAAGTTGACACCTGCTGCAAAAGAGAGACTTTTGGCCTTCAAGAAGCTTGATCCGGAGACAAGAACTTTCCAGGTTGCTACCCAAGATTCCCAAGAAGTATCCTCTGCCTCTGTCACAATGTCAAGTAAGTATCCTTATTTAGAAAGTAATTCTATCTAGACTTTTCAAGTTTAATTAGAAAACTTATCTTATTTTGGTTGTGTAGGTGTTGGAAAATCTTCTAAGTCTGCCTCAAAGTTTGGCATTGATGATCTTGCTAATGTCAAATCTGCAAGGAAGAAGACTCCTACTGCCAGCCCAACTGCTTCAGCCCCTAAAGCACCTATTAGGGTAAAGGAAAGAAGAGAAAGGCCTCTAAGGATCTACAAGGCCTGCCCCTGCTTCGCCAACAGTTTCTGGACTACTTCAACGAGGTAAGGATCACTGCCCCTGTTCGTTATCCTGACAATTTTGAGGATCACTTGTTTCTGACGTTATGCCTTGTTTTCCTTGCAGAAATTTGCTGAAATAGAAACTTATGTTGGCCACATCGAGGATCAAGATCGCCAAATTGCTGACCTCCAACAGATGGGTGTGCTGAAGGATCTGAAGATTGCTGATCTTGAGAAGGAGCTCCGGGCCACCAAGGATAAAGCTGCCAGGATGCTGATCAATTTTGATTATGAGAAGCATGACATTACCCAGGATGCCAAGGTCTCTGCTGCGATAACCATGTATAAGATCCAGCTGCAGATGGCTGCGGAGGCTCAGGATCCTTCCTTCGACAAGAGCACATGGGACGTGGAGGGCTGGAAGGCGAGGCTGGCAGAGTTGGAGGATGATGAGGAGGCTGAGGAGATCCCAATGCTTGAAGGTGGTGAGGCTGGCAAGGATCAGGGGGAAGCAAGTGGAGCTGGTGGTGATGGTGCAGCGAAGGTTTGAGCTGCAGAATTGGGCGATGAAGGAAACTTCTAGACATAGCCGGAGCCCAATTTTTTAATTTTGGTAGTGGTTTCTTTTGTGGTTGTGATGTTTTAAACAATGATGGTCTGTAACTTTAAACAATAGTTTTAGGATTAGGGATCCAGGATCCTTCAGACAATAGGTAGGATTGCAAATGGTGGAGGGATCCTCTGTTTGGGGGATGAAGCCATTGTGATCCTCCCGCCTTTATATCCCTGCATAACTTTTGAACCTATTATCATGGACACCCTTTACCTACCCCAGCGGACGGGCCACGTATTGCTGGTAGATGCTCGGGGTAGGTAATTTTGACAACCTTTGAAGGGTTACTCCTTTCGTTTATAAATAAAATCTTAAACTTTTGTCGCTTATCTTGTGTTATTATCCTTTTTGTTCCTTTAATTCCCCATTGTTTTGGTGTACATTTATTGAATAAGTAATTTTGAATAAGTCAGATTGAAAACATTTAGGATATGATCCTTGATCAAATATCCTATAGTTGAAAAATCCCAAAAAGTAGTACATATTTTAAGGGTCACAGGTTTAGTTGTCAAATTTCAAGGGTTAGCATAAAGAAACAATAAATAGGATTAAAAACAGTTAAGGATCATACCTGAGAATCCAAGTTAGGATCCTAACCTTTAATCAGGATAACCGTAAATGAAATTTTAATGGATAATAAGGATTAAGGATCATTAATTGTTTTAACTTCGAAAACCTGAAAAATAGAACATAACTTAGGACTAAGCCAATATAAAAGACAAGTTAGTAACTGGGGACAAGCCCAAAGGATAACTGGGGACAAGCCCATAGGATCACTGGGGACAAGCCCGAAGGATAACTGGGGACAAGCCCAACGGATAACTGGGGACAAGCCCAAGGATCGTATGTAAACTGGAGTATGGCCCTTACTTGCGACTATCCAAACTTAGTGACATGAAAATGCCAAAACCTTAGCTAACGTGAAAACGTTAGAAACCTTAGGAACGGATGTATGGTACGTCTACCATTATACGTAGGATCCTAGGTATAGCCAGTACGATGAGGTTATCAGCCCCTGGAGTGGGTACTGGTCCCAAAGACATGAACTATACCAGGATCATCGTGCGCTACAGGCGAAAACTGGGGACAAGCCCAAGGATAACTGGGGTTGAACCCAAGGATCTGAGATGCTTTTGAAGACTATCAATAATATGCTGAGGATACCTGGACTATCAAAACTCAAATTCTCGTGAGAGGAGGATGAAGGATACATGATCCTTATCCTTTGGTAAAAATAAGAAAATGGAATAGTTTAGGATTAGGATATTACCAGAGTAAGGATCATTGACATTATCGGGATCCTTCGAGGATGCTTTCAATGTAAGGATCATGTGTGCCAGGAGGATCCTGTTCACATGAAATATTTCTTTAAGTGAACAGCATTCCAGGATCTAGGTAACAAATTTCCTTCCATGGTTAGCAATCTATATGCCCCTTTTCCTGCTTCAGCTTCAATCAAGTAAGGGCCTTCCCACTTTGGTGCTAATTTCCCGTCAGCAGGATTGATGGTATTTTGGAATGCTTTTCTCAATACCATATCCCCCACTTGGAATTTCCTTATTCTGACATTTTTGTTGTAAGCACCAGCCATTCTTTGTTGGTAGCTAGCCATCCTTATCCTAGCCAGATCCCTGATTTCTTCAATAGTATCCTAATCCTGAGCCAAGTTTGCAGCATTCTCTTCAGGATCACGGGTACTTGTTCTAGCAGTTGGAACCACCATTTCTGTTGGGATCACTGCTTCTGCCCCAAACACCAAAGAGAAGGGTGTTTGACCAGTAGCATTCTTGGGAGTTGTCCTGTCAGCCCAAAGCACATAAGGCAATTCCTCTGCCCATTTCCCCTTCTTGGATCCAAGTTTCTTCTTCAGATTGTTGATGATGATCTTGTTGGATGATTCTGCTTGGCCATTGGCTTGTGGGTGGACTAGTGTTGATGTTATCATCTTAATCCCCCAACTGTCACAAAAGTTAGTAGTCCTGCTCCCAATAAATTGGGAACCATTTTCACATACAATTTCAGAAGGAATGCCAAATCTAGTTATAATGTTTCTTTTAATAAAGGATATCACTTCCTTTTCTCTGACTTGGGCAAAGGCTTCGGCCTCTATCCACTTGGAGAAGTAGTCAGTCATGGCAAGCATGAATACTTTTCCACCAGGTGCCTTAGGGAGCTTGCCAACTATATCCATCCCCCATCTCATGAATGGCCAAGAGGATGGTATAGGATGTAGAAATTCAGCCGGCTGATGAAGGATATTGCTGTGTCTTTGACAAGGATCACACTTCTTAGCCACAGCATCCCTCTTCATAGTTGGCCAATAGTATCCTGTCCTAAGGATCCTTGAGAACAATGCCCTGCCCCCAGTGTGGTTTCCACAATCTCCTTCATGGAAGTCTTTTAACACTTCTTGAATTTCAGGATCCTCAATACATCTTAAATATGGTCCTGCAAGAGATCGCTTATATAACACATTATTTAAGATTGTGAATTGAGATACCTTAATCCTGAAAGCCCTAGGATTTTCTCCCATAGGAATCTCCCCGTGTTGTAAGTATCTCATGATTGGTGAGATCCATGATCCTGAATAAGATTGAGTATCCTCGCTAGGGATCATTGCAGTATCCTCTTCTATTTCCATGGCCACCTGTTTTTCAATAGCAGGAGCCAGGATATGGATGATGGGGATACTTATATCCTCTGGGATCTTCAAAGATGATCCTAGATTGGCCAATGCATCAGCTTCTGTATTTTCCTCCCTTGGTACATGTGACAAACTGAAAGAAACAAAGGAGAGTGCCAATTCTTTGACTATCTCTAGATATTTGGTTAGTTTTTCACCTTTCACAGCATAGGATCCATTAAAGTGGTTAGTAATTAACAATGAATCTACGTATACCTCAAGATACCTGATCCCCATATGCTTAGCAATTTGTAAGCCAGCGATTAAGGCTTCATATTCAGCCTCATTATTAGTGGCTTGGAACTCACAAGCTATGGAATGGGGTATTATGTCCCCCTGTGGCGATTTTAGTAGTATACCAAGCCCTGTGCCTTTGACATTAGAGGATCCGTCAGTATGTAGTACCCAAGGATCCTTGGTCTCATCCAGCTGCTGGACCTCCAATTCTGCTTCCTTTTGTAGATCACTACTGAAATCAGCCACAAAGTCTGCTAGTGCTTGAGATTTAATGGCTGTTCTAGGCTCATATCTTATATCATGGGCACTAAGCTTTACTGCCCACTTAGCCATTCTTCCGGACATCTCTGGTTTCCTGAGGACATTCTTAATTGGGAAATTAGTTCTAACAACAATAACATGGGTTTCAAAATAATGTCTTAGTTTAGTAGATGCCATAATTAATGCAAGGATAAGTTTTTCAAGGTGTGAATACCTGGATTCAGCATCAAGTAAACTCTTACTTACATAATAGACAGGATATATTGTGTACCTTCATGATCCTTAACAAGGACTGCACTTACTGCTTTTGAGGATACCGCCAGATATAAGGATAACACATCTCCCTTTTCTGGTTTCATCAATGCTGGAGCTGAGGACATGTATTCTTTGAGGGCTTGTAAAGCATTCTCATGCTTTTCAGTCCACTCAAATTTCTTGTTCTTTCTTAGGATATCATAGAATTCTTTACACCTTTCTGAGGATTTGGATATAAATCTGTTTAGAGCTGCTATCCTGGCTGTTAGCCTTTGCACATCCTTAGCGTTGGCAGGGGATTTGATATTCACCAATGCTTTGATTTGTTCCGGGCTTGCTTCAATGCCCCTCTGAGTTACCATATATCCTAAGAATTTGCCTGCTTTAACACCGAAGTGACATTTTGAAGGATTAAGCTTCATGTTATAATTATCAAGGATATCAAATGCTTCCTCCAAGTCCCTTAGGTGATCCTCAGCCTTCTTGGATTTCACAACCATATCGTCTATGTATACTTCCATAGTTTGTCCAATTTGATCTTTGAACATCATATTCACCAGCCTTTGATATGTTGCACTTGCATTTCTTAATCCAAAAGGCATAGCAATATAACAATATAAACCGGTTGGGGTCATAAAAGCCGTATCCTCTTGGTCAGATGGCTCCATCTGAATTTGTTGGAATCCAGATGATGCATCCATAAAGGTTAACAGTTCATGCCCCGCCGTTGCATCCACCATGGAGTCAATGTGGGGTAACGGGAAAGGATCCTTGGGACATGCCTTATTCAAATCTGTGAAATCGACACATACCCTCCACTTTCCGTTTTTCTTTTGAACAACGACCACATTGGCTAGCCATTTTGGATACTTTACCTCTCTAATCATACCTGCTCGAAGTAACCTTTCTACCTCTTCCTGGATAATGGCATTTCTTTCCGGTGCAAACTTCCTCCTTTTTTGATGGATTGGTTTGATTGACCTGTCAATGCCAAGTTTATGAGTTATAATATCCTTAGATATACCTGTCATATCCTCATGTTTCCATGCAAAGGTAGACTTTCTTCTTTTGAGGAAGGATACTAGGTCTTCTTTCATCTTGCCAAGGATCCCTGATCCTATATAGATTTTTGATTCAGGATCATTAGGATCCAAAAGGATTTCGTCCACATCCTGTTCTCTCGCCTCCAAGACATTCCTTGGAGGATACTGTAATTGCTATTGCTCCCTTGGCTTCGAGGCTGGTTTCATTGACGAGGTGTAACAATCCTTAGCCTCCTGCTGATCACTGTCGATCTTGATTATTCCCCATGGGCTAGGGAGCTTCAAACATTGATGGTAGGTGGATGGGACTGCCTTCATATCATGTATCCAGGGTCTGCCAAGGATAACATTACAACAAGACAAACAGTCAATAACACAAAATTTTTGATAATTATGTAATCCTTCCACATAAATTGGGAGTTTGATGTCCCCCAGGGTTTTCTTAGTTTCGCCACTGAATCCCACAAGTACGGAGGATCTTGGTGTGATATCTGATTCAGGGATACCCATCTTCTTCAGAACATCAAGCTGGATAATATTTACTGAGCTTCCTCCGTCAATAAGGATCCTGCGGACAAAATGGTTAGAGATAAAGAGAGTGATGACTAGACTATCATGATGAGGATCCTGGATGTTAATGCGATCATCCTCATCAAAGGTTATCGCTTTTCCTTCCGAGACACTTGATGTTCAAATAGGCCTTTCTCCGTTATCCATTTTAGCTTCTTTTGCATGACTTTTAGCTGCCGAGAAGGATGTACCACATATGTCTGATCCTCCAGAAATAAAGTTGATTACTTGTGCATCTGCCGGAGGAGCTGGAGCTTTCTCAGGGATCCTTTCAGGATCCTGAGTCCTTTGCTTTTTTCTTCCCAACAACTCTTTTAGATGCCCCTTGCTTAGCAGATATCCAATTTCCTTTCTTAATGCGATATATTCTTCAGTTAAATGCCCAAAATCCTCGTGGTATGCACACCACTTCGATTTGTCTTTAGTTCCAGTTGGTTTGTCGTTTTTTCTGGGCCATCTGGCTTTTTCTCCTAGATTCTGCATTGCAAGGATTAGTTCATGATTATCAACGGAAAAACAATATTCAGAAATCGGAGGATAATCCTCATCATCCTCTTCTTGGTCAACATCATGCACGTTCTGGTTGTCATTCCTATTGTAGGATTTGAATCTGTTGCTTTTGAAAGAGGATCCTTGCTTTTCTTGCTTTGAGGATCCTGCTTGTCTCTCCTGGATCCTCTTGTCATCCTCTAGCCGGATGAACCTGAGTGCCCGAGTTCTTACTTCATCTAGGTTCCTGCATGGTGTCATAACAAGATCATCATAGAACAATGAATCCTTAAGCAATCCCATCTTGAAGGCCTCAACAGCTGTGGCCATATCCAAGTTAGGAATATCCAAGGATTCTTTTCTAAACTTGGTTATGTAATCCCTTAATGATTCATTATGACCCTGAGTTACCCTATATAAATCACTAGTCAATCTTTCAAATTTTCTACTACAAGAGAATTGATTATTGAATAAATTAACTAAATTAGCAAATGAAGTAATAGAGTAAAGGGGAAGACTTAGCAGCCATTTAAGAGCTGATCCAGTAAGAGTGGATCCAAATCCTTTGCATAAGCATGCTTCCTTTAACTTTTCTGGAATTGGATTGATCTCCATCCTCTCCCTGTATTGTGCTATGTGTTCCTCAGGATCCGTTGTACCATCATACAGCTTCATAGTAGGGATGTGGAACCTTCTGGGTATCTCAGCATCACAAATTGGTGGTGCAAAACGAGATACCTTATGGCTTCCATCTGCAATCTCCGGGATAGGTTTGACTACCCCTGGAACACTTGATATCATATCCTTCAGTTTTTGTAGTTCTCTGGCCATAGCATGATTGATACCTGTATCCTGCATTAATCCATGGTTAGTGGTAAGAGAATTATTAAAAGTGTTACCTCCCATCGGGTTCAAGTTAGGAACATTGGGTGTGAATCCATATTGCTGGGATTCTGGGATAACGGATGGACCAGTGGAAGCAATGGTCTGCATTGGAATAAAATCTCCTTGATGGATATCTAGACTTCCTGTTTGCAAATTCTTCAAGGATCCTGGTATCTGAAGGAATCCTTGAACCTGGGATGATCCTGGAACGATGGAGGATCCTTGAACCTGGGATGATCCTGGAACGAAGGATGATCCTTGAACCTGGGATGATCCTGGGACGAAGGAGAATCCTTGAACCTGGGATAATCCTGGGACGAAGGAGGATCCTGAGTTCATGAAGGATCCCATATGTTGAGTATAGGATCCTGCCGGTTGGAAATATGATCCTGATGCCTGAGTCACTGCTGCTGGGCCGAAATGCATTCCTCTTGATCCACCCACATATTGAATGTCTGGGACCTCTGATGGCTGAGAAGTAATCATTGGAGTATCAAAATTCAAAGATTTGGGCATCAGTGGGGAATGATCCTCTGCCGTTTTCTTTTGTCTTTTGAGATCTCCGATTTCTCTGAGGATCCTGTCATTAGTTTCATCCTGCTGCTGCATACGATCCCTCATCTGCAAAATCAAAGTAAATATATCACTAGTACTGGGAACAGAAGAAGTTAGAGCAGAAGATGATGGTTTAGAGGAGATAGAAGTTGGTCTCTTCTCAGCATTTTTCTGAGATCCGGCTGGTGGTGGAGGCAAAGGTGGAATGCCAGTAGATGAATTGACTGCCAACATTGCTGTGGAGGTATTCTTCAAGGACGAAGCCATGCAATACTCCGGAATGGTCACCAACAGAAAAACTTTTTATGAATGAAGCACCAATTGCCCCACGGTGGGCGCCAAACTGTTTTGGTCAAAAATCACACAAGGATAATGCAACCAAACTTTATGTAAACGGGGAATGATGCTTGGTATGATGAACAAAGTGAAGGATCACTTAAATATAAAATGCACAAGTGACACAAGGATTTATACGAGGAAAAAGCCCTTGATCAATGAATGATCTCCGGCATAAAAAACCTCGGGTGATGGAAACTACCGATCACCAAACTTCGTTATAACAAATAAAGGTTACAACTTCGGATGGTAACGAGCTAAGTACAAGGATCACTATAGTATCGTGTGCCAAAGCGTGAGGGAAGTGTGTTGTGTCTTCCGAATGTGGAAGAGAGCTATTTATACAAGTGTGAGTGGCCCTATTTTAGGTAAATAGACTAACTATTAGCTCGTTAGCCCTTTAGGAATAAAAGTAAATCTAGCCTAAATTATCGCCCTTAAATTATGCCGAGTTTCCATATCGTCCACAACGTTCATCTCTGATTAAGCATATGCCAAAGTTGTAAAGACGAGTCCCTTGTTTACGTTGCTAAGAGCGGATCCTGCCAGACATTCCTGCAAGATAACATTAAATCCAATGAAAACAACTGTTAGTATGAGGATCCCTAGGATACTCCGTGATCCTGATCCTGGAATTCTTCTGAGGATCACTATCTGCCAGAGAAACAAGGATCACTGGTTAGGATCACATATAAGGATCACATGTAAGGATCATAGGTCATAAAAATCCAGCCCTAACACCTACCATCTGTGTTCCACTTTTTGGGAAGAAGGTTCCTGTTTGGAATAGAATCCCTCCTCACGAAGAAGAATTGATTCCTCCAGTTGGTGTCGTTCTTGGTGGTTTTCAAGATTGCGTGAGATTTCTGGGGTATGGACTTGAAAAGATATCGGTAGGAACCATGGCTTACAAGGTTATCTAGTTTGCTCAATTCAGACATCCCTATGTCTATGCCTTCCTGTTCTATTATGTGCTCTAGTATGCAAAGGACCCTCCACACCATCGGCATAGCTTGGATGTAGCAAAGGCCGGTAAGTGTGAAGAATCGATGTGTGAGAACAGGGAAGGGATAAGTGAAACCTATCTGGAAGGGAGCAGCAGGGAAAGTGGTCCATGTGTTCGATACACAGTCACTCTTGGTTGAAGAATCGAAGGGTCTGAATATGGTGCCATCAGGGAAGCAGGATCGGAACTGATCAACTTCAGGATCAGTGAATCGGAAAAGCTCCATTGAAGGGTTTTTGGTTAGACCCTGACTTTTCAGTGGGCTATTATGATCAGGATTCTTGGCAGGGGAGGAACGAGTGCTCATCTTCGCCATGAATGTTTGAAGAACAGAGGATCAGGGAAAAGAAGATAAAAGAAAATAGAGCAGGAGTTACCTGCTGAGATCTTCGAGTGTGGATTTAAAGGAGAGGATCTCGAGTATAAATGCTGAATTTAATCCTTATCTCTAACCTATTTATAACGATTATGGTTTGGTGATGACTGACGATGACATCAGCGTTGTAACGGCTCTATCTTTTTGCAACGGCTAGTCCGAAAAACGTTCAAACATGACTATCTAATTGGATATTAAGTAATCATGTTTGGGGGCAATTGTTAGGGATAGAATTTCATAGCATATGGATCAAGGATCCTCAAGTGTGGCCTGGATCACGGATCCTCAGTTCAGTTTGAATTAAGGATCCTCAAAAGATGCTGCAAGACTAAGGATCCAGGATCCTCATTATTTTCCTAAAACTAACAATTGTTTCCATCATTTTAAAAATTTTTTTTGTAGGTGTATTCGAATAAGACTTGGTCCAACCGAGATTCTAGGGGAATATGCTTGATATTTCTGCACGTGCAAGGACTCTATGACCATTATGGTGATGATGGGGAGCTTGCACCTTTTCGCATAGTTAGTTAATCTAGATACATTCTAATTTTAAAGGGGATACAAGCTTGATTTAGAAATATAGCTACACACATACACAACATTAAAACTCTCTGCAACTTATTGGTGATTACACACACTTACACACTAGCAATATTTGTACCAAGCTTGTTATCATCTCGAGTTGTAAACTTTGTTTTTTTAATATAGTTGGTGATCGGTAGTTTCCATCACCCGAGGTTTTTTATGCCGGAGATCATTCATTGATCAAGGGCTTTTTCCTCATACAAATCCTTGTGTTGATCATTCATTTGTTATTTGTACAATTGTTCAATTAACCAAGCATCTAACCTCACAAAAATCAGATTTGGTTACATTATCCTTGTGTGATTTTTGACCAAAACACTAGCCACTTGGGAAATTTGACTTCCCTAATCATTTTGGATTTTAGCAATCTTTCAACCTCTTCCTGTATAATTGCATTTCTTTCAGTAGCAAACTTCCTTCTCTTTTGCTGAACGGGCTTAAAAAACCTGTCAATTCCAAGCTTGTAACTTGTAATATCCTTAGAAATACCTGTCATATCCTCATGCTTCCATGCGAACGTGGACATCCTGCATTTCAAAAAGTTAGTTAACTGATTTTCAATATCCTAAGGGATATTGGCTTCTATGAGCACCGAGATATCTGGATTATCCTGGTCCAGGATAATTTTCTTAACATCTTGCTCTAAAGCCTCCATGATATCCTGGGCTCGTATCTTTAATTGCTATCCTGCTTTAGGTTTTGTTGAGGATTTCATCGAGGAAGAATAACATTCCTTTGCCTCTTGTTGATCACTTTCCACCTTGACAACCGTCCAAGGGGTAGGAATCTTGATACACTGATGATAGGTTGATGGGACAACCTTCATATCATGGATCCATGGTTTGCCCAATATAATATTGTAGTCAGATAAGGAGTCCATGACACAGATACGTTGCATTGAGTTCACTCCTTCAACATATACTGGCAGCTTTATTTCTCCCACAGTATTCTTGGCCTCTCCACTGAACCCTACTGTTTTGGTCAAAAATTACCAAAGCAATTAAGTGATCAAATTAGTTAAGTGAGGTAGTGTGCTAAAAAGTGTGTTGAAAATATGTTGGTTAAGTTGTTTAGAAAAACAGTATTCAGGATACGGCTCAGGATATTGAGTTGTATCTACGATCAAACAATGAGCAAAAAGTAAAGGGGTTGACACGAGATGTACGAGGAAAACCCTTGATCAATCTAGATCTCCGGCATAAAACCTCGGGAGCTGACAATCGCAGCTGCCTTGTTCTTCTTATTGCTTTCAACTTCAGGATATAGTGCAGGATATGATGCGGATCAACTAGGTGTTACAATGAAATTTGATTACAAGTGTTTGTGTTTAGTGATTGCTAGAAGCTAGAGAGTAAAGTGTGCGAGTGAAAGTGTGTGGAAAAAGTTGTGTCTACCTATGATCCGATCAATCCCTTTTATAGTAAAAGAAACTAACAAACTATCCTATTATTCCGGGATACTTTGGAATATTCCATTCTGAACGTTGGGGGCTGCTTCTACTCGTTTTCCACGCGCATATTAACCATAATTCTGGGATTTAAGCCTCCATGACCGTTGGAACATTAATATCTTTGACCAGCTCCCATGAAACATGCCTTTCTTCAATGACGACCGTTACAAGAGCTATTCTTCTGCCATCAACGTCCTTATCCTGACTAATTTGAGCGGGTCTTCAGGATAACTTGGTCCTCATGAACGTTAGTCCCTTGTAACCAACGTTTACAAGCAAATCATTAGTAATAGTCAGGATACTGGCCCAGGATGTTACCAATATCCTGGCCTGGTATCCTGATCCGGTATCCTGATCCTGTATCCTGATCCGGTATCCTGATCATATACAACTAATAAAAAAATCAAGATACAAAGTCAGGATATGGGCTCAGAATTTCACCCATAACAATTGTCCCCAAAAATATAATTGTTGGATATCCTGATTCCAACGGATATATTTTTTAGTCATTCCAACATGTCTGGTAAGGATATCTGTTTTAAATATTCCTGCATAGATTTGGTTACTTCAGAATACTATCATGTAATGAAATTAGAATTACTCCCTTTTACGCAGATTCCATCAAGGACCCTGCTACTTTTGATCTAGAGGAGCTTGACAGCTTTTCTAAGTCTGCCTTGGTGAAAAAGGAGCCATATGTTGCCATCAGCTCTAAGCCCTCTGCTGCTGCTGCCGAAGGTTTCTCTTATGGTGACCTTGGCTTCATGGAGTCCATCGAGCCCATGATCTCTGTTTTGGTCAAAAATCACACAAGGATAATGTAACCAAACTTTATGTAAACGGGGTATGATGCTTGGTTAGCTATAAAAGTAAAGGATCACTTCTGTGATGAATATGCAAAGACACAATGATTTATACGAGGAAAAAGCCCTTGATCAATGTATGATCTCCGGCATAAAAAACCTCGGGTGATGGCAACTACCGATCACCAACTTCAATATAATAAAAATGTAGTTACAACTTCGGATGATAATGAGCTGAGTACAAGGATCACTGAGTGTCTAAGTGTTGAGAGTTGTGTCGTATGTTGTGTGTGTTCTTCCGAATGAGGAAGATGGGTATTTATACATGTGTAGGTAACTTATTTTAGGTAGATAGACCACTAATCAGCTCATTACCCCTTTAGAAATAAAGATAATCTAGCCTAAATTGCTGCCCTTAGATCAAGCCATGTTTCCATATCCGGCACAACGTTCATCTTCAATTCAGCTCTTGCCATATTTGTAAAAGCGCGTCCCTGGATCATGATATGTAGGGCATATCCTGCTAGATATTCCTGCAAAATAATATTGTAGTAATCGAAAATGACCGTTAGTACTAGGATCACCTCAATGTCCCGTGATCCTGATCCTGAGGTCCGGCTGAGGATCACTGCTTGCCAAAGAAATAAGGATCACTGGTTAGGATCACGTATAAGGATCATTCATAGTAAAAATCCAGCCCTAACAATTGCCCCCAAAATATAAGGAGTTAAATGTAAATGGATGAGTTATATTTTGTTTTGAGCTTATCTCTAACGGACGATTCCGATTTACTAGCCGTTGCACATGGACTAGCCGTTATGATATTTACGTCACTGATGTGACAATCCCTGCGAATCATCATTATAAATAGGAGATAGGGTTAGGATCACTTTGTATTTAAATTCGAAGTATCTCCCTTTATAATCGTCACCGAAGGCTTTGATCAGGTATCATTCTCCTCTTTCTCTTCTTTGCTCTGTTCTTTCGTGCTTTTACTCTGTTTTCATCTCGAATATGCTTCTTCGGAATTCACCGCACAAAGGCTCTAAGAAGGATAGTCCCTTGAAAAGCCAGGGGATTATCAAAGATTCTCCTATGGAGAGATGCTGTTTTACCGATATCCAAATAGACAAGATTCGCCATTGTTTCCCAGCGAATGTTGTTTTCAAACCCTTTGATCCTACTGCTCTGAGTGATTTTGTTTCGGACACTTGGGTGGCCTTTCCTGCTACTCCTTTCCTCATCGGGTATTCATATCCTTTTCCGACATTTACCCAATCTTTCTTTTCTCTTACCGGCATCTCATTTATCCAAGCTATGCCGATGATCTGGAGGGTTCTATATACCTTTGAGAGGATCATCGAGCAAGAAGGGATTGATTTGGGGATGTCAGAGTTAGCTGAGCTCTATGATCTCACCACCTTTGGTTCTCACCGGTACTTGTTGAAACGGAAATCTGGGGAGGATCACCCTATCTTCAAAGTTACCAAGAATGATAAAAACTGGAAACGTCGGTTTTTCTTTGTTAAGAGGGATTCCATCCCGGATGGGAAGGATCTGCCCGAGGAATGGGTCACTCATGGTAGGGTAGAGGATCCTTGAAGGATCACTATCAGTCCTGTCTCGTATGATGAGGATCACTGATATCTTTTCTTTTTTGTCTTTTTATGCAGCTATCTCCGTTGCTCACTTAAGGTTGACCCCTGCTGCCAAAGAAAGAGTGTTAGCTTTCAAGAAGCTTGATCCTGAAGTTCGAAGCTTTCAGATTATTATCCAAGATTCTCAAGAGATATCCTCTGCATCTGCCACAATGTCAAGTAAGTATCTTCATAAAAAAATAAGTCTTATGTGAAAGTATTCAATTTAATAAGGGAACTTATCTTGTTTTTGAATTGTGTAGGTGCCGGAAAGTCTGCCAGGTCCGTTAAGTCTGCCTCCATGTTTGGGATAAGTGACCTTGCCAATGTCACGTCTTCTAAGAAGAAGAAGGCTCCTGCTGCCAGCCCTTCAGTCTCAGCTCCTAAAGCGTCCATTCGGGGTAAGGGAAAAAAGAGGAAAGCCTCTGATGAACTCCAAGGATTCCCTCTCCTTCGTCAGCAATTTCTTGACTATGTGAACGAGGTGAGGATCACTGCCCCTGTTGGTTATCTAGTATCTTTCGAGGATCACCTGATTCCGAGCTTGTCTTTATTTCTTTTGTTTGCAGAAACTTGCTGAGATTGAAACTTATCTTGGCAATGTTGAGGACCAGGAGAGCCAGATTGCCGATCTTCAGCAAATGGGTGTGTTGAAGGATCTCAAGATAGCGGATCTTGAGAAGGAACTCCAGGCCACCAAGGATGAAGCTGCTCAGAGGCTGATTGACATGGATAATGAGAAGCAGGAGATCATCCAGGATGCCAAGGTCTCTGCCGCAACTGCTATGTACAAGATACAACTACAAATGGCTGCGGAGGCTCAGGATCCTGCCTTTGACAAGAGCTCATGGGATGTTGAAGGTTGGAAGGCAAGGCTGGTAGACTTGGATGATGAGGAGGATGCTGAGGATATCCCAAGGCTGGAGGGAGGTGATGCTGGCAAGGATCATGGTGAAGATGCTGGTGGAGATGGAGCAGCGGAGAAGTAGGCTGCATGATTGGGCGATGATGGATATTGTTGACTAGGCCGGAGCCCAATTTTTTAGGTTTTTTGGTAGTGGTTTGTGGTTTGTGAACAATTATGGTCTGTAATCTCTGAACAGTAGTTTCTTTAGGGTTAAGGATCCTGGATCCTTTGAACAATAGGTAGGATTACACATGGTGGAGGGATCCTCTGTTTGGGGGATGAAGCCGTTGTGATCCTGCCGCCTTCTAATTTCCCTGCAATACTTTTGAACCTATTATCATGGACACCCTTTACCTACCCCAGCGGACGGGCCACGTATTGCTGGTAGAAGCTTTGGGTAGGTAATTTTGACAACTTTTTTGAAAGGGTTAATGATCCTTTGGTTTAATAATATAACTTCAATCTTTCTGGCTTATCTTGTGTTGTTATCCTTTTTGATTTTCAATTGTTTTGACACATGTTTGTTTGAAAAGTTTGAGCAAATTATGTTTAAGAAATTTAGGATATGATCCTGGATCAAATATCCTATAATCGAAAGTTTCCAAGATAGTTTATTTTAAGGATCATAGGTTCAGTTGTCAAGGTCTAAAGGTTATTCAAATGAATAATGAAATTAAAAGTAGTTAAGGATCATACCTGAGGATCCAAGTTAGGATCCTAACCTTTAATCGAAATTACCATAGGTAAAACTTTAATGGATAATAAGGATTAAGGATCCTTAATCGTTTAACTTCGAAAACCTGAAAAAATGGAATATAACTTGGGACTAAGCCAATATAAAAGATAAGTTAGTAACTGGGGACAAGCCCAAAGGATAACTGAGAATGATCCCGGAGGATCACTGGGGACAAGCCCAAAGGATAACTGGGGACGATCCCGGAGGATCACTGGGGACAAGCCCAAAGGATAACTGGTGATGATCCCGGAGGATCACTGGGGACAAGCCCAAAGGATCGTATGTAAACTGGAGTATGGCCCTTTCTGGCAACTATCCAAACTTAGTGACATGAAAATGTCAAAACCTTAGCTAACGTGAAAACGTTAGAAACCTTAGGAACGGATGTATGGTGCGTCCACCATTATACGTAGGATCCCAAGTATAGCCAGTACGATGAGGTCGCCAGCCCCGAAAATGGGTACTGATCCCAAAGACATGAACTATATCAGGATCATCGTGCGCTGCTGGCGGAAACTGGGGATAATCCCAAGGATAACTGGGGTTGGACCCGAGGATCTGTGATGCTTTTGAAGATCTTTGATGATATGCTGGAGATACCTGAACTATCATAACTCAAATGGTTTGTGAGTAGAGGATGAAGGATACATGATCCTTATCCTTAGGCAAAAGGTAAGAAAATGCAATAGTTTTAGGATAAGCATATTACCTGAGTAGGGATCAACGATATCTCCAGGATCCTTCAAGGATATTTCAATGTAAGGATCACATGCAGGAGGGATCATGTTCACATGAAATATTTCTTTAAGTGAACAGCATTCCAGGCTCTTGGTAACAAGTTTCCTTCCATGGTTAGCAACCTGTATGCCCCCTTTCCTGCTTTAGCTTCAATCAAGTAGGGACCTTCCCATTTTGGTGCTAGCTTCCCGTCAGCAGGATTGATGGTGTTTTGAAATGCTTTTCTCAACACCATATCTCCGACTTGGAACTTCCTTATCCTGACATTCTTGTTGTAGGCACCAGCCATCCTTTGTTGGTAGCTTGCCATCCTTATCCTAGCTAGATCCCTGTTTTCCTCAATAGTATCCAAATCCTGAGCTAGGATTGTAGCGTTTTCTTCAGGATCACGAGCACTTGTTCTAGCGGTTGGGATCACCATCTCTGTTGGGATCACTGCTTCTGCCCCAAATACTAAAGAGAAAGGTGTTTGGCCAGTGGCATTCTTGGGAGTTGTCCTATCAGCCCATAGCACATAAGGTAACTCCTCTGCCCATTTTCCTTTCTTGGATCCTAGCTTCTTCTTCAGATTGTTGATGATGATCTTGTTGGATGATTCTGCTTGACCATTGGCTTGTGGATGAACTGGTGTTGATGTTATCATCTTGATTCCCCAACTGTCACAAAAGTTAGTGGTTCTCCTTCCAATGAATTGAGAACCATTATCACATATAATTTCAGAGGGGATGCCAAATCTGGTTATAATGTTTCTTTTAATGAAGGATATGACTTCCTTTTCTCTGACTTGAGCGAAGGCTTCAGCTTCTATCCACTTGGAAAAATAGTCAGTCATGGCAAGCATAAATACTTTTCCACCAGGTGCTTTAGGGAGCTTGCCAACTATATCCATTCCCCATCTCATGAATGGCCAAGAGGATGGTATGGGGTGTAGTAATTCAGCTGGTTGGTGAAGGATATTGCTATGTCTTTGGCAAGGATCACATTTCTTAGCATACTCTACAGCATCCCTTTTCATGGTTGGCCAGTAGTATCCTGTTCTAAGGATCCTTGAGAATAATGCCCTGCCCCCAGTGTGGTTTCCACAATCTCCTTCATGGAAATCCTTCAACACCTCTTCAATTTCAGGATCCTCGATACATCTCAAATATGGTCCTGCAAGAGATCGCTTATATAATACATTATTCAGAATTGTGAATTGAGATACCTTAATCCTGAAAGCTCTAGGATTTTCTCCCATCGGGATCTCCCCGTGTTGCAAATATCCCATGATCGGTGAGATCCATGATCCTGAATTAGGTTGGGCTTCTTCACTAGGGATCATTGCAGTATCCTCTTCTATTTCCATGGCCACCTGTTTTTCAATAGCAGGAGCCAGGATATGGATGATAGGGATACTTATATCTTCTGGAATCTTCAAAGATGATCCTAGGTTGGCCAATGCGTCAGCTTCCGTGTTATCCTCCCTTGGTACCTGTGTTAAGCTAAAAGAAACAAAAGAGAGTGCCAATTCTTTGACTATCTCTAAATATTTGGTTAGTTTTTCACCTTTAACAGCATAGGATCCATTAAAGTGATTGGTGATCAATAATGAATCTACATATACTTCGAGATACTTTACCCCCATATCCTTAGCAATTTGTAAGCCAGCAATTAAGGCTTCATACTCAGCCTCATTGTTAGTTGCCTGGAACTCACAAGCTATAGAGTGGGGTATTATGTCCCCCTGTGGCGATTTTAGTAGGATCCCTAGCCCTGTGCCTTTGATGTTTGAGGATCCGTCAGTGTGTAGGATCCAAGGATCCTTGGTCTCATCCAGCTGCTGGACCTCCAATTCTGCTTCCTTTTGTAGATCACTACTGAAATCAGCCACAAAGTCAGCTAGTGCTTGAGATTTAATGGCTGTTCTTGGTTCGTATCTTATATCATGGGCACTAAGCTTCACTGCCCACTTAGCCATTCTCCCTGACATATCCGGTTTCCTGAGGACATTCTTAATTGGAAAATTAGTTTTAACAATAATAGTATGAGTTTCAAAATAATGCCTTAACTTCGTGGATGCCATGATTAATGCAAGGATGAGTTTTTCGAGGTGTGAGTACCTGGATTCGGCATCAAGTAGACTTTTACTTACATAGTAGATAGGATATTGTGTACCTTCGTGATCCTTAACGAGGACAGCACTTACAGCGGTTGAGGATACCGCCAGATATAAGGATAACACATCTCCTTTTTCCGGTTTTGCTAATGCTGGTGCTGAGGACATATACTCTTTTAGGGCTTGTAAAGCATTTTCATGCTTCTCAGTCCATTCGAACTTCTTATTCTTCCTTAGGATATCGTAGAATTCTTTGCACTTTTCTGAGGATTTCGATATGAACCTGTTCAAAGCTGCTATCCTGCCTGTTAGTCTTTGAACATCCTTGGCATTGGCAGGAGACTTGATATTTATTAATGCTTTGATTTGTTCCGGGCTTGCTTCAATGCCCCTCTGGGTTACCATGTATCCTAAGAACTTTCCTGCCTTAACACCAAAATGGCATTTTGAAGGATTAAGTTTCATGTTGTAACTATCAAGGATATCGAATGCTTCTTCCATGTCCCTTAGGTGATCCTCAGCTTTCTTTGACTTGACCACCATATCATCTATGTACACCTCCATAGTTTTTCCAATTTGATCTTTGAACATCATATTTACCAGCCTTTGATAGGTTGCACCTGCATTTCTTAGTCCAAAAGGCATGGCAATATAACAATATAAACCGGTTGGGGTCATAAAAGGCTGTATCCTCTTGGTCAGATGGTTCCATCTGGATTTGTTGGAATCCAGATGATGCATCCATAAAAGTTAACAGTTCATGCCCCGCTGTTGCATCCACCATGGAGTCAATGTGGGGTAATGGGAAAGGATCCTTGGGACATGCCTTATTCAAATCGGTGAAATCGACACATACCCTCCACTTTCCGTTTTTCTTTTGGACAACAACCACATTGGCTAACCATTTAGGATACTTTACCTCTCTGATCATACCTGCTCGAAGTAGTCTCTCTACTTCTTCTTGGATAATGGCATTCCTTTCTGGTGCAAACTTCCTCCTTTTTTGATGGATTGGCTTGATAGACCTGTCAATGCCAAGTTTGTGAGTAATAATATCCTTAGATATACCTGTCATATCTTCATGTTTCCAAGCAAAGGTAGATTTTCTTCTTTTGAGGAAGGATATCATGTCTTCTTTCATCTTGCCAAGGATCCCTGATCCGATATAGATTTTTGATTCAGGATCACTAGGGTCCAAGAGGATTTCATCTACATCTTGTTCCCTTGCCTCCAAGACGTTCCTCGGAGGATACTGTAATTGCTATTGCTCCCTTGGCTTCGAGGTTGGCTTCATGGATGAGGTATAGCAATCCTTAGCTTCCTGCTG
This sequence comes from Helianthus annuus, assembly GCF_002127325.2. Taxonomy (NCBI): domain Eukaryota; kingdom Viridiplantae; phylum Streptophyta; class Magnoliopsida; order Asterales; family Asteraceae; genus Helianthus; species Helianthus annuus. The sequence goes on from NC_035442.2 coordinate 140,323,438, forward strand.
GTCACTGTCGATCTTGATTATCCCCCATGGGCTAGGGAGCTTCACACATTGATGGTAGGTAGATGGAACTGCTTTCATGTCATGTATCCAAGGCCTGCCAAGGATAACGTTGCAACAAGATAAACAGTCAATAACACAAAATTTTTGGTAATTATGTAATCCTTCCACGTAGATTGGGAGTTTGATGTCCCCCAGAGTTTTCTTCGTTTCTCCACTGAATCCTACAAGCACGGAGGATCTTGGTGTGATGTCTGATTCTGGGATTCCCATCTTCTTCAAGACATCAAGCTGGATTATGTTCACTGAGCTCCCTCCATCGATAAGGATCCTGCGGACAAAATGGTTAGAGATAAAGAGAGTGATAACTAAACTATCATGATGAGGATCCTGGATGTTGATGCGATCATCCTCATCAAATGTTATCATCTTTTCTTCTGAGACGCTTGAGGTTCTAATAGGCCTTTCTCCATTGTCCATTTTTGATTCCTTTGCATGTCTTTTGGCCGCTGAAAAGGATGTTCCACAAATGTCTGATCCTCCGGATATGAAGTTAATCACTTGTGCGTTTGCCGGAGGTGCTGGAGCCTTTTCAGGGATCCTTTCAGGATCCTGGGTCCTTTGCTTTTTTCTTCCCAACAATTCCTTTAGATGCCCCTTGCTTAGTAGGTATCCAATTTCTTTTCTTAAGGCTATGCAATCTTCAGTTAGATGGCCGAAATCCTCATGGTATGCACACCATTTGGACTTGTCTTTAGTCCCGGATGGTTTATCATTCTTCCTGGGCCACCTAGCCTTTTCACCTAGATTCTGCATTGCAAGGATTAGTTCGTGATTGTCAACGGAAAAACAATATTCTGAGATTGGAGGATATTCTTCATCATCCTCTTCTTGGTCGACAGCATGCACATTCTTGTTCTCGTTTCTATGGTAGGATTTGAGCTTGTTGTTTTTGAAGGAGGATCCTTGCTTATCTTGTTTTGAGGATCCTACTTGTCTCTCCTGGATCCTCTTGTCATCCTCTAGCCGGATAAACCTGAGTGCTCGAGTTCTTACTTCATCTAAATTCCTGCAAGGTGTCATAACAAGATCATCATAGAATAATGAATCCTTAAGAAGTCCCATTTTGAAGGCTTCAACAGCCGTAGCCATATCCAAGTTGGGAATATCCAAGGATTCTTTACTAAATTTAGTTATATAATCCCTTAATGATTCGTTATTATTTTGAGTTATCCTGTACAAATCACTAGTTAATTTTTCAAATTTTCTACTACAAGAGAATTGGTTATTGAATAAATTAACTAAATTAGCAAATGAAGTAATAGAGTAAGGGGGAAGACTTAGCAGCCACTTAAGAGCTGATCCAGTTAGAGTGGATCCAAATCCTTTACATAGGCATGCTTCCTTTAACTTTTCTGGGATAGGATTGATTTCCATCCTTTCCCTGTATTGTGCTATATGCTCCTCTGGATCCGTCGTGCCATCATACAGCTTCATGGTAGGGATATGGAACCTTTTGGGCACCTCTGCATCACAAATTGGTGGTGCAAAGCGTGATACCTTGTGGCTTCCATCTGCAATCTCTGGGATAGGCTTGACTACCCCTGGAACACTTGAGATCATGTCCTTTAGTTTCTGTAATTCCCTGGCCATAGCGTGATTGGTACCTGTATCCTGCATGAATCCATGGTTAGTGGTAGGATAATTATTTAAAGTGTTACCTCCCATTGGGTTCAAGTTAGGGAATCCGTATTGCTGGGATTCTGGAATAACGGAGGGACCAGTGGAAGCAATGGTCTGCATTGGAATGAAGTCCCCTTGATGGACATCTAGATTCCCTGCTTGCAAACTTTTTAGGGATCCTGGCATCTGTAAGGATCCTGGTATCTGGGATGATCCTGGAACGAAGGAGGATCCTTGAACCTGGGATGATCCTGGAACAAAGGAGGATCCTTGGCCCTGGAACGATCCTGGAATAAAGTAGGATCCTTGAAACTGCTGTGCCCCCGGATAGGCTCCCGGATTCATGAAGGATCCCATATATTGAGGATAGGATCCTGCTGGCTGAAAATACGAGCCCGATGTCTGAGTCATTGCTGCTGACTTGAGATGTAATCCTCTCGTCTCCCCTGTGATCTGTACGTCTGGGATCCCTGATGGCTGAGAGGTGACCATTGGAGTCTCAAAACTCAAGGATTTTGGCATCAGTGGGGAATGATCCTCTGCCGCTTTCTTTTGTCTTTTGAGATCTCCAATCTCCCTGAGGATCCTGTCATTAGTTTCATCCTGCCGCTGCATACGATCCTTCATCTGCAAAATTAAAGCAAACACATCACTAGTACTGGGAATAGAAGAATTCATAGCAGAAGAAGATGGAGTTTTAGAGAAAGAAGGGGTTGGTCTCTTCTCAGCATTTCTCTGGGATCCTGTCGGTGGAGGAGGTAGAGTGGTTTGTGCTGAGGTGACTGCAGACATCGCCGTGGAAGTGTTCTTCGATGATGAAGCCATGTAACTCTTTGAAATGATTTCGAACAAAAGATTTTCTTTATGAATGAAGCACCAATTGCCCCACGGTGGGCGCCAAACTGTTTTGGTCAAAAATCACACAAGGATAATGTAACCAAACTTTATGTAAACGGGGTATGATGCTTGGTTAGCTATAAAAGTAAAGGATCACTTCTGTGATGAATATGCAAAGACACAATGATTTATACGAGGAAAAAGCCCTTGATCAATGTATGATCTCCGGCATAAAAAACCTCGGGTGATGGCAACTACCGATCACCAACTTCAATATAATAAAAATGTAGTTACAACTTCGGATGATAATGAGCTGAGTACAAGGATCACTGAGTGTCTAAGTGTTGAGAGTTGTGTCGTATGTTGTGTGTGTTCTTCCGAATGAGGAAGATGGGTATTTATACATGTGTAGGTAACTTATTTTAGGTAGATAGACCACTAATCAGCTCATTACCCCTTTAGAAATAAAGATAATCTAGCCTAAATTGCTGCCCTTAGATCAAGCCATGTTTCCATATCCGGCACAACGTTCATCTTCAATTCAGCTCTTGCCATATTTGTAAAAGCGCGTCCCTGGATCATGATATGTAGGGCATATCCTGCTAGATATTCCTGCAAAATAATATTGTAGTAATCGAAAATGACCGTTAGTACTAGGATCACCTCAATGTCCCGTGATCCTGATCCTGAGGTCCGGCTGAGGATCACTGCTTGCCAAAGAAATAAGGATCACTGGTTAGGATCACGTATAAGGATCATTCATAGTAAAAATCCAGCCCTAACAA